>NC_091821.1:358342197-359632197 GCF_038994185.2 Dermacentor albipictus
TCTGTGCGAGTTGACGCAGCCTTGGCTAATATGGCATTACATACCGAGTGAATCAACGAAGGCATTAAGTGAACTTAAAACTGACTATTAGAGATTAAGTGACTGTCTTTCTTGCAGCTGTTTTTCTGCAGTGCGCACCTCCTGACATACGTGTTATTCAGCAATTGATCAAATTATTACCTAGAATTCCCTCATTACATTTAATTACCAATGTTATTACACACGTCGTAACAGCAAAAATCGAAGCTAGCAAGGCGACAAAGCCTGCCCATTTGCTAGACGTCCTGTAGCTAATAACATTATGCGAAATATGAAATGAAATGAAATGAAAGTTTATTTTCCATCTTGTAATGTACAGATGGGTGGGGGGGGGGGGATGGAATAAAAGCTGTCCATTGTACAGCTTGACAAGTCCACCATCCCTCATTTGGGCAGAGGCAGCTTCACATTCTTTAATTCATTCAAAATATACATATGTATAACATACAGTCGCGGACAGAATATTATGGACCATGAAATCTAAGAAAAAGCTGAATATCTCCGCAACCTCACAACGCAATCTGGTATTTGCATTTTGGACCTCGACTAGAATATGCTAACAACGTTGTCGTGGGCAGTTTTACTGGTTACTGCTACAGGCTGCTCGGGTATTGAACGTTTTCGGAGATCCCGTGATCCATTTTATTCTGTCCGCGACTGTACATACATACTATTGCACATCGTATAGATTACTCAAAAAGTCATGAAAAGCATCAATGGAAAAATACACATAGAATGGTCATACAAGTACTACAAAGCAATCACATATATCCGCCGGAGCTTATTGAGAAAAGAAGAGAAAAGATTGAAGCGAACCGAATTGTAATAGTTTATGAGTGTGGGTAATGTATACCTAAGACACTGTTTCCCATAGTTTGATCGTGGTGTCGGTACTGCCCAGTCTTCGAAGTGTCTTGTGATATAATTTGGTGCTCTAGTTTGCAATTGGGCGAGTTTATGCAGATTGAAAATATTATTATAGACTTCTGCCTCATAGACACGGCTTAATTGATATTTGTACAGATTATACGCTGGAATTACACCGGTGGTCATGAAGAAAGTTATTGTCGATGCAGTGTAGGGAGCATTATATGTATGTCGGAGATATTTTTTCTGTAGTAAGTGAATATGCTCTATATTGTTGGATGTCGTGTTTCCCCACACTAACTGAAAATTGTGCAAGTGTGAAGAAAAAAGGGAATTATACAGCAAGAGTTTGATGCGCGTAGAAAGAATATACCTTAAGCGGCCTATTACACCTGTTCTTTGGCCCACTTTGATTACATTTTTGACATGATTATCCCAGGACATGTTCGCGGAAAAGATGACAGCCAGACATTTGACATTCTCGACTATTTCAATACTTCGCGAGTTTAATTTAATATCTTGGCGCGGAGGTATATGTTTCTTTTTCGGCTTAAATATAACTACTTTCGTTTTGCTCTCATTTACCTTCATTAGATTAAGTTTCGGCCATTCCTCTAAGGATTTCATTGTACTGTTAGGTTGTTTAATGACAGTATGGATATCATTACCTGCGAAAAAAATACTGGTGTCATCTGCATAGATAATAAATTTTGCCTGAGGGTTTATGTTGACGATATCATTAATATAAATATTAAAAAGTATAGGGCCTAAAATACTTTCCTGGGGCACTCCGCAATGGACAGTCCTGGCTTTTGAAGTAAAAGTATCTATTTTAACAACTTATGCTTTAACACCCTTTATTTAACTTTATTTTAACAGCCCTTATGTTTTCAAGATCAGCGGCAGAACGCCTCGCTTTTGCAGTTAACACTTATCAACACCGCATTTTCTTTGCTGAGCTGATAACGGTTAACTTCAACAAGAATGCACTTTGCCGTGGATTTCGAGGTTGTCTTTTTCTGGAAGTTATATCTATCACTGGTAAGTGTCGGTAATTACATAACCATCGCGGAAGTGTTAACGCAGTCATCACCCTACTTCTCACATCGACCACGAACTTACACGTAGCAGAGATGAAGCCCACTTAACGCTCTCGGACCCTCACCTATATTACCTTCATAGATAAAACTTGAATGAAAAAAATATGCAGCTACGAACTATGTGATCTATGTGTGAACTGTGTGATCTATGTTACGCGAAGCAATTTTTAGGATGCTGACTATTTGGCCGTGTTTGAGGCTCCAGAGCGCTTACCAGGTGGCGTGATGCGCCCGCTTAAAGCGAGAAACTGTGTGACACATGTGCGTGTGTGTGACAAGACTACATGATGGCGACCACATGAATAACGACGATAACATTGCAACGATGGGCCTGACGACGATATTTTGATGGCGATAGCCTGACGCCAACGATATTTGGCGGTGATAGCCTGACGATGATATTTTATCGCCAACGATATTTTGATGGCGATAGGCTGACGACTACGACAATGACGGCAAAACTAACAGCATGACGACGATGACATACAGACGACGACAATAGCAACCATGACATCGGCTTGGCGACCCCAATGGCATTACACCTACGACATGACTACGGCCCGATGACGGCGGCATGATGGTAGTCGATTCCGAAGGTGGTGTATTCACAGCGAATCAAGGCGAGACAGGCATAGTGCGGAAATGATGCAAGGAATGCGTCGCTTCATGGAGGCCTCAGGGTACATGACGGCGAGGAAGGGCACGGCGCCTACTAAAGTACGATGCACATCTACGCAGTTTCGAACTTAAGTCACCTCCAGCGACGTTTCGCATTAACTGTGCCTTGTTTAAATCCATGCACTCAAGTCATTTTATTGTACTCCGGTAAAGAAATGTTACACCCTATTTGTCACGACCTAGGTCGGTCCCGAAGATAATGCAATGTCCGGGAAGTGCGCGATTGATGCAAAGAACGATTTGCATTAGTAATGCGTGTGTCGCTCAATTGTGCTTCATCTGGTAGATATTGTAGGTTGTTCCTGTCTATTAGCATCGAACACTTCCCACTACAGCTCGCTCGGAGGCGTTCGATAGAAATGAATCACTGCCGTGCCCTTAAAGTCCTTCCGTTCATCCTCGTGAGTGTCCATATATAGTCGAAGTCGGTAGCACGTAACAGAGAACGCTATACATGCGGAAACGACAAACCGTCGTCGTGGGATGTCCCAGACAGCCCATTCGGGTGGCTTCGAATGCTTCCCCCGAGATATAGCGCCCCTTCTGACGCTCATTCCAAGTGCGGCGAGCAGACCGAAGAATGGCACCCGCGTAGGCCCAGTGGGCACGGGAAGAACAGCGTGCGCAAACAAAGACGCGTGAGGCGGCGGGGCCCTCCTTTCACTTCCATTTTTTTAAAGGGTCTCGTTTGCATAGCCCTCTCAGTATGCAGTGCGCCAAGCTCGGTGGTGCTCTAGGCTCCACCGATGGGCCCGTGAAGAAGGGGAGCTTTTACTGCCCGCCACGTTCCCCGCCGAACGCCGCGTAAGAAAGCAATACCGAGGGCATTCGAACCTCGAGCCCGCTTTCACTATCACCACCCACCCACAGCAGAGGTTCAGTGGCTATGCGTTCTAATGCCAAATACGGAATCGTCCGTTCGGTGTCCGGCAGCGGCAGTTGCGTGCATTGCGATGGGCGCTGAATGCAAAATCCAGTTAGCGCCATGATTTACGGGTGGACTTAAGGGATAAACGCGGGCAGTCAAAATTAACCCGAGTACTCCCAACTACGGCGTCTATTACATGGGAAGCACTACTCTGGGGCCTTAAACAACACTTGTTGTCCTACCCCTGCGCGACCACAAACAAATATGCAATACCGAAAAATTGCACCAGAGGTGTGTGCCTTACTAAAGTTCAGCGACCGAGAGAAGCGTGTGGTTTCGATGTCGCACAAAGCATTAACAAGTTGCGTGGCTCATTCTGGTACCAAGCCGATTCGCGCAACACTGCAGTTTGAACGAGAATAGAGTCAGCAGCTGTAAAAGAACGACTGACGGCGTATCAGCCGCTGCGTTGAGAGCATCCGTCACAGAACCTTTCACACTGGATTACCGTAAATGTTTCCAGACGCTGTCAAAACCATTAGAGCTAACGCCAGTTAGCGTTGCTTTCTGAAAGCAGCTTTGAACCGTTTAAGCAGTAAATTAAATGGCGGCTAAAAACTTCGAAATGAAAAGCAGTGACAGGTGCTACAACTGCGTGCATTGATCATTAGTGTACGTGAGCCACAGATGTCACCTACAAGTGTCCAGTTGAGCCAGATCTGAAACGCCACACCATGATAATTTTTCTCCCGTTCTTGATATTGTAACGACCGTTAAATCCGCCTTGCTTTCTTTTTCTTCTTCTTTGTCTTTCTTTATTTTGTGTGTGTGCGTAATTATTTAGGGGCGCAAGAAAACGATACGAAAGAAATCAGCCATATTGGCTGTTTTAGGCCACTTTCATTCGTGAATGAATGAGTACCGAAAACAGGCAGAAAAAAAAAGATATCTATCGTTAACTTGTCTACATACGTCCGCTTTATTGCCGACTCAAGTCTACAGTAGGTGTGCAACCGGGAATTCCGGGTTTCCGCATATCACACTAACAGTAGTGACTGTGTGGACATCATTTAGACAGACATGCACGTACATAACCAAAGAGGACCTATCAAATATAGCGATCAGAGCCACCACCTCTCACATCGGCACGTAAGCGTATAAAACTACAGTGCCATCCAAAACAAGGTATCTTGAAGAGAGTTCAGCGCCATAAGCATATTTGTTTTTATTATTGATCTATTGATGCAGACATCTAGGCAGACATCTGCCTTTTCTCATCGCACTTAGAAACTTGTTCACTGGTTCATTGCTTTTTTATTTTCTCACAAACAGGTGGCACCTTAGGGTGCATTAACCTGGAAGGCCCTACAGAAAAATGATGTGAATGTCGCACATAAAGCTATACTTATCGCGCAAAATAAGCAAATTAGAAGCTTTGAGTACGCGAATATTAAAGAAACGTCGTATATATAGGAAGAAAAACTGAAATAATCGAGCCGTTGCCCTATTGCTAGCAAGGTTCAGTGGCCTTGGTGTCGGGCCCCTGACGTGGCGGCGTCGAAGACAGCCGTCGTCAGCGGAAAATTCACGCCAGTGTGCGAGCACACTCCAGCAACGTCGTCCCACTCCGGATCCGCGACCCCCATGCAGTGTCTGGCGTCTCTCGTCTGATTAGTGAGGACGGCCAGCAGGGCTCCCAGCGTCTCCACGCTGTGCGTCGCCGTCCAGAAGATTCCGGACTGCGCCACCGCGGCGTACCGCACTGCACGGGTCGTGGTCCACGAGCGTCGACACACGTCGTCGACGGAGACCCAGCCGTCAGCGGCGCTGCCGCCAGTCCAGGGCCCGACCGCCGATGCTCCCAAGCTTCCGTTGTTCGCGTCGGCCAGAATGAGCGCCGTGCCCGCCAGCGACACCAGGAAGCAAACTTGCCACCTCGTGGGAAACCTGCGTGACAGGCCGTGCTCGCGAACTTTGTCCGCGAGGTCCACTAGCGAATCCACGACGCCCTGGTCGTAGAGGAGGAACGTCTCGGAGAAAGGACGCACGTCGCGCTTTCCCGAGGTGAGTGGCGGAGGCTTGACTATCACGGCGCTGTCGTCGAGGGCTTCCAGAAGACGCAGGAACTGCGGAACACCACCTCGGACTTCGGGCGCGTCGACTGTAATAGCCAGCTCCAGGCCCGCTTCACTCAGCACCTTCTTTGTAAGCCTCAGGAACCGGCTCAGGCCATTGGGGTCTGCCCAGGGCGTCGGCTTCCAGGGAAATGCGACCGCTTCGTAGCCGTTCGCCTGAAGCAGACCGACCACGCGGGATGAGAGGTTCCGGTGCATCGCAGGTCCGGCGCGGGTCAGTTTTTCGATAACCTGCACGTCACGGAATTCGACGAACAGCCACAGTTTGACGTAAGGGTTGCGCCTCTTGACGAGAGAGAACGCCCGGAATTGCCACTTGCCAGGTTGATGCACTCCAGAGTCGCCTAGCGACGCGCAGCAGTAGGCGGCGTCTGTGCACAGGTGGTAAGGAAATAGATGCAAGTCGTACGTCACATCGCGTCGCGATCGGGCGAGGCTGGCCTCGTTGAGAAGGCAGAACGACCTAGCACCCGTCAGGTAGGCGTCTCGCCGATAAGGCTTGTATCGCGCCAACCCGTCTTCGACTCTTCCCGCTAGAGCAGGGGCTCTCGCACTCAGCATAGCGGGACGCTGTTGTGGTAATGCAGCGTCTTGGCTGAGAGAGCTGTTTGCACTTTCATCCTGGGCAAGAAAACCTTGGCCCTCGATGCCGGTATCGAGATAGGAGCGAAGCCAAAGCGCGACCGTGACAAACACCATGGCGACCGCGAACGCACCCAGGCTGACAAAGATGCCGGCGCTCTCTGCCAGCAGCGAACGCTTTTCAGCAGGCAGGAGCTCCCTGCGGTCACCTCTCGTGCCAATCTCGTAGGAATCGAGATCCTTGTCCAGCTCGGGCAGGAACCGGTCTTGATCTGAAACGCCGAGCGTCAAGCGATCCGGTGCCCCGTATAGGTGCGTTGGCGCTCCAGGCCCTAGGAACTGTGCCGCACTTGCACTGCGATACATGGCACGGCTAGGCCTTGCGGCAGTATCTCGCGCTGCCGCGCGTGCTTGCGCTTTCGTCCGACAGTGACTTCAGCCTAGCGGATAGCGATACCTTGCACCTCACTACGTGAACGTGCAGGATTAAGCACAAATGTGATTAGAGACTATTCTCCGCAGTTTAAAAAAGAGATAAAAAGCATATTATTAATCTTGTCTTGTTTCCAAACCGCTGGCGCATGTGATGATGACGATGATGATGATGATGATGATGATGATGATGATGATGATGATGATGATGATGATGATGACGACGACGACGACGACGACGATGCCTCAATTAATGGCACAAACCCGCTGTTGCGCACATAGAGTTTCTCACTATATTACCTAGAGGGAAATCTGGCGCTGCTGCGCTGTGGTATGCATGGGAATGCCGGTATATTGTGACTTCGGATTGGCATCGTTCTCGGAGAGACAGGACACCTTGAAGACGAGCTTGGCAAGCACCGTTCCGTCTGTCACAATGATTCATTTTCTACTAAAACAGCACGTGAAAAGCTGTTTTGGTTTTATTATTACGCAAAAACATGTTTTGTTTAACTACGAGAACTTGTTATTGCGTGTACGATTATATGTTAGGTAGAAATTATCAGCGGGCCGCTAAAGTTGGGGGACAGACGACAAGGTTCGCGCTCGCGTTGAAACAGTTTGTCGTCTGTTCTTGCTCTTCTTCGCTTGGTCATGCATCGTGGGTGAGTAAAGATGTAGTATGCATGAACGGAAACATTTTATGAAGATTTCACTTGGAGAACGCGTTATTTGTGTAGCCATATCCACGTTTTAGACGAAGCCTCTTACAACACCAGCCAACACAAGCCTCGCAGACACATATACCGTCATTCCCATGACGGCACGGTTCCCCCTTAAGAAACTCCCATAGACGGTGGCGCCAGATTTCCCTCTAGGTGTTATAGTGAGAAACTCTATGGTTGCGCATAGGCCACGAACCGAGTGGTAATCTCATCTACGTTCCTATATACAGAAAAGCCTTCGTCGTCTTCATCAATGTGTACACTTTTTCGCGCACAAAGGACAGTTGATAGTCTTGTAATGACGCGCACAGTTTCTTCAGGGCACGATGAGAACCAATGGCACCTACTGAAAGTGAAGCCAGAGGAGACGTATTGTGCACCATTCAAGTAAGGGTTATAAGAATGGACGGTTTTGTTCTTTCTTAAAGATACCTCTGCGGCACGGACATTTATTTAAATAAAAACGTGAAGGCTTTCTACGTGGAGAAATTGCTGTAGTGGCTTAGCTAACTTATAGTCCATGAGCGAACGCCTATAGTTGTCTGTTTGATCCGTTCGTAGCTTGGAAGCTAGTATACTTTCTCGAGTATGCCTCGTTCCTATGGGCAAAGCCACAATACGTTGCGAATGTCCGCTGTGGAAGCTAGAGCAGCACATTTTGGACAGTTCATTATTAGGTTAGTTATCATTATTAGTTCGTTATTAGGTTCTGAGCTGTAGAATAAGAAGCCCCCCAGCCAGACAGTAAAGTCACGGCGCTTGGAGACGTACAGCTACCGGAAGTCCATAGGACAATACTCCAGAATGGTCCTCATGCATGGTTTCAAAACATATCTTTCTCCAGTTGATAAGCTAGCCATGGTGTGGTCGGTTCCTTGAAATGCAGGCGAAGACTAGAGACCTCGATGTATTGCAGAATGTGCGCAAGTTCACAAAAGCACTCAGAACTCTAGAAAGAAAACAGAAAGTACGCGTGCCTTGTTATAATAGAAGACTCCCTCCATCCGAGAAAGACTACGGAGAAGAGAGCAGATACATGGTAGGATTAATGTGCGTGTGCCCCGACGAAGAAATGATTTTTTTTTTTTACTGAAAGGGTAGAGCGGGGGTTTCTCTGAGCAACAAACCTCCGATAGAAGGGCAGTGAATTGTCCAGTAATTCAAGATCCTCTGAGTGGTCTCCAAGGCTAAGTGAAACGGACTTTGACATACATACATAATTGCTGCTATCTGCCACTACTTTGTAGACAACTATACGTACTCACCACGATTGCTGCTGCAGTTGATGTGGCCTCGTGGTGGCCCGGCGATAGCCGTTTTTATTGGCTTGCGGCAAAAACTACAATCATCATCGTCGTCGTCGACGTTGTCGTTGTCGTTATCATGAATCTGCGCTGTAGAAACTGTAACGGCTTCAGAAGCCTCTTCAATCTCAATGCAAGGCAGACTCCGTGACAATTACACGAACGCAAGGAGTTGTATCACTCTGGCAACGAGTTGCGGTGAGCTACACTTCTTAGAACAGAAGTGCAGTCTAATTTTTCGCAGTCTGACAGGACAGGATAGCCTGAAACAGGAAAAAAATATGCACTGAAATTGACAACTCAACGGCTTCATGCGTTAGAAACAGTGGAAATCTGTCCTCGCAGGAGGTCGAAATTGTGAGTCGGTATCACTCACGTGATAATGTCAAGATATACCGTACTCTGATAGGTTGGTAAATAGCGAGCGGAGATCAGATTCGACTTCCGACGACTGCGCTTGCCACTATCATTGCAATTCGAGCGTTAATTTTTCTCTGCACACCAGCTCTCCCAATAAACGGATTATTACCGCAGTTTTGCACTGTGTTGTTCTTTACGATCACTACAACTGGACTATATATATGTCGTCACAAGCGGTTGTGACCCGCTAGTGATGCGGTGGTCAGTTCTTGTGCGACGACAACGTTGTAGCAATGGTAGAGCTAGTGCGGTTGAGATAAGTGGCGGATGGTTATGATACGTGACCATATACAGAGTGTCTCAACTATCGTGCACCAAGATTTAAATGTGTTCGAATGCCACATAGCTGGACATAACCAAAGAAATTTTGTTTGCCATCACTTGGAAATTTTCAGATTACCTTTTGCATTCCGCATACTTGAATAATTAGTCTTGATTAATTAGTCAGCTTCTCAAATATTATACTTAGATAAAAAGTGTCAATGAGATAATTGTAGAGCAACATGCAAAACTCCCAATAGAGCTTTGTGTTGCTCAATACGTGCTACATAAAAGTGTTCTTTCCGAGCGCGAAACAAGCCCGCGAATAGACCCAAAGTGCCTCGAGCGGCCAGTCGCGCTGCAATTATGCGTTTATTCGCGGGCTTCTTTCAAGCTCGGAAAAACATTTGACACTTCTTATCTAATTATAATATTCGAGAAGCTTATTAATCATTTCTAATAATTAGGTAATTAGGCAGAATGCAAAAAAATTACCTGAGTATCTCCAAGCGACGGTAGGCAACCTTACCTTATTTCTGTTCAGCCACGTGGCATTTGCATATCTTTAAATCTTGGTGCATGATAGTTTTGACAACCTGTATACAAAAATACTCAAACTCGAACAAAATGCTGGAACTCTACATTCCTCTTATTAAACTCGTCTCCTTGTAGACCACGACGAAAACGAGATTTTCACGAACAAGCTATTCCTGACGCTATTACACGAAAAACCAGAATCAAATGATCACCCCGCATACATTTTGTCGTTATACTTTAAACATTAGGATAATGGATCGTTGAGATCGACAATCCGTGGTCGTTCTTCGATGACGACGCTTGACAGGCCAGACATCCCAGCATATCGGTTCCGTTACCGTAAACGTAATGACAGTCCAATCTTCGTGACAACGCGGCACACTGAAGGAGACGCACAGTACGGCTTGCTGTCCCTTCCATCCGAGCTTGTTCATTTAATTTCGCTTTGACACAACGCGTGGGCCAATCCCTGCAGGACGCGCGCCTTCGCAAGAGCCGGAAACAAACCGAAGGCCTCGGACGGTCTGTCTTCCTCTCCGCGAGAAAGCGTGGTGGGGCACGACTACGGCCAAATTTCTCGTCCGTATCGCCTGGGCCGTAGGAAAGCGACGGCTTTATCCCATCTTCGACACCGGTGTCCACGGTCCTTCCAATGGACCCCTCAAGCTCCCCAGAGAGCCCTCACATCCAAGCAGGGAGACGGCGGCCCAGTGAAGTGCGTTCATCTCCCGTTCAGTTCTCAATCTCTGACCGAGAGCAGAGGACGCCATGCTGTATTGAATTGAAAAGACGGGCACGAGGTCTTCTTCTTCTTCTTCTTTTTTTTTGCCGACTTAGATGCTCAACCCATGCGCTAAGAACCCAAAGAAATAACGACAGCGGAGCTTGGAACCGGAGTGCTAGAAATAAACAATGACTTCGCGCAGGCAGTCGTAAAAAGTGTAAGGGATAAGGTGAGGCGTAGAATGGTGGTGTCTGAAATAAAGGGGGGAGGGGGGTTTCACTTGCTCCCAGATGGAAGCGTCGTTACCGAGGTCCCCCAATTTGTCGCCAAGACGCGATGGAACGAGAACCAATCAAGCCTAACTGTATGTCGGAGCAGCGGCACAGTGCGCTGACGAACAGCGGAATAAAGAAAAAAAAGAACAAATGCATGTGGGCTCCCTTTTTCAAACCAGGCACGAAATACGTTAGAGAGCAGACAGAAAAAGAAGAAACAGGGGAAAAAAAGACGATTAGCGTCACGTCTGCCCCTATACCGCATTTTTTTTTTGTCTCCGGAATGATTATTGCGACGATCGTGAAGTCTGCAGAAAAGCGGGACAAGGCCGTTTATACGAGTACAGAAGCGACGGCAAGACGTGTACACAGGCGCAGAACTGGTGGAGAGCGAAACAGTTCATGGTACATGCGCATGCCTAAAATAAACCTGGTAATGTCTCGTATAGACGAAAAATTCTCGACAAAATGTCCCGTTATGAAAGGAGTAGCGATGTCTCGCTCTCTTGTGCGTGTTCTGCGACCTTGCGTCTCCTTTGATGAAGCGAGCGAAGAAATAAAGGGCAACTCGCTTTCCCAGACGACTAATACTATCTGGTGTTTCGCAACTCAGCCTGGTCCTAAAGAAGTGTTCACTTTGTTCGTAACAGAGAAACCTTAACCGTAATAACAAATACCGAGAGGGGCAGCAAAATCAAATTTCTATAACTTTGCGATAATACGAAGGAGGAAGAAGAAACCAGCGCAGTAAAAATGTTGCAAGGGTCAGCCACAAAAAAAAATGGGAAGGGGAGGAAAGAGGGACAGATTTGTCGTTTACGAACCGCTTCATGGTCGGCTGACTTTTCTCCGTATACAGCAGCTAGACCCCATTCTCTGCGGCGACTGGGTCGACGGGAGCGCCTGCTCGGTCGTTTCGCGAAACAATCTGTCAGCCGACGTTGCAGTTCGGTATTAATCAAGGTTTGCCAGACGAAAGAATGGGTTGGGCAGCCTTGCAGGGCAGGAAAAGGAACAGGAGAGACAAAGGGCCAGAAAAGGTTCCACAAGCAAGCACATCCAGGGGGAGCCTGTTCATGAAGGCCGGCTCAAGAAAGACTTGCAGAGGTCACGTATATCGCTTCAGCGGAGCGGGATAAGTAAAGGATCCGACGCTGAAACACAGGCCCATCATTAACGGGAGGCCAACGGATCGGCAGTCCTACCGACATACGGAATGAACCAACGTTAGCAACAGTAGCGTGCTTACATTATTTCTTTACTGCCCCGCGGAATTTTGTCTCAGATGGAACGTGCCAAGCGAAGAAAACGCCACTCATCAAAGCACGTCGATTTCCTCAGTGACCTAGATATAACTGGGGAACGGTAACTTGTATCATTATTTAGGGAGAGCGTTTGGTGGGTCGCATGGTCAGGCCAGTGTTTCGGGATGGGCTGAGTACGGCGTGGGTTGACAGGCGGCGCTGGGGTCAACATCGCGTTCTTCTTGGTGTCCGTCTGCGCCGGAGCTCACTGCTTAGTAGTCCTATTCTGAGCTCGCCGAAAGCTGAGCGTCAGATGAGAGAACGCTGAGAGTTTAAAGGTGACGCACGACCGAAGCAAAATCCCTTAAGTTCTTTGAGAGGATAGAAATCTGCCTACCAGCAGTGGACTTCTTTATTCTCTTCTTCTTGTCCTGCGGAATACGAACTATACGTATAGATACGTAATAGTAAAATGTCCCTCCAGATAGCCGCATACAAAGCTATTCCTAGGATGAATATGACCGTTGGGCGGTCGCCCGATACTACGTGCCTCTCACGCATTCACATAATTTGTACTGGCCCGAACAATTTCTTCATAACGCATTGTTCTTGTTTCTTCCTTTTGCTATTCGACATATATTTCCCCGGAATGCGAACAAGTGAATGGCGGTGATATCGGTCGTCGCTATCATAAGATTAAATGCTGCGTCCGATATAGTGAGATTCTATTCAAACAAGCAAAAAACTGTAAGGGCGAAAAGTATAAAACACCTTATGTAATTTCGCTTCGTGGTTCTTCTTTTCTTTCTTTCTTTCCTTTTTTTTCGGCTGCTAATGGCCAGCGGACGCACTGCCATTATCTACTATATACCGAAGAGAACCCCGATAGGGCGGCGATGTATAGCACTCACACCCAGGTATCGGTCAGCTGCCAACAGGCAGAGGGTGCACTGAATAGCGCTGCAAGGCTTAAAGCAATTCGTCGATTTGTTAAAGTAAACGAGGTTTTACATAATGAAGCACTCCTGTCCACAAGCCCTTAGGCTCAATACCCGTTTACTGGCGCATACTATACCACGCGCCGGCGTTAAGAAGAAACAAGCTATATCAAAGGAAATGGAAGAGACTCGGAGGGAGGATCGCCGGGGTATATATTTATATACGTATAATTCCCGAAACGCGTACCCGGCTCGCTCCCGTGCAACCCTCGGTATGCACGTCGTACTCCATCTCGTCGTCGATCCGATCGGTCGTTAAAGAGGGAGGAAGAGAGAAAAATTGTCGAGCCTACAAGATTGGGATGGCGGCAGCAGCGGGGGCTTGGGCGCAGCGTATAAGCGATACAAACTTTCTCACGGGCACTATATCGCTCCCATCGGCGCGTCCCATACTTGCGTTAAAAGGGAAGCGGGATCGCGAGGCTCTTTTCGTTTTTGTTGTTTTCTTCCCTGCCTCGCTTGACGAGCAGCACAACCGCCGTTCGCCGTCGTGGTCGATGGTGATGAGAGCGCGGGCGCGCGCCAGTGCGGCGCAGAGTAATCGCCATTGTAATCGTCCCCGCGACCTCCCCCTTCATTCATCGGCTGCCGCAGCTCGGAAGAAATCGCAGGGCGTCGAGCGAGCGCGCGCGTCTTTAACGAGTTCGAGGTCCTTTTTATTCATTCTCTCGGCGCCGAGCGCTGATGTCCTGCAGGTTAAGCGCGCGCCTTTGAGTGGGCGGCCGCTCGAATACATAGATCGCTGCCCACCTCTCAGACCTGCGAGAGCCCCGAAGGATAGCGCCGCGTCGATCATTTCATCGGGCGTGTGTGTGTGGGTCGTCTTAAGAGAAGTGGAAGAGTATTACGAGCGTTATGGGGGAACGTCTTATGGACGTTTACCCGACGTCTTGAGTGAGAGGAATATTCACAGCGGGGATGAGGCGCGACGCGCTGACCACCATTCGTGGACGTTCAACCGTGTCCCTATTGGACTGCGATCACTAACGTTATGGTCGTCCGTTCTTCCAGCTCCGGTTTATTCGCCTCGCCGTCGATGTTCGAACCCGTTCGTATACACATGGCGTGTGTTCAGCGATGTGCGCTCTTCGCATAGCAAGTGTCTGTACTTTAGCGCCTTCGTGTAGAGCCTTTTCGATACTATTCGGCCGAGAAGAAGGAAAGCAAGACCCTAATTAGCGTTGGTGTTCGCGTACGACTGCCAAACACAGGCAAAATAAAAAGGCGTAGAACTGAGACAGACAGGTTGAGGTGAGGAGTGACCGGCAGAGTATAAATGCTTCTAAATACCAAATATAACATGTAGCGCTACATGTGCATGATAACACGAGGAATAAAGAAAATATTGCTTGAAATTGCGCAGAAATATTATATAGGAGCGATGAGTTACAACACGCTCGAAAATAAAAATGAAGCGTGTTCTAATACACTGTCTATGAAAAAAATAATATTGGTTCCTAGTATAATTTTATGGTTAAGAAAGAAATGCTGGTGATTGCGCAACCAACTTTTTATGTAAACTAGCTTGATTGAGGCTTTGATTGTGGAGTTAATCTGTCACGATTTGCAGGCCTGCGAGCGGAATAACGCGTATGCGACTCGCCACTCTTGGTGTGACCTAAATTATTGTCTACACTGTAAAAATGTTTACACCCTTAAAGGTGTTTGCTTGTCACACGCGTAACACATCTACCGTTAGGGTCTTGCACAAATTTATAAAGGACGACAATGGAGCTCAAATTAGATGTGCGATGACAAAAGACGTAGTTGAAAACTATTTAATCATACTGACAGCCTTGAGCGCATAGAAACATCTGACTGGAGAATTTCGCAGGGGTAGATATGAAACTTTATTTATTGCACTTTTTATGCCACCTGGCACAGCTTTCATCATTTTTACTTGCAAGAAAAAGTCAGTAAACAAGATGTACTTATTGGTTCCCACCAACAATATGATCTTGCCCCTTAAACGTGTTTTTAAGGCCTTAACGGTAGGGGTGTTACCCATGTGGCAAGCAAACACCCTTAAGGGTGTAAGCATTTTTACAGTGTAACTCATATCGATGTCATCTCTGCAGTGGTGACGGCGTTGTGAGGATGTGCTAATGCGTTTGTGTGGAATAAACAGAACACAATCTGCGTAAATGAATATTGCGATCCTTAACGTTTCCGTCTATACTTCTGTGCATCTCTGAAAAATCATATAGGTACAAAGACGCAGAATCGCACGCTGCATTACATTTTACAGCATGATTCTTGTACCCTCGTTTGCCTCTGACCTTTCGAAACCGACCGACTATTCACGCTGCGAAGTCTGCGAATCACGTCGCTGCTTCCAGGTCGATTATGATCCCGTTACGTCCCACGCGTACCGAGCACAAAGCTATTTGCCGTGGGGGAAATTTACCCGTCAGAAAAGCGCTGTATGTCGCGGCCGCAGAAAAGTGACACGCCAGGAAGAACAGAAGGAAAAAAAAAGATGGGGAAACAAAGAAAGAAGATGACTGAGAGACAGCGAGTATTATAAGCGAGGTTGAAAATGCGAATAAGGACTGCGCGACACGTATGCGGTGCACAGGGCGTCCCGTTCGAGACCAGCTCGAAATAGACGTTCCACGCGAGCACGGCAAGCGCTATGCCCTTTCCCCCTTGTCCTCCGCTTCGCACGCGTGAGCAGTTGTGCGAAACAAAGGAACAATGCCCAGCGGAACGCGCGCGGGTTCAGCGGAGGAGGCGCCGGCAGCGGAACGTTCCGCGAGTGGGCCCCGAGCGCTCTTTCCCGTCCGTTTCCCACGGGTGTACGTGCGTCTTTCGCTCCTGGATTCCCGATTACGAGGGCTCTAATTTAATTAGAGACGACTCTCCGGGTCTGAGGCGCACTGCGTCCCGCGCCGCTCGTGCACCCGCGGCTCTCGGCAGAAACGAGATTAAAACCGACGGCGCAACAAGCGGACCCCGAGCTGCGCGCCCCCCGGCCTCTGTCGGGTGCGTCCCGTGCTGTGCACTGCTGAAAGCTCGGTGCTTGCAGAGGTATGTTCAGCTTCAGCGTGGGAGGAACAATGGTGCTGCGCGCATCTATACGGGTCGCAGGAAGCCAGCTGAAGGCTACGCGCTTCCCAGCTTTAAAGCACGGTCCTATCTATCTATCTATCTATCTATCTATCTATCTATCTATCTATCTATCTATCTATCTATCTATCTATCTATCTATCTATCTATCTATCTATCTATCTATCTATCTATCTATCTATCCATCCATCCATCCATCCATCCATCCATCCATCCATCCATCCATCCATTCATCCGTCCATCCATCCATCCATACACACATACATGCTTTTAGCGCTGATTCTATCATGGCGTGCCGACGGTGGTGAAATAAGAAGACAAAACAAACGCGCATTGTGGTTTGAGCGCCCGCTAAAAATGGATATTGTAGATGTAGCGAACAGTATCGCGAATGCGCCAGCCGTTGAGAAACAGTTCTTGCGCTCTAAATAACTACCTAAAGCATGTCTTACACACTAGCAATGCGATGGCGTTCCGTTCAAGGATAAGCCTTCCCAAAGTTCTGAAACATGGAAAACGGATTTTCATCGTTATTACTGGAATTCTCGCGACCGCACATGAAAGTTTAAGAGCCGCGCCAGATGGCTAGAACCTTTGAGTTCGCGCATCTCTTGCAGACGGATCTACGGCATGCTCATCTGCTTTCATCGCGCTATACGAAACTCGCACATAAGGACGTAACTACCCGACTCGCGGGACAAGAATGTTGCACTAACGAAAAAACAACGGTAATTTGCAAGGGTTTAGAGGGCTTATTATATAAAAGGCGTTGGGTTAGTACTTGAAGGCTACACAGATGGCGGTCCCTGGGGAAACTATAGCTCCGAGGACCGAATGGCATCACCTGGTCACTGAAGCCTGCGTGCGTTCTTTCGTATACGTGTCGCGCAGCGCGCAGCCAGTTTCCTACCTCGGTGTTCTCTGCTCGTAGCGATGCACCAAAACGTAGTCGTCCTGCTGCGCCGTTCCACGTTGAACCAAGAAGATAGCGCGTGGACTCGGGGACGTTCAAGGAGCTGATACAAATGTGGTTCTTTGCATCCGCCGCGTGAGACCTCAAAATTCTTTCTAAGCCTACTAAGTAAATAGCAAAGTTGAGGAGAAAAGCAAGGGAACGTAAGCCATATACACGAATTAAATGCGGATCACATCGTTATTAGCCTTCCACCAACTGTGCATACGGTTTTGGCATCTGCATAAGGCCTCAACCTGTCTGCGACGACCACTCTTGCCGACGAATGAACGTACTCGTTCTCCGATGTAACAAAACATTGTGCAGCGGATCATGGAACAGTTAGGCTACATCTGTTTCCCGACATCGCAACGGTTTTCTTCTCATGTGTTACGTGCTTGCGTCTCAAGGAGGTGTTCCCTTTTTCTTTGTTTCTTGTTGTTTTGTTTTGTTTTGTTTTACTCCGTCTCCCGATATAACGTAGTTATTGAAAGGGCATAATTGCGCACACATTGTTCGGATAACGCCACATGCCTTGTGCAACCTGTTGTAGCGGTAGCTCTATAGCAACGGCGTCAGTCGGGCAACATACGTCGCGCAAAATATCAAAATAAAATTACCTCGTTGTCGCCGGACGAAAACATCCGATCAAAACGCTTTCTGGAAAGCTAAGCACGCCAGAAACCTATCGCACGACGTGGCCCCATGCAATTACGAACTCAGCAAAGGGTCAGCGGCGAAACAAAGTGGCGGCCAGAAATGAAGCCACGATAATCACAGACGACACTACGAAGGCTTTTAGGTGGTCGACCTTATATCTGGAGAACCGTTTCGCCATGCCGGCCGGAGTTATTGACCGTACATTGCGATAAATAAATAAGTACCGGTAAGCTTTCCTTCATTTTTTTTTCTTTTGATGTTACCAACGAAAGCAGCGTGCGAGTAGGTGCTTCCTCTACAGCACGTTATTCACTTTTGCTGTTATCACGCCTACGGGCGTGCATTAAAAGCCCATGTTTTCCTGCGGTCCACGGAAGTACGGAGGTCAAGCAACTTGTCTAGAACGCACTAGCTGAGTGCTCCAGAGTACGCTGACGACATTTGCGATAACGCGCGATATACGAAACCTGCCGATTGCGACTATGCAGGGCTAGATTTAAGAAATGCCTTGTCTCCTCTCGCTTTCCTAGTCGCCTAATGCTTTGGCAGCTGCCTTCATTGGCCGTCATGCAGGAGCGCGTTCTAGGCACGACGGCGTGATCGACCGTCGGCGTTGTCGGTATATACGACATATTACAAGGAACTGAAAAAGGACAAGACACCTGCGCTACACACAGCGTAATCATTATTCCAAGACATTCTAGGACACAACCATTGGACACCGGTTATCCATGAACTGTACCACCATAATCTAGCGCGAACAAGAGAAAACATAGCAAGAGGCGCATTTTCCTTTCCATACTCACCATAGCGTGTGGAACTGACGGTAGTGACCCACGGACGTTTAGTTCTTTGGCCGTATAGCACTTAGCACTCCGTTGCGTGCACCGCAGCTTCAAGCAGTGAACTTAAATTCTGTTCCAATTGTTTGTTCCCGCTCGCAATTCGTTCCGGCATGACAGTGCGCTTTCGTCGCTTAGAGGAGCGCCTTTCACGTCCAAAATTCTTTTCTTGCGAATGCGTTCAAACCAATAAAATGAGAATGTGCGGCGTCAGCACCCGATCGATTCAGAGCATTGCGGCAACGCCACTTTCGTCAAGCAGCTCAGAATTCAAGCTACATTGCGAAAATCAGCGGTCTCTAGAAGCAACTATGCCAAACTTCATTATCGTAGTTGGAGCTTGTTATTGATCGCAATGAGGTTTAGTTACTTCGTTGACCGAACTTTGTAGCACTGTCGAAACGCTTGGTAATGACAAGTCGAACATGTAGAACATGTCGAATGTTGCGATAAATGAAGAAGAATTGGTCAACTCTCATTCATTTTCTTTTTTTTTTAATGTTCTCGTTGAAAGCAACGTGCAGGTGGGTGCTTCCTCTTTATCGCGTAATTCGCGTTTACTCTGATCACGCCTGTCAGGCATGCCGTTTCATCCAACAAATCTCCAAGTTTATTCTTAGCTGACAAGTATTTGATATGTGCAAAGTTGTTTGCCGTATCTACCACAGGTATATACAAGACTGTCCACTTTGGGGACAGCCTTCACTTAAATTTTGAAGCACCAAGTAGATGATGTTCGGCGATTCGCAAGCGACTTCGCAATGCCGAAGGTCACCATGTCTGCAAGGCCAGCTAGGTAGTTACAAACATTAACTGCTTACGTGAGACAGATCGCAGGTTAAGCCACAATGCCGCGCAATGCCGAAGGTCACCACGTCTGCAAGGCTAGCTAGCTAGTTGCAAACATTAACTGCTTACGTGAGACAGATCGCAGGTTAAGCCACAATGCAGCGTTACAGTGGCGACCCATCCGCCGTGGCATAGCCGGCAATCTCGGTGCCGATCGTGAGGCGGGTGCTGCACACAGTGACTCATATCAGCTGACCCTGGAGTCCCATATTCATTAAGTGACGCAGTGGCACTAGTGTCATTCACTGCGTGGTGCTTCCACTGTAGCGAGAGGTGGGACGCAGAGATGCAATTCAGAATACTTTGCACACGCTTTACAACTTCAGAGGCTGTCTTGGGGAATGCTCAAGACATGCGAAACAAGCGACAAGCTAGGAATGCGCTTCATTTTCTCCTGCACGCACTGGAACATGTCCTGTAGTAAACACCGTACACCACAAACATGATTTGTGTTGGTCCTTAGCAAAGCAAGATTAAACGGGGGCAGCGATATACGCTGGCGCCTTCTTTAGTTCTGTGGAGTTAAGATAATAGCACATATCTTAGGCGCTAGAACATGTCATTCTAACTGGAACAAATTTTCATGCGCGCTGGAACATATATGTCTTCGTCTGAATTCCAACTAGCCCAACTCTCTGCCTTAAACAGTTGCTTGCCTTGCACTGACACTTTGTGCCAACTGGTAACACCTCGGGCAACCCCAAACGAGGCTAGATGGCCAGCTACCCGCAAAATGGTTCGCAAAACATTGATTCAGACAGTGCGTGGGATCCGCATTTACTATAGCAAACAGGGTGTTTCACCTAACTTGAGCCAAACTTTAAAAATATGCATATGCCACGTAACTAGACCGAACCAAGGTAATGTTGTTTGTCGTCTCTTGGACATACTAAGATTATTTCTTGCATTCCGGCTAATTATATTAGTCATCATTATCGATTATTCATTCATAAATTAGTCCTAGTTAATTATTAAACTTCTCAATTATTATAATTCGATGAAAAGTGTCAACGAGAAAATTGTAGAGAGACATGAGACACTCCCGATACAGCTTTCTGTTGCACAATATACGTGCTATATAAAAGTGCTTTTCCGAGCTTGAAGGAAGCCCGCGAATGCACGCAAAGTGCCTCGAGAGACCAGTAGCGCGGCGAAATGCAAAAAAAATGGCTGTGGCTTAGGTAAGGTTAAGCCCAGGATGCGAAGCATACTAGCCTTTATTTTAGTTGTTGAACCACTGTTTAGCCTGGTGAACTGCTGTTGCTTGGCTATATTTGGTTCGGCTAGACGAAGAAACAACTCATGCATTACTGCTTCGCCTTCAAGAGTGGAACGCGACAGCGTTCCCGTCGACCCGCCAAGGGGTGTAAGACAATGGGCTACAGGGCAGCGACTACGCGCCCCGCATTGGACGCGGTGAGCGTCGAGCAAAGCAGCGTTCGGCGCGGCAACGAAATGTGCGCCTGAGCAAGAGACGCACGCCTTAGAAACAGCTCGTTTCTAAGGCAACACCGCATTCACCAGAGGCGCTTTTGTACCGCTTTGAAGCATCGTACTCGTGGCTCAGTGGTAGCGTCTCCGTCCCACACTCCGGAGACCCTGGTTCGATTCCCACCCAGCACGTCTTGCAAGAGTTGAGCCAAAGCCACTTCTCCGCTGTCGTGACGTCACGGTGTCACGTGGTTTCATGGCGACACCGCCGCGCCTGAGGAGCTGGGTTGAGCTCTCGTAATATGCTTCGCATAAAAATAATATTACTATATCCAAGCGAGGTTTGCCACACGTTACGTAATAAACCCTGTATATTTTTTTTTAAATCTCTTTTGTCGATAAACCTTTCTAAAAATTTCGCAGCATGTACGCCCATCTGCCGTCAGTGATAAAGGGCATTCGTGGACGCGAACGTGCACGCTATTCATTCCAAACTCTTCACGTTCGCCTCTCCCTGTGAGCAACTGGCACTAAACTGGAGCGAGGTTTAATGAATTACTTAAATAATTAGGAATAACTTTGACGCACAACAGTGAGAGTTTGATTGAAGTAACACTTAAATGTGAACAGAGTCTCCTCGTATGTGCAAGCTAATGGAAGCTCTCGGTTCGCGTTATACTTGCCACATTACGCAAACCTTAAATTGTCTTGGACGACCTTGGTCGGTATTGCGCAAGACCTAATTATAGAAGCCGCAATCATCTGTATTGCACTTACTCGCATCGACATCTTTCTTTCCTTGGTCCAATTTTCGTGCTCGCGTGCTTGCGCGTGTGGCTTAGCGCTTCGCGACAGCTAGATCACTTATAATGACAGATAGCATATTCGTGGTTCTTTGCCAGTATCGGCCATTTTCGATCGTTTCCTTTGCCGTTGCTATGTGTCCGGTTCACCACCATCAACTTTAACTAATTGCTTCACCAGTGCCCAAAATCTGTAGAGACATTGTGGTTGCCTTCATCCGCTTTAGCGTATACGTCAAAGTGACTGACATTTTTTTTTGTAACAAAGGTGTCTTCCTTGCAAACACTGCATCCCCTGACCTCGTTCTCAGTAAGAAGTCCTAAGGGTGCTTAACGAAGCTCAACTTGGTTCACATTAGATTCAAACGACCCTTATTGTGAGAAATCGAAAAATTGGAGGACGCTTAAGCTTCGCCTTTAAGAGTGAAACGCCGCGTTTCATGCTTCTCATGCTTCCCGGCAACAGCAACATATGTAACCGTAATGTTTACCGGAAAATGCTCGCGTCGAATGCTATGCACGAAGATGGGGTTTCTGGTAGAAACGCGGCCTCCTGCGTGGGCCACCATGCGGTGGAAGCAAGCGCCATCTGGAAGTGGTTCAAGGAAACGGACGCACCACTCCGTAGCTTCCGAGACAATCGCACGCCGGCGTGCGCAAATGGTGGACACAGTGGCCGGTCTATGAATTGTAGAAACGCTGGAAAAGGGGTTTGTTTGAGTTTTAGCGTAACAGAATTACATTTTCTCGTATATTCAAATTACAATCAAACGCTATCATGTCTGTGAGTTGTGTGTAAGTTGTACTTTACGATTGTTTTACTTTAGCTTCAAAAATTCAATTAGTTCAGTAGCTTCCTTGAGCCACATGGAGGGCCTGGGTATGGGCGGTTCGAAAATCTTTTTGCCGAAATGGCACCCGACGCTGGAGGCCGGCGCAGAACGCCGATGCCAACGCCGGATTTTTTGTGACACGTGGCCCTTAACGCTGTCACGTTAAAACGTGATAGCTCGGGCGCTTTACTCAGTAGCAGGTCGTCGTTAGCCTTACAACAAACATCAGTCTATTCAACGAAAGCGTCTGATAAAGGGTTTAGTTGACGTGGCTATGCCGGACGGGCACATTAATGCAACTATGGGAGCATTAATACAGTTGACCAATACCAAAAGACTAAACATGGCGTATCGGGATTTGTGCAGATATTTTGTTAGCAATGAACCGGTCACTAGATTGATATTGAGAAGATTATTGAGATTATCGCTAGGCATTCCACACGTGTGAAACTTAGAAATGTAGTCTGCCATAAGTTCAAGCATATATTGTGCAACGTAGTTAGGCCTGGATGCACTGGTATGCGAACGCCAAGCATGCTGGTTTGCGAAGTATTCGCATTGCCATTGGACGGTGACACCCGCTTGGTGGTGTATAGTGGCTTTGGCGTTGTGCTGCTAAGCCTGACGGTGCGGTATGGAATCCCGGCCCCGGTGGCCGCATTCCGATATGGGCGAACTGCAATAGACGCCCATGTACCGCGAATTGGGTGCACGTTAAAGAACCCCAGGTAGTCAAAATCAATCCGGAGTCCCCCACTACTGCGTGCCTCGTAATCATATCATGGTTTTGGTGTACGTAAAACTCCAGAATCCAGTTTTTACTTTTTTAGCGTGCGGCGAAGAGAGTGCGAGGATGTTCTGATGCAGCGCTTGTGATATTCTACAGTAATGTGGTCCAAATCACCTAATTATTTCGCTAAAAGGAAATTTATTGTAAAATACTTAGCGGTAGTTGCGCTCACAGTACATGCAAGAGGTGTTGTTTATGGGGGGGGGGGGAGGGGGGTATATGCATATTTACTCCTTCGTATAATACCAGTAGTTGTAACGGCGTACTGTATAAAAGTTTAAATACAGTATTGTCATTGTCTTTAATATTTTCATTACACCTCATATTTATTTGGAAAACTGTTAGAACCACGTGACGTGAACGACTGCGAGCGGAAGCGTACTTTAATAATATGCGGTGTTATATTAACTAACTTCACATTACGACAGACCTTACTTTTCATACCTGAACGGTGGCAGACATTGTGCTGAAAACAATAATGCTTTTATCTAAAGTTATTACATTAAATCGATGCTTTGTGTAGCCCAAAAAGAACAGCGATTCGGCCAAGGGCAGTGCCGCAGCCTTATTACGCGACTCTGGGTCACGCACACGACACGTCGTACAACAATCCCATCGCCAAGTGCGTGCGTGCGTGCGTCCACGGGGTGCCTGAGACAGTGATCAGGGTTAAGAGCGAAGCGCCGGCGCTGGCGCCTTCGTTTTGCTCGGGGCATAGTTCAGGTCCAGTGCGCGCGCGTGCGGTCAATCAGACCCGGTCAAGCACTTGGGGAATTCGCGAGAGTTTGAACCCCGAACGAACGGGTTAGAGGGCGCGGGGAAACAGACCGCACTGTATACCCTTTTCAAGCAGTGACCACTAACAGGCGCCGCCCCTGGCGGGGTCACTAGCTCCTCAACTTTTTTCCCCCCGAGGACAAGACACTTAAGCGGAGTGGTGCCCCGCTACGGGAAGCGGGAGTCCCCCCAACCTTCTTAATTAGCGAAAAGACTTGCTCGCCGGCACGGCCTTCTCTTCCAAGTCTCGAAGGCAACGCGAAGGGATTGAACCGGCGTCCGTGGCTGCCTCTCTTGCAAGACGGCGACGAGGAGGATTGTTGGCAGCGGTTTCGGAAGAGTGTGTACCTCGATGAAGAAGTTTTAGCCTTGGCTGACCGAGGCGACTTGCTCGCTTCGCATTCCTCTGTCGTCGGCGCCGACCGAAGTGGGCACCCTCTTCACGTGTGTCCACTTTCAGTGTTCGGACAGCAGCAGTGCATGCGAAGCTGCCTGTTCGGTCTGTTGTCAGCGGAAGAACTTCGGCACGGAGAAGGAGGAGAAATCTGGTGCCCCGCAGTGTCGCTCGCGAGCTCGCAAAAACTTTAACTGAATTCCTTCCCCGCCACAAAGGAAAGAAACCGCTAGAATGGCACGAAGCGAAAGACAAGAAGAACGTTGCAGCTGTCCGCGCAACATTCTTACGTTTCGTGCGTGTCTTTTGTTACCGAATCTTTTTTTTTTAATCGTAAAAGTTACTTCGCGCATTAGTGCGTCTTCAGTGTTTTATTTTGTATTCTTTATTTTCCACATTTTTCTTATATTCCTTTATTTTTATTTTATTTTTCACTATGCATTCTAATCACTTGCAATAGCACGCCATACGTTTGGCTAGGCTCTCATATTTCTCCCTTTCGTTAAAGTTTAGCTCTCTGGGTCCTTCAACTTTATCAAGGCACCGATTTGGCAGGTGATCGGTATACATGTATACCCTTGTTTCGTCTCGCCTTGTTGTCTCTGCAGTCCCTTGCAGACGCTACAAGAGCCTATTGAGTACGCACCTAAACTACTTCTTTTCCTTATATATCGTTCCTTAAGAATTATTGCGCTTACAAGTTTTCAAAACTTTTTGTAATCCCTAATTAATATCTAGCTGAACCATGGTTGTTTGCTTAACGCCCCCGAGATCTCGCAATCGTTGAGCATGTTTATTCCCTATAGTAACTCGCTTCTGCGCTCAGGACAATCGCGGTATGGGCGAGATTGAATGATGGCTTTTCGACCTCGTGGTTGGCTCTGTATAAGTTGATGCATTGTCCGAATTCGCTTTCGCTCTGAAGAAAATGCGAACAAAAAGAAAAGGCCTAATCAGTTTCTGTTTTGTTTCACTTCAACCATTGCAACGCTAGTGGAGCTAGGCTTGGTTGGCTGCAGTTGTTTAGTATAGCAATAATGAGGCAGACAACGCTGCTTGTTCCGTGCGGATTCATCAGCGAGAAGCTTGCACAAGTACACCACCGCTCCTATAAGAAGGAAAGAAACAAATTATAGAACAGAACAAAAAATAATCGTGATCAAACACATTTGGTACGCACGCGACCAAAGCCTCTCATCAAGCTAGCGCCAGCCAATGATCGTCGTCGACAGGGGGAGAGAAAGCGAGGCCGTTTCATTGTCTATAACGAGGTAAACAAGCGAACTTCCTCCCTCGTCGGCCGTTATGACGTCCGCTTATTGTCGGCATGCTCACGGAGCGCGGGTGCCGCACGAGGGCTGCAGACTGGCGCTCGCGCGCCTGGCGCTGTATATGAGCGGAATCATCCTCGTCGGACTGGGAAACAAGGAACGCAAACAGCCGGTTCCGGCGCTTCAGCTGTCATTCCTCCTCGCTTTACTTTTTTTTTTTGTTTCGTTCTTCGGCTTACTTCTCTTCCAGTTCCGTCCGAGAGCCAGTAAAAAAAGGGAGAATAGCAAACCGATCGGAAAGAAGGCGGCCGAGGATGCTAACAGGAAGCAGCAGCCGGCGCCGCCGGCAGGATGGAAGCAGGTGCGGCGGCGGCGAGCGGAATCACGCGGCGCACAGGCCGAGCGCTGAACGAGAGCGGCCGTCCAATTAGCAAAAGCCGCTCTTGTTTGCCGACCGGCTCATTGGGTCCCCGTGCGCCTCCGAGCCACCACGCATGGCGGCGTCGGAGGCGAGGGAACGAGGCGCGCTTCCCGAGAGCGCGTCCTCCTGCAAGGGTTGTGAAGTGCCTCCCCGGCCGTAGGGAAAGAAAATCCCCTCGCGGCCGTTCCCTTGTTTCCTGGACACAATTGCTGCTTTAAATGTTGCATGCAGTGCGCTCAAGACGCGACATACTCGATATCGGGAAGCGGGGGAGACGTCGACCTGGCAACCCTATACCGCAACAACTTGTTCTGTATACCCTTCCTCTTCTTTCTTAAGAGCGCCGGAAACGTTCAACGAGGTCCACGTTTTCAACTAATCCAACTTTCGGCGTTGTCTAAGCTCTCGAGTTAAAATGATCGTCATTGATCAAGATCAACGCGTGACTACCGCTTAGGGCTGGTTGGCGCACGTTCGGGAAACAGAAGCAGGATTATACATGTAGATAGCCGGAGAGATCGATACGCAACGTCACAAACGGAAGTACGAATCAAGAAAGAACAAGCGTCCGGTATTTGTTGGATGCACGTTAGGCGGTGAACTTTACCAGCCGTGGGCGCGCAGTGGCTTTGGCGTTACGCTGTTACGCCCGACGAAGCGGGATCAAATCACAGCCCCGGAGGCCGAAGTTCGATGGGGGAGAAATGCAAAAACGCTCGTGTACAGTGCATTGGGTGCACATTAAAAAACACCCAGGTAGTCAAAATTAATCCCGAGACCCCCACTACAGCGTGTCTCATGATCATGTGATGTTTTGGCGTGTAAAACCCTAACATTTAATTTGGCCAGTCAAGTTAGTTTGCTTCCATTTTATTTCTCGGACTCGAGCGTCTGGTGGTGGTGGTGGTGGTGGTGGTGGTGGTGGTGGTGGTGGCGGCGGCGGCGGCGGCGGCGGCGGCGGCGGCGGCGGCGGCAGCGGCGGCGGCGGTGGCGGTGGCGGTGGTGGTGGTGGTGGGGGTGGTGGTGGGGGTGGTGGTGGTGCCTGGAATACATAGCCGGAAATTGTTCCGCCTGAGCCTCCTATGAGCGTCACTATGTGTGTCACTAGGTGTCGAAGAGCCTCGTGTCTCGCATGAAGGCAACCAGCAGCCGTTGCACTCTCTTCCTGATTGCCGCGGGCCCTCCGGGAAAAATGACGTCTTCAAAGTCCACTGCGAAAGACCATTCTCTTGCAGGCTGGCGACCATCGCTTTTCTTTCCATGTCGAACTGCGGGCATAGCCAAATGCAATGTTCTATGCTGCCGATATCACCATAGAAGGCCCAGAGCTGAGAAGCGCATCGTCCCGTCTTGAATAACCAAGCCGGGGTGTGCGCGGAATTGGTTCTGATGCGGTAAAACAGCGTTGCTTCTTCGCGAGTAACTCCATGAGAGGCACAAGCTTGGTGTGGAGTCTGGTGAGTCGCTCTAAAGTGAATGCGGATGGCATCCTTAGGGTTCTGAAGAATGTTTGGTGCTCTTGCTTTTGAGACAAATGTGCGTGCTAGGCGTGCAATAGTGTTCTTCAATACTTCAATTCCTACATGGGATGGGATCCTATGAAATTTTACGTTAAATTCCTTGCTCATTAAAGCTTGATAGATGCTTGATTGATGCTCATTTGAGCTTGATAGAGCCAGATATTATCTTGTAAACTTTTCTCGGGGTAGGCCATGGTGTAATCGTAGTAACATTGACTTTGAGTCCATCATCCCCACGATGTCACGTGCGGAATACGCGCGCATCGTTTTCTCGAGGCCACGGCAACTGCGGTACTATCTATTGTTCTAGACGAAACTACGCGATCCAGGCGGCCAGACCATAACACGTTAAGGGAGGGCATGCAGAATGCCGCCACGCAATTAACTGTTTGAGTGCAGCGCCTCAATAAATGAAGCGAAATGTTAACAAAGCGGCGCAAGAACGAACGACCTGACACACACTAAATTTTAATTAAAGGCAACTTCTTCGTTGCTTTGTCTTTAATTGCGTGTCTTTAATTGCATTGCGTGTTCTTAATTCACCCTTAACTTCTACAATTCAGTCTCTTCTTTTTTTGCGCATTAATTTCTCAGGTCGGCTACACGCATAAGGTGGTTCACCACCTAGTGACAACTAATAACGCGCAGTAAGACGTGCAGAAGAACAGTTAAATACCCCTTTAATATATCTGTCACAAGTCTACTTCTTCGGATAGTGCTGACTTTGTCCTGTCGCACAAGTGAAACAGAATAAATTGCATGCGTGTTTTATTTTAAACAGAGAAAGAAACAAGAGCCACAAGGTTAAAAGGATCGAATAACTAAGAAGGGCTTCTACTTTGTAGCTCATCGATTTCTCTTAACAATGAGAGTCTGATACACAGCGTGTGTGGAGCAACACATAGTGAGCGTTCAGTTTTTGCGAGAGCAAGAAACACAGGACCACTATGTGTATACATCGTCCACGTCTCCTAAGCTCTACGCATCGTGTCGAACGCGACGTGAAGAATGCGCGCAACTAGCGGAACAGCCTTCCGCGAGAAAAAGAAGAAAAAGGCGAGGGTCGTTCCCAAATAAGGAAGGCGGTCAGTCGGATTCCTCGCGTCCGGACGTCGGCTCAGCCGGAGGCCGAAACTTTGGCGTTGTTATTGCCCTCGCGCCCTTCATTACGCGCGGACGCAGCGTATTGGCCTCGAGGACATACCGTGGCGCCCCCTTCGCGAAACGGTGCCGCTGCGTCGAGAGTAGAGTAGTGCAGCAGACGGCTCGACCTAGGTGTAGGTTGGCACGCTTTAGCCGCGTACGCTAAATTTTAACAACAGACGTAATTTCTGGGATGTCTGAAACAGAGAACGTAAAGAAAAGAAAGTGAGGAGGGGGAGGAGGAGGAGTCAGCAAGCCACGCGTTTGGTTTGCTGCCTTACACACAAGGGGTTAAAGAGATCAAAGGAAAGGAGGAAGAGAGAAAGGAAGCAGAGCGCCAGGCACTCCTACAGAGGGTCACTGAGACTAGTCGATTTCAGAATTTGTAACAACGCATGCGTGAGCATTGTGAGCCTGCGACGTACAACACCACGCTCTCCCTTCGTTTGCGGAAATGGGCTAGAATACAGCAGTTTTCAGACAGCCCGGATAAGGTCGCGCTCGACATCTTAACGAGGACAAAAACGCAAGCAGTGTTTGAATGCCCCTTTATAGGTGCACGAGTCGCACGTTTATGCGATTCTGATTGTATGCGATTCTGGTATGCCTTTCTAACGAGTAACGTGGGCTATTCGTAACTCGAAAGTTATTGACGTGCTTCAATTACGTAGAAAATTACGCTGACAGTATTCTAAAGGGATATATCTTCATCGGTTGGTCTTCAATGAGATAAGCTAAATGCGGTACACAGCAATATTGAACTAATGCGTTCGTTTGGTTTGTTATCCTTTCTTTACAGAAACAGAGGATATCGTGTATCTATGGCGCTCGTAAGCTAAACAGTCATCCACAGATTTTCTGCCGTTGAAGCTGGCAATTAATTGGCCATGAAAATGGCTCGACCAGACTTAAAGGCTGTGTCATTGTAATATTGTCTGGGATCGTGCCACTTTCTATTTCTCCATCCTGGCGCAAGACTCTCAGCTTTGGCAACGCTTCGAGCACAAGTTCGCTCATATTTTAGTTGCTTCCGTTTTAGTTGGTCCGTGTGCGTGAAAAAAAAAAAAACGTTTTGCGCCTGTAAAGGCTGCACAGCCACACATAGAATCCCAATGCGGTGAAGTCATCATCTCTCCTAACGTAAAACCCAACTTTGTAAAGTAGCGGCACACTTTGAAGGATGTTGCCTCTTCCTCGCGCGCTCTGGCCGAGGCCGACGCCGCGTCGTTATTGCCTTAATAGCATCACGTGGGCACTCGCGCCGTGCTTCAGCACCATTTTCGCTCGAGAAGCGTCTACGGAGTGGCGAGGAGCGTATGTTGGCGCCGTTGCTACGCTCGAGCGGTGTAGGCGGCGCCACGGTCCAGGAGGGAGGGTGAAAGAGGGAGAAACGAGGAGGAATGAAGGCGGAGGAAGAGAGCGTCGCTACTTTACGAAATGTAAGGGGGTTTATCCTAACGGAGTGGCGAGATAGCGAGATAGCTAAAGAACCATAAGAGGGAAATATATATTTGACTAAAGAGCTTCTGCAAAGACGCGGGCATCGCAACTTTCAACATCATTTATTGTCTTTTCAGCAGTGACCGACCCTCATTTTTACGAAACGTCGAGTGGAAAATTACCGTGCGGCCAAGTACCGGTTCCAAGCAGCAGATGAGCCGAATGCGGCTGGAAAAAGTTTATACTTGTAACAAACGGACAGTATACGTCGTACCGTAAGCAGGTTTTCCACAAGCACCAAAAGTTGCCAGCAAAAGAGCAAGGCTCGGGCTATCTGAAATACAAACGCATACCTAATGCGCTGGTAAAGGGGAAACGAAATCAGCGACTTCACCCACAGTACTTCTCACCTGCTTGAAGCACGAGCCATCGTCTCCAATATATAAGGCTATGCACGAGCCCATAATTTTCCATGCGAATCCCACCAATGCCTCACTCATATTCGGTGGTAGTGCCATGTGGAGCAGCCTGCCTACTCTAAGCAACGAGACAACAGCATAACAGTATAGAAAAAATCTCATTTTGTTACACTGCGGAACGAGCAGCCAGGTGGAGGCGACGATATTTGGTCTTCCCCGTGAAGATACGCATGTATGCTGCCACATAGCCGGAAAGCGAACGCACGAATCTCAAGATCATGCACCACTGAAAAGATTTTAAATTTTTGTACCCTGTAAATCATGCAAATCATGACCCTGAACAGCGGCGTATATACAAATACTAACGGCATTACGTCAAGTATACATAATTTTTACAAGTTCGGTCTGAAAGGGTCGATCACGTGATTAACCAGAATTTCCTGCGACTAAACCGCTACGAAGAAATGCTATCGCAGCTAGCGCTCTACCTGAAAATAAAAATATTGTGGTATTAGGTGTGCGTGAAGTCATGAACAGATGTAGTTGCGGAAGATATGGAAGTGTATGGCGGTGTACAGCATGAATTGGTGCTGCGACCTAAAGTATCCACGCAATTTAGAGGAATTCAAAGGGGTACCCCTTTGATATCCACGTGGATATCCCAAGGATTCATGTGGAAGAAGACTAACGCAAAGACATTGCAAGTATGCCATGTACAGAATCTCAAGAATAGATATTTCACAGGTGAGCAACACTTGTGGAATAATGTGTGGCAATATGGAAAAGTTCTGCTCCGACCTCGACGATGCTTCAGATGCTACAACAGATGCAGTTTATTATGTGCTAAACCTTGGTGCAGGGTTGCGAGTGTGTAAACATTTATTTTAGCTTACCGATTTCCTACCATTCTTTTTAACTATGATGCCCTACATTAAAAGCCTGTTTCGTACGTTTCGTAGAATTCAGATTTTTTTTTAATGCAACAATCTTCGTTCAGATCCGTTAAATGTTTTTTTTTTTTCTCGAGCATTGAGAATTGCAGTAGGCCCGAGGTAAAGCCTCAGCGGACTAAGCCGCACAAGACTGATGCACGTGAATCCTGAGTTGCCCATTTGTATTTATTTTGCACATTACAGACAGCGAGTTCACAAAAAAGACACATCCAGAAAGACAACGGCACCGTACAACCAGCCTTGCATCAACAGCTTACTCACCAATATCGACAACTAAAGCAACATCAGTGATGTGAGCGACGTCCACTGCATAGGCCATGCAATCTTACAACAGCAATTGGCAACAGCGTGTATCACGACAACCAGGAGCTAAATGCTGGTGCACACAAACACAATCTCACAATAGCTGGCTTTTGGATCATATCAGCAAGTCAAGATTGGAAAGGAATAAAAGTAAGCCTACAACCTAAATTGAAATACAAACAGGAAAATATAAATGACTTTGGTTTACTTGACATGGTGATATGTCATGGTTACATAGCCAGTCGTCCAATGCGGGTGTTAACCTAAAGTATAATGCGAAAGCGGGCGTAATTGGCGTCGGCCGTTCAATTATGAACGTGATCAAAGTGGCTCGTCATCCTTCCAGTACGCAAATGGTTCGATCTTTTTCTACATCCCAGACAAGCTCGGGTCTCAGCAAAGCAAAAGCAATGCTTTCTCATGAAGTTCTCGACGAAGGTGCAGTATACTTGACACCCGCAAAAAACTGCAGAAGCATCATGGTCAAGTCAATGTCATATGCAATAGCATTGAATAGATAAATAATACACAAGAGGAAAGGCGTATGTAGAAAAGGTCAACATGGTGGGATGCAGTCAACTGGATGAACTGTCAATGACAAAGGGACATGTACGTGATTTTTGCACAAGTGGATTGCTGTACAGCCTTCACAGAAAAGCTGGCCACAGACTAGGTGTGAAAAAAAGTTCCTGGAAAAAGGCTGTATTGTGTCTTTTTATGTCATGTTAAAAAGATGGCTAGTGGCTGCAGCTGTCCAGCGTCAATTTTAACAGAATAATTGTTTTGTTCTGACCGAGCAGGTCAGATTTGTAGCCATTCCACTTCAGCTTTAGGGAAATGAAGTTCTTGCTGCAATGACTGGATGACACAGAGTAGGTGGAAGGAGTTGCACAGTGGCGGCCACCAAAAGAAAAAAATTTTTTTTCAAGGCAGATCCATGGCCCAAATGCACTGAGTTCATAGCGGGTGTCTCATTTTACTACTGCTACTGTACACAAGCTGAATATTCTCGCCATGTGTAAGTTGAACTCCCTGGATCAGTTAATAGAAAAGTTATGAACATTTTTGCATTACTTTCAATACAACATTTGTAAGGTCATAATATACATATGGTATTCATTCAGCACAGATAGGTAATATTAAAGGAACACACGGCAAGTGCTTGTCCTGCCATGCCTTTCATGTGTAAGTCCCGTACCGGATAGCATTATACGAATGGAAACCAACCTGTCTGCAACACAAGTGTTGTCAGACTAAACCAGTTTTGAACACAAAACACCACATCCAAGTCTTACAAGGATAATGTCACACACACATTGGCTGGCATGGAAACACAAACACACACTGTTACTTCTCTCAACTTGTTCGTGTTTGTGCTGGCACTGAAACAAGATGGGGACAAGAACAGACAAGTGTACTACACACACGTATAGAGAGAAAACCTAGCTTCGAAAACTTTGCCAACAGATGAAGGCCCTGTTCCAAGACGTTATTCAAGTTCCGCACGCCAAAATTGTACTTTCTGCTAGAGTGTGAAGATTTATATAACAGGCAGGTAAGACATTCATAGAGAAGATAGAAATCCAAGCAGCACATTGCACTTTCCTAAAGAAAGTATTTTCTTGCTCTGCCCCCTCCGCATTCGTTACAACAAAAGTGCACTCCACTGGAAACGTACAGAAAACTCACCAAGATAAAAGAGAACACTTAATTGGCGTTCAGACAATGACCACTTGTAGCAGCTTAAATAAGTCTATATTTTGCTGCTCACTGTGAAGCAGACCTCACACTCAAGGCCCTGATAAAATGAACTTCGTTTAGCTGCAGAAAGCAGTGGCATTTAACTGTCTTGAATGCAAATCAGGTGTCCCCCTCCATATTTGTATGCAGTGCACATTAGGTGGACTGGCTTTTTAAACCATACTGTGTTGAGCTGTGTCGCACATACAGTCAACCCTTGTCAACTGTGATATTCTGACATATCGGTTCAGTCAACTTTTCTTTCTGGCCAGGCTCTCAACCAGTTTTCCGCCTATCTCGAAACATTTTTTCATTGCACTCCGGATATCTCGAAATCTCAACTTCGAAAATACTAGGAAAAAGGCAACGGAGCAGTGTAGGCAGCATCACTTGCAAACACTTTTTGACCGACGGCATTTTGCTAGCCGAGCCAGACATGGTGTCGGGCGGCGCTCTCGGCTCATCTTTTCCCATTCTTTCTAATACCACTCGCGAGCATGTGCTCGGCTGCCCGCTGCTACTTTATTCTGGCCTCACGTGGCAGTGGTGAGCGGAGGTCACTTTTTTTTTTCTCCTCTCATTTAAGATGCTGTCAGTGACGCATCAATGTGGTCACAGCATATTAATCGTGACTTTGGACAAGGTGATCAGCACTTTTGTGCCAGTGCAATCAGCCCATATGCTGCACCCAGCAGCTGCAAGCGGACAGCGTTTCAGTGAGATTGCCGCTTGATAAGGACAAGGAAAGGAAAGCCCACAAAAGCACACCAAAGGGGCTGCACAACTGATCATGCGGCACTCTTTCGTGTTTTGTGGGCTTTTTTTAACGCTTGGAAACTGCTTTTGTGCAGCATGTACTGAGAAACAGAAAGATGTATCAGGATTTCATCACGGTTGCCCACGGTTTCCTGATTGACGATTCTGCTCATTAGAATATTTCAGAAGTTAATGAATTAACAATAACTAATATGAAAGGCAAAATAGAAAAAAGTTTGACTTGCTTCAAGCGACAACAAACAACATTATCTTGGTTCTGTCCAGCTACATGGGACTCACATACTTCTAAATTTTGGCACAAGTTAGTTGGGACACTCATGTATAGTGGATAAAAGGTTAACGCCAGTGTTTAGACTTATTCATGTAGCCTCTACCTCCTGACCTCTCGTGCAACATGAAATTAATTTCTTCTCGAAGTACTATCACACGTGACTCAGGCTCCACATTGCTCTCGACAAAAGCCAACTGTAGGCACGAATTTACAATAAAATCCTCCTTCTAGGTCCTATGATAAGAGTTGTAAACAGTGCTGAAATAAGGATAGCAAAACATGAGACAAATGTGCAGCACATACTACACACAAAAAGGCCTATTTGAGTGAATAGCATTCTGAATGTGTGACATAAAATTTACAGCGTTGCCACACAAATTACTTCCAATATGAGAAAGGAGAGGAACAGCAAGGTCAAAATGTGAGCAGTGTTTGTGTATACAAGCAAAAGTGCTGAAAGCTCAGAGGACCTCCTCCTAGCCATATTCAGTACATGCTATCAAACATTTGCAAAAGTTTATCTAAACTTGTTCTGCTATGTCACCTTGAAAATGAAAACCCCACACAGACACTCTACAAAAACTTTGCTCATTACCATTAGAGGGCTCAGACTGGCTTAACCACCACACGATAATCTTCAAACGAGTCCACTGTGCAATGTGCGAGTCATTCTCTGTAAATGACATACAATGGTGCTTTCACCTTCACTTGGCATACGATCCAGCAAAATGCTTCAGAGACATTTAGTAGAAGTTTCAGCATTAATGTGGTCAATCATGTCAACATACTTGATGACGCAACACCAACATAACATTGAGGGGTGGTCCACTTAAGGACATCTCGAGGGGGCTAGTTTGTTCATGATTATGGAAGGAAATTGCTTCATGAATGTAAACAAAGCAACAATATGCAAGACACATAGAAACAGTGTAAGCACAGCACTGCACTATCCCAATCTAGAGGAAAAGAGTGCTCGTTATTGAAAAGCACAGCGTTTAGCCAGCGTATATTCGCTGACATATGCTACTCTGCACGGAATGGAACCAAGGGAAACAAAAGACCTAGAAGAATGTTGGCAGAAGAAAAGAAAATAAATAAAAGAAAATGTGGCAGTTCGTCTAATCTTATTGGCAGAGCAAGTGCCTTAGGTGATGAAGGCAGATAATCTTGTGAATCTTGTAATACAGAAAGTAGCATTCTAGATAAGATGAAGTGGGTAGGTCATAGTTTTGGGAGAAGGCTTATTGAGTCAACATACAAAACAAGACAAAGTGTTTTGCACTATTTCGATGGACTAAGTCATGAACCCAGTGTCTGCTTCTATGTCAGGAGGCCTTGGTCAAGCATTTCCCTATTCATCTGATACTGCTATCGATTATCTCTAAGTTAGCAACTCAAGCAAGATGTACTTTCAATCTACGCTTACCCTACTTCTATGCATATTATTGTGTGCTGTTCTTTTCTTCACGCAGTAATTCCCTTTTTTAGTGCACCTAGATGTGGCTGCCAGCAACTTCTCATTACACAGCAGCTTCCACTATTTTAGTTTATCAGCATGCAATCAAAGTAATGTCTCCAGTAGTTATTGACAGAGAATAAAACGCCACAAAAACTAGGGCAGCAAACCACAAAAAGTTACACACGCATAACAAAGCAGGTGCAATTAAAATGTGTTTTAGCAGAAAGTATCGAAGAGATGCCCACTTGGTTTCAGAAGATAGGCATTCAATGATATGGTATAACATCAGTCGATAAAATGCAAATCTTCACAAACTTAACACATTTGGGAGCCACATCAGCCTTTCAGAACTGATTTAACATTCAGCAGCTGATACTGTTTACATTCACAGGCAGTGTAAAAATAACTCTCACAACCCCACACAACCCCTGGTATAACCACATACAATGCAAACTGGTATGTAGTGATAATATAAACTATAATGAAGAAAATCGGCATCAAAGTAAGATGCAAATGTTTGTATTCTTCAATATACAAAGCAAAAAAGAAACAGTGCAAAAAAGGCCACATTTTGAGAATCAAGGCAAAAGATGAAAAGAAATAACATAATGACAGAATGACGTCAAAAGCTTTCTGGTCCTTAAAATGCAGCTTGCATACAAGATTGCCTAATCCTAGCGTAATGCATGAAAATTCAAATTTCACTGACTGGGAAAGACCATAAAGGAGCAAAATTAGAAAAAAAATCTTTGGGCGATCCGGAATTTAAAAGAAGACATTAAACATAGTAACAACTACTGTTGTTGAAGTTGAAAATCGCACTTGTTGAATAAACACAAGCTCTATACCAATTCATCATTACGAGTCGCCTTCATGTCAAGTGAATGACAGCATTTATGCTTTTTCTTACCGTCATGGTGTCACTACAACAGTGGCTACATTTATTTTGCACAGTAGTACAACACCATATAGAAATATCTATAAAAAGACTCTGAATAGCAGCAGCAGTAACAGATAAGCTACATTCACTATGACTAGACTAAATTCCGCATACAAGACAAGATATGTTTTCAACCATTATGGCACATCACAGTATATTAGTACAAACATTAGGCTCTATCGACAATAGAGATAGAAACAACATGTATGCATACACATATCACGAAGATTTGCAATGCTTTTACGGCACATTAATGCAGCATTTCCGTGGCAGCTCTCGTACACTACGATCAACAAGACTACACTGAGGCCACACAATGGTAAAAGAATGTTTTCATTTCACCGAGCAAAGAACAAACAATTTCATTTTAAAATCCTGGCATACATCACATGAGGCAGCAAATACATGTATAAAATTTCAACTAAACAAAGCACAAAGCGAGTACCCCACAAGGCTGTTATTGTGATGCATGCTATAGAATGCAACATAAGGGGTACGTCTTTTCTTTTGTATACAAATAGCGAAAAGGTAAAATAAACAAATACATATCCAATATGCTATATCTTAAGATTATGGAATAAAAGCATACATTTGCTACAATTACAAGCATCATCTTAATCAACAAAGCTGTTATCTAATATCGAAAAGATAAGACCCATCATATATATTACGTAAAGACAGACCACGTAAAATTAGGGCTCACTAAATCAGCAAAGCAATTTCAGACACAATCGTTACTCTGATTCAATTGTTCTTCAAAATAAACATGCTCTTCTATAAAAGCGGTGGCCCTTCTTTCACATACAGGGACCTAAAATTAAAATACACTTGTAATGCACCTAACCTTCAGGCGTAAGAGATTTATCATTCAAAGCATGACTTTGATAAAGATAACACCTGTATTACATGAAATTTAAGTCAAACAAACAAACCAAAATTGATCTCATAAAAGAAATGACAGGAAATGAATGCAGAGAAAGATGCAATCACAAAATGTGTCCGACCAGCACTACATGCAATGGCTATGACAACAGTAAGTAGCTAAATGTTTCAAGACCACAAAACAAAAGCTGTAGGCCAGAAAATTATAATGAACAATAGCTGTAAGCAAACATGAAATGCTGCAAATAATTCTGAAGAACTTCAATTCAGAAAAGAACAGCTTTACAGCACAGAAAAAAAGTAATAAAAGAAAGCAGGTTGTAACTGAGTAACAAAGAACAAACAGGAATGACCAAAGTGCCTGTGCCATAAATACAACTTCAAGGTGATAAGACCGATTTGCCTTGCTATACGTAAACAAATGAAGAAGTTATATGAAGTCTCAGAGGATAAACACTGAAGTCCATCCCTTGTACAGTGTCTGCCCCCAACGTGATTTACCTCCATATAGGTCATCAACAATTCCAGCCCCATCCCCCAAAAAAGAATAAACAAGAAAGATAGGAAACTCAAGGAAATACAATGTTGATAGACAACTAAGCATGCACAATGTACAAAGAACATCCTGTTCATAATTTATCATTGCACTGTTAATGAAGCCTTGCCACCACAAAGGAGCCCTAAAGTCAGCTAAAGAAAAAAAATGATTGCAAGCAATTTTCAATACTTATTTCCTAACACCAGAACAAGTACAAGAGCTGTACATTTCCCACTTCAGGAGTTGTCGTTCATTGCACAAGGAACCAAATAAAAACGGAAAGCAGCAAGGGCCAGTTTAGGAAACAAGAATTTTTTACCCATTACAGCAAGTACTGTTTCCTTAGCTAGCCTTAAAAGGAACAAATGCAATTCAGTTCAAATGAAAAAAGATATTGCAAATTTGTATTCTGTACAACTGTACACATCTCCGGAGATACTTATGGCAACTTAAAACTTATGGTCTATTCCACTGTATGACAACCCTACTGTAAGCATGTCGAGGTGACATTTCGTAACGATTCTCTTTCCAACAATCCCTCTCTCCCTTTGCTTTTGCCTCACACATTCCGTAACAGCATGCTATTTTTGCAAGAACTGACCGCTCAGCACTGTGCTCACTTGCATGCACATGCCATCAAGCTAATTTGCACTGGGATAGGCCACTCAGCATAACAGAAGAAAAGAAAATGAGAGAAAAGAATCATTACAAAATGCTGCCCTTATTGTGGCTTGGACCGCACTGTGACACGAACAGAGTGATAACAAAATAGGAATCAAAATATGTCGGGGCAATTTTTCAATATCCACGAGCACATTCTTCGGGTAACGATCTTGTAGCTTCGTACAAGAAACATTTTGAGTCGAGTAAATGCTGACAGTGACCTGTTCATGCATACTTCAGGCAGATAGCTATCCAACAAAGTGTTCAGTGAACCATGGTCCACACCATAGAGCCCTGTTGCACTTCAAAGAACGCAACAAATTATGCTCATCATATAACATGCATGATTCACATGTCTTATGCTGCAGGACAAACTTTGGAATTAAAAAAGAAAGGAACAACTTGCTGGAGCAAACTGACTTTATGGCCCACACATCAAAAGGTAATCATGCGAGCTTCACCAAGTAGCTCTAAATCACAACGAATAACTGCGCCTAGCTGGTGTAAGTACACTGTGTTAAATCCACAGAAAGAAAAAAAAGTTCACGGGATAAATAATAAACATCAGGGAAGAGGTACACTGAGCAATATTGAAATCATTGAAACAAGGTAGCCCTAAAAACACAAAAGGGCCTTTTCTCAGACATTCACAAGCATAAAAATAACACAGCATATTGTCAGCAAATGTTCAAGTATGACTTACCAAAGAAAGAGTCGCAAATTCTTCAACTTCCACAGCACCACAACCTTCCTAAATCGGAAAAATATAGGCAAAATTCTCCAGAAGTGGTGTAGACGCTCTACTGAATATTTACTGACAAGTGCTGTAAAGCATTATCCAAGATCTCCAAGTTAACCCCATGTATGAGACCAACCCAAATCAACTTGAAAACATCACAACGATTCAAATCAAAGTCTAAACAAACAGTCGACACCAAGAATCAGTGCTATGTTACGCTTTGTTGATGCAGTAGTGGTGTTGGCATAGTATTTATCAAAGAAAACAAAGCACAGAACCTACCTTCCAAGTAAGGTATGAACAAAAGCTGCCTCATGATCTTACAGAATAACTTAATTTGGCTACATACTCAGAGCTGCAAGGATATCCTCCTCAGTTTTAATAATTATACAGTAGACTTCCATTAATTCAACTCCAATTAATTCGATTTTTTAGTTAATTCAATCCTGACCAAAGGTCCTGGCCAGCGCTCAGGCATTTCTATGGGCCCTAACTTTCGTTACTTCGATCATAAAATTGGCCTCCACTGGATAACTTGAACTTCCCCAGTTAGCTTGCACATGCCTGACCCCTAGGATGACCCCAATAGCAGCTTTTTTTAAAGATTTATTTATTTATTGTATTTGTTTCAATGCATCCCTTCTACTAGATGCAATTTCATCATGCAGCACGATGGAACCTATATTTGTTTTATTTTACCTATTTCTTTGATGACATCCTAGTTAATCTTACAAGAAAACTCTCAAGCAAGAATCCTTTGTGGCTCTGAAAAGTAAACATTAAAAGACTTTCCAGCTAAATAGCATATTCATCAAACATGCAGAAAGCCACAAAACAGGAAAACCTTAATGAGTTCATGGCAAAATGTAGGTATAAGCACAGAAGTGTCCAAAAGAACAGAAGGGCCCAAGTGAAAATCCACAAGGGAATGGCTTTTGAAAGAACCCTCCTCACAATCTTGAATACACAAACTCCTCAGAATAAGCCTGAGGGCTTCTTATTATATCATCTCCCGCAGAAAGAAAAATAAAAGCATCTTATTTTCTAATTTCTTTAGACATATACAGATATCCATGAGCAATAAAAATTAAGTTTATGAGGACTTTTGAAAAGAACAGGAGAGATCAAACCAAAACTATCAGGCCAGTCAATTAGAGCCCAAGACATTTTGCTATTGTTCTTGCAATGTGTTCAGAGATCGGTATTGTCAGCGTGAAAGCTACCTCTATACTAAATCAGATCAAAAGGGGCAGTTCTCAAAGCAATAGCTGGGTCTTAGGTTCAGTTCGGTGATCAATCAGTGGGTGTGTGCGCTTGCAAAGGCAGGGCCGCCTCCTCTGGCAAAGGCGTTCGACGGTATGATGTTCGAGTTGTCAGGTACACCACCATGGTGGCAAAGGACACCATGCACACCGCTATCATGTGGCCCAGCACAGCCTCTCCAGGCAGCATTTGGTAGTTTGCTTTCCTGCACACAGGAGAGAGCAGCAGCACAAATGTAGTCAGCTCATTCATATAAACAGACACAGTAAGGAGATGGCTTCACGGTCAAAAATAACTGCTAAGCAAGACATACCTCTAATGTGCTTATTATAAAATTATATGTGGCATGAACAAGCATAAATTACTGAGTCATTACCTTTTTTGGGCACATTAATTGTCACTGGTGCAATGATAAGTAAAAGGAGAGCTAACTGCCTGAGTGTCCCAATGGAAACACACATAAAAGTTTTCTACATAGCATACTGTCCCATTCACATGAAAATTTTGTAGGCACAGCCATAAGGGACATACCCTGTCTAAAATTAGATTTAGTGTCAGTACTTGCATTTTACTGATAAAAATTCACAGATGATTACCATACTTCTTAATGCAAAATTTGAGCACAGCTATATACACATTTTCATTTCACAATATATTGGCTGGTGCAGACAATATGTTTCGTGCAGCAGGTTGTAAACAGATCAAAGCGTGATGCGACTGCATTGCTAATCGGGAGATCAGAACAGTAGCATGTGGGTGACACGTGGGTGCGATTCACAGCAGCTATTGCAGACAGACCTCCACTCATGCAGTACGTTTGGAAAGGTTGGTTGCGCTGTAGACGATCACAAGGAAGAAGACAGGACAGGCGCCTGTCCTGTCTTCTTCCTTGTGATCGTCTACAAAGCGCAACCAATCTTTCCAAATGCAATGAACTAACTTGCCCAACAACGCATTCTGCAGTGCGGTTTCCACATATAGTATCATGCAACATGCTCGCCGCATGCCATTGGTGAACAGACGACTGCACGCTCCTCTGCCGCCATCTTGTGCTGGTCATTACAAGTATTGCGTGGCACTGCGCTTTTCTCCTCATGCTTTCACCATACCCTCCTCCACTTTCCACCTCGTTTCCACCTCCCGCCTCTTGACTCTTGCTAATTTTTTCATCCCCTACTGCGATCCGTGTTCGCTTTGCTCGTATGCTCGGTTACGCCATAGGACAACGCCAACTCTCGCCGCAGGATTGCATACCTAAGAACTGCGCTCTAATAAGACAAAATATTCCATCAGTAGCAGCTACAACCCAAACTATTAAACTACTGATATTATTTCTGATCATAAGGGACATAGGAATGTTCACTGATGTAGCTTGAAAAGTTTATTTTGCAAATAAAACAGGTTCTCAACATTTCTGACCTCTGCACAACACTACGCCCTGCAGGAGCATTTATGGGAACACACCAAGCCACGATAGATTTGGCAACACTTTTGTTGAGTCGGTGTTTTAAAACAACAAAGTGCTAAGAAGGCCAGGTGGGGCTACGGGCTTGATAATGCAAATATGCCAGAACCAGGCACTCCCCAAGATTGCCTGTATTTCAGTGATTATTGAAAGTAGAAAAATGAAAGCATCTATTTCAGTCGGGATAAGGTACTCTAAGCTGCTATGAAGCAGTTTTAAAGCTGCAATTCACCGCTAGTATGATGAGGAAGCCATGCCTACTCAAAACTGGTTAACTGCAAATGTACCAAAAGCTGTCAAATATCTCAAATAATTATGAGCGTTTTGACACCTTGAGGGAGGTGTTCTTGAAAAATAATATTTCGGCACAATGCTTGAGCTACCACTTACAAACAAAAGCGCAGCAGATTAAAAGGCTTCCATACATCTTTAGCAAAATGTGACGAGAAATGCTGCAAAGCACTGCCGAGAGGCAACATGAAAATGGGTGCACATAAAAAGGATTTCACAACCGCAGCTCATGCAGAAAAACTGGGCACAGAACACTGCTATGCATTAGCCACTATAAGAACTTCAGAGTTCTTTGCTGAGGCAGTGTCAAATTCAGTTTTTGCAGTAGCATTCAATGAACAACAGGCACACGACACTAAAACTATCGAATAGGTTCAGTGCAGGCAAGAAAAGGGATATAATATAAAACCATAAGCCATTCTCAGAGCCAAAAAAAAAAAGACCATGCAGTTGCATATTCATGCACTGTGGCGAGAGTTGTGGGGCATAATCGGTTGTCTTCGCTCATGTACTGCCAATGTCTGTAGCCTGCTGTAACAAACCAGTGCTCATGCGGCTTCTCTCCAAGTCGGAAACCTGCCGCCAATGCAAAGACAACCATCCGTCGAAGCTCCTTGCCAGCTCACATATTCTGCCTTCAACAAGCGTCCTAACTCTATCTTGATCAGTCAAGAACGAAAAAAAGACAGCACCTTTTTTGCACGCAAACAATTCCATTGGTTGTATAAAGCAGGGCCAAGCATAAGACTCGTGTCAAAAATATAAACTTTATTAGAAAAATAAATTCCACACTGTAATGAATTCGGGCTTCCCTACATACGCAGGCCCTTCACCCCATGCATTGCCGATTACAAATGACATGCTCGAATGCAATACACAAAATACTTCGAAACCAAGCACAGAAGGTTTCTGAGGGAGAGCGAATGCTTTAACGCTATAGCGTTAAGGGCTCCGTGTCGCAGGAAATCCAGTGTCGGCGTCCCATGAGCGAAAATTGCTGTATATGTTCTATACAGCACTAAAGTTCTTCTATCACTGGCTCATACCATGTGTTATATTTTTTACAAACGAGAAGAAAGAAAATAGAGGGCCGGACTTTTGTTAGTCATATCATAAGGAGCCAACAAACAATGACACCAAGGATAGCATAGGGGAAATTGCACGTACTTATTAATTGAATTAAAGAAATGGGGGAAACTTCGTTACAAAGATTTTCCTCTGAATTTTGAGAATGAAAGCCCCCAACCAATGTCATGAAACAAAACAGAAACAGTGCATGCCTTCTGTGTTAAATCTTCTCAGACTGAAATATTAAATATGCGAAGCAAGAACAGAAGATCAGCCTATGCAAGAGGCTGCATTTCTACCAGAAAGCTTGCCTTCGTGCAAAGCGTTCGCCACGAGCGTTTCCCAGTAAGCATTACGATTACATAAGCTGCACTTGCCGGGAAGTCTGAGAAGTAATCATGGATCTTTGAATGCTATCGCCTTCCACTCTTAGAGAAAAAGTTTAAGCATCCTCCAACCTGTTTTGTAGCTTATCAACTTCTAGAAATTCTTTCTGGAGTAAAACACGAAAATATGGTACCACACACAAGCCTACATGACAGCCAGGAAATCACATCCTTATTACCTTCCAAAATGACTCATTCCTTGTACAAATTACACAGCTGCTCATCTATCTTTGTTTGGTACACAGCAAGTTGTCTGGGAAATGTTGTGCCAAAAGCTTCGTCAAAAAGCGGTCGGAAACCTTGCCCCTCTTCCATGGGCCCACGCTGCCATAGCTAACCTGTATTATTGTCTCCACCAACATCAGTCTAAACTCCAGATGACTGACAGAATTTAGTCTCGTGTCATACAATACAGATGTGTTATTAACCCTTTCAGTGCCAGGTTTCTTCCAGAGGTGATGCACCCCTGGAGTAAGGGTTTTTTGTCAGGGATTATAACATGAACACAATAGTCTATTTTTGAAATTGCAGAAATAAAGAAATGACACGAACAATCGCAAATGCTCTCTTCGTGTGGTCCTCACATTCCTCTCTGCTAAATGGAATGTCAAAAGCAACATGGCGGGACAGAAACACGAAAATGCACCAGTACGTCAGCGACATAGAAAGGGCTAATTGTCATGTCAAGCAAATGCCAGAACAACTTGTCTTTTCCAGAAGACCTTCCCCACGTACATAATAAGATTCCCAATGTATCCACAGGACGCTTTGGAGAAAACAAAAAACTTGACCCAGAAACAGGCGTGCTTCAGTGGCATGCATTGTTTCTAAGAAAGCCTGCCTTTGAAATGAAGCCCACTCTCATCAACCAAAATGTCTCACTCTGGCATGCAGAGTGCCTGAAATTTCTCAACAGGTCTGCTCAGGACAGAACACAGCTTGCGTAGTCCCGGTTTTGTGTACTGATCATCTCCTGCTTCATTATCTGTACAAAAACTTAATCTGAGCATGAACCAATCTCTGCTCAACATATTGTTACGTAGGATGCTGCAGACGAAAAGCTATGTACAAGTATATTTACAAGAGAATACACCGCACTTGGCCAAGACGCAACAGCCTGCGCTAGCCTCCAATCGTCGTCGTCGTCTTCTCACGATTTGCCTCTTCGTCATTGTAAATACTGTTCCGTAGCACTGCCCCCGCTGGCAAAAGTGCCATCCCAGAGTGACTAAAGGCCGGAGTCGGAAGCAGTGTAGTAAGCCTTGAGCCTACTGACGTGCACGACATCACTAGATGCCAGAGTAGAGGATGAGGTTGAACTCACAGGAGCGATTTCGTACGTCACAGGCGTCACCTGGCGCAGCACGCGGTAGGGCCCTGTGTATCGCGAAAGGAGCTTCTCTGAAAGTCCGACGTGACAAGATGGCGACCACAGGAGCACGAGCGCACCAGGCAAAAACTGTACGTCACGGTGGCGGGCGTTGTACCGACGCTGCTGAGTGGTTTGCGAGGCCGTCAGTCGAGTATGGACAAGCTGGCGTGCATGGTCTACGAGGTCGATGGCGTCACGCGCATACTCGCTTATTGAGATCGCAGTAGGAGGAAGCGCCAAGTCAAGAGGCAAGGTCGGTTTGCGACTGTACAGTAGATAAAATGGAGAAAATCAGGCGATGTCATGCCGGGAAGAATTATACGCAAATGCGACATAAGGAAGGGCAATGTCCCAGTCATGGTGGTCCTTGGAAACGTACTTGTACTGCATATCGGTAAGAGTACGGTTTAACCGCTCTGTCATGCCACTGGTTTAAGGATGGTATGAGGTAGTCAGCTTGTGTTGAGTGGAGCAGGAATGCACAATGTTGGTGATAACTTTCGATAGGAAATTACAACCATGGTCAGTAAGCAGCTGTCGTGGGGCACCATGAAGTGAGATAATGTGACGCAAGAGAAAGTCCGCAATATCAGTGGTGCAACTGGTAGGGAGAGCCCACGTGATAGCGTATCGGGTGGCGTAATCAGTTGCGACGACTATCCATTTGTTCCCAGAGGATGACGTGGGAAAGGGACTGAGGAGGTCTAATCCAACACGAAATAACGGTTCCACAGGGACGGTGGTAGGCTGGAGATGACCGGCAGGTAGCACCTGAGGTGTTTTCCGACGCTGGCAGGGATCACAGGCAGCAACATAGCGTCAGACGAAGCGAGCGAGACCAGGCCAATAGAAGCGGTGGCGGACACGGTCGTACGTGCGGGTTGCCCCTAGATGTCCTGCAGTGGGTGCGTCATGCATCTCAAAGAGCACAGTCTGTCGTAGATGTCTTGGCATGACAAGAAGAAGATCAGATCCGTCAGGGAGGAAGTTCCTTTGGTACAGAATGTCGCCCTAGAGGACATATCCGCGAATGGATGCGTCGGTAGGTGTAGAGCACAGACGCTCGATGAGTGCTCGCAGCAATAGGTCTCAGTACTGCTTATCGGCGATGTTAGCGAAGGCAGACACAGAGAAAATGCCGTTGGTGGTACTACTGTCGGCGGCGTCAGGCTCATCTACCGGGTAGCGAGACAGGCAGTCAGCATCCTTGTGTAGTTAGCCAGATTTGTTGGTGACAGTATACGAATATTCTTGGAGCGACCAAGTCTTCCTGTAGGATCTTTCAGTGAGCATAACCAGCAAAGCGCGTGATGGTCTGTGACAAGGGAAAAGCGTCGGCCATATAAGTATGGGCGGAACTTCGCAACCACCCAAACTAGGGCCAGGCACTCACGCTCAGTGATGCAATAGTTGCGCTCCAAGGGTGAGACAAGCCTGCTGGCATAAGCGATAACAAGGTCATTGGCGCGCTGACGTTGTGCCAGTACTGCGCCAATTCCGTGACTGCTGGCATCAGTACGGACTTCGGTAGGTGCAGAAGGATCGAAATGGGCCAGAACGGGAGGCGTTGTGAGAAGGTTGATTAGATGCGAGAATGCAGAGGCCTCGTTACTGGGTCCGGTTGCACTCCGTTCGCATCAACGAGATGCCCAAGGACAGTAATCTGGCGATGGCCGAATTGGCAATTCGATGCGTTGAGTTGCAGACCGACTCGACGAAAAACGTCAAGGACTGCTGAGAGGTGCTCGAGGTGCGTAGCGAACGTTGGGGAGAATACTATAACGTCGTCCAAGTACCACAGGCACGTGGACCACTTGAAACCGTGAAGAAGGGAGTCCATCATGCGTTTAAAAGTGGCAGGAGCATTACATAGACCGAACGGCATCACTTTGAATTGATAAAGACCATCGGGTGTTACAAAAGCAGTCTTCTCATGGTCGAGATTGTCCACGGCAATCTGCCAGTAGCCGGAGCGAAGGTCAATAGAGGAGAAGTAGCGAGCACTGCGGAGGCAGTCAAGGGCGTCATCAATCCGAGGTAGGGGATACACGTCCTTTTTGGTAACCCTGTTAAGGTGCCGATAATCCACACAAAAGCGCCATGAGTTATCCTTCTTTTTTTACCAGTACAACAGGCGGCACCCATGGACTACATGATGATTCGATAATGTTCTTGGCAAGCATTTTGCGAACTTCTGCATGAATAACTTGACGCTCAGCCGGTGACACTCAATACAGGTGGCAATGAATAGGAGGCGCATCACCGGTATTAATGTGATGTTTAACAGCTGTAGTTTGGGCCAAAGGACGATCGTTAAAGTAAAATATATCGTGGTAGGAAAACAGAACGCGGTAGAGCTCACACATGCTCGGACAGCATGTCGGGCACAATCATTTTCTTTAAGTCGGTGATGGTACAAGTTGCTGACTGCGATGATAGAGGAGGATCGGCTGATTTGTTGTCTACTGCAATAGATGCTACTGAGTGATCTTCGAATGAGCAAAGTTGGGCAAAAGACATCCCACATGACAGTACTTGTGTCGTCAAGCCAAAATTGACCACTGACAGGCAGATGCAATTTGCCGTAATAGATAAAACTGTATGAGGTACTGTGATCCCATGTGAAAGTAGGACATCTTGCATAGGAGCCGCGATGTAGTGACCATCGGGCACTGGTGGGGATAACACTAAGTCAACGTAAGTAAGTGCAGAAAGTGGCAAGCAAACAAAGTCGACGGAACTGAGGCAACTGGGGTGTGGTTCAATGGGATCCAGAACAGGCAGGTCAAGGCAGAGAGTACTGGCGGAACAATCGATGAGAGCAGAATGTGCGGAGAGGAAGTCTAAGCCGAGGATGATGTCATGGTGACAGTGGGCAATAACTGTGAATAGCACGATAGTGGAGCGATCGGCGAAGGAGATGTGGACGGCACACATACCAATTACGGGGGCTGCTCCACCATCGGCGACACGGACAACAGGCGTCGTTGCGGGCGTGATTATTTTCTTCAGGCAGTTACGAAGGTCAGCGCTTATTACCGACAAATGCGCCCCAGTGTCTACAGGAGCAGACACAGAAACACCGTCCACCTGCACATCAAGAAGGTTCAGATGAGTGGGCAATGTCAGTAGAGGATTTCGCAGCGTAGGGAGCAATGCAGCGTCACCTCGAGGTGCTGCATCGTCTAGTTTTCCGGCTGGGAGTGGCGTCCAAAGGGAGTCGGCGAAAAGGAGTGATGGGGCTGGGGAAAGCGAGATTGTTGTTATTGGGGCGAAGGCGAACTAGAATAGCGGTGGTTCAGCGCAGGAGAATCAGCGGCGGCATTATGTTTCGGAGCGTGTGGCATAGGGATGAGAAGGGCCACCGAAGGGGCGAGAGTAGGCAGCATAAGTGAGGGAACTCAGCGACTGCGACAGCGCCGAGAAATGTGCCCGATTCAACGGCAATGAAAACAAATGGGCTTGTCGTCAGCAGTGCGCCATTCAGATGGGTCGCGGAAACATGGTGGGTGATAAGATGCGAGACGGGGCCGAGTCAAAGAAGCCGGGTGGGTATCAGGGCAATGGGCCGAGCAGATGGTGTGAAGACCCATGTTTGCGAACTCCTAGCGGACAACTGCCTGGATCAGGGAACCAGTGACTGCAGGTGCATTGGAGGAGGTGGAGTCGAAGGCAGGCAGATAGGCAGCCTCAATCTCACGCCGGACGATCCTGGTAACATCGCCAGTGTTGTTGGGACGAGGAGCGTCGGCACAGGAAGATGTCGCTGGGGTGTTGGGCAGACGGGCAAACTGCTGGTCGATACGTCGGCTTTTAGCGAGTTCCAGGTGGCGGCACTCTTTTTTAACTGCATCCACCGTCGCCACGTTGTTGAAAACGAGCAAGTTGAAGGCGTCATCGGCAATGCCTTTGAGGATGTGGGAAACCTTGTCAGACTCAGTCATGTGTGCATCAACTTTGCAGCACAGAGCCAAGGCGTCCTGAATGTACATGACGTAGGGCTCCTTTGACGTCTGCACACGGCTGGATAACGCCTTCTGCGCGGCAAGTTGGTGACCGTATGGGTTGCCGAACAAGTCTCGGAGCTTTTGCTTAAGAGAATCCCAACTGGTAAGCTCATCTTCGTGCGTCCAAAACCAAACTCGAGGTGTGCCACCGAGGTAAAAGACTACAATGGCGAGCATGATAGTAGGGTCCCACCGGTTATTGCGGCTGATGTGTTTGTACAGGCCGATCGAGTCCTCGACGTGTTCCCCATCTTTGCCCGAGAATACGCCAGGATCACGGGGAGCGGGGAGAGTGATGTAGGTCGTTGAAGTGGCAGCAGGTGTCGGAGGCGGCTGAGTCGAGTTGTCATCGCCAAAAGCCATGAAGGAAGGCTCGACGTACCGTCCACTGCGAAGCTTCGTGATGAGGTACAGGGAACGTCCACCTCCACCAGATATGTTACTTAGGAAGACGCAGACGAAAAGCTATGTACAAGTATATTTACAAGGGAATACGCCACACTTGGCCAAGAGGCAACAGCCCGCGCTAGCCTCCAATCGTCATCATCGTCTCCTCACTGCTCGCCTCTTCGTCATTGCAAATACTGTTCCGTAGCAATATCACCAAAAAGTGGTGCATGGATGATATTTTTTTTAACTAGCACATTTTCGCATATGGTTTCTTGGTCACTTCTTGCAATGGAACAAATGCTTGGAAAGGCAACATTTCACATCTGTCCATCGACTCCCGAAGTTTTCTAAGATATGCAATGCGTGGTGGTTACAGAATATATTGTATTGCAAAGTGGTTGGTCTCAGTAACAATGAGATGAAGAAGCACTCCAACGAAATATTGAAGAAAATAGCTGACTGCTATTCCTGCACCATCACCAAGTGAAAGAATTGTACAAGGAGCATGGTGAACAGGAATAAGCTGGTAGCCGGGGTATCACCTTTTGTCGCACTAATTTTCAAACATGTGTGGAGTCTAAGCTCTCAGCACTGTACAAGGGTTCACCACTGTCATCCAAATACAGTTCCAAATTGCTCTCACTCAAAGATTCTAACCTCTCTGAATCACCTTTTCTTTTGTTAGCTTTTTTTTTTTTTCAGTAAGGCTTTAAGCACTAGCTTTCCCCACAAAGGCCGCCATTTTGAAGACCACAGGTCACACAACAACAAAAATGTTGAACACCATGTACCAAACTTTTCAATTCAAAAGGCTACTCGTACCATCGATGTTGCTTACAACAGGGACATATAAATGCAGGAGCTCAAACCATCCTGAGGGCTGTGCGAAAAATCGGAGGAACTCTGGGAAAGCAGGGCTTGTTCATCTCTTCCTTTTTCTTTTTTTTCTTTTTTTTTTGCAAGTAAACACTTGAAAAGCTCGGCTTCCTTTCTGCACGGAAAGGATTAATCAAAGGGCCTCTTTGCCCATGCACACCTATTTGTTTTTTCTAATGAGAGGCAAACGTGCCACACTAAAGATTGGGGTCCTACGTGCACTAAAGTGAGTATGTAACTGATGGCTTGCTTACAGTTTGGCAGTTGACACAAACAAAAGATTGGTTTCATGGTATCAGTTTAAGCTTCGCGCTCACTAATTTCTCAAAACACAAAGATGGACCACTATGCACCAGTATTTATTTTCTTGGGTTTCCTCCTGCAAAGCTTTTGCAAAATTAAGTTTGGGGCATCTGTAATGCCATCGTGGATACTCTACATTGAGGACCTCCCATTTCAATGCACATTGTTCTTTACTTTCTTCACTCGCTGCTGCTGCCACTCTTCCTCACGGCAGCGTTTTGACAGCGAGTGTCCGTGCTCATGGAGTTAGATGTGTTTATGTCTGCCAACGCGCTCGCGACACCATGCTTGTTTATTTAGTTAGTAAGCAAATGTTTATGAGTTTATGCAGCCAATAAATAAAGCTACTATCCTTACTTTGTATAGCTATCGATCGATCATAGCTATATATCGTATCATCGATCATCAACACAAAGTTGAAGTGCCAACTTGCCGCACTAATTTATACCATTCTTCATTCTTACCAAGAACCGCCACTGCATGGAACCGCCTTCCCGCCTCCTTAGTCACCATTTGTGACAGCACCAATTTCAAGCTTGCTGTTCAAAGTGCCTTATAGTTCCTTCATTATTTTTTTTTATTTTTTCTCTCGTTCTGTAAATAATGTACTCTACCACTCCTTTCTGTTGTGCCTACCGGCCTTGAAAGTATGTACAATAAATAAATAAATAAATAAATAAATAGCTGTCTACTAATCTGCTATCACAATCATTGCTTCGCCTTTCGGGCGAAAGTACAACTTGATCACTTTTTTTTAAACATACCTTACAGGCTTCAGGCGAGGCATTGAGTAAAGGGCGCAGTACATAAAGTGTGGCTTTATCAGCAAGATAACTTTATCAGCAAGGAACATTCGTATTCGTCCACACATTCTAAGCTTGTTAAGCGGGCCATTATCAGTTTGTGCTTCAAGAATGCCCTTAGCAAGTCTTGCTGTCATAAAGTGGACGTAAGCTTTGAAACGCAAACTCGATGTTTGTCCTTGGCTGGATACCCTAGGGTGGTGCTATTGTCTGTCGTGGAACGCATTTTAAGAGAAGCGCGTTCCAGCCCGCAGAAGTCAGTTGCCGATGCCCCTCCCGGCATACACCCTAAAGTAAGTGTTATACCTTACATGCACGGGATATCCCATAACTTGAAAAAGATAGCCCAAAGGGCGAATGTAAGAGTTGTTTTTTCTGCCGCCAACAAGCTCGGCAGGCTTTGCAGGTTGACGGATCCAAATTCCGTTCCTTCCGATAAGTGCAGTAAGCATCACCGAAAAAAGTTCGTCGAGTGTGTCCACTGGGTGGTTTACAACCTCCCGCTTTCATGTAGGAAGCAATATATCGGACAAACTGGGCATTGCCTAAATGGTCGGCTCCGTGAACACAGCAACAATGTAAAAAATGGCTCCGGTGGTTTCTTGGCAATCCACTGTCGCAATCATGGCTGCAAACCTCTTGAGGACCAATGCACGATTGTTTCCCGTGGCAGTACGCAGCTCATCCGAGAAATATCTGAAGCGCAGATGATTGCAAAATTGGGTGATAAGCGTGTTAGAAACTCACGTCCGTGTCGTTTTATGTTGCGCAATATCATTTGAAATGGATTATCAACTTGCCCGAAATTCTGCTCTGACCTGAATTCACCCAACATCAATTGCAATCCCTCGACCCATCTACACAACAGCAGCTGTTACCTGGGCTTCCCCAAAATGAGGAAACAATGCTGTGCCGCTTACGCTTGGCTGTTGCATTCACCAATGCATATACGTGTTTGATCGGAATGGCTGACAGCGGCGAGTGCAATGCCTGCAGTGACACAGGCATTGCACAGGAAATGAAAGACATGACCTCTGCCCAGCTCTAAATCAGTTAGATGGAAAGCCATTCACCTTGAACAAGATCTGCGGACCATGGCCTCGCATATCGCAGCTACAAAAGGCCACAAAAGCACTGCTGCAATATTTGAAAGCTACCGGATTGAGTCACCGTCTGTGATCTGGACTGAGTGACCGATCCAATATCCCCAGTGGACTTTCTCTTCTTTTAGTCTTTCCCTCCCCTTTTCCCTTTCCTAGTGTAGAGTAGCCAACCGGGCTCAGTCATGGTTAATCTCCCTGCATTTCGTTTATCATTTGCACTATTTCTCTCTCTCTCTCCTAGCTGTATCCCAGGGAAAGAGTAGACACTGCACACAAGTACGTCCACCCTTTTAGCTTTTTCAATAGCGTCAAGATTGAGTTCGACCTTACTCTAAAAAATTTACAAGACAAGAGACCCACCCTCTGGCATCCCGATGTGTCCACAAGAATGGTCAGTATCATTCAAATAACTCGGTTACTTGTGCACCCAGAAGTTGAACAAACTGACTTCTTTCACTTAAACCTGAATTTAGCAAAATAAATCAGCCAACTTTCATCTTCTTTTCCTTTTTTTGGTTTAAACTGAAAACATTGAACCCTGCCTATATTTTTGTGTTCAGAATATAAAGTGCTGAGCTGTGAAGCGTCACAGCTACTTTCACAAGTGTTTGCTTGGCGATATTCAAAAGGCATGCGTTTCGCAACTGACCGTTAATGTGGCATATACAGTTTATTGACAGGGACTGTAAAACTAGATCCACCTGCACTATCATAAAACACTGATGACCCAAAACCATGCAAAGCGAAGTTCCACCAAGACTCACAGCGTGAAGATGAGCTTCTCCAGGATCCCCATTAGTGCAGTGGCCACAGCAAGCACGAAAATTGCCAGTCCAAAGTAGACATGCAGAGGCAGGTACTGAGCTCGCAACCACTGGCGCACTCCAGGAAACAGGAACGCCACGAATCCACACAGTAGCTGCAATAGCACAAATTGGTACCATTTCTACGTACTCTGTTTAACATGACGAGTGTGATATGCTATAAGCAGCCACGTACAGCTGCACCATAGTTGCTTACTTCCGTTAGAAAACATAAGTAAATATATTTATCACAATAGTAAATGACCAGCCTCTTTTGCTGGCCAAGCTCAAGTGCAAGCATTCATGCCTAGCATGTGTTAATACAGCCCTGCAGTTGCACATTCCACAGTGGCCCACATTGTTCCCAAAAATAGTTCTACAGCTTCAGCTATGAACCGATTTTCTTAGTCATCTAAACTCCTGCCCCACGCTGCAACGTTTCTGTCATGACAGGCCTGGTTCAAGCATGTCTTTGAAATAAGCTATAATGGGTAGCATCACAAAGGTTTTCCATCTTTCACTGAAGAATTCCATCTCTTACTCTTAATGGTACGTGTTGTACTGGAACAGCCCACGGCAAGTGCTGCTTGTTATGTACTTATCGGATCTTTCACATTTTCTAATTGCCGATAGGCGCCTAGAGAATTCGTTTTCAAGAAGCGAACACTTCCCATCAACTTGGACAAAATTTCTCTTACCGGCAGCACCACACATCCCTTAATTGCGGCCACCTTACTCCCAAGAAAGTTGACATTGCTGGATAATTCAGCTTTTCTACTCTCTTACAATACCTTCACAATAAGCCTCTGGATTCTTGATCTTCAATGTCCTAAGGGGCCAAAAAAACTATGGGGGCACCCAAGCAATTCTCACGATGTGTAAATGCAAGAGTATTACTTGTCGCTGAGTATGTTGCTGAGTTATGTTGCTGAGTTTAGCGTTGCGGTGAAATGTTGCTGAGTTTAGTGCTGCTGTGTTATGTTTCCAAGTGTAATATTGCTGCTTATGAGGTCACAACAATGCAACACGACAAACCAGCCATATTGTGAGCTCTCAGCTGAGTTTATTTGTGGAGTTGTCATTAAAGCAGTGTTTCATGCACATTGTGTTGACTGTTCTTTCTTGATGACACCACTTTTCAGCATGATGACACCACTTTGCCGAGCGACAATAGTACTTTACAAGTGGCACCATGATATTGACACTACGTTTCTTCATTAGGTTCGTTTGCCCTGGAAGCATATGGAGCCCACGAAGAGGGAGCCACCCCATCAGACGCTTAAAGCGTTTCATTTCATAATGGACCAGTAAAGTTGTTTCTCTCTCTCTCTCCCCCTCATACTATGGCAGAATGTCGTAGTCGTCGTTCGATGGCTACCTGAAGGGCATTGCACCTTATATTCGTCGTCATTATCCATGGGCTCCAGCGACAGCATCTGCAGGTCCAAGTTGATCGACAGTAGCATGGCCTTGTGATCAGAGTAGTATGTTGATTTGTACCTTACTTCGTGCATTGTGTGGCACGGGAACGTTGTCTTGCTGCAACAGCTCACTTTGCATGTTTTGCTGCACTGCGATGGTCTCATACTTCATCATCAGTGAACTGGTGCCTCCAGCCACGCTTTGCTGTCCCGCCTGATGATGTAGACGCGAGCAATTCAACTTCGGACAATGAAGACTATATAGCACCAACAGTGGCGCCACTCCTATCAGGCGCCATCCAGTGAATCACCCACCAGGCAGAGCCCAACCACATGCACAGCCTAGAAGAACAAGATGCAGAAAAGACTTCAAAACACAGAGCTGATTCATTTGGCAGTAGTTGCCAAATTCTAACAAGCCCCCGAATCAAACGTGCCCCGCTTCCTATGTATCTAAAGAAGAAAACTAATGTACAGATAACATTAAAGCACCTAAACAAAGTAGAAATCTAACGCAAAAGAAATTTTTTTGCAAGAAAACTGGGCAAGGGTCTAATATGTGTTGCACAGTGGCAACTGGTTTCCTAAAGTTAGCTCTGCCGCAATAATTTTAGCTTCGTCACGCGGCAAAGCATACGAATGCTGCGACCAGTTTCTGGCTCAATTTTCCTGGAGGAAAAAAGCGTTCATTAGAATGAAGTAAATACCCCAATCCAACATTGATTTACCATTATTGCATGAAAATCTTTTTAGGGTGGGCGGAAAATAGGCGTTTTCAGTGGAAGATGATGTGTGTTCAACACATTCACTGTCCCTCAAGCTCTGCCGAGACGGACCTTGCAAGTTAAGGGATCGCTATTGAGATCCCTATAGTGGTAAGGCACATGCATGCTAACTGGTCAAGTCCAAATTATCTGGCGAAAGCCAAGTTAAGGATCAAAATTATGCAAGTATGAGCCTATAGAAAGGCATGGGCACCGATTGGAACATTCAGTCAAGATTGACAAGCAGTCCAACGTTGAACAGAACAAGCTCTCGAAAATGACCAAAAATGCAGCAGTAAATATGCTTGCAACTGGGATAGTTGGTGAAGTTCAAGATTTCTTGCGCAAGCACAAGATCACAAGAACATGGACATGAGCACAAGCAAACCAGACTGAATAAATGGCACACAAACAGGTGTCTATTTAAAGCATAAAGAAGGATGAAAGATGAAGCAACCCACCATGATTGTTTAATAGCTTTGGTGTCACACTGCTTAGCGCGAGGTCACGGGATCAAATGCCGGCTGCAGCAGTCGAATTTCGATATAGGGGTGGGGGAATGCAAGAACGCCCGCGTACAGTGCATTGCAAGCACGTTAAAAAGCCCCAGGTGACCAAAATTCCACTAAAGCGTGCCTCATAATCATACAGTGGATTTGCCACGTAAGAACCCGTAACTTAATTTAATTTTAAAGGCAAAGCGAGGGTAAAAGGAGTTGTACTTGTGATCACATGCTTAAAGACAAAGGCACACAATATGTGCTATGAAATGCAATGAAATCTGTGCTACACTGAAAAAAGTTGTTGATAGCAACAATGTTGACTGCCAAAAGCTCAAAGCGAAGAATGAGAGCTACGCTCCTTTCCGTGTCACAGCGAATGAGAATGTCTTAGAAAAAATCAACTTGGTAGACATTTGGCCAAAGGGTTGCCTTTTCCAGCCTTTCTACAGAAGGCACGATGCATCCAGGGATGCCAGCAACAAATTAACGTAATGTCTTTTTTAACCTCATTAATGAAGTGCTCCGTTTTTTACCAAAATGTTTGTAGTCTATGCCCAAAATTCTCCTATTTCTATGAGGATGTGCTAGCAAGTTCATACCTTGTTGTATGCTTAACTGAAACTTGGCTTTGCAACGACTTACTGTCCAAGAATTACTTTCCACCAGAATACACAATTCATAGATGTGACAGCGTGTATGATGCACATGTTAAATATGGCGGTGGTGTGCTAATTGCTGTCCAGAACAATCTTAGCATTATAAGGCACGCAGACCTTCAGATCGCACCAAAGACTGTGTGGGTTGAAATTCCTGTTAAAGGTGGCAAGAATTTGTTACTCTGCGCAGCCTACTTCCCTCCTAGCATGAGTAACGTGCAGTTTTCTGAGCATATGAATGACTTAGTTAAAGTTGTTGATGTTGCAAAATATAATGTCCTGGTAGCTGGCGATTTCAATGTTCTGTCTATTGTTTGGGATTCTTCATGCACTATATCCATGTCTTCATCATCACCTCGCTGCGATGCACTGTTCTTATTTAATTTCTTGGATTAACGCAGTCTAACATGGTTCTAAATTCCGTTGGCAATGCTTTGATCTGATTCTGGCTAATTTCTGCATTGTTAATTTTTCTGTTGCTGTTAGCAATTTGGTTCCTGTTGACTATTGGCACATTCCGTTCAAATTCGAAATTTTTCTGGAGATGATTCATGGGTTGAGCGAGCTTCTTCGCTTATTTGTTTTTCCGAATGGTGACTATCTAGGTCTTTACCACTATCTGATTGATGCCGACTGATCTGAATCAACAGATATCAACAAAGCAGTTAGCATCCGTACTGATACAGTAAAACATCGTTAAACGGTACCACCTTAAACAGTAGTTTCGTTTTAAAAGTAGTAAAGTCAAATCTCCGACTCAATGGCCATTGAACATAATGTGTTTTGTATTCGCATAAACCGTACCAGCTTACAACGTACATATCGGTTAACACGTAGTGTTTCCCCTTTTGGTCACGCAAACATGGCAGTGCATCGTCTCCATCGGGTGGCCCGGCAGAACAACAAGCCTCAGAGATTGGAACAGCCTTCAAGTGCCGTGTGCCTTCGTGCGTGAAGCCACATCAACAGCAACATCATTTCGGTGCCGTGCTAGAGTGTTGTGGCGTCGTGCAAGCAAGGACTCTCGTCATGCCGAAGCTTGGACAAAAAAGACGCCGGGTGCTCAGCATAGAAGAAAAATTAGATATCGTTCGTGCTATCAAACGTGACACGAAGCCGGCACTGGCATATGACAGGAATCTACTATTGACTATGGTGTGTGGCATTTGGAATGCGAAGAAGTTGCTTAGCAGCGCTCCTGCGACCGCGAAAAGATGCCATGTCGGCTATGACAGCGAGGTCGCCTACCAACTCGCCCAAACTGCCACGCTTTTGACGAGGTTCGACTTTTCGCTATCGTTGCCTCTGCTGTTGCCGAAGTGTCACCTAGCGACAGTGATGAGGACAACTCGGAAAGCGACAGCATGGGCAATTCAGGACCGACAGTGGCAGAAACTGCGCATTACGTCAGCCTCATGAATGCAATCATGATGATGAGAACAGCACCCCGCAACGAAAAGAACACGCTGCGACTTCTGCAACGCTACCGTGCCCGTGCACGAAGAATACACGACGCCAACAAGGAATCTGCCATGCGAGTGTTTGCCGAGGAGAGGGGGCAGGCTGAAAAGTTGGCTCACAGCTTTAGTAAGTTCAAAGCCGCTGTCGTCGCTGCCGTGGCATCAAATTAAAATATCACTTTTGTCGCGTGAAGTGAATAAATATTGCATGTTTTTTTTTTTCCCTTGCATCGCACTCTCTCTGAGTTCCGTTTTGACAGGGCGATCTCATGCTCGACCTCATGCTAATTCAGTAAAGCAGTACTACCATTTAGTACGCATTTTTTCTGCGCTCCAGCCAACTACAGTTTAACGAGGCTTCACTGTAATGCAAAATGTGCTTTGGAAGCCTTCACTCACTGCAAAAAGTTTCATCCTCCTCGCTATCCTACGTGGTTTTCTAAGGAATTACACGGTCTACTTCATAAAAAGCTAAGGTATCATAGGAAGTTCAAGAAAACAATCATCCGCGTGGTATAAAAAAATTTTGTGTCTTGCGAAGCCAGGTGAAATGCGTAACATGTAGAGATGGTGATGAACATTAAGTTTGTTGAAGAGCATCTAAAATGCGATCCAAAACATTTCTGGTGCAATGTAAATGATTAAAGTTCTAAGCGGGCTGAAATTAATGTCATAAATTATCCATCTCATGGCATTCTTAGACACTGTGACAATATCGCCAATGCATTTGCAGAACATTTTTCCTCAGTTTTCCTAAATACCACGTGTGCTCCTAGCTTTGGTGACTGGTAGTATAGCTTCAGTGACCATTTCAACATTTCATGCTTTACAGAACACAATATCGTAGTGGCTGTAAGTTGAAACCAAAGCATTGTCTTGCTTATGACCGCATACCAAGTTTTGTTATCAAAGGCTGTCCATCTATTTTTGTTCCTCTCCTTACACACACCTTTATTCTTGCTTTGCATACAAGTGCCTTTCCTTCTTGTTGGAAGAATGCAATAGTTGTGCCAGTTCGTTAAAATGGCAGCGTGAGTGACATAAAAAATGATTGCCCCGTGTCCCTCTTGTCGCTGTTTGCAAAAGTGTTTGAAATAGCTATGTTTACACATCTGTCCCTTTTCTTTAAGCATAAGATTAGTATATACCAACATGGCTTTGTTCATGGTAGGTCTGTGGAAACAAACCTTGTTTCTTTTCTTGATGCTGCAGGACCTGCTGTTGCTAACCAAAGACAGACACCGTACAGTACTTTGACTTGTCAAAAGCATTTGATGTTGTTTCTCATGATCTTCGTATCCATAAACTCTTGCATTACGGCATTAGTAGTAGCCTGTGCATGCTGATTAAATACTACCTGTCAACTCGGTTAAATTATGTTCACGTTGGTGCTAAGTACTCTTTGCTTTATGAATCAACTTTCAGTGTTCTGCAAGTGTCTATCTTAGGCCCATTATTTTTCAAAATATTTGTTAGTAACTTTGAAGAATGTCTGCATTATTCGCATCTCCTTTTATACGCTGACGATACTGTTACAAGGCACTGCAGTAGCGAACAATTATGAGAGAACTGGCGAAGACGACAATCGCCGAGAGTCGTGCACATGGGCTCCATCTTGTATGCCTGTCTTCTGCCCGTTGTATATATCTTGTAAATATATTGTCCAGTGTCTTTTCTCCCCATAACATTTTCGAGGAGAGTGCGGGTTTTCCGAGTTTCAAGACAGATTTATGCAGCAAACGCTCCTTGGTGGCATCTACAATGCCAGCACAAGGCGGCGACAAGAATGCTTCGAGCAGGTCACCAACCGTGCCTCAACCATCTGCCGCCAACCGCCTCATCGTCTTCACAAAACTGCGTGACCCGCGTACCTTTCCCAGCTCTGACAACACGAAAGGTCAAAGATTAGCTTTAACTGTAAGAACAGTTGAGCAGTAACAATAACTGGGACCCGACTCTGATGCTAGCGCACATCATATTTTGTCTGGCGGGCACGACACAAGTGTAGTTTCTGAACCACGAGCAGGAACTTACAAGCTGAGAGGTATGTAAGCAAAAGCTCATCAATCTGCTTGGCAAGCCCATTGGACGCCGTCGTGCTGCGCAGAAAGAACTTGCATGCCGAGCTCAGACTTGCACCGAGCCCTATGTGACGTACATCCAGGACGTGCTCGTGCTTTGACGCAAAGCCAATGACACGATGCCGAAAACGGAAAAGGTTGTGCATATTCTCAAAGGTACCACTGATGACGCATTCGCACATCTGGTTTTTAAAAACTCATCCACAGTGCAAGACATTATCAATGAATTCTGACGCTTTGAAGAAGCAAAAAGTTGCTGCGTTACTCTGAACTTCCCACATCTTCCAAACACAGCTGCGACGTCTACCTGTGAGGATCTCCTTCTCCCACCAGTTCCTCCTGTTCCTGCTGCATCCGACAATATTGTGTGCATCATCCACCGCGAGATTGATGCTGCCTCCCCAGTTCACCTTCAGGTGCTTAACCCCGACAAGTCCCATGCAACCATTTCCCTTACCCAAACCATTGTGTGTCAAGAACTAGCAAACGTGGCATTACAGACGCTTTGCCCAGTCAACTGACCTGACTACCACCCACCCGCCACACCTGAGCTATACAGAAGCCCAACTGTTCATCCTCGTTATCAGAATACCACAGAATGGCGGACTTCCGATGACAGGCCTATCTGCTTCTGTTGTGGATGCATTGGACACATTTCCCACTATTGTCGCAGTGCTTGGAACTCGCAGCCTTGGCCGAGCTATCGAAACATCTAACGTCCAGGTGGTAGTTCCCGAGTGCCGGTACACAATGACAAGAACAGCGCTCTGCCATCATGGCCAGCATGCTAAAACCGCTCCCCTTCGCCATCCCGACACGCTGTTTTGGCACGACACCAAAGTTTCGACCATGTCATTGCACACATTAGCCATCTTCTGTCACCAGCCGAACACAATTACTTGATCACAGAATGTGAATGCCTGGCCCTCTTTTGGGCCGTAGGTAAATTTCGCCACCACCTCTATGGACGGCCTTTCACTGTTATCACCAATCACTACACCTTATGCTGCCTTTTGTCTTTAAAAGAACCAGCTGGATGTATCAGTCAGTTGGCTCTATGGCTTCCAGAATACTCTTACACAGTGGTGTATAGGACAGGCCAACTTCATGAGGACGTTGACTGCTTGTCGTGTCATCCAGCAGACCCACCAGACCAGGCTGAGACCAGCAAGTCAACTCACGACCTTGCGCTTATTGCGTTTGGTGGCATCGCCAATGAGCAACAACACGACCCTTACCTTAAAGACATCATTCTCAGCCTGACGGACCTGCCAATTTACCCCTCTTCACATATGTTTATGCTGCAAGATGGCATATTGTACTGTTAGAACATGCATCCTGATGGCCCTGAATTGCTACTGGTTGTTCCCAAGCATATGCGTCAGACTGTGCTCGCACAGTATCATGATGTCCCAACCGTTGGTCATCTGGGAAGTCTCAAAGACATATGACCATGTTCAGCGTCAATTCTTTTGGCCTGGTATTTAGTGTTCCGCTTGTCATTACGTCGCCACCTGTAAATCTTGTCAGCACCGTAAAAAACTAGCAGCCCTAAGAGCTGGCCATCTTCAGCCCATTGAAATACCATCTGCGCCATTCTTTCGAGTTGGTCTTTATCTCCTCAGCGCTTTTCCTTTATCGCTTAGTGGAAACAAGTGGATAGCAGTTGCTATGGACTACACCACCCGGCACACGATCACGCGGGCTCTCCCTACCAGTTGTGCAACTGACGTCGCTAACTTCCTTCTCGACGCAGTGATACTTCCCCACAGCGCTTCCCGACAACTCCTTATCAACCGGGCCGCTACTTTCTCTCACAGGTTGTCCAGGACATCTTGCACGCCTGCACTACAAAGCACCAGCTTACAACGGCACATCACCCTCAGACCAACGGCCTCACAGAGCGGCTCAATAGAAGTATCACAGAAATGCTCATTATGTACGTCTCCACTGACCACTATGACTGAGATGCCGCTCTGCCGTTCATTACATTCACCTACAATACGTCCCACTATAATTCTCCTGGTTTCTCTCCATTTTTTCTCTTGTAGGGACGAGACTCTATGCTACCATTTGACACAATCCTCCAAGCCTTTCTCGATACAATGTCAGAAAATGCCTGAAATGCCATATCTAGAACTACCGAGGCACATGAGATTTCACGCCTCTGTCTGACCACTTACCAAGAAAAGCAACGACGCATACATGACACTTGTCGACGCGATGCCCACTTTAACCCTGGTGACATCGTGCTTCCTTGGAAACCAGCATGGCGAGTTGGACTTTGTGAGAAGCTGATTTCGCTTTACTCAGGCCCATACCATGTCTTGCGTCAAGTGGCAGACGTGACCTACGAGTTACAATCTCTCGATACCTCCACACCACGATCCTCCTCCGATATCGTTCTTGTTGCTCAACTGAAGCGATATCACTCAAACCTGCCAAGTGCTGGGAGAGCGCCTTCGCCGCCGGGGGTCATGCTACAAGGCGCTGCAGTAGCGAATAATGATTAGAGGACTGACGAAGATGACACTCACTGATAGTCGAGTGCACGGGCTCCATCTTGTATGCCAGTCTTCTGCCTGTTGTACATATTTTGTAAATATATTGTCAAGCATCTTTTCTCCCTGTAACAATATTAAACTTTACCGTGAAACAGAATCGGAGCAGGATTGTGAATTATTACAGGAAGATGTGAATTCCCTTGTGAAGTGGTGTTCTTCAAGCTTTTTTGGCATTAATCCAACTAAGACACTTGTTGTTTCCTTTAATCGCAAAATATACATTTTACTATATGGATACTCACTTGATAGCATTCCTTTGAAAAGAATGAGCTGTACGCACGAGTTAGGAATATTGGTCGACTACCGGTTACCTTTTGAAGAACATGTTTCAAGCATCGTTAATGCATCCTACAGGAAGCAAGGCCTCATATCAAGAATGACTAAAGAGTTTACAAATGCCAACTGATTTATTATCTTGTATTCTTCTTTTGTCCGCTCGAAATTAAAGTTTAGTTCTGTTGTATGGAACTGTATTAATTCAACCAATGTTGCAAAAGATTTAATGTGTTCAGCAATGTTTCTTTTGTATCCTGTACAATCAATTTCTTGAACGCCGTGTATTTTATTCCTATGACTGTGTAGTGTGCATGTTTAATATTAGACCCTTAGAAACAAGGTGGAAATACCGTTATTACTTATCCTTGTATAAACTAATACACAACCACTTCTCCTGTCTGTGGTTACTGTCAGCTGCAATGTTCTGCGTGCCTCTCCCTAACTTGCATGATCCTAGCATTTTTTATGTGAATTCCTCTGGCACCTCTAACACTACAACACGTCTTCTAACACAACAAAATACCTTGCGTCATGATCTTGATATATTCAGCTCTACTATTTGCTCATTAGTATCTGACTTCTGTCTTTGATTAATTCAATTTTTTGTTGCATTTTGTACCCCTGTTGTTTGAGATATTCTGTTTTGTTTTTAGGTTTTAGTGTAACACAAGTGCACCAATATTATGTCGTAAGGTTGTTCTTGGGCACTTTCAGAAAATAAATAAGTGAAATGAAATAAATAAAATGAATGTCTGTGATCACGATTTCAAATGCATTTTCCTCCTTTTCACCCTTCATGCTGGCTTGAGTTTTTCAATAAATGACAGTTGTCAGTGCTTCACTCATTCATTCCTGTTTCTTCATGTTCAAGTCCCTGTCCTTGTGTTCTTATGCTAGTGCAAGAGTGATGGGATAGTAAGAATTCGATTTTTTATTCATTTTGTATAGTTATCGGCAAAGCCATAGTCCTGAAAATGTAACAGATGCTTGTGTTCCTTTCTATGTTTATCACATTATACAGTAAAACTTTGATATGACAAAAATGGGTATAACGAATTATCAGCTATAATGAAGTCTAAAATGCTTTTCACCGATACCAGAGTGTAACGAATATAATATGCTTATATGCTTATAAAGCATATTGGATAACATCATCATTATCAATACCAGCCAATGTATGTGCACTGCAGGACAAAAACCTCGTTCTGCGATCTCCAATTACCCCTGTCTTGTGTAAGCTGACCCCACTTTATGCCTGGATATTTCCTAACTTAATCACATTACCCAAGTCTCTGCCATCCTGAACTACACTTCCCTTGTCTTGTCACCCATCCTTAACTCTACTAGACCAGTGGTTGTGCCCAGTGCCTGTACCCAGTGGTTGTGCCCAGTGGTTGTGGGCACAATGCATTACATGGCCACGCATTACATGCCCTGCCCAGCTCCATTTCTTTCTCTTAATGTCAAATAGAGTACTGGCTACCCCCATTAGCTAACTGATCCACACCAGTCTCTTCCTGTCTCTATATGTTACGCCTAACATTCTTCAATCCATCACTCAGTGTATAGGCTTTAACTTTTCAATCGTCTTCGTTAACCTACAAGTTCCTGCCCAATATGTTAGAAACAGTAGAATGCAATAATTGTACACTTTTCTTTTCAAGGATGCCAGTTAGCTGCATGTCATGGCTCGGTAATGCCTGCCAAATGCACTACAACCCATTTTTATTCTGTGTAAATTTCCTGAATTCTTCTTGAGAATTACCTCTCGGCATTTCGTGTCATTAAACTTCTTTCTCTCTCTCTTGAGAAGGAAAAATCAGATATAATGAACATATTTTTGTTATGGATGTGACTTTATAATACAGTGCAGTCCACTTATAACAATTAGCCCCGAGAACGAACACGAGCGGCGCTGCGAGCGCCGCTCGCGTGACGTCAGGGCACGGACTCGCGCCTGTCGTCTGCTACAGTTCGGGCGTTGTCCGAGCGCTTTCTGCGGTGTTTTCGTTTGTTTGCCCTCGTTCTCTCTGCTTGTATACTTATGGTGGTCGTCTCAAATATATTTTTACGACGATCTTCCTTTGCGAACATTTATTCAAAGAGCTAATTTCTTAGACAACAATGCAGCTCTCGAAGGCAACGCTACGGTGCCAGCCGAAGCGACGCAGACCAGCCCATTGCGGGTTTTTCATACGCGGATAGACAATCGCAAGAGCATAGCCTATAGGAATCCAGTTATGATACCATACCTGCCGCGGTGCAACAAGTATGTCACAAAGCTGGCTATATATGACTTCTACAGCAGTTACGTTGATTTTATTCCGCTAAAACAGCTTTGCTCACGACGAGTAGTTCATGGTATAATATCGAATTTTTGCATTTCCTCACAGAAACGCTCGGCAGTAGCACGGGGATTTAACTAATACTAGAGCTTAGATTCTACACGCCTCACTTGCTTCTTTAACTGCTTGTCAACATTAGGCAGTTCTTCACGTGTTCATTTTTTTTAAGCGGCGGAAACTTGAAGTAAAGTTAATGAAGGCTTACAGCTATTTACAGAGTACAAATAGGAATGTACCAATATATATTCCCTTTTCCATGCTACACGTTCAACTCACCTCTTTAGAGCGCGTTTGTTAATGATTAATAATGTATGTTATGTTCCTCGTTTTTTGTCTATGTTACCTAGTGTATATCATTTATTTATTTCAATGCCGCAGTGTGTTTTGCATTGTTATTGTGGAAATATTTCACTGTTCTTTCATATATTGTCTAACTGCAATGTTTTATGGCCACTATATAAATGTAATTTATATGGCGCTTGATGTGTTACCCCATGCAGCCATATTGTACCTAAGGAGGTGAGGTTACCTCAAGCCGCGTCTGTGCGACTTTTTTCCCTCATCCACCTCCACTTACCACTCCTCTGTACATGTGTGTGTGTAAATGGAAATTATTAAATCAAATCAAACTCACTTGAGAAATTTACTGGTGCTTGCTGCTTGAGGAATATACATGACGAATCTGTTTGGCTAACTGACACAGGCTGCTCGGCCCAATTTTTTTAGTGAAGTATGCCTGCTGGACCGCATCGCTGCAGCCAGAAAGAAGTCGAAGCGTCAATGATTAGTAGTATGGGACATATTGAAGATATCGAAATTCCCCCGGTGGAGGGTCAGAAATCAAGTGAAAGTATATGCAAGGCTTGTGGTGCTTTCTTTATGAATGTTTGCGATTGGATTGGAGCAAACTTAATTTGCCTGCAAGGTTCTCTTTTATGTACCGACGAAGCGAATAGTTATCCGTTTGTATAATTGAATAACGCTGGATCGAGACATGGTGAGACAGAACGTGCTTGAATTTTCCTTTTGTATACAGGAAATCTAAGCTGCTGTGTAGTAGCTCGAGAATACTTTAGCCATTCCAGTTGGCGCTGTAAAAAACATGCTTTATGGTTTTAATTCGAAGTTGTAGTGAACTGATGGGTTTCGCGAACATAGCGTGCCTCGCCATACAAACAGTCGATTGCTACCGTTACGTGATCAGGGGTGTGCCATATTGTCGATAAAGGCTACTGAGGGCCACTATGAAACATTTCATCACTTTCAATTGAGTGGCTCTCGATCTTAACAACGAAACTTTTCTCTCAGGTGATTGCTACTATGGTGTTTGTGAATTAACTATGTAAATACTCTACATGACGTGCCGTCGTGTTAGCAGCCATGAGCAATTCGTTTTTTTTGGAGGCCTGTTTCAGAGGGGGATGAAAGTAGCAGCAAACTTTTTCATAAGAAATGCGCGCCTAACTATTTTTTTACGCATTAATGAATGGCCATATTTGAACAGAACAACACACCAGAGTAATAGGAATCGTGATGAGAGCTTCGCTGGGCAGTGTCTTTCTAAAATCAGATAACATGTTGACGCCAATTACCAAATTTTTCTTCCACGTAAAATGCAATGCCTCTCATAGCTAAATACTAAAGGAATGTTAAATGTTTAGCGAAGCATCATACACAACTTCGCGCGTTGAATTTGCAGATATTCTTTTTTTAGTCAAAATTTACCGATAGACACGGCGCATATATGCATTGCAAAACCTAGTAGACCCCTTTAACGCTACTTAGCTTGCGATATCCAAGCCACAAAGTTTCTCGACTCACACGCTTTTGAAAAAGAAACTGTGGTTAAGGTATGGCAGCTGAAAGAAGCCGACGTATTCTTCAATATGTACGGCTCGAGCCACCCATACCCCAAGCATACACGAAGGGAACGAGCGCGCACGGCAGCCGAGCGAGCCGGAGCAAGCGGCGTCCTGGCCGTGACGTCACTCGCGAGAGGGCGCCACTCCTAATTCTCGGGGCTAATAGCAAGAAAACCGAAAAATGTGATCGTTATAACGGATCACTGCTATATCTGGACTGCCATCGAAAAAGAGAATAAAAAGCTGCTGAGCATACCTTCGTAGCTCCGAAACCAAATTTGCCACTTACTATAATATATTGATGTAGAAAGTGGGCTGTGAAAAATGAAACATTTATTTATGGCTCTAAGCAACGTGTCAAGCGTTAGGCGCGCTGAAATAGTCAGAAATCTGCATTTGCTTTCGCAGAAGTTTCAGGTTCACAACCACGGTGTGCATCACGTCCAGCACCTGCGCAAGCACTGGCGGCTATAATTTAGTGTGCATGAAATCAATGAGCAACTCTATCGACGACAGTGCACTTTGCAACAGTGCCCTTTGTGTCGCTTGGGTCATTGTCAAAGACAGGTCACTGTCAATCTCGTCGTCAGTGCCGCTGCTGTCATCGCCTCCGTCACACACAATGGCACCCTTTGTCGTGACAATGATCACACTGTTGGAGATCTTTTTCAGAACGAGGCAGCGATATCTGCAAACTCCTCCATCAAAGCACCACCTAATTTGTCGCCAGTAGTAACCTGTTCCCAGAGTTCAGTAATGCCAGCGGCTGCCACCATGTTGGTTTCACACATGGTGGTTTGCCCTAGCGCACAAAGCCCACCTTTTCCATTGATTGTCATGGTCGCTGGTTCTAGCCTTCATTATTGTGGCGCTTGTGGTTTTCAGAATTGTCAATATAATCAAGTGTGCAAGCTCGTACTTAGAGTATTGCAAAATTGGCAGCTTCATCTCAAGCAACACAGCTTCGCGCTTTGTCGGCACACCTACCGTTGCTTCCGCGGTGTATTTCTACGCTAGCTGAGGAAGAAAAGGAGACTCGAGAAAGGGAGCGCAGACACGATTCGCACCTCGGCTTTTTTTATTTTTCTTCTTTCCCTGTCTCTTCTCAGTAAGGTCGCTGGTGAAGCGGATGCGAAGCACCTGGTGCCATCTTGTGGCACACTGCGCCAACTTGCAATGCTCTCTGTGGCTGTCACAATTGGCGTGCTGGCAGGACACGCAGCCCGGTAATGGCGGCAGATACGAATTCGTGTAGGCAAGCTTTTCGGCCTATCTTGGTTAAGGGAAACTTAGCAAAGCAAATTTCACGATTATTATACATTAAAAATAGCATCGAAAAGGCAGAATTTCTATTCTTATATCCAATATGTGGTGAATAACATATCGTCATATATGTTTTTTCTCATATCCCTAATGCCTAAGTTGATATTCTGAAGTCGGCTCATCGTTATAACCAATATATCGTTACATGTGGTATTGTTATAAGTAAACTGCCCCGTAACAAGGTTTGCCTTGGAATTATGCAAAACATGCGGCAGCTGCAGAATGAGGAAAGAACAACTTGTGCATCACCTGTGCAGAAAAGAGGATCACTGTGAGCAGCCCCATCCAGCTGTGCAGTGAATAGAGGTTGGGAATGGGTGGACTGGCCAGGTTGTGTGAGTCAAAGACAGTCTTCAGAGCCACCACTGAAGACAGGAAAGCCAGGGCATGCAGGGCACCATGCAGTAGCTTGAGGCGTGACTTGCGCTCACTCCTCAGTGCACGGTATACCAGGATGCCTGCACACATGTCAAAAAACACGGGTGCACTCTTTCAACTTTCTTGAGCAATTGAAGTTGTAATCGTAATGTTTATACTGGATAAGAACGAAAGGGGAATGATGACATCTGCAAACAGCTTTGAGGCCTGGACAGAGTGTTGTTCAGTGAACTGGGGTGAAACAGTGTTTGTGAAAAAGAATTCAAAGATATATATATGAACTTTTAAAGGCCCAGACAACACATTATCAAGCAGCACAAGCAACGTTATGTTTGACAGCTTGAAAAAAAGACAATACTGTCTTTAACAACAAGCACACAAACAAAAATCACACGATGGTTACACCTGCGCAATGTGAACGTTTAGGTGAGCAACCAGCCGCTGCCAACGCTATTGCCATATATCGGCTCCAGGCAAATGCCCCTTTGCAGCTGCAAGAGGATGGTGTAAATTGTCCTTTGCATATTTATCCAGTGCATGCACGAGATACATTTTTCAACCACGATATTCTCATTCACAGATTAGCAGAACAATGCATGTATTCTTACCATTGAACAGCTTCGATAGCTGCGTATGGGGTCGGGAACATGAGGAAAACATACTTTTCTAGAAATACTAAAGCCTTTGAGCTCACGCTCCTCCCCTTGAGAGGCCGCACATAGAGGGAGAAATTGAGTATGTGGAGAAGAGTTAAAATCCCCATTGGGATTGGCAGTATGCATGAAATAAATAAAATAAATAAAACGATAAACAACAGAGCAAGACAGCAAACGGGGATTTTTGCAAATGGCCAATAAATTCCACCATCAATTTGTTTTTCATGAAAGAAAGAAAAACACACATTTCCTTTAATCATTACTTAACACATAAAAAGTAAGGAGAAAGAAAGGAGCCAGAAAGAAAACCAAAGAGCAAAAATAGACTTGTTGCAGCCCAGGTTGCTTTCTAACTAGATTTTCTAGTGAATGGTTTGGCTATGGCTACATACGGAAGAGGCGCAGAAACTATTGTTCAAGTCGCCTAATGCTCAGTCACACTTCCTGTGCTGTGCCCATGCTATAGTCTTCTACATTTAAAATGCAGGAACAAACCTTGGAGTGAAGACTTTGATAGTATCATATGATGCAAGTTTCAATCACTTTTGGTGATCCGCTGTCTGACTTGTATGAAGAGACATTTGGAGGGAACTTGCAATCTTGGTATTGTAGTTCACATCATGCAATACATATTATTAAGTAACACTCTGGAATCAATGAGGCAGACAGTCCGAAGCATAGCTGCCTTCTTTGTTAGAAGCCTTTGTCAAAATTACAGCGTCCATAGTTTGCAGTAAAATATAAGAGCTAGCAGCTCCGTGAGATTTGCAAGTGTCTTGCCTTCCAACACCCAGCTGTTCTGAAGATTGCAGAGAAGTTTTGTTAAGATTGGCTATCAGCAGCAAGCAGCATGTGTTACAACGGGGTAGATGAACCTCAGCTGGGCGAGTGGCCACAGCCGTCTGGTGTCGATTGATCTGGCAGTGACGAGATGCTCTCCCTATGACCTCCATTTTTTATGCCTTTTATGCTCATGCCCCCCCCCCCCCCTTCTTTCCGTATTCATCACTCTACTCGATACACTCCTTAAGCATTTATTTTCATCAGTCTGTGTCACATTTGCCAGGTTCTTCAATGGTGTGGTGGCCCCTAACATTCCCATATTTCTGTTTACCTTTTCAAGGCAGCGCCGCTGCATAGATGTTGCGGACATTCACCTATCTGGCCTCCCACCTGTTTGTTATGGCTGTTTCCTAGATTCCCTGGCCCTGTACCGCCATCCCTCATGCATTTTGCCGTGCACAAATCGGCATTCTGTAGGTCTTTCTGTCTTGTCCCATTTTTTGCACTGTCTTTAGTTGGGCCGCAGCAGGCGCTAGCCAACATCTTTCTTCTACTTTTCTATCTAAAAATGGCTTGTTCCTTGCACCCATTTTTCGCAAGCTCACAAGAAGGGGTGGGGGACTTCTACAGCTGACAAAAGTATTTTGCGTCATCACCTCTTTGTCCACGTCTCAGATATGCTTGCAAGTAGCAAGGCCAGGCTGCGCATCTCTATTCTCGGATGATCTCATCAGTGGTGTACTTGTGTGTGACCAGTGGGTGACAGGCACAAAATAAAGGCTGTTCATTCTCCAGTGAATGACAAGGTCATCATACTTTCAACAACAAAAAAATGTGCAGTTGCTTCAGACAGCTTTTTGTATGCTTGTCAATTTTCCCTTCAATAAAGCTTTCCTCTCTCTCTGCTCCCATAATTGCTATGTGCCTGTCATAGGCACATGCGCCTGAGGGGAGCAGTGCCACAGATTAACTTGTGTGTTCACTTTGAAAAAGCCTCGACACAGGTGGCGAATGAAGCTAAGGCCCCAAAAGATTAATGGTATCTTACTAGATGCCACAGCCCACCTGCTTTCACCTTTCAAAACGGACTCCTCTTAATTGTCTGGTCGCCCCATTCATGCCCACTAGCCGCACGTCTTCTGCATGACAGACAATATGACAGAGCAAACTTCCCTAATATTCACCATTGTAAATACTGCAGTTATTGTAAATAGGCCCTCTGAACTTTGTTTCTCCCACAATGTGCTTTCTACAATTCTGTAACCTCTTCACTGCCCCATACACCTTTCTGGCCAATGTTCAGGTGTCAGCCGTTGCCAGTGGAGTCAGCAAAATTCTTTCTTTCTTTCCTTCTTTCTTTCTTCCAATAAGCATAAATGTATCAGTCGCTTTTTCCACAATCAGAAACTAGCTGACACGAATGCACCTTTCGCGTATTTGTTCATGACGCGACGGAAAAGATGTTTTGTGCATGTGCATGGGAGAGGGGTCACCCACATGATAACACCCCCCCCCCTCTTTTTGGACTGCCACTGGCCTTCAACTTGCTTTCACTTCCAAGCTTTCCCTTTCATCCATGTTGCTCTTTCTGAGCCCACCTTCTGAAACTTTCTGTGCCGTGGGAAAGGAGGGTAAGGGAGAGGGGTCATAAAATTTTGGGGGGTTTCGAGCTGCCAAACACCACCTGCTGGCTATGCCAATGTCCAAGTACCTACATTCTGTCGCCTGCTGTATGACCTGGCCTACTGGAAGCATCAGTGCTCCCATGTCTTCAGGGGAGCCTGAGGAGCACAGCACTGCGACCTTTTTGGCGTTGAATACAAGTCCAAGCAATGCCATCTTGTTACCGCAGGTGTCAATATGTGCCTGCATTTGTGTAACGCTGTCGGCCGGCAGTGCAATGTCATCTGCAAAAAATAAACCAGGCAAATACACTTGCCTACGACCTACGCTGATGAATTTGACGGAAGAGCCCAGGCCCAACTACAGCAACTTGCGCTCCACCTGTGTTGCATAGAGCATATATAGCAGAGGGGACAACGGGCATTCATGCTTTAACCTTCTGTTCACGTCTACCTCATGTGATGTGACGCTGCACACAGTCATAACGACCCTGTTGCACCTGTATAGGCGGCAAAGAATGGTCGTCCATGCATGTGGCATATTAATATCTTGCAGGCACTGTAGCTCTCGATGTGGGATTTTATCATAGGCCTCCGCCATGTCTAGGAAGCAGCATAGCAAAGGGCTTGACTCCTTTCTTGCAATCTCTTTGCACTGGCACAGGACAAACAGGTTATCTTCCAGCCATTGGTCCACACAGAATCCGTTTCGTAGCTCCTGAGTTGCTTGCCTCTGCCCAGGCTCCCATCCATGCCTTCAGGACCTGGGCAAAAACCCTGAATGACACACATGTAACTATGACCGGCCTATAATCTCAGAGCGATCCGGGGTCTCCGCCTTTCTTGCGCATGAGGGTGACCTTGCTCTGGAGCTATTCTAGTGGCAGATAAGCGCCAGCAAGAATTCCACTTCAAATGTTACCCATCTGCTGTCTTGAATCTGGCCCCAAGTGCCTGACGACCCTCGCCGGTATGCCATCCAGAGCACCGGCCGTGCGTGCATTAATGCGACCAATCAACCTCTCAACAGTCATTTGGGATATTTGCCAGTCCTGATAATTCATTATAGTTCCTTCTACGTCCATACGTGTAGACAGGCCAATATCTTCACTTGATGTTAGTAGCATTCTGTAAGCTAACTAGGTGGTCAGTAATGCCTGTTAGAGCTTAGAATGACAGAAAGCTGAGCTAGTTGGTAAAGATTCATAATGCAAAATAGGGTAAGGCATGCAGACACGGACACAAGAGAAGAGAAGTGGACAACATGAACGACACAAGCCGCAGCGCATCAGGCGTTTGTGCCTCCACTTGATGCACTGGTAGCGACATCTTGTGACGCAGAGTTAAACCAGAAAGAACACAAAGTTAATAGTGCAGTGACCTACCATATTCTACCCTAATGGCGTTCGTGCTGTCCATTTCTCTTCTCTTGTGTCACTGTCTGCATGCATTACCCTTTTTGACATTATGAATCCTTACCAACTAGTCCAGCTTTCTGTTGTTCTAAGCTTCAATTATAGTACACAGAGCTCTTTTCCTTGTTCTCCTACTTATCTGCACAATCCTGCTTCTTCAGCTTCCTTAATTGCGATATGTATCGCATTTGCAATATGTATCGCAAAAATTTAGTTGCGAGTTAGCGCTCGTCCTGTCTGCTCCTTTCTGTGTCCGTGTTTCACTTCGCGCTAGAAGCCAAAATCATGATATGTATCTTCCGCCGGCATTCGTGTTGCCCACTTCTCTTCTCTTGTCCCGTGTCTGCATGCCTTACCCTTTTTTGCATTATGAAGCCCGTTAGAGATTTGGCATCCTCTCCCCTGTCTCTTTGTCGCGGATCATAGATTCTGCCAGTTGGCTGCCTAGGGATGCAATGTATGCCCAGAATTTTGCTCCCGCCTTTCTACCATTGTTATTATGTTTAGGAGCTTTTTATGGTCAGCGACAGGCATCTCGTGATGAGCGATGGCCTGAATGTGGTGTTTCTGGCGAACATGTCCTTTCCAAGTTGCCTTAAAAGTGTCGGCATAAACAGCTATAACTGCACGACAGTGATCACAACCGGCGGCCTGTCATGCCTGCAACTCTGCCTGAATGTCACCATTCCACCAGCTTCTTCTGGGGCATCCGCCCCACAATTGCAAGCATTCATGCCTCCACTTGATGCGCTGGTAGCGACATCTCGTGACGCAGAGTTAAACCAGACAGGACACAAAGTTAACACTGCAGTGACCTACCATATTCTACTTAACTGCTGGTGTAGATGCTGATAGTGACATAGTCATTGATATGCAGTCCTTTTTATGATTTTCCTTCAAAGAGAATACTCACGCAACATCAAAGTTATTGAAATTTATTGTACTTCAACAAAGCATCACAATATTGTTACGTGTAGCTGGAGCCCTATACTATATACAATTTATTTACAGGGAAGCTAACGGAAGGCCAAAATGGCGACGCTATATCAAGCGGGGCCCACGTCGTCTTCTTCCTCCTCAGTACAGCCTCACTGTGGCGGCTGTTCCATAGCATCACCCCCGGCAGTAGAAGCACCATCCCGGTGCTTAATCTACACATCCGCGGTGAAAGGTGTCTGGTATGGCTTTAGTCTCGCCACGTGAACGATGTCACTTGCAGCCGACGATGACGCTGACAGGTCGGCGGGGATGACTTGATACGTGACATCGGTCACTTGTCGCACCACACGGTATGGGCCAGTGTAGCGCGACAGCAGCTTTTCGGAAAGGCCCACACGTCGAATGGGTGACCAGAGAAGCACCAGAGAAACCGGAGTAAAGTGCACGTCGCGATGGTGGCAATCATAGAGGCGTCTCTGATGCTCCTGTGAGGCCTCAAGACGGGTGCGGGTGAGCTGGCGCGCGTGGTCGGCGTGTGCGATCGCGTCGCGGGCGTATTCAGCGGTTGAACATGTGGCCGAGGGCAACAAAGTGTCCAAGGGCAACGCAGGTTCTCGGCCATATAGGAGATCGAATGGTGAATAGCCGGCGGTGTCATGATGCGATTAATTATACGCGAACGTCACATATGGTAAGTGAAGATCGTGGTGGTCGGTCGCAACGTACTTTGAAAGCATGTCGGTGATGGTCCGGTTGAGGCGCTCCGTGAGGCCGTTGGTCTGTGGGTGGTAGGACGTGCTGAACTTGTGCTTTGTCGAGCAGGAGCGGAGAATGTCCTCGACGACTGCCGACAGAAAGCTGCGGCCACAGTCAGTGAGTAATTGGCGCGGAGCACCGTGCACTAAAATGATGTCATAGAGCAGAAAGTCAGCAACGTCAGTAGCACAACTTGTCGGAAGGGCTCTGGTGATTGCGTACCACGTAGCATAATCAGTAGCGACGGCGACCCATTTATTTCCGGAGCCCAAGAGAGGAAACTGTCCAAGAAGGTCTAGACCAACACAGCCAAAGAGGTCGCGGAGCTTCTCTTTGAAGAGATCCCAGCTCGAGATCTCCTCTTCGTGAGTCCGAAACCATGCAAGTGGAGCTCCGTCGAGGTAGAAAAGAATGTTCGCAAGCATAATAGTCGGATCCCACCTGTGACCGGTGCTGACACGTTCGTATAAGCGGAGCCAGTCGTCAACATCAGGACTGCCGACTCCGTTGAAAACACCAGGATCATGAGGGGGGAGATGGCGACATAGGTCGGGACTGCAGGCGGAGACGGTTGCGTAGATGAAGTGCCACCAGCCGGAGCCGAAGTTGCACTGTCGCCGTTGCGACTGCAGCGAAGCTCCATGACGGGTACAGGGAATGTCCACGTCCACCAAATTAATGTTACGTGTAGCTGGAGCCCAATACTATATACAATTTATTTACAGGGAAGCTAACGGAAGGCCAAAATGGCAACGCTATATCAAGCGGGGCCCACATCGTCTTCTTCCTCTTAAGTGCAGCCTCACTGTGGCGGCTGTTCCGTAGCAATATGTCACTGCCAGTTTTGATAGTGCCATCCACCGCTCCAGTAACCTGGTAATGCATAAACTATACGAAATTTGCAGACAAGCTAAACTCTCTATTACAACCTAACATGAAATTCCTAAAGTCAGAAAGAAAAGTAGGGCACACTACAAAGTAATGATTTTCAATACAACTGTTCCTGCACTAGCCCACATGTAAGGGGGCACTCACCATTCCCATAAAGAAAAATCATGCCCAGAACCATGAAGACTGGGTGGTAGTTGAACTCAGTCTTGGGATTGCTGGGGCCAGAGAAGCCGCCGAAGTAGTGGCTTGTCCAAACCACTACCATGAGGACACAGCTCAGTCCAAGCAGCTGGGTCACTCCATAGCCAAGAGTGAAACCTCGTAGGTCCTGGCCGACATTCAGATCACAATCATATGGTTCCATCTTCCTGCAGATATATTACAAATGAACAATGATGTTGTAGACTGCCTTACAGATTGTAGATTGCCTTGTATATGCAGTGAATGCAAGGCAAAGCATGTGCAATATGCAGAAGAAATGAATGGCCACTCATGCCTTAGCTTGCCCCCACATTTAAGTTTATCTTCCATTTCATTGGACAAGCATAATTAAAGCAAGAAGTTGTATAGCTCTGACTTATTTCCCTAGGCTAAGACCTGTAGATGCTGCAAACTTTAGAAACTTAAAACCTGTCTTAACATACATGGCGACACCTGAGTGACTCTTCTATACATACAGCCAAAATTTACAACCAAAGTAAATCAGTTAACTGTGCGGCTATCCTCCCTTGTTCCGAAGTAGGTGCTAGCAAAACAAATAAGCTAAATGCATTGGCTGCAATACATTATTCAAATACACGATATGAGGAGGGGAGGGAACTACTCAACCACACCATCTTCACTCAAAACGCTGTTTAAGGTCTTCGCTGGTTGGCGCGCAGTTTTCCCTGTCATGGCACTTGATTCAGACAAGACTGTTTGCATACTGATTGCCAGTTTTTATGTACATAAAAACTCGCAACCATTATGCAAGCAGTCTTGTTTCAGTCAAGTGCCACGACAGGGAAAATTGCTATATGACAACCCCACAGTAGTCTCATGTTCAGCAGGTAAAAAAATCTGCAATATTGTGGCTGTATATTCAAAACAAGAGAATTGAGTTATGTTTCAAATATGCTTTAAGAAGTTTTAGCAACGTTCACAATGTGCTTTAAATAGTGCATTATAGGCACTACATTCCTTGTCGTTCAACACAGTATACATCTTAGGGCACAGACGGATGCTTTTGATATTCTTTTTCTAAAACAGATACACTGATGCGCGCCATGTCGCTCGCGGCTCGGAAGTCGTGCAACAATTAAAATTTTGCAGGTCGTCCCGGAACAGCTTAAACTACACTGCGTGCACCTCGATCACCACGTAGTGTAATAAAAGGCGCGGAAATAGCAACCGCTCACCAAACATAATGCAAATTAATCCTGCATCAAAGTAAAACGCTACTTTAGAAATACGTTTTCACAAAACGCGACACGCGTCCATTTAATACATCTGCAACGAAACGTCAAAATATTAGCGATCAAAATTGTGCCCACATTGTTGCGTCCTGAAGCAGTACATATTCACAGTCTCCAGCACCGCAAGAGTTTGTAATCACTCTCCTATTGGACATCGGCGGAGATGTCAGCTGTCACGAGGTTTCGCGCGTCCGAAAGGAACACACTGCCGAACTGCAAGATGAAGCCTTTGACATTCAACACCCTGGTCTGACGCTCTCGGCCACACAACGCTCAGCTGAACACACGCCAGCGTTCCAAGATCGATATGAACGGTTGCGTGAGGTGTGTACAAGCTACCGGTGGGACGGAACAGGTGGTACAGCTAGCGTGAAACGTCGCGGAATCAACCATATGCTTCGAAACCTGTAGCGCGCTGCAGAACGAGAGAGGGCGAAAGCGGGGCTGCTCGCGCTCGCACCGACTGCTCGCGATTGTTTGACATCATACCGGACGTAAGATGCGGCTGCTGCTCCCAGCGGCGACGATAACGCGAACTGTACTCGAAAGAGGTAGATACGCTCTTAGAAGAAAAACTAAACCAGAGAGAACAATTGATTGAGCAGCTTCTCCACTGCGACAGGCGGGATCACAGTTCGTTTTTTTGTTTTGGTTTTGCTCCAGTGGATCTCCGCCGCCAAACTTGGCCGCAGAAAGACATGGTTGCTTCTCCTAAGGTCAGGCGGAGCCACAAGACGCGGTAGCGACGTTTGCGCGCGCTTGCAGATTCTGTTCAAAATGATGCTTTCTCTGTGCTTTCAAACAACCTGTGCATTTTTACTCGATTTTTCAGAGTACGTGGAAATGTGGGTGGCGCGGAAGAACTAAATACTGCCACAACCTTACGACTTTCGATGGAATCCATGCCATCCGGAGTTTCCGTACTTTTCACTTTGTTTGATCAGTCTGTTCGAGTGCATAGTCGTTAGTACCTCGTCCTGTGAGCGCTTTCAATGGTTGCATTTTTCTTTTGTTTGTTGAGCAGGGCATTGCGCTGTCTAGAAACGATGCTTCAGTCATTTAGCACTCACGTTAGTTAACATGCCTAGCACTTCGCTGCCCTGAAAAGCACAATGCACCACTTTCGTGGACGTTGTCTCTCAGTTCTGGGAAGATGCAAGTTTTTAAGCGTCTTTGTCTGTACCTCAAGATTAACTTCACAACAGCCTAAAGCATTACATTATACAAGTGTGATACGCAATCATTGAATAAGTAATACATATATGGTAACCATTCTATTCTTTCGTTGAATGTCCGCGAAATGTTCCAGACCGCATAGTACGCGAAAAGGAAAATACGCTGCAAGATAGTTTGCAGCATACAATCTTGACTCAACTTGGCAAAGTTCAAGAACTTTAACTGCGCGACGACAATGGCCCAAATACGAGATAGTATTCTCAGGGCTGCAACAGCGCGCGATTAAAGATAAGGAGAAAGAAAAAGGAAGGCACACCACACGGTGCCGTGCTGTGTGCCCTCCTTTTTCTTTGTCCTTGTCTTTCGTCGCCCTATTGCAACTATGATCGAACGTATACCGACTTGCCTGATCATCTGTCCTACTGAATGGGAAAGTATCTCAGTCGGCATCGGTGACTTCGCACTGACGTACCGGCACTGGGGTTCTGGCGTGGTTCTGGCACAAAAAAAAATAATAATAATAATACATTTCATCCTTAATTTTTCCCCGATAACCTATATATCACTGCGAAATTAACAAATATATAGTTTGGAAGAGTACCCTATAGCTATAGACCGACATGACGTTTCTTTAGAGCGGCACAGCACCATCGCTGCGCTAGAAAGCGCCTACAAAGATGGCGTTTTCTTTCTTCTTCCTTTCTTTGTTTTAATCAAATAATCAAACCTAAGCCGATTGCAATACAGGAGTGAAATTTTCACGAAAAGTAAGAACGCTATATGTAGTGTAAATGCGCCGCTCTTTAATATGCGAGATGTCCGTGCCAGTTCCGAGAGTGCCTGCATTTCCTTAAACACAAACTCCGCGAAGAGGGAGAAGAGAGAGGCTGCGTTGCTTTCCCTTCACAAGGCGATGTTATGTTAATAGTTATCCTTTATTCTCATTCTCTCTCCTTTCAACCCCCTCCCTTTTCCTCCACTGCTGACCGCGAATCAGCTGTCAGTAAACTGCGCTAGACAGTTACTGCGGTCAGCAGCAATTTTCCTTGCCTTCCTTTTTCTCTGTTTACCTACCTAATTATTTAACCAGACCGTTAATTAGTACTACTCGGTACAGTGTTAGGATGAAAATGTCAAGACAGGTTTTTCTAGGTATTTCCATGCATCTGTTACTCATTTATTTTTATTTTTTTCGGACATGTATCAACCGGCCCAAGTTAGCATTTTCTCCCTGTTTAGGTCTCCTTTAGTGTTCTTGCCTTTTTCTTTCCTTTTTTTTTCGCTTTAGTTGCCTGTACATTGTACTGCCCTCGATATTTCAAGCCGCTGTCAAGCTTTTGCAACAACAGAGAAAACGCACGTGCGCTGGCTTATATTATAACTGCTCGAAAAGCACGCAGTAGACAAGACAGAGCGCATCGGCATTTTTTGCCGGCCTTGGGGCCGCTGTGAGTCCCTCTGCACTCATTGTACAAACTTTATTCTTCTTCGTGATTTGGGGGAGGGAAAATACGCTCAGTTCTGCAGCCCATGGGGAACCAGCGCTGCCCAGGAGGCGCTACGACATTTTTTATGCGTTACTAAAATATGCTGAAACCGTCCGATAGGGAGGCTACGAAGATGGCACGACATATTGAACGATAAGAAACGTGCGCCTGTATCAATGTTTGTCTAGCCCGATATGGCCAGCCAAGTTCTGTCCAAGGCCATGCGCGCTGCGCAGAGCGCATGCGCTGCTACGTCCTAGCACGTCGGTTCCCTGCCGTTTCAGGAGCCGTGAAAAGTGTGACTGAAGACAGTCGGCGAATTTGCTGACACGAAATCACTGCGTGTGCTACTGGAAACTGTGTCTACCGCTCGCTAGGCTGTGTGTTACAGCGCTGCTGTCGGCACGCGAAGCTTCAGCGCTGGTTCCCCATATGGGAGCACGGTTCACAGACCCGACCTGCCGTCTGCGAGATATCCCAAACGCAGGAGAGGGCACGAGCTCGTTTAAATATATATCAGCAAAGTAGGCAGAAAGCCGACGCAGGCAATTTTTCAATGGGCCTTCCCCAAGCCAACGATACGGGGTATCCGAACATCTGGAACGAAAGATAGGAAAGAGAGAGAGAGAGAGACAGCGTTGACGATAAGCTAGGGCTCCCGAGACTGCATGCGAGCTCTCGAGTTTCAGCTGCTGGTTCGCTTGCTCGCAGGGAGTCGAGTCGGCTGCGCTGTCGCTGCATGAGAGGACAACGATGCGCCTGGACGCCATTCGACGTGCGCTGGCGTTGGTCGCGACGCTAGCCGCGTGTAGCGCTGCTTCGGCGCTGTACCCGCGCGAGTCGGAGACACGGGAGGTGAAGCTCCTCGACGGGGTGTGGAACTTCCGCGCTTCCAGCGATTCTGATCCCGAGGAGGGCTTCGTGAAGAAATGGTTCCAACAACCACTCTCATCGGTTCGTATATACATGTGTGCGTGACTGTGCGCGCTACATCACTGCCTTTTGCTTTTAATTTTAATGCATTCGCATTAAGAGTGTCAAAGTGGGAAACGTTCAGTAACGATTTAGCGGTAAATGCGAAATAAATGCATTAGCGTTACGGCGCACTTCTTTGAGGGTCCCGGATCCATGACTTAAACCGCGTTCATCACATTCCAGTGTTTTTCAGAATAACTCCCTCGACACAGTCCGTGTATACTTCTAATTCCAACGCATTAAAACGCCGGAAAAAATCACCACGCAGAATGTACGTTGCCACAAAAAATTGGATCGGTCGTTTTCGAATGCCCTCTACAACGTAAAGAAACGTACTTGACCCTAAAGCGAATATTTAAAAAATTCCTAATTGATCTTACTAAATAACCGTAAATTTATGCAGATCCCACACACTGCGGGAATCAATGTAAGCGAAGCTTTCCATGCTGGATGCTTTGATTGACGACAATTAGCGGTGATGTTGACGGCTAAAGCTTAATTTCTTCAACGTTTACTGTAACACGAGAGTGGTGAGTTGATGTTAAACGTTACCTTACTTGCACCACTGCTGTTTGTCTGCGTAGTACACAGCGCACATAGAGGCGACGTTGTGCGCCATATTTCATAACCTCCGAGAGGGTTGAGCACGCATTGTGGCAGAAGTATTGAACTTGAATTCGATTATAGGGCTGTACGCGTGCCAAAACTACAACCGGATTATGAGGCAGGCTGTAGTGGTGCACTCCGGATTAATTTTGGCACCATGGTGTTCTTTAACGTGTCCCTAAATCAAAGTGCGTGAGCGTTTTTTTATTTCGCCCCTCTCGAAATGCGGCTGTCTCGGCCAAATTTACGACCTCGAGCAATGCAATATAGGCGCAAAGCTACCGCAGCGTGCACAGAAGTATTCATTTGACGGTCGACCGCTTCCGTAGTGTCGCGTGGACCCTGCGATGCGCTTTAAGTAATGCGACTCTGTTTCAGCACGCCCTGCATAGTTTGTCCGCTTGACATATTTTACGTTCTGAGCCCCCCCCCCCCCCCCCCCCCCTACGCAGTGTGCCAGACAGCAGCAGCAGTGGGAAAGACGACGGAAGAGGCAAAGAAAACTTCGCTTTATTATAAAACGTACCCTATAAGGAACGCCAAATGACAGCAAGTCATGTCGTTGGTTTCATTCAGATGCGGTTAACCACTTTTCAAAAATCATTGGTTCAAGTTACGTGAAACAACCTGTATATCGCGAGGATTGACATACATAACTGCACTGGACCTTTCTTTTCTTTTTTTTAACGTCCGGGAAAAAAATAGCTAGGGTGAATATTTGCCTACGTCTGATACATTTCCGTCATTTATTATCCACAACCGCTATCCGTAGCATAACAGCTATCCGTAATCGCTATCCTTCCGGAACAATATAACAGGTTGTTCCTGTAAAGTAAGATTAATGAGATATTTCGAGGCACATTGTTTTTTTTTTTTTCCGCAACTGCTTTCGAGCTTGGGCGAAAGCAGTCGTGATCGATCGCGGAGCTATTCTTGCGCTGTCTGTTTGCTCTGCAGACCCCTTAAGCTTTTCATATTTAAACAGAAAATATGAAATGAAGGAAAGAGTTTGCAAGAGAAGGTGTGCTTTTTTTCGTAGAGATCGCTATTTGCATGCGGGAATTACCAGAACAAAATGCCTCGATCGTAGCCAACTGGAGGCAGAAACTCATTATATTTGACCCACCAACAGATGAAACCATCCCCGAACTGTAAAAACACAAATTACATCTAAAGAAAAAGAATTATAAAAAGTAAACGAAAGTTTGACATTCACCTTGGTTGGGGCCCGGACCAAAATGCTGTTCGACAGACGGAGGTCTACCCTCGGTATATACAGCTCCGTCGGGAGGTGTTCAACGACTGGCGATTGGTGGGAACATGAGGCTTCGTATCGCTACACAGCCCAAATTGCCCTCGGTCGACCGGTCAAGCGCCGCGCGTCAGCTATCGCCAACAGATATGGCCTAAAACAGACGAAGAGTTCAAAAATACCAGCAATCGCTTCGTTGAAAATCGCCTGCAGACATCTCGGCCAGTATCGTATATGCGCCTGGCAAATGAGCGTCAATGACGGCATGAAAAATGAGTGCGCGGATCCGTGATCTTCGGAAACGTGTAAACGTGCACATGGCTACATAAGTTTTCGCAAAGCCGGTCACCGCGCTAAAGCTGAAGTTCTGCCCTGCCTAAGCATGCAAACAGAAATGGAAGAGTGTGTACAGGGTGAACATGTTAAATCTTTACGGAACTTTTAAATATCGCTTGTGGCAGGTAGAATGATTCTTGCCCTTGAGCTGGATTACTTGAAGAGGCGGACGTTACTAGCAGGACCAATCGAAACACATATTCAACAAATTAACAAAAATCTAATTAACTTCTTAATTTATTACTACTTAAAAGGAAGAGGTTTGGACACCAACTAAGATGGTTTAAAATATGTATTCACGTTTCGGCTCCCTCCCGGTAGCCTTGTTCCCGTGGGGAAGCCGTAACGTAAATATATATTTTAAACCATTTTGGTAGGTGTCTGGACCTCTTCCTTTTAAGTATGCATCATTCCGACCAGACAGGATTACTTCATACTCTCGACTTCATTAATTTATGACCTTACGGCACATATTGCAATTCCCTCATTGTAACCAGTTAGTTTGTAAGGTGTATCCACTTGGAATGAATTTCCAGAATGACGCCAGTTTGGAAATTTGCGCCATCAAACTCGTCGTAAAAATGCACTGTTGTTTCACTTACTTTTTGATGGGAAAGAGTCAAAGAGCCAATTGAGCGAAAAAGCCTGCACTCTTAGGCAAAGTTACGCCCTTTGGCTTGCGCCTTCTGCCACACAACAATAATCGTTTTCTGCCTTGATGCGTTTCCTTTCTTTAACGCTGCGAGCCCGGAACTTTCCAGTAACGAACAGCACGCGCGTTATCAGAAGGGGCACTCTAAAGGGTGTAACGCGCGTGCCGTTCGTTACTGGAAAGTACCGGGCTCGCAGCGTTAAAGAAAGGAAACGCATCAAGGCAGAAAACGATTATTGTTGTGTGGCAAAAGGGGCACGCCAAAGGGTGTAACTTTGCTTAAGAGTGTGCGTCAGTAGCGGCGAAGCGGCACGTACATTCCCATTCACTGCGACGCCACGTCACGAGCGGGCCTCAGTGGAGCAGAGGGGGGCGAATCGGAACATCTGCTGCTGCGCTTGCGCGCCAGGTGTTGTGTGAGAGGAGAGGGCATCGCCGCGACGCCACGTCACCAGCGGGCCTCGACAGAGCAGATACGACGATCCGAAGAAGCGGGGCGAGGCGGGTCGTCGTGGGCGGGGCAATCACGTGGCGCGCGGGTGCCGCCGTCTCTCGGAAGCCGGTGCGCGTTCCGTATCTCTCTCACCCTCGCTGGGCTGCTGCGCGCGCCTACCCAACACCTCCTAGACAAGAGAAGGCCTGCGCGCTCGGCGAGTGACGTCACGGAGAAAAGGCCGGCGGCGTGCTCGGGGATACGGGTTGAATGAAGGGATCGCCCTTATGGGCAACGTTAACCAGAGCGCAGTTATTGTTTCTTTAGGCATAGTTGAGCAGATGGCCCGCAGAGAACAGAGGGTGTTCCAGAGAGAGAGAGAAAACTTTTATTCAATTAAATTACTGGGCTTTGCGTGCCAAAACTACTTTCTGATTATGAGTCACGCCGTAGTGGAGGACTCCGGAAATTTCGACCAGCTGGGGTTCTTTAACGTGCACCTAAATCTAAGCACACGAGTGTTTTCGCTTTTCGCCTTCATCGAAATGCTGCCGCCGTGGCCGGGATTCGATCCCGCGACCTCGTGCTCAGCAGCCCAACACCATAGCCACGGAGCAACCACGGCGGGTAGAAAACTTTTATTGTCAAGGTTGAGTGGAGTTTTCTTTCCCAGCGGTGTGGGCTAGCGTGGCGTCTGCTTCGCCGCAACGCTATCAGCCCATTCCGCCAACCGTATATCTGGTCTTGCGGGTTGGACGTTTTCGTTTTCATCTCCCACTCTTCGTGTGAAGGAGCTCGCCTAAAGAGTTCTCTCGGGGGAGGGTTCTTTTGGCATTAGCCTGCAGGCATCTTCCTCCTTAACTCCGTGCCGTCGGTTGGAGACCCTCCTGAGAAGGTTCTCTAATTGTCCAGGTGTAGTTTGGAGTCGTGCTACGGCTGTTCCAAGATGTTCCAAGATTATTTTATTTATGCAAAACTATTTACGCGCTGCATTATTAAAAAGCCCCTCCATAAAAAATGAAATGGTTCAATTTTAGGATTGAGAATGAATTTCGGGTAAATGATGAGAGGGAGCATGGCTTATATTGAAAAGTCACAGTTCTGCCCTTTTCTTCAGAGTAGCTTCTTTGCCTTGATTTATCGTCGGCGTCAAACAGTTTGCCGTTATTGCGACCACAAAAGTTATTGAACAAAATGTCAGCACTGCACCATAACACATATCTTATGACAACTTCACTGGTGTACCCTTCTTCACATTCAGGACGCATGTATTTATTCCAGTCTAGATTAGGCTCTAAATGAATAATTCCGCTTTCGAGGCATTATTACATACAGTGCCGCAGTCCACATATTTACAACACCTCAAACGAGTTTAGCAATGGGGATACAAAACATTCGTGCAACTATTTACAAAGAAACAGCTGCCTTATTCCGCAGAATTCCAGCTTTTCTTTGCCTTAGCATTGGCACCTAATATTCTGTCATTGATCTTGCGGAAACATGAACGCATGATTTTTCGGCGCCGATTTGTAATTGCTCCAGCAGGTGGGCACACAGCACTTATTAGGCATATCCTGGTATGAACGTAATCCAGAGAGGGTGTTGGCCTACCGGCCTTGGTGGTCACTGCTTGTTCCTCGGTCTGACTGTCGCGCAGGGCGTCGGTGGCATTCAGCGTTGGCGCCGAAAGCTGCTGCTACTGCTTGCTGGCTCGGAGCACGTACTGTTATGGTATGGTACTCGCAGCGCAACACTCGAAGGATCGCTCAGCAGCATTCAATTGGACATTAATGCGTTCGCATCTAGAACTAATGAGTGCTTAGATGTCCTCGAAATATTTTTAACAAAACACTCTTTTACGGATTTAAGCACAGCAGTAACTGGAACGCCCACGTATTCCGTCCCGCACTTTGGGAAATAATATATCGAAACTGGTGTCACCTTGGAAATTAATTTCAAGTGGATACGTCTTGCAAGCTCACCGGCTGCAATTCGTAGATTGTAATATGAGGCGTAAGTTAATTAATTAACAAGGTAACTAGACAATTTTTATTAATCAGCTGAATATGTGTTTCGATTTCTCGTGCTATTGGCGGCGAGGAGTTACGGAGTCGCCATCTATCGGAAGCGCCTCGCTGGCGTAGTATGAGGGATCACGTGGCGCGCTCCTCATAGGTTTTGCTGTCAGCGCTCATTGAAAACACCACGCGCGAGCTCTCCCGGACATTTCTGTAAGTACTTTCGAAACGAGAGAAGTTTCTTACTGTCTACATAATAATCTTGGGCAAACTGAAAGCACACAATCGTTTACAGACGCTATCTCTTTACCGAATACGTACAGTGAACGCCACTGCGCGCGGTCGCCGCGATGGAGTCTCCCGAACCGGCTTCTTGCGTGAAAGGTAGGTGAATGCTGAGAGCAAACTATGTGAAATATGTTCTTATAGCGTTTGTATTACTAAATGGAGCGTAATAGAACGAAGCCTTAATGCAGCGATCGCGCAGATTCGCAGCGACCGACTGCGCGTCTGCATGCATGCTTGTCCGTGCACTGTTTCGCTTTCTCCGCGCGCGCGTTTTCGCACCGTGCCATGAGCTTTAGGCCGCAGAATATGAGAATTTGACAGTATACAAGCAACCATTGTTGCGTAGGCGCTATCAGAGCTGTTCAAAAATAATTTCATTGTAGAAGCTTCGACGCTTATGGGGACTGTGATGTGCCATCGCGACGATTCAATCTTTTTTTTCTTCTAAATTCTTTGACCTTTCAATACTATTTCTCGAGTTGCGTCGCACTGTATGTTTATCGGTGGTCTCAGCGTGCAATTTCACGCTGCTCCTTTTTTGTAATCCAGTGCATTAATTCATAACACAAACATGACCATATGCCATGCTTTTTTTCAATGTGCTTCTTACCGCTGCCTTTCCACTCCACTGAACTTGCCAGTATCTATAGCATCGACAAGTTCATAGACCAAACCGTCATGACATTAGTCGGGCAGCGGACACGGGCGAGCGTCTCAGTGCGCGTTTTCAGAACATCGCAGACCGGGCGCCGTAGCAGAAATCTTCCTCGCGTCTGTGCTTGCTGCATACCCGAGTTGTAGCCGATGACTGTTTGCCGGTTTTATGTTTCGCGAGCCAAGCTTCACGCAGCTTCTTGTCCTGCGGCTACGTGTGAATGAGTCCGTTACGTGCGTCCGACCCTGCGGTACCGAGCAGTAGCCTACCATGTTGCGCGCCTTCAAAGGCAGCCACTACCTATTGTAGTGCTTTCAAGCGTTGTAAAAGAGACACTCGAAGCGGGAAAATTTCGCCACTAAATGAGGACCGCAGCGTACGAGGGAATTTAAACTCGTTTTCAGCTCACTTCGGCGCACCCGAAGCAGCCGACGCGGCCGCTATGTCCACGTGATCCCTCCTAGCACGTCACGCCGACGGTGGCGCCAGCTTTTCCAGTGGTGGAGCTCGAGGCCAATACTAGTGACCGCCTCTTAGTATAATCGAGGTCTAAGACAAGAACTAAGCTACCCGCCACAGGCGATTTTTAAACGTTCCATAAAGCTTCAAAATTATCGCCCCGTATATATACATGCGACACAGCGCGTGACAATGCGACCCAGGCTTTCTGTGTGCGCGTCCGTATTACTCGTGTAATGATAAATAAACTTGCCCGTTCGTTGCGGAAATAAACGTTATACATTGAGGGCTTGGTGTACTCAATCATTCAGTGAGTGATAGAGCAACCTGACAAAAAAAAGGGAGAGGGAAAGGGATTAAGGCACTAATTTAATATGAAAACAAGCAAAACTGGCAGCCTAACAAAGTGTTAGTGAGGAAGCCGGATCAAGGGCCAGTAATCAGGGTTTCAGGATGTCACGTACCGCTTTTGCCAGTCCCCGAACAATTCAGCTTTGCAATAATCGAACCCAGAGGAAAACAGGGTCGACGTACGCAGTGTGAAACCTTTTCTTCTTTTATTTAGTAAGTCTCCCCTATTTCCACCGATAATTGCCATTGTATCTGTAGAGCACAACACCAAGGAGCGAATCGGAGCCGTAATAGCAACAGCATGCTGAAAGATGCATATCCATTGTGTGATACGCATAGCCATTGTGTGATCTTAAGTGTTCCATGTTATTATGATACTTATACGAACCTTTGTATGTCAGAGTACATACAACGTGTCAGGTGAGGAAAGTGATAGTGAACGGTTCATCGAACAGACTCGACCCCCAGAAAAAAAGAAAAAAAAAGTGTGTACTGTTCATAATAATCAGCTAAAGCCAACAGACAATGAAGCCAAGGAAAGCATCGGGAAAATTAGCTGTGGTTGAAATTAGAATGCAGAAAAATAAAGAAATAAAGAAATGAAAGTAAACGAAAAGATAACCTGTCGCCGGTGGAGGCCAAACCCACAACCTGCGCATTACGCGTGCGTTGCACTACAAATTGTCCAACGGCGACGGCTATCAATTCGTCCACTTAATTGTGTATTTAGTAGATCTAGACCTAGGAGTGTTAGCCAGCGCCACTTGGAACAACGGTGGGTGGATGTGGATCATCCTCTGCCCGATGGCGTCACGTAACACGTGACCTTAGTTGAGCAGGCACATGCCTAATAAACCCTCGTATGCTACCTAACGACATCAAGACTGCCAGATTCGGGGCCCTCGCTATGAATGGTACATCTAAAGCGGACAAAATTTATGCATCATACATGGCTCTCCAATATACCACTCTAACGTGAGTAAGACTTTTGCAAAGCCACTGTGAACAATGCATTGAATTCACGTAAGATATAAATTGATGCATCATAGTTACTAGGGGTGTGCGAATATTCGAAATTTCGAATACGAATCGAATATTTTCCTTATTCGAAGCGTATTCGATTCGAGCATTGCATATTCGTAAGATCCCGAATATTCGAGGACGGCCGAATAATGGTTGAAACTGCGAATATTCGGAAAGACTGTGAATAATTTAGCAATTAACGAATTATATGCTTGCTCCACATTCTCCTAAGAACATGTTTATTCACTGAGAGCTTCACATGATCCGCTCATTATCTGTATGCTCTGCATCAAGATGGCAAGTTGGGCCAGTTTGTTGGGATTCATAGTAAGGTTCGTTACAGCGCAACACAAAACAGGGACAAAAGAAGGTACAAAACGACGACACAGCGTTACAGCACTGTGATCTTAAGTGCTGTAACGAACCTTACTATGAATGTGTAGGCTCTCTTCCAGTCTATCTGCATCAGGCCCGTAAGACATGATCAATTTCAATTTTTTTACCAAGCTTTATTCCAGGGCTCTTTCATAACAATATATGATGTAATTTCGGGCTTTGTAAGTATGCGCAATAAAATATGCACCTAGAAAATGTTACCTGGACAAATGTTGTCACAGTGCATAGAGAGCCCTTACTTTCTGAACATGTTGAGCAGTCAATTTTCCTTCGCGATAATCTGTAACAAGCGTTTACCTGACAGAGCATTACCTGACATTACCTGAGTGCATTGCCAATAATGAGTGCCTCTTCAACCTGAAGCAGCCTCGTAAAATGCAATATTATTTTTAAATTTATTATATTATTTATTATTATTTATTAACATTCATTCAATATTATTTTTTAACATTGAATCATGGGGAAACACTTATAACAGTCACCTAACTTCGTTGCAAGTCATTCAGAATCGAGCTATTCGGCTAATAACATTTTCACCTCGTAACATTAGCGCAACTCCGCTGTTACATGCACATTATATTTTGAATGTGACTGACCTTGTTAAATATAACCAGGCCATATTTATTTTTAGGGCATTAAACAATGATATTCCAGTAACCATCATACCGAAGACATCCCTTACTAATACTAATAATACTAGATTTGCTGAAGATATTAACTTCATTTTGCCCTTAGTTCGCACGAACTATGGTAAGCAATCACTACACTTTTCAGCATTATCTCTGTGGAATACATTACCATTCCCTTTAAAATTGTTCAAAGCTCACAGATTTCGTACAGAACTTAAGCATTTTCTTTTAACTTCCTCTGACTTTCCCATTTGAGTATTGTATGAGTTGTATTATTAACTTTCTCTTTGTCTCTTGATTTCCTTCCGGCATATATATATATGCGTATATATATATATTATTTCACTTTCTTTTAGCTATTTTTTTTTCACCTTTCGTTGACTAAGTCGAAGCCTTGTTTTTTGCTTAATACTTACATATGCTGCTTTTCTGTTCATTTATGCCTTGTCTCTTAAAACCTTTGTTTGTAAATTTTTCATGTTGCCATTGTTGTATGTATTATTAATTCTAGTCATCATGCACAGGAGGTCCCATTTCAGTTTCTAACTACGGGACCTCCTTCTGTATATACATATGTTGTAATTATCATCATTTTGTCATGAATAAAAACTGATTCTGATTCTGATCTGAAAAGGGTAATAAAGCTATTGTTACCTCGTTTTGCAATTTTTTAATACTACACATATATTCGATATTCGATTCGATATTCGAAGACAGTTTTTCGCCTTATTCGTATTCGATTCGTATTCGAAAATTTCAATATTCGCACACCCCTAATAGTTACCCTCTTTAGGAGCTATAACGAATACAGTTTACAGAACTGCGGCATCTGTTTTTGGTGCAGAGCTACATATTTGTAAACTTCGGCTTCCTATTTTTTTTTCACGCTTGCTAAGTTTTGACAATTACTTTAAAGAATTTAAGCCATAAATCAAAATTTGGCGTCCAACAGTCACTAGAATTTACCTTTCTCTCAAAAATGCAACAAGTTTAATTAAAATCGGGCAAGTGGTTATCTCAGAAAAGCGTTTGTGCGTTTTACATGCATTTGAGTAGGCGGCATCGGTGTTGGGCCCGAGCTAAAGCTTCTCATTAAACTGATTAAATGCCTTGAATCAATCAACGAAAGCCCCGATTTCGCGCATCTACTGCAAGGTACGAGAATTTCTTTTCACCCGCCGTGGTTGCTCAGTGGCTATGGTGTTAGGCTGCTGAGCACGAGGTCGCGGGATCGAATCCCGGCCACGGCGGCCGCATTTCGATGGGGGCGAAATGCGAAAACACCCGTGTACTTAGATTTAGGTGCACGTTAAAGAACCCCAGGCGGTCGAAATTTCCGAGGTCCCTCACTACGGCGTGCCTCATAATCAGAAAGTGGTTTTGGCACGTAAAACCCCATAATTTCTTTTTTTTAGAATTTCTTTCTCTATATCGTTCGAGACTAATGTATGCGATCAGGTACAACGAACCCGTTTACGGACGCGGCGCACGACCAAGCTGCCTTATCGCAAGGGCCTTTTGAGCGCGCGGGGCGGGAAATTGATAACTCGACGAAAGCAAGGGACGCATGAGTACGACGTGTTTGTGAGCAACGAACAATACAGCACTTACGCTCACACACAAGCTACGATAAATCTTAACCTAGCAAAAAAATAAAAAAAAATGAGGCAGAATGGGCGCGAATATACAGTGTTTCAGCGAACACTTTAAATTTTTTTTAAAGGTTGCCTGTGACAGATAACTCAACTATAGTTTATGGGCTGGTCTACTCGAAGCGGTGGACACAACTTGCAAAAAAAAGTTGAAATGCGATATATACTAATTAGCAAACAATCACTAATTAACTTACTAGCTAATTATCTTATGACCCATATTGCAATTTACAAATTCTAGCAGTCACAAGGCGGATCCATTTGGAATTAATTCTAAGGACGACACCAGTTTCGAGATATAAGTTGGCGTTCCAGTTACTTGCGTGCTTCAGTGCATGAAACGACGTTTTGTTAACAAATTAACTGGAACGCCAATGAATTTCTCCGCAAAGTTCGGGAATTTATTTCTAGAAACTGGGGCCATGTTGAATATTCGTTCCGAGTGGATCCACCTTGCGAACTCCACAACTAAAATTTGTAAATTGCAATATGGGCCATAATGTAATTAGTTAAAAACTTAATTAGTGATTTTTTATTAATTATTCAATGTTGGATCTCAATTCTTTTGTGCAAGTACTGTCCGCCGCTTCGAGTAGACCAGCTCATCAGCTAAAATTGTGATATCTGCACAGGCAACTTTTAAAGATTTTTGAAAGTGTTCGCTGAAACACCCTGTATATTGCTGTACAGCAGCTCTCCGCATATGCAACTTCACGCGTGGTAATGTCCTTGTTCTTATCGAAAGGTGGATTGCGCCACTATTGCCGAGGCGGCTTTCACGTGAAAACGCGCAATGCCTGCACCGTAATCAACTTTGGAGCTTTCAAAGCATGATATTCAGGATGCACCCGATTTCCTCTGTGTATATATATAGGAAAGGCGCCTCATGGCAGATTGAAGAATACGGACCAACTTCGTACGTTGTCGATCGTCGCATTAGCCGAGGCGTAAGCGCCGTCTGCGCGCATTCTTCTAGACCACCTCCGGAGCTCTGGGCGCGGGTTCACAAAGCCCACCGTACGAATAGCACGTGCGGAGACAAGTGGGCAGTGGCAAACGACTCTTATACGAATGAACAGTTTCACGAATTGGGCACAGCACTAACGCCAGTTTGGCCGCTATAGCCATATGTACAAATAAATAAATAAATAAATAAATAAAAAATGGCTGTGGCTTAGGTAAGGTTAAGCCCAGGACGCGAAGCATACTAGCCTTTATTTTAGTTGTTGAACCACTGTTTAGCTTGGTGAACTGCTGTTGCTTGGCTATATTTGGTTCGGCTAGACGAAGAAACAACTCATGCGTTACTCTGCTTCGCCTTGGACGCCCCGCATTGGACGCGGTGAGCGTCGAGCAACGCAGCGTTCGGCGCGGCAACGAAATGTGCGCCTGAGCAAGCGACGCTCGCCTGAGCCTTAGAAACAGCTCGTTTCTAAGGCAACACCGCATTCACTAGAGGCGCTTTTGTACCGCTTTGAAGCATCGTACTCGTGGCTCAGTGGTAGCGTCTCCGTCTCACACACCGGAGACCCTGGTTCGATTCCCACCCAGCCCATCTTGCAAGAGTTGAGCCAAAGCCACTTCTTCTCTGTCGTGACGTCACGGTGTCACGTGGTATTCAAGGCGACACCGCCGCGCCTGAGGAGCTGGGTTGAGCTCTCGTAATATGCTTCGCATAATAAATAAATGATCCAACGCTCAGCTTTCTCTCCGTACGCCTCCTTTGCTATACTTGACCCTTGAGGCACCCTCTTCGGTGTATATATGCAAGGAGGTTTCAAACCTCCTTGGGTATTTATTTATTTATTTATTTACACATACTGCAGCCCCTGGTAGGACTACAGCAGGAGTGGATAGTAGACTACAATACAAGAAAGAAATACAATAGGCAACAAAGAAGGAAAGTTTAATCCCGATGTTGAGGGAGCACCGACAAGAATTCATTTAATGGGAGAGTATACGGTTGGTTCCTGGTAGCGAATTCCATGTTTCAATTGGTTTAGGGAAAAAGCTATACTTAAAAGCACTAGTGCGTGCAAAAAATGGTGTAATGTTAAGCGCGTGATGTCTCCTATACCAGAAGAGATTTTTGCAAAGGTGATATATTCAGTACTGGAGAGGCGACAAGATGAGTGAATAATGCCATGAATAATGCCATGCCGTATTTGAACCGCACCGATGGCACCGGCTGTTGGAATCTCAGCGCTGCCACCGGTTGTTGCGACCTCAGTGCTGACACCCGTTGTTGCAACCGGACCGTTGGCGCCCGTTGTTGCAAATGGGTCGCAAGCCCCAAGGGTAGCGTTGGCCTGGCGGCCTGGGGCACACTGGAAGCATCCGAAGGTCCCAGCAAAGCATGAGGCGACTGCTAACAGAACAACTTGTTTATTCTAGCATCGCAAAGAGCGGGCGGTCAGGTCGACCGAAGTAGAGAGACGGGAGAGCACGTTACTCAACAGAAGAAATCGGAGCCTCTCTCCTGGCGTCCGGGGGCAGCTGCTCTTATACTCTTGGCGTCGCGGGCAAGAAGGAAGGTCACGAGATGACACCACGTGACAGCGAGGCACGGACGGACTGAAAGACATGTAGAGACAAGGAGGTGACGCATCAGCCGGGCCGGCGCCGGTCAGACCTCCTCGCTTCACACTGGGGGAGCTCCTCTCCCCGGCTGCCGCGCTTTGACAAGCGTGGGCACACACACACACACGCACACACAAAGACACGTGGCACTGAACATGCCGGGACGCGCTCGGCGGGGATGCGTCGCGGCCGCTCCGAACGGGCCAAAATGTCCGCCGCTTTGAACGAAGCCCCGACGTCCGTTGTATCCGCGCCGGCCATATCGCGCGTCGTAGGCGAAACGTAACAGCCGGTACATGAAGCTCTTTTGGAGCGTTATTTATTTATTTATTTATTTATTTATTTATTTATTTATTTATTTATTTATTGCCCCTTCATTGAAAGCGGGGTGTACCGGATTACCTCCTCCTTTCGATCTTTCCTAAATGTCACTATATCCGAGCCCTGAACAAACTTTACCCAGCACACAGTTTTCCTTAGCGGCGTCGCTTATGCCCTTTACGTAAGCTATAGCCTGCCCATACTCAACGAAGCCTCGCGTGGTGTGACACGTGGCGCCTTAGGTATATGTGCTCCCTCATTCTTGGGTCGTCCCAGCGCAAAGACGTGTAAGCGGCGCTCGCTCTTGCTCGTTGCAGTCGGGGCCGGTGATCCCGATGCCCGTCCCGTCCAGCTTCAACGACGTGACGCAGAGCAAGGCGCTGCGCGACTTCGTCGGCTGGGTGTGGTACGACGTGGAGTTCTTCGCTCCCGCCCGCTGGGAGCCACGGCGGGGCCCCGGAGGACCTCGCGCGTTTCTGCGCTTCGGCAGTGTCCACTACGAGGCCCGAGTCTACCTGAACGGGGCGCCAGTGGTGACGCACGTGGGCGGCCATCTGCCCTTCTCAGCAGAGGTGAATTCCTTCATGCGTACACGCTGTTAGAGAGCTCGTAGCACCGCCACTTCTCCGGAAGTGACTGTTTCGGTGGAAGTGTCTGTTTCCACCCTCAACCCTCTAAAATGGAGTCAAACGTGGAACAATCGGTTATTTTCGCAACTTGCGTTGCTCAAAATCATGCTTTCTCTTAGTTCTTATCACCTTCCCTGTTGTATAGTTCAAAGCCTTAATCAATACCCTTCGTCTCTGCCGAGACACGATAGTGCGGCCTACAGGCAATCCCACTATATATACTATAGTTGAGTTTCAGAAGCTTGGATAATGATGCACTGTTTAGCGTTTGGAGTTCATGGATCTCTAAAGTTCGGGATGGTGAATAATACCGTACGCAGCACACATCTTGCGCAGCTCATTACGAATGACAATTATCAGCGAACAAGGCTGTGAGCGTATGATGCTCCGAAACAAAGCTCGATCTCTCTTAAATGCGACAGCATTTATTCCTTCTTTGTTATCTGGACATCCTTCCCGTATATGATTTTTTATATATTCGCACCTTCGCTCGAAGCGGAATCGTATTCCAGGTAAAAATGCATTCTCGCACCTTCACATGGACATGCGGCCTACATACACAGCACGTATGCAAGAAAGCACCTGCTATAGCGTGCACAACTCACTCGACAGCAAAATGCTAGCCTTTATAACTTTATCAGTCAGTGCGGAAAGCGAACAAGAGTCCACCACCATAAAACGTGCGCACATATTTGGCATGTGCGCTATACAGGGAACCCCAAGCAAGCGTGTTCCGCGGTGTCAACTAAAGCGCAGAGAGAAACGATTGACGAGCAACGAAGGGCAGAAGTTAGCGAACTAAGCCTGACCCATATGCGGGTCTGACCGCGAGGTGGGAGCGCACCTGCGCGGCAGGTTGCGATCCCACCAATCAGAGCCTGCGAGTGCGGAGGAAAAGATAGCTCATGCAATGTCCAAAGCCAGTCTGGGCGCCTGTGTCGTGGATAACACATAATGTACCGTCTGTCCCAGCTAACGTTATAACTGGGACACGCCTTAATTATGTACGGCTGACTTGCACTTGCTCGCTGGAGAACGGCTTGCGCTACTGGTCGGATTTCGTGAGTGTGGGCCCTGGGGATACGCTCAAGTGGTGGATGACGGTGCGTGTTTTGAGTCGAGGCTAACTGTCCTTTCCGTAAACAGGCGCGCACATGCAGACAGTGTGGTCTGGCCGTTATTGTTATGCTAACGACTTCCACACGAGCTCGCCCGTGCGTGAGAGCTGTGAGGAGGAGCACTATATATATGAGGAGGAGGAATACTGCTTCTGCTAAACAACTCTCGTCACTATTATTTATTGCGATGACAAATTTCCTCAGGTGACGGAAGTCCTCCACTATGGACGCAAAAACCTGCTGACCGTGGCGGTAAACAACACGCTCACCGCGGCAACCATTCCCCCGGGTACACTGTTTCGACCGAATAACACCGACAGGTGAGGTTTACCTTTGATTATTATAAGATGCCGCTTGATCATGCACTCGCACTTGTACAGATATAACAAACCGTATGCGAAAGAAGATGGCGCCTAATTCACGAAGACTTTCGCACATAAGACTTTCCCGCGCATTGACCGGTTCATTACGACAGCAAGCCAGACAAGAGCAACAAGAGCACGCGTTCACGTAAATGCGCAACTATACAGCGAGTCGCTTCGTCCTTCTAGTACAGTGTATCGTAGAGCACACTATACGTTTAGCGCATCGCATTCACACTAGGTTGACCTGTCGTTCGGTGCCGCCGACGCCCTCGCTGCAGAGCAAGTGTACGTGTTTTGGATATAGGTTACACGAGGTCGCCTGTGAATGCGTCGTATTAGGCTGTCGCGAATGCACGCATGCATGCATTCAGGATGTGTCCGTTAAAGCTATATATATATATATATATATATATATATATATATATATATATATATATATATATATATATATATATATATATATATATATATATATATATATATATATATATATATATATATTGTCACAGCCTATAGTAGGAGACGGGAAAGCCGGTGTCGAGGACATGTAAAAGCACTTTATCAGCGCAATCAACGCGACGTCGTTGTCGTCTCTGTTTTTCTACTCGCGCGCCGCACATACCCGCGGCGACCATAAAGGATGTGGCAATATATATATATATATATATATATATATATATATATATATATATATATATATATATATATATATATATATATATACACACACACACGTGTGTGTGTGTGTGTGTGTGTGTGTGTGTGTGTGTGTGTGTGTGTGTGTGTGTGTGTGTGTGTGTGTGTGTGTGTGTGTGTGTGTGTGTGTGTGTGTGTGTGTGTGTGTGTGTGTGTGTGTGTGTGTGTGTGTGTGTGTGTGTGTGTGTGTGTGTGTGTGTGTGTGTGTGTGTGTGTGTGTGTGTGTGTGTGTGTGTGTGTGTGTGTGTGTGTGTGTGTGTGTGTGTGTGTGTGTGTGTGTGTGTGTGTGTGTGTGTGTGTGTGTGTGTGTGTGTGTGTGTGTGTGTGTGTGTGTGTGTGTGTGTGTGTGTGTGTGTGTGTGTGTGTGTGTGTGTGTGTGTGTGTGTGTGTGTGTGTGTGTGTGTGTGTGTGTGTGTGTGTGTGTGTGTGTGTGTGTGTGTGTGTGTGTGTGTGTGTGTGTGTGTGTGTGTGTGTGTGTGTGTGTCAAGCGATCACGAATCCCCTTTATGTGCTGATAAATTACTACCGACATCACCAATCCACTACCAGGTATCCCAAAGGCTACTATCGCTTGGATGTACCTTTCGACTTCTTCAACTATGCGGGCATCCACAGGAGCGTCGCTTTGTACACCACTCCGAGTAACTTCATAGATGACGTCCTCTTCGTGACCAAGAAGGCCACGAATGAACTCGGTGAGTGAATGCCTGCGTGCGCGTTGTGCAATTGCCGTCGTTAACGTCTAGATCATTGTACGAGGTGTCGTGTGCATGGGAGACCGTGTTCTCCTTGTCTGCTGGTGCTAAGTTCTCTAGCTGTCACTCACGGCGACAAAAGACTGTTAAATTTGTGCGTCTTCCGTATGCTTTTGGCGAAGAAAGGGCGCGCCAATGTTGCAGGTACGCACGCTGCCCAGATACGAGGAAATTAGAGGTGAACTAAAAGCAAAGAAAATAAGAAAAAAAAAGTCGAAGTTTTGCCCGAAAGGCGAAGCATCGATTGCGATAGCAAATTAGTAGACAGCTATAAGCTACCCTTTAAAGCATATTAGTTTAATCGGCCGTATAATCTTGCAAACATTCCCTTATGTGTGCAAGAGTATTGGCAAGAGCACAGTGTCACGCGCGCACTGATAAACGTGAACGCATTTCGCTCGATGACTGCGGAAACTCACTGTCAAAACGCGGGAGTGAGTAAGCGCGGCAGCAACCGCGAACGAATTGACCTTGGTGCTGTCTCTCGCTGCAACACGAACTAAACGTCGAAAGCACAGCACATACGAAGCTACCGGCACTCCGCGCACTTTGTCTACATCGCAGATCGCTTTGAAGATGAAGCCCGCACGGGCGCGCATTAAGCAGCAGCCGCCTAAAGCGCCTTTACAGTCGCCGGAGTAGAACCCCCCCCCCCCTCCTTCTTCGCATCCCCACGTGCCTCGCGCGTGACAGAAGACGGCGCGCGCGCTTCCGCTCCGCTAGGGTTACTGTATATGCTACCAAAGGTATATACTGTATATGCTACCTTTGGTAGCATATACAGTAACTCTACGCACCGCGATCCTCCCTCGCGCGCGCGAGATTGAGCAGCGATCGTAGGTGGACCCTTGCAAGTTTTCACTCGCACATACAGCGTACGGCGCGCGGCGACGATGTTATCGTTAGTACTTTATACGAAACATCACGGTGACGGCAGAAATGCACTTGGAGTGCGCATATAATTTCTATCGCAACAAAAGCAATCTTTGGCAGCACTCAAGCAGCAGGCAGCGGTGTCAAGAATGGCGAGCCGCTAGGCAAGATTGCCACCTTGCCACCCGATTACGACAAGGGGTGCAAGACGCGCACCTCTCCCTCTCCGTCGCTGCAGCTGGGAGGCGTTCAAAGAAGCGGCCTTTGTGCTGAAAACCCGCTTCCTTCCTCCAGCCCCATCGACATTGTGACGGGACGAGTTCGGTGTGTGGACAATGATTCCAGAGTTCCCCAACGCGGAGCTGATTTGACACGCATGGACAAGCCGCCGTGGGGACGACGTATTTTTGTGCTTCTCCCGGTTCGGAGTGGCACGGAACAACGAGCGATCCTCGATCGGCAACGATAGTTCCCGGAACGGCACCCGCCAACGCCGTCGTCGGGCATCAGAGCGCGGTTGCCTTTGTGTACGTAAACTGTTCTGCAGAGCAGCGGCGCGTTGTTGATGAGTAAACGAACAGTCGCCGCGTCGTAGGACCGGCGGATCGAGTGTATAAAAACTGTGGTTGTGCGAATGCTGAGGACACTTCTCTTGAGCAGTCATGTTAGACTGAGTCACTTCTCTCATGCAGTCCTGTTGGACTAATACTCTTTTTCTCAAGCAGTCATGTTAGACTGATTTAGTTTCTGTAAATAAACCCTTTTCCTCGTTCTCGGTGAGAAACAGTTCTTCACTTCATCAACGATCTCAGCGTAAATAAGTTGGACGACGGCATGGGCCAGCTACCTTCGAATTCATGCCGTACTCCAATCTTGGCAAAGGACCACGGACGATGGGATTGAGCCCCCAATCCTGACAACTGGCTGACAGCGGTGAGATGGACTTTGCGACATGGTGCTGTATCTGCGGTGAGTGCTTGGTTTTTGCTTTGACTCTCTAGGCTTCATTTTGTGGTTGTTCTGTTTAGAACAGTAGGGAAGCTAGATTTTTGTGTGTTAGCTAGGTTGTGTTTTACTAGCTAGATTTAGAGAGCAGAATCAAGGCAGTAAAGCAGCAGTCATGGAGTTAAGGACACTGCTGAGAGACGAGTTGTTGATTGTTGGTGAGGAACTGGGCCTAGATGTACGCAAGGAAATGCTCAAATCAGAATTACTGGAGCTAATTTCCAATCAGGCCAGTGAGCAAGATATTGAAATGGGATTGGAACTTCTCAAAAAGAGAGAGAAACGGGAAAAAGAAAGAGAAGAACGGGACAGAGAAAACCGAGAGAGAGAGGAACGCGATAAAGATCGCGAGTTTCTGTTAAGGAAAATGCAACTTGAACTTGAAAGCAAACGTTTGGAGTTGCCTCAAGGAAGTGAAGGCGCTCTGGGTCGATCAAGTGAGGCAGAATCGTACCGCATGGACAGGCTATTAAAGCCATTTGAGGTCGGGACCGACATAGGCTTGTTCCTAAGCAATTTTGAAAGGACTTGCGAGAAGATGAACTTCGGCCCGAGTACATGGCCACAGCGGTTGCTGTCTATGTTGCCGTGTGAGGCGGCGGAAGTAATCGCCAGACTGAGTGTGCAGGATGCATATGATTATGCAAAAGTTAAGGCTAGTCTCCTGAAGAAATACCGCCTTTCAGCCGAAGCTTTTCGGCAAAGGTTTAGGAGCACAGGCAAGAAAGATAGCGAGGGCTATCCGGAGTTTGCATATAGCTTAAAGGCCAACCTAGTCGAGTGGCTTAAAAGCGCGGAAGCGTACGACAGCAGAGACATGATCATTGAATGCATGTGTCTAGAGCAGTTTTACAAAACCATCCCCCAAGCTGTGAAACTGTGGGTGCAAGACAGAGGTAATGTAAACACTGTGGAAAGGGCGGCTGAATTAGCCGAAGAGTACGCAACCCGTAGAAAGTTGAACGCCGAGGAGGGAAACTGGGACGGTCGAAATGGACCGCGGAAACCATTTCCGTTCAAAAAGGGTGCGCAAACTAGACGATCGAAGCCTGTAGACATGGCGGAAAAGCCCGCAGAAAAGAGCAAGGAGAAACTTAACGGAGAAACCGCACAAGAACAGAAAAGAAAGTTCGGATCTTTTAGACCAATTCGCTGTTACAAATGCCACAAACTGGGACATATAGCTGTAAACTGCGAGAAGTCTAGCGTAGTTTTTTCCTACGTGGAGGAAAAGGATGAGAATATGGAACTTTTAAGTCCATATCTCCACGACCTGCAAGTTAATGGAAAACCATGCCGAGTGCTAAGAGACAGTGCCGCCACGCTGGACATTGTCCATCCGTCTTACGTGATGGTAGATGACTTCACCGGAGAAGTAGCGTGGATAAAACAGGTTGTAGAAGAACACAGCGTGTGTCTGCCCATGGCCAAAGTCAAAATCAGTGGACCATTCGGGGAGGTAGAGACTGAGGCTGCAGTTTCCAAATTTTTGTCACTGCAGTATCCCTACATCTTTTCGAATCGTTCGAATCAGTTACTGCGTGACAGAGGGCTCAAACTGGGAGAGGGCATAGTACAGGCATTGACCCGAGGCCAAGCTCGTAAGATCGCGGCGCTTTCGGCTGAAAATGCTCAAGCTCCTCCAGCTGAAGCAGAAAAGGGGATAGCTTCAATACCCGAATCCGAGCTAGGCCCGAGGGACAAAAGAACAGTTGAGGAGAGCCTGCCAGTTGACCAGCTCAATGAGAGCGTAGCACTAGAGTGTCAGAGTTCTAGCCTGCAGGAAGAGCAAGCAGACGCGCTCACAAGCGAGACAGGGTCGTTATTATCACCGGCCTCAAAGAACTTCGATCAACTCTTACGCGTGGATAGAGAGTCACTGGCAGCTGAGCAAAAGAATGATGAGAGCTTAGCTAAATTACGTGACACAGCTAAAGAAGGCATTGCTAGGCGCAACCTAACGATACATGAGAGAGAAGGATTGTTGTATCGGCATTACAGAGATCGAAAGGGTAAGATTTTAGATCAGTTAGTCATACCTACTAAGTATAGGGAGGACCTTTTGAGTCTTTGTCATGGAAATGGGTGGTCCGGCCACCTAGGCATAAACAAATCAAAGGAAAGATTGCTTATGGAATACTACTGGCCTGGCTGTTTCAAAGCTGTAGAAAACTTTGTAAGATCATGCGACGCCTGCCAGCGTTCTGGTAAACCAGGAGAGACTTGGAAAGCTCCACTGAAGGTAGTGCCCTTAATAACAGAGCCTTTCAGACGACTTGTAATAGACACGGTAGGGCCTCTTCCAAAAACAAAATCAGGCTACAGGTACTTGTTTACCATGCTGTGTCCGGCTACCAAGTTTCCAGAAGCAATCCCTTTGAAGGAGCTCAGCTCCACCGAAGTAGTAGACGCGCTTTTGACAGTGTTTGCACGAGTTGGGTTTCCAGCCGAAATTCAGGCAGATCAAGGGTCAGTATTCACGAGCGCACTGACTTCCACATTCTTGCAAAAGTGCGGGGTAAAGTTAATACACAGTTCTGTCTATCACCCTCAGTCAAACAGTGTAGAGAGGTGGCATTCGGTGCTTAAGCGAGTTTTGCGTGCGCTCTGTTACGAGCACAAGGAGGACTGGGAGAACTGTCTGCCGGCAACTTTGTTTGCTTTGCGAACGGTTCCACATGAGGCGACAGGGTTCTCACCAGCAGAACTAGTGTATGGGAGGACACTCCGTTCTCCACTGAGAATGTTAAGAGAGATGTGGGAGGAGAGAGGGGAGAACCCGACAGTGGTTGAATACGTGCTAAATTTACTGGAACGGCTGAGCGCAAACCGAGAACTAGTCGGAAAGGACATGGAAATAGCTCAAAGGAACGCCAAATTCTATTACGACAAGAATGCGAGGCTTCGTACGTTTAAAGTCGACTTAACGATGAAAGCGGAAAAGTGTAGGTTTGGTTGTTCGCAGGTTACTTATCTGGGCCATGTTGTCGGTCAGGACATGAGACGGCCGGCTGAGCTGAAAATAGCTACGATTGGAGAATTTTCTCAGCCGCGCCCGAAAACGGACCTTCGTTCATTTTTGGGACTTGTGGGGTACTATCAACGGTACATTCCGAATTACTCGCAATTGGCAAGTCCACTAACAGACGCCCACCGAAAGGGAGCACCGAGTAACGGACACTGGGATAAGGACAAAGAGAACGCTTTCCAAAGTTTGAAAACGCTATTGGTTTCTCGCCCTGTGCTTCGCGCGCCAGACTACACAAAGGAATTCATAGTTCAATGCGACGCAAGCGACAGAGGTATGGGCGTGGTACTTAGTCAAGTCGGCGACGATAACGAGGAGCATCCTATCCTCTACGCCAGCCGTAAACTAAATGTAAGAGAGGAAGCCTACAGCGCTTCAGAGAAGGAATGTGCTTGTTTGGTTTGGGCCGCCCAGAAGTTGTCGTGTTACTTGTACGGAGCGAAGTTCATCTTCGAGACCGACCACTGTCCTCTGACGTGGCTCAATCAAATGTCACACAAAAACGGCCGCTTGCTCCGATGGAGCCTCACTCTCCAAGAGTACAACTTCTCCGTTAGATATAAGAAGGGAAAGTTGCATAGCAATGCGGATGGTTTGAGCAGGCTAATTTGAATTCTGCGTTTGGGGGTCCCGCCTAAATTTTAGGGTTACTAGTGTTAATTTTATTAAGCGAAGAAGATCCCCTCTCATTTGGCAGGATTCCCTCCATGATTGCTGAATGTGTCAGCAGGAATTTGCTTCAGAAATTGGCATAGCGAAATGCAGCATTTTTTGTTTGCTTCTGCACTTATGTTGTTGTTGTTTTTTTTTGAAGCCTAGCGAGTCTAAAGTGATAGCCAATGCACGCCATCTCGGCGCAGAGCCGTGTTGCGGGGTTCATTTTGCAGTTGCCTGTCCTTGTTGGATGTTTTGGGGTGGTGACATCAATGCACAAGTGGTCGCTGCGAGCCAAGACATCAATCCCCCCCTGACCAGCAGCCGTTCTCTTCCTGCCTAGCGGTTGTCAGCGCTAGACAGTCGAGATTTTTCGGGCCATGGAGGCGCTGTCAAGAATGGCGAGCCGCTAGGCAAGATTGCCACCTTGCCACCCGATTACGACAAGGGGTGCAAGACGCGCACCTCTCCCTCTCCGTCGCTGCAGCTGGGAGGCGTTCAAAGAAGCGGCCTTTGTGCTGAAAACCCGCTTCCTTCCTCCAGCCCCATCGACATTGTGACGGGACGAGTTCGGTGTGTGGACAATGATTCCAGAGTTCCCCAACGCGGAGCTGATTTGACACGCATGGACAAGCCGCCGTGGGGACGGCGTATTTTTGTGCTTCTCCCGGTTCGGAGTGGCACGGAACAACGAGCGATCCTCGATCGGCAACGATAGTTCCCGGAACGGCACCCGCCAACGCCGTCGTCGGGCATCAGAGCGCGGTTGCCTTTGTGTACGTAAACTGTTCTGCAGAGCAGCGGCGCGTTGTTGATGAGTAAACGAACAGTCGCCGCGTCGTAGGACCGGCGGATCGAGTGTATAAAAACTGTGGTTGTGCAAATGCTGAGGACACTTCTCTTGAGCAGTCATGTTAGACTGAGTCACTTCTCTCATGCAGTCCTGTTGGACTAATACTCTTTTTCTCAAGCAGTCATGTTAGACTGATTTAGTTTCTGTAAATAAACCCTTTTCCTCGTTCTCGATGAGAAACAGTTCTTCACTTCATCAACGATGTCAGCGTAAATAAGTTGGACGACGGCATGGGCCAGCTACCTTCGAATTCATGCCGTACTCCAATCTTGGCAAAGGACCACGGACGATGGGATTGAGCCCCCAATCCTGACAGCGGGACCTTTCGAGCGATCGATGTCTTTACCTACCATTGGCACTTTCTCCCTCAGGAGTCCATAGGTCTGTTACTCGTCCCCCGCAATGGTGCAGCTGATATGGCCCACTTCTGAGTCAGTTAATGCATACTTTACTCTCTGAGTGAAAAACCTTTATGAGTAACTCGCACTAGACAGGGATGAAGAAAGGAAACACTGATACGAGTACACGCATACAGCGCAGTGCATGTGCTGCACGCGCTGATTTTAGGACAGCCACCCAAACTGCTACACTTGTTAACTACTACTACTATTACTACTACTACTACTACTAATAATAATAATAATGATAATAATAGTAATTATTATTATTATTATTATTATTATTATTATTATTATTATTATTATTATTATTATTATTATTATTATTATTATTATTATTATTATTATTATTATTATTATTATTATAGATTCACAGCATTGTACAACTTCCTCCACAGTACAACGTGATGACGGTGTAACAACACTATGCAAACACTGATCTTCCCGTACTGCGCAACTCCAGCTGTGGTGGATTTCAGCGTTGACGTGAAGACCGAGAACGGAACGTCCACCTGCCGCGTGGTCCTGCTGGACGATCGGGGCGATGTGGCCGCTTCGTCCGCAGGCTGCGCAGGTCAGCTGTCCCTGAGCGACGCCAAGCTGTGGTGGCCCGTGGGCATGCACAGTGAGCCGGGATTCCTCTACACGGCCAGGGTAAGACAGCGTGCTTAGGACACGCCTCCTCGTGTGCACGACGTGAGCTGGTTCGCCATGATGGCCTTACAATAGAAAATAGACCCTATTTCCATTTTTGAATCCATTAAATATTATATGTAGGTTGACATTCCTTCATATTTAACGGAGGAGCACGCTCCCCAAACTCCATTTTTTGTAGGCTCTACGCTCGTCTAGCGCGGTGGAATGAAAGTGGTGGAATCGGAAAGGCTGTTTCACTATTCAAATGCACCCTATTCGGGTTAGCACTGACAAATTTTGCGAGTTTTTATGGCAATGAACAAACTCGTTAAGTGAACGGCTTTCCCACGATTTTGCCTGTCGTTGCCATAGCCCTGGCCCTCCTCCTAATGATGGTCATCATCATAATCTTCGTCAGATCATTGTCATCTCCCTGAGAACTCTTACAAAGCGAGCACAACTTCAGCTAAAGCTTAACTACCCACTGGGACAGCGATCCAGACGGAAAACTGGAAGTTACTCCGGGGCCAAATAATTGGGCCGCTGACGCCAACCAACCCCGTCAAAAATCAGACCTGAAATAAGTATTTCTGAAAGCATATTTTCTCCCGAGAGGCGGAAATGCATTATTGTGTCGTCTCCTCCATTGCCACACCTTATGCTCGTCACCGCGCACTGTTGCGTGCTCGACTACACTCACATCTGGTAATTTCTTCCGTGCAGGTGGAAGCCACGGTGGGCGACGCGACCGACGTCTACTACCAGAAAGTGGGCATCCGCACCGTTCGGGTCACTAATGAAAGCTTGCTCATCAACGAGCGGCCCTTCTACCTGATGGGTTTCGGCAAGCACGAGGACTCGAACGTGAGCAGCCGGGGCGGGGCATGGTGTCATGTTCAGAAAACGGGCATCAGCGCAGTCAGCAGTATGGTTACGCGCTAAAGTAACTGGCGCGGCCAACCGAAACGAAACCTCGGCTTGCCTAAAAAGCCTACAGTTTAAGATAGTGTAGATACACAAAGTAGCCTCAGTACAAAATTTTACTTTCGAAATATGAGTGGATGTGTCGTGAAAGGATACCAAAGGAACGGCCACTCGATAAAAACGAGTATATAACCTTCATATAACCTTGACACAGTTGTGATCAGGCACGTACCCAGGGGGGGGGGGGGGGGCCCGGGGGGGCCCGGGCCCCCCCCCGAAATCAATTGGCATACCCCCCCCCCCCTCCCCACCCACGACACCACTCCTCACATATTCCTAAAGCGCCGCCAGATCAATGTTGAGACTTGGCAGCTCTTCATCGCTCAGCATTATGCTGCCTTTTTCACTCCTTTTAGATGGCGGTAGTTATCGGCATCTCTTGTAATGTGAAGGACAGTTTTCTCATAGATTCCGCACCCGCGCGATTAACTCGAGATGCGTTCAGTTGTCACCATCTATTCAATCGTCACGCGCATAGCTGTTGCTTTGTTAGTTCAACCTTCTTTGTTTAGGCTGATCCTGGGACCAGGAGAGGGATGCGGCTGTTACTCAGCTGGTCTCTACTCTCATTGAACAAGTTGCGGCCGGAGAAAACGCCAATTGCGTTTAACTTTTCCCTTTGCTTCATTATTTCCTTGAGTTTCGGCTCGCCGCGACGCTGGCAGACGCCCGGAACCATATACACGTGATGTGGGTTAGATAAGGTGGGAAATAAAATAATGTGAAAGAGCATCCATCATGAAACCCTGCAATAACCCTTAAACCCATAAGCAAGATGACGGTCGCCCGTTATCTCGTCTGTTTTTCCCTAATTGTATAGCCCTTTTCGTGCAAAGTTGGCAACTGGAAACAAAAATCGCAAGGAGTTGAGAAATTAAGCGATCTACTAAGGAAGAGAGCCAAGGCAACAACCAAACTGCAAGCAAAAGCGAATAAAAAGAAAAGGTAACCGTTGTTTATGAGAATATTTATGGATCAACATCTTTTTGTTTAAACAGGAAGTAGAGAAAACGCCACGCCGGAAGTGGAGAATAATTATTTGTTTTGAATGACGCTTCTACAGTTATCGGTCGTACCGCCTCACGTAGCCACTTCTCTGCTGTGCTTATGTGGGTGTTTTTCTAACCTTTCGCGGTGAGCGCAGTACATCTGGAATCACAGAGTCCTGCACTCTACGCGGTTGTATGGGACTGGCAGCCGCACAGCGTTACGCAATTCGCGGAACTGTCAAAACTGATCAACAAGGCGAAAATAACTGATATTCGAAACTATAACATGAGAAACACTGAAGAAGCCGTAAAATATTAGCGCAGCCTGAAATCAGTAAAAAAGAAACCTGGCATAGGACAAACCATGATGTATGCACTAAAAGATAAGAAGGATAATATCATAAGCTATCTCGAAGATATAGTAAAAACAGCGGAAAAATTCTAAGCTGACCTGTATACAGTACCCAGAGGAGTCACGATACTTCACTTAAAAACAGTAATGAACAGGATACAGAAACTCTCCTATAACTAGCGATGTCAGAAGGGCCCTGCAAGACATGAAACGATGAAGAGCGGGAGGAGAAGATGGAATAACAGTCGATTTATTCAAAGAAGGAGGAGACATAATGCTCGGAAAACTGGCGGCTCTTTATACGAAGTGTCTTTCGCCTGCAAGGGCCCAAGAAAACTGGAAGAATGCAGACATTATACCAATTCACAAAAAAAGGAGATGGTAAAGAATTGAAACATTATAGGACCATTAGCTTGCTCCCAGTATTATATAAGATATTTACCAAAATGATTTCCAATAGAATAAGGGCAACACTGGATTTTGTCAACCAAGGGAACAGGCTGGCTTCAGGAAGAGATACCTTACGATGGATCACATCCATGTCATCAATCAGGTTATCGCGAAATCTGCAGAGTACAATAAGCCTCTCTATGTGGCTTATATAGATTACGAAAATGCATTTTAATAAGTATAGATACCAGCAGTCATAGAGGCACTGCGTAATCAAGGACTACAGAACGCTTACGTAAAAAGCTTGAAAAATATTGCTACATGCGTGTGGTATTTGGTTGTTTGAACGAGGTGCGTGGGTGCCATCACTCCAGAAAAGAGGAGGAAGAACTAACTGGGCTCGCGCTGTGAATCTAACCGGTCAGCGCTGCAACCGTTGTTGTAAATATAATCTGTAAATAATTTCTCGTCTCACTGACTCTTCTTTCGCGTAAGAATATCAACAGAGGTTCTACAGCTCCCTTAATTCTACACAAGAAAAGCAGGGAGATACCTATAAAGAAAGGGGTCAGACAGGGAGACACAATTTCTCCAAAGCTATTCACTGCGTGCTTAGAAGAATTCAAACTATTAAACTGGCAAGGCTTAGGAGTGAAGATCGACGACAGATATCTCAGCAGCCTTCGGTTTGCCGATGACATTGTTCCATTCTACAACAATGCAGACGAGTTATAACGAATTATTGGAGACCTTAACAGAGAGAGTGTAAGAGTGGGGTTGAATATGCAGAATATGAAGATAATGATAAATAGCCGGGCAAAGGAACAAGAGATCAGGATCGCCAGTCGGCCACTAGAGACTGTGAAGGAGTACGTTTACCTAGGTCAATTAATCACAGGGAACCCTGATCATGAGAAGGAAATTCACAGAAGAATAAAAATAGGTTGGATCGCATACAGCAGACATTGCCAGCTCCTGACTGGAAGCTTACCATTATTATTGAAAACTAAGGTGTGCAATCAGTGCATTTTGCCAGTGCTGACATATGGGGTGGATACTTGAGAATAAGTTAAGGACCGCGCAAAGGGCGATCGAACGAGGATTGCTAGGCATAACGTTAAGAGAGAGAAAGAGAGCGGTTTGGATCAGAGAGCGAACGCGTATAGACGATATTCTAATTGACATCAAGAGGAAAAAATGTAGCTGGGCAGGTGATGTAATGCGCCGGTTAGATAACCGTTGGACAATTAGGGCTACAGAATCGCTACCAAGAGAAGGAAAACGCAATCGAGGATGACAAAATACTAAGTGGAGCGATGAAATTAGGAAATTCGCAGGCGCTAGTTGGAATCGGTTGGCGCAGGACAGGGGTAAATGGAGATCGCAGGGAGAGGCCTTCGTCCTGCCGTGGACATAAAACAGGATTATTATTATTATTATTATTATTATTATTATTATTATTATTATTATTATTATTATTATTATTATTATTATTATTATTATTATTATTATTATTATTATTATTATTATTATTATTATTATTATTATTATTATTATTATTATTATTATTATTATTATTATTATTATTATTATGGAAATGGTGGGCCCCCCCCGAAAAAAAATCCTGGGTACGTGCCTGGTTGTGATGCTCAATTTGTTAATTTTTGCGCACCCAAAGTTGCCCTTAAGGGAGAGGCGAGACGAACAGGACAGTATCTAGGTTTGAATGTCTTGCTTAGTCTATTTACAACATAAATACACATTGAACTGATCTCAAATTAAACCAGACATTCGGCTACAACAACAACAAAATTCTTTATTCTAGGAAGTTCTGGGTGGTTTGCAGAAACGACAGTGACGAACAATAAAATGTGTCCTACTGCACAATTTTTGTTGGTAGGAGTGGGGCATCACGTGAGCAAGTCAATATTGGACACAAACAAGGACCTCAGTTGTTTGGTTCCCCCTGCCATTTGTTGCTCTGGCAGTTTTGTAACAATGTCATTGCTTGAAACTGGACTATGCGTCCGGATGGACAAGAAAAAAACAGTGTGCCTACCGTTCTTTCATGACCTTCCTAACTATATTTATGCTATCAGCGCTCTTGTTGAATAAAGGGAAAAACAGGCATCCACCCGTTCGTAGCAATTGCTACAAAGGAAACCCATACGGGCTCCTCGGAAGAAAAGCTTCATAGTTGAAGAAAAATTCGTCCTGGTCCGGGACTCGAACCCGGGATCACCGCCTTTCCGTGGCAGCCGCTCATACCATCTGAGCTAACCAGGCGGCTAGCAGATAGCAGGGCGAAGTCGAATTTGTCGACAACACGAAGCAGAGGCAAGAGTTTGACGTAGTAGTTCTGCGGAAACCCGCAAGGTGGAGAGAAGTAATGAATAAAGGGATGTCTGTTTTTCCCTTTATTCATTACTTCTCTCCACCTTGCGGGTTTCCGCAGAACTACTACGTCAGTGCTCTTGTTCTTGCCCTTAAAAATGTTTATGGATATTTTCCTGCTAAGACTGTACAAGCACAGCCTTACGAAAAGTAATGTTTTTAACCTGCCGCGAGAACTCTTTAAAGTCGGTTACTGTGGCTCACTGTCAGGGAGAGTTAGGTCCCACTCCAGCTCGGTTTGTTTTGACGTCAAGAAAAAGGACTTGTCGTTCGATGTGCTGGCAGCCTCTTCAACGTCTATGTTCCCTTAATTGTCATGCTCTGTTCTGCCGCTATTCCTGGGGCAGTTCGCTTATCCCGTAGAATACCTACTTACATGTAGTAATTAAGTTCTAAAAAATATTTAGAAAAGAAAAGCTTTAATATATGCCAGAATAAGTAGCCAATTAATTATACAGAGTAAATCTGCGGTTAAAAAAATGACCAAGGCACGTGTCGCAATTAGGGAGGTGTGGGGCAGATGTTCCACTCCTCCAGCCATCGTATATACATATGTGTCCCATTCCTTCCGTGTTCATGAGACTGAGCGAATCATTGGAAGAGTCGTTGATTAAGCCTAAGAGCACAGTAACAGACAAAACCCCAGTAAAGCATGTCTTTATGATTGTTGTTAATCCAGATATATGCCCTGCTGTTCTGGCCTTCACATGGTAGCGATAAATTTGTTTGCTTATATTTGGTGCAGTCGAAAAGCCGATTTTCCGCACACCCTCACTTCTCCACGACAAAACGGTATACTACTACGGAAACTACATGTACGGGGAAGCTATCTCCGGTAGGATTCTTGAACTGCGTAGCTCTAATGATGTTAAGAAATATCGGAACACTCCTCCAACTAGGGCGCCTAAACGCGAGCGCCATGGTCACATCCATTGAGGCACCCTACGTCTACGTCCCACTTTTCGTGCAGCTCTAGCCTTGAGCACTGTGGCCTTCGAATACAAATCACAGTACGCCTGCGCATCTGGGGTCACAGCATATGCAATTTCTTTTGCAATATTGAAACACCGGTGATACATCGGTCCGTGTCACGTTAGCGTAGAACTAAATTACCTCTCAATCAAATAAATTCGCGGTTGAGGCTGAAAAACGTTTTTTCCTGAAACATTTCATTTTCCTTAATTTGGAACCGTTTCGAACCAGTATGAACCGTTTAGACCGGTGCGAACCGTTATGTTTTCCTCCGGAGCTGAACCTAAACCGAATCGGAAAGTATGCAGAAGCCCGGGCCTAAACACGAACCGAACCCAAAAACTTTTTGGTTCGACACCCTGATAAGCAGGGCTTGGGCGAGGTAATTGTCGGGAAGGAGCCTTCGCCGGTGCCCACCAGAAGTGATAATTAGTCGCAGATTAGGCAAAATTAACTGTACTGGCCTAATTTTGCTGTATAGTTGCAAATTAGCCATATTGCAGCATAGGCCACTATCTCCGAGATTGGCCCAACTAGCCTCTTGGTCAAGAAAGGGTCATCCAAGTTGCGACGCTAAAGAAGACAAGGTAGACTTCATTGCGCGTGAAACACAGTATGAATTATAAAGGAAATGAGTGAATAATTAACGGGAAAAACAAGCAGACAAGGATAGAATGGAGATATATATTTAACATTTAATCACAGAATCATCTGAACCAAAGCGTACGTCGATCTCATCTTCTAGCGTCGACACTTGGTTGACGATTTCTTTTTGACCAAGAGGCGAGATAGGTACCCGGGTCCCACGTACGCCAAAACCGTGTGAAGTCGCCCAGGTAGACTATGTATTGACCCGCCGTGGTTGCTCAGTGGCTATGGTGTTGGGCTGCTGAGCACGAGGTCGCGGGATCGAATCCCGGCCACGGCGGCCGCATTTCGATGGGGGCGAAATGCGAAAACACCCGTGTACTTAGATTTAGGTGCACGTTAAAGAACCCCAGGTGGTCAAAATTTCCGGAGTCCTCCACTACGGCGTGCCTCATAATCAGAAAGTGGTTTTGGCACGTAAAACCCCAAATATTATTATTATTATTATTATTAGACTATGTATTCGCCGCTCCTCGGCATGTCCTCCGAGATTTGGCGCCGGCCGCTGCAACCCGTGGCGCGCTGAAAAATCTCGGAGGCGACATAACCACTAACCACCAGCTGCACATGTCGTCTGCTTAGGTGCCATTTAAATTCTGCTAAGAAGAACATTACGCAGTTACGCAATACATATTTGCCAAGATTGCTTCAGTACTGTATACCATTCATTTACTGCCAAGTTAAGCCAAAGTGAAATTTCGTTGCAGTTGGCCTTTAATTCACGGGCCAGCACCATTGCCTTCGCATTGCCCTTAGAAGCAAGCCTTCGTATAACACCATAAGAACAGACACACACATTCTCTAAATACGCGGCTGAATAACCCGCGTACTAAGACGTTAAGCATGCGTTCTTAGTATCGAAACAGTTTGCTAGAAGGAATAGTACCCGTTTTATCGATATTTCGCTCCTGCCGAATGCGTCATTTGCGTCAACGCTATTTGAAAACATGACATTGATGAGCAAATTGGCATGGACTCCGCGGGCAGGTGACGTACCGTTAGTTGCGGCGTTCACTGCAGATCCGTGGCAAGGGTCTCGACATGGCGCTGGTGGTGAAAGACTTCAACTTGATCCACTGGCTGGGCGCCAACTCGTTCCGCACGTCTCACTACCCGTACGCCGAGGAGATTATGGACCAGGCGGACGCCCAGGGCATCGCCGTCATCGACGAGGCGCCTGCTGTGGGCCTTTCGTACGTGAGCTTTACGTGCCTTCTTTCTGGGCTCTTGACAACCTTGCGGTAATCGATCTCTACACCCTTTCATCCTCTATTCAATTTTGGCCCATGATGACCGCTTTTATCAAACTATGTGACTCCTGAACAGATGAGGAAACTTTGAGCACGACTGCTCGATCCGAACATGCAAGCGCGTCGTGATCGAGCGGCCGTGTTTTGAGTATAAGCAAGCGTTCACACGAAGCCGGCACGGAACATTTTCCAGAAGCCCGCGCTCCCCTTGACGGCAGTGGTGCCTACTCTAATGATATAGAGCTAATACGGCTAATACATCCATGTATTACAATCAATACATCCAAATACACTCCATCAAAGGTGGTAACCGAAATGTCCCAGGGAACTATAGGCCTATTTCCACTTTATCAGCATTTTATAAGGGTTTAGAAAAGCTCATTTCTGCACGTATCAACGATTTCTTTGCGAAGAATGACATTCTTTCTGATTGTCAACACGGATTCCGCCCGGGCAGGTCAACCGAAACAACTTTTTTACGTCGAAAAGAGCTAATAAAGAATGACATTGATGCGGGAGAACTAACGTTGGGTATTTTTATTGATTATAGCAAGGCACTTGACCGTTTAAGTCATCAAATTTTAATAAGTAAACTAGAAGGATATGCTATCCGTGGCGGGGCAAGTCAGTTGTTTCAATCATACTCGTTTGGGCGGAACCAGTGCGTTGCTATAAAGAAATGCTGCTCTTCCTATAGGGAAATTAAATCAGGGGTGCCACAGGGTAGCGTTTCGGGCCCGATTTTGTTTAATATATATGCAAACAATATTGCTGAAACAGCAAGTGACGCATCCATTGTACTATACGCTGACGGTACGAGCCTGTATGTCTCTGGCAATAATCTTCACCGTCTGTTACAAAGATTTCGCAGTATCGTTTGCAATTTGTCGAATTGGTCTCGTAATAACGCTCTGACAATTAATAGTTCCAAATCAAAGGCCATATTATTCAAGGAAAGATGCAGGCTGTCTTATTTAAATCAAGAATTATCTTGGATGGTGCGTACATTTAAACCTCGACGAAATACAAAGTATGGGGCGTTGCGTTTTCGGAAGATAGGAACTGGACATATTACATTGAATTAGTTATGAAATCTTTGTCATCTGCCGCCAGTGTATTATCCCATTGCCGTCATTTTTTCCAGAGAAAGTAAAGTTGCAGATATATTATGCCTTGTTTTAATCGCATCTGAATTATTGTGCGCTTGTGTGGGCTACCGCCACGAAGCGTAATCTTCATGCACATAAACTTCAAAAACGAGCACTTCGACATGTACCGAATGTACCTTATTTCCATTCTACTGCGCAACTTTTTGGTAAATATGACATAATACGAGTAACTAAACTTTATGAATACCGGCTACTGTAACCTTTTTTATTTGCCCCCGAAAACTGTAGAACCTTTTTAAAGCATGCGTCACCACTTGAATGAGAAATTAGTGAGGCGCGTACCAGCAGCAATGGCAGGTGGTTAGTACCATGCAGGCGCACAAATTATCTCATGCAGTGACTAAAACACACGCAACGTTCATTCTTAGATACATTTAGGGGAAAAAATGTTATCGTAAGTACCTTGATTCGAAAACAAATTAGAGCGTATTTTTGTAAACTTGACTGAATACACATAAAGAGAAACGCAATTTATATTTCACATTCTTTATTGTATGTAATATCCATTCGCACTCAGTATTTTCATAAGCTAACGTATCATAATATTGTACATCCTAGACATGTCTGTGGTGCTGTCATATGTAAGAGGCAGGGGAGACAAAAAAAAAGAAGAGGACGATGCGCGCCGACCGGTCCGAACGGCACGAGCCCTCGAGGCGCGTGACCCGAGGTGTGATCGGAGGAGAAGCGGCGCTGTAAGGATTGAGGGCTCAATCCCATCGCTCGTAATCAGTTGTCAATATTGGAGTTGGGAATGAATTAGAAGGTAGCTGGCCCATGCCGTCGTCCAACTTATCCACGCTGAGGACGTTGATGAAGGTAAGGACTGCTTCTCATCGAGAACGAGGAATATGGGTTTATTTACGGTATCTACATAAGGACGTTGCAGTTCATCAGTCTAGCATGACTGCGAGAGAAAAGTACCGAGCAGCCGCACAAACGGTTTATAAACACTCGATCCCCCCTCGATCCCAAGGTGAGAGAAACGTTCGTCCAGTCATCGTAAACAAGCCGCCTCTCTGGGGGACGGCTTACACACACACACACTTCCACAAAGATTCATGGTCCGGAGCCGACGTCAGATGGACTTCGTAGAACTCGGGGCTTACTTCAGGAAAGGCGCCTTTATTCCCCGAGCTGACCCCCGCAGCGCGCCGCCAGGTGCCCATTGTCTTGCCTCTTGAACGGCGCGTGGGAGGGAGCCTCGAACTACGTTCCCTCGGGGACTCCCTCGTTCACAGCAGATCAGGTTGGCGGTGGCGGGTTCAGGCACAAAGGCTGCTTCGTCGCACTCATCTTGGCTTCAGCGACGGAGAGTCAAGGACGCGCGTATTGTTCTTCACACACAGTCGACTTAGTGACCCCGTGGCTAGAGGTTTGCGGTGGCGTTCCAGGAAAGTTGACGCCGCTGTCGCAACTGGCTGGCAAAACTTGCACCTCAGCTGGGCCGTTCTTAACAGCGCCAAGGAGGCATTATCGACAGGGCTCTGGGCCAGGAAGGTTGGAGCACCAGCTTTGTACTGGCGACGGGACCCATGGAGGTTCGGACAGGCCCGTGGTGCTGGCGACCCAGGGTGTAGCCGTTGACCTCGGCGACGGTCGAGCGAGGCTCCCTGGACCTGCCGCAGCCTCCCACGGTGCTACCGAGCACTCCAGGAATTGGATCCCCCTTCTTCGGCAGACCATCACGGACGATAGACCCCGGGGCTTCTCGTCGGCACACGGAGAGGTAGCGGCGGGGCCCGGTGTTAGGCCTAGCCAGGCAGGTCTTTGTGACACTTCACCATAGTTCGGGACGCCGGCATCCGAGACGGAGAAGCTGACCGGCCGACACCAAGGAAGCAAAACTTGCGGAGTCGGCGGGAGCACCGACTGGGAACAAGAGCCGACGCACATCGGACTTGAAGATGCGTACCACGACTGGGCCTCGTAAGAGCGTTCTGTTTTGTTAGCGTGCAGCCACAGGCCAGGGTCACTGGACATATTCGCGCGAAACGCGCTAAGGACGCACGTAGGCGAAGACAAGGACATTATTTAGGATAGGCAATTGAGTGTGGAGTTTTATATTTGTCGGTTGAGTTTTGAATTACATTTTGAGTGTGTTTTATTTTGGGGTTATTGTTAGTACAGTCTGTTTGCTGTGCTCGCCTGTGTCTCCCGACTCCATCTCTCCCCGCAACATCCGCACGGCCTCGAGATCAGTGTGACAGGTGCTTATATTTTAAATGTGATCTTTTGGGATGTATAATACAATATGCATCTTAGCTTTGTTGCTCATTAAGAGTAACTGCTTTTATATATATATATATATATATATATATATATATATATATATATATATATACTGTATAAATACTCTATAACTACGGCCGCGCGCCGTATGCTCTATGTGCGAGTGAAAGCGTGTGGGGATGAGCGGGCCATCGCAGCTCAAACTCACGCACGCAAGGTAGGAAAGCGGGAAGGAAACGCGTCGTCTTGCGTTGTGCGAGGCTCTGGGGGCGGTAGGAAGGGAAGGGGGGCGCGTTACTCCGGGCGACCCGGGCTGCCGCGCGCGTCCGCCCGGGCCGCTGTATCTTGAAAGCCATCCTCGACAGGGACACAGTTCGCCGTGCACTGTTTCCGCAGCTTAGTTCGCGTTGATGCGAGACGTTGCGCGAAGGTCAATTCGCTCGCTGCTGCTGCCGCGCTTCCTCGCTCCATTGTTTTGACAGCGAGTTTTCGCGGTCATCGAGTGAGAAGTGTTCATGTTTGCTTGTGCGCGCGTGACACCATGCTTGTTAATTTAGTTAGTATGCCTATGTTTACAAGCTTGTATGACCGAAAAAACTACTATCGTTACTTCGTATAGTTGTTTACTAATTTGCTATTGCAATCGATACTTCGCCTTTCGGGCGAAACTGCGACTATTTGTTTAATGCCACCGGTGACATGTAGCACAATTCTATTTCTTGAGCTGGATTACTCTCAGAGGCACAGATTATTTGCACAAGAGATGAAAGCGAATATCTGACTAATTAAGAAATGTGTGCTATTTAGGCTAATTAAGTTGACGCCACATGTTGCACTTCAAGAATTGTAGCTGGTGACATTTAAAGTCATATCCACTTAGAAGGAATTCTGAGGATGACACCAGTTTCGAGATATGCATTCCGAAAGATTGCGACGAAATGGATTAGTGTTTCTGTAACGTTTGTTCCAATAACAGTAAAAATGCATAAAGAGGCGTATTGCTAAAAAAAAGTAAGTAAAACAACAGTGCATCTTTTACAGCAAGCTTGGGTACGCTTATCTCAGAAATGGCGCGCTAGTTTCGAAATTCGTTACGAATGGGTGAGCTTTTGAAAATACTGGTTCTAATTCATGTCTTGCAACATGTGCGCTAATGTAACTAGTCGAAAAGTTAATTAGGTAAATTTGTCTAATTATTCAATTATGCGTATTAAGTCGGTCGTTCGGTCGGTCGTCGGTCGGTCGGTCCGTCAGTTCATTAATCAATCAATCGTTAATTCATTCTGGCACAGCTCGTTCGATGACGCCATGCTGGAGCAGCACAAAGAGCGCATGAGGGAGCTGGTGCAGCGCGACAAGAACCGACCTTCGGTCATCCTCTGGTCGGTGGCCAACGAGCCGCGCTCCAACGTGCATCCTGCAGGTGGCTACTTCGCCCGTCTCGCAGACTACGTCCGCAAGCTGGATGCCACCCGACCCATTACTGCGGCCCTCAACAAGAACTACGACGAGGACCTAGCGGTGAGGACACGGTTTGCACGACGTCAGTCGGCACCATAGGCGCTGACTACGCGGGGCTCCGAGACCCGAGACAGGGGGGGGGAAGACTTCGGCATCTCCGGGGGGGGGGGGGGGGTGCGCGATGCCGAAGCCTACCCCTCCAAGCCCCCTAAAGTGTTATTACCATAGTTCTGTTACCCACATGATTTGAGATTTTTTCGAGTGGCCTCTACCTTCTCACTTAGAATTTTATTGTGGTTAAAAGCTTACTTACTTACTTATTGTCGATGCGGACGGGTACAGCTTTTAATTCATACTTTCGCTTTATTTCCACAAGTACCGGTAATAAGAGGACAGGCGTACTAAAGGCACCAGCTGCCATATCCACATTCATTTACATTCACATTCACATTCAGCCATATTTTCTAACTTCAACATTCTTTTTATTTGCACTGTGAACACCACGCACAAACATAGTATATTTATATACATTGTAAGGGATTTATTATATATCTTTTTCAAGGGGAGGTAGCCAATTAACAATTATTTTTAATGATTTGGATAGCCTATGCCTAGAGAATGAATATGTTGCTGCATGTTAACCTCGGTTCAAATTGCTTTGCGTGCTTTTTTTACCCTAAAAAAAAACTTGCCGATTTTACGGACCCTTTCGGCACAGTCTGTTACCAACGGCATGAGAAATACACGTCGATTATATGTCTCTCAGTATTGCTTCTCTTCCCAGTCCGCAATGCTAACGACTCAAGGAAAAAAAAAGCACTTCTGATAGCTTATAACATTTATTAGGGATGGAGACATCACCACTTGGATGCAGATGTCATATATAATTTACTCGGTAACCGCAATGAGGCCAAGCCGGGCTCACTCAAAATCACGTTCGATACCAGTCATGCGCAGCAGCGCTTATACTCGGACTCCCAGTAAAGAGAGAGAGAGGCTGCAGTTTCGCCGGAAAGGTGAATCAGTATTAGTGATAGCGATGTAATTACACGAAGGAAAATTCTTACTGTAGATATCCGTGTAAGGGCTGCATCCCCAACTTAATTGACAGGCAATATTTTAAAAAATGCAACCGAGAAGCACAGGCGGCAAGTTTTCTCTTTTTCCGGGAGGCCTGGGGGCAGCGGGGACCAGCTTTTGGAACCCCATTCATATATATATATATATATATATATATATATAACCTTTAATAACAGTTGCACTGGAAGAAACTTCGTGTGACCTCGAATAATTGTTCAATGTGACGGCCTAATATGAGAATTTAGAATACACAAGACCTCATAGTAAGAGACAGTTCAATTTCACAGACTGAGTCCTCTCGCAAAATCAATAATCTGGCGTCTCTCGGTGGTGTAATCTTCCTTTGTGTAGTTGTCTTATACTCAGCTATCACTATGACTGCTTCGCCTTTCCGGAGAAACTGCAGCCTCTCTCTCTCTCTCTCTCTCTCTCTCTCTCTCTATGCCGCACGAAACGCGAGAACCAATGTAATAGGCATAGAATGTTTCAAAATACCGGCAGTGTTCGCACCGCATCGAAAGAGTTATTCTATAACTATATTCATTAACTATAACTATTAACTATAACTATAGCATCTATGTTCCGCATCAGAAGCTTGCTTCGGACCAATGCCAAATTAAAGTGACGGTATTATTTTTCATGAGATTGTATACTTGCAGCAAAAGCAGGTTCGAGGCAAAAAAAGAATGCAACCAGAATTAATGAAAACAGACCGGGAAGCGACCCACGCGTAGAGAAAACGCCAAAACGATGCGTTCAATAAAGTAAATGTACCACTTATACACGAGCCGAATTGGCAATCGAAGCGTGTGCATAAAAACAGCAACATTAGATTTCAATGTGCTCTTGTTATCTATGAATTTGTAAGCGCCGTAGAACACCAGCTGCTGCTTAGATTTTTGGATTGAATAACTTTAATGAGTGGTCCTGCGAGCTACGGGACGCAAGGTCCCATAGAGCGGGCTACTCCCACGTTGGGACCGGGAGTTGTAACTCCCTGGCCGCATCGTGGGCTCGCTGGACGGCCCATAGCTGCTCCGCCAGGTCCGTGCTGCGTAATGCTTCTTGTAGCCTGGTGGAGTCTTGATCCTTGTTTGCGTGGGTCCGACCACACGGCCAGAGCAAGTGATGTACGTCTAGTGTGCTATGGCAATTTTCGCAATATGATGTTTTGTATAGGTCAGTCATGTAGTGAGATAGTCTGTTCTGCGTGGGGTACGTGTTTGTTTGAAGCATTCTGAACGTGAGGGCTTGAGGCCTGGTGAGCTTATTGTGAGGTGTGCTGTATATTCTGCGGTCTAGATAAAAGTGCTTTGTTATCTCGTTATATGTGGAGGGAGGGTCGCGATTCTCGCTGGGATGGTCACGACCAGATAAGGTGGCGTCGCGGAGGGTTAGGTCTCGCGCGCTCCTGTGAGCCATCTCATTGAGATTGCGAGGGGCGTCCTCGATATCTCCGAGGTGTGCCGGGAACCAGCAGATGGTGTGATGCTGCAGCGGTGCGGATCTGTTGATTATTTGTAGAGCTTGGCTTGCAATTGCTCCTTTCTGAAAGGCTTTGACAGCCGAGCGTGAATCGCTGTAGACGTGGGTGGTGGTCGGGTCTGTGAGCGCGAGTGCGATGGCCACCTGTTCTGCTATCTCGGACTTGTGGGTCTTGACTGTGAGAGCGTTTGTGACTTGACCTTGCTTATTGATGGTGGTGGCAACGGAAGCCTTCCTGGTCGGGTATTGTGCTGCTTAGAGGACGTGTTCTAATAGGTCTCCTTCTGCAGCTACGCAGTACTGAGTCCGCTTTATCACCTCTTCTGTGGCTTTCCTGATGACCGACGCTGGAATCCTACGGCAGCCATCCGTTATCCTTGCCTTGAGCTCATATGACGTCCGTCTTGATCATGTAAACGCGCTCTTTCGCATAACCCCGAGGAAAGAAATTGAGTGGAGAGAGATCAGGGGACCTAGCCAGCCAATTTAAAGGCACGTGCCTTCCAATCAATCGCGCATGACAAGTCGCATCTAGCCAGTTTCGGGCTCGGCTGCTGCTGTGTGCTGGCGCGCCATCTTGCCGATAACGTAAAAGTGGAAGACGTGTCAGCGGGACTTCGCTAAAGAACTCACCTACCACTCCTTCAAGGACTTCGTCCTCGTAACGCTGTCCAGTTAAGTGTGCGATCGGAGAAGATGGGACCGATTATAACACCGACGTAAATTCCGCACCTCACATTGAACGACCACTGGTACTAGTGCCGATTGTGTTTTACCCAGTGTGGATTGGGGTCACTCCAACAGAGAGAGAAAGAGAGGAAAGGCAGGGAGGTTAACCAGAGGCGAGTTTCCGGTTTGCTACCCTGCACTAGGGAGGAGGATATAGGAGTTGTAAAGATGACCGGTGTGCATTATGCGCAAATCATGATGCGCTCAAATTAGTGTGCAATATTCAAATTTACCTGAGCGTTTCGGCAAAAACTCGCTTCATCTGTGCACATGACGTTGCTGAAAAAGTCCGGTGACTCATCAGCTTTTGCGAGGACCCAATTAGAGAAATCTAGACGATTCTGCAGGTCCCTATTTTTCAATCATTGGTGCTTGTTAAGATGGTACAAGTGAAAGGCCGAGTCGTTTAGAATCCTCCAAATTGATGACTTGGAAATCGGTACCTGGGCGCCCAATTATGTACCGCACGCTAGCATGAGGGTTTGAGGCCATAAATGCTAGAACACACATGCGTAGGCTAGTAGGACTCAAAAGATGAAGTCCCCCGCCGCCATTTCTGGAAGCTGCCGGTTTGTCTCAAGTTTTCATAATTTCTGATCATAGTCGATGCGTTTGGTCTACCGTCATACTTCCATGACTGATATATATTTGCTGCCTTCCTCTTGTTGCCATTTGCAGCTCCCAAGGCAAGGGTCCATTTTTTTCCTTCTGCTCACTAGAAAAAAACATGGCGACTGGGACGAAACAAAACGCACCTTTAAATTTTGCACTGAAGTTGTCAATTCGCTTTTCTGATGATGGGTTTTCGGGGTAAAGTAACCATTCGTGTACTTTATCGACGCTAAGAAACAAATGTCACAGCTTGTGTCCAACTAACCACAAATGCGACGTCTTACTTCAGCCGGGGCGCAGCAGATAGGGGATCACGATGTTTTTCTTTATTGTTTAGTAACAATACCAAAAAAAAAAGATGACAGCTGTTTTAGTAAATTACCAATACACATGCAACACCAAAAAAAAGGTAGTCTTTTTCGGTTCAAGGACAAGATTTTTGGTTCGAGACTCAAGGACAAACCCATTATCTTCCCACGCGCTGCAGGGTGACCACATGGACGTCATCATGCACAACAATTACCCGGCCTGGTACAGTGACACCGGCTCGACCGAGGTCATTGTGCCGCAGATCGTGGACGAGTACAGACACATGTGGGAGCGATACCGCAAGCCCATCATGATAAGCGAGTACGGAGCAGGCTCTGTTGTCGGCCTCCACTCCGACCCGTCGTTCGTCTTCACCGAGGACTTCCAGACGGAGGCCCTCGGCTGCTTCCACCGGGCATTCGACCAGCTGCGCGAGAGCGGCTTCTTTTTTGGCGAGCACGTGTGGAACTTCGCCGACTTCATGACCACGCAGAAGGGCAACCGAGTTTACGGGAACCGCAAGGGCATCTTGACGAGGGAACGCCAGCCTAAAGCTGCGGCAAAAGTGATCCGCTGCCGCTATTACAAGCTGGCCAAGAGGGCGCTACCAGATTCGGATGCCTACTGTATTCCGGACGGACGACCGTAAATTAGGTGGATGTGTTTATGTGGGAACGACCAATGCGCGGGCATAGGTTATTTGTAAGTGTACACTCTTTAGGCTGTACAAAGGCCAAGGGAAGGGAAGCGCAATCGAGGAGGGGAGAAGATTAGGTGGGGTGATGAAATTAGAAAATTTCCAGGCGCAAGTTGCAATCAGCAAGCGCAAGGTAGGGATAATTGGAGATCGCTGGGAAACACCTTCGTCCTGTAGTGGACATAAAAAAAATATAACGATGACGATGGTTATCGACAGTATGAACGCTTCAGAGTGTGTGTACGTATGTGGCTGTGAACTTCTCTTTCTCATTATGTCCGCTATTTTTTTTTCCTTTCATCAGTACTGCACAGCCAAATGGGCTCAGCGTGGTTATACTCCCTGCCTTTCGCACAATCTATCTATCTATCTATCTATCTATCTATCTATCTATCTATCTATCTATCTATCTATCTATCTATCTATCTATCTATCTATCTATCTATCTATCTATCTATCTATCTATCTATCTATCTATCTATCTATCTATCTATCTATCTATCTATCTATCTATCTATCTATCTATCTATCTATCTATCTATCTATCTATCTATCTATCTATCTATCTATCCTCTCGTTTTTACGAGCCGCATTGACGAAGCATACGAGCCGCATTGACGAAGTAAAAAGTGTCAAGAGTTCGACACATAGGTGTAGCCAGGAATGGAGGGGCGGGGGAGCACACTATGCACATGCCCCCTCTCCCAAATTTTTGTGTACCAGGATACCTGGCATAAGACGTACAACACCTGCCGGACCTCCCCCATCTCGCCCCCTCCCCAGGTCAAGAGGGAGCGGGGGTGGGGGTGGTTTACCAGTCTGGCGCTTATAGCATGCCTGAGCTCCCTACAAGTGCTGTTGAAGTAGCGTCTTTTCCTGGCCACAATCACATTCCCCAAACAAAACAGCCGCGTTACTTTCTCATCTACGTCACCTATCTACGACTTCTGGTCCGCTTTCACTGTCTGTCTGTCTACGTAAGCGTGGCGACGGACAGACACCTGGATACCACTGGTGGCGGCTCCTGTTACGAGAGTTCGTGTGACGTTCCGTGCGTATTAGGAGCCGTGTGTTATGTAGCGTGTATTTCCCTATGCGAAAAAGCGCGGGAATGGACAGGAGGACCGATTCCCACAAGGTATATCACAAAAGCGTTCTATCTTGACGATTTTTTAGTAGCACGAGCATCAAGTGACACCCTTGTTTCTTGCGCAGCACTTTCGGTTCACCTCCTAAGAAGACCGGAGATGAAATTCAAAATAAATCAGAAAAAAATAGAAAAACAATAGTGCAGTTCAAAATTTGTGGGTTTCATTATGGGTTTCATTAACCAGACCATAAGTTTAGTTACAAACCGAATTACTGAAGTGTCTGAAATGAATGGAATTAATTACAAGTCACTGGGACGACCGGGGACGAAATTCAATATAAATCAGAAAAGAAATTGTACACTGCAAAATGTATGAGCTTCGTTGTAGATCTGATATCCGAGCACAGATCACAAGTTTATTTACAAGTTGTGTTACTGAACTGTCTGGAAAAATTAGAATTAAGAATCACTGGTTACCGCGCACAGCACAGAATCGTAGACTTCAGAGACCCGCCACGTTGAGCACCCCTTTGGCAAGATTCCTAGAAACCCGGAAGTAGAAACCGGAAGTAATGACATCACTAATGACGTCACACACAAGAAGGTGGCGTTATATTTAACCAGCTATAATTAATGAAAAACAGTTGCCTCCGAGTTCGGTTAGTGCATTGCGTTCGCCTGAAGTTAACCTAAAGAACACAAACGCCGAGGTGCGAGTGCCACTAGGAGACACGTAAGTCAAGCATTAGGGTCGCCTATAAATTTTTTACTTGATAACTATGGGGCCGAAGTCACTTTTTTTTTTTCATTCGTAGGTGCAGCTTGCCATTGGTCTGCCGCGTCCGACGCAGTGATTGAATGTGCTCTTATAAGCACAGTTTTATAAGAACATTTTCGGGAATGCAGGCCCACTTTTGTGGCGTGAAGGTACGCTTTAATAAAGTAACCTTTTCTCGTCTAGTACAGATTAGGCTGAAAGTCATACCACCGCGCAAACGTCCAAAATTCAAAATAGCCCATATACGCCGAGAAATCATGTTAAACGTGTGCTTGATGAAGAATGTCACCAGTTAATTTTTGCAAATACCTTGCAGGCTAATAACAAAATCCAGCGCATATTCCTAGACATTTGTACAAGCGCAACTAAATTGTCCTTCGACAACTGTACTAATGAACAATAGCTCGAAAGTATATGGCTGCGCCGTAGTCTCGACAAATTTTCGCAGCATTTTACTGTCAGCACATAAGGTCACGCAACAGGTGCGAATTGTCCAGCCTAACTGCAGAAGCGTCTGTGTGGAGCACAGTCAGGTGCTACGAACAGTTGTCCGACGCCTGTTCCGACGAGACCGTCAGTCGGCAGGAGGTCCGAAAGGCCACACCATGGCAGCCTTCGTTCGCGTTGAGGTCCGAATGCAGATAGTGACATCGCCGGTGTCCTGAACCTTCACCTCATCGTCCTGAAACTCACTGGCACGCAGACCGGTCCCAACGCCGCTCAAGGTACAGCTCAGACCCCACTCTATAGGTAGCTCGGTGTGCGTGCGAGGGACCAGCTGGCGGACCACACTGGTCTCAGCTGTGGTCCCGGGGCTCTCATCCTTGGTCTCTACGTGCGTCTCCTTCCGTGTGGCGGCCGCCTTCCGTTCTTTCTTCTTTATCTTTGCCAGCCTCCTCTTTTGGTGACTCTTCCTTTTGCAGCGCTTGCGACGCTTCTTTCGTCTCTTGCTTGGCGCACGTAAAGCTGCCTGGTCTAGCAAGACCTCGTCTTCAACGTCGGGAACAAAACCACTAGCTCGAGGAATAACGCTGACGCCGCTTCTCGAAGCGGCCACCAACGCCTCGGAAGCGGGGGTGTCGTCTGAACACTCGGCTTTGCTGTGCGTGTCTACGCTCCGAACTTCTAGTGCTCCGGCCTCGTCTGGACATTCAACGAGCTCGAGCTGCTTTTCTTCGTCCGGGCAATAAGGGGGTGAAGAGGAGCCAATAGAAAACTCTTCCGTGGTTTCCTGCGGTGAGTGGCTGTCGTCTGGCTTTTCGCAAGGAAACCACATTTTACTGGTGCTCGGCGCGCATAAAGTCGGCAGAAAATTAACGTGGCGAGTTTCAAGGTGCTCGCACGATTTCGACTGCGGTTTCAGATCAACGGAAGATACTGCTGTCACAGCAGCCGCGACTTGCGATATTCTTTTTGGCGACATTCTGCCAAACCTCTGCTTAGGACCTCTTTTACAGAGACGTTCTGCTAATATCCGCCGAGTAGGTTCGTCTTCGCTCTTGTCTGATTCCTCAGTCATCCACTTCAGATCGTCGTACAGCCCGTGATCCGCAGTCGCTGCAGGCAAAGCCTTCTTGAACGGTTGCGATACCGTATCATCCACTGCATGCTCGATACGTGCTCGAAATTCGGCAGGCCTTTGCGATGCTTGCCTGTCACGGGGATCCGCGATTTCCAGGTCGAACAATTCCAGCTCACCGGGAGATTGCAAAGCATAGCTGTTCTCTTGCGAAGGGTCCCACGCAGCCACCTTTTCATCTATCTCTATTTCGTCTGCTGACATTACCTCGAGGGATGACCTTCGCGTTCGGCCATCAAACAGCGTCGACCAAAGGCCGCGGTCTCCGACGCCCTCGTCTTCGTCCGAGTGTTCGTCTCCCTCGTCATCCGCAGGCGAGTGCGGCGAAATTTCATTTGTCAGCCGCACCAGCTCCATCTCTACTGCGAAGCTATCAGCCCGTGGTTCATATGTGGTGACGTCACACGCGGTGCAGGTCTTCACCGTTTGGTCAACGTCGCTAAACGGCCTTTGGGGGGAACCACCGGGCGTCGCAATGCGGCCTTTATATGTTTGCGCTTCTTCATGAGACGGTTCGTACGTCTCCCATTTCAGAACGTCTAACTCGATGGCTTCAATTTCACTTTCCAAAACGTCTTCATTGCTTCTCGGGCGAAACAGTTTTTTCATGCTGTCTTTCTTGTTGAAGTTCAGTATGTTGCGGACACCGAAGGAGGGGAGGAAGTCAGCGCTGCCGGACGCCGACGTCTCGGGCGACTCCGCTGTGCTTTCCAGTAATGGTCTCGGCCACACGGCGCATGCTTCGTGTTCCGTACATGCCGAGTCACTAGGTTCGCTTAAAGGTTCGCTCCTTGCAGCTCCCGCGGCCACCGGTTCGTTCCGTGTTGAAGGCACCTGAGAGCTGCCGAGCGAATCACTGCTACCCTGACTGGATGGTCGGCTGCGGTTTCTCGGTGCTTCGTCGCTAGCGAACATTCTGACGACCGGCTCGTCGACCGCTGAAGTTGCTTCCTTCTCGACGCCGCTGCAACGCGAGCCTACGCTGTCTTCGTCAGGACCTCCTTGGCGCACATCGCTGGCTGCAGTGGTTTGAGTGCGAAGTGGCTTCTCGCGCTTGTTGCGACTCATCCAGGCACGCATGTCACCTCGAAAATCCGGCTGGTCAGCCCCCAACGCGCCTGGTTCAGGAGAACTTTCTACTAGGTCGTGGTTCGCCTTGGATGCGGCCGCGCCTTTCGTGGCAAAACTGTACCTTGGCAAGTGAAGGTGCAACTTTTGAACGGGCGCGTCGATATCGCAGCAGCCGTCCGTGCCCAGAGACGCGAAAAGACGATGTACAGGAGCGCGAAGGATTCCCAGCAGGCCCCACGACTCACAGAGCTGCACCAGCACGACGCTGTACCTTCGGCAGAGCAGCGCCCACGCCGTGCAGCCATCCATGACTGCATGTCTTCTTCTTCTGTCCCAACCGAAACGGCGCGAGGTTGAACCAAACTTCTTTCTCGTCCCAAGTGGCGTGGACAGATAACTTGACAGAGAAAAGGCGTGGAACCGGTGAATTTTGCTTTAGCTGCGCCTCTCGCGAAATGACCGCTGTCCTAGTCGACTGCACCTCGTCGCAGTGGCGCACGCAGCCACTCAAGAAGTGGGACGGGGGGGGGGGGGGGGCGGGGGGGCTCGTCTCTTTTTTGTCTTATGAGGAAGCTTTAGCTCGGGCCCAACTCCGACGCGGCCTATTCAAATACATGTAAAACGCAAAAACGTTTTTATGAGACAACCCCTGGACGGATTTCAATGAAATTTATTGCATTTGAAAGAGAAAGTTGAATTCTAGTGACTGTTGGAAGCGGAATATCTATTTAGGGCTTGAATTTTCTTAAAACGATTTTCAAATATTTGACCGTTTGAAAAAAATAGAAGCACAATTTTTAAATATTGATAGCTCTGTATCAAAAACAGATATCGCGGTTCTGTGAACGGCATCCATTAGATAACTGAAAGCGGACAAATTCGATATGTCATTTTACATCTTACGTGAATTCGTTATGTTGTTTACAAGGGTTCTGCAAAAGCTGTATTTCCATGTTACTAAATTTTTTGAGATTCATGTGTAATATATCAATTTTGTCCGCTTTGGATATACTATTATATGCATTTCACAGAATTGTATTATCGTTTTTCCTATAGGAGTTACGAAGTTGTAAACTTGACAGTTTTGTTTTTTGAAAATTTGAAAGTTTTGTTTTTTGAAGATTGACGCCATAACTAGAAAATTCGAAACCAACAGTCACTAGACTTTAAGTTTTTCTTTTAAATGCAACAAACCTCGTCAAAATTGGTGCAGTGGTTGCCGAGAAAAACGAATTCTCTTTTTACATGTATTTAGATAGGAGCACCCGAGCTAAAGCTTCCTCTTATGTCATTACTGTTATCACAAAACTTCCACCATGACATAAATACTGGTATTTTGTTAACAGTCGAGCATCCCACTCATTTCTACTGGTCGGTTTTTCCGCTCGTATGGGATTCTGGGAATTAAAACTGTACCATGCTTCAGATATATCCATAGTTTACTGCGCTAAGTCCTTAAATAACAAAGGGTGGTTCTCGACGCATTATGGGGGAGAAAACACAATGCCATTGTTAGAACGAGTGAGTACATGTGCACTCATCTTGTTGCCTTAAGAGATGCGATATTAAACTGATAAATGCGCTGTATGGAGTGCGAAACTATTACAAACAAACAGAGTGCTGCATTTATGAAGATGACTTATCTTTTCACAATAAATGAAGTTCATGCAATTTAATTGAAATAATCATTATCCTACATTTTCTGTAAGGGTTAATAATGACGCGAAAAGTTAGTCGTACAAAGGAGAACATCAGTCTAAATTTTGAAGACGAAAGAAAGCATGGAAACATCGCTACCGATTGCAGAATTAAACAGTGACAAAATAACTTTAATCAAATTATTCCCGTCGATTTGAAGACTAGTACGCTCAACAAAAACATGCTAACACATTTATGCCAAGAAGACCAGTTCAAAGTCTTAAATTCGAAGTACAGCAGCAACATATCTATTTATAGAACATTCATCTTACTTTAGTACTTGGTATAAACGCTACAGAATCAACATTATGGCAGCGCAAAAAGAAAATGCCCCTAAAACTCGACACTGCAACTAAAATAGTGATTATACATCTCAATAGCTGCAGCTCGGGGAACGAAACGCACATGTAATTATAACTAGCTTCCTCCCCAACTCTCCAGCAGCAATTCGACTTTTATATCGAACTGGAAATTTAAAGAGTACGCGAAAGCAATGCACGAAAACAATGCAGATCATCGGTGGTGCTTATTTCGCCACTGTTGTGCAAAGTACGAGCCAACTTGATGGTGCTGTGCATGCTTGTAGAAAGGAAATTTTACTTGCAGAAAACTTCATTTCGCATCACTTGTCCTGGGGCCTAAAAACAGAACTGTGTGGTAAGCGACTACATATAGGAGTGAACTATTCATTTGTTGAATTGTCGTTGAATTGACATTTCATATCAGAACACAGGACATGGAAAATTTGCCAGAGGTACATTTCGTTTGGTCTTAGGTTTAATAAGAAGGTGTGGGAAATGGTAAATGCATTAACAAATAGAAGAAAACAGTTTGGTGATATAAAGGAAATTACTATAAATGGTAGAACTACTTGTGGTCAGGATCTGGCTAACTCAATGAATGCCCATTTTATAAATGCAGGATGTTATGAAGAGCCTAATGCCACTGATTGTGAGACTAATATTACGGCTATACCCATGTTAGAACAAACAATATTCATGCAACCAACATCTCCTACCGAAGTGGAAGCGTCCATAAGGCTGCTGAAAAGTAACGTCGCCCCTGGAATTGACGAAATTGGCTCCAAAGAATTAAAAAAAATATCTCACTTTGTTTCGGGGACAATTGCTCACATTATTAATCTCATGCTAACAACCGGTGTTTTCCCACATAAACGTAAGATAGCACGAGTAAGAGCTATATTTAAAAGAGGTGATAGAAATAATTTATCAGATTACCGACCGATATCGGTGCTCCCATTTTGTCCAAAATCTTTGAAAGTGTGATAAACCAACGGCTAATTTCTTTTTTTGACAAACACAAAATCTTGTCTAGTAGCCAATATAGATTTCAAAAAAATAGATCAACCGAAGAGGCGTTGTGCTACATTAAAGATAGCATACTTACTAACATTGACAGTAAAAAGTTAACACTTGGTTTATTTCTCGACTTAAAGAACGCATTTGATTCAATAAAATACGATATCCTACTGCACAAACTGTCTAGATATGGTGTGCGGGGAGTTGTATTAGAGCTCGTTAAAAACTACTTAAGTGACCGCTATCAGATCGTGCAAATAAAAGATGCCACATCATCACAGCTAAAGTTAACACAAGGCGTTCCACAGGGGTCAATATTAGGACCGTTTTTATTTCTTGTTTACAATAATGACATTGTAACTATACCCAACTCTCCTGAACTTATTATGTATGCCGATGATACTAATATCTTTTTTAATTCCACAGATTTAACAGATTTAGAAAGAAGGGCCAACACTTACCTTGCATCCCTCGCGGCCTGGCTGCGGGAAAATAGGCTGCAGCTTAACACAACAAAAACAAAGTACATAATATTCCGTGCACTTAACAAACCACTAATAGAGAAATAGTTTTAACTTTTGAAGGGCAACAGATAACCAGGGTTAAAGAGCAAAAGTTTCTTGGTGCTTGGTTCCAAGAGCACCTTTCATGGAATGTACACATTAATAATTTAGCTACCGAACTCTCCCGATCTGTTGGATGCTTGTATAAAATTGCACACTTAATACCTATTTGGCTGAAACAAAATCTATATACTTCACTGTTCTACTCCAGATTATCCTACGGCATATTGGTATGGGGTACCACAACAAAAGCTAACTACAACAGGCTCATTATTCTGCAAAAGAAAATATTGCGCATTTACGAAAACTATCAGGGACCATGTCATGAACTAAGCACATTACCATTATTTTTTAAATACCGAATGCTTAAGGCTAACGACGTTTACGATTTTAAACTACTGCAGTATATGTATAAAAATGCACTCTATATACACAAAAACATTAATGAAGCTCCTTACGATATGAGACTAAAAAGAAAACGGACCCTAAACACAAGGACCAAGTATGGTAAACAAACAACCAGGTACCAAGTACTAACAATCCTAAATAAGCTAGAAGATAACATTGGTTTCAGTATGACAAGAAACGCCTTCAAAAACCATGTGAAGGAATTGTTACTAACACAGTGTTTGAGAGAGTGATTGTTGCCACATAAATATATTATAACCCGCTTTTCTTTTCCTGTTTTTCTGTTTTACATGGATACGTACATGTTCATGGTTATATGCTGCACTTTAGTGTACTATGGTAATTTACCTGTATAACCTGTACGTTATTGACTGTGAACCGTTACTGTGAACTGTGACTGTGAACCGTTATTGACTGTGAACGATGTGTGGCACGACTGGCTCGCTAATCTGCAGATCACCAGAGGCGGCGCGTGGGTGTCGCGTGGGCACGATTCACAGCAGCCGCCGCAGACAGACCTCCGCTCATGCAGCTCTTTGTTTCCATACAGACGGCGCGGCGCCATCTCGTAGCCCTCGTCGCCGCAAAGTCCGTCTTGCGCGGCACTACGCTTTTCTTCTCACGCTTTCGCTATACCCTCCTCCCCCGCTTTCCTCCTCACACTCTCTTCGCTATCACTGTCTTTCGTCTGCCGCTGCGCTCTGGGTTCGCTGCCATCCTTCGCTGTGTTCGTTCGCTCGTTTACTACAGGAACAACCCCAACGTGCGCCGCAACAACGGGCGCAGCGCTGCGTTCTAAAAACAAGCGTGCTCTGTTCGCAATTCTTCGTGCTAGGAAGGTGCTACCAACCCCCTCAGCGTTAGACTCGATCGTTTTGACCCCGCAAGAAATGAGCGCCTCCCTAAAGAGATTGCCAGAGATTTAGAAAATTGATTTGCAGCCCGTCTTCCGGCAACTCAAATTGCAATAAACCTTTCGGATGGCTTCACGTCAATTTCACTGTGAGCTAAATCAGACTGCATTATGCTTTCTGAATACAGCCTGTGGTCCTGACGGAATCACAAATGCAATGTTAAAAATATTGTTACAGGAATCGCCTAATGTTCTGTTAGACCTGGCTAATTATGCAATTACAAATTTGTGGATTCCATTGCAATGTGAGCTTTCCAAAGTGACAATGGTGCTTAAGAAACAAGAGAGAGGGTATACTTTGGAAAGCATTAGGCCCAGTTCGCTTACGTTCAACGTAGTTGAATTAATTGAGAAACTTCCTCACCTTCGTGTCATGAAATTTGTTATTGATAATTCAATTCTTAGTACCTGTCAGAGTGGTTTAAGGGCTGGTTGCTCCATCTTCGTTCGACGCCATAAGATAGATAGAATAAACTTTATTGTCCAACGGATGAGGCGATCTACCCATTCCCCGCGAGGCTGGTCAGGGGGCGGGTGCCGTCGCCCCAGGTGCAGGCTGAGAGGTCTTGAGTCCCAGCAGCCTCTTCAGCCAGTTGGGCGAGCCGGAGCTGGAGACCAGAGTCCGAGCTGCGCAGCAGTGTCTTCCACGTGTCTCTACTACCTATATTGTGCGTCCCCTCAGTAGAGTACGGGCATTCCCATATTATGTGGTCGAGGGTCCCTCTCACCCTACAAAGATTACACCTATCGCTTTTGGCCTCGGGGAACATGTGGTTCGCCATAACCGGCTGCGGATACGTATATGCTTGCAGTCGTCTTGACGCGACTGCTTGTCTGTTGCTTAATTTCGGATCTGGCGGGGATACGTCATAAGAAATACGTACGCTGCTTTAGTGAAGCTCGATATCGCTAAAGGATACGATACCGTAGAGTACGCTGTTCTGATAAATTGGTTAACGTCCTTTAGTGTCCCTGGGTATACAATAGCATGGATTCATTCATTTCTAGGTGACAGAGAATTCTAGTGCTGTAAAAGCATTTTTTCTTCTTCTATGCATAACCAAACGAGAGGAGTACCGCAAGGCTCAGCCCTCTCCCCGATGCTTTTTAATATTTTTATGAGCACAATTCCCGTCACGAAGAAGTAGCTACTTGTGTTTATGCAGATGATATTGCGTTTTCACCATCTACAGCCGACATCCATACGCTCTATTGACGACTACAAAATTAAATTTGTAACCTGGAGAAGTGAGCGAACGTCAGTCAGTTTTCACTCAAAGCCAGGAAGTGTGCCATTTCCGTTTTACCGATACATGACAATGCACATCTCATTGTCTTACCACCTTCAAGAGATACCACAGGTAGAGTCTGTTAAATACCTTGGGATGATTTATTACGCCTCTCTAAACTGGCGCCCACACATAGATCATGTGACCCGTGCAGTTGGCATATTCCGTAGGCTGAGCAATCGTTGAATAGTATTGAGAATAGAAACACTCCAAATGATATATCGTATGTACGTTCGTCCTCTATTAGAATAGGCTTGCGTGCTTTTCTCTGAAGCTCCAGCCTACAACTCCCCTCTCTGATTCTCTTAGAAAGAGAAGCATTAAGCTTGCGCCTATAGGGTTTCCTAAATTTTTTGCAAATTCTATTGTTGTTGTCCCGAGTTGCTGTGGCGCATACCCACAGTGAAGGATTGGCCATGATTCTGGTGGTTCAATTTGGTGTATAAAAAGGAAATTAACAATTTGAACGTTGGAGCTTAAAAAGTAAAAATTTTGTGCGTCGGGAAAAAAAAGCAATCTAATAATGTTCTTTACCTAGAGTCCCGAGTTCCTCCTCTTTCTTGCAGGTTCCGTCTTTTGGCAGCGCACACGTTCTTGAGAATTTATGAATCACCGTTGCAATATTTTCAAACAATATTTATTTCGCAGCCTGCGTTGTTTCTTGGTGTCAACTGGCCGCGATTGCATATACTCCGCAAATTACATTCATGCAACAATTACTTGACACTCTAAAAAAATTAAATTATGGGGTTTTACGTACCAATGGAATGGAATGGAAAACTTAATTGACTCTTTTAAGGTTCTAGCGGGTCGAGGCCGAAGTCTTCATTCTTGAAGCTTGGGTCCTCTTCAGCCAGGGATGGGCCCCTAGTCCAGGGCTCCACTGAGCCGGGCCGCCTCGCACGCGTGCGCTATTAGAGCTCTTTGAGCCTCTAGCTCGCGGCTGATGAGCCGGCTCTCCCATTGCTCCGCACTTGGTATTTTGTGTTTGTGGAATGCCTGGTTTCCTGTACACTCCCATGTAATGTGGTATAATGTTGGTTTAGCTCCACACCACGGACAGGTTGCGTTATACTGCGTGGGGAACATCCTACTTAGTATGTGTAAGTTTGGGAAGGAGCCCGTTTGCAGTCTCCGCCATCCTGCGGCCTCCTCCTTTGTTAATGCTTTATGTGGTGGGGGATATTGATATCTTAACCCCTTATAGAGGTTTAATAGCTCTGAATAGCTGTTCCCGCAGTTGATCTGTGGCCCCTCTGGGGCGGTTGACGTTCCTGCTCGGCTGGTCATCCCTCGAGTATAGGCTGTCTGCCCCTTCGTTGCCCCTGATCCCTGCGTGGCTTGGTATCCAGATAATGTTATGTGTGCGTTGTCCCTCAGCGATTGGAACTCTGCTGAGGATCTTGAGCGCCGTGTTACTAATTCTGCCAAAACCACTTTCTGATTATGAGGCACGCCGTAGTGGGGGACTCCGGAAATTTCGACCACCTGGGGTTATTTAACGTGCACCTAAATCTAAGTACACGGGTGTTATCGCATTTCGCCCCCATCGAAATGCGGCCGTCGTGGCCGGGGTTCGATACCGCGACCTCGTGCTCAGCAGCCTAACACCACATCCACTGAGCAACCACGACGGGTTACTTGACACTTTGGGCGTGCGCATCTGCGATGTACTTCTGATTGCCGACAGATCTGTAGCCATCGACGTTAAATTCGATGACATTTTTTTCTAATAATGGAAAACTACCTCCAAATCGTATTGATGCACTTGACTGTCTACATGGGGCGAAATATCTTTCATCGATTGGCCTCCGCTCGGTCTATTGGCAGATCGCTGTTGACAAGAAGGATCGCGAAGAGCCAGGCCCGTCGCCCGTACAGTCAAGAACCAATGATGTTCATGTCTCCCGTCTGAAGCCCTACGTGCGTGCTTTTGCCGGGCCATAATCGCTTGAGCCGGGTCAGCGCTCCAACCCCGGCGGCGTAATGTCGCGATGCGGAATAGGACGTGCAGACAAGCGACGATGACGAAGAAGTGTTGTTGCTGGGGCGCTTCGGTCGCCATGTTATAGTGTCAGCTGGTGCCTGCAGCATTCGCCTTGCATAAACAACATTCGTGCTTGTCTCCGCCTCGCAACAGTATTATACACGGTCTATTACAAGATCATCTGCAAAGCCTTCAAACAAATATCGTAACTGCGACAGATGCTCCGAAATGGGAAGAAAAGTAAGGTGTACGAATATTTTTCCCAATTCTTGATTTGATGTTTTCTCTTAGGCTGCCATATTTTATGCCCATCTTTCTGGCCGAAGTCATATTAGTGGTGCTCGCTCTACGCAAATTAAGTCGATCAATTACATCAGCCGTGATTCCTTATCATGTGCTCATCCCTAAGCGTTTCTCGCGACTCTCGTGTAAATAGGACGTTTAGTTCATTGGTACCTGGATAATTGAGACGTGTGCGTTCAATTTGGGTGCCTCGCCATAAAGTACTATTTATAAAGGAAATCGCAGGCACCGATAACCGGCTCGAATCTCCGGTATTGTCATTTGACTGCTCATGTCAGTCCTGCTAGATATCGTAGGAGTGTCAGACTCCGCAATAACTAACACTACTAACAACACTAACATTAATGCCTAACACAATAACTAACTAGATATGTCTGACGTTTCGAAGGGACCGCCACCACGGGAGAGCGGAAGGAAAGGAAACTAGATGCGCAAGCGCTTGGAACGCCGACAAAGAGAGGGCGGTGCGGACGCACACATGGCCGACGCAGGTCGGCTTTTTGGGCTAAGATCCGATCGTACCTGTGGCTGTTCAAAAAGCTTGCAGTCAGCGAGGCGGTCGCAGCCTCGCTCGATGTCTACGTGCTACATCGCCGCCAGGTAAATAAAACTCACTAAAACTACACTGACACACACTTCTGTGCCAGCTGACAATTAAAGTTCCAACAAAACTCAACAAACGCTTAACGAACCCACACCTTCACGCTTGCCCAAAAACAAACACCAAAACTCTAGTGCTTTGTCTTGTGTCTTTATGTAAACAGCAGTCCTTTTTGAAAAAAATTGTAAGAAACCTTATTTTTTATCGAAATCCTCTGTTCTTACCCTTATGCCTGGGACTTCTTCGGGCCTCAGGTGTGACAAGGGTAGTTCAAGGGCGCGTTACAGGTCCCGGAGCCCACTACTCGGAGTCCATAGGGGTATGTGTCATTGTGCTTTGACCATTTCTGCACTATCTTCGGGATCGGCCCACAGTTCTTGCACACGCACATGAAATATGCACGGAAGTATGTCATGGATAGGAGCTTCGCTGTAGAAATGGCAACTAGATGCTCGCCCCCTAGTGGCCGCCTGAAGCAACAACTCATCTAGGTTCAAGTTTGAAGCGAAAGAGAGCCTTCTAGCATGACCCACGCTGAATGCCTCGTAGTTCTCAAATCGTTGTGATGCCGCCGCACACAAGTCCGAAAATGAAAAAAAAAAAAACTACGGATGTCGAAACACTTGTGTGCCATTATGCGTGTCATCGCAGTGGAAAGACAGCAATGTAAGATTTCATGTTTTCGCGAAACAAGCAGACAACGTACAGGCGCTCCCAGAATAATTCGGAACGCAGGACACGCAGCTGCTCGTCGGCGGAGCGCGCCGGCGGATAAATACAGGCAAGATTTGCGCATGCGCGGTCTCCCTAGCGAGCAAGTTTCGCTCCCTAGTGCATCTAGTTTGGCGTTGCCTTGCTCCAAGTAAAGTGTACTACTCCAAGAAGGTAGCGCTAGGTGCCCTGGGCGAATGAATGTCTAGCACAGCATGCATGCACCGTAATCTATAAATAAACGCTTGTGGATTCCTTGCACCGTATTCTCGCCATGATCTGCATCCCGTCTGGGAGATAGCAATGCTTTGCGTGATTACATGACTAGTGAGGCCGCTTGGCTACAACGGCATCGCTGTCTTATTTTTTCCACCCTGTTACCCTGTCCTGCGAAGTATTAGCTCTTAGCAAAATAGCTCCCTATCCGTGTTACTACTAGCTTCGTAATACGAGGACAATTACCACTATTACATGACCCCTCTTCACGGGTGTGTCTGCGATAGTGGCAATAAAAAAGTTTACAATATGAAATAACGCGGCACGTTTATCAAGGCCAATTTCTCGCACAAGAACTCACTTCATGCAAAGGGCACTCTAATGAAGTCTTCACGACTCTAGTCATTTATTGGCGCACCCCGTTACGTGGTTTGCATATATTGTGCGCCAATTAATCATGGAATCTGGAGCATTGGTAGCGAGTATCCTTACGTATTGATCGCGTGTCGGCGTTTGTTGGCGAAGATACCCATTTTCATGCTCATTTTATTTTGCTCAGAGGAAATATACAATGATAATCATGGGTAGGCTGTGTGAGCTGAATGCAAAAAAAAAAAATAGTAAGGAGAACATGGTAAATCTAAATGACAGGAAGAACACTGGGTTTATTTTTCCACAGTAAACAAAAAGAACCGAAACGTAACTGTTTCGTCTAAAGCTGTTGGCATGTTCCGCTATCAATATCTCGCGAATGCGACGCGACGTCCACGCGAAGCGCAGCTTCTACGCGGCGTGGAATTTACTCGTAGAGCGCATCGACGAAGTCCCTCCTCTCACCAAGGCGCTTCCACTCGCGCGTTATGGTGAGCCAGAGCTCGTCGGCACTGGCCCCTTCCAGATTCAGCTTGCATAAACTTCATCATGCCCCACACCTACTACAAAACATTGAAGTCTGCACCTTTCCGAGGCCAGTCAAGAACGCGAACACTACGTTCTTGAAGAAGTTTTTCCACAGCTCTGGCGGTGTGCACAGGGCCCAGGTCTTGTTGGAACAAGTAGCAGCCATATTTAAATGGTCCGTCCAGAGCGTATGGCAATAGATGGTGGTCCAGAATTTCGCAGTAAGCTTTAGCTGTGAACGATGGGGACAGTCGGATTAGCGGACCGAGGCCCTCTTTGCTAATTGCTCCCCAAACGTTGATAGTACAGCAGCCACTGCTGTAGATCTCGTATACATACCGAGGCTCGTATCTGCACGAAAAGAAGGGAATGATCTTTTCACATGAAATACCTTTTGCGCGTCCGAAAACTTTGTGCTTAAAAGATCAGAAAGAAAATGAAAAATGAAAATAGCTGCAGTTATATGGTCTCCATACGCGGCGCTCTTGACCCCATCTAGATGAAGATGTCGATTAATTTGAGAATATGACTTCCTTCCATTCTTCAGTCGTCCAGCGCTCATATGCCCTGCCAAACTCAAGGCGCCGGCGTTTTTGGCGCTCCGTAAGGTGTGGCTTTTGCGCCGCGACAAATCCAGGAAGACCAGCCCCTCGCAAATTGTTTCCTCACTGTCTTGCACGTTGAGGGCTGTCTTGATCTAGCGGGCGCTCTGAAAAGGATTAGCAACGGCTGCAGCAACAATGAGAAGTCGGACCCTTCCGACGTGCACCAGTGTCGTCCCGATCGTGCTGCATCTTTGAGTCGGCCATCTTCATCCTTGTATGCTTGGATTATTCGGTTGACCGCACTTATAGACTTTCCTGTGAGGTGGCATATCTCACGTTGAGGTATACCTTGCCAATTGAGCTTAATTATATTTCTCCTCACATTCATCGGCACTCTTTTCGACATGTTGCCTCGATAGGAATAGGGCGAAATTAGCGTAACTGTCATTGTTTCAATGTGTTCGTATCTCTTTATCAATCGAGCCGCCGATATCATCATGGTTGCATCAGACGAAAACGCCGCCCTTTGCCAGCGCTAGTCACGGTCACCTACCGTAAATATTTTGAGCAAATCATAAATACGGCCCGCACGCAAAATGAAAAAAAAAAAAGCGCGCAAGCACCCGAACATGCAGACACGAGCGCTTATGCTCCAACGCGAGTGCATGCGCAGACGCAGCTTGTCACAGACACCACCGGCCCAGCCCCCCTTGACAAAACGTTAAGGGGCACCTAGGGCTACCGTTTTGCAGACACTCAACACAAACTAGGTGCACCAGGGAGCCAACCTTGCTCGCTAGGGAGACCGCGCACGCGCAGACCATGGTACTACTTTTTCCACGGGCGCGCTCCGCCGGCGAGCGGCCGCGTGTGTTGCGTTCCGAATTATTCTGGGAGCGCCTGTACATCGGAGAGCGACTTGGATAAGAAACTGCGCATTGGGAAGCGGTGACGACTGATACTACTCCGGTTTGTTCGAAGGCTGAGGTAGTGGCCGTCGTCACACCCGAGCGCCCGGGCCAGCAAGCGCGAGCAAGCGTCCGTGGCGTCGCAGCCTAATGGCTTAGGTGCCGTCTCACTGCTACAGACACCGCCGACTTTTTCGCTCAATGGGCCATTTGACGCTTTCGCATCAAAAACACTGTAGAACAGACAGATGTATATTACTCAGTATCTACCACTGCTTATTCGACACGCGATCTCAAGTTTCGGAGACACGTTGAAACGAGAGGCGGCAAGATGCGTTCGCTCCCCTTTGCCTGCGCGCTTAATCGCGTTAGCATTGACAGCAAGTGCTCGTGGTCATTGAGTGAGAGCTGTTCAGGTTTGTCTGTGCGCGCATATGCATGCTTGGTAATTAGTAAGAGATTGTTCACCGCGATATCTCTGCTACGAATTAACTGCGAACGTTACACCCAATGATGCAACTTATGATGTCTAATACTTTGCTATTGCTATCAATGGCTCGCTTTTCGGGCGAAACTGTGAGCTTTTGTTAGTGACAACCATAAATGATAATGAAGCGAGCAGACAATGAAGGCTAGGAAGACATAGCAAATTAACTGGGGCTTTAATTTATATGCAGTAATAAATATGAAGAGAAATGAAAGTCTACAAAAAGATAATTTAATTACCACCTTTGGGAGACGAATCCACGTGTGGATTCAGTAGAGGTTGATGAAGATGTTGCTTGTGATCCCACTGGCCCAAAGTGTAACTTTAACGTTTTCTTTTATTTCGCCCTTCCTAATATTTCTGCATTTAAATTAAAATCATATTTAATTTCTCTTATGCTCCTTTCGGCTAGAATGTTCGCTGGCTTCTAATAGTATTCTGAGAACAAGAAACATTTTGTGGAAATACTGCAGAATCTATTCAAGATAATTCGTCAGCGTCAGCATTACCATCCAGAGGTAAAATATGTTCTATAGTCGGCCTGTCAAAGTCCTCCAAATTCCTTGTATGCCTTCTCACTCACTCACTCACACTCACTCACTCACTCACTCACTCACTCACTCACTCACTCACTCACTCACTCACTCACTCACTCACTCACTCACTCACTCACTCACTCACTCACTCACGCACTCACGCACTCACGTGCACTGCTCTCTTCCTATCTCTTAATGTTATGCCGAACATTTTTCTTTCCATTGACCTTTGAGTGGTCGACTTGTTCTCGAGCTTCCTTGCTGCCCTCCAAGTTTCTGCCCCACACGTTAGCACTGGCAGAATGCAATGAGTGCACACCTTTCTTTTTTTTCGATGACAGAGGCAAGCTCCCAGTCAGGATTTGATGTCTGCCTTATACACTCCAACCCATTTTTATTCTGTGAATTTTCTTCACATGTTCAGGGCCCCCTGTGAGTAATCGACCTACATAAACATACTCCTGCACTAACTCTAGAGGCTCACTGGCAATCACAAATTCTTGTTTCCTAGCCAGGCTATTGAACATTATCTTTGTCTTCTGCATATTGATCTTCAACCCCATTCTTGCACTTTCTCGGTTAAGGTCCTCCGTTATTTGTTGCAGTTCATCTCCAATGTTGCTACAGGACAATGTCATGTGCAAACTGAGAGGTTACCAAGATATTCGCCATTGATCCTCACTCCTAAGTCTTCCCAGTCTAATAGCTTGAATATTTCTTTTAAACATGCAGCAACTAGCATTGGAGATATTTTGTCTCCTTGCCTGACCACTTTGTTGATAGGCAATTTTCTACTTTACTTGCGAAGAACCAAGGTAGCTGTGGAATCTTTGTAGCTATTAGTCAAGATATTCATGTATGCCTCCTGTAAGCCTCGTTTACACAATGCCTCCATGACTGCTAGTATCTCTACTGAATCAAATGCCTTTGCATAATCTATGAAAGCCCTGTAGAGAGGTTGATTGTACTTCACAGATTTCTCACTTATCTTACTGATGACATGTAAGTGAAAGCTGGTTAATTATTAATACTAGTGCCACACAGCATCCAATTTTCTCCGACATGCTTAACAGAAGTATGAGTAAGCATAAAAGTGTCATCTCTTAGGTTAAGTTTTCACTGCTGTCACTTGCTAGCCTGACTTGGGATGTCCTCGTGAATTTTGCAACAGGTATGTATTTCGTATCTTAAGGTACAACATACTTCATATGCTGCACTGAAAGTACAGATACTGATATATGTCCTGTGGAACATATACAGATTTAAAGAGACTCGAGGAGTAACTGACAGTGGCGTAGCCAGAAATTTTGTTCGGGGGGGGGCTACGCCACTGGCCCTATATATATATATATATATATATATATATACGTAGCTGCAGCTCAACCTCCTCCTTAAGAGGAAGCTTTAGCTCGGGTGATCCTATTTAAGTACATATAGAAGGGGAATTCGTTTTTCCCTGCAACCACTGCACCAAATTTGAGGAGGTTTGTTGCATTTAAAAGAACAAGTTTAATTCTAGTGACTACTGGTTTCGAATTTTTCATTTAGGTGGTCAATTATTTATTAAAAATTGTCCAAATCGAAAATTTTCAGAAAACGAAACTATCAAGTTTAAAACTCCGTGACTCAACAATGAAAAATGATATCACAATTCTGTGAATTGCATCTAATAGCACATCTACAGCGGACAAAATGGATATGTTACACATGAATCTCAAAAAAATTCAGTATTGTGGAATTACGGCTTTTGCAGAACCCTTGTACACAACGTAACCAATTCACGTAAGATACAAATTGACATAGCAAACTTGTCCGCTTTTACTGTTATAGTAGATGCCGTTTACAGAACCACAATGTCTGTTCTTCATGCATAGCTATTCGTTTGTAAACGTCGTGCTTCTATTTTTTCAAACTTTCAAAATTTTCAAAATATTTTAAACAAACTTCAGGCCCTGAATCGAAGTTTTGTTTCGAACAGAACTAAGATTTAACTTTCTCTCTCAAATGCAACAAATTTCAATAAAAGCGATTAGCAGGATTATCTAAGAAAAGCTTTTCTGCGTTTTACAAGTATTTGAATAGGCCGCGTCGGATTGGGCCCGAGCTAAAGCTTCCTCTTAAACAAGTTGTCAAGGGATCAAATCCATGAATAATAACTGCATTGTCATTGCCAAAGATGCTGCAAGCGAATTCTTGAATGCTACGCACTGTAAGTACAAGTAAAATATGTATTTTTTCATAAAATATTATACTCGTATGTGCCAAAAATTGTGCCCAACATAACTGACGTCAATGCTTCCATGTTTTTTGTCTATTTATTAAGTAAAGAAAATATCACACGAACTTTAGAACTATATCAGTTCGAAACCAGGAAAGCAGTGCATGCCACTGATATGAAAAATTAAAAGGCAATGAACTGAACAAGTTTAGGACAAATATGTTAATGAAACTTTGTCATTCAAGAACCGTGCTTACATTCTTGTATATATGCAATGGCCAGTGAAAAATCTCAATGACGCAGTAATTTGTTTTAATGTATTACGCAAAAGCAGCTGTCACCGGTCGTGTATCGTGAGTAATTGCACCGAAATCATAGTCGCAACAGAGAGCACGTATAAAAAGCAGGAATTCTGCATGATATACGAGGGCAAGTCAAATGAATGTGAGCCAACAACGGGGTACTTTATTTAAAAGTAGTCTTCATGAGAATTTAGACATTTGTCCCATTGACTAACGAGTCGCGTGATTCCCGTCTTATAAAACTCCTTGGGTTGCTGCTTCAAAAAGTCTGTACCTGGTTCCCTTGAGCTGTTTTTTCGGTTGCCCCAAAATGTAGAAGTCGCAAGGTGACAGGTCTGAGCTGTATGGCAGATGTTGCGGCGTTTCCCACTTGAACTTTGCCAGTTTTGTATTAACCACATAAGCAACGTGGGGACAGGCATTGTCGTGGAGCAAGATGACCCCATTCGTCAATTTTCCACGTCGTTCGTTCTTAATTGCGACACCCTGCCGTTCTGGCGTTTCACAATATCGGAAACAATTGATAGCCTCTCAAGATTTAGCAAATTCTATCAGTAATGGACCCTGACGGCCGAAAGAAAAGTCAACAACACCTTTCCAGCGGAAATGATGGCCTTTGCGTTCTTTGGGCGTGGTAAATTCGAATGTTTCCACTGTAAGCTTTGCCGTCGTGTTTCAGGCTCGTAGTAGTGGCACCAAGGTTCGTCCCCGATCACAGTTGCAAACAAGAAGTCGTCATGCTCATTGTGATACCCGATCAGATGAGTCAAGGCAGCGTGAAACTTTTCCGTCTTCTCGCGATGGATCAAAATCTTGGGGATCCATTGCGCACCAAAGAGCCGATAACCGAGAAGCTCATGAATTACGGCGTGAACCGAACCGTGACTGATGTTCAGACGGTCTGACAGTTCATCGATGCTTATCCTCTGTTCTTGTTTCATCAGCTCATGAACCTTTGAAATTGTGTGGGGGGTGATTGCACGATGGTTTTGGCCCGGTCTTGGAATGTCTTTACAACGTCCTTTAAACCGTTTACTCCAACACTTCACAGTGGTCAATTAAATGCCGTGTTCGACGTAAAAGGCAGCCATACGGCGATTAATTTCTGTTTTGGAAACACCTTTAGCTGTCAAAAACTTCGTGACACCAAGCTGTTCAACTTTTGAAGTGTCCATTATGTGACGCAACCATATTCAACCCAGTGTATGAGAGCATTAAAGAATATTTATCTTCACACCTGCGTGTCACTTTTGCAAATGAGGCATGCCGTTCTCCTACGCGCATGCCTCGCAGATAATGAACCGAACCGAATTATTGCCCGGTTAGGGCAGGCGCACTTTCATTTGACTCGCCCTCGTACATTAGAAATGCAAAGATACAATGGGATATACAAATGCGAAAATACGGCTTTATAAAGGACAAAAAAGTGTCACTGGAAACAAAGTTCACTGCATGTATACACAAAACCTCGAAACAAGATATTTAAGTATACATTCTAGACATTCTAGACATTCTAGACAAAATCCGGAGTGATTTCCGGCGCCGGGGGTCGCTTTGGTCGGCGGCCGGTGCATGGACAGCACGAAAAAATTTCGGGGGGGGCTGAAGCCCCATAAGCCCCCCCCCCCCTGGCTACGCCCCTGGTAACTGAAGATAGTATCTAAGATAAAATGTACCTTCAATACTACCCAGCCATACCATGTTTTACTATCATGTTTACAATATAATAGGTTGCTGCCATGTTAAAGCAACTACTCATTTAGAAAGTTGCGACATCATCTTGATTCACCCTCGCCTGGAATAGTCGTCTCAGTGCATAATAAGATGTTTGAAACAAAGTTCGGCAGCATGTTACACTCCTGCAACACGTGAAGGCGAAGGCCTGATGCACACTTGATAATGCACTAAGTTACACGATCGGAGGGTTCAAACTTCTCGCAAGACATAATGAGCCACAGTGTGGAGTAAACACGTGGCAAGCCGTAGTCTTTAAGCTTCAGCTTCCTCTCTATGTTGTCGTCTGTTGTCGAAGAGGCTGAACTGCTTTTGCAGTTCAGCCTCTTCGGCTTGTTTTCTACACTTAGCTGCGGCTTTACGTGTTCATGTAGCGTGGTCAGACTCGTGCCAATGACGTTTCTCTGCGACTTTACATTGCATCCTCTCAGCAGGGGGCCTCACTCCCGCCACTTTGCACGTTGCACTTCGTTTCTCACTTGGCAAGCATTCTCGGCTGTAGCATACTTCCAAGGAAAGTATGCAATGTTTTACTGATGATTCGGATGCTTGTTATGAGCTTGTTCTTAATGAAAAGTATGCTGTTCTGTGTGTTGTATGGGCGATTTCAGTTTCACTGTTTACTTCACTTTGTCGAGTGCTTCTAGCCCCTGCCTTAAAGGGATATGAGCCATTGCATTTACCATTGCATTTACCATTGCATCTTTGCTTGCTCATGGGGTATGAGCCATTGCCGATGATGTTTTTTTTTTTTTTTTACTACTCGACTAGGCGCCGCATTCTTTAGGTATGAGCCATTGCAACTAGTCACTTAAGGCTTTCGCCTTAAAAGAGCTTGGAGCAAGCAGTCAAACATGCGGAAAGCTGCTGGTATGTAGCTCAACAGCTACCAGTTTCACCAGCTTGGTTGCATGCAAACTGTGCTGGTTGCACAAGAGGAAGTGCAAGATCAGAACACTGTACATTAGAAAGAGACAACTTGAGACACACATAACAACGAAAAAGACAAAAAAGATTTAATTCTCAACTCCTTTCAAAATAGATGTCTATGTACACATTCTCTGTATGTATACACATGATGTGACAGCCACAATTACAGTAAAACAACATATCCCTAAGATTCAAGTTGCACACAGCATGTTTTGTACGCGAGTTGCATGTGCAGCAATGAGGCAGTGGAACGTCGACTTTGTATAGGAGCCTCACGGCAGGAACAAACGCAGTGGCAGACATGCCATGGTTCGCTTAAACGGAAAAAGTTTAAACAAGACAGAACAGCACACTGCCTGGCCCCCGATCAGCCTAGGCATAAAATCACGTAAGTGATCAAGCGAACGTCTAGAATAAGCGGACAGTGATCTACAGCCAAGTTGAGGCAAGTTGATAGAGTGGGCTTATGTCCACAAGCAAGAAACATTTCACCAGGGGGCACAGGCTATAGGTGCCCCATTGAAATGGTGGCAGACTAACAGAAAGCAAGCTACACTTTGCAGCTAGCATTGTTTGCACTGATATCTGGCTTGTGATATCACCGTTAGTATATGGATACCTGAGACTATGAGCTATTAACAGCCAACCATTTTGTAGATCAGTTATGCTGCACTAATATACGTCGAACCATGTTACAAAGAACATGCTAGTATGAATTTGGTACAAGCAAGCCTTGGCACAAAAGAGAGAACTATCTGAATTGGCTCACTTGAAATGTAATGCTTCAGTATGCAAGAGGAGGAGGCCACACATCATCATCTACTGTGAACACTTTAAGTTGACACAGCCCTCTGTTTACATCAAGCATGCCAGGTCTTTGACTGAAAGGACATTGAATGGGTTTTGTAATTGCAACAACTCTTCCTGTAATATGTTGCTATGCCATTCACAGCCAAATATTATTACGCTGACACACAAATGAAAACAGATAGCTGCATTAAGTACATTACCACCAGGGTACACATTTAAAAATACTACAAATGTTTTTCACATGCTTTTGCTGACCGTTCTTAAAATTGTAGTTAGAGTGAATACCTTATTGCCAATTCCAGCAGAGTAACACTGATGTCAGGCTACACAATTTGTTGACACCCTGACAGAACCCAAGGCAGACACAAATTTAAAATGTAGAGTGTCTCAAAGTACACAGAAAATCTTGTACACTGTGTGGGCCACACACCACTACTACAGTCAGTAATTAACTGCTCACGCCTGTTAAACATACCTGTTAGAAATCCTGGTTGAATGTTGTTAAGCAGTCCCCTTTCAGTATACGACTTGCTCTCAACACAGGAACTATTACCAATAAGCACACATGGCAGTTATTGTCCAAAGTTGTTTTCGATTTTTACAACATGGTAAGCTGATGGCCTCAAAGGAATGCTTCTGAATAAATTTTTCGGAATGTCTTTTCACAAGCAAAAGTAATGGTACAAGCACAAGGTGGACCTGTGAGCATGCATTAACACAGGTAACTACATATCCAAGCATAACGCTTTTGTGACATCAGCATCTTCAAACTGCTGCAACAGTCATGTACTCCAGTACCACAACAGAAAAATAAAGAGAAAAAAGACAACTCTTTCTAAAAATATTTTGCAGTAGCCAACATGATGGACAGCCCTCACCATGCATTTATCACAAGAAAACTTGAGTGCACGTAGCAAACGCACATAGTCATCTCTGTTAATGAAGAATACACAATTTGCATTCTTTCAGCATCGCTGTGACATAAGCAGTCTTCCAAAATAAAATACCTTGGTTAATGTGCCACAACACTGTACCTGACGCAACTACTTATTTAAATAGTGTACTGCAACACTCAATCCATAAACAAGCAACAAGGCGACACTACATTTTTGCAGCATCACGTGAAACAACCGGTAGCCCGACTTTCACACTTCTACTCAAGAGTATGTTAGGGTGTGCTACAATTTCATCACACTTGCACCTTTATCAAGTGCGACAGCACACAAGATGGCAAGAACTCCTTAAGGAGTGAATGAAAAAATATCAATGCCATAAGACCCTTTCCATGTTTACTACACACAATTATTGTTTTTTTTCTAAAGCTTTCAACTCATCTTAATTCCTAATTTTGCAATGCTATATTGAAGTAAGTCTAGCATCCAAATTAGGTGAGTTGGAAGCAAAGTTTTTTACACTACTTTTCCACCAGCCCACATGGCAGTGAGCACCCTACGAAAGCGTTTTACATAAGCACTACCAGCAAGGATTGCTGCAAAGTGTTGCTCCTGCCTAATGCATCTTCGCAGGTCCGGAAATAAGGTGTAGGTCATGAATGATAATAAAATGCCAGAGTGCCTAATACTAGCAATAGAATTTACACACTTGATACAACTTAATAGGACAACATGACCAAACGATGTTACCACAAGCTAATATAACAACACCAAATCCATGCCCTACATACAAAGCATGTTCCAGGCTGTCAGCATGACACTTTCTTGAGAGCCAGTGACTTCCTGTCAAAGTGTTTTTTTTTTCATGTTCATGTGCACACAGCTGTGGATGGCATTCCTACTATTTGGATAACACAACTGACAAACTGAACAGTTAAATGCAATTGTTGTGTGCCACACATCATTGATGCAACAGCATACAACTGCATGCCTCTAATCGAAGTTCAGGAACCATCCTAATACAGCAATGAAGATTTACCCAAATGCCTTATTCAACTTGCATTCAGAACTGCTGCTTTTGCATAGTTGCAGTATAATTAAATATGCATAGCCGACACAGTTCTATATTTGGGTACAACTTAAGAAGGCAGGAGAGGCCCCGCTCAGATGACTGAAGTGCCTCAGCAACTGAAGAAATAGTCCTGCTGGCGTGACTCAGCCCAGTTCGAAGCACGGGCTGCAATGTTCTCTGTCAGCAGGGTCACCAGCTGTCCGGCTCACGACGTCAATCTAGAGTGTGCGACCATTTATGGAGGCTCGTGTGCATCCGCCTTTGATGGGCAAATGCCACTGTCTTCTGAAGTTGTACCCAGCTGTAGTTATATCCCCAATACAGAATGCCTCTAGAAATTAAACTTATGCTGTCAGATACTGCTTCCTGAAGCACTAGAGTGCATGCTACAGTAAAGAAAACAGACCTTCTTGGAGGTCTGATGGAAGTTTTCATAACTGTACACATAGTGGCCTGTATAAAATGCACACACTAATTATGGAGCAGGTATTGTCCCTGCCAACAGAACCATTATGCAACAATGCAAGGATACCTTATGGAATGCAAAAATGGAATTAGCACTAGTGTGCCAAAATAGAAAAAAAGGGGGAAAAGGGAAGAATGAAGATGTGCAACTGATACATGAACATTGCAAAAGAGTAAATACATGCAAAGTATAGCAAGGGTTGAGCATCTTTAGTTTAAACTGAACAAAGAATACAAATTTTCTTTCTGGAGCTCAAGTTTAACCCAAAAGAATCCGTAAAAGCAAATTTACCCCAAGAGCCAAGATAGTAAATGGCATGCAGGTGTGAGCCAACATAAAACCCGAAGCAGGGACCTTGACGAGGTCAATGTCATGCGTCAGCCCTGTCACCCCTGTCACTCAAACAATTTTTACTTTTTTATTATTATTATTTGCCTCCATTTCGGCTCTTGCTGCAATGGAAATGGGAAGCGAGCACGGCACAAGGGGGGGGGGGGGGTACAAGTGGTGGATAAACTGGGAAAATTCCCTGATGGTAACGCAGGGTGGTATCAATCTAGTTATCATTTTCCGTGGTATTTGTTGCAGCTCTGTGCTCACATAATGATACAAATAGTCTCGTTCTGTTTAAGGTCAATTATCTATCACACTACTACCGCTTTTGATTTCTGCATAGTCATACTGCAGTATGGCAGTGTGTCCTTGCTAGACTGCTTATCAAAAACTTAGTTAACTGCAACCAATACACACAACAACAGTGCTGAAGACTTAAATCTACAGTCCTTCAGCACATTTCAGTGTCAATACATATTACAATGAACAATACATGTATCAATACAATGAACCACCCATTCACCTGGTAAGCTGGTAACTGGTGGATGCAAAAAATTATTAAATTAAAGGCAAAAAATTATCACAAAAAATTCAGCTGAAATAAGCACCCAAAGAATTATGCCAAATTTTCAGAAATTAGTATAGTGTATAGTAAGCATAGTGTACGAGTGCTAGAGCATAGTATTGTGGAAATGGTGAAAAATTATCAAAATATGTTTTAGATTTTTTTTACTAATGAATTAGATCATCTGTCTGGCAAAACACAGTACAATATGAAAATGTATCCTGTTAAATATGATTTTCATGTTTTGATTTCATTATAGTTGAGAAAATTATATAATTGCATACTGTGAAATCTTGTTGGTGTTGACAGGATAAATTAGTCTAATAGTGCATTGCTTTTTGTTTTATTCTCAAGGCACTAAACAGGAGTTTTTGATAAGCAGTTACTTTTGATGAAGGCAGACTATTTCATAAAGTTGTAATCCCCAGTTCAATAGTTACAACCAAAGGATCCTTCCACATCTCTTCTGCGAGTCACATTAAAAAGAAAGGCACCGAGGAGGACCACCAATAGTTTTGTAATGCACCACTGCAGCGAGAAATAACAGAAGTTTTTAAGACACCAAATACTGCCCATTTGTTCACGTTCATTACTTGTGTGCAAGCATGCCTGCAAAAAAAAAAAAAATCATGAATACGGACGCATCATGACCCCAATTTAAAGCAGCCGTATTGCAGAAATATAATACAAAAATTTCTAAAGGCATAAAATGGAATCAGCAAGAATGCAAAGACAGGACAGCCTATTTTTACAAACAGTAAATAGATTTAACGCTTCAGTAAGAGGTTCAACACATCTTGGTACAACAACAAACATGTTTAGAATGTTTTCACTACTATTCTGTGAATACATTATGCAATAAGAGCAGCTGGCACACTTCTTAATGAATAACAGATCTGTAAATAAGAGAAAGAAGTCAGTAACAGTAATGACTTTCTGTTAAGCAAAAGTGTTCCACCTTTGTACAAAATTAAATGCCCCATATTTTTTTTTCCTACCAGCACGTTACGACACCTCCTAGAGGATGCTGCCACCACTGGGCACAGCATTAGCATACAGCTGGCAAAAAAAAATAAGTGAGAATTTTCACCAGTGTTACAACATTCCCACACAATGAACAGGCTGAAGCAAATGAATGTAAAGCCTTCTTGGAGGGAGCGACCTTAACAACCCTGAACAGTGCACCGAAATGCAATTCATTAGGCTAACACAACCTAGGTGCACTTGGTGCCTCTTCAATGTGTCATCATTCCCAAGTCCACAATCGATCTGATGCCCTCCTCAACTGTTCAAACCAGCAGTTACCATCGTGCAAGGCAACAAGTAACGTAAATCTGAAGTCCTAAAGTAATGACTCGGTGCTAAGCACAAGTATAGCATGCTATTTCGATTCAAACAACTTAGGACTGCTTTCAGGAGATGGCATGCTCCTTTTGCTGCAATGAGGCACTTTTTTTTGCAGCATAAAAGCTATGAATTAGCTTTGCTTTTGCTCTGCAAGTCATGATCTCAAATAACCAAGCAGAAGGATGCCTGTATATTCAGTATATACTGCCCATCATTCCATGTTTGCAACCTTCTTGGGCTTCTGTATATAGTCCTTCATAAACATAGTGAGCCTTTCTCATGAGCTTTGTCACTTAACTCTCGCGTACAGGGCAGACACAGGCTTTCATTCATGTAATGAGCTCTGATGTGCCTTGTGTTTCACGTCAATCCATCCAAACCAGAAGCATCCAGTATTTACAGCACCACAGCGCAAGATGGGGTGAAAAGTGCACCAGTGGTTGCCTCATTCAAGCAAACATTCCGGCATTTATGAATTGCTCTAATGTACATGGCCATAGTCTGAAATATGTTGGAACAAATCCAGCAGTGATTACTTTGACTCAGCCGATTTTCTGCATGGCCGGCTATGTATGGATAAGAGTAGAACAGAAATCATTGACACTGAATGGCAACAAAGCCGGTGCTTGTGCCCTTTGGTTTTATTCCTCATCCATGAGTCATTCGTTCTGCACAGAACTAGTTGTGAATTACCAATAAGCCCCTCTTTACATCTCATAAGGGTTCATTTGGACCTATGTTATTGGTTTTCCAAACTCAATCAACAAGTTTCCCCAGTACTCTGCAGGCAATCCCTACATGCAAGCAGCACACATTTTCAATTCTCCCAAGCATCCACAGTGTAAAGCAAGCGAACAATTCTTGGCAGAACATAGAGCAAGACAACAGCAGACTGCAGGCATACGCATGCACGCACAAAGAGCTATTCCACGGAAGACAGAAATTTCATGTTAGTACATGCAGCAGCACAATGATGGTAACAACCTTCTCTGCCTCGTTTAACAAGCACAGGCTGAAAAATTTCACAAGGCAAAGCACGGCTAGGGAAGTACACAGTAACAAACACTTTAGCTTTGTAGGCATCGATCCAGTCACTTGAATATACGTATAGTGCATAGGAACAGCTGGACGCTGTAGACCAACAGCATTCAATTATTGTCACCAACAAAAGCGCTGCCCCAATTCATGTAGCCGTGGTTGTATAACATCAAGAATGAGAATTTACTTTGCCGAGAATGAGAATTAAGAGCTCCCATACTATTATTTTCTACTGATGCAGGCACCAGTGTGTCTTGATGATTATGAATAATAACTCCAACAGCAAAGACAAAAAGAAAGTACAAACTTGACACAAAATCTCAATTGCTTCCCATGTTAAAGCAGCAACAGATTTCATTGTTGCAGCTGTCCATGCCCTTAGGACATGAACAGCACATCACAGTAATATAGATGAACTCCTTTCACTCAACAAGCAAAGCACTTGGAACACACCACCTTCTATATGTCACCTGCTTAGAAAGCAAAAGGACACACATTTTCGAGGTCCTCCAAGACTATATAGGTTCATAAAAACAAATGCCTGTTACATACGAGGAAAAAAGGAGAAATAAAAAAATTGTCGTTCAGAACAACAGCACATGACTTCACTTACTGAAACAAGTTGCTTGCATGGCAACCATGTTTTTGGAAGTGCTCATCAGCACCTCTTTACCCCCCAAAATACAAAAACACTCCTCCCAAGCAATAAGTCTAAGCTCGTAACAAATGTCACCGCCAACTATACTTACATGAATGCTGTTTCAAATTAAGTGTCACTGTCACAGAAACATTCAGCCTCCCGAAGAAAAACCAGTCTGGGAAGGTGTGGACGTTGTCAATGAATGGACAGAGATGCACACAAGTCCACAGACCGCATGTGTACACGCACATGAACAATACGGGTGCATCAGTGCTTAGACCTTGTTGTGCAGAACGTCCACTTGTGGGCGGGCATAGTGCAGAAACCACCAGACTTGGTTGTGGCCACCAGTGCACGGCTTGGCGAGCACAGCGTCCAGTTCTGTGGCAGCCGCCTCGATGCACAACCCCATTTGCCGGTGCTTCAGCGGGCCACCACGTGTGTGGTCCCAACGCTGCCGCTCCTCGGACTCGGCACCTTCACCGCAAGGGGCCATCATGACCTTGCGGGCAGCCTTGTCATCTTTGTCCGGCTCGCTGGACAGCTCTGCACAGCTGTCTTCTTTGCGGATCTCATGTTTCCATGTGTATGACACCAGCTGCATGTGAAATGACCAAAGAAATAATGCCTATGCTTTACTCATTCTCAAGTCTGTTCATTCACAGATTCATTTGTCTAAGCAAGAACTATAAAGAGAATACAATAACACACAAAAAAAGCAATTATGATAGGCATGAAAGAAATATAATGCTGTCAGACCTGGTGAAACTAGAATATGCAGCACCCATCTGGAGTCCGCATTAAGCATACTTAAGAAACGAACTAGAATCTGTGCAAAATCGTGCCACTAGGTCCATCCATTCTTCATATTCATACGACATAAGCATATCATCCCTAAAACGTAAAACTGATCTTGCTAATCTTGCTGTGCGTCGCCGCATTGCCAGTCTTTGTTTGTTCCACAAATTATTTCACAGTCCGCTCAATCAAGCACCGTTTATCATCCCACCGGCGCGCATATCCCCCCGTACGTCCCATCCTTACTCAATCGCACGCGCACATGCTCGCACCATTACTTTTGCGGCCTCATTTTTTCTTCGCACAGCAGTGGACTGGAATGGCCTTCCCCGGAACATTACGGCCATCACGTGTTCATCAACTTTTGCGGACAACTTAACTACATTTGTTTCTCATGAAGATCACTCTCTGTAACCTTGATTTGTAAACCCACCCCTTATGTAATACCCCCTAACCGGGGTCTTTAAGGTAATAAAGTGATGAAGTGATGAAAAAATTGTCAGTCAAGTGGCTCAATTAGTTAATATAGGTACATACTTGAAAAGAGAAAGACTTACAAGCCCTTGTATTGAAAATTTGGGTTAGAGAAGCAAGGTGGGGATGCTGTGTTTACCTTTTTAATAACACCGTAATATATAACAATCCTACTGCTAGTTCTTTATTCAGATGTAGAGAAAGCTATTGTTAAAATCGAAGCAGTACCTTATATGTAGGCACAGTCCTTACAGAAGGACCCTGGTATAAGTTAAGGGGGGCCATAGTTACGTGAAAATACCTCTCTGACACATTGGCTAGATGTAAATAAAATTGAAAAGGCACTTTTGCACCATTATTAAAAGCCTCTTGATCAAATCAAGGGTTAATATTGGAGAAGTTATGCATGGTAAAAGCATCAGATCACTAAGTGTGCTTGTGAACACTATCGTTTAGAAAAAAAATGGTGGCTTGCAATGTTTTTACCTTAGAGGGTTTAATATGAGTCCAGTGTGTGTAACTACGAAGTTAAATATTTCTATATCACATAATGTTTACAAAGGAAACAATATTTTATATGATACCACCTGTCTCAGTCTTCCACTGCACTTCAAAAATATCCTTATTTTATTATTTAAAAAAACTCAAATATTAAAATCTGAGTGCACAATTGGATTCTGGAACAAATATTGACATATTAAACAGCCTAAAATTAAGTAAACCTTCTGTAGTATGGAAAACAACAATAAATTTTCATACTACATAGGGGATGCTCTTCATCGCAGCGATTGTTACCATGACAACGAAGGTGGGCATGTACTATGGAAGAAGGAAAAAGATAGAACAGGGCATTAGGTCATGCAGCCAGCCTTGACAAGTGAACGCTCCGTGACGCCAGTCCCTTTGCTCAGTGCATTGCTCAGTGTTGGCCCAACACGTGACCTCTTGTGTCGAGATCACAGAGCAAGAATTGAGACTTGCCGAGATGTTTGGTGCCCAGTAGTTGGTTCTTCATTCTATGGGTAGTTCTTCATTGATGCGCACTCGACCGGCAGCCACTCGGCTTCTCTGCTTAATATCTTTGCTTACATTATACCTGTATCTCTGATCACATGTTGGGACGACACTCTTGGCTTCAATGGCATTGCCCAATGCTCCCTCCTATCTTTTTCCTTCCTCCATAGCATATACCCTCTTCTGATCACGCATCACCATGGTAATCGAGACCAACATTGATGTCAAGGTGATGCTGAGGCCATAACCGAAGGGACCTAACGGCCACATTAAGTCAGTCAATGGAAGCGCAAGAATACTCCCAACCCAGCTCTTGCCGGTTTGAACTCTGTACATGCTTTGAAACTCTACACAAATTCACTTGTTCATAGCAGAACACATCTTATTAGGTGCACTAACACTGTGCACAAAATCTGCACACCAGCACCAGACATGCCTGTCAGACCAGAAGAATGAATCACTGCATACCACTCTCTTCTTTCGTGAAAATCACAAGTGAGCCAGACATCAGTTTTCACATCCACAGCTGCAGCTGAGCTGAGCTGAACCTGAATAGTCGTGACAGGAGGGACGGCGAGCTCACACTAAAGGCACTTACCAAGACCATGTGGCCAGCAGAAGTTTTATAATGGCCAAATTACGGATAACCTTTGACTGGACTTTGAAGTGCTCAAACTCACTATAAATCTAAGCCTCATTTTTAGGCTCCAATGAACAAGATGAAAAAACTGCTGCTACCCCTTGCCCATCCTAGTCACATTATTCCAAAACCACCATTTGGCAACAAGAAGTAGATGATAATAAGGCTTCTACTCATAGCAGAACTCGCCATGACCATGTAAGAGCACACACCTGGTTACCGCCACTGTTTATATCCTTGTGGCAAGGATAGATGCCGAGCGGTTCCGTGTTGTCATAGTTGTGACTCATGGAATCCAGACACATGCCGGTGTTTGGATTTCTTGCCTGGCAAAAAGCACAAAATACAAATGTTACACACCGTTCCAAAGAATATATCTTACATTCACCGAGCAATTAACAAGTGGAAGCATAGGTGAGTGCTCAACTACAGCTAGAAGGTCTCCAGTCACTATGTTTCAGGTACACTCTTTTTCAGCTTCATGCCAACTGTCCAACATGAGTCACATGGACAGCAGAAGACATATGTGTGCTATGTCAGCATTAACTGAGGCAACTCACACAGAAACATGGCGGCGACAACCCCATAAAAAATGTAGATTACAATTCTGCTGCCAGATTACAGACGAGCATAATAAGTGTAAAATGGTGGTCAACTTTAGCACAAACAAATTTTAAAGGAATAAGGAAAACTGAAACGAAATGCTGGAAGCTTAATCAGTAATTATTTTCTTCTTTGTTCAAAAGCACTGTTTCAAAAGTTACAAAATAAATCTTGCCCCGCAGGATTGTTGACATCTATTAAAATATGAGGATCCTATGCACTGCAAGAATTGATATAAGCGAAGCTTTTTGTGCTATTTGCTTTGATTGATGATAATTAGCAGTGATGCTGATGGTGAATGTGTAATTTCTTCAGCGTTTGGTCCGATACAAGAGTGGTGAGTTGATGTTAAATATTACCTCGTGTGCACATGCCACACGTTTATATACACATGTATATGTATGTATATACACACTCTGAACCCCCCCTTGCGGCAAGTTAGTAGAAATGTGAGCGCTGTAGTCTCCGCAATGCTTTTGAGGGTGGCCACGGATAATTACAGCTGTCAAGAGGCTAATGTGACAACACCCAGGGAGCTCCAGAGGGCATTGTGCACACGCCATACAATGGAAAGGTCTAAACAAGTTTCTGGCATCAACAATCCTTTCTGCCAAGCTCCTACCAAATATATACATGCTCTGAACCACCCCCCGACGCTGTGGAGTGCAAGACAACTGCAGCAGCAGCAGCAGCAGCAGCAGTGCAAAAGCCGAAGGAAGAGACAAAGAAAACTTCACCTTAAAGAGCTGCGGGCCAATTAAAAATAAACGCTTACTAATACACAGCTTTGAGAGGCTCTTTTATTAGGGCAGTTCACTTCGCACCTTATAAAAAAGCAAAAAGTGTTTTGAGACCTTCCCTGGTGGCTCAGTGCTGGCTATGGATATTTAGTGCAGATCGCAAGGTTGCTGATTCAATTACTGGCAGTGGCAGCCACATTCCAAGGGGGGAAGATTGTAAAAATGCTCAGATGTTCAGATTTCAGTGCATATCAAAAAAAAACTATCAATTTATCAGAGATTGTGAAGGGGCAGCTTGCTACACAAGCTGCCCCTTCACTGGCTGTAACTTGCCGCACACATGCAGGCGCCAAGTGAGGATGAGGCCCACCATGACCATGTCTCGCAGAAAGTGTGGCCAAGGTAACGCTCAGGTGATGCACCACAGTTATTGTATGAGAGGCGTTTCTGACACACCCACACGAGAATGTTAGTGGAAGGCTGGTGCAGTGATGGTCGAACTGCCAAAGCTGTAGCTGTCTTGAAGCAGTAACATGGCTATTCTTTGTGGTCTTATCATTTATACAGCGCCCTCCTAACTACACAGCATTACAAAACCTTTACTAAAAAATCTAGGACCAAAGCTGAAAATGCTGTAAAAGAAATCGATACCTAACTATGGCTGTTCTATATTTAGTCCTTAAACAATGTAAGTGTTTCTTAAATAGAAGCGCAATCACAGACAAATCCCGTAGTATTAATTTCCGCAAATGTAAAACATTATTTTTTTTTCTATTACATATTCAGACGTTTTTAGCCCTACCTAGGCATTACATCTTCTGAATTGAACTCGCATGCAGTTGGCAATTTAATTTGATCTGATTTAATTCAGACAGTTAGTTATCCTATAAATAAAAATGCAACGCTAGGCAAGGCTATATCAGCCTCTTGTTGCTCTTTTGCCAAATTTTCCTGTTAATGATAAATTGCAGAAGCATAAGAGGCAATAGGTAGCAAAGTACGTGTTTAGCTACAGTACTTGCTTCTTTCACAGCATGCGAGAACTAGGACACAGAAAAGCTGGCATCCCTGACTGAGTCCTCACATTGTGAGAAATGTACATAAAGAATCAATACTCACATTTCCAAAGGCAAACACTTTCTCACTGGGAACAAACTTGTTTGGGTAAACATTGTCCAGGTACCACTTGAAAGACTTACACTGCAGTTTATTACGCAGTGCCTTGCGCTCTGAGATGTCGCCAAATGATATTTTCTGCAATAAAACGAACAACTTAAGGTTACTCATGCAGCAAGAAGACCAGAAAGCCCATTAACGCATACGTGTGGTATAATTATAACTGAAACTGCTTATACACAATAACAAGCAACAAAACCATGAAAATATAATATAATAAAATTACCACTTACTGATCTATTCTGTCAACAGACAAAGTTTGAACAGAGAAAGTCAAAGGAGATGCTAAAAGCTATATTAGCCTGACACGTGCTTCTCCTCCAGACACAGTTTATCAGTCAGAAACATGACACTGATATAGCAAAAGATATGGACAGCTAAAATAAGAACAAGAACAAGGCTTATGTATTGTACTGACATTAGAAAAGAAGGTGATAATCATCTACTATTTGCCATGCGCGAAACTGAAGTACTATTTGAAACGTATGTCGGGAATACATTAGGCTATTATGATGCATGCAAAATGCCAAACCATAACCAACATATAGCATGCAAAGCATCTATACAACAGACCAATCAACTGTAACAGATGCCATTTTGAATTAGCAAATTTCTTAACACATTCTTGGGTACTCTTCTGCTGAAATTAATCAATTGGTCAACATTATTTAAGAGGGAGGGAATTGCATATAACTAGCAGCAGCCTTTTACAAAGACCAAATGCAGCTCAAGTGAATGCACAGCTGATTCTGTGTGTCGCCTACCTTAGTTCATGAAATCTTTATGCCACTTCTAACAAGTTCTTTCTCATAACATGGAACAACAGGACAGTCTGCCTCTAGTGATAAATGTGCATTTGCATTTCAGCACCATCACCTGTTTCAAGTTCCAATTTTGCCCATCAATAATATGAATTTCATGAAGGACCTTCATATAAGTAGCACAGTCAACGTGGGCAAAGAAGCCACATAAAAAGTTAGACTGAGTTCAAACTGTAATAAGATATTGGGCTGTGTAAAATGCATGGTTACAGATATCACAGATATACAGCAGCTCCCATCCAAAACATTACGCTTTAAATACGAGTCGCTGCATCATAGAAGGTTTGCAAAAGTAGACAATATTGATACTGAAACTAAAAAGAAAAGTAACATTGCCATTACCACTCGCATGGCACATCACTTATGACACGTGACTCAGAATGACGCACGACTCAGAATGCGCAGTTCCTCAGCGTGACCTCAGAGATTAGTTACCCGTGGCCACGGTGCGTGGCTCCCCCAAGGTGAAATTCTGAGGTGATGTGCTGGAACTTGCATCATACCCGCTTGCATAATAGTTTCCCACGATAATTACTTGAGGGAACTCTGGTGCTACGATTGTTCAGCCATCATGGGAATGATGGTTAGTACTTGGTTAGCACATGCGGTTTTCGTAGACGCTAGCGACACAGTTTCCTCAAGTAATTATTGTAAGAAACTCTCCGATACCCACCAACCACCAGCTGCCTGTCTCATCTGCTTAGGTGCTATTTAAAGGCTGCTAATAAGAAAATTAGAGAATTATCAGCCTCTCATCTTTTACAAGAGTGTTTAAGTAGCGTATACAGTAGACTTCCATTAAATAGACTCCAGCAGTTAATTCGATCCCGGCCGAAGGTCTTGGCTGGCGCCCATGCATTTCTATGTACCCAAACTTTCGTTATTTCGATCCTAAAAAGGGCCTTCACTGGATAACTTGAACTTCCCCAGCCAGCACGCATGCGCCTGAGTGACCCCAACAGCGACCCCTTCAGTGCCAGCGTCTGTCTCGGCGGAACTTAGGGGAATGCGTTGAACACACGTCATCTCCCGTCGACAATGCCCGCTTTCGGCTTGCCTTAGGAAGGTTTCCAAGTAAGAACCATGGCTCCCAATGTCTGATTTCGGTATTTACACGACTGTAAAATGCGTCTTTTATTATTTTTTTTTTCTCACAAAAATTGGGCCAAGAACTGCCAACGCAGTCAGTCAGGCACATACCAAAACCACCTTCGCGGCGTTCGTGTGCTTTCCCGCATAACACATGTAATGCAGCAAAGCTTACTTTAGACCGGTACAAAACATATTAGCCACTTGCCCTGCTGTGTGCGTGTGTGTGCGTGTGTGCGCGCGCGCGCGTGTGTATGTGCGCGTGTGCGCGCGTGTGTGAGTGTGCGTGCTAAAATATCAGGTACACATTAGATATTTTAATTTACTTTCCTTTAATCCTCTCTACATTATTTTGGTTTGGACACAAACAGTGGGCGCACATTTGATTCGAGGGCAGGTTAGAATCGGGAAAATACTGCAAAATTAATCAGCGGTGCGTCATGGACATTTTTCTGCATCTTGTTTATTTCAACATTAAAATGCCTGTTGATTTCTTTAGCATAGTATAGTTGGTAAAACATCCTTTTATTTGAATCGATAGCATCATTTGCTATTTTACGTACCCTGAGCTCTGGACGGTTTTGGTAGAAGTAGTACTTGTAGTTGTCCATCCACACTTCAGCAAGCCGGGCTGTGTTGATTCCGTGCGTGTCCTTGTTGCTTGGAAATTTGTAAGGGTGGTAGTCACGGAAAATGTGTCCCACGTGAGAGCATGGAGCTATCACCAAGGTGCCTCCGCACATCCAGATCTGGAAACAACGGTCATTTCCAATAAATAAACACATTCGAGTGCAACAATAGTATATGTGCTTAGGTATTTCCTCAAAGCAGTCACTTTGGAACTCTGTAGGTGAGTACATTACAAAACTAGAGTCTAAGAAACCTAGATTACACAGTGCAGTATTCTTGGGTTCTGGAAGCATTTAGATCAACGTACACTTGATGCAACCGCAGTGATTTTATGTATTTTTCTTTTCACACCTCTTAAATGTGCGAAAAGTTAAGCCACGCAAGTGGATTATGTTTATGGAATTGCAAAAAGGCCAGTCTTAGCATGGGCAGAGGCTTAACCTACTTGGAAGAATGTAAGAAGTCGGTAGTGACACCCCTTTGAGAATTTTGCATCAGCTTCCCATGACATGGATTCATAGATCTTTAACAATGTTTAGCAGCACTTTCACCTGCACTGATACTGACAATCTTCCTGCACTGAAAATTGACAAATACTCAACCTTGCAAGTTTAATGGCTTTTGTTGCATGAAAATGGCTCAAACTGGTGACATGGTGACAAAGTGCAGTGAAATTGGCGACATGGACAGAACAACTGGAGTGCAAACATTTAAATGTGCAAGCATGGAATTCATTTCTTCCATTAAAATAATCAATTCTTTTCTCTGGCAGATGAGCCAAATAGTTTCAGAAGAACATTCTACTATATGAAAATGCTTTAGTGTCCCCTTTAGAGGGACACTAAAGAGAGCCATCAAACGAGTTTATAGACTGATAGAGTATACTTTCAGAAATTAATTTTCGTTAATTTTAGAGTAGGCAGTTTATTATTGCCAGAGAAAATTAGGGTCAAAGATCCATTGTTTCTAAATGTCGTAACCACGTATCAGCGGTGGTATGTCAGCGTGACGTCATATTTCAAATAATTTTTTCGTAGTTGGTTCATTGTGGCTCATTGAAGGTTCTTGAAACTTGCTAAGTTCAGTCTTTGGATCTTTTTTAATACAGTGTGGCCCACCTTTAAAGATCAAAGTGGAACTGGACTTTAATACACAAAGTCGAAATCCATAACATCACGACAAGACAGAGCTTATGGCAGATGATGTTTCCCACTCACAGCCAGCAAAAAAAGAGTTGTGATGCTTGTTTGGTGTGCAGCCCGATGTGAGAGCACCTACTTATGCACATAATTGTGGAGAAGGAGGCAGCATACCTGCTGAAGAGTCATAAAAATGATGAGAAGAAGGGCCTATGCATTGAACTCCAGTGCTCATAGAACTCAAAAGAATGCCCCATAATGCTTTAAAAGGCCCCTCACCCCGACTGGCCATTTTGAGCTGACAAGTGTAGAGCATACATGCACGATAACAATCGTGTCTGCAATATATTACTTCACTACTTGCCACAGAAAGGTCTGAAATTTCAAACCAAATGCCATTTTCCCTTCTCCTCGCAGCCCGTGCTCCACACCACAGGATGACCTACACCTGCTAGTATGCCTACGTACACGTGTTTGTGCTGTGACGTCGTTCATGCTGACATGTGACTTCAAGAATTATTCAATGCAGCATCTGTTATTTGTGTAATATGTTGCTTGAATAGATGAATTAAAGCATAGAGAAATAATAAAGCACACAAACTGAATGTCTGTGTGTTGTTTTACTTCACACCGCAGCAAGAGAGATGTACTTCCGTTTCGTGTGCTTCTTTCCACGTCTTGCAGTCACGCATGCAGACATCGTAACTATGTCATTTTCTACCATGTTCTAGCGCAAGATCATGCTCTGTGATCCACTTGTGTGCCTCATTATTCATGTAGCACTGACTTATGCCTCTTGTCAGGTGTCCTCGTGCACAGTGCACAAAATGAGACATTCACAACAGCTCACGCGTTACGTCATCAGTGGAAGTGCACTGTGCCACTGAAAAGCAACGTGGCACAAAAAGTGAAAGCGGGGCACGTGATGTATGCACCACGTGAACCTCGGCCATTATTCAGCCGACCTGAAAAATTTTCGCAGCACAACGCTCCGTAGAGGACATGTAACAACTTCTAGCATATAACCAAAGTCTCCTGTGTGGCCTGGTAAGGGGCCCTTTAAGGTTCCCCAGATTTTAGTTAGTGAATTCTTGCAAATTTCATTGTTAAGCTCTTTCAACTCACACGGAATGACATCTCCAAGTTCTCGCCTCCCCAGCCTTCCATCTCACTGTCGTAAGAGCCGCTCTCCCAGAAGTACTTGCGGTCAATGGCAAACAGGCCACCAGCCATGGTGGGCGAACGCATTGGGTCTGCTTTGCTCTTGCGTGCCTTCCTCCAGGCCTCGGGTGTGTTTATCCAGATGAACTCGCCCTTCCAGTTGAAGCCACCAATCTGATAGAAGTCTGAACTGGTACCCATGTACTGAAGTGTCTTGTCATCAATTACGTCAATGATGGGGCACACCACTGTTGTACGATCTTTCTTTATCAGCTCTACCATGGGCTCCAGCCTGCGTATGGAAGGAATAGAAAATGTTAAACATTTGAATTGCTCTGTGCTTGTATGTATGGCAAAAATTATTACTAACTCATTCTTAGCACTCGAAAATTATTTCATTTTTATTTTGTTGGGGCTGCAATCCCAGGTTGCAATGCAAATACTCTTCTGAACGTTTTGCGCAAGTCTCTTGTGCAACCAACTTGTGATGCTAGTAAACCAAAACCTGGATTAGGCAGAACGTCTAGAAAACATTCACACTTACATCGCAAAATGGAAGTTCTTCCTCAGAGTCATCTATACACTATTAAGCCTTCCGAAGCATGGAAAACTATGATAAAATTTGCTCATGGCAGCAGCTTAGTGCTCTTATTGAGGACTGCAACACTGTAAAAACAAGCAATTTGCTGTTTTAGATGAAGGAGCCCATAACTTAAGAATTATGGCATGTGCAAGACAATGCACAGAAAAATGTCTAGAATAAAATGTTATTTTGGCCTCTGAATTGTTTTTATGCTGTGAGCCACACATTTTAAAGGAAACGTCCACTGTGCATGATGCTGAAACCAAATAAATAAACTTTCTGTGTTTGGCATTTTGTCAAGCATGCCTTCCAACAGTCAGTGCAACCATGTGAATATTGTTTGCAAGGGAGTTAAAGGTGCCCTGAAACACTTTCCTAGCTAATCATAGAATGACATCACTGTTAAATTATGCTGCCTCAATTATCTCCTGCCGCAAAAATTTTTAGAATCAGTGAAGCACAAACGATTTACACGTGGTCATCGGCTTGACGAACGGCTTTCATTTCTACTAGCATGCTCGAGGCTACACAGGGGCATGGCAAGGGGCGCGAGGGAGCAATGCCACACTGGCCTTGTCCAAAGGTTTAATGCCTCGGCTCGTGGCAGAATGGCTCGTGACAGGCCCCCTCGGCCCTGCTGTGGTATCTACGCTACGCTTTTAATCTCAGAGACTACATGCAACAGATGCAGCAGCGTACAACCATTGTGTGTAGACCAGCAGTGCTAAAATGAAATGGTTTTTCTGTTGTTTTGAAATCGCACATATACATATTTTTAATTTATTTAAATGAAATTAGCAATTATTGTATTACTGAGAATATTCTCACGATCATGAAATTCACCAATAGCTGTTGGTGGGTCCATCTGCTTGCAATGACACTGCGTGATGACATGCGAAAGAAAGAGGAAGTGATTTTTCACTGCTTTCAACGACACTTTGCGAATTCCCTGCTGCATGCACTGCAATTAACCTCATTAACTGCCTCATTAACAGATTGGCAACATTTTCTTACCATGTTCAAAAGGTGTTTTAGGGTCCCTTAAGAAAGCTTGAAATAAAATTCTAGCATAATCCATCTCACTATGATTGTTAACGTTAATGCAATTAGCATTCAAGCTATGTAGCTGCAAACTGTATTGTTGAAGACACTTAAGTAGGCCAAGAATGTCAACTGCATTAATACAAGCATGCACCACAGTGCTACCCCAGAGAACGGATCGTACACCTTCGGACGCCATAAAGAAAGCTTCACTAAACACGGCCTCTGAACCACAGCCACTTTTGTCCGAATGACACTGGAGAACTGTGTTCACGACATCCAACTTCAAATGAACTACAGTGTGCTTGCACAGGCATCTACTTCAGCTGTGAAACATTTACTTATTGTCAGGTAGAAGAACGGGCGTCCTCGCTTTTATCAGTCAAACATGCACCTGTGGAGTGCACTCACAACAATTGAAGGGCGCTGTAAAGGTGGCTAAGTACCAGCAGACTGAAGAGTGCCTGAACTATTCAAAGAATGCTAATCACATTAAAAGATGCAAATGCAGAAGGCACAGTTGAAAAATGACACATATGCACTCTATGTCGTCTGTCTCACCTTTATCAAGTTATCTTTGTTGATTTCCTAATGAAACCGTCGGACAAGTCCGGGGATCTTACTTTTTATGATTTACATTTACTTCACGATAGTCCAACACATGAGTAATTCAAATTAATGTAAATATTCTGGTTGACCCACTATGTTCCCTATGCGTTTTGAATCCTCTTACTTATAAATAAACAAACAGGTAGGTATTTTAGCTAATTCAAACTTTCTGGCCACTCAAGATGGAAAAACACAGCTGAATACAGCTGCTTTGCACAAACAGTAAAGGCATACTGCCCACCTTTGATACTCAGTCACTCTTTACATTGATGTATGCTAGTAAGAAATGGCACCACTTATGTGGTTCCCGAGAACACAACCAGGCAGAGCATATGTCGATTTCCTATACCTGAGTTCATATATCTGTTCAGGCACAGCCAGGTGTGTCTGTCTATAAATATATAGTAAGCAATAATATTGCATTGGCTGTCCAAACCAAGACAATCTCCAGCAGTAATGTTGTAGCTCCCAGCACCGGAGAGAATAAAAGGACAATAATGTTCATCAGGGAACAAAGCATTTCGTTCCAACCCACAACGTCCTCAAAAATGCACATCAAAGCTGCAAGCCCAGTGGAAAGGACCATAAATGGAAACTCAAGATTCTAATGATCCACATCAATCCATAAAATAGTCCCCATTACAAAGTCATTCACAATGACCACCTGGCTCCCTATTACACACAGGCAATGTCACTTTTGCCAAGAGGCAAGCTTTACCACTGTGAGAGGCACAGTGATGAACCTCTCTCATTAAACTATTGTGAATGTGCCCAACACATTTTTTCTTATTATTTCTTCTTGGTATATTTATTTACGAGTGCACAATGTTCACACGTGCATGGCCAAGACAAACTACCACAAGGCCAGTGGTGAGCCCATTAGAAAATGCAAATCTTAAGAATAATAATGCAGCAGAAGACACTGCAAGCTTACTTCCAATAAAGCCCAAGCATGGCAACAAACATTTGCATGGCTAGAACTGAAACAAACCAAATGCTGTGAATGATGACCTTTCTAAGCGTATGCCACGTCTTTCTGAATGTCAAGAAATTTCCCAAGCCCTTCCAGCATACATTTTACAGAATGAATAGTAGCGATATTTGTGCAGAGGCCTCCACAGGCAATACTGTAGCAGACAAAGGCGACATTGTGCACATTGCAAAGTTGCTCTTGAGAATGGGGTGATAGCCACCGTGAGAACCTATTGCTGTGGCAGTAAATGAGGTTAGAGGCAGAGGAATTACCAAAGACAGCCAATTTTCAGTCGTGCTTGTGTTGTGCTCCTTTCTCGTCCATTTTTCAAGTCATCATGTGGTTACAAGGTGAAAGCCTACCAACTAGAATTTTGAATTTTGCACTAAGACCACAGTGCTTAGGTCGTCATCGTGACACTACAGATTTCACAATGTCTGAGCATATTTCAAACAGAACAAACAAATGCCTTATTACTTTTTGCGTAGGAGAAGCCTAGAAGGTCTACCAGATAAACCACACACTTTGTTCATTAATGTATTTGTTGTTGTTGTTGTTATTATTATTATTATTATTAGTGTTGTTGTTGTTATTATTATAGCAAATAGCGTTCTTTGGCTTTTTCAGCCGTTTTCGTGGTAGTTTGGACTTGGATGAGGGAAGGCGAGGAAACGCGCTCTCCGGCAACCGAGTTGCGAAGAGGGGCGAAAGAATGGGGAGGGAGGGGGCGTCATGTGTGAGCTTTCGCGTACAAGGAGGAAGGGGGGGGGGGTGCACTGCCACTTTTTAGCTCATTTTCTCGTTCGTATATATTTTTTTTTCTTCTTGTTATTGTTAAAGTTGGTATGTGGGAATGTTAACATGCTGTCAACATCACTACATTTGATTATTCCCTCTCTGGCGCACCAAACCTCTGTTTATGGTGACATTAAAGTATTCACAAGTCCAAAAGTGCGATCAACCAGTTCGGCCTTAACATGCAAAACAAACCACCACTTCAAAGCCTCCCATATGTGTCCTGTCATCTTCTCTTCACTTCCATTTCTTTTGTTTGCTTTTTCTGCTGGTAGAACGTCGCATAAACACAAACCAACTAACCAAGGTTTTCAGCCTTGCTGCCTTTAATAATTTTCGAGTTACACATTCATAAAGCATTCGACAAGTTATACGCGTACGCATAAACCGGCCCGGCTCGCGCATGGGGTACGCCGACGAGTTGAGGCCTACCGGACTGGCCCGGAAAGATGCTTTTAGAGCAACGAGGAGATGAGGAACAAGAAACGCGCACGAGCTGCTCTTCGAATTCCGGTCGTGCTCGTAATACTGGACGGCAGTGGAGGAGAACGGCTGTCAGGACCAAAAGATAACAAGAAAAGGGCCATCCGCTAGAGCGGCGTGCTCTTGAAAACCATCGGCGAGCCCGTTCGCGCTTTCTGATTTTGTATGAACAAAAACAAAATGGCCGTAATGAGCAACGACCGGCAAATCGAGAAACCGGCGAAGAAGCAGAAGACGGAGCAAGGAAAGCGAGAAATGTGGCCCGCAGCGGCGGCTCCACAGCTTTCCTGTCCCCGCGCTGCTGCCCTCCTTCCAAGCCATACGCACTTCTCGTCACGTCGCGGTTTTCCGGACCGACGCTCACGGCATTCGCCGACATATCGCTGGCTCGCCCGGCTCGGGGGAATCTCGCTTCCCAAATTGCGCTCAACGAGCGGCACTTAAACCGCTCGTACTCCTTTCTCAATTCCTAATCTGCGCTTCCGAGCCCCCTTTCCCCACCGTTTGCACCGCACCACCATCGAGTGGCTCCAGCTGCGTGGTTGGAGCGGTCGTGATCTCACGAGCTTTACGAGCAGCTTAGAGCCCCTGCGCCCTCTCCCGGCTCTGATCGTGGCTCTGCAAAGAGCCTTTGGCAACCACGTCTCGACTCTCGGCTTGTCACATGATGCCCTCGAATTGCTGCTTGCCGCATAAATGGCCGTGCGTCAGCAAGAACCACTGCGGCCACGACTCCGCCTCTCCGAATGACTCCAAGAAAGATCACGACCGGCTCTCTTACGCCTTCAAGGAGCTCAAGGTGGCAGCAAACCCCATAGCTAAAAAAATAGCGTTTGCGCCCTTTGGGCCATTTTCCCCAGAAGCAATATTCGTGCCTTACCTTTATTTAACCGCACTTTCCATACTCCCAAATAACGGACGGCATATCAGCGTGACACGCCGATCTTGACAGGAAAGGATAGCGAGCGCAGTGTGGAAAAGGAAACACACGTAAGATACACATGACGATTACTGCTTAGTGACAAGATAATTAAACCCCAACGGGCTTAAGCTTTTTAGAGAGCGGTGGTATCAGACGGGCGGCAGCGATTTTATCACGTGTTCAATCGTCCTTCACAAAAAAACGTTTACACCCTTAGGGGCTTATTTTGACCCCCAACAATAATCGTCATCAATATTGCGTACACTCTGCGCTCGCTACTTTCCAATATGTCGAACCTCTATGCCACGCTAATACGCGCCTGCTGTTCGTTACTTTCAAGTACCGGGAACGCATGAAATCGCGCAAGACAGACGGCGATTATTGCATGGGAGACAATATATGCCCCAAAGGGTGCAAATTTTTCTTAGACTGTTGACTACAGTATCTCTCGATCGCGGCGTCAACACTCTCGGGGCTCAATGTCGACGGCGTGAATGTCCGAGTCGATTTCCACATCCCGGAGACGTTCCGGGGTAACGAGGAACACAGCAGCGTTGGCCTCTCTACTAATTTCGTCTATTAAGAGCACCGTTAACATGCGACTTTGCACTCATCAACAGTAAGCCGTAACAGCAGAGTCATCGCAACGGCCCAGTGCGACATCATGTATGCAAGCCGAGGAGGCGCCGACATATCTTGCGCTGTTACTGCAAAACCATATGTTTGCATGTCAACGTGTCGTAACTCGCCGTTCCGCAGTCGTCGCTCACTTAGACTCCTTGCGCAAGAATATGTTAGTATAATGTTAGCAGTCTAAAGCTCATTCTGGTGGCGGCGTTCGTAATCCGAAAGTAAAACGGTCATTCGCTCGGGGATCTGGTTCGCAGAAATGACGAGTGCACATTTCAGGAGACGGCGCTCCCCCTGCGCCGCACACACCTCCGGGAGCGAGGCCAAGCCCCGGTCAATAGCATCCAAAAGGAATGATGTTGGGCCTAAACATCGACGTATTTTCAAAACAAACGGAGAAAGAATGGCCGTTATCGCGAGAGTGCCTCAAGAATTGACGCTGGATTTCCGCCGACGAAATGGGGCTGCGCCGTATTGGTGTTCCGCGCGCGTCCATCGGCTCCGTTTTTATGTATACCAGGGTTCACATTCCCGTCCCGACGTCTCTCATACCCCAGGCGACCTGCGCTGTGCGACCTAAGATAGGTATCACACATCGTTGTTTTCTACTATCGTCCACCGAGAGATGAAGCAAGAGGTCACGCCGACATAGCCTCGCGCGCTAGCGCCTACAGCGGTGAAGCGCGGCCTACAATGCAGTCCAAGAAAAGGACGTATGTACGTCCCCGCCAGAATGTATAGCGAAGCGGACAAGACAGAACTGGACGCGGGTATACGGTGGACACGTGCATTGGGGAAAAGGACGGCGTACAAAAACTTTTTTTTTTTAAGTAAGGTTGAATATACTCGGCGAGAACACGACCAGCGACCGACAGACAGGTCGCAGACCGACCCGGGCCAAACCATGGCATGGTAGGCAAAGAAAGCTTCGCTACAATAAAAGATTCCTAATTACTACAGCGCAAACGGCAAAGATGAAAGGGAGACACGAAACGAGAGAGCTGGTCCTGTCGTTCCGTGTATCTCCTTCGTCGTCGTTGTTTACGTTATAGAAGTTATGAATCTATACCAACTATAGCCCAATTCGCCGTTCTCTTAAATAATAAGTACATCTCCCCCTCCATCCCCAACGCACAAAGCAGGACGTAACGCACAGCGCATCCTTTTCCTTCATTATACCCTCCCTGTTTCCCACGGTATAGTGTTCGCGACTGCAATTTCATGCTTCACTTTCTTCGATCTCTAAAAAAGCAATACGAAGGAGTCAGTTTTATGCGCGGCGAAACCAAGGCTGCGTGAAAATTTGTTTCCTTTTTCGTCTTGTTCTGTATGGCTATGCATAGTCCTCGGATTGCGTGGCGAACAAAAAATACGCATGCACACACCTTGGCGGCTTTAGCGTTTTGCTTGCAGCTCCTAACAGTGCGGCCACCGGAACGGTGAGCGCAGTGGGAATTTAATAAGATGTATACGCAGATTACCTCCCGGCACGTCAGGCTCTACACTGCAATGTAACGCTCGAGCTACCACGGGGCCCGTGCGAATCGCTTCACAGGCTGCCGCCGAGCGCCAAGACCGTACGTAGCTCAAGGCGGTTGATTTCTCTCCTGGCCGATACCGCAGCATTAGGAAGGAACAGCTCCCACAGAATTATAAACTCTCTATGTTACGCTGCGGCATCAAATTCTGCGGCAGCACTGGTCTGAGCAAAGCTTGCCACCGAGCCGGTCGCTCCTATACGGTAAGAGCAACATCTAAAAGGTTTTCCTGTCGCAGGCTTACATGCGGGGCTTAACGTCACGAAACTGCATAGGAAAAGCCGTATGGAGAGCTGTGAATTAATTCATTGTGACCGGCCGAGGTTCTTCGTCGTGAACTCAAAGCGCGGTACACGAGCGTTCTTCCATTCCGCCCCCATCGTAATCCAGCAGCCGCGGCCGGGTATCGAACCCGCGACGTCGTGCTTAGCAGCGCGACGCCACAGCCAGCACGCCGAGTGATAGTCAGAGCTGAAAGAGCATACGGCATGAACAATAAAAAAATTCAAACGCGCACGTTAGCCGCCGCAGGCACTGAATTTCGCAAGACAGTTCCCGATTGCCAGAACAAAGCAAAACTGCATATTTCAATTTGGATCCACCTTTTATTTACTCGCTTGCGCTGCAGTAAATTAAAAAAGAAAAAAAAGAAAGAAAGGAGACAACCAAAACACAAACAAATCAGACAAAGAATTAATGCCATTCCACTCTGTGAAGAAGGATGACCAGCGAAGCTGTGTATGTGGCGAACTGCATCTCCGCTGCGGGTCGACCCGGCATTGCACTATCTTCGGGATCGGCCCACGCATGGGGAGTGCTTAACGCCTCCCTCACCTCCGCCGCACGTCGGCCCGGCATTATACTATCTTCGGCATTTTTTTCTACACACGGACACGATACTGGGGAAAGTATCCCTTAACAGCTCCACTGTAAAAACAAACCGTGTCAACATTGACAGCCACTTTCGCTATGTTTACAGCGTGAAACACGCATGCAGGCGATGGTTCATTCGTGCTACCAACACCGCCGACAAGCAGGCGAGGTTATTACAGCGCATGCGGGTGACTCATGGCATGAGTCAAGGAATGCCTCATATAGCGAAAAGCTTCGGTCTAATTTTGACCACGTGTTCCCAATGGAACGTCTCACGCAGACCAAGAATTCCGCACAATTATTACAGGATGTCACTGTAATTCGCAACTATTCAATATAATTTCCACAAGGTGTCCGTAACAGTAATATGGGAAACAAGTGGAATTATTGGATGGTACATACAGCGTTTAAGGTATACGGCTTGTAGGGCAAGATTTCGTCACACGGAATGCTCGTGCATTCTCTCCGCGGTCGGGAATCGAGCCCGAAATTAGGCAGTTCTTGGCAGAACGGCACGTTGTTCCGGTCGCACTAGCATGGCAGTCGACGCCTCGCGCGTCAATACTCCAACGTAACCACACGTGGTTCGTATCGCACATCGGACTATATATGCACACAATGGACGCGCTAAGAAGCGGGCAGATTACTAGCCCGTAGCTGCGCACACGAAGGCAGCCTCCCGGCAAGATGCTCACCAGTGGTCGGTGGCCTCGCAGTGCGAGTCGAGGAAGACGAGCACGTCGCCCGACGCAGTCCGGGCACCCGTCAGCCGGGCGCGGATCAGGCCCTGGCGCTTGGGCAGCGTGATGAGCTTCACGAAGCCAGGACGGAAGTGGCGCCGGATGAACCGCTCCAGGCGGCCGTTGGCCATCTCGTCTGCGAAGGAGAGAAAACGGCGAGTCACCTCTACGGAGAGACGCTCGGAGTTGACCGATTTGTGTTATCCTGCGACAGAAACGTGATCACGTGCAAGAGTGATCCTAGACTTGACAAGGGATTATGCTCGATAGGTTCGGCGTTCAGCCATCAGTTAACATATATACACGCAATTTATTACTCAATTAACGAGCACACGAAGGTCACAAAATGGAATAACAACGTGGGAGAAAACGTCATGTATAGGTAAAAGAGAACGTCAAATTAAGCACAATTTTGGTGAACATTGCCAAAATCAAATGAACACAATAACAAAAACATGTTTGGAAAACTCATGCATTACACAATTTCAATACAACGCTGAGCTCACGTCAAACAATATAAAATATTCTAGAATGTGACAAATCAGAACTAGACAATTTCAACAGTACGCCGCTCACAGAATGAAACGCGACAGGGAAACCTTAAGTATACCGCTCCATACATATGAAATTACTCGAGAATGTACTATGAAATGCCGCTAACGAATCTTGTCCCTAACCGCGATACGGAGATGATGTAAGTGCACAAGCCAAAACTGCGACGTTGGTACACGAACTGCAGACGATGAAACGAAAGTCTGCGCATAAGTTAGCACTGAATTGACGCGCTTCATTCTGCGAGCAATTTATATGTACCAAACAACTTTAAACGAAAACTCTTCACGTCAACGCAAACGTTAACATCTCGAATCATATCTATCCGAGGGTGCGATTCCACAACCGTAAAATTCCACCATATCGTAGAATTTTCCGTTTATTGTCAACATGGAGGGTATACGGTCTCTGCGACTGACTAAACACAGTCATGGCGGAATTGAACAACATGGCGAAATTTGACAAGTGTGCACTGTATCGTGCCTTCACACTATTGGGAAGAGTACTAGCACTCTGTTCTGAAGGAGTACAAGCATCTGTTTGGGGAAGTAGAAACACTCGGCTTGGGGGAGTAGATACATTCGGCTTACTTACTTACTCGGCGTACTCGGTTTGAAGAAGTAGAAGCACTCGGTCTGGGGGAGTACATTACCCTTGTGGGAAGAGTATTAGCAATGTGCAGAAAAATACTAACACTCCCTTGCGGTGGAGTAATAAAAATCTATTAGGAGGAGTTATTCTACTCTCTCTCTCTCTCTCTCTCAAAGAGGGTCGATCTACTCTCGAAAAATGAGTGAAATATGGGACAAGCAGATTCTCCCTCGAAGACAGTGCCGGAACTCCCTTCGTTTTTAGAGTGCAGAGCAGCGCTCCGAGAGTCATGACGTGCGAACTGCTGCCTTGCATTCGAAGTGCTAATTTAAGAGAGCGGCAACAACTCTCCCGGAGTCCACAACGGCCATGAAGCGTCGTCAGACAACAACGTGTTCGCCTCGTCTCGTCATCGCCGGTGAGGCGGCGGTGGCAAGTGAACGGATTGTCCGTTTCACTTCTTACTATTTCCTCTTCCGGTATCAATAACGAAAAGTTGAAGCGGGAAGATAAGGGGTAAAAAAAGGGCTAGCAATTAAGAGCGCCGGAGACACCATGCAGGTGACCGCGAAGTGGCAAAAAAAAAGAAAGAAAAGAAAGAAAGAAAGCCAAAGGCAAACGCTATAGCACTATACATCAGTTTTCGTTTGTCCATTCTTTCTGAGCAACGTCGCGGCTCAATACTCCCCATTCACAAACGAACCCATCAGGAACGGCTCGCCACGGCAGCTGGACCTCGTGTTGTCGAAGCGTCACGGACGAGCGTGCCGGACACATACGATCCGTCTGCTCATCACCTGGCCACCTGTCGCGTCGCACAATCGGTACAGTGTACAATGGGCTTCCGAGTATAGCACCGGAAGTTCTCCGCAGCGTGCCGCTCACTGGCTTTGCTTTTCTTACTCTTTTCTGTTCTTTTCTCCTTTCTTTCTTTCTTTTTTTTTTGTCATGTCCAAACGGTTTTACGTTCACGGCCGACCTCCGGCGCTCTGAGCCCAACTTGAATAACAAGAGACGGGGCGCTTCGCTTCGCATGACATTCGTCTAACAACAGCAACGTAGTACATCGACTTCTTCCCGCTTCTCGAAAGCGAGATACGGCCTTATTTTGAACGTCCTAGCCACGGCTTAAAAACATGCGCCGAAGGTACTCGATCCTCGTTAGCCGCCGGTGAAAGAGTAGGCAAGCGACGCCAGTCAGTGCCACGCTCATCAAGCGAAATGAATTTGCGCGAAAACGTTTCGGCCCACATACGCGTAATTGAGATTTTGTGTGTGCGTGTGTGCGTGCGTGTGTGCGTGTTTGCGTGTTTGCGCGTGTGTGTTTTTCCGTAACCCTTGAGGTCAATTATTAAGTTGTGCATGTGCTCTGAACCGGTGATTCAAGTATTCTTATGCAAAACCGCAGCATTACTGACTGCACAATAAAAAATATATTCAATTACTCTAATTAGGATGATTGGCGCTCCATAAAATGCAGGAAGCAGCATCATGCCACATTGTATTTCTTGTAATGGAGTGTCGAGTAGCTGGGAATAAAGCTGTGTAAATCTGACGTATATATCGACAGTCCATCATAATTGGCGACTGAAAAGCATATCTTTGTTTAAAAAATAATAAAAAATGAGAAGATCATCCGAATTCGACATTAGCGCTGACTGAATCTTGCAAGACTCTGCTATATGCAAATGAGTGGAAGAGGGAGGAAATGCGCAAATATGCAGCACCGAAGACAGTCTCGAGAGCTGCGAAAATATCGGATATGTAAAAAGGAAACGCGACGTATGTAAATCAAAGCCAGTCGTTACAATGGAAACGTGGCCGTTTACCTTGATTAAGCCGAATGTTTCGTGAGTAAACGTGGTTGGCGGATGGGCGAATTTTGCACGGAGGTAGACAGTGTTAACAAATTAGATTTATTGGAAATGCGTGCCTAAGCGAGAAGGCCGCCATGCAGCCTGTCTGGTTCAATTAGCGAAAAGCTTCCCGGTTTGCTGAAGCTCGCAATTCATTCGTTTCATCCCGGCGGAGTTGGTTCATTCTTTCTTTTTTGTTATTGTACAAAATGGTTCTGCTTACGTCATCATCTGCAGGGTTTTCACAAAATCAAATGAACAGAGCAAAGCTCCTTGCTTTTCGGCAAAGAGTTGCGTTTTCTCTTATCGGAAATTGAAACTTGCCCTTTGGCAACACGCGAAGTATATGTATGGTAACAATACAAAAGCAATGCTTTTGTGCGGCACTTCGACAGACGGGTGTCGTTGATGGTGATTTGTTAACAGATGAACCGTATCCAACCGTGAGAGAGGTTGCCAGACGTCGAGAAGTGAAATGACTAGCCATAACGTCAATATTTGCGAAACAGCAACAACAAGGCAATTATTGTGGAATTACAAGCACTGATACTATGAGCACGTGAGTCGCTACCTCACCATCGCATATAATATCTGTCCGCCGACTAAGCCACGGAAGCGCGAGCAGACTAAGCACGGCGAGCAGACTAAGCACGAACCAACAAAAAAGCGAACGATTCAAGGTGCTTTCAGCGGAAAGCCCACTGATGAAAACGAACAAAGCGCCGAAGCAGATGTGGCTTGATTCTCGGACGCGCCGGCATAATTTATTGCGTTGTGTATCCGCCGAATAGAGCTTGTGCCGGCTGTGCGATACTAACATGTGCCGTCTGCCTGTATTCCTCATTGCAAGGTCGAACTTGATTCATTTAATATAATTACGATTTCTTTTCATTTTTTCTCCTTTATTATTTTCTCCTGTATAAGAACTCCTTGTCTGTATTCAAATACGCGTAAACGAGTGTGCTTATATAAGGCGCTCACAACACGCACATTTCACACCATATGAGAACGTATCCTTCTATATCAAGCCAAATACCTTAAGTTATCTTGTTCGCGTTGCGTTCGTGCGTACTTTTTATTCCTTTGTTGCTCTGTTATCTTTTACTTTTCATGAACAATGTATCCGCAGGCGGAAACGAGCAGCCGTCATCACTCTCGCATGACTACGTCTGGTTTCTTCATTACAATTAAACGCTTTCACACACTTTCAAACAGTCTCTGGTATCGGTTATACATTTCGTGACATTGCGTCAGCGTTTACAGATTTCAAGCGATGGTTTAACCATCGAATTTGGTTTCTACAGTTATATATATATATATATATATATATATATATATATATATATATATATATATATATATATATATATATATATATATATATATATATATATATATATATATATATATATATATATATATAAGTTTAAATGTGGTCACTATATTAAGGTACAATCGTTCCCTTGCCTCGCAAGTAGTGCCACAAGATAGAAACCGTCCAGCGAAATAGGCGAGCAAACGCAAAACCGCTTTTGTTAGCTTTGAATGTAATTTCATTTCGGACAAACGCTGTCCAGGAGGCCGGCACTAACGGCGGCATATATACCTGCCTGACTAACACACCGAGTGCATCGGCTATATACGACAGTCTACGGGACACGGAGTTTGTGCAAACCCTGGTCACGTGGCCTGAAAGCTTTAATCTGTAGTAACTTTTGCGACCAGGACCTACACACAAGTAATCCAACATATCAGAAGCACCGCGCATTAACAGAGAAGAAATTTGCATCTGTCGTCACACCAGCATGCCGTAAACTTTTTGTGGCCTACTGCAGCTCTTCCTATAGTTTCGAAGCGTGCGCCACAGGGTCGAATGTTGGCGGCCAAGGTTAATTCGGCGAAGTCGAACAAATGCGTTAGAAATAATACACCCAGAAGTGTACTACGTTGCGGAAAACCCCAATGCGTGCATGCAGCAAACTGCATCCGAGGTGCGCGAATAGTGCCAAAATTCCTGCGCAACAGCGTCGCAGCCCGCAGGACGCCAAACCAACAAGGCCGCCTCAGGCAAATCGAGTTTCCATACTTCAGCATCTGTAGGAGTTGCTTGCTGGGCTGGTTGGAACACGGTTATACGAGGAGAATGCCGGCAAACTTGAAAAGGGGAAAAATCATTGTTAGTCCAGCCACCTTCCTGTCGCTTCTCCTATGTCTGCTTCTCGATTTTTTCCCCCTTTTTCAAGTTTGCTGGCATTTGCCTCGTTCAGCATCTAAACGAGGCGCGACCGCTTGCACAGTATAGCCTATAAACAGTAACCGCTGCCAATAGTAAGTACCGCAGCAATCGCGCTGCATAAAGCTCGCGCGAATGGCGCATTGCCAGCCAACTCGTTCAAATGAGAGCCACAGTGTAGGAAGCGAATATTCCCAACGATAGACGCGAGCCTCACATTTCACGTTAATTAAACGCCAAATACTACATTCGGCACTGATAATGAGGCTGCGCCTATACGTCAAGGCCGTGGTTTGCATATTCAACTAAACTGCATATTTTCGCGCCCCTATTTTAGGCACCTAGCATTTACGCGTCACTGACGAAAACTGCTGCCAAGACTCAACTGTGCTCCGGCGTCCCACAGCACATGAAGCCGGGTGGACACCGGCATCACTCCGCCATCTTGCCAGCTCTGATTGCTTGACAGAGGGGCAACGCCCTCTGTGTTTCGCTTAAAACGCAAAAATGTGAAATTGGACAACACGGGGTGCTATTCTGCACATTCGCCATGGAGTTGAATTCGCCATCTTGTGAGCTGCGACTGGCTGATGAAGAGGGTTGCTGCGGCAACTCTGATTGGCTCAAAATGTCGCTGTTACAGAACAGCGCCAATGGCGAATTTCGACAGCTCCCAGAACATCACCCCCAGCAACAAAGCGTTAATCGACAGGCGCACGCCTCAATGGAATTCCACACATGCGCCTGTCAAAGGCAGACACCGGGCGTGCGCTAAATGCGAAGTTTTCTTTGTTTTCCTTTTCACGTTTCACTACACCGAACTTCCGGAAAGCAGCAACAAAAGCATTCGCGATACCACGAGATCTTTGTGGAAACAACAGGAACGAACGCATGCATGCGGACGTGTGGATCTTTCCCCGCGTCTCTCCTTCCACGTAGCGAAGGCGCCAGCCTTAAACGAGAAAGCAAACTTCAAATAACAACAAGAAGAAAAAAACGGAATCACAAGCAAAGGATACAAATACGTCACGAGAGACGGAACTAAACGCGAAACAACGTCACGTCTGGAACAGGACACTGGAGAGGGGAGGGGGGGGGGGGTGTACGACGTTTACGCGGTGTACGAAGGTGCGAAGCACTCGGCTCGGATAAAAATGCTTGGCATCGCAAACGCGCCTACACGGCAAGGAATTAACGCACAGACACGTACGCTTCCCGCACCACCGAGAGAAGTGCGGCGGCGCGCTAGCTTAATTCGCGAACCACACAACAAACCGCTGCCGAGCCGTGCCAACACATTCCTCGTAGCGAAGGAACCGCAACAATTGCTGCCGCAGCCGCGCGAGAGAATTCGTTTTACCCGTGAAATTCGTGAGAGGAACTGCGACGAGACGGCGAGTGCCTTTCGCCCGCGTTTGTACGGGACCATCTAATCACCGCGCGTGGAATTCTTCCGGCGGGCACGAGATGAGTGAGAAAGAAAAAAAGAAAGAAAAAAAGGACAGCAAAGGAGTCACGATTTTCGGGTGTATTTTCCTTCATTCTGTTCGGGCGAGCAGCGTCAAAGGAGGCGGCGGGCGAGCTCGACAACAGCGTCAGCGATTCTCGAAACGCAGCCTCTCCAAAGCGTCGTAAACGTCGATCACGCTCTTCGCAGACGCACGCATCACGAACGCACAGGAAACGCGTTACCTTTACTTTATGGCTGGAAGCAGCCACGCTCGCGTGCGCTCGCAGCGAGCAAACTATAGCGCTGCTATAGGTCGCGTCGACTTCGAACGAATGACACTCAGCATACGCGTTCATTTATGTTTGTATATTTGCCCTCGCGTTGCCCCACTGAAATATGCAAGAGAGAGAAGGAGATTCTTGATGATGGGAAGGAAAGGTTGGGGTAAAGTGCAGCGCAGTAACTGTCTCTCAGCAGAGGACACCTCAACCGCGCTGCACAGGGGCTAGGGAATGAAAGTAGGGGGAGAGAAAGAGCAAAATATGCAAGAAGAATAGGGAGAACAGTGTAGGCTGGAGGAGGGAGAAGGAGCTGATGTATTACTTTGCTCGACGTTTCGTCCGCAAAGGAGCCGCTGAGGACGAGGAACGTGCGCGGGAATTATAGTGAGAAAAGAAAGCAGGATTCACTGTTATCTATAGCATTTGTGACAGTGGACACTAAAATGAAAGTAAATGTAAATATCGCGACAGCGGCGGGCAATCGAACCCACAAGATGTGCAATGGTGCGTTGCTGAAAGGATAGGATCCGTTCTATATACACTTCCGTGGGCATCCGTGTACCATGACTGCGTTTACAGAAATGCGAACAGGAAAGCGTTAATCGCAACGATCCTTCCGTTATGCAATTATGAAACAGTGATCAAAAGAAAGAAAGAAAAAGCGGTCATTAGCGGTCAACTATAGCGGTCATTACCACTTGCTAGGTCACCCTGTAAGCGCTTCGTTAATGCGAGCATAGCCATACATGCAGGCGGACCTGCACCAACTGCAAGAGCACATGGCAGGACACGACTGAAAGACGACTGCTTCTACTGTCGGGGCCTGCCTGAATTCCATGGCACGACTGTACACTCGTAGGCGAAAGCTTACCGCGTGTCTTTATGCTACTGTACCCGCGCAGTGTGCTATATACACGGCTATACATATTATTACTTCACGAAATATATGTTATGGCCATAGCACACCTCACTTGTCATTGTCATATTTTAGTACGTATATATTTTACGCATTTATATGGCGATTGATCTTGGACCCCTTTATAGTCATATGTTACATCCGTGAGTTCATTAACCATTGTTAACTCATTGCATCATGTGTTTGGCGCTCTTTGGCCAAGACTGGCCCTTGCGCCGTAAAATCGCACTAATCAATCAATCAATACTTGGCTATACGAGGTGATTTTCACTCTTAACAATGGTCGTGACCAGCCACCTCTTTTATATACCTCCCAACATCATGCCACCTCTCCAGATGTCCTTGTTACTACGTAATGCAGGAGACGTGGAATTTCGCAAGTGCGCTTGCGTATAATTTGGCCCCGCGCAATCCATCTTGCGCTAGAAGTGGACTACAGAATGTACCTAATAGAACACGGTAAGCGCTCTAAAGCACGCATAAAGCGCCAGTACACACGCGGGTGCAACCAACCTTGCCGAGCGCACTTTATCCCTGTTCGCACGAGCCCCTCAAATTCTTAACAAGTGCTCTGATCGTCAGGCCAGTCATTCTGAGTGCGTGAACTTGCGGGGGTCTGCTACCGTTATTTCGCACATTTAATCAATTCTAGGCACGCTACGCGAATGGAGGAGTGATTCGATTCGGGCAGCTCTACGATATACGGCTCACGGATTAAGCTACATCCGATATTCCAACCACAGCAAAATAAGGGCTACGCCAGAACACCCGTCTATACGCTGGGCGGAAATTCGATACCTCACCCACAAACACACGGATATTATCAAATCAGTCCGGGCACTACTTAGCGAACGACCTTCGTAATCGCAACAGCGGAATTAAGCCCCACGGTGCATCAGAGAAGGAGAAACGAAAAGCAAGAGGAAACCTGCACTGCGGACAGATGCGAGTTCGGACGGAGACCGTGAATCATGCGGCATCGCGCAGCGCACCGCGCCCTTGGCGAAACTTGTTCGCTCCCAAGGAAGAAGCAACAGCGGTGCGCGCGCAAGAAGAAAACGAAGGATAAAGTGAATGCGGAGGCGAGTCGGTCGACCCGGAGGTAAATTAGCGCCTGCGGTGCAGAAGCGCAGAAGATACCGTAAGCGGAAATTGTACCAGCCACACAGACAGGAGTCTCCATTGCCATTTCTCTCACGCTAACTATTCCCCGGCTCCACAGGCGCGGCCGGACTGAATGGAAGAACCTGCCAGCGCGCGAAACTGAAAAAGAAATCAGAGCTCGACGAGGACGACGGCGACAAGGAGAAGAGAAAAACGACAAGTGGCAATGTAATCATCGTCGTACCTTGGCCGTGCTGCTCTGCACGCTCTCACTTTTCTATTCTTTCCTTCTTTCTTTTTTAACTCGCCAAGGAGTTCCCCAAACTAGCTCGGCGGTGCTTACCAAGCGGTGAGCGATTAAGCTAGGTTTGGGTGGATGTCTCATTTTTCCCTTATTAATATGACTTCTGAATCAGCTGCAGCGACAGCAATTTATCCGCTTAACTATTTAGGTCACTTCGCCTACACAAATCGATAACCGGTGACAGACTACAATTACATCACGTTGAAGCAATTTGGCAAGCCCCTAACCTCATCAATATATTTAGCCCGAGAAACGGACTCCGATAATCGGACCTGATTTGGCTTATACGGCAAAATTGTCATTTTTCACGCGACTGCGCGCGAACGGAATTATGCACGCAATCGCGAAAGTGCCACACCTTCGCTCTTTGCCTCATCCGAAGAGAAAGCAAGCTAAATGTAATCACGACGGATGGGCACGTGATCCGCACACCAGCAGCACGACAGGACGCCATTACATCGCCTAATATACTATAGTAGTGTCAGGCGGTTGTGGCACGGTAACGCCTTGCATTCGCTGGGCAGGTACAGCGTGGCCTCCGAGATCTCCCGCTCACATTTCGCAAAGGTACGCCGGTGCGGTCTCGGAATACCATGGAAATCAGACACGTAGTATACAAGACGACCACTGCGCGCGCTGCCATCAGAACGAGCTGACAGCACAACTATAATGTTGCGATTCCCGCGACGTCGATAAACTGGACCAACTGATTGCATCCTACAATATCTTGAAGTGCGTAAGCTGGTGGAAAACGCTCTTCGTTGCCTGTTTTGACATCGCTGTCGTAAAACCATCGTTATTTTTTAGTAGCATTGCCAGCAGCCCCGTGAAATGTTACATTTTAAGAGAGTGCCATATTTTGAACAGTTGTCATTGCGAATACAACTCGTCCAGGAGGTGCTATGGCTTCTAAGTGACAACGAGGACAGCGAAGACACTGACAGCACCGGCACCAGAATTTCAGCCCCAGCTCGAGAAGGTGAAAAAGAGACGAAACTGGAGTGGCAGTGTGGACACGTTGGTATTCATAGGGATGACTGAAAAAAGTGCGTACTAGGCACAGACGTACAAAAAAAAAACGCACACAGGCACTATACTTGCAACTTTTGATTCTTGCGGCCGTTTCTATGTCTGTGTCCAGTTCGCGCTTTTTGATCATCCTTACAAAACTGGAAGAAGTGTTACGCAGAGCGCAAAGCCGAACAAAGAGCTAACGCTTCTTGACGCAAATGTACTTACACTTGAATACGTCGAGGAACTGTTTCACTGCATGGCGCCTATACTGAAAGGGCGCCACTTTCTTTTTGAACCAAAGTACATTTCGCTGCAGATTAGTTTTTCATGTTTTTCGAGTATTCTTTAATTATATATCCATGGAACGTGTATTCTGCATTTCCTTTGACATCAGCTATCTTACAAGTGCAATATTTTGTTTGTGGTTACATGAAGTTTTTCCCAATATTTGTATTCTTTTTAAAATTCCGTCGCCTCAAATTGTTACGCTGCACTATACTACGCTGTAACGTTACCTGCGGAGACAAATGATTTATTTATTACACTCTGAAAGACCGCCGTTCTTCCCGCGTTAACGAAAGAGTCCATCGTAACTCACTTGTCAGCAAGTAACCGCTTGTCTCGTATTTTCTCGCGCACCCAAATGGCGTACGTTTACTCCGCGTGCGCCAGTCACAGTTAAAGTAACTCCAGATGGCGGGTTCCAACAGCTCGAGCTAAATATAGGATAAGCGGTTACTTCCGTGCACAAAGGAATCGCTAACGCTTTATTTTTCTATTGTAGAAGACAGAATCGCCCTTTAGTTCTAGGCAGGGCATAAAGTTTAATACCGCCGTAGCTTCTTGCCGCTTCCCTCCTTCCCACCGCCATCCGGTGGAGAGAGTGACAAAGACGGCGTTCAGGGGAGGGGGGGGGGGGGGGCATTGTTCGTTTTCTCGACGCTCAACGCACCTGTTCTCGCCAGGTCAGCGTAGCTAAGAGGCAACATTGGGCTAAGCCAAATCTTTGGTAAGGAGAGCTCCTGGTCTGCAACGAAACAACAGCTCGGACATTTACGTTGAATGAGACAATCACAGTGTCTGCACTCTAAGAATCTTTCACCCCTCCCATCCTTTCGCAGACGTACAAAAAAAAAAAAAGGGGGGGGGGGGTGTCGCGCGACGTTGCACGTCGCCATCCAAAGCGGAGAGCCTTTTGCGCAACCCCAACCTGACGCAAAAGGAGGCCGCCTGCACGCGTTCGCGACGCAATTCTCTGCGGCGCCTATAACGGCATCCCACTTGAAACGGACTCCCATGCGAAAAAGTTAAAGGCAGGCGCGGTTAGTGACGTCGTCCGGTGACATTGCCGCTGCTCCCGCACAAAAGCCAAACGAGAAAGGTGCAGACAACAGGGGAGAACAAAAAAAAAAGAATAGAGGAGAGATAATGAAGGCCCACGGGTGCAATGGCGTAACGCGCGCTTCACAGCGGCGCGCAGCTGCAGGTATATAGTGTGCGACACATGTGCTCGAGTCAAGGCCACGGACTCAACGCGCCCGCTTGAGCATTCCGGGCACGAGGAGGACTGGTGGCCGAGCGCAACCTCCTTTCTTTTTTTTTCTTTTTTTTTGCCATGGAGACAGCATATAGTGTTGTGCAATGCGGTAAAAGGGAATCCGCGTGGCGCTCGAAAAGCTTGTCCGACGCTGGAACGCATTCCAGACGAACGGGGCCGGACATGCACGAGTCGACGTACAGAGCGACCGCTTTACACCATTCCAGACTTCGCGAGCGCGATCGATTAACGACGCCGGCACAAAAAAAAAACGCGCCGCCATGACGTCAGCAAACGCAGCGGCATCGTAGACTATAGCGACGTACTTAGAGACGCAAAGAGCTGCACACTGTGCAAATGCAGCAGATCCCCTGTATCGACGCAACGGAGGCACCATCAGCACAGATTGAAACGCCAACAAAAAATAACTGATCAGAACGCTAGTTACGCGTAATCACATGCAAAGTGGCAAGTACGATCGCTCTATACAGTGTTGCCGCCTTCTAAGCATGGAGTAGTGCGAAGTGTGCGTTTTGGGGTCTGAATTGTTACAAATAAAGGTGAACCTAGATACGGAATGACGCGGCAGTAGTAGTTTCGGAATTGTTCGCGTTTTAATTTAGGCTGATAGGAAGTACCACTTTGGGGTCACAGAAGGGCTCGACGAATAAGCTCAACCATCGCTGTGTTATAAATTAATCGCGCCGATGCTTCCCAACAGCTACTACAACGAAGTCGTTCCGGTGATCGGCCATTGCACGACCACACTGGCTCATTTAAAGGCGGCTACTTACACAGACTACTTTAAATAGGCCATTTTAATACCAGCTCTTAAACGCCAATAGAAGACAATTAACGCGGGAGCTCTCTAAGGCGGCATGGCACACGAAACGTACTTGCGGCGCATTCCCTGTGCGTAAGCTGTATGCAGCATCTGTACATATAACTGAGGTACGTGATGCCCACGCCGAAATCACGGCTGCATGACGTCACGCCCAGCCTGTAGTATATACAGGCTTGGCGAACAGACATCTCACTGTACAGAACAGCTAGAAGAACCCAAAATCATAAAGGTATACACGGCCATCCACTTGTCGCTACAGACGAGACTTGCGAAGGTGACATGCGCATGCACGAGGGAAGCTATTATACCTAAAGCTACATAATATATATATATATATATATATATATATATATATATATATATATATATATATATATATATATATATATATATATATCCCGACGGAACGGCATACTCATTAAGAACTTATGAAAAAGACAACGGTGTTCGATTACTGGTTGATCAACGTACAGCGACAATATGTGTATGTGAGGGAGTGCGCGTAGCGGCATCTCCATCAGCCGTCGTTTCATTTACGCTCACTCCCTACCGCGCAGAATACGCCGCATTTGTCAAACTGACAGCAACTGGCGAAGCAGCATAAGTAAAGGGTTCCGCTGACACAGCGCCCAGCTGTTGGGATATCGATCTTTTCTATTGAACGACGAAGTTCTTTCAAACTGAAAGCGCGCAGGTGATGCAGCCTGACTGCTTGCAATTTTTCATTTCCGGATGGCAAACGTCTATATCATATTTGCTGAGCATAAACGTCCAGCAAATACTGCATTTTTTTCTGGTTATAGGCAATGCATACAGCATGGCAGCCATTACGAGTTTCCGGCTCCGCAAACACTTCCGTCGAATACAATGCGCAAAAGCATAGCCTCTGAGATTTGCGTCAGTTTCTGAGAGAGACCAATCACCGCGCCGTGGATTTGGACACCTGACCCATCGTGGTTGCTTAGTGGCCTTGGCATTACGCTGCTAAGCACGAGGTCGCGGGATCAAATCTCGGCAGCGGGGACCGCATTTTGACGGGGGCGAAATGCAAAAAAAAAAACGCCCGTGTACCGCGCATTGGGCCCACGTTAAAGAACCGCAGGTAGCCAAAATTAATCCGCAGTCCCCCACTACGGCGTGCATCATAATCAGATCGTGGTTTTGGCACGTAAAACCACGGGAACTATATATAATTATTAATATAGTTATTCTTATATGATTCGACACTATCTATTCGCCCAAAGTGCGAGAACTATAACCCGTTAGATTCGGTACCTGCATTGTTCCATTTATGAGCGATCAGCTGCTGGTTGGCACTGTCAACGCGCCGCAACCGACTCTGCGATTGAAAGCGGCAAAGCGAATTCGCATGGACAAAGAACTGTAATGCTATTGGCCGAACAAACGCTCGACATACAAGTGACCTTTATCTTGTCTTTCTCTCTATCTCCTCCTCAGACAAAACTCTCTAAGAGGGAAGAATTGCAGCCAAAGCGCGTGGCCATTTGCATACATCACCGCTGTCGTACAACACAATCCCCAAGATACCTTCGTGCCGCGTTGTTCTTTCTGTTGCTTAGTGCGCTGTGACCGCCGTTGCTTATTATTTTTCTATCTTCAAAGATATCACTTAAATGCCTGAGCAACGCTTCAAGGCACTTTGCGAGAGCCAGACAGAAATATATCCAGTCAGTTAATTACCCGGCACACATGCTCGGTTATTAAACCAATGCCAGCTGGTGCACGCAAGCGCTCAGCGTTCACCTGAAATGCGCGTCATCTCGAAACAAAAAAAAAAAAACATCACAGCAGCAAAACTACACCTCTGCAAACCACACGGCATCACCACAAGTGCCTGCGGCACAAGTATATACTCTTAAAAAAGAAACAAGTGTAATTGCTAACATACAGGGATCCCGCAGAAAAAGTGACCCAAAGTTCAAGGACACTGGAAAGATTTCAAGGATGCCGAAGGCCAAAACTCAAGAAGGGGCAAACAAACCTTATTCGTACACATACGCTGAAAAACAATGAAATCTCCTTACCTGCAAGTTATTGCGGTTAAGCAACTGCTAAGTTGGACACAGGCTACACGCCTTTCAGGTTGAATTTCTAAGTTGACTTTTCCATTGTAATGATGTCGATCACCTTCCGGCATGACGGTTAGTAGTGTCCGACTTAAGCCAGAGACACTCGTCGCGGTAAAGCCAAATGGCTGAAACGTACTTTCTGTCAAGTATTCCTAGAGCCTAGGGCTCGAAGATGGAGTCATAATGGCTGCGATGTGAACCAAACTAGCAAAACATATAAAACGGTGGCACGCTTTGGTCACTTGATCTGGCTTCGTCTAGCTCTACGACGGTAACGGTGATTTAAACAAGCCTGTCGTTGGTGGCTGTGGTTTACAGGTTTGCTCACTCAGCATCATTCAAAAAATTGTAAGCCATATTAGTTAAATCCTTAAGATTGGCATTACACGGGAAAACATATCGCAGGTTGAACTGAGGTTAGTTGCATTTACGAACATCCACATCAATTATCGGTCCCTCGCGGTACTATAGGAGGACAGTGTAAATCTAGCAACATATATAAAGTGTTAGTGAGCGAAGGAGTTAATACCAATTTACGAACATTTTTCTAAGAGTGTGGCCGTCAATGCGTTCTTTTTTAGTGACTGCCACGAATCGCTCGCTTTCCCGTCGCTTTGAGAGGAGTTGCGCTCGCATCGATGTTGTACCCCGGCAGCTGAGAACTTGAGGCAAGACCAAGAACTGCGGGGGCCTGGGAAATCACTTCATTCGAGGCCACTCATGGTGATGAGCTTTATGCGGTCGAGCATCGAACCCCTTCCGACACGTGAACACTTGTGCGAGTGAACACGTGAACACCCACCAACATCCCACCCGGGAAAAAGAAAGAAAAAGCACGTTTCTGTTGAGCCCACTGTAGACGTGCAGGTTACAAGTCGACAACCCCTGAAACCAACAACGGTAGCAGTGCGCTCTGAGAAGGACTTATCGGAAGACTTGTCAAGCCAACACCAAACGGTAAACATCGGCAAAGCCTATGTCAAAGAAGGCAACGATAAGCTACCTACAGCGGTGTCAGACGACTCACAAGAGCCTTTCGGAAGATTGCAAAGCTGTGTTAAAAGTGTAAGCGACAACAAGCGATAGAGAAACGATGCATGGCGAGTTTGGTCGTTACGCTCGATGCGTCCACGCACGAGTGACGACCGCGACATCTACATGTCACAGCTGGATGGCTGACGTATGTTACGTCTCTGAATCTCTTGGTAAGTGTTCTGAATCAGTAGTTGAAGGAGCCATGGGTTTTGTGGCCATGAGTTTTGTGGCTACGACGTTCATATCTGGTTCGCGCCCTCACTACTAATGCGTCAACAAACACAGCCCTGTCTTTCCTCACCTTATCTGCCCACTCGTGTGTCTCCGGCCCGGCACATCATCCACGTCACAAGATGTCCAAAAGCGGCCCCTTCGCACGCGCACACGTGCTCTTGCGCACACGCGGCTATTTTCTCAAAAAGCTAGTTGGCGTTGCTCCGACAGAAGTGCTGCAGTGGCCTAATGCTTAGAGCACCGGGTTGCTGCGCTGGAGGACCGAGGTTTTATCACCTCCCCACCCCCCACCCCCTCCGAGGGGCACGCAATTCAAATTTATGAGAGCTATTCAACAAGGCAGCAGCAGCAAAGTCCGGTGAGGGTTCGCAAAGAAATCTTATCGTTGAAAGAAAAAAAAATCCTCCAGGGGCGCCGTAGCGGAACGCTGCATCTTTGATCGGTTCCCGCGCGCTCTTGAATTTCACTTTCCCCAGTGTGCGGCTGCCGCGTCCTTGACCTCGAAACGCCACGCACTTCGGCAGTTCTAATTTGGAATAAATACCGCAGCATGGACGTTCCGAAACGAGCTTTAGCGCGGGCTGTTTCACAACGTTGCCGTACTGCAACGGAGGCCACCACTGGCGCCAGACAATTATATATGGGGTGTTTCAGCTAACACTTTCAAAAATCTTTAAACGCTGCCTGTCTTTAAAAGCTGTCGATATTGCGTTCAATTTTTTGTGCAAGTATCGTCCGCCGCTTCGAGTAGACCAGCTCATGAACTATAATTGTGATATCTGCCACAGGCAGGTTTTAAAGATTTTTGAAAGTGTTCGCTGAAACACCCTGTATATAGTATAGCGCAATAGCAGATTGCACGCGTGTCCTCGCGCAGTATGTCTCGCCACGTCACAGCGTCGTCGGATCGACCTCAAACACTGTCTCGGTGCCAGAGCATAGCTTACACTCAACGCCAATGTTGCCACAGGCCACTGAAAAAAAAATACTAGTGAATTTCTTGCTTTAGGAATGAATAGGTTTTTTATTCAGGCGAAATAGGCTTTCTTCTTTAACGAATTTTTTTGCCAACACCCACCCACTGCTTACTGTTCAACAAAATCTGATACATGCGAAGCAGCAACACAATACCAGCACTTCCAAAATGATTGGCGCAGTGTATGGTTTGAAAAACCACTCGACGCACAAGGAATCTGGAACACCACAACTATTAAAAAAGACGCCCTGTTCCAAGATTGAAACCAGTTTAGAAGGGTCTCAAATGAACTCTGATACTTGATATCAGAATGGGTGGAAGGGAAGGGGGTAAACAAATGACCAACGGTAAGTCAGGTGCAGTGTTGCCAACTTTTTTCGAGCGTGTCCCTAAAGTGAGACAAAGGAGTCGCTAAATGTTCACTAAAGTTTGCCCCACCGTCTCTAAACCTATCGAGTGAACTTTATAAAATGTAGGCGTTTTTTGAACACTACAATAAATATTAACATGACGTAAAGCATCTACTAAAACATCTCAAGTTTGTCTATACTCGCGGACAACATTGTGTAGAATTGAAGGGAAAGCTACGGGGGGGTGGCTGCTGCACATGTGTTACGGCGCCAAGCAGTCCGCCAGCGTTTGACACGACTTTGGTTGCTCGGAACAAACGCTGAATCGACGCAGTTTCACGTGCGCCGGTTTCGCGTTTGCCCAGAGGCGGAAGGGAAAGTCGCGAAATAAGTAAACTTTCACATTCAGTGGTGTGTTTTATCTTATTTAACTGTTGCTAATAAGGTGTTTATGTTTTCTCTTCCCCAGCTTAAACTAATACGGATGAAAACACGGGACTTCTTTCGGAAGCGCTCTCACTTGTGCGTGATTTGCCTGCGTAGCTTTCCCTTCATTGCCACAGAAAGGTCAGGAGCATAGAGTTTCTAAATAGATACCCTAGAGGGAAATGTGGCGCTAGTGTCTACGGGGGCTCTCCTGAGCGTTGCCTCAACCTACATGGGAATGATGGAAAGTACAGGCTTCGGATTGACTTCGATCTTTAGACCAGCGGCGTTTGCTTGCGGCGCAATAAACGAAGCTATACTCAAATATTATCGCGCAAAATCAAATTTTATTTCTGCAGCATCTTATATAATGCACAACACATTGCATAAACTTTGTATGACTGAGATTGAAGCGCGGTTTACCACCAGGGCACACTAGGCTACGCATTATTCTGCAAATCTGTTCCCGTTTTAGCGCCAGAGAATAATTATTTATTCATTTTAGAACAGCAATAACAACCGTGCATGTAATTATATAAAAATAGTCATCAAGTATTTATGGAAATAAATTTTTGTAGTGGGAGAAAGTTTTGCGCCTTTGAGAGGTATGCTACAAGTGTCGTCTGCTACGACGCCTGCTCGCTGCGAACGCGAGACTTTTTCTCGCAGATGACAAAGCATTTGCGAGCTCTCTCGCTCTTTCGAAAGGCTGTGTTGGCTTTCACGATTGCTGAACGTCTTCAAGTACCTTTAAGCACATCTGCTGCAGTGCTAGCTAGGACGCTTATGGCCTCCTGCGAGTATGTCATCATATTTTCTATCGACGCACCGCTTCTGAAGCGTGCGCCAGCAGCTATTATGGCGTGGCTTTGCACTTGCCAATTTTGCGACAGCAGACTGCAGCCACGTAGCAGCAACCAGTAAGTTTGTGTTCTCAAATGTCCTGAAACACACATTTCAATGAGCACATCAACCAGCAATGCGCAATGAAGCCCTCAATCAAATTTGATTGTCAAGGCAAATTCGATTGAGACATGCACAAGCACAACTGTGCATGTCTTGCGTCAGTTTTTGCTCTTCTGAAGCTTCATGAAGCACGTAACGCTACAGCGCCAGCCTAACACATTTAACAAACCAAGGTCCAAACGGTCAAAACACGTTCTTTCAACGTTTACGATGCCATCGCTTTCTCGTCAGGGCTTCGACACCACACCGCGACACAAACATCGTTCCAGCTGCTGGCCCCGCGCGCTGTCGCCACTTCGAGCAACCGAAAAAAGGCAGAGAGCGTTGCGTCGCACTGCGGGTTACAGCAGTTGCGCTTAGAACGAAACCAAAACTGCAAAAAAAAAAATACCCGTAGACTAGTTCGCCAGTCAACGAAATACGAATCCGCAGCCTGTACTTCCCATCATAACCATGCTAGTTGAGCGATCGAAGCGCGAGATAGTTATGGTAATATGAAACTCTATGGTCAGGAGTAACCAGTGAATTTTATAGCAGGGTGTAACTGCGGCCTGTTACTTTATTAATGTACTTTAGAAAAAAGTCTGCCTCATGACAGCTGTAATACGGCGTTTACCTCCATATTTTAAGACCCCAAATCTAGAAGGGATCGAAGGAACGCGGGTCGCCTGATTTTCGTATGCATGGCTGCAACCTCTTTATAGTTTTCGATGCTCCTGATAGAAGAACTAAATTATGCGACACGACTTTCGTCATATGCCAACGGCAATTACGTGACACTTATACAGATCAAATACTGTCTTTCCGCTCATTGATCGATCTGAAAGCTCCGTGCAGTATTGATTTGTTCGAAAGTCGTGCACAGAAACGGAGGCGGTGCGTTCAAATTTGCGTGAGTGGGCCCAGTCGCTCTAATATGTACGCCTTTCTACAGTTGATATGTTTTTTTATTCAACTGCTGCGTTCTAAACCTCACCAAAAGATTTACTGCAGTAAGATTTGGTAATTTATTTTACTGCTACGCTTGCGAATGTCCACCGATCGAACATATACTTCGTAAAAATGCAGTATCCGCCGCGTTAAGACGCTTCTAATTGGTCTCATACACAACAAACAATAAAGCAAAAAAAATTTTTTTTAACGGGATATATGGGATCACAGGACTGAGAAAGGATAGCTCGATGGGGTTGCAAGAAAAGGCTGAATGGAAAGAGAGAGAAGAACAACATAACAGCGCCTTGACAAGCTTCTTTTTTTTTTCTTTTTTTTTTGCAGATGAACCGTATACGTTGTCAACGCTGCTTCAGCGTAAGTTGTGTTGATAAGCATCCACATATCGTCCAGTGCAACAAACAATATGCATGACGCTCTTGCTTTTCAACCACAGCAGAATCCAACCGTGTCGCCACCGTCCTGGTCAGCACCAATATCAGCTTTTCCTTTTGCTTGAAGTACTATCACGCAGTTGCAACACGAAGCCAGCGGTTTTTTATATATATAAAAAAAGAAAAAAATCTGAAGGACTGTACGTTGGCGCCAATCAGCTAACTAAATACCAGTGTTAGGAGGGACGTTTATTTCATCAATTTTTCGTACGTAGGCGCCGCCGTGTACGGCGAACTCCCTGTTGCAACTCATATTGAGCGCGATATTACGTGTAAATGTCGCTTCTCCTATCATGTCAAAAGGCATGAGATTTGCCACGGTGGCTCTGGGGCTGTATATGTGTATATACGTAGCACTGCTATTCAGCCCAATGTCGCGGGTACGTGTCCCCTTGAGACAGAATGCCGAGCAGTCAAAATTGTTTCATTGCACGTCACTACCCCTTTCCTTACATGAACCATGCTACCCGCTGTGGTTGCTTAGTGGCTACGGTGTTGGGCTGCTAAGCACGAGGTCGCGGGATCGAATCCCGGCCACAGCGGCCGCATTTCAATGAGGCCGAAATGCGAAAACGCCCGTGTTTTAGGTGCACGCTAAAGAAGCCCAGGTGGTCCAAATTTCAGGAGTTCCCCTTACTGCGTGCCTCATAATCAGATCGTGATTTTGGCACGTAAAATCCCAGAATTCAATTCTTTTTTTTTAATTTAGAGACCATGCTCTGTAACGATTCGCTACGTTTTCGATTCTTATCACCTTTCGCTGTTATGTAGCTTGCATGGCGGCACACCTTCGTTACTCTGGTATTGGCCACTCGCCGCGTGTACGTGACAGGCAAAAATTTCAATTCTGGCTTATTACGAGCCAACACCACGAACAGATTATGAGGCGCGCCGTAGTGTGGGACTCCGTATTAATTTTGACCACCTGGGGTTCTTTACCGTGCGCATAATGCACGGTACACGGGCTTTTCTACATTTCGCCCCCATCGAAACGCGGCCGCCGCGGCCGGGATTCGATCCCGCGCCCTCGGGCTTAGCGGGGCAAACGCCACAGCCATTACGCCACCACTGCGGATGGTCGGTGACAGGAAATGAATCCTTAAATAATACAGCCCCAGATATCGGTCTTTATTTTAATAGGTTGAAAAGACAATCGAAAAAAGCAAGGCAATGAAAATTGAATTGTCTAGCGGCTAGCACACATGCTTTTCCTGTTGTTTGTACCGTACAAAAAATGTGTATGTATACAGCGAACTTGTCGTGTGACCAGGCGAACGAAAAATGTGTGCGAACATCAAAATATGGCAGTGATACATGTGGTTTGTTGTCATAGTAGTAATGATGAATAGCAATTCCTAAGCCTCATGTGCTGGTTGCAGCATCAGCAGTTTCTGTTGCAGCATGTCATGCATTACCCTGTGATCCACCTTAATGGAATAATGCAAGGGAAAATAAAGAAAAAAGGTCTAAATCCAAACTGAAATGAAGCAGTATATAATCTTGCACAGCCCAAGCTGCTATAATGCATTCCTAGTAAAATGCCCATCTGTTCACAACAAATGTCCAAGTTAAGTCCTGCAATGAATGTCCGCTTCGTTCTCTGCATTCCATGTCATGTGTCAGCAGCAAATGCAAACTGGCCTCTGAAGCTGCCCCTTCTCGTTGCTGAGACCCCCATGCCAGCATAATTTTTCTTTTACACCAATGACTTCATGGAAGCAAACACGTATAAGAATAAAAAGTAGAGTGACAAAATGCGAGACAGTGCAATAACAAAGAAAACAAATACACAGAAGCTACCTTTAACACCCAAATTACATGCCTAAGGGCCAATCACCACTACGGCACAACTGATTTTAACAACACAGTGCAAGTCAACAAAGCAGTGTGATCCTTTTAACTGATGCTGTGTACATCACTCCATTCCAAAACTGCGTATGCTTTTCGTGGTGTTCATTATAAACTGTGCATGTAAAAGACAGAAAATGGTTTGCAGTTCCTGCAGAAAATGCGATGTCAGTATTGCCTATCTGTCCTCCAAACAGCACCCCTTTCCATTTTTTTTCCCCGACTGCACTTCTTTTCAGTTTCATAAAGCTTTTAGATAGTAGACAATGCTCAAGAATCACTGAACATTATGTTGTCTCCTGCGTTCTTTGTAAAACATTTCTACAACATGTTGCATGTATAAGAATTGCCAGCTACAGACAACTGTATCATAAGAACTAAAGCAGAGCTTTAAACTTGAGGTATGTTTTTCTGGCACATGGCACCTCTATGCAAAATATTGGGCTATTCGAATATCGAAATATCAAACTGTAAAACAATATAGCATCAGAACAGAGTGAAAATGTGAAAGATAATACGATTGCTGATTTTTTATTACAGTTAAATCCTCACAATTTTTGCAATTACCTTTAGTTTTGGGTAATGAATGAAGCAGACAAATTTCACAGACACTCAGTTACGTGCATAATGTTACCTTTCATTGCAAACACAGCACCAACTACAATAATGCTCAGAGACAATTAAACTGTAGTGCTATTCAGCTAAATTTTGTGGGTTTGTGCAGATGCAAAAGCATCTGTGTACATGCATTTTGGGTAGAGGTTAAAGAATGTACTATGGTGAATACAAAGCATTTCCTTCAAACATCTAAGGCTTACCAGGTTCACAACTTTAATTTGTTATTGTGAACAATTCTTGTTCTAAATATTTGTGCACAATGTTATTTTGCATTATATAAATCTGGAAGCTCTCCGTCTCTGCTAAATGAAGACATAGTGCCTTTCTGAGCAGTCATGCTGAATATCTGCTGTGCCCTGGCCATACGCATGGAAGAGGACACTTATTACCACCAGTGCAACTCATCCCCTGGTTAAATGAAACATATACAGGTTGCACTTTTTTCGCTCTCTCTTCGAATGCATTCTTTTAGGTTGTGCACCATTTAGTAGATGTAATAAGAAAATTAAGGCACAGCGTGTGGCCCCCTGATTGTGAGTGTTGCCTAACTGACCCTGTCATTTCTTGTAGATAATGGAAATGGTAAAAGTGCAAGGCAAGAAGTGCCACCTTGTTTTTTATGGCTGATGAAAGAACAAACAGTTCCTTGGACCCACTGATCCACATAACCTTGATCAAGTTATTATATAGCAGCCTGTAGTAACATGAAGAAATTGCTTATGATGTGAAAAGAGCAGCTATCAATGTCAGCTGTCAATGATACCTGTAATGCCAGTCTTCCTATATGCACCTGATGAATGTACACAGACAAGCAACATCAGATGCCCTTGTACAGCATGCAAAAAAATTGATGGAGTTTTTCTCTGCAATGTTGCATATACTAGGCTATGAGGGATGCCACAGTCGATTCAAATGCACACTTGTACACATGCACACTTACGCATAAGACTACTAAAACGCATCAAGTATAATTAAGTTCAATCTTATAGCGTGAAAGGAAAGCAAAACGACGTCAGTAGGAATTTCGATTGGCAAGTATGCCCTAAACAGATCAGAAAAGTTGTTACGAATGTGAAATCACCCACTTGTAATACATGGACTCACCAATTTGGCTGTGGTCGTCGACAAGGATGATTTCCCTCAGCATGCGACGGGGGGTGCGATTTATCACGCTGTACACAGTTCTCAGGAGCGCCGAGAAGAGTTCGTCGGTAAAAATGATCACCACGGAAGCGGTGGGGAGTCTCTCAACGTCATAGTTCGCCCTCCGGCAGCTGCGGAAGAGAGAAGCAGGAAAACAGGGCAGGTGACATTCGATAACGGTGTCAGCGACGCCGCGTTCACATCCTGCCCAAGGTGATCCCGATCAAGTTACGCAACGGTGACGCCAACAATACAGAATTAAGTCCGAGTAGTAACAAGAAGCATCGAGTGTCCTGCTGGCGGACGCGTTATGTCGCAGGTACGACTACGTATCATCAAAGGGCCATTTGACACAGCCTTCCGTGCGGGCAACAGCTACGTACTGTACTAGTATTACCTGGGGACGTATTCTGAAACGTTCGCCGCGGCGAACTTTTCGCACTGGCCACGCCTCCGCCGTAGCGGCGCGCGCTGAATGGCTGCTTTGACAAAACCGGAAATTCAGGTGGCGCAAGTGAATTTCCGGTTTTGTCAAAGCAGCCATTCAGCGCGCGCCGCAACGGCGGAGGCGTGGCCAGTGCGAAAAGTTCGCCGCGGCGAACGTTTCAGAATACGTCCCCTGTACTGCTACACCTCCTCGAGTCGCACAACACAGCTACACCGCCGCCAAATAGCAAACGCTCATCCCACGGACAGCACATGGTGTAATTGGAGAAAATATTACGTGAGAACGAACGGTGAATGAAGCTGAACGATCGAAATGAAATATTTTATCGGTCTTACTTTCCTACGTTCGAATGGTTGCGCGCGCGTCAGAGCAAACGCGAAGATCGCGGAATTCGCTCACCGGAAATCATTCAATGTACGCGGACGCCAATTAAACAGAAGTGACAAAGTTCAAATCCTACCTGCGGTGACGACGGTCACCCAGCGTCCTATTTAACGGTAAGCGGTCGCAAACGTAGGCGTTGAAGCCAGCTCTCGAGAATTCCTTGTCAGCCCTCTCTTTTTCGGAGCCCTTCAGGTTCACTCCCGCGCCGTCCTTGCCCCAGTCTTCAATGAACCTTCCGAAGAATTCCGTCTCGTCCGGGTCGTACACGTTCGGGAGCAGCGGGCTATCGTCGCCGTGGTAGCGCGGTGCTTGGGCCTTCTGCACCTCGGCGTCCCTCGCGGTGGCAGCCAGCTTTCCACGGTCATCGCCAGCTCCGGACTTCGGAGAAAGCCGTTCTCGGAAGACGATCCGATCGTCGAGGTGGTCATCGGAAGTGGTCCGGCTTCGAAGCAAAAGCACTGTGACCCCGGCGACTGCTAGCACCGAGAGGAGACGAACAAGAGTGGGTCGACGGCGCCGCGAGAAGAGCAGGGCCATCGTGCTCTACGCTGCCCGCGGCCCATCAAACTGCGAAGCCGAGGAACTGAGGCGACGCGCCGAGCCGCGACAGGTGTTCCCTCGTGTGGACGTAACGCGGCATTCTCAAGATCTTCGACATGACTACGAAAACACACGTGGCACACACCCAGCTGGCCGAGTGGAGCGAGCAGCGCGAAGCGTCAGTAGGAGCACGCGAGGGCAGCGACTCACTTGACATCGGCGGGAGCGAAAGTCAGCGCAGCACGCAGCGAGACAACCATGTTTTTTGCTGGCTGGACGAATGAATAACAGCCCCGCGGAAGCTCTCGTTTTCTTCGCATCGAGGTAGCAGCTTGCGCCATCTCTCGAAGTAAAATAAAATTTTTGTATTTCCCGCGTTTTTTTAAAAAAGTGTGTGATTCTCAAAGGCAGAAAATTGAAGAAGTGCAGACAAAAGCAACTGGAAGACGAATGCAATTCGACGGACACGTTGAAAATTAATATCTCGGAACTGGTGCTGTCCAGAGAACTCGTTCTAAGTGGATACGCCGTGCGAACTCAGCGGCTATAATTCGTAGATTGAAATATGAATTGTAAAGTAAATCATTAAAAAGTTAATCATCGTAATTACGTTAATTATTCAAATGCACATTTTCATTTCTCGTAGAAGTAATGGCCCCTCATCGAGTAGTTTAGATCAAGGGTTAGAATTGTGCTATCCGCCATAGGCAATCTTTTAAAAATTTGATGCAGCTAAATAAAACACCTTGTCGAATCCCGGCTGCCGTGGTCGGGATTCGATCCCGGTTCACGTGCGGAGACGATCGCGGAGGAAATTCAAAATAAATCAGAAAAAAATTTTGAAAAAAGTAGTACAGTACAAAATTCATGGGTTTCATTATAAACATGATATCAGAGGTTAAGGTTAGTTACAGGTTGAGTGACCGAAGTGTCTGGAATAATTATAATTAGATATCACTGAGACGACCGGGGACTAAATTCAATATAAATCAGTAATACGAACGAAATATAGAACACTACAAAATTCATGAATTTCATTATAGATATGATATCAGAGCATAAGTTTAGTTACAAGTTGAATTACTGAAGTGTGCGAAATAATTAGGATTAATTTGAAATCACTGAGACGACCGAAGATGAAATTCAAAATAAATTAGAAAAATAGTACAGTACAAAATTCATGCGATAGCAGAGCTTAAGTTTAGTTACAAGTTGAGTTACTGGTGGGTCCGTAATAATTATAATTAATTAGAAACCACTGATTAACGCACACCAAGGCACAGAATCCTAGACTTTAGAGACCCGCAACGTGAGCACGACTTCGGGGAAATTCCTGGAAACCCGGAAGTAGAAGCGGTAGTAATGACGTCACTAATGACGTCACACGCAAGAAGGTAGCATGATATTTAACCGGCTAATTAATGGAAAACATTTGCCTCCGAGTTCGGTTGGCGCGTTGCATTCGCCTAAAGTTAATCTAAAGGACACCAACGCCGAGGTGCGAATGACACTAAGACACACCTATAGTCGAAGATTAGGGTCGCCTACCATTTTTTTGTTTTAATTCTTACCCAAATTAAACATTTCCATACGACCGTACCCCTTCTCCTTAATCAACCCCCTATAACCGCTGGCTTCTCCTCCAGTTCTCCGTAATGGGTGAGCACAATTAAGAAAAAAGCAGGCAAACAAAAATGGTGGTCTTCAAGGTTGGAAAATGCCGTCGCAGTAAAGGAAGTATGGGGTTTTACATGCCAAAACCACTTTCTGATCATGAGGCACGCCTTAGTGGAGGACTCCGGAAATTTCGACCACCTGGGGTTCTTTAACGTGCACCTAAACCTACGTACACGGGTGTTCTCGCCCCCATCGAAATGCGGCCGCCGTGGCCAGAATTCGATCCCGCGACCTCGTGCTCAGCAGCCCAACACCATAGCCACTGAGCAACCACGGCCGGTTCGCAGTAAAGGAGTTGAGAACCGAAGGAATCGTGGAAGTCTGCCGTCGTTGCTTTTCTTTTTCTTTCTTTCTTTTTTTTCTTTGTAGCAAACCTATCCCTAAAAATCCCGAAGCTATGGCCTGACTGGAGGAGCCGAGATGAGAGCAAACATAATGCGCATAATGCGCAGGCAGTAGCGACGTCAGGCCTACAATTTTTCTTTATGTGCAAAAGTTCCACCTGCTTTAACTATAGCTGTGAGCCCTGTTGCCGCCAAAGAAACGAACTTCATTGCTTTTCCTAGATATCGTAGGTTTACACTCAGTCTCTGAGACTGAGTCAACAAAAAGCGAAGAAAGCGTAAGCATGAGGTTCGAAACAAGCGAGCGCTCTCTTTGACACAGTGGAGTAATCTGCTTATGGGATTACGGAATGAAAAGAGAGGTAGAAGGAAAAAAAAAAGCACTCAGCCACCACACGTGTGAAGGGGAACGTCAAAAGCACGCAAGCTTTCAACGAGTTAGCCACCAGACAGTAGAAGAAGGGCCAAGAACAGTTGACAAAAATTTGAACTTTAGCGGTAATGACAGACTGTTAGTGCGCACACACTCACGCCCGTTGACCACACAGTTATAAGAGTTTCAAGAGTTCACTGATCTTCAAGAAACGCAGGGATGATCTGTTAGCTTGTGCGCACACGTCTTCCGTTGCCACGGGCCCCATGATCGTCCGGGCCCCATGATCGTCCCCATGATCCTGTGAACAGCCCGTCGGCTAGCGTGTAGAAACCTCATTGTTTCACAACAGAGATAGAAAAGTACTGATGCATCGACCAGAGTAAGATCCAGTTGTCTAGCCTGCCAGGAGGTAAATGAATAGACAGACAGGAGAGTAGAAGAAAAATCCGCGGACAACCAAGCACTTCTTATGAGTTGTGAATGCGAATGCATTAGTGTCCAATTGAACGTATGTGGACGCCGCAGAATACAAGCGGGAAGGCTTCGCGGCGGTGGTCGTTGCGGCGGCTACCGGCACCAAGACAACGGCGGCGAGCGTGCGGTGCACGAACGCCACAGACGCTGAGGAGGTTGCCATCGCTCTGGCGATCACCGAGGCCGAGTGTCGCACCGTGCTCAGCGACTCGAGGAATGCCGTGCGCAACTTTGCCAAGGGGCGAATATGCGCGCCGGCGGCCGCCATCATCGGCAAGCTCCAATTTCAAGACCGCGGCAGCACCGTCCGTATCAAGTGGTTCCCGGCGCACGCTGGCGAGTGTGCATCCTCACCGAACCACAACGAGACGGCTCATTCGGCGGCACGAGCGCTTACTTTCCGTGCCCCCGAGAGTGACCGTTCCGTGTGGTGGTTCGAAACCAAGGACAGAGTGACCAGTTATGCCGAAGTAACTAAGTGTTACCGCTTAGCTCGACGGACAATGCCGCCTCCCCACCCGGCACTCAGTCGGGAGGAGGCCGTAATCCTAAGACAACTACAGACCGCGTCACTCCTCGCCCCCGCAACGCTGCACGTGCTTCACCCAGAGCTCTATCCGAGTGGGCTGTGCGGTGTTTGTGCAGCGGGTCCGGCGGACCAATGGCATATCATGTGGGACTGTGCCAGGTTCCCGACGGCAGCTACCTCCAGGACTTATCCGCCAGAACTACAAGGTGCACTGCAGTCTGCAGACAAGGAATCACAACTATGGGCCGTCCAGCAGGCCCGGGGTGCGCTCGAGAAGCACAAGCCTCATGACCCACTACAAACGGGCCCAACTGGGCTAGTGCAGAGTAGGGCATAACCCCGGGTCGACGCTTGGCCAGCGTCACGACACGTTAAATCGTCGTTTGCCGGCACTTCATTAAAGTTATTCCTATCCTATCCTATCCTGAACGCCGCTGAACGGTCCTTCGAGTTATGGACTCCTCGCGGTGAAGCGCGAGCGCGTTGAAACGCTTGGCCTACGCCTCCGTCATGCTACCTTGCTCGACTGCCATGGAATCTAATGGGGGAGCTCTCGATTAATCCGCGGTGGTTTTGGCGTCCCCGATTTCGTTCCGTCGTGCTTGGCAATGAAAATTTCGATCCAAGTAGCATGACGTCATAAAGCAGAGTGCACAAACCGGCTACCTAGAAGGCGCTGGTTTAGCCCAGTGGGCAAGAGACTCGGCTTTTGAGTGTGGGGTCGCAGGTTCGTAACTCGCTACCACCAACGAGGCAGCCCTCTCGAATTTACTGTTTTCATACATTAATTGCTTTATAGCGCTTAGCGAGGCGCAGCGCAGGATGAGAGAGCTTTCGCGGACAAGGAACGCGCGGATAACACAGGCTCCGAGAGTGAGGGTGACGTGGTGTCGCCAAGGTCGATCCAAATAGGTCGCAGAGCTTCGGGCGAAAAGCCGTTCAGTACAAATTGTCACCGACATTAGCAAGTGAGGGTTATGGGAGCAGCGATTGAAGCGCGACTACGTTTGGAGAGAACGAACATTGGGAAAGAAAAAAATCGTTTTTTTTTACTTCAAGCAAGACAGTTAGATTCATTCAACGAAAATAAAATTCCTGATCAATTTTAAATATTCCTTACGAGTCAAGAAAATACAAGTTTATTTAATTTTATTATTTTTAATACATTTCTCTGCAGCGCCCATCGTTACAGGGGGCGTTGACGCCACTATCACTCGCAATGCAATACACGTCTTGAAATGAGCAGTAAAGCGCGCTCGTAAAGTTCACCTGTTGATATACGCCCCACTCACCCATGCAAGTTGTGCTTTCTTGCTTGTCGAAGTTGGTCTCAATTTGGTGACGCGGGTAGCTTCATCGCTTCTCAACCTGTTCAGTCAAAAGTAGTGAGATTACGACCGCCAGATAATTGTGTAGTTCTTTTCGTGCGACTGCGCTGGCCGGCGGGCTGGGCATCCGACGATAGGATCAGCACTCTACATCTAAACCTTCCGTCGGCCTCCAAAGAAAGTATAGTCTGTGCAGGGGATGCTATTTCGACAACCGTACGGCTGGCCTTGTCCTGCATTGCTTTCCGCACTGAAAGCTCGAAACGCCCATCAAGTCTCGAATGGCTGGGCATTTGAATATATAGCTGCAAAGGCAAGCCAACAAAACAAATTTCACGCCTTCGAAAACAAAATGACGTCACTTCTGCTTTTAACGGCTATGGCGTCACATTATTTTTTTTTTCCGCCGGAAATGTTCCCTTCCCATACAGATGGCGCTGAGCCTCATGAACCGAAGATGAACCGCCATGTTTGGAACGTATTGGCTCCTATGGAAGGTTCGCTACCAGGTGTATTTACTTTGGTGTCGCTGTGAAGCCATCTCCACTCACGCAGCAGCAGGTGCTCCTTCTTGCCTACTTTGCTCCGTCGAGGCACAGCTCGTGACGTGGCGTCGCAGCCAATAGGAATTTAGGTGCTGTTTTTCGCTTATCCAGACGACAGACGCCGGCCTTTTCGCTCAACGGGCCGTTTCATGCTTTCACATAAAAATAAGTGCGAGCAATTGTTCTTTCAGTGCGAGTTTCAGTACGCCACAGCTGCTGCAAAACACACCAGAAGCAGTGATTCATGGCGGACTGAAGGAGTGGTAAGAATGGTAACAAGCGTGCTGTGTTGGTACCATGACAAACTAACTTGAACCCTGGAGATGAAAAGGCAAGGAGGGGAGAACAAGAAGATTCGTCAATTACGTGGAGCGGGATTGTAATGACGCCAGCGCTCTTACCCCCAACTTTTCCCCAATATTCACTGAAAATTCCGCAATAACATTCTCATCGGCGTTCCCCTCAATGTTACCTTGAACATGTAAGTACTGCGGGAAAACGGTGAAGACTATTGCCGTCATGGCGCCGGCAAGCGTAATGCGCTTGAGCTCTGTACGTGGTGATATTGGCCTATACTTGCATGCCTTCAAAGAGCGCAAGGACTGCCTGTGCAGATACTGTGCGATACTAGCGACTCCCCCAAATTTCAGCTTGCTTATCGACCAAAGCATGGTTATTGACAGATATGATCAAAAGTTTGGTCGCCACCGAGAAAGCTGCACGCGGTGCTATCCGTCATTCTGATAAGATATGGTCGAGCGTTCCTGCAGGTCACGCTCAGCTGCTTCCTAACAATTAAGTTTAATCATCGACGAGTTAGCAAGGGTAGAATTCGAAGTCGTTCCTTTATATGTAACGCAGTGTAAACGACAACAAGTGTCCATAGATAACTTCGTAATCTTCTTACTGTTAAGTCTGTTAAGTCAAACACATCCTGACTTGCTACTTGAACAAATGCGATGGTTGCTGCGCTCTATGAGACACTAGGACTATAGTCACCGTGAACTGCCTCAAGTGTGCGCGATATTTTGCGACTCGAGGGCACACCAAAAAAATTAATGTAAATTGAGGCACTGCACGTTCATTGATCAGCATGCTCTCGCAAATTACCGACCAACGTGCACTGGACAAAAGCGTCACGTACCTTCTTTGCTTTAAACAGTGACACCGCTGCATCGATGAAAGTGTCCGCACTGACGAAGCCTCGACTCGATCTCACCTCGAAAGCCTACCCTTTCAATTCTACTTTCGTGAATTAAAGCTGTGCATAAAGCTATTTCCAGATGGCACTTGACTATACAATCGCATAAATTAAGCTCAAACATTTTCACAAACTCTAGTCTAGGTTCCCTTGTTCTATACCACTGCTCCGTCTCTTGTCTGAACAAAGGACAACGTCAACAAACCGTATACTATGCTCCCCGCGAAGTCGTTGCATTTAAAATGTATGGATGCCAGCGTCTGACAGCCAACCATGCATATTACATTGCGGCCACCGTGCGCATAAGATATACGGTAGTGTCGCCTGACAAAGCATTCCAACTAGTGTTGCGCTGGTTCTAGCTTCGGGAAGCAACACATATAGGTGACGTCCAGTTTTTAGGAGGAGGAAAAATCTGGGTCATAGAATAATCGAAAGAGGATTGTAGTATCGGTGAGGTGAAAGCTTGGAACGTAAACCGTATACATTTTACCGCGGCAAGTGTCTATTCGACTATTAATTGGCCCGAATCATACTAAGCTCAGTAGCAATGTAAAAAATAAACAGCTTTCTTCTGACATCCGCCACCACCCTGTTTCAAAGGGAATACTCACACTATATCCATTCGTCCATCACGCATCGCATTTCGCTGTAGCCCTTAAGCAAGCTAGGCACATGCGCCTCCCGCAGCGTGGGTGAAAAATCACGCTCCAAAGCACAGCAATGAGCCGATGGCGCTTTCTTTTCCATATGCCGATAACAGCGAACCAAGAACACGCTTCGATGACATGGCGTTTCGCAATTTAGACATGGTCCGACTATTATATATATATATATATAATGGGATGAAGCACGTTACAAATCCGGAAATGAATAGTAGATAAAGCAAGCGAAGGCATTAGTTGGACATGCCAAATACAATGCAAGTCTGCGCTCATGTATGTCTTCATTCGTGATCGCTGCGGACATTCGCGCACTCTTTACGTCTGCCTGCATTACAGTCTCGGGAGAAGTACGTGTGTCGAGTCTCGAGCGCTACGTTTTATACAGTTCCTACTTTCCGAAGTCGTCGAGGCAGCGAAATAAGTTTTGATGTGGCTGCGCGCTATCCCTCTTCCTTTATATGCGTCTTTTACTCGCTGCATCTGTTTTCCATTATTTATTTATTCTAAGCAGTGCGCTGGCCTGGCCAATGAGACGGAATTCCAACCAAACCAGCTTAAACGCGGAATCGGTCGGTTACTTTCTACAGTGGGCTAAAGGGGTACAAGGTAGTGGTAGTAGTAGTAGTAGTAGTAGTAGTAGTAGTAGTAGTATACTGTAGCAACAGTAGCGTGTATCGCGCTCCAGACACAACTCAGAACAATTCCTTAAATACAAGCAAGTAGCAGAACTTAAGTCACTGGACCGTAAATGCCGACCGAATGAACCGTACAACCGTCCATTTAATATTGCCGAGATGGGAGCCGCCTTGAGCGTATGTAGGATCTCTGCACTAGAAGCTGACAGAATGATGTATGACATGATTAAAAGCCTACACAACGACACACAGACGACACTTATTTGGGATGCTGGATACCTCCCATCCACATGGAAAGAAGCTATCGTAGTCTTGAGACAGGGCAAAGACAAACCCGACGTATCAAGTTACCGCGCGACAGCACTGGCACGTTGTTTATGCAAACTATTAAAAATGATTAGACGCAGAATCTCTTGGGGGGGGGGGGGTATGTAAATTATGCATAAGCATTTGCTACTAATCACATGCTGTTTCGTCGTCGTATGCAGCTGTATTTGGTATAATTGCGCGAAACACTGCGAAATAACCGTAAAACGCAGAAGCGCTTCAAAGAAAAAAAGATAATGAAGAAAAAAAAATAAGTCGTCGTCTTTTACGTTTTCTTTATCTCAACAAAATGCTTGACCCTTATCGGCGCAGTTTCAGGGAGAGTCAGTCGACTATACCGTACATACATTTATTTATTTATTTATCTATTTATTTATTTATTTATTTATTTATTTATTTATTTATTTATTTATTTATTTATTTATTTATTTATTTATTTATTTATTTATTTATTTGTACATACTGTCAAAACAACAGTGGGGCTACCGATTAACACCCCGGATAACAAATTAATGAAACTGGGGCTCCACAACACAATAGACGAGATAATTGAAGCTCAGCAAATTGCCCACAGAGAGAGGCTCTCTGGAACAAGGCCAGGTAGAGCAATACTAGAAGAGGTAGGATGGTGCCCAACCGAATCCAAAATTTCAGGTGAAGGCACAGTAGAACTAAAAGATAGCATAAGAGAGATAATCAAGACGACTCCTTTGCCCAGAAATATGCACCCAGTGCACAACCTGGAAAGACGAAAGGCAAGAGCCAAAGCTCTCCTGCAAGAGATAGAACACGACAGAGAACATGCGGCATTTGTAGATGCTGCGTGGGTCAGAGGAAAGAAAGCCTTTACGGCAGTAGTAGTAGATGCAGATGGTCTCACTCGGGATGCTATTACAATCATGACTAAAGACACGACAGTCGCGGAACAAGTAGCGATAGCATTGGCTTTAAGGAATATTAAGTGGACGAAGATTTACAGCGACTCTAAGATGGCTATTAGACACTTTACCAATGGCTTTGTAACCAAAAGGGCTGCCCAGCTGATCGGTGAGTTGGACAGCCAAGAGATCGAAATCCACTGGTTTCCTGCGCACATGGGGTCTGTCGATCCATCTCGGAAGAATTTAAACGAGATGGCTAACGCAGCTGCACGAGGGCTTACTATCCGTGCACTACGCGACCAGGACCTTAATAATATACAGGTGGAGAACAGGGACCAATTACTTACATATAATGAAATCGCAAGGCATTACTACATGAACAGAAGGGAATTCCCAGTGCCACACGCTAAGCTCAATAGAGCTCAAGCGGTGACTCTGAGATTGTCGCAAACAAGAACTTATCCAAGTCCAAACTTTATTAACAAGATATATCCTGAAAGAGAGATACCAATCAATTGCGAGAAGTGTAATGGCATCATTACTCTGGATCACATGCTTTGGCAGTGTCCTGTGACTTTCACAGACTGTGACAAGGAGAGAGACTGGTGGCAGCGAGTCCTACACAGTGGAGTTCTTTCTGATCAAGTACAGGCCGTCCAGAAGGCCCATGATACGGCGGTAAGGTTAAACCTTACTGTCCCGACGTGGGAGCCGCCTGCGTCAACCTAAGGGTTGATCTTCAGGACATTAAATAAAGTTCATCATACCATACCATACCATACCATACCATACCATACATACTGCAGCCCGAGCGGGCTATTGCAGGAGTGGGTATGAAAGGCAGAGAAAATGAAAATAGTAAACAATACAGGCCCAATACGAACAATACAAACAAACACAAACCAAAACTATTCAATGGCCGCCAAGAATAAGTTTAAAGGAAGAGAACGAGTAGCACCAGGCAAGGAATTCCAGTACTCGATTGCACGGGGAAATAAACTGTATTTAAATGTGTCCGTATGGGCGAAATAAGGTGAGATGTTTAGGTTATGGTGACTTCGAGTATTAGATGGTTTCGCAGGAGTTAGGTAGTTATCCGAAGATATACGGCAAGAAGAGTTAATAACGCAATACAAAAACTTTAGTGATTCCGTGCGTCGGCGATCTGAGAGCGGTTCTAAGCCTAGGGATGAAAGCGCGGTATACGGAGAAAAATCCCTATCGTGCCTACGACATATGAAGCGGATCGCTTTCTTTTGGATGGCCTCAATTTGATTAATGTGGCACTGTTTGTGTGGATTCCAGACGGGAGAAGCATAATCGAGTATAGGCCGGATTAGTGATTTATACATGAGTAGTTTAGTATCTCTTGGGGCTGTGGTCAGCGTCCGTGCTCGTTCGTGCTCGGAGTGCTCGTTGAGTCAAACATTCGCAACGCCTTTGTCCATAAGCACTTCTTTCCTTTCCATATTCTTAGATGTGGGAAAGGCATACGACAGAAGTTGGCGATACGGGATTTCAGTAGACTTCTCAGAAATGGGAATTCGAGGCAATATGCTTAATGTAATTGAAAGTTACTTATCACACCAGGCTGCAGCAAGTCCAAGGCAACATGCAGCTTCCGTACGTTGTTAAAACGCACGTTTGGGCGAGTTGGTAAGCCATATTTGAAACAAAACAGCGCGGTTTTGACGGGGACAGCAGGGAGAACGACAAGGACGAGCGATGACTTGCAACTGGCTTGCAACTTGCCAGTTGCAAGTCAGCGCTTGTCCGTGTCGTTCTCCCTGCTGTCACCGTCAAAACCGCGCTGTTCTGTTTCGAATTCCCTACGTGGCCTTTTGCTGTTGATGATAATGACGTTTAGATACCATGGACGAGTCACGACGCCAAGCACCTCGACGTCTTGGTGCCAAGCTTGGCGCTTGCTGATTAAGAGCGGAGCTTGGCGCCCGACCGGCGTACGTTTACCCACGCCTGACAGCCTCCACCGTGCCCGTCAACGGTCAGGCGTGCTTTAAGAGGTGAAAACCACTAATTCAGTAAATCAGACAGTAGTGTTTGCATCTTATTTCCCGCGCAACCTATGAAAATACTCAAGAAAGAACAAATCACGTCGACCCGCGACCAAGAATCCCGATTTGCGATACTGTAGTAAAGAAAGCTTGAGATGATGTTTCAAGATGCTCAAACCGGAAGAGCAATAACGCCTTATTCGCTTCCACTGATCTACGTCCTTGTCTATTCACCGTGCAAGAATGTAAGCACGAATGCGATGTATCTGCAGTGCATGCGCACACGCACGCATAACCTTCTCGACTTCGGATATGCTCCTTTCTAATGTGCTCGTACATATGCAAGCATCTCGTCTTGAGCATTGCGCAAAATGCGCTGCCCTCGTTGATATAAGCAGCCGATCTTGAGCGATGACGTCACAGCTCGCGCAATTCCACGTGCAGTATACAGAAGTGTCAGCTCACCGCCACGCCTCAAGTGGAAACGTGCGGTACCCTTTGATATATCACATAGTCCTTTTTTTTTTGTTTATTGTGTGTGTGGAGCGCTGACGTGAGCTCCGCATGCCGGCAGTGTAATGCCAAAGATGCGTTTCCTTTCGACACACGAGGCACGGATCAAATCAAGCACGCCCTCCTCTTCCTTGCAACCTGAACGGGTCGCAGACACGCGAACGTGGCCGGTGATCCCGCCTGCCTGACACAGGCCCTGCCGAACAGCAGGGCCGGATCGGCGCTCAGGTAAGAATTTCTTCTGTACTGACTGATGCAATTGATATTCCACCTTCCTAAGGGGTTTTTATTATAGATTCTTGACGGACGCGTCATAGCACCCGCTGTAGAACACGTTAATTGTGGAGCTAGTTGCTTCATAGCTTTCAGAAGATCAAGAAATGAACAATGACAGGAAGCGTCTTGTCTTGCCATTGTTCTTTCTTCATTAGTTTGCTGTCTCTGTAGGCGCTTCATCTTTTGAAAACATAACATCCGTTTCAAGACGCCGATTCGTAAAGACAGTGCTGTGGAGTGTCGAGATAATAGCGGCACGGTAAATGACTGGGTGTGGCTAATAAGTGTACCCCTATCAGACGATTTTTTTTTATATATCAGCAGAAACGACAGAGCAATGAAAACGGCACGCACGCTGCAATGGGCGTGCCCCTTTGTCTGTGCTCTTTGCCATTGCCAGTAGGAAGGAAGCAATGTGATACTGGCACACTCTTAGGAATGCAGTGGGGCTTGCCGAGCGTGTAAAGGACGCGAGAGATCGTTACCGGGAAGAACAAGGCGAAACGAATGCAGCTGCACAACGTTGCGATGACGGGCTAAGAGCGTGCGCACCCGCCGTTGTGGCTTAGTGGCTATGGCGTTGCACTGCTACGCACGAGGTCGCGGGATGAAATCCCGGCCATATATCGGCGGGGGCGAAAAAATGCAAGAATGCACGTGTACCGTGCATTGGATGCACGTTGTCAACATTAATCCGTAGTCCTGCGGCGTGCCTCGCAATCAAATTGTGGTTTTGGCACCTTAAACTCAAGTTTCTTTTTCTTTTCTGGCGCGCGCGTTATGCATGTTCTCGGCACAATCCGTCACCAACATACCTAGTTCTTGGGCTGTAGGTATGCTCTGCAGAAAGGTTTCGCCTTAGAGTTAATATTGTAGTAAATAAAGTCTTTATATAAATTCTATCCAACGTGAACGAATATACGAGACCATGGACCATTTACGCGAACGCCTCGTGCGCGCTAGCTTTAAACATAAAGTTCGGCCATGAATTGGAGTACACTGAAGCACGGACGCGGGCTTACGTGATACCGTACCCTTTAGTTTCTGCGGGCGTACGTCATCATTCTCGGTGGCAATAAATCAATCGGAAACATAGGATGGGTGGTTGTGAACACGTGGGCTTGAGTCCACGTGTTCACAACCACCCATCATCCGTTTCCGCGCCTTTGTGAGTGCTCGAAGTACACAGGGACAAAAGGAAGGAGTGGCCTGAAGTTCCAGAATTGTACATTGCAAAGCCCAGAAAGCCATTCAGAAGTGCACACGGCCCCATTTTCTCCCATGGGTGGGAGCAAGGACAGACGTGGCGCCATCTCCCGGGAGCGCGTCGCTGACGTAGTATGAAGGATAACACGGCCATCGAGTGTACTAGAAATAGGCCACAGGGCACGCTCTTCGTAGTTTGGCTGCCGATGCTCAGCCGAAGCCCCACGCGAGGCATTCCTGCATAGTGCCTTCAAAACAAGGGAAGTCGCGCGCGGCACACCGCAAATACACACTTTAAACACGCCGTATCGTCGCAAAACACAATGCACGGCCATCGCAATAGAGTTCACTGAGCTAGTTTTTTGCGTGAAGGGAGCAATCGAATATATTCGTGTTATGCGCTGTCTAACAGCAGCGAATGGCGTCTCAATGCAGCGATCGCACGTATTCTTAACACGTGGTTGCGCATGCATGGATGTTATCGCGTAATATTTTCATTTTTCTCGCGTTTCTATTTTGCTGCGAGCAGGACCACTGTGTGCTTGCTTCTCTTTTTCCTTTCTTTCTTTCTTTCTCTTTCTTTCTTTTTAGTTGGAATGGCCGTTCAAGATCGCTTGTGAAAGATCACATGGTCTGTTCATCTATTCCCACGCTACTGCAGAGCCCATGTGATCTGCAGACCTCAAGTGGTTTATATTGAAAGGACATACTTGCTCGTCAAATTGAAATGGTCATGTAACTAATTATAAGGATGCACTAATAAATTTTCTTGTATATTCAGTTGTTGAAATCACGCATTTGAAGCCGCGACGTATTGAAGCCATACCTCCCTAGAAGAAATTCTGAGACTGTAGCATCACTTTTGATATCCGTTCCCAAAATGTGCTAAAATTTGCCATGCTGTTGCCACTATTATCGTTCCAAGGCTTTTGTGAAATTATTAACATAGACATCAATATGCCCCATGGTTATATTAACCCTAGTCCGTCAGAATTGAACGCTGCCCTCCACCCTTGCATATCCTTCACCAGACCACTCTCGAGTCTCACTGCCCATTCGACAGCGTCATTTCCTATGAAAACTCCTGCCTGAGACCCCTTTTTTTCTATGTACAATTCATGCAGGCCGTCATCGGTGCCATGACGATCGCGTACCAGGCGGACGTGTCCACGAGTACACTTCTTGGCTTCTGGAAGCTGGTCGCCCGCTGGCGCGGCTCTGTATACAAGCTCATCTACAAGGAGATGCTGGTTTACGGGGCCGCGTTTACCGCCATCGCCATCTGGTACCGGCGCTTCATGACGGCCGAGCAACGGCAGCTCTTCGAGCAGCTCGCGCTGTACAGCGACCGGGCGCTCGAGCACATACCGCTCTCGTTTGTGCTAGGCTTTTACGTTTCGTTCGTCGCAGGCCGCTGGTGGGACCAGTTCACCAGCATCCCCTGGCCGGACAGGCTGGCGCACGTCGTTCTCGCATACGTCAGTGGTGGCGACGAGCAGGGGCGCCTGCTGCGACGCACCATGATGCGTTACGCCAACCTAGGTCTGGTGCTCGTGCTAAAGTCGGTAAGTGGTTGTGGAGCTGTTTGTGATCAAACGCACACACAACGGAGCGTGTATACTGGTTGCTGTAACAAGGGGATGAATAGGCACAAGATTAGGAGACGTGGTCACTAGAAGAATAAAAAAATGAGCACAAAGAAATAACGCAGGCAATAGTGTTCGCTTACCGGTATGCCTCGATGGGCCACCAGACTCAGATGTCGCACGGCGAAGAGAGACCCCTTCACCTAACATCGGTTAAGGGTACTTCCGACTGCTCTTAGGAACTACGACGTTCGCTCGGTTCTCTTTCATTTTTTACTGCACAAAAGTTGGTTTCGCCGTTATTTGAATTTACATCGCGGCTAGGCACGCGACATTCAGTGGTAAGACCAAAAGGTTGTCTTGGAGCCCCCCTCCAAAGAAGCCACCTATTATATAGGTTAAGCGCGATCAGTCCCCACTTTCAACGCAGAGCAGCACAAGCCTGTTTGTCAAAACAACAAAGGTCCTTTGTGTATTGGGAGACTAGTGTACGACAGTACTGCTGTATGGCAGCACAACATCCACGACTATATAAGGGCGGAATAAACCCTGTTGGGCACTTGCCCGCCCAGAGAGTCGGTGGCTGTGTCTTATAAGCTCGCTCGACATAGTGTCAAAAGAGGGCGGGATCCGTCTCCGCTGAATCCGTGCTTTACAGCTTCGACACACTGCCTGGCCCCACCGCCGCAGCTCTCCGTTGAAGAAGTCAGCTTCCCTCCGTCATGGCCACCGGGGAAGGCTCCACTGGGACGTCCGCTGCTTAGTCGACCACTCCGTTCATGCAAGGCATGGCCCAGCTGCGTCCACCACCGGCGTTTGACTTTGACAGCCCCAGCTCCTGGTCTTCATGCCTGCTGTAGTACGAGGACTACTCGTTCACCACCGGACTCTACGCCACTCCCACGGAGGTCCAAGTGCGCTCCATGCTTCACTGCATGGGCCCGCAAGCGAGGGTTGCCCTTGCGTCCACTACGCTGCGAGAGGCGGACCTGAAGGAAGTCGCCGCGATGATGAAGTCGTTCACTGAGCACTTTGTCCACCCGCCAAATGAGCTGTACAAGTCAGCGCACTTTCACCGGCATACGCAGAAACCGGGTGAGACGGCCGACGCGTTTTTCACTGCGCTCTGGACGATGGTCAAGTGCTTGAACTATTCCTCGCCCGAAGAGCGGCTCGTCCGAGACCGTTTTCTCGTGGGTTTGCTTGACCGCAAGCTCTCGGACCAGCTTTGTCGGAACCCGAGAATGACGTTGCACGAAGCGCTCATGCGCATTCGCCAATACGAAGACGCTGAAGGCTCGCGACTCGGTTTATTCATCGCCGCTCGCCGTCGACGCCGCTAGCCTTCGCAAAGGAAAGCCAGCGCCAGCTGATAACCGAGCAGCTGTGCCCACTCTGCGGGCGCGCATCACACCCTCGCGCCGACTGTCCGGCTCGCAGAGCGTCCTTCAACTTTTGCAGCAGGAGTGGCCACTTCGAGAACGTGTGCCTGAAGAAGCGCGTCAAGGGCAAGCACGCGCATGCCTTCTGCCAGCTCCATCGAGCTACATGCAGTTGAGGGAGAGCGCCCGAACGCGAAGTTTGTCGAGGTACTCGTCAATAGGGGACCAAGGTAGACTCCGGCACCGAAGTTACTGTCATACCCGGTATGTTTCCCGGAGTCCCCTCGAAGCTTCAAGACCCAAGAGCGAGTTGAAAGGCCCTGGCAACAACATCCTGCCTGTCATAGGCACTTACGTCCCTACCCTGCCGTGGCACGGCAAGTCTAACAAGCAGCTGCTCTACGTCCTGGTAACCAAGACGGTCCCGCTGCTGGGATTCCCGGCAATCCAAGCCTAGGGCTAAGTCTCTCGACCAAGTCTCGGGGACTCCACAGGCGACTTGTGTCTCGATCTCAGCCTCTTCCGAGGACTTGGGACGCTCCCCGAAGCCTACAGTATCCGGCTGCAACCCAGCGGTGCGCCTTTCTCCTTAAGCGTACCCCGGCGCCTTCCACTCCCTCTCCGCGCCATCGTCAAGACTGAGCTAAACAAGCTAGAAGCAGAGGGAGTGATTCGTCGGGTGGACACACCAACTGACTGGTGTGCTGGACTGGTTATCGTCTCGAAGGTCTCGGGCGGCTATCGGTTCTGCGTGGACCTAACGCGCCTCAACGAGGCGATTCTCCGAGAACGTCACGTGGTTCCTACTGTGGAACAATGCCTCGGGTTGCTCGGATAAGCCACAGTTTTCTCCAACGTGAAGCTTCCACCAGGTCAAGCTGTCCCCCGAGTCCCATGAATACACCACGTTCATAACCCCGTTTGGCCGCTATTGCTTCCCCCGGCTTTACTCCACCAAGTACTTTACGTACCGGGGATGCTGTTGGCAACTGGCGATAGACTTTTGCGCGCACCGCTAGATTCCCCTCCATCCAACCGAGAGAAACAATTCGAGCTCTTCGCACAAGAGATCGTCCGCTCCTTCCCAGACATCGTCTCGTCGCAGCTCTAGCACCTGCGCCACGCACATGCTAACGACGGTATAGTGCAGTCTGCTGCTTCAGTACTGCGCCAACAGCTGGCCCCGGCAGTTGGTACTAGCAGTACCAAGGGGACCTCAGCGTCTGTGACGCACTGCTTCTGAAAGGGTCCCGCATTGTCGTGCCTTCCGCCCTTAAGTGCCGCACGCTCGAGCTTCTTCATGACGGGCATCACGGCGTCAACCAATGCAAATCTTTGGCTCCGGAAATAGTCTGGTGGCCGTGCATCAACAACCAGATGCACACTGGTGGCTAACTGTCCCATGTGCGCCGAAACCAAGGTGCAGCGCTCGGAGACCATGCTGCCGTCACACTACAACTCGGCTCTGGGGAAGGTGGGTGCCGAGCTTTTTCAAATGAACGGCCAGGACTACGTCCTTCTGGTGGATTACCTGTCACGCTTTTCGGAAGTCATCAGCCTGCGCTCAACGACAGCACCTGACATCATCAATGCCATCAAGAATGTCTTAACGCGCCGCAGGATTCCGAGACTGGTGCGCAGCGAGAACGGTCCTCAGTTTGCTGCAAGAGAGTTCTCCGCCTTCGCCGAGTCCTGCGGCTTCCGCCACATCACAAGCAGCCCCCGTTTTCCACAGTCGAACGGGCCGGTGGAACGAATGGTAAGGTCGGTCAAGGACCTGCTTCGGAAGGCGGATGATCCCTACCTGGTGCTTCTGGCATACCGGGACACCCCTGGGATAAACGGAGTGGCACTGCTCAGCTGCTCACGGGCAGGTGCCTACAGACCCGGGTACCGCAGACGTCGCACCAGCTGGAGCCGGCCTGGCACCCGTCGGTCCCATTCACTCGGCGTGACCAGGACCCAGGCCGGCGAGCGGGCCTGGATACGGCACGGCAATTCCCCCGCGACCATCATGGGGCCAGCTCAACGCCCCCGCTCATACGTGGTAGATGCCGGATGCACCTGGTTTCAACGACGGGACGTCCTGCGGAAGGCACCACCAGCCCACCTGGAACTCCCGCGGTGGTGCTGACAGCCATGTCCACATCAACGCCTGCAGCTGCTAGAGCACCCCAAGAGCAGAGAATCGCATCGCCTCGGGAAAGCACCTCCACGGAAGAGGCACCCCGCGGTTCTACTTCTACGTCACGCGTCTCAAGGTTCGGCAGAAAGATCTGCAGGCCGAGAAGGCTCGACCTGTGAACGTTTTCTTTCGGAGTAAGAGTTCCTCTATTTTGTTGTTTCGTTTACCGAAGGGAGGATGTAGTGTACGGCAGTACCGCTGGATGGCAGCACAGCATCCGCGACTATATAAGGACTGAATAAACCATGTTGGGGACTTGACCGCCCGGAGCGTCGGCTGTCATTCACTCGCTCGACAGAAGCGTCCTTCTTTGTTTTCCTTTTTCGGGTTCTGTTTTCCATAGTGAGGCTTGATTATAATCGTGTAGCGCTACGTAGCTCCAGTGCTACACGTGCATTGCGTGCTCAACACCGTCAGCTTGAACGCCGCACTTAAATTTCTATGTCTTTGACTGTATATGCAGTCTGTCTGTATGCGATAAACAGAAACGGGAAGGGACAGACATGACGTTAACCAAGTACGTGCCCGGTTGATCGCACTGCCCTAGGTGATGGAAAAATGGGGAAATATAAGAACAAGAAAATACAAGGAATAACCCCCGGCTTTAAGAAATGCGGAATGATGTGATCTGCACATTCTGGGGGACGGTGCATCGGCAGGTATCTGAATGATGGCTCAGTTCTGGAGCATGTATTTACGTTCCGTGTGGTGTTTCTCCATGCGTAGAGCTTCTAACCGTAAAGATCACTGCTCGTATCGCAGGTGAGCGGTTCGGTGAAGAAGCGCTTTCCGAGTATGCGGCACCTAGTGGAAGCGGGCTTCATGACGGCCGAGGAAAGGTCCCTGTACGAGGCAACACCTAGCCGCACAAATCGTCACTGGCTGCCTTCGGTGTGGTTTGTCAATCTGGCCAACGTGGCCGTACAGCAAGGACGGCTTCAGTCCGGACCACCGGTCAAGCATCTACTCGAAGAGCTCAACCATTTCCGCGCAAAGTGTTCGCTCCTATGGTGCTACGACTGGGTCACCGTACCGCTCGTCTACACACAGGTGCAGTTCTCTTGATTCATCATACTGCTTAAGTAGTGAACGTTGGTGCATTTTCTCCGACTTGCAATTTATTGGAAAAGTAGGCACTTGATTCGTGAGCTCTGTAGGTGCCCATTCTGTAAGTCCTCGTAAATCTATTTAATCAAACGCCGATTCTATAGTCAAGAAAACATCTAAAGGAATCCCTGACTGCAGACAGTGTACCTTATTCCTCCAGCGCACAATCTTCGCAACGAAATTTCAAAAGATACTTGGACAGAGGCACCAACGGACGTGTGCTCTTGAAGGCGTTTCTGGGGCCTTCACTGGTAAATATAACATAAAGTCAGTGAAACCCGCACCACCAAAAGTATGGTCGATTTAAACCCAATGAAGAAATGAATGAATAGAGGTGTAAAACCCAAAAATAAAATTTAGAGAAAGATCAACTAAAAAAACTCAGTGCCCTTCCACTCTGTAAAGAACGATGACCAGCGAAGCTGTGTATGTGAGCCCCTTAATGGCGAACTGCACCTCCGCCGTGGGTCGGACCGGCATTGCACTGTATTCGGGATCGGCCCACGTATGGAGAGTGCTTAACTCTTGCTTCACCTCCGCCGCTGGTAGGCCTGACATTGCACCATCATTGGGATCGGCTCACGTATGGGAGAGAGTTTAACGCCTGCTTCACTTCCGCCGCTGGTCGACTCAGCGTTGCACTATCTTCTGTATCGGTCCACGTATGGGGAGGGCTTAACGCCTGCTTCATCTCCGCCGCGGGTCAGCCCGACATTGCATTATCTTCGGGATTTTTTCCTACGTGCGGACACGGTTGTGGGGAAAATAGTGCTCAGCAGCTTCGCTGTAAAAAGGCACGACGCTTTATTCAGCGTTGGAAGATGAACGGTCTGAACACTAGTACGCTTCCCGCGGTCCGATATGGGCCAGCGACAAACTAGCTGTGCTAGTGACGTGTGCCCCTTGAATATTTTTGCGCCGATTTCCGTTTCGACACTCGTGTGTGTTTCTTCATCTTCACCTTCCTCCTGGGAGACTGCGCTGACCAGCTCAGACCCGCAAGAGCAGCGACGGCTGATCCGGTGGGCACGCGGAGTGGCGCGAGCCAATGGGGCCCTGAACTAGGGGCTCCACCCTGCGAGGAAGTCGCCCAATCTCATCACAAATAAATGTTCTCTCTCTCTCTCTCTCTCTCTCTACCCGTCTCCTTAAATAATGTTTCCCCCCTGTAGGGTAATAAATCAGGCTTTTTCTGGTTAACCTCCCTGCCTTTCCTCTGTTTCTCTCTCTTTGCAAAGAGCGAAATGTCCCAAAGACGGATTTGTTCTTGCATTAGAGTGCAGTAACGCGTTCACCTGCAGATGCAAAAGTGGGAAGATGTTCTCGCAAACGGTCATAGTTTTCAAGATGGTGGAGTCTATGAACTCAAATTAAAACGGCCTGTAGAGAAGCTGCGCAACCAAAGCGAGCGCCGTTTTGCATATACAGGGTGTCCCAGCTAACTTTCGCCAGAGTTTAAAAATATGCTGATGCAGTCTAAGACGACGCTACTAAATGAATGTTGCTAACTACTGTATAGAGTAATTCAGGCTCTTTTTTGTATTCTGCTTAATTGCCTAATTAGTCAAGATTAATCAACCAACTTCTGGGGCAACGACATTACGCAAGAAATTCCAATAAAGCTGTAGAGTGGTTTGCAACATGTCCATTTAACGAGTTTCTAACTTTCTATCTATTAAGCATTCGTTGTTTTCCGCTTACTGCAGACGTCGGAAAAATACAAAAAAAGAAAAAAAAACTCGTCTGGCTAATGTTATCTGGGACACCCTGTATTACAGAAAAGCGCATTTAGCTATGGCAACGATGCTGAAAAAAAGAGCAGAGGTGTAAAAGTGTCGCTTCTAGTTTGCTTTTCTCTTCTATCAATCGCCTTTACTGGTTTTATTCGGTAAGTTACCTTTAAAAGCTGCACCGGGCCCCTCCCCTTCTTCCAAATGTCTCGTCATTCAACAAAGCTGAGAGCAGAAACTGTCGGCGTCACGCCTGATAAAACTCCATGCTTATTTGTGCGTAGTCGCTCAGTGAAGATACTTCTGTTTTGTCTGCACCACGGTGTAAGCTACATCTTATACCGTGGCCCACACAAACAAAGACGCCAGCGCTGCCGCGCCTTCGTGGCGTTACACTCTGAAGTTTGCTTCGTGCCTGTGGCGTCTTACATAAATCGTGAACAACCGCTGTCCAAACGGACGAGCAGCCAGGATTTCTTGCATCCCTAACAACCTTATTGTGCCGATTTTGACTGGAAGTGGCGTACACGAACGCTTACTCCTATCGTATGGGAATGGCCGATAGCCCAATGTGGGACTCCTGTAGGCGCGAGGAAACCATCGAGCACCTATTGTGTAACTGTCCTCGCTGCCACGTACGTCTCTCTCTCCGGACAACTTTAAGCCAATGGGACTTGAGACCATCCTGAGTCAGATACTCGAACCGTGCACACCGTACACGTCCGTACACGTCACTGGCACAAAAAACGATTCGTGCACTAGTAGTACTGGTTTGAGAGACCGCTTATAGTGTCCCTGTGCCTCCTCCCATGTGCATTCAGTGCTCCTCTTCTCCCTCTTTATATTGCGCTTTTCCTTACCCCAAGTGGTGGGAAACAAACCGGACGCCCGTCGGGTTGATCTCCCTGCCTCTCCTCTCCTTGTGTTCTGTTTCCTTCTCTATATGTCCGTTTTCTTACAGCACATAAAGCTTCTGAAGACCAAAAGTTAAAATTCAGGCCACCAAGCTGGAAATATAAACTAGTTCAGAGATGAACTCTAAATATGTTTTTTTTTTTAAGTTCCGAGACGGCGCCGACGAAGAACATACGTAACCAATCTCTTTAACCGCAGGTGGTGACGCTGACAACGCACTTGTTCTTTGTGACGTGCCTAGTGGCGCGCCAGAGCTTGGACAAGGAGAAAGGTTATCCGGGCCACCAGTTGGACGTCTACTTTCCCTTCTTCACATTCCTGCAGTTCATCTTCTTTATGGGATGGCTCAAGGTGATAAAGTAACTCGCGGTTAGCTTGCAAGTAGATTCGATAGCCGCGAAGAAAAAGAAAAGCACTGTTGCGGTGCCACGTGGCTTTCAAACAGTTAGCGAAAATACTCGGCTTGCGGACTGACTTGTCATTGCTACTGCTAGAAATGGAGTTGTGTGTCTCGCTTTCGGTTGCCAGTGAACCAATCAGATGGGTTTCGCGAAGATGCATCGAACATACGACAAAATGTGAACCCATTTCCATTTTTTTTTTTACCAAGCTTATATGCATGCCCAAAACACGAACAAAACTTGATGGCTCTTAGGTGAAACTTTCTGTTCGTTAAGCGGAATATGGGCACGTTGTAACCACCTGAACAAACAACTAAAGTGGCCCTTCAACAAGATTCTAAGTCGTGTTTTTCTGTCGGCATATCAACACGACGATGCTAAAGTGAGATGGAAGCTGTCAGAGCAGCGAGAGCAGGCATAATTTGTTGCGCACCATGCGTGCTGTCTTTGACGTTCTGCCAAGGGTAAAGTTGCAGGTTCGATTCCGGTGCAAAAAAAGGGTAAGGCGCGCAGACACGGATACGAGAGAAGTGGACAACACGAACGCCGGTGTTCACTTCTCTTCCCTTGTGTCCGTGTCTGCACGCCTTACCATTCTTTTTCATTATGAATCCTTACCAATTGACTAGCTCAGCTTTCTGTCGTTCTAAATATCGATTCCCAGTAATGGCCACTGTTGAGTTGGGGGCGGATAGCAAAAACGAGCTTGTACTATAATGTAAGCGCTCATTAAGGAACACTGCGTGGTCGAAATTAATTGGCAGCCCTCTGCTACGGCGTCTCTTATAGCCCAGATGTTGCTTTAGCATAAGCATTCATAGGCATGTGCACACCCACCCGGCCTTCAATAGTTCATGTCAGTTACAAAGCGTGGAACGTAGACTATTCGCGCGTTTGCACATATATATCTGTTGCTGTTGCAGGTCGCCGAGCAGCTGATAAACCCGTTCGGGGAAGACGACGACGACTTCGAGACCAACTGGCTCATCGATCGACACACGCAGGTCTCGTGGTCGTGGCACTTCTGTTTCTTCAGTTTAATAGCATGGTACATCGTTCGAAAAACCTGAATAGTACGAAGTCGGACTATAGTTGTTTGCGTTGAACATGGCGACCAAAATCAACGACAAGTCAAGGGGGTCTACAGGAAGCTGACTTTACGTGGAAGCTAAGCTATATATGCCTATAAGACTGAAAGACTTTGTTGATAGCGTTGGTGTTTTTGTCTTGTCATGTAATTTCTGTAACTGAAGCGCTCTCTCCAAGTGAATCCGCATCCTGTCCTATCAGTTTGTAGCACAGAGCACTTGACAAGGGCGCGGTCAGCAAGCCGTTTTCCTTGTTTTTACACTGGAGTATGTATTCATGATAGTGGGTCCACGCATTTCCGCCATCCTCTCGTAGCAACGCCTTTTAGAAACGGATGGATGCGATGCCGACAGAGAACGAAACAGGAAGCGCTGCTCAATTGGCAAACAGCTTCTTAATTGTACAACTCCCTAACTCGTTCATTTACTGTATTCCTCTCAGGGTGATTGTACAGAGCAGAACGTACGTTACATCCTGAATCCCAGACGCTATAGCTAGTAAATTAAATAGTTTTCGTTTTTCGTGAATGTTTCATGGACGTCATCGCCATCCCGGGGTAGTAGCACATCGAGAAGCTGGGTAATTAAGAAAATTAACAGCGTGACAACACAACCGGCGCGTCTTGCACAGTTACAATTTCATAAGAGTGATAACCTAATGAAAAGCAGCCACCGTCAAAAAGCAAAACAATGTATGGGGAGTGGATATGGTGCGTTGGCGTCTTTATTGCTGCAATGTTCGGGTACTAGCACGGTGAAAACCTGCCTACCTGGAGTCGCGTGAAAGCTATCTATATACCGCAAATAACGTGGGAGGGAACACTTAAAATCAAATCAAATGATTCGTTTCTCTTTGCAGTCGTATGAAATTTCACCATCTCTTGTACGCTGTGCGTTTGTTTTGGCATCCCTAAGTAAATTTTTCCTAATGGCATGTTTCCAACAGCATGGACGCTACGAGTGGCGAGTACTTGCCGCTGATGATGGACAGCAAGACAATGCTCTTTCTGTTAAGACCTCACCGCCCTTTTCGTCTCGAAGACTTCACATGTTTTAATGCTAACAAGGGTGAAGAGGACGGCCGGATCAACGTTGTCTGGCCAGCTACTTCGTTGGGTGTCGGGACGAAGAGGGAATTCTGGCGCATGAATCCCGTCCCATGTAGGAGGTAGGTGTTAGGGCCGCCCGAGCCTAGGTACTCCAGGGGGTAAATATGAAAGCGCCCAGGCTTATCTGAAGGCAGGACAGCGCACTCGCATACCATGAAATGCTACTTGGTCACAACTATGCTTCAAAATACCCGCCGTGGTTGCTTAGTGGCCATGGTGTTGGCCTGGTGAGCACGAGGTTGCAGGATCGAATCCCGGTCACGGCGGCCACATTTCGATGGGGGCGAAATGCGAAAACACCCGTGGTACTTACATCTAGGTCCACGTTAAAGAACCCCAGGTGGTCCAAAGTTCCGGAGTCCCCTACCACGGCGTACCTCATAATCAGGTCGTGGTTCCGGCACGTAAAACCCAATAATTAAAAGAAATGCTTTGAACTGCGCAGGTGTCGTACATGGCGGTGGACGAGATGTACGGAAAGTTCCCTCCCATGGAGCGGGACCTACACTGGGACAGCCAGGAACCCGACCTACCCTACACCGCGGCTGCCATCGTGCACAAGATACCCACCTACCGCGGCTCGGCTGTTAACGTGGGGTGACGAGCGAACTTGACCGCGGTGCGGCCCACCTTTGGGTCATCTGTCCCGTGCTACACTATCCATGCTTTCCCTGAAGTGCTGTCCTCGTTCTACATTCTACCGTGTGGCGCGCATGCTTCGAATGTTCTAAATGAACTTAGCTATTCATGCACGCAAGTATGGAAAAGGCAGTGGTGTTCGCCGCCAGTGCAACCATTTTATTCGCAGTCTCCGCTCCTGCGTCCCGAGTCATGGTTGTAGCTGTCATCAGCTCATGTTCGTCCTTATCCTAAATGCCTGATTCATCGTGTATGTGAGGAGCCCCATGATCGAGCGACGGTCATGCACTGCTGTGCCAATTGTCCGGTGGCCGCGAAAGCTGGTTTCAATGCTTTTGGTGGTGAAACGAATTTGGTGTCGGTAGTGTCGTCGATAAGTGCACGCGCCTGCAAGTTGTCCCCATTCACCCAATGGCTGACCATCACCTAGTGGCTGTGCGTGAAATTACAGTGCCGTTATTATTCGTGTGTGCGCAGTGTGCTCGATCTAGTGTGTCTAAATTTCGTCGGCGCGAGCCGGTGACGGTAAAACTTAGGTGCACCATTTTGCCGTCCATCTGCTGACATTCCTTGGCGACACCTGTATGCTGACCTCCGAGTGCGTATGGCCCCGTGAACACTAAGTTTCCATCTGTTAATCTTAATCCTAGAGACAACAGTTGGCAACAACAAAAAAAAAAACTGGGCTGATTTTTTTGTGTATCTTGTGCGTCGCACTTCGTGGTTGTCCTGGCGCACAGCGCGAAGGCCAGCATTTGTTTTATTCTCTGTATGTGCCTATTACGAGTCTTCAGCGCTCCGTGTTTTATAATTAAAGGCGTTCCCTCTTTTAAGAAATATTTGTGCTACTTTACTCTATGCAAAATACAAAAGACATGAAATAACGAAAATGCATCTTGACGGGTACATGTCTTTATTTCGAACAGATCTATTTTCTTCGCCTGTAGCAGACTGCCGAGGAGGCGTAACTTGCGTAATATTACTAAAGCCAAATAAAGCCTGCGCGCTTTCACGTTTGACGAAACTATATCAATGCAAGCGACCATAACCTGGGAGCAATTCTTACGAGAAGCTGATGGTATCGCCTTCTTGATACGACCCGTTTGATGAAAATGTTCCTATAAGAGGCGACTCCAGAGACTGTCCCGACCAGCCTTGAATAGCCCGAGATGGACAAACGCAGACGAGTGGAGGACTACTGCGACCGGTTTGGCAACGGCGGTAATTAGGCTTGTTCTACAGCTGAGTATGCTCTAAAAAAATGAAGTAATTGTGGGTTAAGTGCCGTTCCTGCTCTACGGGAAGCTTGTTTACTCTTTCGGAATTCTTTGTAACGGATGAATAAGAGACAAGTTAGCACAGCAGTCGCTGCAAGCACTCTATGGCACGCGCAGATACACTGCATCTCAATTCCATTATCTTCAGACTTAATTTCGTCTGCAATTAAATGAACACACCCACTACGGGGATACCTTATGTTACCAACTTGTGTACATCTCTACTGCCGACTTCTTTGCTTCTTGGCAATGGCAATTGTTGGCAATGCTATAATGACGGTGGAAGATCACGATGGAACAACGACGGCCAGACAACCGCGGCATGACGACTACGGACTACGACTACGGACTACGGTTCCATTTTTGCAACTCTTAAGAGACGATCGAACATTACTTACTGGAATGCAGGCGTTTCTCCTCCCTGAGAAAAATTACATTAGAAATTACAGTGCGACAGCTCGGCCTGCCATTGAACACATCCGGTACCGCTGTATTTCGGAGCGTCTGTGCTTGGCACTCGCAAAGGCATGTGTGCGTCGCACAGCTGCATGCTCACGGACGACTGGCTGATTACGAAGGCGTCAGGACGGCATGTGGAGAAAAAAAACGACGGAGTAAAAACAATGGAGAGAAAATAGGACGACAACTGTGCGACGGCGGAACGATGACGGTGTAGCTACGAAGGTTTGAGAACCACAGCATGACGACGACGGAATGATGACAGCAGCATGACGTTGACGACTGCATGATTAAAACTAAGTGACAAAAGCACGACGACGTGAAGACTACAATATGATAATTGGAAGACGACCTGTGACGAATAAAAGACAAAGAAATGACGACGTAGTGATGATGACAGACTATGGCAATATCCCCTACGTGTCATTTTTGCAACTCTTTAGAGACGATTGAACATTACTTACTGGAATGCAGGCGTTTCTCTTCCCTGAGAAAAATGACATTAGATATTACAGTGCGACAGCTCGGCCTGCCATTGAACACATCCGGTACCGCTGTCTTTCGGAGCGTCTGTGCTTCGGCATTCACACGGGAATGTGTGCATCGCCTTAGAAAAATTCATTATTGAATCAAACCGATTTCATTATTGACCGTATTATTCATTTCATTCCTCCTTTATTGTCTCACTTATATTATATATACTTTTTTTCTCTTGATTGAATGACAGTCTACTGAACCGTTTTGAGCTTTCCTCGATTCAATTTATGCAACAAAATTAGATTTTTAAATTCATTACCTGAACACATAAGTGAAGTCTGGCCGACTCTTGGCCAATCCCCATGAGTGGGTATGTATGTGTCAAACTCATCAAAGTCATCATCATCATATCCGTTAACTGGCCTGCACTATAAACGGACGACGGTTTGTAAGGTTCGTAGATTTGCCGTCGATGTAAATTGGAGTAAACATTTGCTTGCGAATTTAGAAACATGCGGGGTCACGCGTGCCCAGTCAGACGTGAACAGATCTCGCTGGATGACCGCGATCACTCGCTGTCGCAACGCTTGCTTGATGGAGAGCGGGGGAAGAGGGGAGAGAACACTTCGTGTTGCCTCTCCCTTCAACACGTCACCGCAATTTGATTACGCAACCTCCAACACTAGGTGCGCGGGAAGAGAGCGTCGATGAAGCCACCAGTCATCTCGACTCGCCCAAGTTTTGCACCCACCGCAGATCGACTTGCATTGCTTATCGAAGTTCAACATCGCGTTGGCCGTCATTGCCGGCAATCAATCACCGGTCATTGCTGCAGAAATTGGCTATCCATGCAGCGCTGGTGGTAGATGCTGTGCTCACATTGAGGAAAGGCGTGCGTGATGAACAGTCGTAAATACGGACAGTCCTTGCGGCTGAGGCGGATAAAGCTATAACATACAGTCTCGTCCCATGCATTCAATCTATGTTGCATTTCTTGCAGTTCACGACAAAGCACGTTTTCCCTCTGCTCCTTCACATTTTAAGTAAACAGTATGGCAGAACCTTGCCGGAGCGGCGAGGGGTGGTTCATGCCTGCTTGCTCTTGTTTCATAAGGCGTCAATGGCGACTAATGGCGACTAAAACCCCTAAACTTCGTAAAGTATTGCCACGCTTTGAAGAATACCGCCTCCTCCTCGCGCGCTTTGGCCGAGGCCAACGCCGCGTCGCTATAGGCCTAATAGCATCACGTGGGCCCTCGCGCCGTGCATCAGCGCCATTTTTGCTCGAGAAGCGCCTACGGAGTGGCGAGGAGCGCATGTTTGCGCCGTTGCTACGCTCAAGCAGTGTAGGCGGTGCCACGGTCGAGGAGGGAGCGTGAAAGAGAGGAGAAATGAGGAAGAGTGAAGGCGGAGGAGGAGAGTGTTACTACTTTACGAAGCTTAAGGGGCTTTAATGGCGACGCGCACGTGGCGGCACCTGGTGCGCATACTGCTCGCTCTGAAAGGTCTATACAGAAAATCACTGCGAGGGCGGCAATTCGCTTGAAGTGTGCATATAATTTATCTCGCATTAAAATACTGTCCGTGTGAGAAGTTTCAATATCCGTCAAACTCTGATGGAGGCAAAATCTAACGAACGACGTTTTAACCAGACTTCAAGTCGAAGCATGAGAAAAAAACCAAATAACACTTGTTGTTATCGCACACAACTTCCGCTAAGACATGGGCAAATGCTAGTAAGAAAAAAGGGCAGCCCACCGAGAAAAAAGATTTGCGACGAAGATGGGATTCGAACCCACGCGGGCAGAGCCCAATGGATTAGCAGTCCATCGCCTTAACCTCTCGGCCACCTCGTCACAGCGGACGGCGCGCTTTGCAGCTCTTTGTAAAGCGCGCCTCAAGGTCGGAGCAAACTGTTTCGGTTTATTCGGAGTGTGATCAATCATACGACTACTGAATGCACGAGTACGTCGGAAATAAAAGTGATACAGTTGTTGCGACCTTTACTTACTGCTCGATACGGCAGGTGTTAAGCTTCCGCGGTAACCAATTCTTTATTTTTTTTGGGTCCACAAAATCGCAGGAGTGAAATGTTAAAGTTCAAATAAAAAGTATCAAGCGTAGCTCGATATTATCCAAAATCATCTTTTTTTCGATATCGGAATTCTGATATCTTGGCTCCTGTCCAAATATGCCGGTCACATAAGCAGTACACTGCGAGTACAAAAAATGAAAACTGCGAAGGACTGAAAACAACTGTGAAGGACTGAACATTCATCGGCTAATTTCAGTTAGCAAAATTAGCAATTAGAAATTAGCAATTAGAAAGTTAGCAAAATAAAAGATGCTTAGACAATTAGAACTTTATTTTTTCTTGGGAATTAAGCGCTTACTTTAACGGTGATTTACGCGCAGACGAAGCCTGTCCAAGTCATCGTGCAAGTCCAAGGCTTCTTTCCATTTCTTCCACTGGGGTTTTGTAGCCAGGGCGACTGCACGGTTTGCATTTTCCAACAACGCATCGCAGTAGACTCCGAAAGGCAAATCACAAAAAACTACTACGTCCCATTTGTAGTGTCGCAACGTCGGTATGTCTATCGTTGTCGCCATGAATACAAACACTGGCATGAGCTCGACGTCTTCAAGTCCTTCGGCAACCTCCACCGATTGCCGGCTTAGGAGCCACCGCTTCAGATCCCGTTGAGAAGCCACGGTGGTCGTCAGGGCCAGTGTCTTTCCCTGAACGTTGTCCACAAGAGCGTCACCCTTCAGCTTCGTCATGAGTTGCTGACACTGCGCCAAAAATGCTTGCAGCTCTGCCCGAGGATTGGCCACGTCCATCTTCTTGGCTAAGCAGCAAGCCGCCACGATGCCTCGCTCACGCAGAGTCGTGCCCACTTCTTGCACTTCCGGGTCGTCAGAGCTGGACACAATGCTGCCAACTTGAGCCGACCAGTCCATCTCGAGAAAGCAGACCTCGAGGGCAGCCTCATTGGCATGTGGTCTCACGGGCGTCGCAAGGCAGCATGTTAGCTTCAGCGGTGTCCTCAGACGTTCGAGGTCACTTTCCAGGCCATCTAGACTGCAGACCTGCAGTTCGTCGGCGAGCGCTAACAGCCACGTCGAAGCGGATGATGAATTCTTGTTCCGTCTAGAAACGTTCTGGAAGCACGGCACGATCTTGCGGTAAGCGTGGCCAAGGTCCAAGTAGAGCTCGAAGTCGCGCAGAACTAGAACGCTGATCTCGGCAGTGCTGACGACTCCATTGGCCAGGAGGGACCACAGCACTTCGGGCTCCACCAGACAGACGCACTTATTAGCTTCACTAGGCCAAGACGACGTGGAAGGCACGACGTGGACGTCGGATGCAAGCAGTATGCGCAGGTAGTTCAAGAAGTAGTCGTCCTCTGCGATGCGCTGGCCCACAATGACGGCGAGTGAGGACATATTTTCTCGTATTACCGTCAGGCACAGTTGACGCCTCAGCTCCGGGGGTCCGAGGGCTACCACGCAGTCTTCAGCGAGGACTCTCGTTGTCAGCGCAACTTCACGAGGGCTAGGCACGTAACGGTCGTTCTCGTCCAGCGTGGGCTCGTCCCGCGTCGGTTCAAGTGCCGAGAGGCGCTGCAAGAACTCGGTGCACACAGCGGCCCGAGGGTCGCCCATCTCCGCCATGTTGAACAAACGCTTCCTGCAGAGTTTACCTTGGTCTTCTGCACGGCTCTCGCGATGACTTCGAATGTCGCTTCGGTTGTTGTTCAGGGCTGAAGAAAGGGCGATGCAAAAATTTTGGTCACTGCGCTGACCACGCGCTGAGGTTCCACAGAAAACATGCCGCGGCACCACGTGCGTGGGGCGCGTATGTAAGGCAGCCACTTCGTGAACAAAGAAGAAGCGCGAAGGAAAAGACAAGAAAGAATACGATCAACGATTCAGAAAATATACTACTGCAAATAACTTCGCGAAGTCAACATCCGGTTTCCTGCATCTCAATTTCCCTTGTAACAGCAAATGGTGCTCCATTAGAAAGCTTGAAGTAACGATTGCGAGACTACGGTGCCGAGTCCCCCCGCTGAACCATTACCTTCGCAGGTCCGCTCTAGCTATACGCGTAGTGAATGGATGGATGGATGTTATGAGCCACCCTTTGGAACGGGGCGGTTGGTTGCGCCACCAACCGCCCCGTTCTTGCTCTTGATAAGCTCTTGCTATTGTACTGCCTAATGTCCTACCTTTTTTTTTTTATTCACTAATTCTCCAGTTTGCCTACAGACAGTGGCGTAGCAACAGGGGGGGCCGGGGGGCCGTGGGCCCCGGGTGCACGGGGCCAGTAGGGGGGGGGGTGTGCCATATACGTCTGAAGACACCCGAAAATTGTCGATATGCTCGCCTTCCTCGACTACACATGGGGGGGGGGGGGGTGTGACTGAAGAGCTAAGGGCCCCGGGTGCCAGACGACCTAGCTACGCCACTGCCTACAGAAAACCAGAAGGGTCAGGACTAAAGGCGCCAGCATGCGCCTGACTGAGGCCCTGACCCCTGTACAATCTGCGCTCCAGCGAAGCAATCAGGACAGCGTAAGAATGAGGAGAAAAGGGAAAAAAAAGAAGTGGGGAGGGGCGATTTGAACAAGTAATTCATGAGGCAAGTTCGAGAAAGAAATCATACACTGCAAGCTAAGAAAAACAAGCACACGATGTGCAACCATAAAGACAGCATGAGCAACACACTTTGGGCGAATAATAAAAAAAAACGTAATTAACCATATTTGTAGTACTGCTATTTCAGTTCTTAACGTCACGATTTGCAGCAGTACGCATTCGGGAACAAACACAGGAATCAGGAAACAAAAAAAGCCATAGTTATTTAGTATGTCTTACGTATAAAAACGCTACAGTATTCGTTGTGCTCAAACTGGCATGAATAAGTATTTAGAACTCACATCGTAAAAACACAGAATTCGCATGAAAACCGCACATCACATCAACGAGCTATGTTCGGTTACATATACTTCTTTTATACAATTTTATACCTCTGTATGCATGCATGCATGTATGTATGTATGTATGTATGTATGTATGTATGTATGTATGTATGTATGTATGTATGTATGTATGTATGTATGTATGTATGTATGTATGTATGTATGTATGTATGTATGTATGTATGTATGTATGTATGTATGTATGTATGTATGTATGTATGTATGTATGTATGTATGTATGTATGTATGTATGTATGTATGTATGTATGTATGTATGTATGTATGTATGTACGTACGTATGCATGTATGTATGTATGTATTCCAGCGTCTTTGCCAAACACCAGCCTACCGTTCTGAAAGTATACAAGCGCTTCATTTCAGGATTCGTGTCTGTTTACAGAAGACAGCTTTGAGTGCAAGAGTGGAAGCTCTCATCGTCCCCACTTTTGGAGGACGACTGTACGAACATACCGCGCTACGGCCAGAGCCACGTTCACGCCATTGGACTCAGGATGGCACTCTTGAAGCATGACTGCGTTGTTGGAAGATAATAATAATAATAATAATAATAATAATAATAATAATAATAATAATAATAATAATAATAAGAAGAAGAAGAAGAAGAAGAAGAAGAAGAAGAAGAAGAAGGATAAGAAGATTTTGTGCGGCGGAGCGCTGACTACGATAGCAAGCTTTAGCGTGGCACTTGCACTTCTCGGACAGTGTTCTAACTATACATATATGTATACGCGGGTCCGAATAACGCGGAGGCGACATTTCAAAGCTTTACCGCGCCGTGTAGGGCCTGTAAGGGCATCTTAGAGGCGCCGCTACGCTGTCCCTAAAGAGCCGCGTAAGTAAAATTGCATCACCTTTAGGTGCGAGCACTGATGCTGTTTTGCACTTCCAATATTTAATAGTCTGAGAAGACCTAAGATAAAAGGTATGCGCTCTGACTGTTATGCCGCCTGACATTTGGTTGTGGGCTGCCACTCTCAAATTCTGGGGAATAATTTAGTCACTAACATAAGACCTAGTATATATGAGAAACTTGAGTGATAGAATAGTGCTGCAATGTAACCCCCATATGCAGCATGACATACAGCATGGCACGACACATAGCATACGTGTACCTAAATATATGTGGAGCGTCATGGCAACGGCGACGGCGAAGACAAAAAATCACTTGGACGATCTATATAATTACTATCGCAATAAAAGAATGACGAAGAAGAACACATATAAAGGTGTTCTTTTCAACAGCGCTTTTCGACAGTACCTCACTTCTAACCTTACGGAAAACCACCTGCTTCTTGGCCAATCTCCCATAGTAGGTACGCGCCACTGTTGAGGACACAAGACAAGACAAGACAGTACTTCTTTGATCAATGCTGTCGAAAGAATTCTTGGTTACCCAGTGAAGTGAATATTCAGCTCTTACGTGTTTAGCTTAAGTTTGCTGCCGTCTAACATGAGGGATTTTCTTCTATTAATTAATTAAATTTTTTTTTTAAGAAGAAGAGTCCGCGCAGTTTTCGGCAGTGTAATATTCGCTTAAATGTGATTTCGCTTAAATGTTTTCCTGGAACTAAAGCGCAGCCGAGCCTCTGTATAGCGCCTATTCCATGCCTGAGGCTTGGCTTGAATCACTTGAGGCTGGTTTCAATGACTTGCGAACGCACTCATAAATCATCATGACTGTAATTCTCAAATCAGGCAGCATGAGCGACTGGCAGATCGGAGGGATACTAGTTAACGTGAAACACATCTGTTCTCACTAATGAAGTATGCAATTTTTTTTTCTGGCCTGGTCGCACCTATTTGGTAGGAAAAGACTTACTAGTCCAGAAAAAGAAGGCGAAGGTTCAATTTCTAGAATTACTAACCGAAACTGCAGCGACCATGTACCAATGTGACGTCACAGATTTAAAAGTATTTTTTGCACGAATGGTCCATTGTTGTGCCACAAAAATTCACGAAACTTGCTCTAGGTTGAGTATATGGGCCCTCCACAATACAGTGTAATTCTGTATAGGCGAACAATTAACTATTGTGCCGCGCAGACGCTGTCACTATACACGGCGCCACACACACACGTGCGCACACCGAACCTTTCCTGCAGTACGAATGAGCGCGCTCGAATAACGGTTAAGCGGACAGGCTCACCTTCCAGTCTTCAACAAATAAAATGGCTGAATTGCTGTGGAGCTGCATTCGGAAAATTTCCTAGAAAAAGAACAGCGCCAAGTAGCGTTCAAAATTTACTTGCAGTGCGCGACCTTCTTTACGCAAAACGCGTGTGGCATAAAAAAAGTGCGTTTATACACCCATGTTTTCATAGCTATATATATATATATATATATATATATATATATATATATATATATATATATATTCTGCAACTATTTGGGGAGCACAGCTCAGCGCGTTGGGGAAGGAGAGAGGGACATAAAAGAGGAATTGAGAGAGAGAAAGTCGGCGCCGAGCAAACAACGCAGGTCGGTAGATTCCTGCCTCGCCTCGCTTTATGGGAAACAAAATAATGTGTGACCGGTGTGGAAATGGAACCTCGGCCGTCGAGCACAGCAGGGTGTGAGACCGGGCTAGTTGGTATTCCATGCTGAAGTGACTAGCGCTCTCACTTGAGTGCGCTTTGCCTCCGATGCGCGTGTGCGTGTGTGTTTCGACTCGCTTCTAACAACATATGCATTTACGGCGCTTGATCGTCACGTTTGTGCTGCGTTAAAGCCGTGCTTTGGTCAAAGGTGAACGACTTGCTCCGATTTGCTCCTGTCAGTCGACAGGAGCAAATCGTTTTGCACCCTCCCGGCAAATGTGTGCGTGCGTGCGCGCTCTGGCTGCTGCTTGGTTGTTTTTGCCCCCCCATAAGTATGGTAGCCAACACGGCACTTCCTTGGTTAACCTCCCTGACTTTCTTTTGTCGTTCGACAGCCGCCACTCTCCTATATAGGGCGAAGTACGAAGTGAAAGAAACCTAACTGGGCTGGTCGCGGACAGCCCTCCTCGGATTAGTGATGCGTCGACTTAAAATCCCGATTTCATATGAAATTCCAAACGGTAGCGATATATATATGTAAATGTAGTTTATGCCAGCTCGTGGTTTTAGATAAACGACGCTCTTCATGCACCACATTCGTATTTGCGTCGTTATGAACCGGAGTGAAAGGAAGGCACCTTCCCTAAATGAAATATACGGGAGAATAGCCCTCTCTTTGGCGGTTGGTCATTGTCACGGGCAACAATATTGTGGTCGGTGCTTGGACGATGACGGCGACGGCGATGCGGCTATCCGGTGTGCACGCGCTAGCGTTACCACTGCTGCAGTGTGGCGCGTCTTGTCGTGTAAATATATCCTTGTACGTAGGTTCTCCTCGTAACAATATGAACCAATTTCATGTCGGTATCAGAGTGCAAAGGAGCAAACCAAAGGAACTGTTTTGAAGTGGATTGACTTTTAAATATATATATATATATATATATATATATATATATATATATATATATATATATATATATATATATATATATATATATATATACATACACACACACACACACACACACACACACACACACACAAACACACACACATGGAGTTCGGAAAGCTGGTCGCCACCCCCTCCTACCCCCCCCCCCCCCCCAACCCGGAAAAATTAAAACTTTCCGCCTATGCTTCGCGATGCTGTTAGTTGAAACTTGGTGAAACTAGGCCGATATTTTGAAATATAGCTTCCTTAAAGAAAGTGCCCTCTGGTGCACTGACGCCATGTTCCACGGTACGTCAAAACGGCAACGTCTGAAATTTCTGGAATTACCTATTTTCCGGTATTTTGGGACACTTCAGCTGAAGTAAAATATCCATTGCTGCGAGCAGTCCCACCTACACTGAGTGTATTGTTTTAGCTGCAAAAATTTGTTAAAATTGCCTCTGCCAGATAGCATAATTTTAAACCTTCAGCTAAATTACTCCGTGAGGAGGCCATTACTTCTATGGGAAACCAGAATTCGCAATTGAATTAATAATATAACTACAGTGATTAACATTTATTTATTACTTAACGACACATATTTCAATCTACGCATTGTAGCCGGTGAGTAAGCATCTCTATATTTGGAACGAACTCCCAGGACTACATCAGTTTTGAGGTTTTGTGCTTCAGTATTGTGCTTCAATGCGCAAAACAACGTCTTCTTTAAAAAAGTAAGTGGAAAAAATTTGGAGGACGCTTAAGCTTCGCCTTTAAGAGTGGAACGCGATAACATTCAAGGTTCCCTGACTGCTTCTCAAGCTTCCGGACAACTGCAGCGTACGTAACCATAAAGTTTACCGGGAAACGCTGGCGGTGACCGCTTTGCACGGAGGGCGGGCTTTCTGGTATAGAAACGAGGCGGGCTCTTGCATGGCCGATCTCCTGTTACTGTTTCGCACATATAATATTTGAAGCTACGACAGGGGCATCACGGGTTGCAGAATCAAGCGTCTTTCGTTTCTTTATATCACTATCTATAGTTGGGTAAAATTACACATTATTAAATGAGCCGCTTCGTAGCCTACAAAGGACAGGTTAACGCTGGATAACGAACAACAAATGCGATAGCTCGTATAGCTGCAGTACCTGCATGACATTACATGACATTGATGAAAGTGCAGGTGACGATATCGAGGGTAAGGCACATACATTTGTATCCACGACATACCTGAACGAAAAATCCCTCTGAATGGCGGAGCTGTACAACACAGCGAAGGCCCGCCGAGAACTGTCAATCGGCTTGAGCTACGCTTTATAACATTACTCATTGATAAATTCTGTGTCACGGATGAGTTCCGCAAGGAAATTTAACACCTGCCTTTTCTGAGTCACGCGCGCGCTCTTGAAGAGGGCATCAGTTTACCTTTGATCGAGTATGGTGCGTGACACACTGCTCATTTCCTCAGGCCTTACAGCAGAATTCTCGAAGGGCTTCATTCATTCGTAACGCTGGACGAGACTCGCCTACTGCGTATACTCGAACACAGTGTCTAGGAATCAGGTTATGGTGACGATGATGATTTAGTGGCATTCCCGAAACGGAGCGGCGACAAAGGGTCACCTAGCCTGCTTGAGCTAATCAAGTAATCTATAGATATTTATCCGTCAAGCACTTTGTCTTTTGTCTCCTTATAGTTTCTTTTTTTCTTTTCCTTAACACCTCTATATATACCTTATGCCTATGCGTGTAACGGATCTGGTCCTACCAACTTATTTCGACCAGTATTTTAAACGTCTCTTAGCGCTTCCATTCGCTTTAAATCCCAGCGCTTCTGGATAGGGAACGCTTCCTGCGGGTCTCGCTGGAATGAATCCCTTCGCACTTCTTTAGGATGTGCTGAGCTCATTATGGTTTGTTGCTGCAGCAGACACACGCCTCTTCCTATTGCTAATATTTGCTCCGGTGTGTTTTTGTACTCGGACAACCAGCTCGGGTCTCAAATAGCAAGACCCTGCCCTTTGTGTTATCGTACAGATTTTTCTTTCTAATTTCTTGCCATTTTTGTAAATCTCCACGGTCTTTGTTTTTTCATCATTTGCATCCAATTTAGTCTCTATTTATCTCACTTTCTTTTTAATGACTCCTGGTTGTCTATCTACACTTTTAATTACCCTGTACCTTGTTGCCAACTTTACCTCTTTCTCCATTCTGTGTCCGCGGTTTTGAGGTACACAAACTTATGCACTTTAGTCGCCCATTTATTTTCATCCATGTTCATGAACCTTTCTTCAGAAATAATTTTGCTCTGCGCTTATCTAGCTCCAAAAGAGCTCATGCCAACTCATGTCACCATGTACTGCCTCATGTAGTTTTATCGTGGGCCCCCAAAGCCAACCGGCCTGCCGATCTTTGGTTAACTTCCGACGCCGACAATATATCCGCTTTTAAGCACAGAATGGCATTTACGAGCATTAGCGCTGGTACCATTACTCCTTTCCAGATTCCCCACACCACCTCATATTTATTGTAGCTCCAAGGTGCTCTTTGTTTCATTGTTGTAGAATTGCAGAATTTGCTAAATTTGCTAAAGGTAAGTGGACGCAACACGTCGTTTTGTCAAGCGCGTAAAATTTCCTTTGCCTGTAAAAAAAAGTAAGACTCTCGAGTTGTGTATAATGCGGCACCGCGAGTGTCGCTTTGTTCTCGTACGATGCATTTCGATGGGCTCTGTGGCTACATTCCTCTTATTGTTAGATCCCACGTAACCGTGCAGCTAGTGCCGCCTGCATGCGCTGACACGCTAACGCGTTCTTCAGCCAATGGTAAAAGCCCTGCGATATACATACCGGCAGATTAAAACATCGCCGAGACTTCCGAATTAGGCGGGGCGAAAACTGCAGTTCGAATGCTCACAGCCCTGGTGTCGTGCTTTTACCAGTACGCCGGTATTGCCTCACTCAGCAAGGATCGCGTGATTACTCACTGGTAACATGATGTTCCTTCTTTTTTTTTTGCGTGTGTGTGTAAATTGACCATGCGCGCCGCACCAGTGCAATACGTTCAACATTACAAGGCGGTTTGTGCAATCGACAGTACAGCAAGTGTCCAGCATGAGACTCGTTGCAAACGCTGAGCTTATCGCTCGAGCGTCAGTTCAAGGAGTCGCTTTCGTCGACGAAACCGCGTGCAGTGTTTCCCACGAACCGCTGAAGTGCTGGCTTTATCTAATATTCTCACTTCGAACACGACAAAAAGTCGTTATTCAGTCCCTCAAGCTCAGCAAATTGCCGCGGATCATGCAAGGGATCGCGCACTCACTTCGCACATCTGTCCTGCGGTGATGGCGGCGCAGCTTAGAATGCAGCTGGAGCTAGCGAGGGTACACGCATGCGCATAGCGGAGTTGGAAGAAAGTCCACTGAGTAGTCGTGTGCGTGGGTCGCGAGCGAAACGTGCGTGTTACGACAGCAGCACGACAACCACGTTACAGTACACTGTACCACGCTGTAGACGATCGTATGACGGAAATGGCATAACTTCTGCGTCGGCCGTTGGACGCGAGCATACGCCAATGTATTTCGTCGGGCACCTTGAAAATTAATATCTCGAAACTGGTGCAGTCCTGAGAATTCATTCCAAATGGATACGCCTTGCGAACTCACCGGCTATAATTCGTAGATTCAAATATGTGCCGTAAAATAATTACCAAAATTAATAAGAGTAACTACGTTAATTGTTAAGTAATATGTTAGTTGTTAATTAGCACATTGATCTCTCGCAGAAGTAATGGCCGCCTCATCGAGTAATTTACATCAAGGGTTAAAATTGTGCTACCTGCCACAGAAAATACTTAAAACATTGATGCAGATAAAAAAATTCGCCGACGATTACGATACTCCCTAACGCGAAATTTGAGCGCAGCTCCACACATGCTTCATTTCGCGGGTAAATATTTAGCATTATGATTATATAGGGACACGGATTATATTACGAAGAGAATGCTGTGAGTAATGTGGCTGGTGCGGACAATGTCTCGTGCAACACATTGCATTGCATTGCATTTGCTCTGCGGTGGTGGTGGCGAACGGCATCGCAGAAAGCGTAACCAAGTTCTTCGATACTTGCAGTTGCGGCTATCCTTCCGTGGAACCATCGCCCACGTGGCACCGGCGCTGACAAAGGAATCCTTCCACGATTACATCCAGCAGTGACGTCATCGAGCTACTTAAAAGAACAAGGCTCCCCTGGCATTGGTGCATTTGCTCTGCGGTGGTGGTGGCGAACGGCATCGCAGAAAGCGTAACCAAGTTCTTCGATACTTGCAGTTGCGGCTATCCTTCCGTGGAACCATCGCCCACGTGGCACCGGCGCTGACAAAGGAATCCTTCCACGATTACATCCAGCAGTGACGTCATCGAGCTACTTAAAAGAACAAGGCTCCCCTGGCATCGGTGCATTTGCTCTGCGGTGGTGGTGGCGAACGGCATCGCAGAAAGCGTAACCAAGTTCTTCGATACTTGCAGTTGCGGCTATCCTTCCGTGGAACCATCGCCCACGTGGCACCGGCGCTGACAAAGGAATCCTTCCACGATTACATCCAGCAGTGACGTCATCGAGCTACTTAAAAGAACAAGGCTCCCCTGGCATCGGTGCATTTGCTCTGCGGTGGTGGTGGCGAACGGCATCGCAGAAAGCGTAACCAAGTTCTTCGATACTTGCAGGTTGGTGCTGGTGCAAACTGTACCTTTTAGTAAAAGTCTTGCTTGCTCCCTGCCACCACCACTGCTGCTTCTAATGTTACTCTGATGCCCTTTTATTGATTAGAAATGCCTCTGTCTGTACTTTGTCTAGTCTGCAATGACAACCTTCCAGAATCAGGCTCGTACCCTATGTGCACAGAATGCGGCTTTGGTTACCACCTCGGCGCATGCTCAGGCGTGACTAAGTCCGCGTTTAAGGCACAAGATGACGTGACGAAGAATAATTGGAAATGTCAGACGTGTGTTGTATTAGCAGCCCGACTCGCCGCTGACGTGCGAAAAGAGAAACACGAGCAAGCTTCAGGAGTTGAACGGATGTTGTCTGAAATTAACAAGCAGTTGATGCAACTACCGGCCATTATGAACAAAGTTGAAGAACTCATGCAGCTAAAGCACACAGTAGGCAAATTAGAGCAAACTGTGCAGCATTTCTCGGATGTGTACGATCAAGTGCTGGCTACAATGAAAACACATTCTTCAGAGATAGCTGCTTTGAAAAAAAAAGGTCGAAGAAGCTGAGGTAAACAATGGTAAAGAAGAAATTTCTAAACTGCGACAGCAAGTTAACCAACTTGAGCAGTATAGTAGGCAGCACAATTTGGAAATTCATGGTATTCCGCACAGTGACAATGAAGTACTGCTTGACAAAGTAAACAACTTAGCGAAAACACTGCAACTTGCCGAACTGTCTCGTGCAGATGTTGAACGTATGCATAGGCTTCCACCCAAACCAGGCAAAGAACCTGTAGTACTCGTCCGTTTTGTATCCCGTGTCACGCGGGACGAATGGATGACAAAAAAGAATGATTTGAAAGCAAGGAAATCGAATGTTTACTTCCTTGATAATCTGACACCAGAAAACAAGAAGCTTCTGTGGGAAATGAAGCTACGATGTCAGGAGAAGCATTACCAATTCGCTTGGCATAGGGACGGCAAACTGTTCGTGCGCAGGGCTCAGGGCGAGCGCGCAATCCATATTGCATGCGAAGCTGATTTATCTCTGATACGCTGATTTTCTCGCGGCTTCTGGGCGTTACAGAATACTTCTTCTCATGGCGAGTACATGCGCATCAGCGTACTATGACAGTTCTTTATTTACTTCTGCCGTAAATGCTCCATTTTTTCTAAAAGATAACAAGCTATCTATCTTTCATTTAAATGCTAGGAGCCTGAAAAATAAATATATGGAAACGGAAGCTTATTTGGAATCCTTAGAACATAAATTCGAAGTCCTAGCTTTTACCGAGACATGGTTCACAAGCGCGGATGATATTATTCAATTTCATGGTTATAAATGTGAAGGTGTTTATCGTAAACACCGCCGTGGTGGAGGTACTTCACTTTATTTGAAAAACGATCTGTCCTACGAGCTGCTGTGCGAATTCTCATGCGTTACCGATTCCTATGAGTGTATTGCTGTAAAATGTTGTAAATATTTTATTGCTTCAGTGTACCGTCCTCCTTCAGGTGATCTTGATGATTTCATTGAATTCATTACCAAAATATTGGAATATGCTTCTGATCTGAGTCTCCCGGTTGTTTTGGTTGGCGATATGAACATTAACTTATTATTACCTACTGCTCACACTCAACAATTCATTGACGTACTACATTCTTATAATTGCACTAACACAATTTGTTCGCCAACCAGAATAACGCCAGATTCTGAATCATTAATTGATATATGTATAACGAACCACGATCCAAATGATGTTTTTTCGGGAATTCTCACCTCTGATCTAAGTGATCATTTGCCAGTATTTTGTTTTTTGCCACGACATGTAAACAAAAAAAGGCGTTTTCGAAGTCAACTTTCTTTCTGTCGCCACTTTAGCGATGAAAATATGAGTTCCTTTCGCTCCATGATAGAGAATACAGACTGGTCTACAGTGTATGGCGAAAATGATCCGAATATTTCGTATGATACGTTTATTCAGATAATAAAATCGTGTTATGATGCTGCTTTCCCACTACAACAAATAAAAACCTACAAGAAAGCTAGGAAGCCGTGGGTAACTCGAGATATGTATAAAAGAATGCAGAAACGTGACAAATTATTTGATACATTTATTCGGTGCAGGGATCTTGCGATACTAAATGAATACAAGAAAATAAGAAACAAGTTGACTTCAGACCTCAAAAAAGCTAGAAACAGGTATTACGAACATATGTTTTCTACGGTATCAAACAATCCAAAGAAATTATGGAATGCAGTTCGCAGGTTAAAAGGAACCCAGCATAACACAAACCCGAATACTCTAACGTTTGATGACACTGAATACAGTGAAACTTCCTTGGCTAATAAATTCAACGATCATTTTTTACTTGGTGGTGGGTCATCCTACTCTAGTGGTTTATTACTGCCACCTGAAAGATTTGTAAACCACGAGACTTCCAATTCTATCTTCCTATCACCCTGCACTGAAATGGAAGTGTATACCGTTATTAAGGCTTTAAAAAAAGATACTGCAGCAGGGACTGATGACATAAAAGCAGGACCAATCATATCAGTTGCTGATGTTGTCTCGGCTCCATTATGCCATATCTGTAACAGCGCTTTCGTGAATGGCATTTTCCCCGATTCTATGAAAATTGCCAAAGTGATTGTATTGCATAAGGGAGGCTCTGTCACTGATTTAAACAACTATAGACCGATATCCATACTACCTCTTTTCTCAAAAGTGTTGGAACGACTCGTAAAGTGCAGACTAACTAAATTTCTAGATAAAAACCACGCCCTTGTGGACCAACAGTTTGGCTTCCGTGAACACAGATCTACTGAAATGGCACTTGTTAAGATCAAAGAAAAACTCCTCAGTAACATCGAGAACAAACTATATACGGTTGGTCTTTTCCTGGATATTAGAAAAGCTTTCGACTCCATTGAACACACCATCCTATTTAATAAACTGACATACTACGGAGTTCGCGGTGTGGCCCTGAAACTGATTCAAGATTACTTCACTACCAGACAGCAATACACGTGTTATAATGGGTTTTGTTCATACAAGAAAGAAATTGCACTCGGTGTCCCTCAAGGGTCAATTTTGGGTCCCCTGTTCTTTATTCTATACGTAAACGATATTGTAAACATACCGCTTACTCCAGACATAGTCTTGTATGCTGACGACACAAGTTTGTTTTTCTCAGGTGACAGTTTACGAGTGCTAGAAACTACAGCTAATAATTGGTTAGATCAACTTTCAGTTTGGTTATCAGCAAACCACCTGCAGTTAAACGTCAATAAAACAAAATACGTGGTTTTTAAGCCTAGAAATAGGCCTGATGACTGTGCTTTTTGTGTGAAGTTCAATAGTTGTGTAATCGAGCGGACTTCAGCTTTTAAATTTTTAGGTGTGCTTTTTGATGAGAACCTGAGTTTTACACCTCATGTAACGAAGATTCATTCTAGCATTTGTAAGTCAATAGGCATATTGTTTAAAATTAGATACTTTGTTCCTACTTGGTTGAAACTCCGCCTGTATTATGCTTTAATTCAGTCTCATCTTAGCTATTGCCTGTTGGTATGGGGGACTACATTCCAATCAAACTTGGATCGATTGATATGTCTCCAAAAACGAGCAGTTCGCTGTGTTGAGAACCTTGGACCCCGCGATCACACGGCACCTTTCTTCATAAAGCATGCACTTTTAAGAATTAATCAACTGTACGAACTTAAGCTCGCTATACACATACGAGGTGAACTCGAGAAAAATTCACTCATCTTTTATCAAAACCACCTCTCAAGTTACACCCAATACAATTTCAGGCATGACCATATTAGAGTTCCATTTTGCAGGACGAACTACGGTAAAAAACAATTAGCATACTTAGTCCCATCCTTCATAAATGCACATCCTAACACGATCACTATCGCGCAAAACTTCAGATCATTAAACTGCTTTAAAAGTGCCATGAAAAAATATTTGCTTTCCCTTTCTGATTGACATTGTGCTAATTGGTTTTTTGTGTGTCTTATGTACAATTATTTTAAGTGCGTTTCATTTTGTGCTTGTATATATGTGTGTGTGTGTGTGTGTGTGTGTGTGTGTGTGTGTGTATATATGTGTATATATATATATGTGTATATATATATATGTGTATATATATATATGTGTATATATATATATGTGTATATATATATATATATTATGTATATAGTTTTTTTTTTGTGCTTATATTACTCTGTTGATCCTAAACGGTTTCTGCTTAGAAAGTTGTATAGTTATTGTTGTATTTAATGCACGTATGTTTGCAATGTATGCTATGTACGTCTAATCCACGCTATTGATATGTGTGTATACTATCTGTATGTTATATGCTACCACACTGTTGAGCAATGTATGGGTGACAGGGCCTTAGTCAGGCAGACAATGTACTGCCTTTAGCCTTGCCATCCAAGACCTTCACTGTGTCTGAATCAATGCTGAATAAAAAAAAAAAAAACAGAGCGAAGTGTGGCTCGACTGCCTGGGTATCGGGAGATCGCGAGAGGCAGCGCGTGGGTGAAGGGTGGGCGCGATTCAGAGCAGCCGCCGCAGACAGATCTCGGCTCATGCGGCGCTTTGTTTCCATATATAATGTAGGTGGGCGACCTCGCCGAGTGCCTTATGGATGGCGTCATCAGTGAATAGACGACGGCACGCTACTCTGGCGACATCTCGTAGCGGTCGTCGCCGCAGAGCTCGTCTTGCGCGACACTACGTTTTTATTCTCACGCTCTCGCCATACCCTCCTCCTCCTCCACTTTTCTCCTCTCGCTCTCTTCGCTATCGACTTCCTGCGTCCCCCACTGCCCTCCGCGTTCGCTCTTTCATCCTTCGTTGTGCTCGTTCGTTCGGTTACGCTGAAGGACGCCGACGCTCGCAGCAGGAACGGGAACCTAACAGCAGTTTCGCAGGAACGGCTAAGCACTGATTGCGATAGCAAATCATTAGACAGCTATACGAAGTAAGTTTCGAAGAACGAAGAATGTTGGGCGTAACCTGAAGAGACAGGAAGAGAGTGGTGTGCATCAGAGAGCAAATGGGGATAGACGATATCCTAGTCTAATTAACAGAAAATCTTAGAGGACGCTTAAGCTTCGCTTTTAAGAGTGGAATGTGATAGCATTCAAAGATTCCTAACTGCTTTTCACGCTTGCCGTCAACTGCAGCTTGTGTAACCGTAATGTTTACCGGAAAACGCTGGCTGCGAACGCTACGCACGAAGACAAGCTTTCTGGTAGAAACGCGGCAGCCTCTTGCATGGCCAATCTCCTGTTACTGTTCATACATTTAATATTCCAGTCTGAGACGATCCAACACTGTGTTTTTTTAACATTACATTTGTTTGTGGAGTGTCATTCTCAAAATTCCGAGGAATAACTGTAAAGAACGAAAAACAAGGTATGAGCAACTTTGGTGACAAAAGAGTGGTTGGGTATGCGTGCTTAGAAATAATGTTTGTCGAAAGGACGGTCGACGCTGGACGCCGATTTTTCTGCGACACGGGGCCCTTAACGCTGTTGCGTTAAAATCGTACGTAGAATCTGCTCAGGGAGTTACATGAATGATGCATAAGCATTTCGTAACGACGTGGTATTGAGTGGTCGTGCGCTGGTGTTTGGTACAATTACGAGAGCGGCCGTGAAAGAATCGTGAAACGGCGAAGCGCAGTTTCAACACCGAAGTGTTGGTGATTTTTCGATGTTCACCAATCTTCATAAGATTTTTAATATACGTTCTCTTTTAGACTCTGATTATCTGTGCCATACAATATGGCTGCTAGTCATATAGTTTTTCTGAAAGTGAATTTTAAAGATTGGTTGCGTTCCCGACTCATGACTTTATACTGGCTACCCTGTGCTTGTGACGTCAGAGACTACACCACCACTGTAGCTGAAATCATCGCTGAAAACGCTCCTGTCTATTTCGGAAAATCTGTAAAAGCTCCCTGTGTCGTCAGGAGACATCATCAGCTTCGCTTCTTTGGCGTTAGCGCCACGTGTACTGCGTGTTCAGCACGCGTTCTGCATGTTTACATTGTGGTAGTGTAGGATCTGACGTCATCGACTCGTGACGTCACACAGCAGCTACCCGTTTTGTTTTGGGTATGCCGTTTATTGCTTATTTAAGATTATGGCTGAATTTCTAAGCAAATTGAACTACCCTACCGGTGACAGGTCGGTAAATGCCATCTGAAAATGACAATATCCTAATATGGTTAAAGAAGCGCCGGAGTTGCCCTTTAAGTGAGACCTGCACGTGACGACGTAGAAGAGGCGAGTAGAAGCAATATTCACTCGTGTTATAGAGAGCCCGCAGCGGATGTGGACGTGGGGTGAAATGACGAGGGGGATGTAGGAAATGAAGTAAATGTATGCAGATTTCCCTGGAACGTCGGTACCGGGCGGTGTCGGCATGCGGCGTCGTTCCTCTTGTTTGTTGCGCTTCTCAGCGTGTTGCTGTAGTTCCCCGCTCTGCATAACGTCGTTCATTTGTTTCTGGCGTAATCTGTACTCACGCCGACACTCTGCATTCCTGCGTTTCCGTTCTTCTTCACTAAGAGGCTATGGTCGCATTGGCGCCATTACGGTAAATGCGACACCACTGCGGCGGCACGAACTGCTGCGGAAAGTGGCGCAATGTGAAATGATGAGGCCAACAAACTACTGCAGGTGGAGGCGCCAGGTGCGCTGATGACGTTCCGATCCGAAGCAACGCCTACTCCACAGTTCTGGTGCGTGCCTGACCAATGCCTTTGCCTGACTGTACACGTCACGTGGTCAGAGACGCACTCGTGCCACTGCTCGCGCGATCGTCGTCGTTTTCTTCCACAGCTGACAGGTATATCTTGAAAGCGATAATGTTACGCGAAGGAGGGGCGGACGCATAGTTGTCTAGTTGGGTAACCATATAAATGCTTACGCATCTAAATTGGAGCAGGGCAGGCCATGTAATGCGTAAGATAGACAACAGGTGGATTATTATAGTTACAGAACGGGTGCCAATAGAAGGGAAGCGCAGTCGAGGATGACCGAAAACTAGGTGGGGTGATGAAATTGGAATCAGTTGGCGAAGGACAGAGGTAATTGGAGATCGCAGGGAGAGGCCTTCGTGCTGCAGAGGACATAAAATGGGATGATGATCAGTGGCGTAGCAACAGGGGGGGCCGGGGGGCCGTGGGCCCCGGGTGCACGGGGCCAGGAGGAGGGGGGGGGGTGTCATATACGTCTGAAGACACCCGAAAATTGTCGATATCCTCGCCTTCCTCGACTACACCCGAGGAGGGGGGGGGGGGTGACAGAAGAGCTAAGGGCCCCGGGTGCCAGACGACCTAGCTACGCCACTGATGATGATGATGATGTACGATGTAAGGGTAGTAGTTTTATCGGCCATATAAACTTGTGAACATTCGCTCACTAAAATGACAACCATGGTGTCACGCACGCACAGAAAATCATGAACACATCTCACTCTACGACCGCGGTCACTCGCTGTCAGAACGGTGGCGTGAGGAAGAGCGAAAGCATTCGTGCTGAATCTCGCTTCAGCGCGAACTAAGCGGCGAGAACACAGTGCACACGAAACCATCAGCCCTCAGCGCGCCTAGACTCTGTAACCATCGCAGATAGCTTTCAAAATAGGACTCGCGCGGTCGCGCTCGGTCGCCATCCCCTCCCCCCCTCCCCGCAATACGCAGCCGCCTACATCAGCAACGCAGATAAGTGTACGCTCGTTACAACAGATCCGCGTACACAGGCTTTCGGATATAACGGACGATCTTTCAGCCTTTGTTCGTTCTTCCAATTTTATTAATGCAACGGAATTATTTTACGGTCCTCGCTACAACGGACGAAATGAGCTGCAATTTTTCAGGGGCTGACAACTGACTTGCGAGTGTATTGTAGTGACTTGCGAGTGTAGTGTAACTGACCAAGTGTATTCTACTACGCTGCTGGCGTAAATTTCCGGCATTGGCGTAATCGTGCTGCAGCCAAAGATTTACACCCGCAGCAAATTAATACAATTCGTTACTGCAATATTAGCCGTTTCTGTCTGTTTGAGCTCTGCGCCACCAGGTGGCTGCACCATGCAGGCCTCTCCCGTTTACGCCTCCACCCCAACGGCCCAATGCACCGTCCGCCTGGCAAGGCAGAAACGCGCAGTCTTCTTTCGCGCAGGAGACACGGGAGAGGCAAGGGAGAGGGGGGTTCTGCTCCGGCGGCTGCTGCTTACGACGCGCCCGCCGTATCTTGAAAGTGATCTGCGATGTCAACAAAGTGTGCGCCCACGCTGGCCTCATTTCCAAAGCGATCTGCGATGTGGACAAAGCGCACCCAGCGCCAGTAGCTTCGTATGCGTTGTGCATTCGACGCTTAGTTCGCGCTGAAGCAAGACAGCACGATTGTCAATTCGCTCGCTGCTGCTGCCGCGCTTATATTGCTTAATTTGCTATCGCAATCGATGCTTCGCCTTTCGGGTGTAACTGCGACTTTTGTGGGTTTATTTTACGTTAGGTGTTCATCAATCACTATTTGCAATAAGGTGTTAGACATCGCGACGAAGGTTTCGGAAGTGAGGCTTTTCGGATATGACGGACTTCGGATAAAACGGACGTTAGTCGGATCATCAGGGTCCGTTGTAACGAGAGTCGACTGTATGGTCTGTGGGGTTCTCCTCCGTACTCTTGGGACAAAGGAACGACAACACAGTAGTGCAAACAATCACAAGGGCATTTACTGCACCTTTCATAGATCAATGCCTGCTAGCCGAGTTGCTATCCACAAAACATGCCGATGGGCGCGCGACAAATCTAGAAGTCCGACTCACAGCGACCGGAAGCGAGCGAATATGTTCGTCCCATGCTGGATCCCAACGCCTGGTCGTTCGCGTGTACGGTCACGCGAATCGTGGCGCGTTCGAAGGCGGTCTCGCAGATGCATCGGTCGCCGCGCGCGCGGAATGTCCACGCAGTTCGCCGACCCGCCGGGAAAGAGGCAGCCCGTTCTGCCCTGCGCCCCTAAGTAACCCTGCCGTGAGGCGGCGTTAGCAGCGCAACACTCGCGCCATCTCTCGCACTGCGCCCCAACCACATCGACCGCCGCGAGCATCGCGCAGGCCACGCGGCGAAGTCGGATTACAGGAGACGCGCTATGCGGTAAAAACGTATCAGGGGATGCGTGAGAGTCGCGCATCCCCACAGGTCCTAAAGGCATGTTTCCCTTGGGAGTGTTGGCCTAGGCTAGCACTTCTTGCTGTCCAGTATATAAAAGACAGCACATCATTTGCCTATTGATACTATAGTGGTACGTCGCATCATTAGGCAAAAACTTGGGAGCTGCGGTGGAAAATTATCTAAGTTCTGTCAATTGCACTGGAGCCCTGTGGAATATATATATATATATATATATATATATATATATATATATATATATATATTTACTAGAAAGTACCGGGCTCGCCACGTTAAAGAAAGGAAATGCGGACAAGACAGATGACGATTATCGTTGTGTGGCAAATATACACCCCAAAGGGTGCAACTGTTTTTAGCGTGTAGGAGCCGCGAAAACGTCCGAAAAATCGGGCACTTCGAAAAAAATGAATGCATGTCTTTTATTGCCGTTAAGAGCTCAAGTCGCAACAGGCACATCCGAAACAGCTCCGAAGGCCTGCCAGTACACTTATTAGGCATATCGGTGCTCGTACAGTGACAGGAGATGGCGGGTGCGCGCGTGTATAATTAAGGAATACATACTGTGTCCCGTGACAATTCTCCCTTCCCACGCTCATGCTTCACCGCAATACTATTGCGTATGCTTCACAGCGTATCATTGCTCTATTGAGGCGAAGCTGGCTTTCGAGAACCAGCATTATGCGACGCACCGTGCTTTCCGAGCTTCGAAGCCAATCGCGAGGACCACAAAGGCGGAGTCGGTGCTATTGCTGACAGCGGCGAATTTGTTCAATGAAAAACACGGCACAGAACGGCAAGAAGCGTAATAGCGAAAAAAATGCATTAAAGACGACTGGGCATTCCTTGTCACTGATTCGAGCTTGATTACCATCACTTAGTGAAATGTGATGCGAGCCACTATTAGGTGAAAACGCCAACCAGAATTTTGGGGGGTTGCTTTTAAGTAGTGAAGGTAGATCCTGAGAGAAGTACTTTTCTTTAGCCTCTCTTAAAGATGAGCGGCAAACTTTCAAATATGAGCTATATCTATCCCACTCCACGGTTGAGTTTGTACGCTTTGCAGTTGCGTATAGCCTTTTCTTCCTGTTTCGAAGGTACTTGGTGAACCAAGGGTTCTGTCTATCGTCTGTTATTCTGATTTGGGGGATATATGCTTCCACTAAAGCACACAGCTTTTATTTAAACAGAAGCCAGTTTTCGTTGACTGACCGAGCATAAAACGAAGCTAAAAAGGTGCCAGAAAGAAATGTCTCAAGTTTTTTGTTAATATTGCCATAGTCTAGCCTGTTGTAATCATGGATGGTTTTGTTTGAGACACCTGTAAATTTCAAGGGGATGTTAATAGTAAGTTGTAATAGCTTGTGATCGCTGAAACCGTCTAAGCAAACAACTTCACCAACTGTTTCAGGGGCATTAGTGGAAACTAAATCTAAAATGTTAGTGCCGCAGGTGGGCTGGGTAATTATTTGGAATAAATTGAAATCTAACATTAAAGAAATGAACTCCATTGATGTATGACAAGAGGATGATAGGTTATGCCAGTCGATTAAAGGAAAATTAAAGTCGCCAAAAACAGACGATATAAGCTTGACAGAGCTCAAGAGCTTTAGAAATACTATTGCGCAGTTCGACAAGAAAGTACTGGTTTGTATCGGGAGGACGATAACAACATCCCATCAGCAGCTTGTTTCTGTAGGTTTGACATTCAGCCCATACTATTTCAATACCGGAATCTACATTAATAACTTGTGAGGTAACTGTTTTTTTGATACCAAGGAGTACGCCACCACCTCTCTTTTCAGTGCGATCACACCTTAAAATGTTAAATGTGCTATCATGTGGAAATATTTCATTATCTGTTATTTCAGGGTGTAGCCATGTTTCAGTAAGAACAACAATATCTGAACTGCAGTCATCAAGGAATGAGGCAATATCATCGCATTTAGGCAACAGACTTCGGATATTTGTGAGAGATATTGATAATGATGGTGCGATGACAGGTGGCTTTGACTTCCTGCGGTTCACATCATGCAGTGTGGTTTGCTGCTCTTGCTACTACAAGCTAACCCGCAGAACATATAAACCCCCACATAAGTCACTTCTAGAGAGCAGGAGCGATTCCTTTGAGCTCTACAGGTTAATACATAACCCCACCCAACCAGAAATCGCCTCATAGCCCCTACACAATTCTCTCCACAATTCCATTTCTGCGCAGAGCCGAGGTCCCTTAGGCACATAGTAGGGGGTTACAGAGTGGCACCATTAAATCCTCCAAACCCTTACCACACCAACGAGTTTTGGGAGAGAGCCTTGGTCAGCTTCGACCTCAAGGATCAGCGATGGTTGATTGGGAGGCCTCAGGACACGGCCCGAGCTCAAGGCATTCTGGAATGAGCACGCCTCTCCAAAGCTGCAGTTACCTAATAAAAATGTTTATTCTCTCTCTCTCTCACTGTTATTTGCAGTAAATGGAAACAAAAATTAAAGAAATACACTTCTCACTTGGCTTCACAACATAAATTGAACAGGTGAAAACTATATAATAGCAACTTCAATTTACAGTTACAACTTTACTAAAATCGACATCCAGCCTGGCTACTCATGACAAAGGGCAATGTCCAAAAAGCAATGTTGCTGTGAAACTGACATAAGCCATCTAAAAAAATCTGTACATGGGGGAAGGGTAGTATCTGAAATACTAGTGCCTGCTGCTTTGTGCAGACCTACCTCTGGGATTTTAGTGTAACAGGCAGTGCTTCAAAAACATCTGAGTCACCAAGTGACAATGAAAGATAGGTCAAACAACAGTACTTGCTGCAGAAAATTTAACACAGTCAAAGTAACTCACCATGGTGCCAAATGTTACTTGTCACTAGAAGCAATTACAATCCCATCAGAAGCGCAGTCATTCCTGAGAAAAAGTCCTCAGCTCTCTTCTAAAAATTCTCATCTCTGAAAGGCAGCTAGGAGCTCCAAACAACACAGAAGTCTTTGCATCATAACACCGAGGTTCACTCTCCACTTCATTCACTATTGTCACTAACAACTGGTGCAACTTTTAACACAGTCGTTGCTGCACTGTGTCCTTCACAGTCTTCTGAGTGCCTTTCAATGGTCTCTTGAGTGTTAGCCTGCTCTCCTCTACTTGAAACACTGTCTGAACCCAATGCGATGGCTGCCTCTGATATGCCATGGTCTTCACATTCCTCAGGTTGGTGATGGATAGTGTCCTCCTGCATATCAGTCTCCTGCTCGCCCTTTGCAACACTGTCTAAAGCCGATACAAAGTCTGCTTCCTCTGTATCCATATCTCTTGACAGCAGCTCTTGCTGTGCCAGCCTCAAACGTCGACGTTCTAGTGCCTGTTGCCTACTCCTCTCCATGCGTTCACGTAGCTCCTCAGTTATGTCCTGGAACAGAAAGGTATAGGTGGATGAGCCCCTGATGGTAACTAATGGCAGCATCACAAAACAATGCAAATGATTCAAGTAAGCCAGAAAACACTTATTGACAATGGAGAAAATAGTACCTACCAACCTGTGAACTTTAAAATTAGTAAAAATCCAGCAGACACAAAATAGGGGTGGGGGGAGGGGGAGAGGAGAGTAGCACTCATTTTGTTTAAAGCTTGCCCTGAGCACATGCCTCCTCTGGGATATGTACGTAGTTTATTAACGATGATTTACCTTTAGACAAAGTGCACTTAAGCAGCAGATAAGTCGGAACAGCAAAGACTGACAAAAAAGCCTTTGTTTCTAGAGCACACTTACTTTGTCAAGGAATTTGATGCTGCTGACTTGTCTGTATAAACTTATTCATGTGTAACATATCAATTTTGCCGCTTTAGACATACTACTAGATGCAGTTTACATAATTGTGATATCACTTTCATTGGTGAGTTACAGAGTTGTAAACTTGTTAGTTTCGTTTTCTGAAAATTTTCTATTTTGGCCACTGAGTAAAAAATTGACAACCTAAATCAAAAATTTGTAACCAATAGTCACTAGACTTAAAGTTTTTCTATTAAATGGAACAAATTTTGCCAGATTTGGTGCAGTGGTTGCTGAGAAAAACAAATTTTCCTTTTACATGTATTTAGATAGGAGCACCTGAGCTAAAGCTTCCTCTTAATTGATATCTATTTGACCCACACAGAAGTCCCATCTCACTCAAAAGGCCCAACCAATCCTTAAAGGGCTAAATTACAGACAATGAGCTCGTACAAGAAACATGTTGACTGAATGGGCTGCCTTTTTTAATGTGTTTTGAATTCCTTTTTCCGTGTGTATAAATTTGTTTAAATAGCCTTGAGAAGCACAGCGCCATGAGATGGCAGCACTGGCCCCCTTTTCAAAATTATTGGAACAATAATTGCACTATAAATGGTTGCCAGCTGCTAGTAGTGCTATTTCCAAAAACTACTCTATTGCAGCAACCTGAGAGAGAGGGGGGGGTTTCATTTGAGAAAAAGGGAAACAAGGAGCGCCTCAAAGCACTTTACCTTGGGCTGCTGAGACAAGGGTGGCGCTGCTGGGAGTACTTGTTGGCTGGTTGATTGCGGACCCTCAGCAAGCAGTGATGAAAAGGGGTCCTCGAACGGTGGCTGTTCTTCATCTTTTTCTTCCACTATTCCATCATCTAGGTTTTCGCCAAACTGCAGCTGTTCACCAACATCACCTTCCAAGCCCATCCGTAACTTGCGCATGTATGTCTGTCACAGAATAGCACAACCACACTGTCACGCATCGACATTATCAAGAAGTCCAGAAACAACAGTTTATAATGCTCTAGAAAGCTTTTTCATTGGCAAAAATGACACACAAAAGAATGTTGCATGTATAAGAAATCAGAATAACCAAAGCAGTGCCAGAGCCACACTTTGGTGCTTTTCAGACAAGCATTGATGTAAGGCCTTGCTGGTAAGGTAAGACATACTTAAGATTGTTTAAAAGTGTTGACAACGAGGCCAAGCGAGTGGATACACGCAAGCGCTGTGTGTGTGTATACAAGTGCTTGTGTGTGTCCACTTGCTTGTAGTCATCATCAATGCACTTCAACAATCTTAAATACTTTTTCAGACCTTACAAATATATCTTTGAAAATGGCATCTTTAGAGCATCAGCTGTTGTATCTTCACACAGCAGCAACCCTTGTCATCACGCAAAACTAAAAATAAACATTATATAAGAGTGTGCCATAATAATAATATGAATATGCACCTGGTCATAAGGTAAACATCTGACCTAGAACAGATGCAGGATTATCCATACAGCTGGTACAGCATTACAAACTTTCTTACCATGAACTAAGATCAATCATGGGAAACCGAAGCGAAATATTCTCAAAGCAAACGTCAAAAGAAAAAGTGAGTGTCCCCACATTTCCACCTGCAGGAGCAGAGACAAAAATTTAATCCTTTCTAATTTCTAAGTCACAGTAATGCTCATTATATAGTTAAACCTCAATATAACGAACTTCAATATAACAAAATTCTTGACATAACGAAGTATTTAACTTTTCATAACCTCTTGTCCATAGAACAGCATGTATTTAGAACCAAAATACAACGAAGTGTCTTTGTATGCGATCTAAATATAATGAAATTTCACTGCCACCATAAAGGAATGCCAAGACAATAAATGCAAACTTCCGACGACGCAGACCGATTGCATTACAAGCGGGTGCTTGCAAACGCACCTTCCAATCGCCCGCCGTGTGACAAGAGTAGAGGCCAAAGTGCATCATATTTCGCATAAAGTCCAAATGCGATAAGATCCTACTGCACCCTGCACACTGTGTGCTTTAGGCACGAGTGAAAGTGTGCTAGGGTGAGAGAAGAAAGATGGTGGCTTCACAAGTGCTGCCTACCTGCGTGAGCAAAGGGAATAGGGAGGGGAGCCAGCTCGCAGCAACGCGATCAAGAGCGCACGAGGGGCGGAGTGAGGGTAAGTTGGCGCACATCTCGATTTCTGGGGCGCATGGCTGTAAGCGTGGCTGAGTGCATACGCAGCCTTGCACCCTGCTTTGGAGGTAATCTGTCGGAAAGAGCAGGCGCCAAGACGGCAAGGCACAATGTAAGCTGCCTTGCCGCGTGTTTGGTATTCGAGGTTGCTGAATCTCTGAGTTTCGATAACCTGTTGGAGTGAGAGGCAGACGAAGCATTCGCTCCCCGCTGCCGGCACTTTTCCCGATAGCGTCGTCCCAGTGCGCGTGACGCTATCAGCCGCGGGGGCAGAGTGCATGCAAAAGCGTGGCTGGGTTCACTTAATTCGTACCGCCGAGATGATATCGTCAATGTGCATGGCATGAAACCTTGTCACTCATCGCCAACAGCCAAATTTATCAATATGATTTGTTTGCTCATTGATTAGCTTTTTTAGATTGGCCGATAATTCGGAAATTTTTGCGGCCCCTTCCTGTATAAGAAAAATAGATTGGCAACTGTACTTATTAGCATAAAAGGTCGAATTTCAATAGAATGACATCTCTATATAATGAAGCAAACTGCCGATTTCACCGACTTCGTTATATCGAGGTTTAACTGTATTCACAAAAGAGAGTTGGATTACCAAAGCTACACCATTTTTAATGCCAAAAAAAACCCGAAGGCGAAGCATTGAAAGCAATAGTAAGGTTTAGTGTTGTGCTCGAGCTCCTCCCATGGCATTCAAATACATAGCGGCAATACAACTGCTGCTGCACAGCAGAAATAGCGCACCAGCAGTTACCAAGCATGTAACAACACTGGCACAATGGTGCACGAGATGAGATTGATAGAAAACTGTTCCCATTCATCAATACCAAAAGGATCAGGTTGATTGGCGTTTCCTGTTCGTTCCACTCAGACCAGTGCATGCACCACCGTGTGGTACGGCCACAGCTGCTCAGCACAAACAGTAACGTGTGTGCACAACCCTCATACAAGCAGCGGATGCCAGAATGCTGCCCTGGCTCCGGCAGAGCCGACTGAGTGGAGTGTGACAGTGCATCCATTAGGCTTCATCCCGGCCATTTTTACTATACAGCATTGTGCTAAGTATGCAACCTTGTGGCATGCCATTTTCCTGGATAAATATGTGCAAGAGCACAGTGCCTAGACAGATTTGGAATGTTCTGTTGGACATTAAATCATCGAGACAGTTTAGCATTTTGCTACGGATTCTTAAAGCGGCAAGGTCACGTAAGATTTCCAAATCTCCAAGTGGTGTCAAAGGCTTTTTCTAGATCAAAGAACACTGTCAGGCAGTGCTGTTTGAGTAAGAATGCTTCACATATTTTATGTTCAAGCCAGACAAGGTGGTCAGTCGTTCAACAGCCTTTTTTATACCAATTAAGTTCCCTATGTCAAGAGTGAATGTTAGTCTTGCATTTACGACACTTTCATACAATTTAACCAAACAGCTTGTCAGGGCAATGGGTGAGAAGCTGCTTGGGGACGTGGGGGATTTGCCTGCTTTTAAAAAAAGGCACAGCTATTGCATTTTTCCAACCTTATGGCATAATTTCAGATTCAAACATTTCATTGAAACGTTTAAGGAGAACATCTAAGAATGCTTGGGACAGGTGCGCAAGCATCAGGTGTAAGTAAGGGTATCGTGCTTATTTATAATGTCTTACTGATAAACTTCCTGACCTATTCTCATATCCTTTTGGATGTGATGGCGCTATTAATTGTAGACATGTATTTCTGCCATGACAATTCTTCGACTTGTCTCTGAATGTATCGAGCTTTTGCTTTGGCTTGTTTGAAATTCAGAAAGTTGCCAAGTGTATCTACACAAGATTCCCCAGGCCTTATTTTGCTGCTTTTTTGCTTCAGTGCATTCATGTGCATACCAAGGATTGAGCTGTTTATGAACAATGCCAGAAGATTGAGGAATAGCCATTTCAGCTTCGGCAGTTATACACTTGGTAAATTTTTCATTAATTTCATCAATGCTTAGATCTGTCAAAATGAGCTCCTCCAGCCTGGCACTTTCGGTGAAAACAGACCATTCTGCCATTTTTAATTTCCAACAGTGCGGTTTATGAGGTGTTATGGGTAGCATTGATGCGAGTTTGAAAATAGCAGTCAAATGAACACTGCCATATGAAGTGTCCAGTACTTCCCATTTAAAATCAGTAAGAACAACCGGTGAGCAAAGTGCTAAATCAAGACAGCTAAAATTATGTGAACTCGCTGAAAAATATGGTGGCACACTTGAGTTCTAAGGACAGATGTTGTTTGTTAAAATAAAATCTTCAATAAGTTGTCCTCTTTGGTCATTTTTATTGCTCCCCAAAGATTGCAATGATCATTAAAATCTCCTACTCAAACAAAAAGCTCTGGCAACTGGTCAGTTATATTTTCCAGGTCTCGAGCAGTGAAATGGTTATGGGAAGGCATGTACAACGAACAGATAGTGACAGTCTTCAATCATGAAACAGTGACAGCTACAGCCTCGTACAGAGTATTTATTAGAACATTCCATGCGGGGATGCCACTTTGGACAACAACAGTGACACCTCCTAATAGACAGCTGGAGTGTTTGCAGTCCTTTCGTACGACAGTAAAATAAGAAAATGCGTATTTTGGGGGCCTAAGCTCATTTCTTGAAGGCAGAATGCTACTTGCGATAACTCATTTATGATGTCTTTGATGCCACCTAGATTGTGGATTAGGCCTCTGCAATTCCAATGAATGATGAAAGCCATTTTAATGGAACTGAAAATATTTACTTATTTGCATGAGCTTACAAGTTGTAGGTGACATGTATTAAAAAGTTGATTACTCTCATCTAGGGCGGTAACCATTTAGGTTACCTGTCCCTTTTTCGGCGCGGTCACAAGAAGTTCGTCCTTCTTGGTGCGCTGCAAAGAGCGGGGATCTTTTGGCATCAATGGCGTCGGGGTTTCCGGGTCAATCTCCATCGCCTTCTCTGAAGTGCTGGATGATCGAGAGCCAGGCGCCGAGACATGCGTCTCGGGCGATGAAGTTCAGTTCAACTTTGGGCCCTGCAACACTGGGGTCTGCCGGGGCGTCCTTGATGATGATGATGGAGCAGCACTAGCTGTAGCCACCAAGGGGGCCGATAGAGTTTCTACAGAAATACCGGACATGGACCCGGTAGACTCCTGAAACCGCTTTGGCGCTGCCCCTTGGCGCACTACACTGGCATAGCTTACTTGAGGTAAGTACCCTAGCCTTTTCCTTGCTTCATAGAATGAGATCTTTTCCTTTATCGTGATTGCGATTTATTTCTTTTTCTTTTTTCCAGCAAGGGCAGCTCCATGAGTGAGCTGAATGATCGCCCTTGCAATTGACACATTGCATGGGAGCATAGCAGTCATCAGAAGGATGGTCATTAGTACTACACTTTGCATGTTTCTTTGCCTCTGCATGATTGTGATGCATGCCTGAGCCTCTGGCCCTTGAAGCACCGCCTCGGGTTCAGTATGTATGGTCTGACGTTGATATTCAAATATCCTGCTTACAGTACTGGTACCAAATGTCAATATCACATGTTTCACGGGGACTTGTTGGTAATTTCGTTGTAGTATGATTCTTTGTACCTTTGTACGTTTTGCTCTTGAAATCCTTCAAGGAGCTCTTCATTACTGAGGTTCAGGAGGTCTTCTTCTGATATAACTACCCTGTTTGTGTTGAGTGAGCGATGCGGAGAGACTGTCACTTTAATGTCACCAATACTGCTCAGTTCAGTGAGCTTTTCAAGTTGATCTTTCTTGGTCAGTTCGAGGAGGAGGGCTCTGCTAGCTATTTTTGAGGCTTTGTAGCTAGGTCCAATCGCATTTGCTAGGCATTTAGAAACTAGAATGGTAACAGTTTTCTTATGGTTGTGTTGCCTTCACTGTGAAGAAGATGGTATTTTGGGAATGTGTCTTCGTTTGGTTTCAGAAAGAAGTGGAAAGTTGCTTTGGTGCGACCTCTTTTCAGAGGCCAATCTGAAAGTCGGGCGAACACTCCTGCCATAACATGGTTTCAAAATTCGGCAGTGGCAGCCACCCACCACCGAGCCCAACGAGGGGACGTTACAGGTCCCAAGAAACCTGCAGGCGCCAGCTATACACAGCCACTATAATCTAATGCATATACCCAAGACTGTATATATTACACACGGTTAACCCTTACCGCCCGAAAATTTGGAAGTAAGAATAAGTGTGTAGTAGACAGGAAAGATTGAAAGTGAGAGAGAAAGAAAAACATAGCAGAGGGGGACAGGAGAAGGTGACTGCCGGTTTCCCCCAGGTGGGTCATCTGGAGGTGCCCTCAAAGTGAAGCAGAGGCCAAAGAGGTATGTTGCCTCCGCTGGGGGGCCTTAAAGGTCCGAGCATTCAGCATTGGCTCAATCCTTAGGATTCCCTTTTCCCAGACACGACTAAGCCACGCACGGCTAGGCACGGGAGGGTCCAACCCTCACGTGCTCGGGTACATGGGCTCGCAACATACCAAACGCCTGCTCACGCAGGCGCCCCTGCGGGGAAAAGCACTCTGCCTGAAAGGTTGAAAACGAAGACAATGTTTGCTGAAAAAACTTTTGTTGTTGTGAATCACTGGTGCAACTTCCCCCATTTTCATTCTCGGTGGTCCTGTGCAAAGTACTTTAAAGAATAAATGTGTTCTACATTTTGATGCCGCCACTCTTACCTCATATTGTTTCATATCATTTTATTTATTTCACATCATAAATACTATAGATACAGTCCAGAAGCCAATGCGAGGCTTGACCCTTGTACTTGTATGTACCCACAATACAAGGCAGAGTGATTGCAATGGGGCTGAACATCAGGGGGTGCAATGACTATTTTCTATTTGTTACGACGTACAGTTAAATCTCGATATAACAAAGTTATATCGAGGTTTCGTTATATTTGTTATACTGAAATTTGATCTTTTATAAGTTAAGTATAGTCACCGATCGATTTTTCTGACATGGAAAAGGGCTGTAGAATTTTCCGAATTATCAAGCAATCAAAAAAAGCTAATTTTAAGGAGAAAACAATGCATTTTGATGAATTTGGGAGTCGGCGACGAATGATACGGTTTCATGCCGTGTTGACCATAACTTCACATCGCCAGTACAAATTAAGCAAAGCCTGCCACACTTTCGCATGCACTCCACCCCCGCGGCTGATAGCGTCGCCAGCACTGGGACAACGCCATCATGAAAAGCACCGGCAGTGGGGGCGAATGCTTCGTCTGCCTCGCGCTCCAATGGTTCAGCGAAACTCGAGATTACGCAACCTTCAATACTAAACGCGTGGGAAGACAGCTTACATGACGCCACGCAGTCTCGGTACGCCCCCTCTTTGCACACGCGGCAGATCACCTCTAAAGCAGGGTGTGTGGCTGTGTACGCACTGAGCCGCACTTACAGCCATGAGCAGCCACGGGCGAAACACGCGCCAGAACTCGCTATGCACGCCAACCACACCCCCCATGTGAGCACGCTTCCCTCCTCCTTTTTCCCTTTGCTCACGCGTGGAGGCTGAACTCGTGAAGCCACCATCTTTCTTCCTCACCCTCACACACTTTCACGCACACCTAGAGCACAAAGTGCGCGGGGCACGACAGGATCTTATTTGGACTCTATATGGAACATGATGCGGCTCCACTTTGGCGGTCGCTCTTGTTGCTCAGTGCACAATTTAAAAGGTGTGTTTGCAAGCAGCTGTTTGTAATTCAATCATTTGACCATCTGCGTCTGCAGAAGTTTCCATTTATTGTCTCGGCATTCCTTTATTGCAGAAGCAAAATTTAGTTATATTGAAATCGCATACAAACACATTTCACTATATTGAGGTTCTAAATAGATGTTCTATGACAAGAGAATATGAAAATTTAAATACTTAACTATATCGAGAATTTAGTTCTATTGAAGTTCGTTATATCAAGGTTTAACTGTATTACAGCGTAAGAGTTAAATGTGCAGAAAATACAGCACTTACATTATTTGAAGGGCAAGTTAACTCACCTATTAAAGAAACATGAAGGCTAAACAAATTGTGACAAAAGAAAAAAAAAACATAAAGAAAAGAAAAGCTAGAAACCTCCATTTGCCTAAGTATGAAAAACTCAGCCACATGCAGTTACCTTGCAACAAACTTTTCTAGCTGTCTTCATTAATGAACAGCTCAGACCAGAGTGTGCCGTTTGTGTGTGAATAGCCTACAATCAAGAGCACTTAACCCTTAACGAGCTGCCATCATCCTACTAGCACTACGATCAGTACTTCGTCCTTCCAGTAGTGTTGCCTGGTTGTCCCTGCCACAGTTCTATTGTATATAACATATGTGAAAAATTAACTGCATTCATCAACCAGCTGTTGACACAGGGCACTCACTTAATTTAGCTTGGAGTTCACATTCCTTTCTTTATAATGAATTTGGATATTACTCTATACCTGCTTGTTTGCTAAGGTAAAACTTCTTTTACAAACAACTTATCTCCCTAATATTGTCATTCAGTAAAAAAAAAAGATAAATCAGACATAAATCACAGTTTTGAATTAGATAATGTGCAAAACTCTCGCATAATAAAAAATAATTCTTATAAATCTTATTGCTTTTTTTTTTCTTCAAAAGAACATGATGGTTATAGGGTTAGGAGAGAGGATGTCTCCTAGAGTAAATTTAGTCAATTCTACAAGTAACGTATAAACACAAACCTGGACTTCCCTCTTCATGCCCAGTCGTTCCAAATTACTGAACAAGTTGTCGGAGTCCATCTGAGGAAAAAGGCGGTGGCCCCAGTGCTCAAGTAGCGACAATGCTGTGTCTAAGTCGTGGAGCTGGAATAATCGTGCATAGTTAAATAAATGTGTTACATTAGCAGGTGCCAGGAACATTCACAGCATTCTGCTGTTACATCACCTCATGGCCTTTTCCGCGCCAGTGCACATTCTTGGACATTCGCAAGAGTTCAGGTATCCCTTTGGCGCCAGCAAGCCTGCGATAGAATGCGAACGTTCACTTAGTCACAGAAGCTGCGCTGGGACAGGAACGAAGGTGGGGGGGGGGGTTACAGTCCTAAAGGAATTTTGCGAGATGTCACGATATGCTGTACGTACTGACGACCAAGCAGGCCGACAGCGCTATTTGTTATGGTGCTTTTCCTCCCAACCATGTTGATGAAATAGTTGTGGTTACTGGCCAAGTCAAGGTGAACAAACACAAGTGATGTTTTGAAGCCCGCACAGGTTTCTTGGCATCAACAATGAACCTAAGGCTCCGAAATGTCTGTTTCTTCACCTTGACTTAGTCAGTGACCACAACAATTTTATCATCATGTTACCTGGCCAGACACATTTTCGTCAAACTCTGGACTACATCCTCCCAACCACGCTTGTAATAAATGTGCTATTACATTAAAAAGGAATCCTACGCATCGCCCAAGTACTCCCAAAAAAAACCATACGCTTCTGCCTAACTGGTTTGCATGCAACACTACCGACACCCTGCTGGAATGCCATGTGCAGAGCCAAAATAATATGATATGATAACGTAAAATAAAAATAAGCAGATTGGGTTAAAGCCACCAACAACCTTTAGGAACACATCCCGAGATTATGTTGCAGATAGAAATATTGTCTTCAAATAATGAATGCGAGCATCGTTATATCTAAAGTAGGGAATTCTGCTTTAAATTTGAAGAAAAAGTTGTGCAAAACAGCACAAAACACTGTATTGAAATAGAGTAACATGCTATATAACGTCCCATAAATATGTATGCCTTTGTTGCTACAAAGCATGCGGTGCATAATTTGTTTTCTCACAATGGCCCTTTTGCAGCTTTAAGGGGAAGTGCTCCTCAGAGATCCCACTTCCCTTATTAATAAAGCTAAGTGAATGAAATGCATGCAGAATATAGAGTTCAGTCTCCTATTTTTGAATATTTGTTTTAACAGTTTTCCAATATCTTATCTGGTTATTTTTCTGTGACCTCAGAATTTGGAAAAAGTGTGGTTTCTTGTGCAAGGTTCGTGCTTCATACCAGGCACAGGAGAGTGTTATTAGAAAGCATATATTGCTCCTTATGGACAGCAGTTCGTAAATAAGCTCAAGAATTATTTTATTTTAGTTTTACTACTTGAAGAAACAATTTTTAATCTCAAATCATTCAGTGGTTTCTTAAAAAGCACAGGGCAGCAATTATTGAATATTACAATAAGACCTAAATACATGCATTCTACACATCCTTGTGCACACAAAATTTGCCTGACATTAAGTCAAATTAAGTGCAAGAATTTTGTTGCACAAAATCAGTGAGAACAACCCAAGATCGAAAAATGGTAAAATGAAGTTGAAAATTCTAGACATGCTTTTTAAGCCAATTAGCATGAAATTTGCCCAGAATGCAGACCAGTGTTTGCAGATGAACTTAGAACTTCAAACATTTCCTTCTGCATTGATGGTAGCCTCATAACCAACCCTTGAAAGTTTCCTCCCGCAGGCAGGCTTTTCTTTGCTGCACTCTGACAAGATTTAGCCCCAGCTGACAGTGCTTTCACCGCTAGGGCGTTTCGAGGAAGACAAGGACAAAGAAACTGCTGCCTATGCTGGCAGAGATGTATAAAGAGCCAACTCAAGTTCTTCCTTCAGTTTTCTAACATTTTTTGGCACAATTTACAGCTATTTCTCTTTGTCTCCTGTTTAAAGGACAAGTGGGCCAAAAGGAGACAGTAAATTAGCATGAAATTTGGCCTAAATGCAGATCAGTCTTTGCAAATGAAGCGTAAAACTTCGAACGCTTCCTTCTGCATCCTCATAACCCTAGCAAGTTTCCTCCTCCAGGCAAGCTTTTTTTTTTTTTTTTGCTGCACTGAAACAAGATTTAGCCTCCGCTGTCAGTGTTCCAGGCATCCTTCCGATTCTTTTCTTGTCTGAGGGGTTGCTCAGAGCGAATAAACTCCAGAGTTGGAAGGATGCCCAGCTCATGCAGAACCTCCTTGAAGCCTTTGTTGAGCCACAGTATGGCTACAGAAGTGTCCAGCTCCACAAGAGTGTGTGAATTCAGCTGAGCACTGGTGGAAACTGGAGAATTAGCCGGTGCTGGCTCAGTCAGGGCTAGTGCTCGCTTGCTCTTGCTAAATGAAAGCTCACCATCTGGGCAAAACTTGCGGTTGTGACCCTCATCAGTTCGGCATGAATGACAAGAATGAGTCCCCTACAGATACTATGCTCACATTTGAATAATTTTTGCAGTATTGTGGACGGAAAAATGCCTTGATTTTTTTTTTACATATGAAAACAGAATACAGAAGCGTAATTTTACAACCAAAGTCTAAAATTAAAAAAGAAAAGCGCTTAATACAATTTTTTTACAAGCATCTACCCTTCAGTGGGGCTGCAAATGATGGAAAGTTCATGAAAAAGTGGCCCTTAAGCTCGCATGTTTTCTATGTGCCTTCTCATCTTTCCACCTTCCAAGATTACCAAGGATTAGGTTTCTAACACAATCCTTGTAAGGTTTCTCCATACACCTATACCAATGGTGCCAGCATCTGGCAAGCATGCCCCCTGCCCCTTTTATAATGTCACCATGATGCACTGAATGTCTAACAAATATTAAGATTCTACAAGTTATAGCTCTGTTGCACAGGCAGCTTCAATGCTCATTGAAGCCCGATTGAAGCAAAAAGGTATGACACAGCATAGCGGCATCAAAGTCACGTGCACTTGAAACAACACAACAGTGCCTGAACTGCACTGATTGAGGCACAGGGAAAGTGTCTCTGTGACAGGGTGCTTGATAATTTATTTAAGTGCCTACCAACAGCTAAGAGTCCCTAATATAAACAAACAACATGTGCATTAACGCGTAAGTATAACAGTTATCATATAGATGTTAACAAAGAGATGCAAACAAAATTGAAGTTAGCGTAGAAGTACATGCGCTTTGAATCACAGCATCTTTGTCACACGATGTGTACAAAACATCGTGATTACAAATAAATAGAAAATGTTATCAGTCGAACTGGCTTGTAAATCGATGCAGGCACGTCATAGGGCATGGACACTTTCCAGTGTGGTTGAGTCAATGCTGATGAATATCTGGACGCAGATTAGGCATGCACTATCACGCTTGGTGCTTCGGTCACGCTGCAACGCAAGAATATTACATATGTGGCGCAAACACAGCACGCAGGACGACGATGTTTCCGCACTGGATTCGCATTGGCTGCGCATGACAGCTTCGTTTATGACGACTTCTAAGAAAGAAAAAAAGTATAGTGAAATAACTTCACCTATCCTTGTTGAGTTTAGGGCGAGGATTTGTAACGACGCGCTTCTTCACAGGAGGTTTAATATTTTCCCCTGTTTCTTCCTGTTCTGAACCATTGTCCGCTGCTCCTGCAGATTCCTGGAAAAACAAAAAGAAAGGTAGGAAGCTGTTGTTGCTATATACTCTCATACAACGTTAGTAGCAGGCCAACCTCGGGAGCTCCGTCTTCGTTCTCGACATCGTCCAAGGGATAATCTTCCATTAAGTCATCCATAGCTCTTGTGTTTCTACTTTCACCACCTCGGCCACGCAATAACGGTACACAAAGCGTAGATTCACAGAACACTGCTCAAAGACACTAGCATAAACACCATAAATCCACAATTCCTATGCGGGCAGCGATAACGTAGTTTTCGCGCGCTTTGTTGCTTATAAAGTATGGTGGATGAGGCCTTAGCACCTCTAGCTAGAAGCTCTACTTGAAACCACGCATATGACCATGCAGTTGCTTGCTGATATTTTAGTGTAAAACTCTGTGCTTGAAACCTAAGCCCCCAAAGCGCCGTTTGTAGCTGATTGAACTGCGAATTTCGAGTAATAGGCGGTGTCTACATCTCTCTCTGCAAAATCACCCTCAGAATTATAAACTTAGATCTCAAAGGCCATGCTTTTGCCATACGGCAGGTGCCAAAAGCAATCGGTAAAGTTGTCTATCACTTTCAACGTCAACACTACAGCAATGTATGGCCTTCAAGATTTGCAATATTGGACGCAAGAATGATTTTTAGGCAGCCGCACTCATGGTTTAGCGACACAGCTTTCACTTTGCGTTATTTAATTAACTTTCAGTTCATTTTTGACATATTCAGTTTAAATATTTGTAGATTTGGGCTGCATTTTTGTACGAGATGTGTCTAAAGATACGTTGACTGCGGAATCGAGTTGACGCAACACTTAAACATTTGTGAAATGTATTAGATTAAGAAAATATTTTACAGAACAAATAAATATTTTGCGCTTAGATGAGGTGCTGTTTGTTGCACAATTCTGTGTAAGATTCTGTATCACTGTTTGGTAGCATCACGCTGCGGCAGAAAATAACATGCAGAGTTAAGTCAATGTGCAGATCCTTTCTTGCCGTCGATTCTTCGCATCGGTTGTCCGCAATGGCAGCGAACAACTATTTCGGATTCGCCGCAGGAAATGCACAGTATGGGTAAGCAGCCCTCGATTTCTGCAAAATCTTTCAAAGTGTTCCGCGTTGTCAAGCATCTAAATTTGCGGAGACTGTAGTTGCTCATTGTAGTTATAAAATTACCAAGGAAAACCTAGTTGCCGGCAGCGTTCGAGTGCGCTTCCAAAGATGGCGTCGCTTTTCCACATTGTACTTTGAACGTTCTGTTTTACGTTGAAGAGATTGCTTGCTATCTTTATTGAAGCTCTACCGGAGACCAAATATCTTGGCAAGGTCCATTCTAGTAGCGTCTAGCTTCAAACGTGTTGTGTGCTACGTCAACTGAGCAGTACGCGCCGCGCAGCTAAGCCTACTTGGGGATAAACTGCGCTTAGTGGCTAGGTTTATTCATTCTGAGGTGCAGAGTTCATGGTGAAAAGAAGCAATAAATGGCCGGGCTTCGCAGTCTATTGAACATTGGCAGGTGCTGCTCTTCTGCTCACGCTTACTCGTTTGCTTTACGGGCTCGTCACGCTGCCGTACTCAACGCAGCTTTACTGTCATCGTATTAAACACGTTGAGTGGCATTGATGCGTTATGAGATGCCGAGCGGCCTTTGTTGGGCATGTTTATTAGTTTTTTGTTTGGGGCCTTAGTAAGTAATGTGACTACGCTGTATCGCTGGGACGCCGTGACTACTTGGAGATTCTTCAGTGCCTGTTTCTTCAAGACCGCACCCGACTGCCTTGCGAGACGTGTGGTGACGCTTACGTAAAGAAAATAAGCGGCAAGGGCCGGCATAGTTGTCGCAAATCTGTCTGCGTGTTAGCTTTCCATCAGTAGTTGTTCTCGGGACTAAACGCGCTGCCCGCAATATCGAAAGACCAGATCTCGACGTGGGACATTGCGAGGTTTGTTCGATTTACACGCAGCTCCCCTCCCCTCCGCCGGCATGCAGCACACTCTTTATTTTCTGCTCATGCCTAATCAGGCACCGTTGCCTCTAGTATGGTTGTGCATGAGCATTTATTGCACCAAGTTGTGCACCCCAGTCCCCAGAGAACATTCCGTAATAATTGTGACAGTACATTTGGATGTTGTAGCCCATGTGCGCATGTACCCATGTGCGAATATTCCTGCCTGCCTTTGGTCTTACGAAATTTTGTTCTGCTGGGTGCATGTTTGTGCTCGCTGATAGCATTCTTGTGCTTATAGACCTAGCTCACGCCTGCTATAGTGAGCGGGAAAGTTGCGTGAATGTTTCCTCGCAGGATAATTTCTTTAAAGTTGGTCATTTCATTGTGCTTGCCTGTTTACAGAACCTAAAACAAGATCTTTATTCTATGAGCAAAGCATGCGGTGCCTTTCGATTTTAGATGATTGCAAGCTTCAGGCAAACCTTCGGGCAAATGTCCATGCATTTCTTCACATTGGCAAGTCAATTCCTTGTGTTGTGCTGGAGTGTGGTAATATTGGGCTCTGTCACTGTAACTTCAGTACACCTAGCTGCTCATGGTTTAGGCTCAAATGCAGGGGAGATTGGGAAAACTACTGATGTTAAGATTACGAAGCAGTCATGGGGTAACTGATAGCACATAAGGCGGTGTATGCATATGTACCTCAAAGAATATAGCCACTTCAGGCACTGCTGCACGAGCGTAGCAGCAAACCGCTTCAAAGGGCATATCCTTCATTGCCATCGTGTCTAGAGGTCTTAGAGCAGTACACTGAAACCAGACAAGGCAATTTTTTTAAATTTTCTACTGTGTTGGAGGCACTGTGGCTGCCCAAACAGTGGCAGCCTCATGGACAATGAAGCCACAGAGGGTTCATCCCAAGCTTTGTAGCCACTGTGGTATTCTTTAGTTTCTGTAGGGCTTCTTTGAAGTGCCCTAGATAATTGTGTATGCGTGTGCAGTGGCTGTGCACTTTCATGAAAGTTTGTTCCTGTGGTTCCTGGCATTTTCTGTACAAGCGTGAAACTTACGGAATTAGTGTGGTCTTGCACAGGGGGACATTACTTTTTAATGTTCTCCTTAATGTGACACATTCAGTCGGTAACCAAAAAAAAAAATTATCTGCCAGCATGCCGTAATATAGATAATTAATGGTTCCTTTGTTGCACTATCAGGCTCTCTTAAATGATTGAGAACAGTATGTCGTCTTGCAGTGACTGCAGAAATGTTAGGCATGCAAAAGTGATGCTATGATGCTCGCAAGACAAAATGTGCTACAGTGCCTTTAGAGAAAAGGGGAAAATATGCAACAATACGTACGATGATTAGGATTGTATTATATATACCTCCAAGATTTTTTGTACTGTATGCTCCAAAAGCTTACAGTGTAAGATATGTGGGAAAAAGAGTGAGGTCTGGTCATGCAGCCCGTAGTCAAGATAGTTTAAATTTGCACTGGTGCGTGTCAACTGTGAAGATTCTCCCTCACTTGCAGGCTGCACGGTCTGACTTTACCAAAAATTCAGCTTTTTCATGTGTTTGGTTTCACACTGGCCATATGGCTTCCAAAAACTATGCTCTAATGGCAGCCACTGCATTGAACTACACTGTAGACAATGCTTGATGTGCATTGCGCCCGGAATATTTCCTACTGCCCAAGCAGAGAAATCAGTTGCGTTCATCTATTCAATTTCTTAACTATAAAGCCGGGTGTGCCAAAATTGTTTTACTCCTTGGTACTATCACCAAGTTATGCATGGTGTTGCTGTGGCTGCCATTTCATGTACTAACAATTAATTCTAGTTGCTCAGTAATGTTTGCTTGGCGAGTTGGTTGAGATTAGTGGGCGCACTGTTAATTATCGGTGTACGTTTGCCTAGTCTTTGAAATACTTTATTAGTTTACAATGCATGTTTGCTTTGTGCTGGGTCAGATTGTTGAAGCTGCCTTTCTGATTGCTGAAGCTGAAATGCCTTTCGGTACTTCTCGCATTCGCGTGTGGTCAAACGATGCTCTGCCCAGGGCAGAGCATTGAACATGGTGGCTACTTTCAAATCTAAAAAGCACTGCAAGGCATTAGCATCGGAAGAGGCATCGCTACAAAATATCAGTGCATGGCCCATTTTCTGGTTGCAGGGCACATTGCGAGGCTGAATTCATAACGCTCATGCAGTTAAATTTAGGTGCAGGTCGAATGGCCAGTATAATCCAGAGATGAAAACTGATCGTCAAGCTGCGACTCCTAATTGTAAAGCTCCTTTGTTTACTTTCCACATTCCTGGTTAAAATGGAAGAAACTTTTTTTTTTTTCCACCATGCATACCAGCAGGGCAGGAACATTGGAGGCATTGGCGACACATCTCTCTTAAGAACTGTATGCCTTGTTCTGACTGGCATAAGAACTTGTTTTGCACCACTGCCTTCTGGGCACAGCTTGCACAGTATGCCCCCCCCCCCTTTTTTTTTTGTTGCAGCACTAGCAGTGGTGCAAGTTTTTTTTAATGACGTGTGATTCGTCTTGCAGTGCTGCCGGCACCTACCCAGCCACCGCCAGCCAGACAGGCTACACTATGCAGCACGCCGCTGCAGCAGCAGCCACTCCCCAGCAGTTTGGTGCTCGTGCAGCTCCTACGTACAGTGCCTACGACACCCACAATGCAGCTGCAGCCGCAGCTGCAACTGCAGCCGCGGCTGCCTTTCACTATGCCCCAAGGCAACAGGTTAGTGCACACTCCCATGTAATTTGGTGTCCTTTGCTGGGCCCTTGCTGTCTTATACTGCCCTGCACCCAATTAAAGTGCTTGGCATAGGTATAGTAGAGGGGAGTCTGGTGCTGCGATCATCAGATTGCCACAATGTTCTGAAAACAGTGAAAGGCAGGAGTTCAATAAGCCCGTTTTAGGAAACCATACAGTTTGAAGCAAAACTAAAAGGGCGAGATCATCATGCTTCTCGTCATTCCAGTGTTGGCTTCCATGCTTGCAGTGCACTCAAGACATTAGTGCCAGACTGCCTTCTACATAGTAATGTTGTTTGAAACTTGTTACAAAATGCTATCAGCCCCTGTGCTTCGCACTCGTGTATTGATTTCAATAAATGGGGAGCCACAAGTTGCAGTTTCATGTAGTGCTCTTCTCAAGGAGATATAATGGCGATTGTTACCTCCTCTGGATTTCACATGCATGTATGTGACACCGTACAAAGCTTCAGATTTGACCTACAAGTTTGTCTATGGTTGCTGCTAGTCCTAGTCCTGCCTTTGTGAATGCTTTCTGCACTTCACCATAGGTGCATGTATGCATACAGTGCGGAGTGGGTCAGTGTTTTTGTAATAAGGCCATGGTTTCTGTTAGGGAACAATTAATGTGCTTAAGTAAATGCAGCTTGCTGTGATGTTGGAAATGTCTAACCCTGTGGCATTAGCTTAATGTGGAGCTTTTCATACACCGTGTGATTTAATTTAGTGTGAGAGGGAGCATGGTGCTATGTCAAGTGTTACTAGTACAATCAAGCTGATATTTAAACTGTTCAGGCAGTAGGTTTTGTGGCATGTGTGTAATGCAACTTGAAGGAGAAGGCGACAAGTTGCAAGTCTTACAATGCAGCTGGTAAAGTTCACTGATACTGCACATCAAATATTCATGATTAGCTGCCTTAGTGTAATCCATGCATTACAAAGTCAGTGCCTGACATTGCAATTATCTACCTAACATTAGTACAATGACCAGATTCTAATTTATGGAACCTTGATTAGGTCGGATAAAACTAAGCATATATTGAAGTTTATAAACAATTTTGCAATTTGCCAAACTGCTCTGGTGGTTGGCACACAAATCATAGCACGTATAGTTGAAAAGACTGAATGACGGTGTGCAGGGCAGGCTCCACCTTTCAAAAATTCAAGCCTATGTTTTGGACCGCAAGCTTGCTAACTGCACCATTTTGTTTCTGTTTGAACACCAAGATGAAAGTTTGTCCTTCATTTGGTGCTTCCACACAAAGGAGTATTTTTGGAAAGTGAATTCATCACACTGTAGTGCACTGTAAAATTATACCCATGTTCGACCAATTAAATATTTGTGGTTAGTAGCCTTAACTGAAGTCCGTTGGGATGTTCATAGTTTGTACAGGTTGAGCATTGTTTTTGTAATTGAGTGGCTGGCACTGTTTACCTCCTGTTCCCAGATGTTATTTGAGCAGAGCAAGAATATAGCTCTTGTAGTATGGGTGTGGCACTCCTGTGTGTGACAACAGCCAAAAGCTTGGTAGTTTATACCTCCTGTACTGAACAGTAGAGACGGACTCACCACGTTAATGTGTGCTTGGGCTGGAGTTCCTCTGTAGCTCCTCACATGTGGTATCTTCACTGCTTACAGGCCACATATGAGAAGAGCAGCCAGGGGGGCTACTACGGCCAGGGCCAAGTGAGCACGGCGTACGGCAACGCGGCTGCCACCACTGGCGCAGCCGAGAGCGTGAGCTCTAGCTACGCGGCCCAACCAACAGCCAAGAGCAGCTTTGCCTCGGCCTACAGGGCACCTCCCTCGGGTCCCAAGAGCAACACTGGCCAAGCACCACAGCAGCAGCAACAGCAGCAGCAAGGCAGCGGGGGCAGTGGTGCATCTTCTACCACATATCTCTATTCTGGCTACTCAAGTTCCTATGGAGGCGTGCAAAACTCTGGGTACCATGGAAACCAGAACAGCAGTGGGGGTGGGGGTGGAGCCAAGATGTCGTGGAACAGCGGCAACGTCAGCACTGGTGGCGGGGCTGGCGGTGGGGGTGGTGGTGCCATGGGCTCTGGAGGGCCTGGGCCTTACAAGCGGCCTGGTCCCTTCCAGAACAAAATCAACAAGCCCAAACCACCGCCAAAGCCCCCGCAGTTGCACTACTGTGAGGTGTGCAAGATATCTTGTGCGGGCCCCCAGACCTACAAGGAGCACTTGGAAGGTCAGAAGCACAAGAAAAAAGAGGCAGCGCTCAAGAGCAATGGGACGGCAGGAACACCGCCACTGCCTCGAGGAGGCACAGCCCTGCGTTGCGAGCTCTGTGATGTGACGTGCACAGGCTCGGATGCCTATGCTGCCCACATTCGAGGTGCCAAGCACCAAAAGGTGGGACATGTTTCACTAGCCTAATGGTTAATTTCTACAGTGGCTGCGATCATGGGTTCGGTTCTGTAACCTTTGCCTTGAAAGCAGTGTGACCACTTGCACTGCGTGATTTGGGGATCCTTGCTTGGCTATGTATCTTGTCAGTGTGATATTTGCTCGAAATTGTATTTTTGCTGAAATTGTTGCATTCATGAGTCTTGCTTGTAAAGCCAAACAGTAGGATGACTGAGCATTTTTTGGCTGAATTGTTGAATCTGTTACTGATCATCTTTGATAAGCCTATTCGGGCATGCTTTGAGGGCTTGCTTGACAATCTGCTTATTGGCAAAATGCATGTGATCACACATCTTGGAAACCTATTTTAGAATGTTTGTGGGTGTCACTTCGTTGGTGTCACTTCGTCGGCTGTGATTAGCATGTTTGTGCATGTTCATTTTAGATTTGCATATTTTTGCTGCTATGCTTAAAGCAATTCACTGTAAATTATACCATGCGTGTAGGACTTTTGCAGTGGGATTGAACTTTGCAATTAATATTAAATTCTTGGGTTCTGGTGCTAATACCATGATCTGATTGTAAGGAACATGGTAATTTGGGGGCTGCAGATTAATATTGATCACCTGTGATCCTTTAACGCCCTCCCAATGTGCACAGTGTTTTTGCATTGCACCCAACATCAGAATGGGCCGCTGTAGCTGCGATTGAACCCACAACCTCTATACTCGCAGACAGCTTTTCTTGGCTATGAAACGAAGGCTACAGAAACTAAGCGCGCCTCTTTCACTGCTGCTGGAAGCAGTTCCGCAGTTTTGCCCACATTTTCTTACACGGGAAATAGAAACCAATACTTTGTTTTTTACCGCACCTAATTTAAAACAATATGTAACATTCACCAGTCAGATATAAGTATTTTATTGTATTAGTTTGCTCTTCCGAGTTTTCACACACCCGAGATTGTCACACGCTTCACACATTCATCAAATGCAAAATGACGCCGGTGTTTTCTGGTGAGTGTTCGTCGCTTGCTGTCTCGCCAATCAACTCCCCTGAAAGGCTGTTGACCAGCTTTAGCAACAAGACTGTTGAAGCACTAAAAGAAAGTTTTTCCAGCGTTTGCGTGAAAACTAACTCGCTAACTTTGACTAGTTTTCAGCACTCTACTGGCATTGAACCATGCAAAACCCAGGTTCAGACCGTACACAGGCTTGCCAGCTCCCTCCTGACCGCTTGTGGTTAGATGCCTCGTCAGACTTTGCTTTGTAAGAGTGCTTTAAAGTGCGCAAGTTATGTGGCTACTATCTGTTAATCAAGCTCATGCAAGACAAAGCCGGTCTGCATCATGTACCACGCAGCACATACCACCAATATGTGCCAGACAAGAGCATGAGTGCGAGCATGCACTCTAACCCTGTCGTGCACAAAGGAAACGCTCCAGGGGTTGCATTCTGAAATGTTCGCATTCAGCGATGGTACCGCCGCCGCGATAGTCGCATTCAGTAAATCAAGCGACTGCTTACCCGAGATATCAGCATGCACTACCAACACGCTCTCTCGAACGCTTCACATCACACGAGAGCGCGCACCGTGCGAGCGCAGGCCGGATCGACTGTGTTGTTTTCAAGTGTAGTGGCCGTAATACGGGTTTTGCGCACTGACTACAGTTGGTTATGGCAGCATTAGGTAAAATAAATTGAAAAAGGAATAAATTGAAGAGAATGCATGTAAGGCGCCGCCAAAAAGATTAAACTACCACCTTTCGTATCTCTACTACACTCCAAGGCCAACCAAACACCAAGACATGTTCATTTATTCAGTATATATCGAGAGCACCCATTGCCACCATGAGGTTAAAGGGATACTAAAAGCAAACAGTAAGTCAACGTGTACTGTTTAAATACCATTCCATAAACCTCGCAACGCTTGTTTCATGCTAAGGAAAGACTTAGTTTACGACAAAATTGCACCTGAAACGTCCGAATACCTTATTTGAAATACAAATCTCCCGCCACCCAACCAGGGGAGTGGCGACGTTGCATACGCCATCATACCCTTTGCTGCCGTCTGTGAGTAGAACGGCTCCCGACAGATGGCGATACCAAGCCAAGACAAAGTGGTGGATTTGCCGCTGCAGCTGCTTCTTGCTCAAGTGGCGTAGACCTTTCCGACATACCGCGACATCACATGGAAGTTTAATTCTCTTCTACTGGCAGTTAGTGCGAGTTTCGCGAGCTAGCAAAACCAGCGCAGGACTACGCGATAACGAAACTACTAAAATGCGAAAGCATGGGCAGCGCAGAGTCGAGCGACAATGAAACCTTTCGGACCTCCCACGCAGTGATGAAAGGCAATTTCAATGAGTTCGACTTTCTAAAGATGAAATAGAACTAGGCAAGTAGCATTTTATTTCATCTTATAATACAAGGGGGTTCTTTTGCAACGAGTGGTTGAGTACTAGTGACGGAATTAAGGGGAGACGTGGGTTCCAAAACCAATTTTGTTAATTTTAGTGTGAACTGAATGATATTTGACAGTATTGTTCAGTTTTTTTCTGCTGATTGCAAATATCTAATTAGATTTTGTATATCTTCATCAGAACAAATGGTGCAAAGTTTTTAAGACAAATGCAATCAATAATCAATTTCTTACGGGTCTTTTCAAAAACTTTGTCAAAAGCAAAAAACAATGTATACGGCCAGAACACCAGAGAGTAGCTCCAGCCAGTGATGCTATTTTTATGGTTGTCAGCGCATTTACAATGTAAAAAAAAAAACAGATGTAAACATAATTTCAATATTTTTTGCTAATTTTCATTTGTATTTCATTAGTGGAATTAAAATTTAGCCGGCAACTTTAGAAATAAATAGCATCACCGGCTAGATCCATTCGACACAAATGTATTGATACCAAACCTTTTGCTGGTACTTCGAAAGAACGTATGAAGATCCCCCCGTAAGGCAGTGTGCGGTGTCCTAAAAAAGAAAGCTGAGATTCTCGAGAACTAATCTGTCGCCTTAGCTTGACTTAATATTTGCCCTTCAGTGTCCCTTTAAAATGACGTAGGCTAAAACTACGAGATGGCACTGCTTATTTTCTGGTTTTGCTAAGACAGCCAATCAGCAGGCGCCATTGGCGGAGGTGTGGCCAAGGCGATAGTTTCACAGAAGGCGAATGTTTCAGAATACGGGCCGAGTTGCATGCAGCTACGGTCTGTTACGTAGCGTAGATACTGTGAGGTGCTGTGACAAGTCCACTGAGCGCACTGCATGAATGGCCACGCACCGCTCTGCCGTAGCCTTCACAGTGCAAATCGTTGAAGGAGCGGAAGCACTGTGAACACTGTTTACCAATAACTTCTGCTGAATGCATTGAACTTTTTGTAGCGAAGCATTTCTGAAATAGTCAAATTGACCATATTTACTTCCAGTCTAGGCCAGCCCCGATTCTAAGCCGACCCCCGAATGTCCGAAGCCAGTAAAAAATGAAAAACCTGGAATGTAGGCCGAAGAAAAACAGCCTCGCGTGAAGCTTGTTAAACGGTCCGGCGGTGGAGAGTTTGTTCCACTGTCAGTCAAGATATTGAGATCTGCAGTTTGGCCTAAAGATGCCACGAAATAAAGGGCTATAAATACATGGCACATATGGGAAATGGTTCTGTGCTGTGGGAAATTTAGACTTAGCAGATTTTTCAAAATATGCAAGTTTCAGTTAACGAGGTGTTACTGTAACTCTTCTTGGTAGTCAATTATTTTTCAAGAGGTGTAATTACTCTCCTTATCATCTGATTTTAATAATTTTCTTTTAATCTGATAACTAGGCTTCCAAGGAGCGCAGTAAATCTATAATGCAATGTTTCTGCACTCTGAAACATCTGGAAATTTGAAGAATTAAAAAGGATTCACATGTCATGTTTCAACTTCAAGCTTTTGTAACTGGATAGAATAGTAGAGGTAGAAAGATAAAACGCTTATTGCACTCTTTGAGTATTTAGAAATATAGTCTCATAACTTTTAGCTTGCTTACGGTAAAATGTCTTAAACAGTCAACTCAAAGATTTGGAATAGAAAAATTGTGTAAAATCTTTTCTTCATTATATGGAAAAAGATAGGCTGCATATTTGCAACTGGCAGCATTAAAATAAAATAGCAATAAAAATTTTGCTTGAGGCCCAATCCCTGCTTCAGACATAACTCAAATGCACCGCCGTTTTCTGGTGCAGAGGCGCAAAGGGAGAATCGCATTCAGCTCTGGCTGCGTCGTATTCTGACACCACTCACCGCCTCGATTTGGTTTCGGTTTCATCACTATTTAAAACACTATGCAATAGTAAAGCCACAATGCATGTTTTCAGATCGCTCGAACCCTACCAGCTCAGTAAGTATGGTCTTGTGCTGCAATGCTTTGCATTACGCACATGTGAGCTGCAGTTGTCTGCCAAATTCTTTAGTGACTTTGGATCCTATGTTTTCTCAGGAAGTACGTTCTTCCTTGCAGTGTTTCTTTTTCCTTCTGAAAATATATAAACCAGGTTCTACCGTAGTTGGAAGAATTTATTTGGAGCTTGCTTCTGTCATTTTTTGTACTGATAGTTCAGTTCAACACTACCGCACTGTTATTGTGGCAGAGCTTGGAAATTTCCTCCTGAAAAATCGCCGCTTGAGCTCCTTGGCAACAGGAAGCACAGCCGAACCTTGTGAAATTGCATTGGGCATGAAAATGCCTTAGATATAGTCGAACCCGGTTATATTGAACTCGGGGAAAAAAAAAAAGCCTATCAGTTCGAAGTAGGGCATAATTTGATATAAGCCTGCTAAAAAATTTGACGTGATAAGAAGCGCATACCATTTATAAAAGCACTTTAATGATGTAACTAGCTTAGTTTCACATGAAATAGTCCTGTATCTCCCGCTTGGGCAACTTCGCTGCCTGCGACAGCATGCACTTCTCCACATTGTCTAACGAGCAGCTGAAGGCATAACCTTCCGCATTCGTGCAGAATCGCCAGACTAGTGTTAGTGCACCAATCACCTTGGAGGATGTGAGGATCGTTGTTGCTTTCCTGATTGCACCTTTTTCACTTGTGTTGGGCACGATGTCGGCAATGTAGTCTTTGTTTTCGTCTTTGTTTGTGGTCGTGACACCGCCATCCACACTCAAACTCATCGACCGTTGATCAGTCAGTGGCTTCCGGAAATTGTGAGTTTGCCCCAAACTTCGGTGACACCGGCAATGGCTTCGTCGCACTATTAAGCATTTCTAGAGTCGCCACCAAGCACACGAAAACTAGCACATCTGAAGAAGTTTCAGCTGAACCACTTGTACATGGCCGCCTCGACGTCGCGGCCGTGCATACGCGTCAGCTGCCACTGTTACCGAATCGTTCGTCTGCTTTAGTGCTAATCTCCTTGTTCTTCAAGATTGTGCTGAGAGTGCACCTACGAATCTTGTATGCTGCAGCGACAAGACTTCTTACCGCGTTTGGTATGATTTAGGATTTCAAGCTTCACAGCGAAACGCGAATTCAGTGCGCTTCACGCTAGCCATCAGGGCAACACTGTGGGAGAAGGCCCACTAGGGGCAAATGCAATGAACGAGAAAAGCAGTGAGGCAGCTTGGACTCTAACCATCTTGCTCAACGAGGTCACAAGAGCCTTCGATTAACTGAGCAAGGGCTGCGGGCAGGCCAGGATCAGTTTTCCAGGGGGTATTGCCAACTTGCCTGATGTGGTGCGGTCACGGTAGGGAAAGCGGGTGGATAGGGCAGTGCCGCTGGGCTGTACTACTTTGGGGATGTCGGGAGGTCTCCTCGCCACCATGAGGGACAGCAGACTTCTGGGCTGCTCTGCGCCGCTTGGCGTTCGATAATCGGGAGTTGCTGTTATTTTTGTTCTATGTAATTTTTGCTATACATATATACTTGCAGTAACAATATGTTCAGAAATCCTTCGATATACTGCATAATTCAATGTGAACAGGCTCGACTGTATCCAACCGTTGTTACATGCCAGTATCTGCGAGAAATATGTTAATTTTCATTATATTGACGTTCGACTGTACCATGAAAGTGACATACCTTGACTGCACATTTTTGTTGTTTCTAGCAGAAGGGAATTACCACAAATTTCACCGTAAAAGAAAAATGGCCTAGTTGTCCAAATGTGAAATTGAACAACAAAACAGAATGCTCACTGCATGTTTGTGCCTTATTCATTAAATTCTAAATGTGTGTGGAAAGCAGTTTCTGTTGCCTTGGGCAAATGAACGCTTGCAAACTATCGGCTGGGCTTGCACAAAGGTTTAATGCAATTCCAGGCATTGCATTACAGTGCAGGCTTGCATGTCCTCACTCTCCAGAGTTCTTAAGGTGTACTTTACGAGGGCAACACCCCCTTTACAGCAAATCTCCGGTTCAAATAATTGCTGCTGGTTGAAATTCATGCACTTTCCTGTGCCTACCTGTCGTAACCTTATTTGTTGTATACGTAACTGTTTTTCTATTTCTTAATTGCCTTTTTTTTTCTTTCTTTGAACTCACGGAAAAATTAACAGACTGTTGTGCGCTTATTGTTATTGTGAAGACTGCATGAAAAAATGCGTCCAACCATGACTGTTGCACGCTTTCTGTTATTGCAAAGACTGTTGATTGTTCTTTTTTTGTTGTTGTTTGTTTCTGTTTGTACTGCTCCATGCTTGGGCACTGTATGCTGCTGAAAACATGTCACATTGTATTTCATGTTGGGGGGGGGGGAGCAGCAAGTCAAGTTCGTACAGATTTCTTTCCTAGCCTCCCCCATCTCAAAGGATGAAAAAAAAGAAGGAATTACTTTAAAGGAATTATTATTTTAACTGGTAGTTGCCAAAATATTCATTGATGGTGAGCTGGCCAGCAACTAATCCATGGTGATAGAAAATTATATCATTTCACAGTTGCAATAGTGACCTTATAGTCCTGCAGGCATGTGTCATGTATGGTGTGGCACTATACTTCGAAAAGTGCAAAGTATTCTTGTTCTAGGTTAATGTTGCAATTCTATGCCAATGCCATTCCTTTTCTTGCATCATCAGTGGTCAGTGACTCTCCGCCGTTATCAATGGGATTAGCTGGTAGTTGACTGGTGTATGAGGTGGCATAGGCCCTGTTTCAGCAATCCTGTCTGCAATATTATGGTTGCATGTATTGTGAAAGTGCATGCTGGATGAGCACCAAAGCATTGTCATGATCTAGTTCCATTTTGTGGCTGTTTGCAGGTGGTAAAGCTGCACACAAAGTTGGGCAAGCCGATTCCTTCAACAGAGCCTGTTGTGATAGCCGCGACAGGCACCACCACCACAACAAAGCCATCTACAACAGCCACCACCACCACCACTGCTTCGTCACAGGGTGCTGCGGACAGTGCTGCAAAGGCAGCTGTGGAATCTGAAAGGGCTGCTGCAGCTGAGGACAGTTCTCTAGATGCCCTCAAGGACGATAAAGGCGCAGAGGTGGGCTCCACAGTGTGGTCTCTAGTTGGGAAGTGGGGGAGGCTGCTCATGTAGTCAAAAGAATCCAACATTGGTGACAATCTAAAGATTCATACCTGTCAACTATCCAGAATTTTCTGTACAGCGTAACAATTAGGCTCGTTTTAGTTTTTGCTAAATGAGCTTGAGGTCTTGCAAAAAATGTGCACTTGTTGGTCTCAAACTTCCATTGGAAGACTTCAGATTGTTAAAGGATGCCAGACAAGTTCCTGAAGCAGACAAAATTGGCAATAGAAAAGTCGCAGACAATGTCTCTTTGACTTTAAATTGTGTTACTTGTCAGTCTGTGCTGTTGCAAGCCTGCTGGTGCTTTTGTATGCTGTGTCTAAAGGTAAATCATCGTTAGCAAATTTTTGTATGCATCCTACAAAATGCCTGGGCTCAGGGAAAGCTCTTTTACATGCTGCTGCTTCATCCCCCCCCACTGTATCACGTACTCGAGATTTTGAAGTTCACATGTTGACAGGTTATGAGGTTGCTGTGCCAAATGCAACATGTGGCACCACCATTGCATTGCAGCCAATTACGTTGGGTCATTTTCGTGAAGTCGGGCAGAGGTGAACTCCCAGGGATGCACGTTTTAGAGCACAGACGCCAAGTGCAATTTGGTTTTGTAGGCAGAGCTTGTACTAAGTTGCTTAGGTTGTCACAGTGCAGGAAAAATTTATTCCTTTGAAATCTGCATTTTCCAAATTTGCCAAGTTGCAAATAGAGTTGCTAAAGGAATGTTTACCAAAGATCTTGGTCTCCCTGACTACTGGCTCTTCAATGACGACCACACTTGCACGTACAGTCGCCGACCGTTTATTCGGACCTCACGGGGACTGCGGAAATGTCCGAATAAACAGGTGTCCGAAAAAGCAGATTAAGAAAAAAACAATGAAATCCTTTGTTTCCACGCACTTATTCGGGCTCGGCAGTAGGCTTGAAGAAATCGTGAGTGCGTCGTTGCACGCTGTTCCGTTTACGCGCTATCAGATAAGCCTGAATCTCGGAGAGGGTCGTACGGTCACTATAGGTGGCTGAAAGCACAGTCACTGCTTGTGCACGCTCCGCATGCGACGGCAGCGTAGCACATGGTGCGTCATCTTCCCGACTCAGAGTCATTGTCCGGCCGTGCAGCAGAAACCTGACGAATGATCTCGCCGTCGTTGAGTTCTGCGCATGTCAGTACAGCAGTGTCAGCACCTGTGAAACTGTCAAATGAAACGGTGTCCGGAATCGCAATGCAACCACTGCGCAGGTCTTGGCAGAACATTTTCCGTGTCAGTAGGGAGCACATCGGAAGGCGACAAATCTTAGGCCTCCCGGCACCCGCTTGCCGGCATTCCCTAGCGCAGTCTGCGTGGGCACTGTCGGCGCCATTAGACACTTGACGCGATGTTTCCGTATGCCCCGTTGGATCACTGAAACCTCAACACAGCACACAAACACCACCGTGCCGACAGCAGTCGCACAAACGAAAAACGTGGCCTGCTCGCAGCGTCGTGCGGGAAAGAAACAAATCAGCTGCTGGACTGTCTTGACATGGCTTACTAAGCTGAAACCGGAACTGCTGTACGGCCACTCTATCGAACCAGGCAGAAACGATGATGATGAGCGGGGATTTCCAGTAGCGCCACTTCGTGGGGCAGCAAGGAGGCTTCGTTCAAAACAAAAATGGCGTTCAGCAAGTCGAACTATGCGCCGGTCAGAGTCGGTGCATGGTGCCCTCGATCGAGTTGGCTCAAGGAGCGTCCGAAAAATCGGACGGGAGGTTGCAGGGTGTCCGAACTTTTGGCAGCTGTTGTACATTATGGTCTATGGGGAGAATGGCGGTGCCGCGAAGCTGACCGAATAATCGGGCATGTCCGAATTTTTGGAGTCCGGAAAATCGGTCGGAGACCGTACACGTTACCAGCTTTTTCAGCGAGCTCACGAAATTGATAGTATTTCTAATTAAATTAGGCCTGCTTCTCACATGGCTCGAAGGTCGGCATGGCATGCTTGCTGCTTCGGTCCAGTTCATTGCAATTCTTTGCTTCTGTCGTTTTGCCTTAAACGGCATTTTTGAAGGTGAGTCACACTTCAGCATTTCAACAACACGAAAAAGTAGCTCCCTCGGAGATGATGCACGACGTGTTCGCAATGAAGCTTTGCCAAGATGGTGGTAGCCAGTGGCAGTACTGTGTTCACATTGCACACAGTGTCTTTAAAAAGCAGGGAGTTCTCGAAACATGCACCAAAAAGTACCAGTAGATGTTCCTGTCAAAACAAGACGCTTCAGGCTACTTGGTGTAAATGGCGGCAGTGGCAGCCAGCTACACTGGTTTGGAGGTTGGCTGATATAAAATGGGCAAAAATCATCTAAAATCTGCAATTTCTTGAGACCGCGACTCATTTAGGCGCGTTTTTCACTTGTCTTTCATGCATATTTTTCATTTCTTTAGAGGGTTTAAAGATATAGCAAGTAAAAATTATTTTATGAAGAAAAAACTATTTCTTCACTCTAGTCTCCTCTTAGGGGACAGTGGTTTATAGTAGGGTATCTTTCGACATATAATCGTACACCTGCAATTACAACTGCCCAGAAAGAAAAAAGTTCAGCGCGTATACAGTGAAATCTCGGTACAACGAACTTCAGGGGACCGCGGGAAAATGTTCGTTATTCTGAAAGGTCGTTATAGTGAAAGCCCAAAAATTAGCCATAACAATAGCATTTCAGTAACGCAAGCCTCCTACCTTTGAAACGGTACCTCCTTGAACTCGTTTCTGACACAATGCACACGTGATCGTCAGACAAGGCACATTTATTTGAAATAGTCCGTGATCGTCTTCTGACGGGTGCAGCACGAACGATTCCAGACCGTCCGCATTCTTATGCACGCCTTCGGCCGCTGTGCCGCGTTTGGCTATAAATATGCGGAGTTTTCGCAAGCAGTCCAACGCATCTGTGGCCGACACGGACTCGTCGCGGTCTTCGGGTGCTGCCGTAACGTGCAGCAAGATTCTTGCTGGTGCTTAAAGATTTTCTGCTTATCCTTGAGAATCGTGGCGATCGTCGACCGCACCACTCCACGTTCTTTAGCCACGACGGTTTGTTTCTTCCCGTCTTCTATCTCGCGAAAAATCTCTACTCTCTCGCTCAAAGAAAACTGCTGTCGCTTCTTCGCCGTGCTTAGAGTTGTTGAGCTCATGACAACGCGAACGCCGACACGCACTTCTAACACAATAATATAACCAGAAGAAAAACAAGATGGACAGGCCTGATACGGGTGACAGCGCGCGAACAACTGAGAAAACAAGCAAGAAAAACGTGATGCGTCGTCACCTCCGCAACAGGAAAAAAAAAAAGGCCCACTTCAGCGTTATTTACTACTTTTTTTTTTTCTTCTGCCGCACCGTCTCAGGTTTTACGAGCCCATGCTCCCCGCCTCTCCACTCACAAAACCTGGTGCGTCGTTGCCTCCGCAACGGAGAAGGAAAAAAAAAAAGTCTCCGCCCGCATCTTTCTCCTTCCGCGCCATCTCGGGTTTTTGCGGGAAGCAAGTTGCAAGGCGGCCCGCTCTTCGCGCTGCGTCGTCTGCTAGCTTAGAGCTCCGACTGCCGTGACGGATACACGGAAATCTAAGAATCCTCGCATTTCGGGATATGAGTTGTAGTACTGAGGTGTTGTTAAGATGACACGGAAATTAAATAACGATCGTTATTCTGAAATGTTCGTTATTCTGAAGTTCGTAGTAGTGAAATATTTTTACATTGAAACTATAAGCAGTCGGCACGGGATTTCATAAAAGTTCGTTAATCTGAAATGTTCGTTAATGTGGTGTTCGTTGTAACGGGGTTTGACTGTAACCCGCAATAATACATACAACGCACAAGTCCTTGTAGAAACAATCAACATTTGCAAATGCACGACTCATCCACCTAGTATGTTTGGCCAGCGCCTCTTTTCTTCATCTTTGGCGACACTGATAATCTCCGCATCTGTGTCAAGTGCAGCTCATCATTATCGGAGTTTAGGGCTTCAATTTCGTGACAATGACTTTTCCTGGTGGCAATGCCTTTTGGCACTTTACGTGTTCGTGAGTAGTCGGGCGACGCTCCGCTCCAGGCAGTGTCAAAACATGGCATCTCACGAAAACAAACGCCAAATAGCATTAGTGTTGAACAAGGCATTGCTACAATATAGTGGCCCTGGTCCAGCTGTACGCCCTTCCTCCCCGAATTGCAGGCAGGTAGCTGACCGGCGAGGAGGACATTCCCCTCGCCCAGGTAAAAAGGTACAAAACAGCGCGACTGGGGGAGACCATCTCTCTCTGAGGCCGGACCCCTAACCTGCCGTACTGGAGTACCTGCCGCAACCCGTAAGTGACCACATTGCCTGACTATCCCGGGCAACGAGGCCAGCCTATTTATTATTATTACAGAGAGGACGTCCCTCTGCCAGTGTTCTTTATTGCCGGTAGCAATAAACGTTCTTACAGTTGACGCCGCTGGTTGCCTTATTCGTTCGAACCCGACGTAGCCGCGATTCCCGCGCTACGGGTTGGGGAGTAACACAATGCGACTGCGTGGGGCTAGATCCAGAGCTCGCCTTCAGCCCTAGCTGCACGCAGAGTGGAACCCCCACACAACACACAAAAGCATTTCATCCTCGGTGCCATCCATGGCATTCGAAATCCCGCACTTTTTAAAGGCCTTGTTCACAATGGCAGAGGGATCTTGCATCGTGCATCTTTCACCCATCCAGCCGTCCTGCAGCGAGGCATGCTTTATTTTATTGATGGGTGGGAATTCATGGCAGCCACTGACAAGCCATTCAGTGTAGAGTGCCTGAATTCTATCTTTTACTGACTTGTTCGAACATTGTGCGGCTGGGGCTGCGATGTCATGCTGCCGGGTATCACGACAAGGTCGGTGTTGCATGCAGCCAGCTTGTCCTTAATGCGCTGGTCAAGGTGGCACCTGAACGCATCGAGCACAAGCATCCCACGCAGACATAAACCGCTGCCGGGTCACTTTCGCCAAATGTTATCAATCCACTCAGTGACCAAGTCCGTAGTCATCCAACCTTTTTCATTTGCGCACACAATCGCACCACTTGGAAACACGATTCCTTTCGGTAGCGTCTTCCGTCTAAAGATAAGATACAGGGGCAGCTTGTGCTCATCCGCAGTGCAACAAAGCATTGCGGTGACTCTAGTTTTTTCGTGGCCAGAAGACAAAACGCACACTTGATTCGCCCCCTTCTTTTCAACGGTTGTGGTGGCAGGCATGTCAAAGTAGAGCGGTGTCTGATCGGCATTTCTCATTTGTCTGAAGTGGTATCGGGTTCTCTGGTGCAACTTCAAAATGTACCGCTGAAAACTTAAATTTCTCTTCATATTTGGAAAATTTTTGACGTATCCCTGTCTGCCTTCGAAGAGAAAAGCCTTTTCTTTACATAAAATTTGACAGCCAGCACCTGCTCGCTTTGAAGTCACTCCGCATTAGCCCTTTCTAAAAGGCTAACTATAAAGCCCCGCACGCAAGTTTCGGGAATTCCAAACGCCCGTGGTGCGGCCCAATTTCCTTCCGTCTCCGCGCACATAACTTTCCTTTTAAATGTGGCATGGTGGACTTGGCGTGTCTTTGCAGTCGGTGCTTTTATGCTGATTGAATAAACGCAGAAAACTGGAAAACGGGCGGTAGACTAGGTTACACCAACGCCTGGTTACACATACAACGTGGAGGTGTGCAAATGGAGGAAGCAACCGCAGCTAGACTAGAAGCGTGTACGAGGCAGCCATTTTTTTAATGCCGATAGCGATATGGTGACGCGGATTTAGAGTTGTACGCGCATGCAATTTTAGGACCCATTTTATTGGGGGAAAAAATGCGCGTTAGATTCGAGTAAATATGGTAAGCAAGATAAGGGCGGCAGCAGCGAGCGAGTAGACCTTCATGCTGTCTCTCACTTCAACGCGAACTAAACGTAGAAAGCACAGCACATACAAAGCTACCTGCACTGGGCACACTTTGTCCACATCGCAGATTGCTTTCAAGATACGGGGGCCGCACTGTAAGCAGCAGCCACTGGAGTACCCACCCCCCACCTACCCCGCGTGCCTCGCGCGTTTCCGCCCTACCTTCCGCTTTCTCTCGCACGCAATATTGAGCCACAATCGTCAGCTGACCCTCGCAAATCAGTTGTCAGCCTGTGTTGACATGGCGAAAGTACGTTTTCTAAGGCCGATTTTGAAAAAAAGATCGCTGCAAATTTTTTCTGCTGTAGTCGATAGTCCGCTTTAGCGCGATCCATTAAAAACGAACTTTGTCGCATTAATAAAATTGGTAGAACTAACTAAGGCTGAAATATTGTCCATTATATCCGAAAGTCTGTTGTAATGAGCGTAGACTATTCATTTCTCACTACAAAAATCTGTTATTTTCGTTTGATGCCGTGGTGGCCTAGCAGCAACGACAGTGGCCTCCAACTGGCCTCAAAAGTCAGCTTTTCCGCCAGCCCCCTCTTGTCAGCAAGCACCTGCACGATGCTGACATAATGCGCAGCTTCTGCCACTGTTGGGTGTGAATCTCCCCATGCTGTAACTTTCCATGTCGTCCTCATCACTTTCGTTAGGCGACACGGCAATAACAGAGGCAATGATGGCACGTGGAACCCTGTGAGCATAAATTAAATGCGTTCACCTCTGACTGTAGACTTGCGGCTCGCATAGTGATGAGTCTTTCACGTTTCTGTCGCAATGGGCTTTCTGCGAAGTGCGGTTGTCTTGGTAAGGGGAGACCCTGCTCTTTAGAGCTGGAAATCGGCCCAAATATCTTGATGCATCCTATTGCTCCAGGTTAGTGTAGATCATTTATTCTTGCTGGATTGGATCCCTGTATCATCCTTGATTGGTTTAGCTTCTGCTGTAATAATCATAAACAAGTTTTGGAATGTTGTTCCTAATTTTCTCAACAGCATTTCTGGCATTGTCGCCGTTATGGAGTGGTGATATGTCTGGTTCTACTTATCCTATCAATAATTTGTTTGTCAGAAAGATAGAGAAATAGAGACAATCTTTTAGTATAACGGCTTACTAGTCTAATTTTTACCAATGACAATGTAATTGCAACGTTCCAACATCATGTTAAAAATAAACAAACTTGCTAATAAATGCATGTGCGTATCATTTGATATTTGGTGCTAAGTATTCATATAAGATTCGTATTAAATAAATTTAATATTTGCACACACCCTACTTTACGGACAAACCCTGTATATATAGTTTAGTAGATAGTGCACCTCCATGCAAGTTATGAGTGTTTTACATTTCTGGAAAGATGCTTACTGTGCCAGAAAACAATGTATATCTTAATTTAGCACATGGAAATACATACGCAATTTTCGTCAAAATCTACAAAAAAGTTTCTAGATGCAGGATCTCCCCTTAAATCCAAGCTGTAATCAAAAGGGGGGGGGGTTAGGGTCAGATTTGTTTGGCCACCCGCTAAACCCTAAAATGCCATTCATGGAAAGCCTCCGTCTAAAAATGGGCATCTCCATTTCGGCACCCCATGCCAGAGCCATTCGCTGCAAAGTCTGAGTGTCATCCAGACTTCGTTGTAGAATGCGTATCAGATCGCAAGGCTTTCATGTTCTAGAAGCAGAGTGGCGATCTGCTCTTGCCGATAATGAACGGCAACAAGCAAAACTGAAGTGCACCCTGCTCATTTTTTCTCTGTAGCATGTAATGCCCGTCAAGTTCAGTGTCTTATTTGACATCTGCCAAAAGTATGTTTTGAATTTGTTGTCATTAAATATTTTCGACGACTTGAGAAGTGGTTACCCCATTAGGATACGTGCGCTTGCAGAGGTGGAGCGTGGCACATCATTCAATACCGTAAAAACTCGTGTATAATACGAGGTTTTTTAATATTAGTAGTGTCCCAAATTTTCGCCTCGTACTGTATGCGAATCCGAGCAAAAGTTTGTCAGAAATTTGGGCTTGAAGTATTGGTTTCATCATTGCTGTGTGGCTACAGCTTGGCTTCCTTATTGCTGCATGGCTACGGTTTGGTTTCGTTAGTGCTGTGTGACTACAGCATCGTTTCTGTATTTTTGAGTGCGCACCTTGGCAGCACATGTGCCAACCACGCTTCGCAAAGTGCATCTTTTTTATTCTACATTGAAGGACCAAGATGTACGGACCACGAAAACAGTACTCGGCTGCTTTCAAGAGAAAGGTTATTTTAGCCGCACAGGACATTGGTAACAGTGCTGCCGGGAGGCGGTTTGGCGTCTACAGAAGGAAGCCCTTTTTGCATGCAGCGGAACGTGAAGAAGCTTTCGCGGCCCGAAGAGTGGGACATTCCCGGAAATCGAACTCGCCTTGACGGAGCTCGTATGCCAGCAGCGAGCCACGTATCTAGCTGTGAGCATGAAGCTTATGCTGGCAAAAGCTAAGGAGCATGAAAGAGAAAAAGGGCTACCTAGCTCCGCCTTCAAAGCGAGCAAGCGCTGGATTTATCGCTACATGTGCTGTGCTCAATTTTCCTTACGCCGCCGAACTTTGATTTCGCAAAAGCTGCCAGTATCGTTCGAAGAGCTGCTTGTGGATTTCCAGTGCCACATTATTTCGCTGTGCAAGTCCAAAAACTTCCAGCTAGGGCAAATTGGGAATGCTGAACAAATGCCGGTTTATCAGGACATGCCGTTGCCCCTCACCATGCACGAAAAGGGCTCTAAACAAATTTGTCCGGTCCACTAGCATCGAGAAAATGCGAGTTACCGTCACATTGTTGTGCACGGCGGATGGACACAAGCTCCCGCCCTATGTCGTCTTCAAGCACAAGACAGTGCCTAAAGGTGAGGAGCTGCCAAAAAGTGTGGTTGTGAGATGCCATGAGAAAGGCTGGATGAACAAGGATCTTGTGCTTGACTGGATAAAGTCCCTCTGGTGTAGGTAGCCCAGCGCACTGTTGTCGCTCCCGTCCATCCTCGGGCTGGACGCATTTTGTTGCCATTTGGCCGACTCAGTGAAGAGGCTGTTGCGTGAATCCGGCACTGAACAAGTCGTTATCCCGGGTGGGATGACGTCTCAGCAGCAGCCTTTAGATGTTTGCCTGAACAAGCCATTCAACGACGCGGTCAAGCGGTGTTACGCAGATTGGATGCGCTCAGGTGAGCCTGCAGTGACACCGACCGTGCAGCTGAAGTGGGCTTCGCCAGCCATGCTGTGCAAGTGGATTGTGTACGCATGGGCCAGCATACCAGAAGATCTTGTGTGTTGCGCATTCAAGAAGTGCGGCATCTCGAACGCACTAGATGGCACAGAGGATGAGTACCTCTGGGTCCGACAAGGAACTATCCGAAGAGAGCGCAGCTGAGCAAGGCAGCGATTGAAGTGCACAGTGAAATTTAAATAAATGTTTTCCTCGAGTTTTTCTAACTCGTATTATACGCGGATAAAACTTTTTTTTTTTTCCACTTCGCATCCCATAAATTTCACCTCGTACTATAAGCGGGGTTTTACAGTATATTGAATGTGGCAGTGAATGGCAGTTCAATACATGCGTAATACAATGCTATACTTGCATGAGATTTTCAAGGGGATGTTACAAAAGATTATTCAATAAATTTGAGCTTGATATACCAGGTATTGACTGTATAAGTCAACCCCTTGCTTTAAGGTGAGAGTTTCAGAACAGAGGCAATTCATCTCTGGTGCATGATGCCTGTGATCTAGGATGCTATGGTACCTCGCTGCTAAAAAAAAAAAATTATTAGCCTCATTGTAGTTAACTGCACATGGTTTATTTGGTCAATTCGCTCATTTGTTGTCTAAGACTACATAGACGAATAGCCTGTACTCGATATTCTTGGTGCATGGACTGGCAAAAATTCGAGCAAGGGCTTGACATATAGTTTGGTTGTGTTATTTTTTGGGGGAGTAACGAGCAGAATATGCACTCTATGAGCACCTAAGTATTTGTACCTTATTTTAGTGCATTTTAACGGTTGAAAGTTGGGCATGTTGGTAATTTATAGCATAAAATTGAGCGCAGCTGAACATAGATTGCGGTTTCTAGCTCTGTGTTCGCTTTGTGCGTTTGTCTGTTGCACTCTGATCATTTTACATCATGTGCGTTGTGCTGTCTGCAATCTTCCTACTGAAATTTTTACCACTTTGTGTTCTTGCTCTTGATATGGAATGTGTAGTGAAACATCTAAGCTTTAAGGTGATATGCCTCTGCAAAGCAGCGAGTGGCATTCCAGTTCTCTTGAGCAGTGGGGGCTTCTTCTTTTGCCATGTGCAGCCTGTTGGTCAGGACTACATTGAGGAGATGCGCAATGACGAAGGCAAGGTGATCAGCTTCCAGTGCAAGTTGTGCGAGTGCCGTTTCAATGACCCCAATGCCAAGGAAATGCACATGAAAGGTCGCCGGCATCGCCTCCAGTATAAGGTATGAAGTTCTTTTATTTGTTTAGTAAGAATGCCTTGACATTGTAAGAATGTACTCACTTGGCCACTAAATATGAAAAATGGAGGGGTGAGAGGTGTTGGCTCACATCTCGATTTCTAGCGCGCGTCTCCACCATGACTGCGCATGGCTGTAAGTGCGGCTGAGTGCATATGCAGTTGCGCACCATGTTTTAGAGGTAAAGTGCCGAGAGGGTATGGCACGTTTGGTGACCTGTTGGAATTAGAGGCATATGAAGCATTCGCTCCCCACTGCCGGCGCTTTTCCTGATGGCAGCGTCCCACTGCGGGCGACGCTATCAGCCACAGGGGCGGAGTTCATGCAAAACGTGGCTGGCTTTGCTTAATTCGTACCACCAATGTGAAGATATCGTTGGGATACATAGCATAAAAGTTTCATTTGTCGCCGACTCCCAAATTTATCAAAATGAGTTTTCTCATTCAAGCTTGCGTTTTTTATATATATATATTGCCCGATAATTTCACAGCCTCTGTCCGCGTAAGAAAAATCCATCGGCAACTGTACTTATTTGCATAAAAGGTCGAATTGCAAGACAAATAAATTTCGATATAATGGAAGCAAATTGCCAATTTTACCGACTTCATTATATCAAGGTTCGCTTGTACAATTCAGTGACAGCAAGGTCTGCCAAAAATGCTGATTGGTTCGATACAGATTTTTTAGCACCATTGTTGCCAGGATCTTTCACCAGACACCAATCAGAATTAAGTCATCTTACAGAGCAGACCAGACCTACTGCTGCTGGCACTGCCTCTTCTGCTTCTGAAGCCTAGCCAAAAATGTGCTTGCCAGGAGGCCCAGAAGCATTTTTTTTTCTCTTGGGGCTCGTGTTCGCAATTGACACGAAAAAAAAAAAAGGCGAACTACATATGCGGAGAAAGCGTGAGGTGTGTGGGGATATCCAGGAGACCTCGTGTCTGTGCAGCTGAGTGCATACTTGGCAAATGGTGGTAGTGGTAAAATATCATGCCCAGGTGACTGCTCCACTGGCGTGGCAGGTAAGCAATGTGAACAATGTGTCGCTTGAGCGACAGGTTTCCTGTTGCTGTAGACGCCAAAGACTCCAGTGTGAATAGGGCATAAGAAAGGACGTAGTTATAAAAATAACTACCTCTGCAACTTGGTAGTTAAAATACATACTCAATACTTTCCAGTAAAAGCTTAATTTGAATTCTGCAGTGATGCTACAAAAATTTGAATTATACAAAATTCGAACTGACAGAAAAAAAACACTCGGTTAAGGCGCGTGTATAGTCCGACGGGACGTGAGCATGCGCACCTGCTACGTCACGTTGGCGTGAACGTCTATACTTCGAAGCACTGGCGCAGCCAACTTAACCGGACATGGTCCGACGTGCCCGACTTCGAGATGGCTCTTGCTCCAACCGCACCTTCGTCGAAAAGAAATGTCGCAGTTTCGCCCAAAAAGTGAAGCATTGATTGTGATAGCAAATTAGTAGATAGCTATATGGGGGAGTAATGATAGTTTTATCGGCCTTATAAACTTGCAAACATTCGCTTGCTAATTTAACAAGTACGGTGTCACGCGCACACAGGTAAACATGAACACATCTTGCTCAATGATTGCGGAAACTCGCTGAAAAACGCTGGAGGGAGGAATCGCGGCAGTAGCAGAGAGCGAATGAAACGTAGAAAGCACATAGCATGCGAAGCTACCGGCACTATGTGCACTCTGCAAACATCGCAGATCACTTTGAAGATTAGGCCCATGCGGGCGCGCACCTCGGCTGCGTCGCAGATTGCGTTCAAGATACGACGACCACATGGCCGCGTCTTAATAGGGGATGAGGGTCTTGAAAACTTTTTTTTTATTTCTTAACATCGTCCTGAAAATTGGCATGCAGATATATCTTTGAATGCTGATCCCAAATATATATTCAGATTTTATATATCTCATCTAGAAATGAAGATATTGCAAAATAATGTATCCCACATAGGTCTTTTCTTACGGGCCATTATGATAATTTCTTAATTAAAAAAACTAGTTTCAAAGAATAGCTGTCATTTCCAAGGGCTCACTGCACATCCTAATGCTAAAGAAATTTTTAAACGGTGATCATATAGGTCATGAATGAATAACAAAGTAGGAAGAAAAAAACAATGCAGGAGTAATTAGCTTACATCTGACCTAATTGCTAGTCTATTGGGTTCAATGAGAAATAGAAAGCTTTAGGATGTAGCTGAGGTTTTACTGAAAAAAATGATACCTAATTCAATAAAATCAGTTGACGCAAACATTATGAAAAGTTCTGTAAGGCAAAGGCATTTGATCGAAAAAGCAAAGCTGAGAAAATTGCATTCAAAGTTTTGCTTACTCTGCCACTTTTGTTTACCTATCACATGGAAAAATTTTATGCTTTAGCATGCAGTCCAGTCATTGCTGAACACAATAACACCAAAATCACAGAAATCTGTTCATGTAAAGATTGTGAAAACCTCTGTATTGCATTGGCACTTGACAAAAAAAAGCTCAGAAAGTCGTCTTGACTTGCTGTGCCGACGTTCATTAGCTCGAACTTGAGGGAAGTCGCGGACTTCTTCGCCAATGAAGTTTTAATGTTGTCTGCGTACTTTTCACCCCCCGCGCACTCCACGCAAAACACCGTGTTGTAGCGTTGAGCACGCGAGCTCGGTTCAGCCGCGTCCGTCGGCACCGAAGTGGCGTGCGGAAACGCCGAAATCGACGTTAGGCTTAGGTCAGCCGGCGGCCGCTTCCTACGACACGGAATTCGAAGCGACTTGCAGCGTCTCAAAAGTTGGCATTTTCGACGGGCTTAGTCGAGGCGCATCCACCGGCACTGCAGAGACTTGCGGTAACACCGAAGTTGACACCGATCGGCACTGTCCAGCCGCGTCCACCGGCGAAGCTGTTGTTAGCAAGCTCAGTCCAGCCGCATCCAGCAAGGGCACAGCAGCTTGCGGCATCACCGAAGCTGTAGTTCTCGACAATGTAGCGCTCTTCTTATTCCATGCACGCCTCTTTTTGCTGACTGCTTTTCGCGTGCTTGCTTTCAAGCGCACGTCTCGCGCCATCGTGACACGCGGAACAAAGACACCAGGCACGCAAAAGCAAGAAATTCGTGGATAAAAGAAGCGACTCAATAGCCAAAATATTTACAAGAACGATAAAGAAAAAGGCAGAACGAAAAATACTAGGAAACAAAGAGGAATGCGAAAAATGACGTGCGCGCCGGCGAAAGCAGACGACGCGAACAACGCGGCCGCGGGGCCGCAGCAGGCGAAGCATGCGTCACGGCCAATCAGAGGGCTGCGCCTCGGGGAGGCGCCCGTTTCACCCAATCAGCGGCTGTCTCGCGACGATTTCGCGCTTGAGAACGGGTGCCTGGGGTGCCAAACGCTCCGCTGCACGAGGGTCTACAGCGTGCCTAGGGGCGCCAGAATGGAGAGCGGGAAACCAGCTTTCAAACGAGACCACGATGGCGCCGATCGGTTCGCGTCGCGCGGAGCTACGGCAGCTTAAAAATGAGGCAAACCTTCGCGCTTGGCGTTCAATTTCGGCTCACCGACGTTTCTAAATTGCCGTTTTTTTTTATACTTCGAGTAGGAATTGAGCCATAATATTTTGTAGAGGCATAGTTGGCACATTAAAGACTTCAAAAACGCAATTCTTGAAAATTGCCATTTTTGACCATTTTTCGCGATTTCAAGACCCGCGTTCCCCCCTAAGCAGAACCCCCCCCCCCCTCATTCCCTCCTTCCGCCCCACCCATGTGCCTCCCGCGCGACAGGAAAGGTCGCGCTGCCGCCCCACCTTCCTCGCTTGCACACGGGACATTGAGCCGCGTACCTCGGCTCACCCTCTCACACTTTCGTTCGCACGTGCGGCATAAGACGCGCAGCGGCGATTTCATCGCGCTTGAGTATTGTGCGGAACTTCACGGGAGAGAAGCAACCTGCAACAGAGGTGTTGGCCATGCCTGGCCAGGCGCAAACACATCTCTCTCCAGTCAGGCCTAAACAAAGGGCTGCACATAAAAAAAAAAAAGCAAAGCCGTGCGGCTACGCCAGCATTGTCAACGTGCTCCCACGCACTAGCACTCTCCCCATCCACGATGGTGCGGAGTTCGAATTATCGGTGACAGTGTTGATTTCAGTGTGAATTAGCGGGATGTGTTGCATATTGCTTTCAATACATTGCTGTACAAACCGCAGCGGGTACTTGAATTATCAGAAATTTTGAATTAACGAGTTCAGAATTAACAATCTTTTACTGTATTTGTATGTTGAATGTTTGTAATAGTAGTCTCTTAAACCGAATACATAGGAGGTTCAAATCAAATACAGTTGCCAACAGATTTTTCAGACTTTATGAATGCACAGTCAAGGTTCCCATAGAGCTGATGCATTCTCACGACCGATTTTTTGGACGAATTTAGGCTCCGAAGTTTTAATTTTCTGTGTAAATTGCTTGTTCCGAGCAACACTGCCCGATCTTGGAGGCCAACGTGTTGTATTTTTTTGCTAGCTTGGCAAGGTTTGGCCTCAAATGGCCCTCTCTAGCTTCCAAGATGGGAAGGTGGATGCTATCAGCAGGGAGCCTGTGCCAACTTCCAGTCTCGAAGGCCATGCCCGCTCTTCCTTGGCTGACAAAACGCTCCAGGGAACAGCATTTTTTTTTTTTTTTTCAATCAGCACTTTCATCATGATTGCTTGTTGCCGGATGCGGCTTTTTTGTTTCGGCTGTTCCGGTCGCGATTTCTCACATGGTGTGTCAAATGTAGTGTGTGCGTTCGAGACATAGTGTGCAGCTTCGTGTGTGCATGCGGCTTCAAATTTTGTGTGCACGGTGCCATGGTGCCACCTCCGTTGCCATCGCAAGACAGTGGTGTGAAGAAATGTCGAAAGTATGGGACCTTGACATTGGGAAAAATATGGCTATTAAGCTAATGGAGAGGGGACATACCCACGTTGATGTTGCAAAAGAATTTAATCTGCTGAAGAGGCTCTAGAACTATAGCTGAAAGGAGTACTGGTAAAGAATTTGCCCTTGTCGGGAGATTTGCTTAAGCAGAAAGCCGAGACATTTGGCCTTCGTGGCTTTAAGGAGCATGGGAATTCAAGAAAGTGTGTGGCGAAAGTGGAGTGATAGACAAGGCCATTATGTCCGTCTACCGTGTAACCAAACAAGTCCCTGCTAGAAAAATATGCTCATTTGGACATGTTTAATTGTGAGGAGACAGGGCGATTTTTCAGGATGCTGCCTGATCGTACCTTCGCATTTTCGGCTTAATCTTGCACAGGGGTTTAAGCACAGCAAAGAAAGGATTACAGTGATGGTCAGTGCCAACGCACTAGATGCAGAAAAACTGCCACTTGTATTCGGCAAAGCAAAAAAACCCGAGATGCTTCAAGGCAGTAAAAACCCTCCAAGGTGTGAATCGCGCAATCTTTGTTGGAAGAATACCTACACCAACTTGACCAAAAGCTTGGGCATGAGAAAAGTTTCTTGTGACAACTGCGGCACGCACAGTAATGTGCCAAACCTTCAGGCTACTCGTCCGGAATCTTTGCCTCCAAGTACAGTTGAATCCCAATAATTTGAACTCGAAGGGTCCCGAAAGTTTTTTTCAATTAAAAATTTGATCTAAAGGAAGCTAAAGGGAGGACTTACCTGCAGTGGCACATGTGCCTTAAGCTAACACATGAGTGGGAAGTTTCAGAAGATTTATTCACGTGTATTTACAAATTACAGTCAACGTCCGATTTTTCAAACTCCTTAGGGGCTGTGAAATCGTAAGAAAAATCGGGCAGTCTGAAAAAATGAATGCATGCCTATTACTGCCCCAATGGCTCAAACCGCCACAGGCATGTCCGAGATAGCTCTAAAGACCTGCCAGTACACTTATTAGACGTATTGGTGCTCGTACTGTGATAGACTGCGGATGCACACATGTATAATTGAAGAAAACATACCATCACCAGTGACATAAAGGTTACATTTTTGAAACTTTTCCCTGTTCCGTGTATTCTCATTGTGACACTATGCATTATAAAGATAGGTTCAAAATAAATGTGCGCCCTGTGCGGCATAATTGTAGAATGGATGCTGCGTGAAGTAAGCCAGTAGAGTTGATGCAGTTAATGAGTGGTGGGCACAAATTTGAATGGCAACTTTAACAAAAACTTATTTGTCATGAAAAGCATTCTTTTCTATGCTACACTCTTAGACAAGAAGTACACCTTTTGGGGTGTATATCTGCCACACAACAATCGTCATATGCCTTGCTTGCGTTTCCTTTCTTGAAAACTCTGCGTCCTCTACTTTTCTGTTGGGAATGCTATGTCATGCTGATAACGCGCATGCCATTCGTTACTGGGAAGTACCAGGCTCACAGCGTTAAAGAAAGGAAATGCGGACAAGACAGATGATGTTTATTGTTGTGTGGCAATAGGGTGTAATCATGTTTTAGAGTGTAGTACAAGCACAGGTTCTCTTTCCAGAAAAAAGTGAACCCTGACCTTGTCGTCGACATAAAGCCAAGCCTTCGTCAGCGGAAGTTGCAAGAGGAGCGCTTTCGACGACAGCTGAAGGAGGACTTCTGGAAACACGAGGAGGATCGGTGGAGAGCAGAGATGAGGTTTGTCTCCCAAGATAGCTTGTGATTGCTGTTGTCATACATGAGTATCACATGCAGCTTGGTACAACTACCTGGCTGTACATTCTATAAAATAATTCGGCACGTGTTCTTAATGCAAATTGCCATGTTTGTAGTGTGAGTCACTTTTTTAGTGCATTGTCATTCTAGTACAGCAAGCATTCAAGCCTGCTTGCTGCTTAAAAGCCAAATGAGAAGCACCTCAACATCAAGTTAAAGATGTGAAGGTGCTTAGGCACATAGAATGCGAGTGCCGAATTGCGCTTGCCTGATGTGTTGCTTAGACAGGAAAATGAGGGTTGAAGAATGTTCCAAATTTCGCAGGTTTACCGAACATTCTGACTGAGATGACAGTTCAGATAATGTTGAAACTCCTATACTGTACACTAAATGCTTCTAAGGATAATTTGGATAAATCATTATCTGTTTTACAGGTTCTGCTAAAGGCTGCATTCAGGCCTAGTAGGTTTACGAACTCCAGTGGATGCCTTTCCAACAAATTGCCAGGGAAATGACATTGCCTATTTGCTGTGTGTGATGTCTCAAGTGTGTATTGGCAACTCGGAAGGGCCATGGGGATAAGGAAATTAGATGATTCAATTCCTGGGTTATTACCTCATTAATACAATCCTGTTTCCTACAATTTCTCGGCGCCAACGTTTGCGTTCAAAGGAGAAAAAATAAATTATGCGTCAATACCATCGCGCTTCTTTTCTTACCGGTTAAGATTTTGCAGCAGAACGCGCTCTTTGCAGCAATATTCAGTACATAGCCAAACTGCTGTGAAAATGGCCTTGGCACGCCTGATCGCAATCAAGAGTAGCAGGCACCGGAAAATGTGAAATGAAAATGCTGACATGCACTAGGTTTTCTCTTCCGATACCAGCAAATCTCCTTGTGGGTTGCATTCGCAGCTGTTGCTGCCAACCCTATTGCAATGAGCATCTTCACCCATGTTTGACAGCACGTGGGGCACAGTGCCATTGGAAGCATGCTGCACACTTTTGATGGGTAATAATCCAAACAGGCCACCATTCTCTGCTGCACGTGGCAAGAAGTCGGCATTATATTTTGCTCAAGTGGCGGTGTATTCTGGTATCTTGCCGAAGCCACAAAACTGACAACGCATATCTCGGGCCTCTTGTGCAGCAACAGTTAGCATGACGCTTCGCATTACATAGGTGTCAACTACAATTAACTCTACCAAACATTTAAGTGACCTTTAGATGTACTTTTTGAGATATGAACAAGTATTTGTTCTTTGTTTCAGCAGAACTGTCAATACAGTTGGGAGTACGGTGCAGTCCACTTATATCTGTTATAACAATGAGTCGACTTCAGTATCAACTTATGCATTAGGGCTATGAGAAAAAAAAAAGACATATATAACCGACAATGTTATTCACCACATGCCGAATATAACGATCGAAATTCTGCCTTTTGGGCTCTTTCCATGCAGACTAATTGTGAAATCTGCGCTCCCCTTAACAGAGAGTATTGCAAGTTGGCATAGCGTACCACAAGATGGCATCAGCTGCTTTGAGTTTGCATCACTGGCGAATGTTCAGAGAGACAAAAAAAAAAGGAAACTGCGCCTACTCTCCCTCTCTATAGCCTTCCTCTCTTCCTCAGCGAGTGCCGAAATGCACCACGGAAGCAGTGGTAGATGCATCGACAAAGCGCAAAGCTGTGTCGCTTGAGACGAAGCTGCAAATCTTTCAAGACTCAAAGTATGAGCTCACTGAGCTGATTATATCGAGAATTCAAGGCTGGCACCAGTGACCATGCCGATCAATGGGAACAGCAGGCTTTGCACGTCAAGGCAAAACTCTCCTATGTGTGACGCCAATGCATTGGCAGCCGCTGACAATACCAAACTCTGGGAGCACGTCACTACTGGTGATAAAGTAGATGGTGCTTCGATGGGTGCAGATAGCACTGCCTTGTTCTGCGAGAAATCTGACGGGTCGATTGTCGTGACACAGATGGCGGCGTGGTGCGACGGAGGTGACGACAGCAGTGGCAGTGAGGACGAGATTTACAGTGGCCCATCTTTGACACCGACCCCAACATTATTTACACAGTGCACTGTCGTCGATCGAGTCGCTCACTGATTTCATGCATGCCAAATTATAGCCACCAGTGTTCATGCAGCTGCTGGATGCAATGCACACCGCCATTGTGAACCTGAAACTTCCATGAAAACAAATGCAGATTTCTTACTGTTTCAGCACGCTTAACACTTGACATGCTGCTTAGAGGTATAAATAAATGTTTCATTTTTCAAGCCCACTTTGTAAAACGCCAATTTTTTGTCGTAAGTAGCAAATCTTGTTTCGAAGCTACGAAGGTATGTTCGGCAGCTTTTATTTTTAAGCAGTCCAGATATAGTGGTGATCGGTTATAACGATCTGATTTTTCGTTCTTGATATCGTTATAAGTGGACTGCGCTGTATTGCATGGGGGTACCGTGTCGCACAGGAAAAGAAAAAAAGGAAGGCCATCATTTAATGTAATTTGGCCCCAGCGTGTTTCTCAGAGCAATGACATTCAGCTGGAACCCCCCTTTTATCCAGGATGGTGGAAGAAGAGGAGCGGCTCTACTGGGAGCGGCAGCGCTATGAAGATGAAATGGACCGCTGCCGCTTCTTCGGCCGAGGCCCAGGACCCATGGGGCCCATGCCGCCGTGGGGACCGCCCATGATGGGGCCCCCAGGACCCATGGTAGGGTGGCCCCGCCACTGTCCTTGCCCACCCTTGCCGCCGCCGCCACCACCAATAGGGTGGAGGCATCGCTCCCGAGGTGGCAACAACCAGATTGGCAACACCACACACCCAACGCGCGTGGGGGCCCAGTCTGGGCAGGTACATCATGCAGTGCGAGACCAGGCTTGCCTGTTTGAAGTGCCCTCCTATGGGTCCTCTGCTGTGGTGGGCGGGAGGAGGGTGGGACGCTATGTGGGGCACACGTAGAGCCTGGTGGTCCCATGCTGGTTTCTGTGCCTGGTGGCTGCTTTCCATGGGCAGCTATCCTTGCTTGTAAAGATTGCCAGTTCTGAAGGTTCAAATATGTAGCTCAGTTTCTTTTTAAAGTGGGACACATTTGGGTGACGCAAGCAGCTGGTAACATTTACAAGCAAGAGCACAGAAAGCACAAATGACGTGGTTGCTCTTTGCAGTGCTTGCCAGTAGCGGAGCTTTTAAGGGAGTGAAAGTTCGCTTCCGAAAATTGATGATGACCGTACACAGTGATTGTCTATGTGGATCTCGAAGCAAAATAAAGAACTTCAAAATGAAATATGTAAAGGTGTTAGTGGGGGAACAAAAGGTGCTGATGATCCTTGTTCTCGTCACTTGAATTGGCTGCCACGAGGCAGTTGTTCCTTGACACAGTGGCTGAGAAATCCATCATTACCGCAAGTAGTTGCCAGCCTTTAGGGCAAAAATGGATTGGTTGACCATTTCTAATGCAACTTAGAAAAGGTAGGAAGCAGGGGTTAGATTTGGTGGCAGTTCAGTTCCTATAAACTATTTACATAACTACGCTCGAGCAAAGTATCCTTCAGAAACATGGAAGGTACTGTCACATGTCGTATTCAACTGAAGTTGCTTGAGATAGTGTCTGAAAAATTAATTGGAGTCTCTATTACACGGGCTATAGCCACATAGAACTGCTTAACTATTTCCAAGATGCTGGATTTCGTTTCTAGAACATGCTGGAATTTTCTAGGTTCTGGCTATACATTTCTATATGAGCACTGTCACTGTTCTGACTGTGCATGGTCAAAGGCTTCAATTAATGCACAGGATTGCTCCTATAATCTTTCATGCGGTAACATCATAGACACTGTGCTAGCGCAGCGCTTACTGGACTGAAGATTGAGGTACTGTGTAGGTGGAAAGCTCAAAGCTGAATTCTGTGCAATGAAGCCTAAACTGCAGATGTCCAGCTGTGTCACAAACCATCTGTACATTGCAGCATTGTCACATGCACACAAGCCTTTGACAGACATGGAGCACACAAAGTGACTCAATTGTTGTGACACTTCATGTAGATGTCAGTTTGCTGAAGTGCACTGAGTAAATAAATATTCTAAAATGCCAGTGTAAAAACTGATTTAACGCTTTAAAAAAAATTTGTTTGATCATTTGGACGCACAGTAGAACCTCTGTAAATGAAATTGCCTAAAGGGGCCATGACTCCAAATTTATTTTAGCTTAAGTTGTCTGTGCATGTTAAACCCCCTATGTATTCCCACAGCAAGCTGGTAAAAGTTGTGTGTGTGTGGTGTAGTAGAAAATTTCTATTTGAAAATTTTAATGTTGCAGTCAAACCGTAAAGCAGTCAGGTGACAGTGAATGTGACAAAATGAATGGGCACCCCTGGAAGCGGCTTCCTTGAGTAACAAACTGGTCTCAGAGGCCAGGCTTTTGTATGCTGCAAACACTAAAAGTGATAACAGGAGTTATGAATACGTCATAGCTGCATGTGGCTGCCGGGCGTCACCTTCACTTTTGCATGTGTGTCTTGGCCCACCTCTGCGGTTTGCTACTGCTTTTTATTGCGCAAGTGAAGGAATTGCGACCACAATTCAGCAGCAATTTTGTTGCTACGCCATTGGGTGCTAGGGCGTGCAGAGAAACACTTGCGATGTGGTCTCGAACTGTTTCAAAGCCGACGACAGAGGTGGCCTCTCATTTACCGACGTCACACAGCCTTGCCAAAATGCCGTTTGCTGTCGGTGGGAGCATTGAGAGGCAGAGATTTCAAATCGAAATTTCACGTTAAAATGTGCTCGGAGAATCTAGTTTTCTTTGTACCTGAGAGTGTAGGGCAAAATATAGTTAAATACAGATATAAACTGAGAACTGTCGGATGAGAACAAGCTTTAAAGAACATTTTCATAGATTGATATATTTCTTGACACCAGTCTTCTATCTGGAAGGCCATCTTTAAAGAAGGCTGCGGCAAAGACTCGCACAAGCAAACATTCGATAGATTTTTAATGCATAGCACATACTGACCTGGACAGCAGTGCCACTCGCCCCATAGAGAACTGAAGTAAGGACAACCAATATTTTGGACCATTTGCCGAATGTTGTTCGGATATTTGGACTCCCTGTGCTTGACAGCATGTTCAGCCATTGACTGGGGCAGTAAAAGGTGTAGAAGGATACAACTTTAAAAAATGGCAGTTGGCTACCAAGGCACACAAACTGTACGGGGTCTTGTTAGTCCGCCAGCCAATTGCAGAAGCAAACAAAATCGTCTGCGACATTTTCAAAATGGCGTCATACGTGATACCTCTGGAGCATCTGCTGTTCTTCAAGTCTTTCGCTAAGGTGTGCAACAGACATATTGTATGGAATCTGAGTATTTTACTCTATTAAAAGTCCGTGGCCCAGTTCATTTCATTGCTGAGCCTGTTTTGCTCATGAAACTTCACTGCCAACTGAAGTGAAACTTCACAATAAATAGTTGCAGCGATGCAAGCGTTTTATTCCACTCCAATAAAGAATTAGGCTTTCACCATTCCACTATAATATGTGAATGAAAATATATAAAATTATGCCTAATATTATTATTTTTGTGGTCATCGCCTTATATAGGTAACAAAGTTTGATGTACAAACTATTTGCAGCCTCCTGGAGGAACAGTGGCTGGCGGTCATGAGGGTGTGGGTGGGGCTTCACTGCAGACTTAAGCTGTATCTGACTATAGTATGTTTTTGTTATGATACATCACCATTTCCTCCTCAAATCCGAAATCGGCGAAGTCTAGTCCATTTAGTGACCGTTAATTGTGACTAAAGTACGATTTGCATGGGCCTCCCTATCATGAGCACAGTGGCTCGCCATGACTAGATATACAGGACAAACTAGCTGCTACATTCACTTCGTTATGATTAGCATATCTAGCTGTTTAAGGAAGTGTATGACATGTAGTGGTGCATCTCTGCACATCTTTCTTAGTAAAACGAAACTTTGTTAATCTAAACACATTTCTTCTGTCTCTTGAGGTTCTGTTTAACTAGATTCTATTGTACTCACAGACACTGTTGTCCAGGAAATGCTTGTCAGTTGTATGTTCAAAGATGTCTGCACAAAGTTTCATGAAATACAGTAAATTCCACTAAATCGGCTCTGGTTAATTTGATCCCCCACTTGTCATGCACATGCCTGACCCCTATGGTCATCTCAATAGGAACTCCTTTAGTGGCAGCATGTCTCAGCGGAGCTTAGGGGATGGTGAATACATAGCCTCCTCTTGAAAATGCCCATTTTCAGCCTGCCCTAGAAAGATGTTCAAGCAATAACTGTAGCTGACAGTACCTTGTATGGTATTTATTAGGGGTGTGTGAAATTAAATTTAAATTTTGAAGCCAATTTGAATAATGAAAACAGTGCGAATTGAATTTCTCAGATATAGAAATATTATTGGTTTTGCAAAGTTCGGTTTCTTCACCTACCAGAAGTAGAAAAAAAAAAACTGGCTGTGGCTTAGCTAAGGTTAAGCCCAGGATGCGAAGCATACTAGCCTTTATTTTAACGCGACAGCGTTAAGGAGCTCGTGTCGCAGAAAAGCCGGTGTCGTCGGCGTCGGCTCAGCCGTGCGGCACTTGCTCAGGCGCACATTTCGTTGTCGCGCCAAACGCTGCGTTGCTCGACGCTCACCACGTCCGATGCAGGGCGCGTAGTCGCCGCGCTGTAGCAAAGCCACCTAGAAACAGTCTCTATTGCACGCCGCAACCTTCGCTTCTCATTCCAATGAGCAGCTCTGTCTCCAGGAGGCACCTCACCTCGTGAGTGTCTAGCAGAGGCAAGCACAGCTGCTTATATACCGCCGCGAGCGATGGCGCGAGTTGGAGCCCCGTTTCTCCTCTGTCGTGACGTCACGATGTCACGTGGTCAGCCTTGAAGGCGACGCCGCGAGCGACGGCGCGAGTTGGAGCCCCGTTTCTCCTCTGTCGTGACGTCACGGTGTCACGTGGTATTGAAGGCGACACCGCCGCACCTGAGGAGCTGGGTTGAGCTCTAGTATTATGCTTCGCATAAAAAGCAGGTTTATTGCACAGCAAATGACTAACAGGATATTTATGCTTAGTGGTTTTCTATAGTAAAACACTTCCGTTGGACAGTATCATAACTAGTTATTTAATGTCTTAAAGGAAAGATAGCTGTTTGACATGATCGGGGGAGCAGTGACATCCTGCATGTCACAATTTCTCCAGACACCGAAAAGAACCGCTCACTGGACACTTTAGTGTCTGGTGTCAGCAAGCTCATTGCAAGCCGAGCCGACAGTGGGTGCTATGCTTGCACCATTCGCATGAATCTTCTTTTTGGCCCAACATTTCATCATGCACATATCTTTCAACTTGTGCTTGTGGCAGTGTAAATTGCTGGTGGATGAACTTATCAGTCTTTTGACAGTGCAGTCTTGGAATGTGCTTCAGAAGCTCTTGTTGTTGAGGGCATATCTGGGTTTCTTGCGGTTGAAGTATTCCTTCTTTTTAAAGCCATGGTTTTTCATCCAGTTTACCATTGAAGCATCCTGGTGGTACTCAACTACTATAGAACAAGGCTCTAAAACATTGTCAAGCATTCTGCTTGGTGAAATTTGTAGCTTGGACACCATGTTTTAAGCACTGAGCCTGGTTAGCATCAAACAGGTTCTTGGCAGCTTTTGTCCAGATGCATGGAGAGGCAGCACAGTGTGGGTACTCCAGCTGTTAGTGTCAGATAGCCACAAGCACAGGCAGGGGCCCTGTGGCAGTGCCCTCCCTCTTACATCTGCTATGCTTCGCATAACACAGTTGTGCTGCAGCGCAGCCGACCTAATAACAGACGAACATCCATTTTTGGTACTTTGAATATTTAGATAGTATAAATCTTTTGAAACTTCGACTTTCCATTCAAATATTTGTACTTACCTTATTCTAATTCGAGCCCTCCCCCCCCCCCCCTTTTCTTCACAAAAATTGGGCTGGAGATTGCCTGTGTAGTATAACCGAACGCAAAACCGAAAACGCCTTCACAGCATTTTTTTTGCTTTATGGCTCAACAGAGCTATTCTGCGGTGGAGCTGTTCTCCAAAAGAAACTACATGCCCTCGGGCAACACCTATGGAACCTTGCCTATTTTTCTTGCTGTAAAATTGGTCGCACATTAGGTTTCTACTTTGAGCTTTAATATCATTACTGTGTTTTGTACTTTGGACTCGTAGAAAGCGGGCACACATTTTATTTGTGGCCACAGTTTGCTCTGCGTGCGATTGTCTTTGTATGCAGCTGGTAAAGTCGGTTTGCTCTATCTAGCTATGCGAATGTTGGCAGGTGTGTGTGCAAGATGGTTAAGGTATTAGCTAGCATCAACATACAGTTCTTGGTCTCCAGTTAGTGCAGTTTCACCTCACCCTCTTGGTGGCTTTGGAACTGGGACAATATGCATGTCAATGCTTAATATGGCAACCTGCATACATCTGAGCAATAGCACAACTTGTTCCCTCAACTACTAAACCTTTATGTGCCTAAAGATTTACTAAAGTATGGGTCATTGCGTTGTGTCGGGCATTGTTTTCATCTCGTATCTGCCGGCAGCAAAAAAAAGCTGGTGCAATGTGAATTAAAGCATAGCTCTGAATCCCCTTGGCTTCTCATGATAGCGTAACAAAAGCCAAGTGCAAATTCAGGTTTGCTTTATTGCATGCATTCGAGGCATGTGTTTGCAAAAGTTAGATTTGTATGCAATGTCAAGACGAAAAAATGTAGCAGTTTGTTGCGTCATGCACCAAATGCTTCATGCTAGATATCATTGCCCTGCCTTCATAAAGACTGCTTAGACTTATGCCATTGCAGTTTTCATGGTGAAGCATCAACAGCACTGCAGCTATTGGTTAAAAAAACTTTGCAGTGTGAATTGCATCTTTTGCTCTGCTTCTACAGTTTTCAATTGTGAATGTGTGTGTTTTAGCCCTGCAGAAGCAAATTTAGACTGCTGTAGCACTATCTTACCAATGGCTGTTAATATGGTACTGAAGCAATGTTGGCACTTATTGTGCAGAATGGATTTTTTTGCCAGGATTTAGCATAAACTTTTCCCCAGTCAGATGGCTTCCATCAGGTATTTGTTGCATGCATGGTGGAGTGTCAATTATGCCACAGCACATTGCACTGGACATTTTAGTTTGTGGAATCAGTTGTGAATCTACACATGCCCCTTGATTGATGAGCAGGTGTGCAGGTGGCACTGCAAAGATCAGTACACTTCATTGGCAGCCTCATGTGTTCCCCATTTATCATAAGAGGTTGATGTAAAATGGAGCGAGGTTAAATTTGCCGCTAGCATGCTCCTCGATATTGTGGCATCCTTAAAACGTTCTTACGGGGTGCCCCTTTACGAGATGTCGGCACTAGATTTTACTGAGCAAGTATTATTGACATGCCGAACTAGCATTGCGCATGCTAGATATGTATCTCCTCACTTTTGTCAGTCTCTTTGTTGTTACTAATTCCAATGGTGGATTCAACCTTCTGCTTTTCATTATTCATTGGAAAGTGAATCTACATTCAGAAACATTCTTGGTGGGTGAGCCACTCAGATGCTTTGCCTTAGGTAAATTTATAACAAAATGAAAGCTAGTTAGTCTTCTCGGCCGGAATGTTTTCATTCAAGCGAAAATTTTTGTATTGCATGCATCTGAATGACTAAAGTCAGGAAAAAAAAATTCCAATTGAAGTTTTTGGCATGAATCGAAAGGTTTTTTCTAACTGTCGAAAACTGTGTGTTCTGTGTGACGTGTGGTTCTTCAGATTTCTTCATTCACAATCATAAGAGTGTGAAATGTGGCCACATATGTGAAAACCATTTGTCTCCCAAGGCTTGCATATGCATCTGGCAACAGGCTACAAAAAATGGAGCAGAGACCTAATGTCGGCCTTATGCGATGCATCGCCATTTGTAAAATTTAAGGGGAGCTATATTTATCTGGGCAAAAGTAGTCAAATCTCTTAATTGCCATTCCTGACATTTCTTCATATAGTCTTGCTTTTCTCTAAGTCGGAAAATTTCTTCAAAACATGATTCCTGCAGGAATCATTGGACCAGGAAGGGTTACGTATGGTATTTACGTGCGCAAGCATTTTGAATGGTGAGCACCAATTGCGGCTAATTGTTGCAGATATTTCACAAAAATTACTCCCCTAACAAGAGTGCAGCTGATCAGCAGTGGTTGAAGGGATGCCATAGTTTTTTTTTTCCACGAAAGGACTTAACAGAACACTGGTCCCCTTGTCGGAATGTTGGCTGTGAAATCACTTGTTGATTACTTTCAATCACTGTCTTCCTACGAACCTTTCTCGTTTAAAGTACAGCTTGTATTTTTGAAGGCACACTTCAACAAGCTCGTTTGTGTTGTGGTTTCAGCCAATGCCCCGCCGCCCAGACTCCGTGGATGATCGCCATGTGATGGCTAAGCACTCCATGATTTACCCCAAGGAGGAGGACCTCGGACAGGTTCAACGCATGGTCACAAACACAGAGAAGGCTCTGAAGTTGGTTTCAGACTCCCTTGCCGAGGTGTAAGTGATCCCTCTCTCTCTTCTGTGGTGCTACATCTCTCTTGTCAGTTATTGCTAATTTTGTCAATTATATCATCTGCAGAGTTGAGCCGAAGCCTGAGGCCGAAAAGCCAGCTGACGATGCCAAGAAGACCGAAGAAGGGTCAGTAAGCATGGGCCACGACCATGCCCTCCTGAATTGCTTTGTATAGCTTGGCTTGAGTGCGGTTTTGTGCATGGATGGCCATGTGTGCGATCTTAGTGTGTGGCATATTTAGAGCATAGCATGTTTCTGTGCTTGTCATGTGTGCTTTTCGTCTATTTCGCAAGAGGTCACTGATTTGAATGCAGTAGCTTTGAAATCGCTGAAGTGAAAATTTTACATAATAGCAGTTTCAACTTTTTTTCCCATTCCGTTCTTCTAGGTAATTATGTTCAGCATCCAAAGTTTGTAGACAGCGAAATCTGAGAAAGCGTTATATTTCCAAGCGGCTTGCGACATGCCATTAAAACAATATGCGGTCATTTGCATCTTAGTCATGGAGTACACGTTTGCATGCCAACTTTTTGTTGTTTCTGTAATTGTAGGCATTGAAAAAAACACACAACCAACAGCTGTGGTAAATTAAGGCCCTTGCATGCTCTATGTGGCTCCTTCCCGCTTTGATGTGAAGAGTTTTTCTACACACGACCACATTGCTCAAGGCACAACGTTGACTGGTTGTCAGTTGTGCTGTGTTTCACGTCTTCACTTTTTTTTTTTTTCCAATGTGCAATGCCCCCCCAAAATACCTTTTCCTTTCTTCTATGCTTGCAGCCAATAAACCTGTGTCTTTAGACTTGACCATTCTTATGCAAGAAATGTGGCCTGTCTGACTACAGTAAATGAAGATTTATTTCATTAAAACCTCCTTAATTTGTGTAACTCGAACTTGGCCTTCAGTTCCTGCATGCATGTGCATTATTTAATGGAATTAAGCACTGGTATTTGAATTTGGCCACAGATCGCTAATTTCGACAACTTGGAGCGCCACAACTGTGCTACTCAAAAGGTGCTGGAAAGAAAATGGTGCTGGCATCCAACCAAAACAAATCAGCTAAGCACCCGTCGCCATAGCTACCAGCAGAAATCTTACAGGAGCGATAGAAATGCCGGAACGCTTTGTGCTTATTGCTGTCATTATAGCCTTTATTCTTGCATTTACCAATGCTTGCGACACTGCATGCCATCTTAACTGATTGATTGCCGTCCAAGATCGCATTGATAGCAACAGCGGTTTCTTCCGAATTGGTTGCAGCAAGCAGTAGTTTTGTTTATACTCGGTGCTACGGCTGGACACGCAATGTCACAAACTTGGCAGAGGCTGTCCAGGATGAAGAGTAGGCTACATGGCGCCGACAGACGATTTGTTGGCAACCAGCTTAGTGGTGAAAAAATAATCGTGATGTGCAGAAATGAACACGGCAGCTGCGCTGAGAAGGAAGTCACAGGACCTTTGCCGTTGCAACTGCCAATCAGTTGTAAAATGATTGCAGCTTTTGCACTGCCTTTGTGTGAGATAGAAATGGGATTTGATGGTTCATTTAGTAAGTAAAGGTGTTACCATAGTAAGTATTTGTTTATTGCTTTATTGATACCCTCAATAATTACGCATTCAGTTAATTCACATATTTTTGGTCCTGTGAAATCTGAATTAACAAGGATTTGCTATACTTCATAATTATGTGAATTGACTTGAAAACGGAGAAACGGTCATGCTATCACACAAGTCTGTAGTGCTTCAGAATAAAACTACAAGTTTGGTATGTTTATCAAGTCCATCGTTACTTGAGTCTCAAGGCTGGAAATCCATACTAGGCTACAGAAATATTTGGTGTTTTCTCAAATCCTGCAGTCCACAAACCTATGATGCTAGCTGTAACGGCCTATCAATTCAAGTAAATTGCTCAGATTTAGTACTCCTCAATTATACAGTCAAATCCACTTGCAACGTTGCCAGATATAACAATATATCAGTTAAGCTACCACATTTCAGTGCATTTGATTTTCCGACCCTGCCCATCAAAACCGCATCCAGATGTAAAGAATGCTTTGAACCTGATCATGGCGAAAAGAGCATATGTGCGAAGTACTAAAGCATGGGAGCGCGACGAAACTGTGCGACCTTCACGATGAGCAAGCGAGCAACTGTCGCGCACGAATTTTGGAAACCTCGAAAAAGATCATGAACTTTCAAGGCATGCCTCCAGATAGGTGTACAGAATTAAACCGCAGGGCATGCACAGGCGCATGCACTGGTGCAGTATCGGGTGCCACAACGGAGTCACTCATTTTTGCGCAATCGTTTGTGTGACACGACATGCTTTACAGCTGTTTCAACAATTTGGAACAGCCGTGTATGTCCTGCCACCATGCGAACGACTGCTCTTGCATTCCTGTTGACATGGCCCAATGCTACAAGAACACAGCTGCACGCACTGCCACCACGCGTTGTGGCAAAGGATCGGCGGTTACTAGGCTGTTATCAGAACATTCGTTTTGCGGCGCTTTGTTTAAGCATTGCCAATTGCTAAAAATGGTTTGCGATGACTTTTAACCTTTTAAACACCACATTTTTTTTTTTTTCTCTCTCTCGAAGCAGCATAGACAATGAAATTTTACAGCTCTTGTGTGGCTGACGCGCAGTCTGAATGCCGAGACCATGATGTCTTAGACCTTCCCAGAATGGCTTCCAGCCAACTGGGAACAAAAATGACACTGAAAATCTGGTTTTCTATCTAAAATGCTCTTAATGTTGTAGCATTTTGGGCATGACCATATATATTGAACTACTGATATAATGACCACTTTTCACAGAACTGTTGAGCTCGTTATAAATGGGTTTGTTTGTACAAGGTAGTTGCAATATGTAATCTACAATGTGCTCACACGTATGTGGAATGCGGCTTTGCAGGAAGAAGGAAGAGCAACCGCAGCGCCTGCTGAAGGGTGTCATGCGTGTCGGCGTGTTGGCCAAGGGCCTTTTGCTGGCAGGAGACCTGACTGTGGGCCTGGTGGTCATGTGTTCTGAGAAGCCTGGCCGCACTCTGCTCGCACGAGTGGCTGCTTTGCTACCCAAGCATCTTGCTGTAAGTGGCCCTTTTCGTTGACCTGTGAACTCCATTTGCATTTCCTTGCTAAAAAGGAAAGGTAAATTGTTAGCTGAAATAAATAAAAAGCGAACTGAAATCTTTGTTTTGAGCCAATGGCACAGAATCGATAGCAGTGGTTGGTGACTTCACAAATTTTGTATTATGTTAGCATAGCATATCTACACAGCTTTTGTGTGGAAGAACTCCTCAAAAGCTCTTGAGCAGGGTCCAAGGTAAATGTACGCATGGTAGCAAAGCTGCCGTAGATGTCCTGCGATGGCGACTTGCGGAGGCATAGCAGCACCATCTACATTTCGCGAGGCCAATTTATTGGTGTAAAAGAAAATTGTTTGCCGTTTGAGACATCTTGCGCCAAGTTGTCTACTGCGCCAGCTCACATCACATTGCATATACAGTCGAATACGGATATATGGAACCCACATATATCGAATTATTGTTTGTATCAAACTCGTAAATTATCCTCTTGAAAATTCCGTGTGAAAGTATTCAAATTCATATGTTTATGTCGAACAGTATTTTTACCTGCCATTGGATATATAGAATGCCACGCGAGCTCAGCACTCTCTGCACCCGTGAGCTCCGCGGCACTGCACCTCTGCGAAAACCTGAAACGCTCCAAAAGTGTGAGAGCGATAGGGAGGGAGGCTTGGACTGTACTCCCACTGCGCACGTTCTCCAACTTGTGGAGCAGCTTTTTTTCTCTCTCTCTCTCTCTCTCTCTCTCTCTCTCTCTCTCCCTCTGTCTAATTCTTCCCCCCCCCCGCATAACCATAGTGATTGGCTCGGTAAAAGTAAGAGTGCAGGAATGAAGGGGCCGACGGCCTCCTCCTCTTGCCCCCCCACCTTCATTTTTATTTTACGTATGTATTTATTTATTTATTTGTCATTGCATTTTCCCGAGTTTTGCTCAGCCAGCCACAGCTCGCGCCTTTCGTACATCGCTGTCGCTCCCGGAGGTGGCCATCACGAGCGCTTCGATGAGCAAAGTTCGCGTAAGCGTTTTGTGCTCACAGCTAACATGGATGGCTCTCGAAAGCTCCAGCCCTTTGTGCTCGGTCAAGCGAGGGCACCGCGCTGCTTCGAAAACTGTAACCAGCTCCCTGTCTGCTACGCCTTCACTAAGAAGGTGTGGATGACGCGTCAGCTGTTTACAGAATGCCTGCAAGTGTGGGACGTCGAACTGGACAAGTCAGGGCGTCATGCTTGCCTTCTGGTCGATAACTGCTTAGCCCATCACACCACCTGCGAGCTCGAAAACATTGAGCTCGTTTCAGCCTGCGAACACCACAGGGAAGCTGCAGCCGCTCGACCAAGGCATCATTAGGTCGTTCAAGGTCGGTTACAGGCGCCGACTAATTAATGGGCTTTTGGTGAACCTCCACATGGGCACCAAGCTTAAGGTTGACCTGCTTGTCAATCTCTTTCACGGCTGAAAAAGAGTAGCCTTGAAACCAGTGGGTGCAGCAATTATCATGTATTAAAAAACTAAGCAAATGCGTACTTTTCTGTCGCCTAGGTTCATCATAAAAAATTTTCTCTCAGAAGGTGTAGTAAATCCAGTAATGCTCATTTTCTCCTGCACCCTCTTGAGCAGATCGAACGCTCTCTAAACTGCTACAACAAATCTTAATCTGGCGTTATTAAATTCATTTGAAAACCATGTACTTCACTTTATATTTTGAAATACAGTCAACGACCAATTTTTCGGACCCTCTAGGGAACGTAAAAACGTCCGAAAATTCAGGCAGTCCGAAAAAATGAATGCATGCAAAAAAACGCACCCTTTTTCTTTTTTTCTCAGATCTAGAGGTAAAGGGTGAAGTAACAGGCTTCCGAAACCCTGGCACAGCATCAGTGAAGTGGCTATAAAAAGAGGCGTTCAAAAACTCTGTATGCAGACGACTTGCTGTATGCAAAACTATGTATGCAGCCGGTTTATTATGTACATGTGCATCGTCGAGCAGCCGGTGTTATTGCTGCAGTGGCTTGAAGAACTTGTTGATTGTTGTTTTGACGGCGTTCTGGTTGCATGCGATCATATTCGCCTCGATCTGAGCAAGGGTCATATCAGCACTGTACACCGATAAGAGTCAACAGTGCTCGCGTCAACTCGGCGCTTGTAGGCGGCGCAGGCACTGGCTCCTCATTTTCAACATCGGAGTCTTCTGAATCCCCCACAACCTGACGGACTATTCCCTCGTCAGTGAGTTCTGCGGAGAAGTTGAGCTCATTGTCAGCGTCAACAAACTGTTAAAAAGTTATTTCCGTGGGTATGGAAACCCCAGCAGAGCGGAGGTCGTTGATCACGTCGTCCGACGGTACTACTGCTTTCCGCGCTTCGATGCCATCGGCGAGGACGACGAAGACGGAGTGGCCGCCATCGAAGACGAGCGAAATCCTCAAGTTGCGAACAGTGGAGTTCGCTGACGAGCGTCGAAGCACCTAGGCCTAGCGTCGCAGAGCATATTTGACACAACAGCACAACCACACACCACGCTAGCCAAAACGTGGCCTGTGCAAACAAACAAACAAAATGGCGCCGCTCCGGAAACTCCGCCGAAGGCGGAAGTGCGGCGATGAACATAGCCAGCGTGGCCAGACCAAATCAGTGTGTGACGGCTAGATTCGGCTAGTTGTGGTTCAGAGCGGTGATATGCTTCGGCTGCAAGTCGATTTCCTTCACAAGGGCGCTGTGCGAGGAGCCAAAAGTCCTTCCGTCCGTCAAAAAGTCCGGAAAATTGGACGGCGGGGGGTTCGAGCGTCCGAAACTTCAGATGTCCTTATACATTGATTCTATGGGGTTCGTGACGGTGCCGCGAAGACGTCCGAAATATCAGGCATGTCCGAAAATTTGGGCGTCCGAAAATTCAGTCGTTGACTGTACATCGGTTTATTTTGACTGATTTTGTTCCGAACGCTAGCACCATGCTTTCCGTAAAGCGTGTCCAGAAGGAAACACTAAAAAAAGATTGTCGGTGCTGTTGACACTGCGCAACACCTCTTCTATAAAAAGTTTCATCTTGGTAAAAGACTACTTACGTAAAAGCGTTTTCGTGTGACAGAGGTATAGCATGAATTCAGAGCAATGGGTTCACCCAGATTTTGAACTGAGTAGTAAATGCACATGCCCTTAGTACAGTAAAACCTCGTTAAACCGTACCCTCTTAAACTGTATTTCGTTTAAAAGTAGGAAAGTCAGACCAGAGGCCACATGTACATAAAGCCCCACATCTCAAAACACCCCAGAAACTACAATTTTGGTGGCTTTTAGAGAACTGAAGAGAACGTGAAACTTTGAGAGCTGTTTTCTTGAAACTGTTTTTTTGCCTTTCCGCTCAGTTTCTGGAGCTGATTTCTTTGTTACTGTTTAGCATATTTTGAATCCTTTTTTTCCACGTTCCTTAGGGTGCAGTGCAGGGCATGACATTCTCACTTTCTTTACTCTTTGTAAGGTTACGATATGCAAGGCTGACACGGTCTTCAGCAGGCATTTAGCTATGTAGCCAATACTCAACGAGCCTTCCATTGCGTTTAAGCTCCCCAGGCCCTCCAAGAAGTTTAACAAAAATTCTGCTCAATTAAGTTCAATAGAATGTTCTCAACGTATCACTCTGAAACTTTTATGGAAGCATCATGGAGGCATTTTAAACATTTGTGGCAGTTTTCATCATAATTCATGAAGAAATAAGCAAGTTGATTTTCAAAGCCATGTCCCCCCTTGAAGGGCCCCTCGCCAGGTCTGGCGATTTTGAGCTGACAAGCGCAGAGCATACGATGCGGGATAATGAATGATCGTGTCTGCAAAGTATTACATACGTATACACCGCAGAAGGATCTGAAATTTCAAAACGAACACCGTTTTCACTTCTCGCAGCCGCCGCACTCCAAGCCGGAAGGTGAGGTATAAATGCTAGTGCACCTATGTACTCTTGTTTGTGCTGTGACATCACTCGTGGTGACACATGACTTCGAGAATTATTTAAAGGCAACATCTGTTATCTGTGTAAAATGTGCTCTGTGCGAGAAGAGGCAATTGCAATAGCATGTGGGCGACGCCATCAACGGAAGTGCGCTGCGCCGCAAAAAAGCGAGGAGGAAAAAAGTGGGGCCCATGACATATGCTTCACATGGTCCTCGAGGTGCGATATGGGAGAACGCAAGAAATTTTGCTAGCGGAGGCGAGACAGGGCAAATAGTGTCTTGCTTAGCAATGGAGCTCACCTCCTGAAATCATGTGTTTGCAGAACTGAAATATTTCTGTCTGTGCCATTAATTAGGCTATTCGAAAAGCTTTTGTGATAGAACACTCCCTAGAGGACACGTAACAACTTCCATCGTATAACAAAATTTTGCTATGGGGCCTGGTGAGGGGCCCTTTTAACAAATACACGTCCTCAAGAAAAGGCATTTGGGCATGAAACAAACTGGGAAAAGTGCTTATGCTCGTTATCCTCCTTTGTGTTGTATTTTAAGCCCCTCTCGTGCTCTTGAGTCCTTTAATAGCATGTTGCTTAGGATCAAGTACCTTGAATAGGTCGTGTTTTGGTGCTTGCAGACCGTTTCCCCTGATGACAAGTATGAGGTGCGGGCCAGCCCTCAGGACGCAGCTGTGTCGGTGACAAACAATTCTGATCCCAAGGTTACGGTTTGGGTAACCCTCACATCGCCTGTTGTGCGGGATGGAGAAGCCAGTAACGGTAGGGGTTTGCCTCTCTCTGCCAACTTGGGCACGCTTGCATGGTTGCTACACATAGCACCTTGTGCCCTCTTCAGGAAAAGAGTCGCTAGAAGTGTGCCAAGCAAAGATGCATTTTCTGGTGACAGCCAAAGTGGCTTGGAATGGGCCATAGTGTACATATGTTGTCGTGCTTTTGCAGTGATCATTTAGAACATTTAGTGTTGCCTTTGGTGCAGTCAGTGTAGACGGAATAGCTGAATAGTTGGAATGGAATAGAAGAGCTATTAGTGGTGCTTTTAGCAGGAGATATGGGAAATTGACATTTACCCCTTCGAGGGTTTCATTTTTTTCGCAAGAACTTTTGCAGTGACTGCTAACACTGGTGATTCTGCCCAGCAAGAATTGCAGTTCTCGGGGTGTCCGGGAATATGACGCATAGGTGCAGGTGAATCCCCGCTCCATGGTGGGTGGGAGCGAGAGAAGTGAGAAAAAATTACTCTCAAAGGGTACAGTTAATGCAGCTGTTGTTATTAAGGAATGCTGTCAAAACTTGTCCACACTTGTCACAGCCAGACAAATCTCCTGGCTGCTTAGATGCCAGTTATTGCGCAAATGCTGCTTTGTTGTAGGACAAGGTTATTTGTGTAGGCACGCATTAGCAAGTATTGTGCATAAATTAGGATGGCCATAATTTCGTGCATCTTAGCACAAAATCTTTACTAGGAACCCACTGAAGGTGCCTCACATGGGCAAATTCAGCATACTTGTATCATGGTGCTTCGTGAGCACATTTTGTCAGGATAGTCAGATCAGTTGCTGTCTTGTATACACAGTATAGAAATTCTTTGCCGCCATTTGTATTTGAATTTAACAGCAACTTTAGTTTTGACTCGCTGAGCACGTGTATCACCTAGGCAAAGCTTTCACCATAATAAAGCAGAGTTAAGTATTGTTTGTTGTTTGTATTGCTGATAAAGCAAGCCATACGCCATGTTGCATTACAGAGTCACTCTAAATGGCAGTAAAGCTTTTCTTTCAGTAAATATTTTTACATGAAAAAAAAAAGTGTCTAGTCAATGTAAGTACAAAATAATGCTTTAGCTAGAACTGTGCATTAAAATAACAAATAAATTCACTTCTCTAATTACTGCAACGCACACTTCAACTGCATGTTTCTATCACTTCCCTGCCTTGTGTTGTTCAAAACTGCTTTCGAAGCAAGGCTCAGCCACTATTCCTCAGCCCCAAACCCAGCAGTGTATTGTGCGGCTTTGTGCTCCTACTGGCAGCACTAGATGTAAATGCACATCGCTTAGCACAGTTCTTGTGGCTCAAGTGTGAAATGTATTAGCTAATTTATGTGCACTGTATGCTACAACAAAACTGCTTTCTTCATTGCATGACTTGGACTTTCAGATGGGAATCATGCTTGCCTCTTGTATGTTGCTGTGGTGAAGGGTGTTCCATCGGTATTGTTGGCTTTCCTTCAAGCCATTGGACATCATGCTACGCCACCTAAAGCATCACTGACTTTTTCCTTATATACTATGTGGCCTAGTGACTCTCCCCTCCTCTCCCCCATTTCTTCCCTCTCTTTCGTCTCCTGTGTTGCCACTGTTATCGCCACAAGGGTATATAAAAGCTCCATATGTGCCTATACGGGTCTGTGGAGAATACTGATTGTGAAGGCATATTCGCATTGGAAAGTTACTGCGGTCACACAACATACTGAGGATCAGCAGGCAGTTAGGAGCTACAGAGCAGTTGGGCCAGACAATAAAATTTTCAGCCTTCATCATTGACCTCGACATTGCTATCATAACCTGCATTGGCCACACAATGCAGTAGATAATAAATTTAACTGCAAGAAAAGAATCCGTGAAGAATGCAGCCCCAGCTGCGTGTTTCTGACTTGATTTCATGAGTTTTGCTACGAGGGATGGCATTCTCGGTCATTCATTTTCGGGGATACAGTTGACTTCCATTAATTCTATTCAAATTATCCGGTGGCTCGAATTAAACAAGATGCAGGAAAACATCAGAACACACCACTGAATTATTTGGCAGGATTTTTCCTATTCTAACACTCCCAAATCAAATCCTTACCCAGTTTTTATGTGTCTAAAGTGGAATAAATTTAGGAATGACATTAAACCTCCTAAACAAAGTTATAAATCTGACACACGCTCAATTTTTAGCAAAAGAAAAATGTCTCAACGGTGACAGTTCCTAACGTCAGCTTTATGCAGTAATGCATATGAATGCCACAAAAAGCAGTTTTTGTATTGTGTTCGCTTGCACCACATAGACAATTTCCGGTGCAATTTTTTTCTGAAATAAATAATAAAGCTGCATGTTAGGATCAGGTAAACACCGTAGCAAAGCATGATTCTAGCTACGATTACTGCTAGAAAATATTCCTAGAAGAGGCGGAGCATAGGCGTTTTCAACGGGAAGTGGTGTGTGTTCAACGCAATCACCGTCCCCATACCACTGAAGGTGTTGCTCTGGAGTCACCATAGGGGTCAGGTGTGTGCGTGCCGACTGGTTAAGTTTGAATTATCTGGCGTAATGAAATTGTGGGATTGAAATAATGCAACTTTGGGCCCGTAAACGTGCATGGGTGCCGCCTGGGACTTTGGAATCGAATAAACAGCAGTCAAATTAACGGAAGTCTACTGTACATTTACTTTCATGGTATTTTGAGTTACTATCATGGTGCACTTCTGCAAGCAACAGTATTCCTTCCTGCAAAGTGGCAAGACAGCATGCTTGGAACTCAGCCTGGACATAGTTGTCCCTCATAGACACCAATGCATCCTGTGCTATTCACGAGGAAGCTCATGAAGCTACCCTATTTATTCAAATATTAGGCGAGGATGCATTTGGGGAACTCGAGAAAAGACTCGAGCATGCACTGCTATTATTAGGCAAAAGAGTAGCTAACGGATTGTTCAGACTCGGCGGGGATTTTCCAAGCTACTGATTTACTAACGCAGCCAAAACGCGAAATGGAGACCATGAAATGGGGGGGGGGAGGGGGGGGAGCTTCAACATGCGAAGTGAGGTTTATGTACGAATTTTGCTTTTCGGTGGGACTTCGCAGCAGTGCGAATGTTGCCTTATAGTGTGGCTCCATAGCATAGCAGCATGCATTGCCGTAAAACCACACTACAGTGCAGTCCACTTATTACGATATCAAGAACGAAAAATCGAATCATTATAATCGATCGTTGTAAATCTGGACTGCTGCAATATAAACCTGCCAAACATACCTTTGTATCTCCGAAACCAAACTTGCCACTTGCACTAAAGGGCATTCTATGAAGTAGACCATGAAAAAAACATTTGGCTATTTGTACAGTCGAATCTCTATAATTCCAACTTGAGTTCAAATTAAAAGAAGTTAGAATTAAGGGGGGACACCCCACTTAAATTTTCATTTTTTATTTGTGGCCACAATTTGATAAAACTTCCATCACTTATGTATTTTGACATGCTGATTTCAAATATTCAATTGGTTTTCCCATGCAACAAGTACTTTTCAAAATATAAGCAATTCATACTTTTTTGTATGGACTAATTTGGAGGCAAGTTCTCTCTACAATGCTGGCTGTTAATGAAGGAGACTGGCACATCAAAATGATGTTGAATGATCAGAGGTTGCAGTGCTACAAGAATGAATGTTATAAACTGATTTATGCCGAAGTTACAGCATGTCAAACTTTTGTAAGCAGAAGGCATTAGTGAAACCCTGGAGAAATTATTACTTTTTCAAAATTTCTGTAATGATATTTGTGAATATTTTAGGCCTACTGCACTCCCAATTTGTCCACCTTTCTGAAGAAAAAAGAATTATTGCAATAAGATGAGTAGAACCAGAGATATCGTCACTCCAAAACTACACTACCATCAAAAATGTCGTTTTGAGAAAACGAGAAAAAACATTTCAGGACATGTTCATGGTGATTACGGCAAATGCTTGAATATTAAATTGATCAAGGATGATACAGGGGTCCAACCAGGCAAGAATGAAACTTTTGCTTCTTTAGGGGGGACACTAATTCAAATAATGTTCATGATGTTTTCCATCAATATTCATGAAACTTTCCATTCTTGTTAAGACTTTTGTACTGATTTCAAATATAATTATTTTTCCAATAGGCCATTTAGTTCTGAAGATAAATGAAATTCATTGTTCATAATTTGCAGACACAATAGGGGAAAAAAATGCGCTACGATAGTCGTATTGGCACATGCCTGGGTACTAGAAAACATAAGGAACATAATGGTAGGAATACTATTTTGATATATCAAATATTAGTAATTTTATAGCAATTCAATCTTTACTGTTCGAATTGTGGCTACCCTACTGTCTGATCTAAAGCAGAATTGAAAAATTTTAAAGCATAAATTCCAAAATCTGACCCTACATTGTGTACAAGTGAAAAGTTGGTGTTTCGAGAAAACGAGAAAAAAGGAATGCATTCACTTTTAATCAAAAGTACAGAAATAATTTTGCATTATTTTGCAGTGAAAGTGGCTAAAAGCCACCAGAAATGTAGTGGCTCTAACCACGGCCATCCAAATGCGGCAAAAACATCGTTTAGCGCCGTTCGCCGATTCCCGGTGGCTTGCATCGCGCGCGCGGCAAGGCTGTCGTTCACGCGGGTCGAGCTCCACCCCGACGCGATATCGCCGCAACACGCGCACGTGATAACGATCTTTATGGCGAGGAAAGATTACCGTTTGCTTTTGCCTCCTGCGACGCTGCCGCCGCACACCTTGCACTTGACATCAGTCCGTTCACGGAGTCCTACTGAGAAAAGCGAAGCCTGCCTCGGCGTCGACTGGCGCGGCTGCAACGCCGTCGGCGCGAGTGAGCAAATCCAACACCCGCTTTGTTGCTGGCGTTGACGCAAGAACTCGAAGTTTTTTTGAGCATTCATCTCCCTCTGCAACAAATCCGCACGCTGCAACATTGCAGTGTCACGCCGAACGCAGCCGCTGTCCGTAACGATTTCACTCATTTGTGAGCTGGCTAGGCCTACTTCGGCATCGTCCGCGGTTTCGGCATCATTTCCGGTTGGCGGCGAGCTAGTCTCGATGCTTTCAGAAGGAATGGAGCGCTTTGGAAAGTTATAAGCTGATCGCTTATTCTTTTTGCCGAACTTGTGCCTCGTGGCGAACTTTCCCGGTGGATCGGACATCGTTGGGCATGCGCCAACCAACCTACGAGACGCGCAGTCGCGTCGCCTGCGGAGTGGAGCAGACGATGGGAACCTCGCGCAGCCAACCACAGCACGCGTTTTTGGTCACGTGCGCTAGTCAACGAATCGGATCGCGCGTTCGGGCTTTTTTTCTCCCCGGATTTCAACGTCACTGGCGTACCGACGGAGTCACTTTTGGCGGGAAATTAAAGAAGGAAGGCTCCTCTTTCCAACGAGACCAAGATGGCTGCGATCGCGCGCGTAGAAAAAGAGCTACGCGCCGCGATAAAAAGGGCTATTTTTGCGCGGAATTCAGCCCACAGTGATGTTATAAATTGATATTGCGGACGAAATACTCTTCCCCGAGATTCGAAACTTGGTGAATTAAAGGAATATTAGCTGTAGATATCGAAAATTTCGTTTTCAAGAAATCGATTTTTTCGCGATTTTTTCGCCGCAAAGAGCCGTGTCCCCCCTTAAAGGAAGGTAATTGAAAATAGAGGACTTACCTGCAGTGGCACACGTGCACTGAGCTAACACACGATGCCTGATATTTCGGACTCTCTAGGGGCCGCAAAAATGTTCAAAAAATCTGGCAGCCCGAAGAAATGAATGCATGCCTTTTACCGCCCCCAAGTGCTGAAATCCCCACAAGCACGTCCGAAATAGCTCTAAAGGGCTGCCAGAACACGTGCTAGGCGTATCAGCGCTCATACTATGATAGGAGACTGCGGATGCACGTGTCCATTAAACATGCCATCTCCCGTAACAATTGACCCTTCCAACTTTTCGTACGCTTCACTGCGTAACACTACTGTACTGGGGTGATGCTGACTTACGGAAACCTACATGCAACATGCCATGCTTTCCGCTTTCTGAAGCCATTAGCAAGGATTACAAAGGTGAAGTTGGTGCCATTGCTAACAGCGGTGAATTGTTTTCAATGAACGACATGACACCGAAAAGCAAAAAGCTTCGTAGCGAATGGCGAAGGAGCTAGGCCTAGCCTTGCAGCGATGTGGCTACGGCCGCCAGCAGGTTTGCATGCGAGAACGCTGGTTCGTGGCAGTGAGGTAATAAAAGTGGCGGTGGTGGTGGCTTTGATAATGCTTTTGTCAGACCTGCGGTCATGGCAAAAAGACAGGAAAATCAGATAACGAAGGTTTTTTGCATTCAAAATGTTCGTCGTTCTTATACATTGACTCAGTGGGTGGTACATGGCGGTGCCGCGAAGGCGTCCGAAAAATTGGGAGTCTAGAAAATCTGTTGTTGACTGTATGGGACACCCGTTATTAACAGAAGCAGTCGGTGATGCGCGCCCACACGCCTGCCCACAGATTTCTGCCACGGCTTCTTTTTTTTTTACTTTGCGTGCACCGTTGAGGGGTCTCTCCTGCGCTCTTCCTTGATGGCGGGGTCAGGCAAATGCTGGACAGAGGTGTGACTGTGCGATTTGGCACCCTTATGAGAGCATTGTCGGAGCGTAGTATGTTCGAATTAGTCGTCACAAATGCTTGCACATTCGAATAGCCGAGCTTTTTCACCCAATGGAATGCACAAAACTTTGACAGGGCCACAGCATCAGTTCAAATAAACCGAAAGTTCAGATTAAGCGTGTTCAAACTAACGAGATTCAACTGTACATCTAAAAAGTGTATCAAGCGTTGGGGGCGCGCTGAAATAGTTGGAAATGTGTGTGCACTTGCTTTTGCGAGACTTTCAGATTCACAACTGTGGTGAATAGCGTATCTTCATGGATGTTTTTTCCTTTTTTTAACATAGCCCTAATGTATAAATTCGCACTCATAAGTTGACTCATCATTTAACTAATATATTGTTATATGTGGTATTGCTATAAGTGGACAGCACTGTATAAGGTGAAATTCACACTGCTGTGAGGTCACACCTAGAGGCAAAATTCGTGTTTAAGGTCACAGGTAAACTGTGCCCCGTGTTTGAATAAATAGTTATGTCCTCCGAAAATGAATTGGCCGATAATACTGCCACTGTGATGCTTATTGTTGTTGCCATGGTTATTCTCAAAAGAAATGGCTTATCGAGAAAATGGCGTAGTGGCACAGTTCGAAGATTGGTGCAGTTTGGCGTTCCAAGTTTGCTTCGTGGTCAAACTCTTGTGGTAAAAGGCAGTGTTGAAGAGCTTATTCTCCATGAATTGAAGCTGTGGCATGAAGGTAGGTACCAACTGGCCAAAAAGAGCACCCTGCCGAGTTTCCTTGAACAGTCCTAATGTCTAATTGACGGGAAGATCTCAACAAGTGGAGCAGATCCAGTATGTTAACCTCCATTTTGCTCTTGATTTGATGTGTCATCATCGGAGATCAGTGTGACCTGTGCAACTTTTCAGTGTGACTGTGCCTCAACTGGTTGTTCTGGTGAGCACTCGTCTTGCGACAAACCGGTTAAGTGGTTCAGTTGCTGCTCTCACCGAGTACGATGCAAAATGGGTTATAGGAGTGATGAAAATAGCAACCAGCTGGCGAAATGATGGACGGAAAAGTGGCAGGCACCCGAGGGTGGGTTCGGAGGAGAACGCGTGAAAAAAAAAAGCAAAAAAAATATCCAGTCATGAAAGAATTGGTCTCTTTCTCTGCAGTTTTTCTTGTACCACGAGGTGTTTTTGTGTAGCCTGGAAGGATTTTTGACCCCCGCTGTTCCCCCTTTGCCTGTGAGGGTGACGGTGCCCAGGGGTCAAACACCCGGCCGTGAGGCGACTAACTGGCTGTGCCCCCCGTGGGCCTCTCTCTCTCCCTCCTTTTTGCCGTCTGGTTTCTAGCCAGTGTAAAAGACCCGCCGGATGTTCTGGACAGGCAGAAATGCCTGGATGCTCTAGCCGCCTTGCGCCATGCCAAGTGGTTCCAGGTTGGGAAACCTTTTCAGCCTTATGTCTTATATGCAGAGAGTGTGTGTGCACCCCCGCATGGGGTATGCGCCTCCCCCACTTTTTTTTTTCTTTTGTCGTTTGCCCTCACCTCTGTACTAGCGTTGCATACATGTTGCCTCAAAATGTCAGGCCTAAGAAAATTAAGAAGGCAGTAACTGAAAAAAATAAACATGGGGCTGGAAAGTTGGACACCTGACACATCTTGTTGCTTGTGCACTAAAGTTGTCTGCCTCAGGGTAGGCATGCACTTGAAGTGCTAGCCATGTAGAGCAGTGTTAATAGTTGAGCTTGCATTGGCAAAGAGACACCTGTGACAACCTCAAAAAGAAGAACTAATGGGGAATGGCTGGCAAATGCATTCGGCTTGCACACTGTTATAAGGAAACGCACTGGCACCCTGTTCACTTGTTTTCATGATTCTACTATAACTGTGCTGGCCACACATGCATGGGACTCTAATGCATATTCCAGCATTCCGTAGGGCTGTAATTGAACTGCAGCATGCATCACCTCACTCCACTTTGGCAAAGTGTAGGATAAAGCTGCGTGCAAAAAAAAAATTATATTTCGGAAAACGTTGGCGCAATTTTTTTGTGGGACAAGTACAGCATTGTGTTACCTTCTTGATAAGCAGCAGAGTATGGTGCCAGTGTGTGTTTGAGTTTACAGCCATAAGTTTTGCTCAGCTCAAGTATGGTGCTGCTAGGTTGTGTGGCCCTGACGGTAGCTAAAGAATGCATGGCAGTGTAACTTTTTTCGGCTATGTATTTATAAGCATTGTTATCAATGTCAGCATTGCCAGCCAGGCCTGTCTGCATTGCCGCATCTCTGATGCTTTACTTAGGTTGGCAAAAAAAAAAGTGAAAGGAAAACTTGGTCTGCAGAAACGCAGCCTTGAGGCAGGCTCTGGGGACCTAGTTATATAACTAGAACAGCCGGCGTTGTCTTTGCATTTCTATCTTGGATGTCTGGAACAAGTGGTGGTTTTCGTGTGGACTTCGTTTTAGGCTGACCTGGGATTGTCTTTCGGGGGCTGGGTTTGGTGTGCGCGCTCGCCACGTTTTGCAGGCTAGGGCAAGTGGTCTCCAGTCATGTGTCATGGTCATCCGAATTCTGAGGGACCTCTGTAACCGTGTGCCCACATGGAGCACTCTCAACTCTTGGGTAAGTCAATCTTGTTCAATTAAAGTTATTATTGAGCTTTTGCAGCTCAAATGAGCGTCAATTTTTATTTGCGACGGATGGCTCTGATAGCATGTTCAGACCACAGTGAATTGATGCTGTGTTGTATTAACTTTCCTTGGGCATTGTGGTCACATTTCTCTCAATGTAGACTCAAACGTAGCTTGTAAATGCAGTTCCATGTGCTTCCATGACTCAGTGATTTCTGAACCAACATTCAACTAGTGATACAACAGGCACACCACTTTGTCATTTGGATATTCAAATAGAGTGAAATCCCAATAATTCAAAGTGAATTGACAGATAAATTGGAATGCTCTGTTGGCCACGGCAAAGTCCTATGTATTTGAATACTGGAAATCTGCAAATTTGAACGAAAAAAAAACGCACAACAGTTATTTAGAACAAAATTTTTAGTCCCATGCACCTCTTTTCGTACAAACTCAACCCAAAGGCGAAGTTTTATTGCATCACTAGCTGCTGTAATAGTGACGAGGAAAGATGCACCTAGACCGAATGCAAACAGAGATGTGCGCACTTTTTTTTTCCATCTGGCTCAAAAGGAGCAGGAACAAGACCTTAGCACGTGCTTGATTATTGATTACCGACCTAACCCCACCCCCGCTCGCAGCATGTGCTTTATCACGTTACTGCACACTCGATTGATCTCATCATCTCCAACATTGGGCATGTGGGAGGACCGCTCACCGTCCCTCTCGGCTCACTCTAGCACGTCTTTTCCTGACACCCACAGCAATCTTATGACACATGGACTATATGCAAAACCTAGGCTTCTTCTGCCACATGTTGTTGCACGCTTATGGAGGACGTAACTTTCATTGCAAGCCCAGTAACTTTTGGTTTTGTGCACAGTACTGCAGAATTGATTGAACACAGTAATATTTAAAGGGGCTCACCCTAGTTCAAACTCAAGTTTCATTCAAATGAATTTCCAGTCCCCTTGGAGTTCAAATTAATGAGATACTACTGTATAACGACCACAGATATAAGTAATTATCGAATATGATGAAGTAAATGTTAAATCTTTCTCCAATATCAGCATGCAACTGATGTATGCTTTTAACCCTTTCGCTGTCGGACCTTTCTGGCCGTGACGCACCCCCAGTGTCGGGTTGGTTTTAGGGAACGAGCATAACAGGGAATGAACATAGCAATTTATTTTTGATTATAATTGGTATACAAATAACATAGTCAATGCAATATGCACTTTTCAGTGTTCTGCAGCTGTTGTTAGTAAACATCATCATCATCAGCCTGACTATAAAATCCGTTCAACATCCGAATCTGACGATGCAGAACCCTCTTCCTCGCATGCGACTCTGTCCGAGTTCAAATCCGAGCTCGGCTCGTATTCTGAATCGGAATTGAGCCACCGCTCCAATGAGCAGACGAAGGTCCCGCGCGCTCAGCCATCCGAAAGTAACCGCGCGCAGGGAGGAGGATGCGCTTTCAGTCCCCCGCACAAGAGAAATGGGACGTTGCGTGAACAAGACAGAGGGAAATGGAAAAAGGCTAAACAAAGTTCGAAGGGCTTTATGTTTACTGCTGCAAGTCGGAAGGGAGGGTGCGGCGAGAGAGCGAAAGCAGCAATCGAGTCACTCTTTTCGGAGAGGCAACGGCACGTGCGCCTGAACTTGACGCGCCGTAGCAGACACACCAACAGAAAAAAAAATAAAAACCTTCAAACCAGCGGAGAAGGCAGAACAACCCTTGAACCCATAACCACACGCGCGCAGCATGATCCAGCGAACGCGGAGCCACCACACCACTCAGCAAAGAGAAAGTGGGGAGTGGCAGTCGCACCGTACTCTTCAATACATGGACTTGGACAGGTCAGGGCGAATATACGAACTTGTAGAAGGAGTCAACAGATAGCGTGGCCAATTCAGGAGCGCCAGCTTTGCGCTCAGGCGCGAAATTTTGAACGCGCGATAGAGAACGTACCGGTACGTCAGTGACATGTAGGGGGGGAAGCGCAATGACGTACGCGTAAGTCCGTGACAGCGAAAGGGTTAAAAGATATTAGAATACTGTTTGTAGCCTTACATACGTTGGAATGCAAGCACTTTTCTGGGTGTTAAGGCTTGTGTCCCTTCAAGACTTTTACAGTGAAACTTCGTTGAACCGTAGTTGGCCGGAGCTCAGAAAAAGTACGCTAAACGGTACTACTGCTTCACTTGACTGAAAAAGCGCGACCTATCAAAAAAGGAACTCCGAGAGAGTGTGATGAAAGCGCAAAAAACAAGACATGCAGTATTTATTCACTTAACTTGACAAAAGTCTGTTATTCTCATTTGATGCCGTGATGGCCTAGCAGTGACAGCAGCAGCCTAAAACTCACTTAAGCTGCAAGTCAGCTTTCTCGTCACCTCCCTTTTTGCGGCAAACACCCGCATGAAGGTGACGTGACATGCAGCATCTGCTATTGTCTGGCCAGAATCGCCTGTGCTGTTGCTTTCCGTGTCGTCATCACTGTCGTTAGGCGACACTTCGGCAACAACAGATGGCTTCATCAGACATGTCCGGAGACGACTGAACCTGTCTGTGAATGAAGTCGGTGTCGGAAAACTTGTCGACAGTGTCAGAAGTCTGGTCGACAGTGCGCTAGCATCCTCTGTGTCACCCACAAGCCAGCGCTCTTGAAACAGTTCTGCATTGTCGTCGACTCAACCTGCCACCACAAGTATTCCAGCAAGTGATCAAATATAGCAGGTCAATTGAACAAACTGTCACACTCAAGGGCTACAAGAATTCTGCTCAAGTGGTTCTTTTTGTACAACTGTTTCATAGCCCGAATGACACCTTGGTCCAAGGGCTGAACATTTGCTGATTTATTAGGAGGCAGAAATGCCAATTTCACAGCTGCAAGGTTATCTTTGTACGACGTGTGCTGGCGCATTATCTAAGATCTACAACCCTTCTGTTCTTCACTGCAAAACGGCCGTCAATGAGGCACATCTACTCCCCGAAACGTCAACTTCACAGCCACAATGTTATCCAGTGCGATGTGCACAGACGCATTTTCTAGGATAACTACAGCTCTTCTGTCCTTTGCCTCAAAACTGCAGTCAATGAGGCACATGTACTCCTCAAAATGTTTCTGCAATCATCTATGCTTTTGCATTGCTGCAGTAGACGACTCCAGGCTCCATTCAGGCACCATTAAAACATCTCGGCTTGGCCAACTTACCATTCACGAGAAGCAGATGTTTTTCATTTCCTGACATGTTCACTCCAAACGCAACTGAATTCCTGTCCTTGGCATGCTTGCCACCAGTGCATGTCTCGCCTTTCAATGCGGCCGTTCTGTCTGGCAACAGCTTCAAAAACAGCGCAGACTCATCCATGTTTAAGATGTTGTCGATCGGAGTCCATCAAGGTGTGCCTCAGCTGAATGTTTTGCCATTGTTCTGTGCCGTTCATGTTGCCAGCGGCACCTTATCCTGAAACAGTCCTTGTGTTTATGCTGTGCCTCACCTTAAACCTCGCCAGCCACCATTGCTGCATGCGAAGTCGTCATGGTTCAGCTGCAAAGTGACAACTATGGCCTTCTCCTCAAGTAGGGGTTTGCTAACAGGCAGGTTATTCGGTTGTGCTGCTTTTAACCACTTCACCAGCGCCTCCTTCACACCCGGAAAAGTCTAACCTCATAGCCGACATCTTTTGCGGTTGCAGGAGCACTGCCGAGCAACCTTTCCGTGGCATGCCAAATGCCACACACTGTAGTCAACAGTAAGTCCCTCTCGTATGCCAGCGTTGACTTCATGCCACATTCGATAGCATGTACGATGTCCTTTTTTTTTTTTTTCGTTGCATAGACGCAGTACTGTTCGGACCTATAGCCGTGGCGGCTAGTTTGGTGGCCAAAAACAAAGTAGACGTAAGAACAGCCTATTTAATGTGCGAGACAACTTGAACACGCATTATTAAACCATTTTTACAGGGAAAATATAGTATAAACAAAAAACTAGTTATAACAACAGGGGATACAAATAAAAAGACCCTGTCAGCATTCATGAAAGCAGTTTTTTAAGCGTTGTACAATGTTTTGGCCAGTCTTTAACGCTGTGTGAAAGTGCGTTCCATAGTATAGCACCGTTGAACTCCACGAGTCTCTGTCCATATGGATTGTGACATGGCTGTAAGTTAATTAGTAGCTGCCCTCGTGTTTCATGCAAGGTTCTATGCTGAGCACCCGTCTTTTGTCCAAGGTTCGGCATGACGTGAACCTAGCCTGCACAATGCCACAATGCTCCCTGGCATGGCTTCGAAAGAACAAACAAGCGCCCTCAGCTTCTGCGCTTGGAGGCTGTACTGATCTCTGAGGCTTTTCTGCCAAGCCTCCCGATGAGGACGACGTACTGCCGTGATTGCATGACGTAAAGTGAAAACACTGCAGGTTAACCGATACGTACGCAATAAGCTGGTTCAGTTGACGTGGATACAAAAAGCATTGTTTGATGGCCGCTGACTTGAGCATTTGACTTTACTGCTTTTAAAATGAAACTGCTGTTTGAGCTGGTAGGGTTTAACGAGGTTTTTTGTAATTTAACGTGCATGAATACAAACGTAAGGAAGACATTAGAAGGCAGAGTGCCACCTGGTGTCTCATGCCAAACACATTGAAGCTAAGACAAATCATTAGCAACCATGCTGTCATTTCTGTGTGGACACTTCTCATTAAACCTATAGATGCCGGAATCGCCGAACAATCTCAGAATTTGAAAAAGCTCATGTGTTTCAGGTGAGTTTAAAGGAAGCGAAAGCTCATTTCAATTGTTACTGGCAATCAACGAGAGCATGGGCGTAGCCATTACTAAATTTCACGCTGAACTGGAAGCCATGAATGCCACCTTGTTCGTCAGTGCTATTTCTTTGCATACGTAAACATTGCAAATGCTACTCTCCAAATAACATATGGTATTGCAGAACACTGAAATCTAATAGTGCACAGAGCATGTGTATTGAGGACAATGTTATTTCTTAACGTGCGTAATGCATTTATTTGATTGCAATTATTATGCTGAAACTCTTGAATATAAAGAAGGTATTTCCGTGTTGGGTGGCAACCTTGTTAGGTTAGATTGTTCTTTGTTCTAGATTTCCTTTTTGATCTTCGCCTTGTCCACATTTCTTTATATTTAAATGTACAGTGAAACCTCATTAAACTGTACCCGCTTAAACAGTAGTTTCGTTTTAAAAGTAGAAAACTCAAATACCCGACTCAGCAGCCATTGAACATAATGTGTTTTGTATCCGCATAAACCGTACCAGCTTATTGCATACTTATCAGTTAAAACTTAGTGTTTCCATTTTCGTCACGCAATCACGGCAGTGCGTCGTCCCCATCGGGTGGCCCGGCAGGACAACAAGCCTCGAAGATGAGAACAATGGCCTCCAAGCGCCCTGTTCATTTGCACGTGAAGCCACACACATCAGCATCATTCCGGCGCCATGCCGGAGAGCGTTGTAGCGGCATGCAAGCAAAGACTCGTGTGATGCTGAAACTCTGATAAAAAAGACGCAGAGTGTTCAGCATAGAAGGAAAATTAGACATTGTTCATGCTATCGAACGTGACAAAAATAAGTCGGCGCTGGAATGCGGCAGGGATCTATTGTTGACTACGGTGTGTGGCATTTGGAATGCAAAGAAGTTGCTTGGCAGCACTGCTGCGACCGCGGAGAGATGTCGGCTATGAGGTTCGACTTTTTGCCATCGTTGCCTCTTGTTGCCGAAGTGTCGCCTAACAACAGTCATGAGGACAACATTAAAAGTGACAGCATGGGTGATTCAGGCCCGACAGTGACAGAAGCTGCGTGTTATGTCAGCCTCATGAATTCAATCGTCGAGACAAGAACAGCAACCCACAATCAAAAAGGCACCCCACGACTTCTGCAGCGCTACTGCGCCTGTGCACGGAGAATATGCAATGCCAACAAGGAATCTACCATGCAAGTGTTTGCCAAGAAGAGGGGGCTGGCTTAAAAGCTGGCTCGCAACTTCAGGAAGTTTGAGGCCGCTGTCATCGCTGCTAGGCCGCCGCGTCATCAAACAAGAATAACTTTTGATCGCGCCAAGTGAATAAATACTGCATGTTTTTTCCCCTTTCATCGCACTGTCTCTGAGTTCCGTTTCTGACAGGTAAGTGGGCGATCTCATGGTATTTCGGTTAAGCAGTACTACCGTTCAGTACATATTGTTTCTCAGCTCAGTCCAACTACTTCAGGCTTCTATCAGACTAGTAGCATGACGCGGGACACCTCTGTATTGTTAATATGGCAGAAGCTAGTGTGCTGTGTAGCCGATAGGACAAGCTGAATGTGCCCCTTGTCAGATCATAGAAGCTAGATTCGAGGAGACCACTTTAGAACAGCTTGAATGAGGCAGTTATGGTGCCCACATCAGGTGGCATGCCCAACCCTTAGCAAGCTTTTGGTTTTCGCCTATGTGCTTGATGCAGTGTCTGAAAATTCCACCTTTGTTGTATATATGTGCAGGCCCTAGAGCTTCTGGTGGAGAAGGTACTGAGCAGTGCCAGCCAGCCATTGGCACCCGGTGATGCACTACGCCGTATCCTGGAAGCTGTGGCCGGCGGCATTCTGCTACCTGGTGAGCATTGTGCTACGTGGTTGCATCTTTCACTGTAGCCATGTTTACCTAAATGCAACAGTATCTCATGGCATTTCTTATTGAATCATGTGAATACACGTAGACAAGATGGCTCTACCAAACTTTTAATTCTTTGTCAATTTTGATGAAACTTGCCGAGCTTATGTATTTCAATGTGCTAGTATGAAATGTACATCCAGTTTTTTTACAGAGTAAATAACTTTGCAGAAATTGAAGAAATTCAGCATTATTGCATAACTTGCCTGGAGGTAAGCTGTCTAGCAAACTATACATGGCATAATAAACATCGACATACGAAAATGATGGGGAACTAACAGAGTGCAAATAAGCAAGTATGGTGTTCTAAGCCAATTTTATATCAAATGAGAACATTGCGCATTTCAGTGAGAGAAATCCACTTAACTGCTAAAAAAAGAAGCATTTTATTTTCTAATAAACGCGACATTATTTCGTTTATTTGCACTTTACAGAGCTTTGCCTTTCTGGAAAAAAAAATAAGTTACAGTGATAGCGCAAGAGAAGCAGAGGTGATGCACCTCCAAAATGGCATTATCATCAAAATTGTGGTTTTGAGAAAACAACAAAAACATTTCACAACTGATATATTGAAAGTTAGAAAAAATTGCACCTAAGACCATCAGTAGACACTAGGTAAAATTCATGGCCGTTTGCTCGTTCCCAGTCGAGGACATAGCATGCGTTGCGAGTACATTCACTTCAAAAGGATTACATGTTTTCGGGCCGATTCCCCGCAAGCTCCGTCCCAAGGCAACTTCACCGCAGATCCCGCAAACCAGTGGCCAGAAACTGCGCAACCTTCATTAGCATTTTTGAGGCTTACTGTCACCTTTCAGTGTTGGCTTAAAGTAGCTACAGCTAGTAGCACTTGCGTCCGCCTTGTTGGTGCCCGTCGTCTTTTTCGCGCCTGCGGGCTTTTTGAGCGTTCTGTAGCACAGAGCTTCTCGAACTGCTTGAATGGATCAGGGTGATGCTTTAGATGATTGACCAGGGTGGTTGTGGTGCCTACGGGCGTCTCAAGGTGCCTCTTCATGTGCAGAACCTTGCATCACTGGCTCTGCGCTCGAAGAACTCCCAGATAACACTCCGGAACACCCGTTGCGCCGATTCATCCATTATTTGGCTACTTTGGCCATGCGTGCAATCAGGCAGAAAACGGCCAAAGCGTAACCGAAGTTGAGAACTTGAAGCGACAGAAACAATGTGCCAAACATGTTCATAGGCGCATACCTACTATCGCTTAGACACCTGTTAGGCGCCTGTTGTGACCCCAATAACAAACCCTTTAGTGGCATTGTATGTCTCAGCTGAGCTTGGGGGACAGTGAATGCATTGAACATAAATTAAAAATCTCTTGAAAACAACTATTTTCGTCCTGCCCTAGGAAGATTTTTCACACAATAACAGTAGCTCACAATTTTTTGTTACTGTATTTACATTAACTCGCGCCTTTTTGTCTCTCGGGACAATAGCACCAAAAACTGCACTCACTGCATTCGTACCTTTTCTGCGCAATGCAGCTGTTTTGCAAAGAAGCTGCCTTTAGAAAACCAACTGCTGTTCTGCAACTCATATTAGCTATTCTTCTCATTCTTCCTTTTTTTTTTCCTTATATATATATATATATATATATATATATATATATATATATATATATATATATATATATATATAGACACACCGTACTTATTCGAATATAGGCCAACCCTGATTCTAAGCCGACCCTCAAAGCCCGAGGTCAACAAAAATATATACAGTTAAACTTTGTTAAACCGTAGTTGGCTGGAGCTCGGAAAAAGTACATACTAAACAGTAGTACTGTTTAACTCTTTCGTTACCGCGAGAAAATGGCCGTTTTTCATAGGTCTCGGAAGAAATTTTTTTGCCAGTACAAATAATATTCCAGAACACGTTGCAGCATGCCAAATTGCACATAATGAAATGCTCTTACCAAAAACATAAGTTACAAAGCAAACAATTTATTAGGGAACATACAAAAAATTCGGAAAAGTGCCATTTTTGTGGCGAGTTGATAAAAACAAGAAAGAAAAGGCACAATATCTACATACACATTATTAAGAAAGAAAATTTAGAATATACATTTTGAAGATCAATGACTCAGGAATACTGTCTAAAAAAATTCTCTGTACCGCGCCGTTCTTCAGCTACATAAAAAAAACTAAAGACCGGGAACAGCTTCAGCGCTCGTGCCATGCGGTGAAGCAGTTGCGCGTTTTCGTGAGGCACAGGTGCACTTCGCAGTTTTCGCAGAAAACGTTTGTCTTTTGTTCGATTTTGCGTTCCTGATAGCACATCCTGCAGTTTCGCCTTTTCGGCATCTTTTGCGGATGGTGCGGCACTTCTTTTGGGACAGGATGTACTCTGGGAACCTCTTCATCATCAAGCTCGAGCAGCTGTTGGGTGAGCTCCATCCGAAAAGAAAGTTGGTCGAAGTGGGCGCTCCTCTGCAATTCCGGTGTTGAGGTGTTGCTGGCGGTGCTCTTGAAAAAGAATGAAGCTATTCACAACAGCCATGTCAATACAATGAAAGAAGAGCGTCTTCCACCACCTCACGCACTTCATCAAAACGTTATAGGATGCAATCAGCTGATCGGACTTATCAACTCCAAGCATCCCGGAATTATAGTCGTCAATCAGCACCGGCTTTTCGATTGGGATGATAGTCCACACGCCGCCTCTTCTCTCTTTCCTTGTGGCTGTAACATGCCTGTTGGCAGTGTGCGCTGTTGACATCATGTGAACAACCTTCCTGTCCTTCCATTGCAAATACAGGATGTTGTTCCGTCGGAGCCACCGAACATCACCTCTCTTCGCCTTTTTCTCCCATGACACGTCCTTCAATTCAGATGGGAAGCACCGACGATCTTTACGTGTCGTGCCACAAGCGAGGGTTTTGCGATTTAGCAGGTGAGCAAAGAGAGACGCAGATGTGTAAAAGTTGTCCATGTAGATAACATATCCTTGATTGAGGTATTTATCGCACAGTTGTGTCACCACATCAAATGCTAGTCCACTTGCACTAGCTGTTTCCCGTTTGCCTGCGTACACATAAAATTGAACGGAATAGCCAGTCTGCGAATCAGCAAGCACCCACAATTTATATCCCCACTTTACAATTTTGTCCCGCATGTATTGCCGAATACCCGATCTTCCTTTCGATTTGACCATTCTTTCATCCACAGAGAGGTTCCGCGCAGGTTGAAAAAGTTCTGCTGATGTAGTGTTCACGTGTTGCAGAAGCCACAATACGCGGTGCAGCCTGCCGTGCGTAGCTACAGTAGTCGCCTCCGGATCAGTGACACTTAGGAAGCGCAGAAGTGCAGAAAACCGTCTCCTTGGCATAACGTTCCGAGGAAGAAGCCCTGAAAAAAGCCTACTGGTATTCCAGTAAAGGTGGATGCGTGGCACGTTCACAATGCCCATATAAATGAGCAGTCCAATGAACTTCACTAGTTCGTCGGGAGTCACTTCCTTCCACGACCCATCTCTTTCAGCATAGCTTGGAAGCTCCAAAATATGCATCCAAGCATATTTATTCGTGTTCTTGCAGATAGTATTTATTGCTTCTGCGGTGAAGAACAGGAGGAAAAAATCGCGCGCCGTTGTAAAGCGTCTTGCGCTGCTCCGAAGTGCTGGGCCGAGATGTGCTCCGGGCGGCCTTGTTGGCGTGAACTGAAGTTTCTTCACAGCCGGTGGCAGCACATCCTGGCCTAGCGACGTACGGACCCTGCAGATAGCAAGAATAGCTCTAAGCTTGTGCACAAAGGTCGGCAGATAAGCGCGCGCGACGCCGGTGACTGCTCAAGGCCGTAAAGGTAACTCACCGGTGAGCAGCTGCGGACGTCCCGGGCTGACTTGAAACATCGTCGCCGTCAGAGCTTGAAGCAGAAGTACTGTCATCTTCGGACTCGAAGCTCGAATCATCGTCACTAAAATCAGGTGCGGGTGAAGAATACTTTCGAGCAGAACGCTTTCCGCGCGGCGCAGTTGCGTCCGACGACGACGCCATGGCAGAGACCGGAGCGACTGGCGTTGTTGCGATAGTAACACCGGATGCGGCCCTCTGGCGGATTTAACAAGAGAAGCGAAACCAAAACTGCTGCAAACTGGCTGTAAAGGCTAGGTATACATGTTGGACATGCGGCGGACCTTCAGGAATGCGTTTTCGTGGAATAAAACCACCCGGACTCCAAGTCAAAGCTCACTAGTGAATAGCTGGCGTCATTTTCGGGTAATTATCCCCACTCAACGCCGCCAGATAACAAAGCCGACAATATGATTCGATATTTGACTTGCTGGGAGCCTTTTGATCACAAAAATTTGACGCTAATGCTGAATTACCACGAGTGGCAGTATTTTTTCTCAAGCGCGGCCGCCACGCCCCCTTTTGCAACAACACGCGCACATTAGTTCTCAAAAAGGCGCATCAAAAATCAGAACGTCGCCAGAGCGGGAAAATTTAAACTGGTTCTACAAGTGCACTGCCTAGACTAACCACTGGATGGCGCTAGCTGCACGAGAAACGATTCCAACATGTCGAAATCGGCCGTTTAAAGCATCGATCACCGGTGATCGATTTGAATAGGCGTGGTAACGAAAGAGTTAAGGGGGAGGCTACACTTGAAATACTACTTTTTTATTTGTGGACAGATCTGAACAAAATTTTCACACTTGGTGTATTTTAATATGCAAATTCTAAAAATATACCGTAAAAACCGGAATATAAATCGAACTTTTTTTCAAAAAACCATCGCGAAAAGTCGACCCTCGACTTATATACCGGACATTGGCAGAAAAACTACGGAAGTCTTGCAACAATGGGCGGATGAAGTAAACAGCCGCCATCGCCATCATCAGCAGCGCGGCGTTGGTTCTTTATTCTATGGCGTGGCGACATTGTGGCACCGGCATTTTGCGTTTCCACTGTCACAAAGTTATATTAATTAGAGGCTGCATTTTCGTTTTGTTTCAAAATGAGTGGAAGCCGACGTCAATTCACCGTCGCCTTCAAGAAAAAGGCGATTGAGTACGCAGAAGCCCACGGCAACCTGGCGGCACAGCGCGGACTTGGAGTATACGAAAATAGCATTCAGTAGTGGCGGAGGTAAAAGCAACGTATTACAACTTGCAGCAACCAAAAGAAAATGTAATTTCGTGGCCGGATCGCAGCGGACTGCAGAACTGGAAGGCAAGGTTGCGGAGTCCGTCCGAGAGCTGCGTGTAAGATCGCTGCCTGTTGTCGAATGCATTCGTTTGAAAGCGGTAGAGATCGCACGCGCCTATGGACTGGACAGCGAGAAGCACTCGTCATCCGACTCTGTTCAAACGTGTTGCTCTGATTCGGAGTAGCGCTTGCGGACTTCCTGCCCTTCTGTGTACTGTACACCCAACGAATTTTTAACAGTATCGCGCGACCGTCGACCCGCGTGTTTGTCAGCACCTTTTATCATCACGGCACAGAGCGGCGAAATAGCGAAAGTAAGGGCATGTGTACACATGCGCATATCTCGATTGTTTCGTTGCTCAGCGCCGTTAATACGGTGTTGACAAGCACGTGGGTCGATGGTCGTGCGATACCGCTAAAAACATGGCCAGTTGCACATGCGAGCAGCATTTAAGTAAATACTGTCACCATTGTGCAACCCGCTGAGTCGCATTTGTTTATAGGTAAGGGTGTCATGTTTTTCGGTACTTTTGCCACTGAAAAAAGATTTTTTTTTTCATTTTTAGAATTCGTTAGTTGGGGGATCGACCTATATTCCGGTCCGACCTATAGTCCGGTTTTTACGGTAATTAATTTTGCTATAGGATAAGTAGTTTCTGGTATACTCTAAAAGCATTGTATAAGCTGGGTCCTTTGTTTGGGGGAAAATTAGCATCTAAACAGAATACCTTAACACAGTAATTTGAGTATGAAGACTATCTAGAATGTTCAGGGAGTGCCATAAGGTATTAATCAGTGTTCTAGGCTAATCTGAGCACGAGTTAGAGCTCATCAAAGTTGTGAGAAAAAAATGCCATCTTGGCAGGTCAAGCATGTGACCCATTTCAAAACCTTTTTAAGAAGAGTACTGCTTTGAAAAGGTGCATATTGCTTACTGCATATATTTCTCTTTCTGGCAAAAAAAAAAAAAAAATATTCTGATAGCAGAAACAGGACGAAGCTATTTTACCTCTAAATTGGAAGTCTGTCAGAATTGTTGTTTTGAGAAATCAAGGAAAAACATTCTGCAACATCTTCATTGAGAACATACCAATAAAATCTCAAGGAAATTCATCAGGGGCATAAACTGGATGCATCCTATCTTTATGCCGCTTTTTGGCCAGCTTCCTTTCCTCAAAGAGGCTTCTTGTTGGAGTTGGCACTTCGATGGTCATCTTTCTCCTTTGCTCGCTGAGATGCAGTGCCAGGAATATTCATGTGTAGCTGCTGTAGAATTGCAGTGGACGCAAGCAGGTTCCCAGTGTTGAAGCGTATGACAGGTTCCCCAACAGCAGCTTGCACGGCAAAGAAAGATGCATGCTGTTCCTTTGACACACCCCAAAGGACTGAGTGAAGGCTCTCATTCGAATTCTGTGTCTTGCCTCGCTGGCATCTCTGGAGCAGTGTTTTTTCAGATAGCTGCGTATATACAGGCAGCATTGCTTCTGCCACATGTTCTGGCAAGTTGTAGTGGTGCCTAGGTTCAGGCTCTCCCTTTGCTCGTGCAGCATTGTGACGACAGGCCATTGCTGAGAGCCCGTACTCCTTGGCGGGGTCCTTGAAAGCATCACCACTTTCTAGCGGACCCGGGACACAGCACGAGTCCAAAAAACTCTAGTACTACGGATAAATCCACGATTGCAAATTCACTTCCGCTGTCGTTGACGTCCTCTCTCGTGTCGACACCCAGCAGCTTGAACATTCGTTCCATTGCAGACTGCGACGCCAGGCACGATTTCCGGCGCTCGCTGCGCGCTCGCTACTTTCTTCAGTCGTGAAGGAAACGGTGCCTGCATGATATGTGTCAACACGCATGGCGTGGGTGGATGAAGTGTTGACGCTAGACGTGCCGGTTTGCAGCTCCGAACTCAATCCGGTAGAATGTCCAGGCAGACCAGCTACCGGCAACTCCGCGAGTATAACAGGCCTAGCCACCTTCCGTCGTGCATTCCACAGCCGCTTGACGCATAGCAGCCTTGAGACGACGATCTTTTCCAGCGATCCGGGCAGCGAAATGAACACCTTATCAAACGTCGTCCCGTCGCGAAGAAGCGGCTGAGCGAACGTAGACAACATAGACAGCGGCACGATGAAACCAGAGATAAACAAACGTTGCAAAACGCAAGAGCAGTCGAGCGCTCGCCAAAGAGCGCCAGACCAATAGGAGTGATCAAGGCAGAAAGCTGGGCTAGTTGGTGTGTCATCATTATTCAAAAGACTAGCACAAAATAGCAGGGACAAAGACAGAGAAGACGACAGGACGAGCGCTAATGTCCTGTCGTCTCTGTCTTTGTCCCTGCTATTTTGCGCTAGTCTTTTGAATATTAATAGGAGCGAGGCGCGCGGGGGGGTGTGCGCGCTTTGGCCAATCTGCAGCAGGGACGCATCCTTCAGAAATGACACGATAGTGTCGGTTTCCCTTGACCTATGCCATTGTGAACTGGCGCAAAATGCGCACAAGGAAAACGGCTTCAAAACAAGCGCAAGACGGCGGCCACAGGCCAGTGCGTTCGCAAATGGCGACGGCGCAAAGTTTGAACATTTTTGACCAAATTTTGCTGATTTCGCGTTCACCCTGGCCTCTTTTTTATTAATTTTTTATTATTTTCCGATTAGACTTAGCTTCTAGATTTCACGGAGGGATTCTTGAATGTATAAACGTAGCAAAAATGCACTTTTCCGAAAATCAACTTTTCTGTTATTTTTTGCCGTTTCAAGACCCGCGTCCCCCCTTAACCAAAATAACATGAGATCGCCCACTTACCTGTCGGAAACGAAACTCGGAGAGAGTGCGATGAAAGGAAAAAAAAAATACATGCAGTATTTATTCACTTCGCGTGACAAAAGTGTTATTTTCGTTTGATGCCGCGGCGGCCTAGCACGACGACAACAGCGGCCTCAAACTTACTGAAACTGCATGCCAGCTTTTCAGTCAGCCCCCTCTTCTCGGCAAACACTCGCATGGCAGATTCCCTGTTGGCGTTATGTATTCTCCGTGCACGTGCGCAGTAGTGCTACAGAAGTCTCGGGGGCACCTTTTTCATTGCCAGGTGCTGGAGTTTGGAATACAGTTACGTTATCGCGCCCCTGTTCTCGTCGCGACGATTGCATTCATAAGAAGGTATATATATTTTAATCAGGTGCATGTTAGATTTATACTTTGTTTAGAAGCTTCAATGTAATTTCTTAGTAATTTACATTTTGGACACACAGAAAGCAAGCAGGTGTTTGATGTGGTGGGTGTGGTAGAATCGGGTATATACGGTACTCTCGCTGCTATGAACCCTGATAATTCAAAAAAGTATGTCTGTTTTATCTGAAGTCGTTAATATCCGAAACACCTCACTTCCGAAACTTCAGTCACGATGTGTAACAACGTTATCACAGAGTGAGTAACTAACATTCAAAGTAAAAAAAATTTTTTAAAGTCGCAGTTTCACCCGAGAGGGGAAGGCCGCATTTTCATGTTATCAGGAAGCATGGACTATGATAGCAAATTAGTAGACAACTATGTGAAGTATGGTAGTTTTGTCAGTTGGTATAAATTTGTAAACATTAGCTTACTAAATTCACAAGCATAGCGTCATGCGCACAGGTAAACTGGGAACACATCACACTTGATGAGCGCAGAAACTCGCTGTCAAAGTGCTGGTGTAAGTGCAGCAACAATGGTGATCTAACTTACTTTCGTCTGCTCTCTCGCTTCAATGTGAACTAAACGTCGAAAGCACAGCGCATACGAAGCTACCGGCGCTGGGTGCACTTTGTCCACAAAGCAAACTTCGTTGCATTAATAGGTAGAGCAAACTAAGGTTGAAATATGGTCCATTCTATCTAAAAGCCTGCTGTACGCGGGTCCAGTGTAACGAGTGTAGACTGCCAAATCAATCACCGGTGCATTTCAGGTTTTTTCTGCATATTGTTAAGGGGGGATGAGGGTCTTGAAAACTTTTTTTTATTTCTTAACATATCTTCCTGAAAATTGGCATGCAGATATATCTTTGAATGCTGATCCCAAATATATATTCAGATTTTATATATCTCATCTAGAAATGAAGATATTGCAAAATAATTGATCCCACATAGGTCTTTTCTTACGGGCCATTATGATAATTTCTTAATTAAAAAAACTAGTTTGAAAGAATAGCTTTCATTTCCAAGGGCCCACTGCACATCCTAAAGCTAAAGAAATTTTTAAAAAGTGATCATAGAGGTCATGAATGAATAACAAAGTAGGAAGAAAAAAACAATGCAGGAGTAATTAGCTTACATCTGACCTAATTGCTAGCCTATTGGGGTTAATGAAAAATGGAAAGCTTTAGGATGTAGCTGAGGTTTTACTGAAAAAAATGATACCTAATTCAATAAAATCAATTGATGCAAACACTATGAAAAGTTCTGTAAGGCAAAGGCATTTGATCGAAAAAGCAAAGCTGAGAAAATTGCATTCAAAGTTTTGCTTACTCTGCCACTTCTGTTTACCTATCACATGGAAAAATTTAATGCTTTAGCATGCAGCCCAGTCATTACTGAACACAATAACACCAAACTCACAGAAATCTGTTCATGTAAAGATTGTGAAAACCTCTGTATTGCATTGGCACATGACAAAAAAAAAAACAAAGCTCAGAAAGTCGTCGTTACTAGCTGCGCCAACGTTCATTAGCTCGAACTTGCGGGAAGTCGCGGACTTCTTCGCCAATGAAGTTTTAACGTACTTTTCACACCCCGCGCACTCCGCGCAAAACACCGTGTCGAAGCGTTGAGCACGCGAGCTCGGTTCAGCCGCGTCCGTCGGCACCGAAGCGGCGTGCGGAAACGCCGAAGTCGACGTTAGGCTTAGCTCAGCCGGCTCGGCCGCTTTCGACGACACGGAATCCAAAGCGACTTGCAGCGTCTCAAAAGTTAGCATTTTCGACGGGCTTAGTCCAGGCGCATCCACCGGCACTGCAGAGACTTGCGGTAACACCGAAGTTGACACCGATCGGCACTGTCCAGCCGCATCCACCAAGGGCACAGCAGCTTGCGGCATCACCGAAGCTGTAGTTCTCGGCGATGTAGCGCTCTTATTCCATGCGCGCCTCTTTTTGCTGACTGCTTTTCGCGTGCTTGCTTTCAAGCGCGCGTCTCGCGCCATCATGACACGCGGAACAACGACACCAGGCACGCAAAAGCAAAAAATCCTTGGTTAAAAGAAGCGACTCAATAGCCAAAATATCTACAGGAACGATAAAGAAAAAGGCAGAACGAAAAATACTAGGAAACAAAGATGAATGCGAAAAATGACGTGCGCGCCGGCGAAAGCAGACGACGCGAAGGAGTCGAACAACGCGGCCGCGGGGCCGCGGCAGGAGTCACGGCCAATCAGAGGCGCCTCGGGGAGGCGCCCGTTTCACCCAATCAGCGGCTGTCTCGCGACGATTTCGCGCTTGAGAACGGGTGCCTGGGGTGCCGATCGCTCCGCTGCACGAGGGTCTACAGCGTGGCGAGGGGCGCCAGAATGGAGAGCGGGAAACCAGCTTTCAAACGAGACCAAGATGGCGCCGATCGGTTCGCGTCGCGCGGAGCTACGGCAGCTTGAAAATGAGGCAAACCTTCGCGCTTGGCGTTCAATTTCGGCTCACCGACGTTTCTAAATTACCGTTTTTTTAATACAGTGAAACCTCGTTAAACCGTAGTCGGCCGGAGCTCGGAAAAAGTACGTACTAAACGGTAGTACTGTTTAAGCGAAATAGCATGAGATCGCCCACTTACCTGTCGAAAACGGAACTCAGAGAGAGTGTGATGAAAGGGGAAAAAACATGCAGTATTTATTCACTTCGCGGGACGTAAGTGTTATTTTCGTTTGATGTCGCGGCGGCCTAGCACGACGACAGCGACCTCAAACTTGCTGAAGCTGCGTGCCAGCTTCTCAGCCAGCCCCACTCCTCTCGGCAAACACTCGCACGGCGGATTCCTCGTTGGCGTTACGTATTCTCCGTGCACGCGCGCAGTAGTGCTGCACAAGTCCCGGGGCGCCTTTTTCATTGCCCGGAGTTCGGAAAACTTTTCGTTTGGAATAGTTACGTTATCGCGCCCCTGTTCTCCTTGCGACGGTCGCATTCGTGAGGCTGACGTAACGCGCAGCTTCTGCCACTGTCGGGCTTGAATAGCCCGTGCTGTCGCTTTCCGTGTCGTCCTCATCACTCTCGCTAGTTGACACTTCGGCAACAACAGCGGCAACGATGGTGAAAAGTTGAACCTCGTAGCCGACATATCTTCGCGGTCGCAGCAGCGCTGCCGAGCAACTTCGCATTCCAAATGCCACACACTGTAGTCAACAGCAGATCCATGTCGCTGGCCAGCGCCGACTTCTTCGTGTCACGTTCGGTAGCACGGACGATGTCTAATTTTTCTTCTATGCTGAGCACCCGGCGGCTTTTTTATCCTAGCTTCGGCATGACGCGAGTCACGGACGCGAGTCCTCGCTTGCACGACGCCACAACGCTCTCTGGCACGGCGTCCATGCGGCGTCGAAATGATGTTGATGTTGATGCGGCTTCACGTGCAAACGCACAGGGCGCTTGGAGGCCGTTGTACCGATCTCTGAGGCTTGTTGTTCTGCCGGCCCGCCCGATGGAGACGACGCACCGCCGTGTTTGCGCGACGAAAAGTGGAAACGCTACGTTTTAACCGATGCGTACGCAATAAGCTGGTACGGTTTATGCGGATACAAAATACATTATGTTCAATGGCCGCTGAGTTGGGGATATGACTTTACTACTTTTAAACCGAAACTACTGTTTAAGCGGGTACGGTTTAACGAGGTTTTACTGTACTTCGAGTAGGAATTGAGCCATAATAATTTGTAGAGGCATAGTTGGGACATTAAAGACTTCAAAAACGCAATTTTTGAAAATTGCCATTTTTGACCATTTTTCGAGATTTCAAGACCCGCGTCCCCCCTTAAATTCAACTCGCCGGTTAAGTCTATCAGTTTTGTTGGTCCTGCCAAAGCCGGATTAACGGAAGTTTGCTATATTAGAAAAGCACATGCTGCATTATCCAGGTGACATGCAATAGATTGAGACAACAGGAGAGTCCGCATTTCAGCAAATGAAGGGACAAATGGTTACACACGTGATGCATCTCCTTCTGCCTGAAACAAGCCGCAATCTGTCTGTTGGTATGTGGAGAAGGTCACATGCCAACAGCTGTCTCGCTTTCCCCTCAATGCCGTACATTGGTGTTCACGCGTACTCCGTGGGATGACTTGCCTCTGTATAGCCTCTCCTGGTGCATTAGTGCAGTTTGCCTAATGCAAACTGCAATTCAGTGTGCCAAAGATGGATCACTGTCACATTTATGTAAACAGATTTGTGTGTGCCTCTCAGTTGCCATGATTCTTATTCATGCTATGTCTGTGCCTTGCTTAGGGAGCCCTGGATTGGTGGACCCGTGTGAACGAGAGCCTGTGGACGCCCTAGCTGGGCTCACTGACCAAGCCCGAGAGGACATAACTGCTAGTGCGCAGGTGGGTAACAGTACTGTGGCTGTCACTTTAAGGGGGGACACGGGTTTCGCATCGCGAAAAATGGCCGAAAAATCGATTTTTTGAAAATTACATTTTCAGTTTCTATAACTCTTTTTCTCTCTGATTCCGAAATATCATCTATATAAACCATGTAGAAGCGCTCTAAAAATGTGTTATATCAGCCAAGGCGGCGAAAAATCTAGCGGAAATCAAGAACAGCGTTTTTCAAGCCACAATATCTCTGGAACAGTGCAACCGAGCGCCGCCATCTTGGTCTCGTTGGAAAGCAAATTTCTCCGTCTTCAAATTGCCGCCTCAGCTATCTCCTCCGTACAGAAACAAGCACACAAAAAGCAAATGATTAAAGGTTGTGCCGGAGTCTGTGATTGGCCGCACCCGCTGCGTGACTCCAGCACGGTTCGCCATTGGTTCGGCGCTCGCATCGTCTGCTCCACTCTTTGCACCTCGCGAGCCTGGAAGTCTCCACTCACCTTAACTCTTTCGTTACCACGCCTATTCAAATCGATCACCGGTGATCGATGCTTTAAACGGCCGATTTCGACATGTTGGAATCGTTTCTCGTGCAGCTAGCGCCATCCAGTGGTTAGTCTAGGCAGTGCACTTGTAGAACCAGTTTAAATTTTCCCGCTCTGGCGACGTTCTGATTTTTGATGCGCCTTTTTGAGAACTAATGTGCGCGTGTTGTTGCAAAAGGGGCGTGGCGGCCGCGCTTGAGAAAAAATACTGCCACTCGTGGTAATTCAGCATTAGCGTGAAATTTTTGTGATCAAAAGGCTCCCAGCAAGTCAAATATTGAATCATATTGTCGGCTTTGTTATCTGGCGGCGTTGAGTGGGGATAATTACCCGAAAATGACGCCAGCTATTCACTAGTGAGCTTTGATTTGGAGTTCCGGTCGTTTTATTCCACGAAAACGCATTCCTGAAGGTCCGCCTCATGTCCAACATGTATACCTAGCCTTTACAGCCAGTTTGCAGCAGTTTTGGTTTCGCTTCTCTTGTTAAATCCGCCAGAGGGCCGCATCCGGTGTTACTATCGCAACAACGCCAGTCGCTCCGGTCTCTGCCATGGCGTCGTCGTCGGACGCAACTGCGCCGCGCGGAAAGCGTTCTGCTCGAAAGTATTCTTCACCCGCACCTGATTTTAGTGACGAGGATTCGAGCTTCGAGTCCGAAGATGACAGTACTTCTGCTTCAAGCTCTGACGGCGACGATGTTTCGAGTCAGCCCGGGACATCCGCAGCTGCTCACCGGTGAGTTACCTTTACGGCCTTGAGCAGTCACCGGCGTCGCGCGCGCTTATCTGCCGACCTTTGTGCACAAGCTTAGAGCTATTCTTGCTATCTGCAGGGTCCGTACGTCGCTAGGCCAGGATGTGCTGCCACCGGCTGTGAAGAAACTTCAGTTCACGCCAACAAGGCCGCCCGGAGCACATCTCGGCCCAGCACTTCGGAGCAGCGCAAGACGCTTTACAACGGCGCGCGATTTTTTCCTCCTGTTCTTCACCGCAGAAGTAATAAATACTATCTGCAAGAACACGAATAAATATGCTTGGATGCATATTTTGGAGCTTCCAAGCTATGCTGAAAGAGATGGGTCGTGGAAGGAAGTGACTCCCGACGAATTAGTGAAGTTCATTGGACTGCTCATTTATAGGAAAGGAAAGAGAAGGAAAGAAGAGAAGAGGCGGCGTGTGGACTATCATCCCAATCGAAAAGCCGGTGCTGATTGACGACTATAATTCCGGGATGCTTGGAGTTGATAAGTCGGATCAGCTGATTGCATCCTATAACGTTTTGATGAAGTGCGTGAGGTGGTGGAAGACGCTCTTCTTTCATTGTATTGACATGGCTGTTGTGAATAGCTTCATTCTTTTTCAAGAGCACCGCCAGCAACACCTCTCAACACCGGAATTGCAGAGGAGCGCCCACTTCGACCAACTTTCTTTTCGGATGGAGCTCACCCAACAGCTGCTCGAGCTTGATGATGAAGAGGTTCCCAGAGTGCATCCTGTCCCAAAAGAAGTGCCGCACCATCCGCAAAAGATGCCGAAAAGGCGAAACTGCAGGATGTGCTATCAGGAACGCAAAATCGAACAAAAGACAAACGTTTTCTGCGAAAACTGCGAAGTGCACCTGTGCCTCACGAAAACGCGCAACTGCTTCACTGCATGGCACGAGCGCTGAAGCTGTTCCCGGTCTTTACTTTTTTTTATGTAGCTGAAGAACGGCGCGGTACAGAGAATTAATTTTTTTAGACAGTATTCCTGAGTCATTCATCTTCAAAATGTATATTCTAAATTTTCTTTCTTAATAATGTGTATGTAGATATTGTGCCTTTTCTTTCTTGTTTTTATCAACTCGCCACAAAAATGGCACTTTTCCGAATTTTTTGTATGTTCCCTAATAAATTGTTTGCTTTGTAACTTATGTTTTTGGAAAGAGCATTTCATTATGTGCAATTTGGCATGCTGCAACGTGTTCTGGAATATTATTTGTACTGGCAACAAAATTTCTTCCGAGACCTATGAAAAACGGCCATTTTCTCGCGGTAACGAAAGAGTTAAGGGGAGACGCGGGTCGAAAAATCGCGGTTTTCAAAAAAAAAAATCACTTTTTTGTTTTAAGCTGCATTGTCATCTTTGATGTATAAACTTTTATTTCTGTAAATATCAAGCCGAAATTCGCACGAGAAGTCACCAAAAAATGCGCCTAAGTGAGCGGCGGTGACTCTATAGTCCACCGAAAGTTTAGAAAATCCGCGCCGTTTGCATCGTTCGCACGCAATCGAGCTTCACCGGCGGCCATTTGCAATCATTGGGGCGTGGAGCGTCAACCCTTTCCTCCAAAGTTCAATGGCTGTCAGTCTCGTATGTTCACGGAGAATAAAAGAAAAACGAGAAAGAAGACGAGACTGTCGCGCATTTTGAATTGCGCGCCATGCAGCGCGGCCCCGCCATTGGACGGCGGTGCTCCTTTTGTGCAGCAAAGCCGAACCACCGGCACAGCGCGTTCTCGCTAGCCGCACAGTTTTCCGTGTCCTCTCCGAGTTTTCTTGAGATGACAAGCCCGAAAAAGTGCAGTTCCGACGTCCGCAACTATTGAACTCGGCACAAGTACCGAGGGAAACGGCGTAAGACTGTTAAAAAAACGACAGCCGGAAGCGACGCCCGCAACGCTCCGACGTCGGTTAGGCCTATTGCCGATACCGGTCACCGCGACAGTGGTGAAATCGACGTTGCTGTGGATTTCGTGAGTGCATCGCAGAAAAAGATGGAATTCTTCAAAAGCGAATCAAGGTCAGTCGGCGCCCCTGCTGCTAGCACGGTGTTGTGCGAGATCGGCGCATTGACGGCACTGGTGACAGGTTCGGTATGCCCGACTTGCTGTGAACGGAAACTCGCCGTCCGAGAAGCAGCTGAGAAGCGCAAAGGACTTTCGTCGCACCTGGAGCTACGCTGCGAAAATACCGACTGCCCTGAATCTGTGCTTTCATTCACGCACACGTCGAAGCGGATCGTCTCGGCCGGCGCGTGCGGTGACCCCGGGGTGAACACTCGCTACGACAGCGGGAGCTCGCGCGACGGCTTTGCCGTAAACGTGAAGGCTGTTTTGGCAGCGCGTGCTATAGGAGTTGGATATGACCAGCTTTCGCGATTTTGTGCGATCATCGGCCTTCCAAAACCGCTGCATCACAAGACATTCCATGCTATTTCTAAGAAGCTCCATGGTGCTGCAATGGAAGCTGTTTGCCAAAACTTGGAACTGGCGCGAAAAGTCACGAAAGACGCCGTTGGCGGCGGCGATGTGCCAGTCATGTTTGACGGCACTTGGCAAAAAAGGGGCCATAAAAGCCACAACGGAGTGGGCACAGCTGTTTCCCTGGACACAGGTCTTTGCTTGGACTTTGAAGTCCTTTCAAATTACTGTCTTGCTTGCAGTATCCACAAGGACATGGGTGATGATGATGAGGTATGGCAAGCCTTTCATCGTCCTGTATGTGAAAAAAACACCGAATGTTCATCCCATGCAATGGAACCTGAAGCAGCAGTGCGCATATGGCAGAGGACTTTGTCATACGAGACCCCACTGCGCTTCACAAGCTTCTTGAGTGATGGGGACAGCAAAGCCTTTACTGCCGTCTGTGGGGCTGAGGTGTACGGTGACACTGTCATCGAAAAAGAAGAGTGCACCAACCACGTTGCAAAACGCCTAGGCACTGCTCTGCGAAAAATGACAACGCCACTGCCACGAGGTGAAAAGCTAACGGTCGCAGCCATCCAGAAACTGCAGACATACTACCAAATAGCCATAACAAATAACAAGGGCAGTGTGCGCAGCATGTACACTGCTATATGGGCCTCATATTTTCATTGTTGCTCCAGTGATGGGGCCAGCAGCCACAAATTTTGCCCTGCTGAACCAGATTCCTGGTGCAAACATAGGCGTGCTGAAGCACTGGGGGAGCCTACACCACGCCACACCCCCTTGTTGACAAAAGCTCAGGGCTTGGCAATTATGCCTATATATAAGCGCCTTACTGATGAGAAGCTCCTGGCTCGGTGCCTTCATGGCAAGACGCAAAACGCAGCAGAGTCACTCAACAGCAAGATATGGCTGCTGTGTCCAAAAACAAAATTTGCTTCCCGGACATCTGTGGAGACAGCCACGGCTATTGCCGTGCTGTTGTACAATAAAGGCCATGCGGGCTTTGAAGAAGTCCTACAAGAGATTGGAGTACTTCCCCCAGAAGACTTGGTCACACATAGCGACCATTCTGATGACATGCGCGTAAAGAAAATAAACTTGAAGCAAACCGCAGAAGCAAGGGCGCACCGTCGTAGCGCAGTGAAAAGGGCTCGCACCGAGGAGACCAACCGTAGGAGCCGGGAAGGGCCAAGCTACAGTGCAGGAGCATTCTAGAAACTTTTGTGTGCTTTCTGTGAAGCTGCTCTTGAGTGTGACAAAGATTAATGCAAAAACAACTGGATTTTGAAGAATAGAAGGTTTTGAAACTTTCAAACCTGTTTTTCTCATTTTCAATTTTTTTGATATTTTCGTGTCTTCCGGGAAGCCTTTTGTACACTTAGAATTGGTGTATACTAATGAAATTTGGCACACATACTCTTGAAGGTATGTAGAATACCGATATCTACTTGAAATTTCAATATCAGTCGTCAGTAATTACAATAGTACGAAGTTATGTCTCGGGGAACTAAAAGAAACAATGGTCGAAGTGTCAAAATTTTTTTCTCCCACTTCCTATAACTGAACACGCTTTTTGACTAGATATCGGTACTCTGTGATCTAGGAAGAGCTAAATAAGCTATAGCACGATACCTTTTGTGAAAGTTTAGTTCATAAAAAAGTGCCCGTAAAGACCCCTATAATTTGCATTTCAGTATAATATAACTCGAGAACTATAGCAGCTACACAAAAACTAATTGCATATTTGAAATCTGCATAAAAAACTCTTCAGTTGGCTGAATTTTGAAGTCTCTGGTACAAATAATAAAAAAAAAGTTGTTTCGAGGAGCCTCTCTCCTTAATATCGACGTGTCAAAACAGGTGCTACACGGTCATTGCGGTAGCATGTCCGATCGCTACGTTTGTGGATGTCTCGGACCCACGGCAAAGCATTCCAAGCACCGGCGACGTGGACTTCGTGACCAAGATTCGTGCGCGGAATCCTCGGACATGCGGCTAGGCCTTTCAGCACTCGGTGTTTCGGAATTCGTGACCAAGCACATTGCGCAATCAATCCTCGTACCGAGACTAAGCATTTCTCGCATAGGAGTCTCCGACTCGTCGATAAAGCACATCGCACACGGACATCTCGGGCCCTCGCCTAAGCAGGTTGTGCATCGACGCTTCCGACTGCACGACTAAGTACATCGAGCCTCGACTCCTCGAGCCCGCAGCTAGGAATTTCGTGCGTTGGCACCTCGGGCTGCGCGAATAAGCACATAGAGAGTCAACTTCTTGAGCCCGCGTCTGGGCATTTTGCGCATCGGCACCTCAGACTGCCTGAATAAGTGGATCAAGTGACACTCCTCGGACTGCACAGCTAGGCATTTCGCGCATCTGCACCTCAAACTGCGCGACTAAGCACATTGTCAACTCCTTGTATCTGCGGCTAGGCATTTCGCGCGTCGGCACCACGGACCCACAACCAAGCATATTTCGCGTTCACTCTATTATCATATTGTCACACTAGCTCGTAACAATATCTATTATACCCCCCTTTCATAAAGAGAACTTCATCACGAGCTCTGTTCACTAGGCCCCTTGGGCTGGCACATCTGGCTGCAGAAGTGATCGAGGCATCAAACAAAGGTACAATTCTGGAAAGCACCTAGCAGCTGCAAATCTATCACTGGCTCTCTGGTCCTAAGTTCCATAGCCATTGTCAGGTGAAGATGACTGGGAAGGCTATTTACACTCCGAGCCTTCATTCAGTAACATGGTCAATTCTACCAAATGAAAAAATGCCGCAGTCAAGCATTTAGTATGGCCATTCTTACAAAACATTTAGCTTCAAAACGGTGCCATTTATATTGCTGTAGATTCACTTCAGCAAAAGCTACATTTGTTTGAAACTTCAAATGTGTTTATTTCAGTTAGATGTTTTTGCGCACCGTACTCAGCCATACAGGTGTTTTTTTTCTGGGTTGTTCTTGGCCAAAGATGACAAGGGTGGTATTTTATTCGCATTGAAATGATCTGGGGGGTGATGCTATTTTTATTACTCTTGCACCATTGTGAAAATTACATTCAGGTATAGTACTTGCTACTAATTAGAAAAAAAATTTCATAATAAATGCAAGAGTGTTTTCTAGTCCGTTAAATGCTTCCAAATGAATAAAAATAGCATCACCTTCTACAGTAGGCCTTTAGCAATGCTGTCATTCGTTTAGTTTTTGATTTGGCAAAACGGAATCAAAAAAACCCCGTAACGAGTTTGAAATTAGTTTGACACAGACCTCAATATTTTTTTAACTGCTACAGCTATCAAAAATCTCATTACAGATTTGAAATCAGCATGAAAACTTCCCGGACAGTGGATTTTATTAAAGATTCACCCAAAAATAAGAAAAACATTTTTAGGACCCATGTCCCCCCTTAAGTTTGGATCAGTGCCCCTGTAAGATTAGACCATCAAGTTACTGCACTGGAGTTACTGCACTCTGTTGCATGCAACCATGTTGTAAAGCATTATGTCCATATCGGTTTTATCTTGTGCAGCATGCCCTGCGCCTGGTAGCCTTTCGCCAGATTCACAAAGTTCTGGGCATGGATCCCCTGCCACCACCCAAATTTGCCCGCAACCTGCTGAACCGCAAGCGCAGGCGTGATGGCGAAGCTGCAGACCATGAAGGTGAGCCCCTCCACACACTGTTTGTCAATTGTCAAGTAGAGGCAGGTCACTTCCTTGCTGAGAATACTGGCAAGGAACACACACAGCAATGTGCACCTTGTCCATTGAGTTGCAGTATTGCGATTCTTTTTGTGGGAGGCGGCGCTAAGAGGTAGCCGCTGTGCCAGGGTTTATTTAGGTTGACCAGCCATGTGCTGCTCAGGTCAAACGCGCTAGCGTGTTCCTTTTTTTTCGCTTCCTGCACGTGAGCCGCCGCCTTGTTCACTGGCTCTGGAGGCGATAGTCAACACGCTACGGGGCCCCTTTCTTAGCACAAAGCGTGATTGAAAGAGATGCAAGAAGCGCATGTACAGAACGAGAGACTGCAAGCCTATATATATATGAGCGGAAATTCGTAGCGTCCGTTAAGCAGTCCAGGTAAAGAGCACAAATACCATATTTACTCGCATAATGATCGTACTGTTTTTGCAAAACAAAATTTACGCAAATTCAGGGGTGCGATCATTACACGGGTTAAGTTCCCCACGCAAAGAAACATTTTCTTTTTTCATCCCGCGTTTGCTGCGAGATGACAACGGGTCAACAAGTAGGCGGCTGCTGCTGTCAGTGCGGGCACACCCTGTGCAGGACACCAAAACAAAAGTGGCGGCCGGTGGAGCAAGCCGGACGCGCCGAATGCGATTATTTTTCTTCTCATGAGTACATTACGCGCATTGAAACAGTTTCTTTCATATCACTAATGAATAATGAAGAAACAGAGATGGGCGCGCTTAGCTGCCAGTGACATAAAAACACATGGCGGGCATGCTGCTGAAACTGCGGCATTTGTTTTCGCTGCTATCCTAATATGGCACGTTTCCGCGTATGAATAGGGTGCATGTCTAACGTATCAGTGTAAATGTGGCCACTATCGTTGCCGCTCGCGATTTGTTGCGTGCCCATGAGTGCAAGCGAGAAGAATCGAAAGGCGCCTTTTATGTTGTTGTTGACCAAAAACCATTATAAACCTACAATTAAGCTAAGTTTACGTTTGGTAGTAGCTTTTCTTCATGGAAGTGCAGAAAGTGATGAAATAAATAAATGGGGCATCTGCTTAAGGGGGGACACGGGTCTTTAGACCCAAAATATCATAAAAAAACGAATTTTGGAAAATAGCATTTCTCTAATCTACATCTATTATTCTCCCTATCTGCCAAGTTTCCAATCTCGTAAGGTCATATTTCAGCCATACGAACAATTTAAAAACAGATAGGGCACCTGATTTTTCGCGTGTGTCGACGCGAAAACGACACACATTCAATGACGCCGCGCTCACGTACTAGTGCCTTGAGGGCGGCCATCTTGGTCTCGTTTGAAAGAACGCGGTTTTGGCTTCAAATATCGCGCGCTGCCGCTTCGTTAGGCTTGCTGGTTCAATACAAAAACCGGCGGCAAAAATAGGTGAAACGCACGTTCTCATTCGCTAACGAGATAACGAGATAACGCCACGTGATTGGCTGGGCGCACTCCCGAGCTGTCTGCTAGCCGCAGCAGAGGCGCAAGCGAGACGCCATGTTCGATACGATCGTTGTGTGAGTACGCGCGACGATGCCTCCTCCGCTCCGAAAGTTTGACTCCAAGCACAAGTATGGAAAGAAAAGGAAGAAGTCCATGCTCAACAACTTCAAAAAACGCCCTACCGCGTCGCAAGTGGTTGAGGACGAGCCACCAACGGCGTCAAGCGACGGAACTGATGGAGCCGACCGAGTGCTAGGCCTAGGTGGTGCGACAACGAGTAGGTGCGACGAAAACGCCAGCCGCGTCCGTCGTGACACCGTTATGCTGATGCCTTCAGATTTGGAGGTAATCGACATGAGATCCAACGAGAAACTACAAGAGCTCGCGTCAACCGCAGCAGTGAGCCGTAAGTCGGAGATCTTATCCGCTGGCGATGTCGCGGCCGGCCCGCTTGACGACACAGTTTTCACCGTGGTGTGCCTGGAATCGGTGAACGCATTGCTGGAGCATATGAACTGTAATACATGCGGCGGTAGCGCGAAAATCATCCGGAAGGAGCGCGAATATGGCCTTGCAGTAAGTCTGGTGCTCATATGCTCGAAATGCGGCGACAAAGCGTCAGCGTGGAGCTCGCCGCGTGTGAATGGGACTCAGAAAGTGAATCCGTTTACCGTCAATATTCTGGCTGCGCGCGCGATGCAAAGCACCGGCAATCGGCAAACTGCGTTCAATGATATTTTCGCAACAATGAATATATCGCACCGCGGGTTGCATACGAAAATGTGGCAGGGGTACGTCAAAACGAAGTTGACGCCCGCCGCGACCCGGGCAGCTGAGACGCTTACAACAGAATGCGCGAAGTCGGTCCGGCAGCTTTACAGCCAATTAAACTTCGGCAACCCGGGCAACGTTGCTGTATCGTACGACGGGTCTTGGATGACTCGCGGGCACAGTTCGCACATCGGTGTCGGCGCCGTCATTGAACTTTTTACGGGACTTGTCCTGGACTACGTAGTGCTGAGCAACTTTTGTGCCGGTTGTCAGCGTGGACCAAAAGTTAGTGACCCTTCATACGAAGAATGGAAAGCCTGTCATGAGTGTCAAAAAAATACGGATAAGAAGGCTGGTGAAATGGAGGTGGAGGCTGGCCTCATTTTATTCAAAAGATCGCTGGAAAAGTACGGCCTAAGATACACAACTGTGCTGTCGGACGGTGACAGCCGTACTTTCTTGGCCCTAAAGGAGGCCAAAGTATATGGCTTTATAGAAGTTGACAAAGAGGATTGTGTCAACCATGTCCATAAGAGGATGGGGACAGCACTACGTAATGCCCTGTCAAAGCACAAGGGGCCTGGCTCAGAGCCACTTGGTGGAAGAGGAAGGTTGACTGGAGATTTGGTCAACAAATTGAGCTCGTATTATGGATGGGCTCTGAAGTCCCACACTGGTGACATTGAAGCCATGGAGAAGGCCGTGATGGCAAGCTACTATCACGTAACTTCAAATGACGTCATCTCGAATCATAGCCTTTGTCCAGAAGGTCCTGATTCCTGGTGCCGGCAAAATGCTGCAAAGGCCAAAGGCCAACCTGTGCCAAAGCACCGCTACAATTTACCTGCTCATGTAAGCAAGGCATTACTGCCAATCTACCAACGGCTCTCTGACAAGATGCTGCTTGAACGTTGCCAGCGAGGCAAAACACAGAACAACAATGAAAGCCTGCACTCGCTAATATGGGCGCTTGCACCGAAGGAGCAGCACGCATCACTCTTCAGCGTTGAGGCTGCAGTGGCGGAAGCAGTCATGAAATTTAATGCTGGCTGCAGGAGAACCTCGGCAAGCATTTTGCAAGAACTCTCGATGAACCCTGGCGAAAAGTGTATGCAGCGCATGGAAGAAAAGGACCGGCGCCGATCAGCCGCATCTGAACACAAGCGTGCATCGGCAGAAAATGTGCAGTGCTTGTTCAAAAAGCGCCACAGAGGCACAAATACCCAAACTGACTATGCCCCAGGAGCCTACTAATGTTTTGGGAATGTGTATGTGCACACATTTGTGACTCTTCACAATTAAATGTGACATTTATTTGTTTTCTTGATTTTCTCGAAATGCTAATTTTACCCACCCAGCAAGACATTTACTGTGATATATCAGTAGCTATCATAGATATAGTACTAATTTTTTTTGTAGCATGAAGCTAGATGTTTGGAGCACCAAACATAGGAAACAGTTTTTCAATTTTCTTTGTTTAAAGTTTTTAAAATTTGTCTTTTGTCTGACTAATGCATGGCCATGTTCAGAACAGTGGAGTTCAGTGCACTATAAAGTAGGAAATATTGATCCAACCATAAAAGTTCTTCCTATGTTGTGAAGCTTGTGCTTTCTTCTATTGGACCATATGTCATTTGTCTATTTTTGTGCAGCGGTTATTTGTCTATTGTAGTAAGAAAAAAGACATCGTAAAATACATTGTTTTCTTAATTAAGTAATGAAATAATGAACCTACAGAAAAAATAACTGCATTTTTAGAATCAGGAGAAGAAACTAAATAAGCATGCCAATTTTTATCAAGTTTGGTTCATAAATAAATAATGATAACTTTTAATCACCATGTCCCCCCTTAAGAATGTTCGGTGCGTGCAGACCGCTTGGTGTGTCTTCAAGAGGTGTTCGCGTAACATTTAACAGATGGTAAGCGCAATCATCATTAGCTAGGCTTGGCACGTGACATACCGCTGCGACAAGTTCAGGGCGTGATCATCACACAGGAAAGAAAAAACATGGAATTTTAACGACAAAATTCAGGGGTTAACTGAAGGATTAGTTGAAGCTATTAGAGCAGACTGCAAGGTTGTTTTTGGATAGAATTAGCATTTTTAATAATCTACGGTCTTAGCTGTGAAGTTCAGCTCTCTTTAACACTGACCTTGTTCGTCGCTAAATAAACAAGAATACAGAACTGGCACCTGGGTTGTCTTATTTGCTTTTTTGACTGTTTTAGTCCCATTTACATACTTAATAACTTTCAGTGCTTCATTACTGTTTTACTTGGACCAATCCCCGGTTGCCAAGTAATGCTAGGGTGAACCATATGCTATGAGCGGTGAACCTAAAGCTGTGGACCTAACCTTTGTTAGAAGAAACTTGCCTCTTGCCTGCCTGTCATAACTGTAATGTGGACGAAATGCAGCTGTTACTTAAATGTTAGGCAACTTGAAGTTTCCCCAGTTTCACTGCATCTTGTTCCAATGTTACCCTGCTTTGGTGACTTTTGTCCACCACTCCCACATACATAGCTAAGTACCGCTTTCCATTGTAGTACTGTGTACAACCAAAACTCATTCAAGAAAAGTGACATGGGTCTCGCAGAAAAAAATCTTGTTTATTTTTCTAATCTACATGTCATGTGCACCGTTTGGCAAAAGACTATGCCCAAGAAGATTTCCTTGGGGGTAATAACATCGTTTATCCTACTAAATGCCCATTTCTCCCATGAAAGCACTCAAAATAGAGCAGTATTCTCGGTCAGCTGCTTTGGGAGATGCGATCACTTTTGCGAGACTTTGTGTAATTCGGCACCATAATTCAACACTCCACGCACACAGCATTATTTCTCCAGCGCACGCTGTCGCACGTAGGCACCGACGCGTCCAGCGCCAAAGTGATCAAGGCAATGGATTGAGATTACGGCCCCTTCGCGCAAATCTACATGTAGTGCCTAATCCACACGTGATGCCCGTCTGGTGGCACCAAATCAGCGCAGTGTGTCTACCAACCGGGAATTCTCAGGGAATTTGAACAGTCTGGAAAAACTCGGGGAAAACTCATGGAATTTGTGCTTCTATCAGGGAAAATTAGCTGTAACTTTATTGAAAGGGAACGAAAGTCGTGTTAATGCTGGCTTCAGTAACAGAGGAATCGCAACGAATCGTCATTGACGCCGTGTCATCGGCACGATGTATTGCCAGAGTAGTTAACGACCGATTTTCTAGACGCCCGATTTTCGGACATGCCCGATAATTTGCATGGTTTAGCGGCACCGCCACGTACTCCATATAGTCAATGTATATTGCCCTGACTGCAGGTCTGAAATGGCATTAATCAAAGCCGCCACCGCCGCTATTTTGATTATCTCGCCGCCTCGAACCGGCACTCTCGCAGGCAGATCAGCTGGCAGCCTTAACCACCACCGCGGCAACGTTAGGCCTAGCTGCTTCTATGTTCGCTATTAAGCTTCTTGCCGTGCGGTGCCGTGTTTTTCATTGAAAGAATTCGCCGCTATCACCAATGGCACCGACTCCGCCTTTGTAATCCTCGCAATTGGCTTTGAAGCTCGCAGAGCACAACGCGGTGCGTAATGCCAGTCTCCGTAATTTAGCTTCGCCTCATTACAATAGCGTTAGGGGGTGAAGCATAACAAGCGTGGGAAGGGGGCAATTGTCACGGGACACAGTATGTATTCCTTAATTACACATGCGTGCACCCCGTCTCCTGTCACAGTACAAGCCCTGATATGCCTAATAAGCGAACTGGCAGGCCTTCAGAGCTTTTTCAGTCGTGCCTGTGGTAATTTTAGCCATTAAAGGCAGTTAAAGACATGCATTAATTTTTTTCAGACTGCCCTTTTTTTTCATTTTTTTTTGCGGCCCCTCGGAAGTCCGAAAAATCAAATGTTGACTATACAATTGACCAAGAGGATGCTTCAGATGATCCATGTGGTGAAAGCGTGGTAGAAGGAGGATGAGAACAGAAAGGACCGACGCACTAAGGAATTAACGGGAAAGGAAGGGTGCCGCCGCCTTTTTGAAGGAGCTTGAGGTAAAAAAACTAAGTGTTGACCGACGCTGAGACACAGGTGTCCCTCATCCAAACTAAAATAAATTGTTTAAGCAGTGAAACCCAACACTGAGATGTGTACGAGCTGAGAGTATGTCAGGACAGTTGAGGTTGACTTCCCAGCTGCTGAGAGAGAACCTTAGTTGTGACAAAGTTCAGGACCTCATACAGATGAGCTTGCTATCAGTTGATAGAAACAGCTTATATTAAAAAATATTTACTAATGTAAGCTTAAAGAAAAATGGCAGCGTACATAGAATAGCGAAGAAAACAACAAACTACATTGAGTAAAACCTATTCTAGGAGAATGGAGATCATGCAGGCATCAGGAACGTTTTATTGAAGTAATTTTATGCCGCCTGTGCATCGGACACACCCACCTAACACACAACTTTCTACTGAAAAAAACAAGACAAACCCTTATGTGAGAAATGTGGCAATGAACTCACTGTAAATCACATTTTATTCACGTGCACACAACTCGAACGGCTAAGGAAAAAACATTTTACTGTATTTTACAATGAACGCATTCCCTTCCATCCCAGTCTGCTTTTAGGAGATAACCCACTAATTGAAACTTCATCTGTTTTTAGTTTTTTGAAAGACGCAGCGATCCTAAACGCAATATAATATATCACAGAACTACTAATTCTAAAATTTATTACCCGGTTTTTACACGCATCTTATGATGCACCTTACCCATTTTCTCAGTCCTGAGAAGAAGGCTGAGGTCTTCAATCGGTTTGTTGGGCTCCTCAGAGTCCTTGTCTGGACAAGGACCTCGCTAAAGATACCCAACTTTTGATATAAGTTATACCATGTGTTTGGCGCATGATAGCCTGAGTTGCTTATGCGCCATAAAACCCAATACAATACAATTATGCATCTCCTTTTCATTCGTATTTGAAAATGTTCGACTCAATTTGAAATGGGCTTTACCATTTCTTTCGCTGTGCATTTTACTATCACCTTGCTTCTGTTTTCTTTTTAAATAAAATAGATATTACTCCTTACTATTTAAACTGGATAAAGTCATTTTTTTGTTTCAGCATGCTTACTAGAGAGTGACAGCATCGGGCAACGTGGTGTCAGCCTGTCTTGACATAAAACAATTTTCTGGCTCATTCAGGGAATTTCGCAATGGTGCTCAGGGAAAACGTGGAAAACTCGGGGAGTTCGGAAATGTCAACTTGGTAGACACCCTGCAGCGTTCTTGAAGCCAGGGATGCGTATTCCCAGACTATTGTTCAATCACAGCCCGATGCGTGGCACTCCATGCTGCGACTGCCATTTCAAGTGCCTTAAACGATTCCACGTCGTCTCAGGTTGGTAGCAGCATGTGTGCCACATCAAACGGGCGATCATCAAACGAGGTGGCAGCCATGACCTGTTTCCGTCGCACACGATCGCTCCTGGCGCTTGATTGTTTTTGTGAACAAAAATGGTTGTGCCCACGCAAACTTAATGTGATGGTATTTTACGCAATTTTCGTGCAAAGCAATCGCATTTCAGCACATTTTGGAGCCTGATCGCCTTGTGCTAGTAGGTAATACGTGGGGTTACAATCCGGCAAATTTCGTTCATGCCAGATTATAGTACAGCGACATTTCGTTGTCACATGGTTTCGTTATTGCAAGTTGTGACTGTACTGTTATTAGGAATTATGTAAAAATTGCCAACATAAGTTCATTTTCAGTGGTGCAACTTAGCGATACGACTTGTCTATAAATATAAATACAAACTATGAAATGCTAAGTTGCAATATTGGACATTCAGAAACGTACCTGCCTAGTTTTAGCCCTCGTTCTGCACTAATGTTTTTTGCAACTCTCCTCTGTAAAAGTTATTCTATTTACTTGAGAAAAAATGCCATTTGCATATTTGCAGTTAGCATGCTGGATTGAAGATTTGCAAGATTTGCCTAATATTAACACCTTCCTGCCACTAGATACTGTGCTTTCCTTTGCTTCGTATCGTGTCTTCAAGTCTACTGTAAAGTGCTCTCATAATGTTGTGTGGCTTGTCATTGAGAGCAGCATGTGGTACCTTTGCTTCTGCCAGGTGCTGATGGCAAGAAGGACAAGAAGGATGAAGCGACACCAGTGGCGACGGGAGCAGCAGCAGCAGCTGGACCCAAAAGTGAAACACCAGCAGCCAAGGCCTGATAGCGAACCATCAGCAGCAGCAGTGGGCAGCTCCTTCCCGAGTAAAGGCAGCTCAGGGGAGGAGAGCGACCATTGGTGCCCAATTTGCACGTCACTAGCACAGTATTTAACAACCCCCTGCCCAGAAAACCCCATCACTGCTAGTGGAATAATGCCTGTAGCACTTTCTTAAGCCTTCCATCTTTTTTCTGGTGTCTTGTGTGCTCCTCTTCCCAGGACAGTGGGCAAAACTTTTGAACAGACAAGTGAGGCCAGCAGAACTGCCCATTCCGACCTGCCTCCCCCAGCCCCTTCCCCTCCATTCTTCTCTCCCTTCTTTCTTTGTCAGCGACATATTTTTGTTAGCACTTTCAATTCTGTAGCTCTCAAAATTGACAGCAGTGCTGTCCTCCTTTCCTCTTGAGTGTGCAAATCTGCAGCGCATTTGTTTTGTTCATATTGCTTTGCTTGACTTGTTTTCATTGTGATGGACGCTTTTCTCCCATGATTCCCATTTTGCCTTTCATTTGTGGCAGGTTTTGTTTTAAGGTGGAAATTTAAAAAAAAAGCTGCCTTGACAGAAAAATGTTTAGTCAAAAAAGAGAACAGATTGTGGCCGGTTGAGTTTGGCAGTGATGGATGGTGTGTTGGAGAAGTTTGTGCTGGGCACGAATAAAGATTTGCCGTTGTGGAGACCTTTGTCTTGTGCATACGTTGTGTACTTTGTGGTATTTAGCCATACAATGTGGTTTGGCTTTTGAGCTTTGCTGGCTCGGGCCAAGTGTGTCCTGTTTTCAAAACACATGTGGCCTGTTTCCAGGCTATGTCCGTGGAAACTAAACGCTAGAAGCTTCATATTCGTTAACGCAATAAATATTGGGACCAATTAATGATCTAGTCGACATGCAAAAATTTAGATAGTGACTTGCTCTTGCTGTGTGCTGTAACGGTGCTTGGTTTAACCAAGCCAGTCTTTTCCTTCATGAGAGTCTTGACAAGGACATGCACAATTGAGTCAACTGCATGTGCTCATGGGCCGGTTAACTTATCTGTAAAGGTGGACTACATTGAGCTTTACGAGAGGCGAAGACTGTACTTTGAAAGTTTTGGCGACTTTCTTAGCTTTCTTTTTAATTGCCCAGAGGCAACCAAATAGTTTGAATCGGTTAGCACTTGGGTTTGGTTTAAAATTTAAAAGATGTAACTGACTTACGATAATCAATCTTGTAGCGGGAAATTAACCATAGTCTTGAAAGTATGCATCAGTCTAAATTTATTGTATCTTGAGGAGAGGCGCGGGTCTTGAAATGGGAAAAAAATCGTAAAGAAAGCATTTTCGGGAAAGTGCATTTTCACTGGCTTTGTACAATCAAGAATCCCTCCGTGAAATCTAGCACCTAAATTGAATGGGAAAATAATAAATCGCTTATACAAGGCAGTGTGGTCGCAAAAATGAACTCCGCGCCGTCATTTGCGAACGTGGTGGCTGGTGGGTAGCATTTTGAGCTTGTTTGGAAGCCGCTTTCTTTGTGCGTATTTTGCGCCGGTACCAAATGGCGTAGGTGAGGAGGTTATTTCTCATGGAGGAAGGAAACTGAGGAGAGGGCCTACCTCCTCCACGCGCTAGGAGAAAAGTGTGGAGGAAGTGACGTAGTAGGTTCTTTGTTTTGCTGTTTTTTTTTTAATTTGCCGAAGTGGCCCCACCTTTCGGGCCACAATGGCGGCTTTGTTATTCTGTGCGCTCACACGTGTTGCTCCGTAGGTTTCATACCGTGGTAAAGGCGCCGTGCGGGCAGGTTTGCGTTGGTCTCCGTGTTTTGTTGCGCTGCGTTATGTGGACCGTGCTCTACCGAATGTTGCTGTGGCCAGGTGGGACTAAAGCCCCTCCATGCACGTTTCCGCCGAAGAAAGCGGCGGTGGCGCGTGGATGGAGGGGCTTTAGGTGGGACTGGTGGAACAAGTTCGTGAAATGAACGCGCATGAACGCTGTACGCTATGTACCGCGCCACGGCAATGGCAACGGACGAAGGAATGTCCGCGGGAAATATTGCCCTTTTTGGCGGAATCATGCTAACGTGCTAACGATTGTTTAGTATTGCTGCGGAGCGCGCGGGTCCGAGCAGCACGGTTGCGCGCAGCGCGGCGTGGTTTCGCAAGAAATGTAAACAAGAGAGGAGAGCTGGCCCGATAGGCGGAACAACTTAAAAAAGGGAATTGCGCTAAAAAAGACATGGACGGGCGCAAACTCGCGACTGATTTTATTCGGAAAGCACATACATATATATACCTAAATTTCCATTCAATCATTGCCTAAGCGCACATGCAACTTCCGGCTTCACTTTCGCTTCACAAAGAGTGACGTCAGGGCCTCTCCCGAGTTTCCTTCCTCCGTGTTATTTCTGAAGGATCAGCCGGTACCGCTGATTGGCCAAAGCGCACACGGGTGAATATCTATATGGCTACCATTGGCTGTTTTCGAGCAGACGCTCTTTCGACGCTAGCGCCTAGGTCCCCTTCAGTTAGGGCCCTGCTAGGAGGGCGATGCAGTCTCAAAATGGCGGTGCACACGATTTACGTTGTCATGGCAACAAGAACAGCAACCGCGCGGCGCCTCCTCTCTCTAGCGTTTTTCTTTTTGTTTTTAATATGCCGAACCGGTCCCTTTCCCCCATGCCGCGCGCGCTGCTTACCTTTTTTTTTTTTACCTGTACGCGACGCGTTGTGTTCTTTTTTTATCGCGCGCGCCAGCTCGCAAGCAATGCGCGCATTGGCATTGCTTGCGAGCTGGCGCGTGGTGCGTCGTGGGCTATGCGTTGGCATACACGCAGTCTTGCCCATACTTATATTATACCAGCATGTGCCGAGACATAAAAAAATTCCACTTCTAACACAACAGATATTTGGTCTCGCTTTATTGACTTCGTTTCCGAAAACAGATTTGTTCTTATAACGTGGTGGGGGGGGGGGGGGGGGTGATACACGCTCAAAAAAAAAAGTGAGCAAAGTGAAAGGTGCGTGACAAGAGTACTAAACAGAAAAGTTCACAAACGGTGAAATAACAAAAAAAAGCGCTAGAAAACGCTAAGGCCATTTCGTGTACACACACAAACAAAAAAAGATGTTTATATAACGCCTTCAAGACCGAGATGTAGACGAGCTTCTGATATATGCACTAAGATATTGCACAAAATTGGACGACGTGTATCACATGACAACTATAGCAAGGGAAAACGCACTGGTAATGGCAAAAACAATGACACGCAAAATACTTTAAAAATTGAATAAAATGCTAAGGTTGTTTGATTGACAGCCATACCAAAAAAAGAAAGCTTACTTATAATCCTGCACGAAAGAAACCTGCATTACTACTGAACAAAATGAAAAAGACATGGCAGAACAAAAATAACATTGTACTAAAAACTGAAATACACATCACATTATATTGCACTTCGTCACAACTTGTGTAACGGAGGCAAGGGGGAACAGAAGGTAGCCGGCTTTTGCAGCAGCACATAGAAAACATTCGCAGAAAGGCCTATTCCTCAATCAAAGACCAGGTAAAATAAGGCAACACGACTTTTCTTTCGCCCCCAATGCACTGCTTAGTGGTAAAATTATGTCACCTAAGGCACTAAGTCGTACCTACTTGGCACTCTTGTATAATTAACACGAACTGCAAAAATCTGCATTTAGGACACTTGCAATTCTCATGCTTTCCAGAAGAAAAAAAAGCGTATCATACTTACACATGAAGGTTGTTCGCGCGGTTTTCCCATCGGCGATTACTGAGATAATACACAAACACGAACAGTAATTTTTACGTTTGTAGAACTTACACACAGAAAAAGCACTGAGGGCGGAATGGAAAGCTGGGCAAGTTACTGAAGTTGCAGAATGAGACTTGGCACAGAAAAACACAAGTAATAGACCAGGTGACAATGAGGAGGAACATCTATTTGTCAGCTTTCTCTACCAGCAAGAGGGAAGTGCAGCGCAATCAAGGCGCAGCGACATCCGGAGGCTCGTGGAGCACACACATGAGTAGGGCTGTGTTCGTGTACATGCGCCTTCTGATGCCCTTGGGTCTGCGTGTTCACCTGTTGTCTTTAGGCACCCGGAACAAACTTGCAGGGCTTGTTTTTGATGTATTCGTGCACCACTGCACGATGCACGAGCGGTACAAGTCGTGAAACGGGTGAAACATCGCGGAGCACAGGCACACTGCTATCGAGGACCACGAAACTGACGAAAGTACCCGCTGTTGCGTACTCCAGGGTAGCGTATCGTACTGCTGCCGAGTTGTAGCGACGCCTGCCTATCGTAGCTCCACCGACGTTACTATCGGGTAGCGTGGCGTTGTCGGCGGGCTGCAGGCATCCGGTAGACCATGGCGACCGGGCAAGGACGAGAGGATTTCTAGTGCGAAACTTGCACGGTTTATTGAAAGGTTGATGAAAGATGATGAGAAGAGAACGAAGTGTTCTAAAAAGTACATTTCGGAGCCCCTTAAATATGCTCTCTACAATCGTGGGAGGGATCTTGCTTCCGTCGACGTCACGTGGCTGGCACAGAGTCTGATTCGCGGTAAGAGGGCCCCTCCTCCTCTGGTTAGACCGAGCCTGCTGCAAGGAGGAGGGCGTCCCGCCTCCGGTTATACCAAGCCTCAGGTCCGGGAATTGCAGACGCTTGTCCTTCTCTTTTGGGCGTTGCTGGTTCGCGGAAGTTCGCCTGTAGAGCTTGACAGTTCGAGAAAAAGGTCCCTCTAAAGTCGCACACACACACAAAAGAGGCCTGAAAACACTCCGGGCCTTCCGCCAGACCGGCAGACACTCGAGATGACCATGGCGAATTAGGAAGTCACGCTTCATTTCGACGAGGCATGGTGGGTGAAAGTCCTTTCTGCACGAAGTGCTAACCGTAACAGGAGAAGTCACGCTTCATTTCGACGAGGCATGGTTGGTGAAAGTCATTTCTGCACGAGGTGCTAGACGCCAGCCGTAACAGCATCTCCGGCGGGGGAGGAAGATCCCGACGCGCTATAGGAGCCAGCAGCCGCTGTGCGAGGGATCGGCGTTTCAGTAGCAGAATTCCCCTCAGAGGTGACGAACCCTTAGTTCGTAGCTGGTAGATTCCTGGGAGTTGTCATCATTCCTCGTGGCGCTCTTGTGACTTTTCTCCCTGGTCCGGACCGGTGAAATTGGTCTTTCAAGCAGGTCTCGCAACTTCTCGTCTCTTGCGTGGGCAAGCTATCACCCCAGAACAGTGCCGGACCCACAGCCACAAAGCAGCGAGCACAAGGCCACCCTCCTCACAGATACATCAGACTTTAAAAAAAAAAGAACACCCGCTACACCTTTCTCATTCCTTACGCGCGGCCTACCCCCTCCCCCCCCCCCTCCCTGCACACTAAAAACAGCCATTTTTTAAAAGCGTTAAGACTTGGTTATTAAAATCAGCTAACAACCGATTACATTTCGAAAAAAATATGAAACGTATGAACGAACGAAAAAATGCCACGGAAACCCGGGTGAGCATGAGGCTTTCGACATATATGTCATGAACTTGTTGCTGAAAGACAGAGCTACATAGTGATGCAATTCATATTGCCATATTTTCAGGCCATTCAAAGCTACAGCGAACTGAAAGTTCAAATTCGTTTTTCTCAGCTTCATCCAGTTCACAAAACAATTTAACAAACTTTGTTTTGGAACCTACGTCTCGCCTTTAGTAAGCCACTAGTACAGTGCTTGGCGATTGAAACGCAGTACTCGGACAGTATGGTGGCTGGCGCTTTTTGCGCCGCGTCTGAGGAGGCTAAATGCAGTCTCGATGCATTGAAAATACTTCATTTCATGCAGCGCAAAAATTCAGCTCTGTGTCCTCAGCGCCTAGTGGTGGTGCAAAAAAGTGCCGGCTGCCATGCTGTCCGAGCATCGCCAAGCACTGTATGTACACGTGGTTGTGGTGGTGAAAAACTTTTGTTGATGAGAAGGGCAAAAGTAAAAACAAATTAAAAAGCAGCGTTGTGGGCGGCCTTTCAGGCTGCCGGTTGTGGCGTCCAGGCCATGCCTAGTCGCGACGTCCTCCGCCCAGTTCACCAGCCGGAGTTGGATATCCGGCTCGGTGCTGGACAAAGCAGCCTCCCACTGCTACGGATTGGTTAGGCGCCAAGAGGCAGGCGCCGCCTCTGCTAGTGGGAACACGAAGCCCGTGGCATCGCTGCGCGGAGTGCCCCACCACCAGCGCCTCGTGAAGTCTTGCGGTGCAGGCGTAATCAAAGCGATTGGCGAGAAGCCCAGGGAGTCGTATGCCAAGAATTGCAAGACGCTGCAGCTGTCGATCCGCGGAGCATTGCCATGGGCTCTCATGCTCCTGCTAGCAATGGCCGCACCTGTACATTTGTAGGGAGGGGGAAAGTCCTAGACCTAGGCTAGTACACTGCCAAATCACATAAACGTAAATACTAGGGATGGGTAAATATTCGAGTATGAATCAACTATTAAGCACTAACTATTCGCATTTGAAAGGAACTATTCAGAATATCGAAACTAACCAAATATTTTGCAACAAGCAACTGGTACAGTCTTCTGACTCTCCTCTGCTAAATGTATCTCAAATTGTCAGGAGTGAGACAACGACAAAAGTTTTCGAAGCAATGCCTAAACACAATTGATAACGCAAGCTTCGTTCTTGGTTTTGCGTTGGAAGCTAACCTGTGACAACCTGTGATTTATTGCTTCTGGTCTGTCATTTAGTGTGTTTGGTAGTCGAGTAGCATTTTCATCTCTTACGCTACAACCAGTGTAACTGTTTCTTTCAACGGACCCTTCTACTTGTGTTTAGGGCATACAATTGAGTCCTTCAGCAGCTTTTTTTTTTTTCTGAACTTTTGAACTTTTTTTATTGGAAAGCTTGTCATACATCAGTCATTCATTTTCGGAAAGCTTGTTTGTAACCAGGCTCTAAAAAATGTTAAGCTATTCGTGCAGTTCTTTTAGTGACAAGCAGTGATCTTTCATTTAAAATTGATCTTTCCTCCCTGATGTCATTTTTGCACTAATCAGTACAGGCATATGGTATTTAGTTGCACCGTAATAAATATTCGTGGTGTAAATATATGCATCTGTGCTTGACCATTTGTTATTCAATTCTGATTATTTGTATTCAAAAAAATTTATATTCGCCCTCCTCTATATTAAAGTTTTTCCAATCCAATCCAATTCGCCCTCCTCTAGCAAATACCGCAGAGAGAAAGAACAAAGGGCGGGTGGTTTCTTCTGGAATGTAAAGAAACCCCTACTGGCAGAGCATCTGGCGTACTACTTCAGGTTTTCCCGCCCAATGCGATCCGAGCGCCAGTCTTTTTAATCCGAGCGCCGCTCAATTTAATCCAAGCACCACTGAACTTAATCCAAATGCCGGTGAATTTAATCCAGGCATAATGCAATTCAAGAACGTTTCAATTACAGGGCCCTTGAAATTTTGCGTACTTATTGGGGGTTAATACCTTCAAAACGAAATGACGAGATGGGAGACCAGTAGCCTTCCTGCCTCGTAACTAAGGACAACTTTTGGAGGCTTCTTTTTCTACTTCATCACGAGTACGACAAAGCAGATAACAATTCTCGCAATTGAGAGGAAACGTCAACATGAGTACTTTAAGAGAATGACATACGCAGGATTTGGTCATGGCTATGAAACGGAACAATAAAGAGGGATTCAGTGATAATCACTATATAGGCCCTGGCCGGCAGCTCGGCTTCGGTCGCTAGTGAATACGATTCACTATTTTGCTGCAATATTCGCGGCCTCCAATCAAACATGTCGTAATTGATATAATACACCTAACGGATATGGTCGAGTCACTAGTGAGCACAAGTGAAATACAATGCGCAGTTCAGGATTCTCGGTGTTTTGCACACCATGACGTTATGTATATCAACTGAAATGCGATAAAACAAGTGACTCAACTATGTCTACTATAAACTCATATGCTTAATTCACTAGTGAATATTATTCACTTATTTTACTGTCACTGCGGCAGCTTTCAATTATGAATGCCGTCAATGGTACCAATCAAGCTGTAACAAAACGAGCACATTTTTGTTGCCACTGCTAACTGATACCGCCGAGTTATAGTGAATGATGCGCCCACTGCGAAATTGTCCTTGTTTCATGCAGAATAGCATCGATGTATACCAAATGAAATGTCATTCAGACGGCGATTCAATAACTATAGGAAACGCTAAGATTGAGTCACTGGTGATAAAGTATCACTTTGTGTAATGTGACAGTCACATCCATTATTCGTGCACGTCGTCAATCGTATAAATTGTGGGGATGCGTGACTCTCACATGTCCCCTGATATCTTGTTTTCCCGCGTAGCTACCGCCTCCTGCAATGCGGCTTCGCCGCGTAGACTGGGGCCCGCGGCGGTCGGTGTGGTTGAAGCGCAGTACGAGAGATGGCGCGAGTGTTGCGCTGCTAACGCCGCATACCGGCGAGTTTACTTGGGTGCGAAAAGGAGAAAGCTCTTCCTCTTTGGTTCGGGCTCGGAAAGCAGCGCGGACCTTCCGCGCGTGCGCCGATCCATGCTTCTGCGAGACCGTCTCGTGAGGCCTCGTGCGAACGCGCCACCGTTCGCGTGACCGTACGCGCGAACGACCACGCGTTGGGTGTCCAGCATGGGGCTAACATATTCGCTCGCTATACGGTCGCGGTGAGTCGGACTTCCGCGACTTGTCGCGCGCCCATCGGCATGTTTTGTGGATAGCAACTCGGCTAGCAGGCATTGATGTATGAAAGGTGCAATAAATGCCCTTGTGATTCTTTTCACTACTGTACTGTCGTTCCTTTGTCCCAATAGCATGGGTGTGAGAACCCCACAAAATGAAAGTCAATAAATTAGAGTTTTTAATCGGTCAGCGTTGCTAATTGATATCACAGAGTCACTATAGTGACAATGGTCACTAGTGACAAGCTCAGTTAGGTGTATCTTTATGCAGCATTAGCATCCTGCATGTCAAATGAAAACTCTTAAACGATTCAGCTGTAACTAGGAGAAGCTAGGATAAAGACACCAGTTATCATTGATCGCATATTTGTAGGACAGTGGTAGCCATCATTCGGGCACGTCATCGTTGGTATTTATCAAAATGTCATTAAATGAGCATTTTTTCTGCTACCATTGGTAACTGGTGATGCAGGGTGATTAGTCATCACTAGTGATAAGGTCAGTTCTTTGTTTTCTTACTTTCATACCGCGTAAAGTAATCGGCACCAAATTAAAAGCGAGTCAAATTGTAATTCAAGTTTGATAACTAGGAGGTGCTAGGAATTTGTCACTAGTGATCATGAGTCACATTATTTGGTATGGCAGTGGCAGCCATCAATCATGCACGTAGTCGTTGATATCGAAATGCCATTGGGCATTGGGCAGTGTCGGGGATGTCAAATGATGATTCGTATGATGATTCAAGATTAATAACTCGGAGATGCTAAGAATTAGCCACTCGTGATCACGAATCACTTTCTTGGGTATGACAGTGGCCATCGTTCGTTCATTTTGCCGCAGGCATGATGTGCTTCTTTAAAGACTTTCCTCTGTTTGAGGTTGCAGAAGTGGTCAAAATACTGGTGATCACTGGTGACTCTGTTCACTTCAATTTTCTCGACTGCTCACAAATCACAGCTTCATGGAAATAAAATGAAAGGTCACTCAAATAGTGATTGAGATATGACGATTAGGAAATGAGAAGCTTGAGTCAGTAGTAAATATCAATATTTTTACCATTATAGCGTTTACATGTTTGCGCTGCCATTGAGTAGAATAAAGTGTCAATATACCAGCAATTAGCTCAGCGGGTAATTTGCAATAAACATTGATTTTGCACGGTTCTGTGTTGTTGAGTATTTACGATCCTTCACTGTAAGTGTATCACATGAACAGTCGTTAGAAGGGTAATTAAACTATGGTGTGTAAGATCTCGTACGCTTAAGTGCCTAGAGATGACAAATCACGTCACATTTCACGTACGTCGCACATATATGTAAACTGTGGTAATGCGCAACGAAGTGAACACAGCGTTAACTGTGATCTACGATGTGCACGGTAGCTGTGACACGTACAGAACATTTTCGCAAGTCTGATACGTTCACAGAATTGCAGCCGATTTGACGATTTGGTATTCCAACAAAATTCTTGGAAGTACGTATGGTGTGAACCAGGAAAAAGGGCGGCAACAAAGAACGAAACGCCAGGTCTGGGATAGACACACAATTGCTCAAAAATGCAATCGGTAAGAATGGCTTTACAATAATTAAACAAAAAACATCACGCCTCTTGAGAAGCAAGAGGCGTGATCGCAATCGTCTTATCCGATCGCCGAAAACACTCACGCATTTCTCTTTTTCACAAAATCTATTATGATAACACCTTTTTTACACGCTCTTTGGATCAGGCCAGCACCTTTCATTTTTTTCTCGCCGTGATCATAATCAGAAAGTTAGCATGTCGCATTTCAATAGTTAATCCACTTATGTTTAGAAACGCACTTGAAAACGAACTTTTATAAAACGAACTTTTATAATTATATTTAAGGATCTCGTAATTATAATTACGAGATCCTTAAAACGACTAGAAAATAAAAAAGCGCCTTTATCGTCACGCTAAAGTTAAGGCAAGCTCAGTTGCGTGGGAGAGATATTACGCTTCCGAAGCTGCTTACTTAATCGGAATTCGCGATGTCAAGCGAACCATTTTTTCACTATGACCTGCCAAACATTTTACATACTAATCCAAGAAAATTCTGGCAGGCGATAAACCCCAAAGAAGTGCATATCAATAATCTTACTAACGAGCTGGGTGAATCAGTGACAGATTTAACCTGCGCTAATATGTTCAACAACGCGTTTTCTTCAGTCTTCAATAATGAAATGGACACACTTCCAACCCCGCCAACCACAAATATACAATGCAACATGTCAGCCATCACACTCACATTACGTGGGCTTTTATCTGTGATAGAAAATATTAAGTTGTCTTCATCATCTGGCATCGATAACGTTAACTCTAAACTACTAAAAAACACGAAACACATTTCTGCAGAGTTTCTATATTTATTATTTTCACAATCCGTTGCACAGGCAACATGCCAGACGAGTGGAAGATGGGGAAGGTTACTCTAGTCTACAAATCGGGCAACAAAAATTCTCCCCTAAATTACTGCCCCGTCTCATTGACAAGTGTTCCCTGCAAGATCATGGAGCATGTAATCTACTCTCATATTATGAGCTTTCTAGGCGCTAACAACTTCTTTCATCCTTCATAGCACGGTTTCCGCAGGGGCCGTTCTTTCGAGACCCAGCTTGCGCTATTTCTTCATGATGTTCATGCTAATCTTGACCGTAACATACAAACAGACGCCACGTTCTTGCATTACGCGAAAGCGTTTAACAAAATCGCTCATCTATGCCTATTACTAAAACTTTCTCGTTTGCATTTGCATCCTGATATCCTAAAATGGCTTGAGCAATTTTTAACTAACCGCTCACAGTATGTCTCATTTAATAACCACGCTTCAAACATTACACTCGTCACACCAGGCGTACCACAGTGGTCCGTCCTTGGCCCCCTTGTCTTCTTAATTTACATTAACGACTTACCCTTGCATGTGTCTTGCCATATCCGTATGTTTGCCGACGACTGCGTTATTTACCGCGCAGTCAATACCATCACTGACCAACAGTGGCGTAGCCAGAAATTTCGTTCGTCGGGGACTTACGTTGCAGCTCGGCATCCTCCTTAAATCTTTAGCTCGGGTGCGCCTATCTACATACATGTAGAAGGGGAATTCGTTTTTCTCGGCAACCACTGCACCAAATTTGACGACGTTTGTTGCATTTAAAAGAAAAACTTGGGTGGGGGGGGGGGGGGAGTACTATAGTGACTGCTGCTTTCGAATTTTGCATTTAGGTCGTAAATATTTCATAGAAAATTGGCCAAAATCGCAAATTTTCAGAAAACGAAACTATCAAGTTTAAAACTTTGTAACTCAACAATGATAAATGCTATCACAATTCTGTGAATTTCATCTAATAGCACATCTACAGCGAACAAAATTGGTACGTTACAAATGAATCTAAAAAATTTAGTATTATGGAAACACGGCTTTTGCAGAACCTTTGTAAACAACGTAACCAATTCACGTAAGATACAAATTGGCATACCAAATTTGTCCGCTTTGACTGTTATAATAGATGCCGTTGACAGAACCGCGATATCTGTTCTTGATGCAGAGCTGTTAGTTTGTAAACGTCGTGCTCCTATTTTTTTTTTTCGAACTTTCAAAATTTTCGAAATATTTTAAACAAAATTCAGGCCCTAAATCGAAATTCCACTTCCAACAGACACTACAATTTAACTTTCTCTCTCAAATGCAACAAATTTCATTAAAAGCGATCCAGAGGTTATCTCAGAAAAGCGTTTCTGCGTTTTACATATGGTTGGATAGGCCGCGTCGGAGTGGGGCCCGAGCTAAAGGTTCCTCTTGAACAATTTGTCAAGAGATCAAATATATGAATAATAATTGCATTGCCACTGCCAAAGATGCTGCAAACGAATTCTTGAACGCTACGCACCGTAAAAAGAAGTAAAATATATCATTCTTCATAAAAGAATATACTCGTATTTGCCAAAAATTGTGTCCAAAATAACTGATATCAATAATGCTTCCATGTTTTTTGTGTATTTAATAAGTACAGAAAATATCACACGAACTTTAGAACTATATCAGTTCGAAACCAGCAAAGAAGTGCATGCCGCTGATACAGCAAAGAAGTGCATGCCGCTGATATAAAAAATGGAAAGGCCATGAAATGAACAAGTTGAGGACAAATATGTTAATGAAATATTGTCATTCAAGAACCGTGTTTACATTCATGTACGTATGCAACGGCCAGTGCAAAATATCAATGACGCTGGCATTTGTTCCAATGTATTACGCAGGAGCAGTTGTCACCGGTCGTGTATCGTGAGTGATTACACCGAAATTATAGTCGCAACAGAGAGCACGTATAAAAAGCAGGAGTTCTGCAAAATATTCGAAGGCGAGTCAAATGAAAGTGAGCCAATGCGAATATATGACAAACGGGGTACTTTATTTAAAAGTAGTCTCCATGAGCATGTAGACATTTGTCCCATTGACTAAGGAGTCGCGTGATTCCGGTCTCATAAAATTCCTTGGGTTGCTGCTTCAAAAAGTCTGCAACTGACTCTTTAACGTCATCGTCCGACACGAATGTGGTTCCCTTGAGCTGTTATCTTTTTTCGGTTGCCCCAAAATGTGGATGTCGCAAGGCGACAGGTCTGGGCTGTGTGGCGGATGTTGCAGCGTTTCCCACTTGAACGTAGCCAGTTTTGTATTAAATACATCAGCGATGTGGAGACGGGCATTGTCGTGGAACAAGATCACCCCATTCGTCAATTCTCCACATCGTTTCTTGTTGATTGCAACATGCAGCCGTTCCGGCGTTTCACAGTATCGGAAACAACTGATAGTCTCTCAAGACACAGCAAATTCTATCCGTAATGGTCCCTGACGACCGAAAAAAAAAAATCAACCCCTTTCCGGCGGAAATGATGGCCTTTGCTTTCTCTGGGCGTGGTGAATTCGAATGTATCCACTGTAAACTTTGCCGTCGTGTTGCAGGCTCGTTGTATATAGTGGCACCATGGTTCGTCCCCGATCACAATTGCAGACAAAAAGTCGTCACCCTCATTGCGATACTGGATCAGATCAGTCAAGGCAGCGCCTAACTTCTCCGTCTTCTGGCGGCGGTTCAAAATCTTGGGCATCCATTGCACATTGTTAAGATCGGCCTGCAGCTATTTCAGCCCGCTGCACGTGTTCCAATCCAACCGGGACGGGGCGCACTTCAGAGAACTGTGGATAACCGGCAGCCACGTGGCGCGGGGTCAGCTCAGGGGAGTTCTCGAGGGGAGGTAATTGGCGGAGCCTCCCCATGAGCTTTTCGAGACACCAGAAAATGTGCTACCCGGGCGCGCCACCCGGGACGGCTCAGAGTTCTACGAAGCCCCTCTGACGTCGGCTCCGGACCAGTACACCTGTGTGTGTGTGCGGCACGTGTATGTAAGCCCTCATCCTCCTCCAAGTCGAGAGCCCTCATCCTCCTCCAAAAGGGCGGGTCATCTTCAATGACGTCGAACTATGACGTCGAGCAGAGTGCATATAAGCAGCGATTGTCGGCTGCTAGAGTGCGCTCGTTGTCGTGCTAGAAATGTACTCGTGAGCTGCGTGCTCGTTGTCGTGCTCGAAATGTACTCGTGAGCTGTGTGCTCATAAGCTGTTTGCTGTATGCTCGTCTTGCGGGCTCCATTTGGGAGTCACGCTAGACTGTCGATGTATCTGATGTTAAACTGTAAATAACATTTAAATAAATCCTGCTCTCCTAAGTCCCGACGAAGAAGAGTCAAGTTCCTCCCAAGCTCCTTCCTACAGCTACGACTGCCAAATCTTACATCTGAATGGCAGCGGTGATATCGGCCTACAGCTCGTAGATCGTCCGACAACTCTAACAAATGGTGGCAGCGGCGAAATCGTCAGACGAACCCTACAACACACAAAAGCTGATGACAAAGATGTTCATGAATTATGGCGTTAACCGAATCGTGAACTGATGTTCAGACGCTCTGCCAGTTCATCGATGCTTATCCTCCGTTCTTGTCTCATCGCCTCATTAACTTTTGCAGTTTTGTTAAGGGTGATTTCACGATGGCTTTAGTCCCGTCTTGGATGGTCTTTGCAACTTTCACGTCCTCCTTTGAACCGTTTGCTCCAACGCTTCACAGTGGCCAATGAAATGCGATGTTCAACGTACACGGCAGCCATATGGCGACTAATTTGTTTTTACGAAATACCTTCAGCAGTAAAAAACTTCACGGCACCACGCTGTTCAACTTTTGGAGTTTCCAATATGTCACGCAACCATGTTCAACCGAATGTATGAGAGCATTACAGAACCTTTATCCTCATACCTGCGTGTCACTTTTGTAAATGAGACAACCCTCTCTTCTACGCACATGCCTCGCAGATAATGAACCGAACCATTATGGCGCGGGGTGGGTAGGCTCACTTTCATTTGACTAGCCTTCATACATTAGAAATGCGAAGATACAATGGGATATATAAATGCGAAGATAGAGCTTGATAAAGGGAAAAAAAGTGTCACTGGAAGCAAAGTTCACTGCACATATACACAAAAGCGCCCAACAACATATTTAAATGTACGTATAAGTCTCCCATAAATGTACGTATAAGAAAAAGTCAGGGTCTATAATGCGTCAAACGAAGCAAATAAGCATGTTGCGCAATCACAGATTCACAGAATCCAAGATACCGCCCCCATTCCATCCACTCCCCACGATGTATCACGCGCGACGGAAGATGACTAGCTTGCTCTCCGCTTTTGACCTTTGCGCACGCAAGACTGAGTCACCATCGTAGGCTCACCCATTCCAGCCCCCCCCCCCCCCTTTCCCGTACGCTTTCACTCGCACATACAGCATGCGGCGCTCGGTAACGATGTTATCGCCCTTGGACTTTGTAAGAAACATGAGGGCGACGGTGACAGCAGGAATGCGCTTGAAGTTTCCATATAATTGCTACAGCAATAATAAGGGTATCCGGCAACTTATTTAGCAGATTTTGTAGCAGTCTACAATAATTTCGAATGGATATCGGCTGGACACTATCCGTGCTCATCAAAAATGGCTCCAGAGTACCGGCATGCACCAATTGCTATTATTCTCGAGGAAGATAATCGACGTACACGACCACTCACGAAAAAATTACTACCATCCGCGTCCACACTCCGCGCATTCGAAAAAAGAAAATACTGCACGTCGGAAGCGCTGAAGCGAGCCACATTAAGGCTCGCTTCACCATTAAGGCTCGCACATTAAGAGGCGCCAAACGTGACCAGCAGGGCTGGCCACGTTTGGCGCCCCGTGTATTGTTGGTTGATTTGCCGGGTCTTCATGGTCTCTCTGCAGCAAGAAGAGCTTCCCTAACAAAAGAGTGCATTGCGGTGCGTTTTCCTCGGGCCCCAGGATTCGTCACAGTCTGCTGGCACTCGTGGCGACTACAGGAGAAAGGCAGCTCTGGAATTTAGAGGCGCAAGACAATGGAGAACCGGCGGCCACGCTGCGGGGGTCAGCTCGGGGAATAAGACACGCCTTTCAAGACGTAAGCTCCGAGTTCTGCGACGCCCGTCTCCCCTCGGAGGGGGCAGTGAAACTTGTGCGGAATGTGTGTGTGTAGAGCCCCTTCCCTCAAAGGCGGGCCAGCTACGATGACTCGAACCTTTCCCTCACCTATGAATCTAGGGAACACGGAGTGTTTATAAGCAGCTGTTTGTCGCTGCTAGAGTGTGCTCGGTGATCGTGCTCGTAAGCTGTGTGCTCGTATGCTGTATGCGTCGTCTTGCGTGCTCCATTTGGGAGTCACGCTAGACTGTCGAATGTATCTCTTGTTTAAAATGTAAATACTGTAAATAAACCCTGTGCGCCTAGTTCCTACCAAGTTTCTCTCTACGACCTTCAACCCTTACAAATGGTGGCAGCGGCGAGATCGTCCGACAACTCCTACAAAGGGAAGGTTGGGAGAGAAAACTTAAAGGCAGAGCGAGGGCGCGCGCTTAAGCAACGCCTTCACTTAAGGCTTTCGGTGGCGTGATAGTTCGAGGCGTCGAGATGTCACCTGGGCCGTCGCGCGTGAGGGAAAGTACAAAATTCCAATCTTATCCTCCTTCTTTTCTGGCCAAGGCTGCGCAGCGCTGTTAACCATATATGGTTAACAGCGCTGTTATGATATGCCGTGATATGGTTTAGCACTGACGGGTGCAGCAGCTTCGCTCTCGCTTTTTCGTATATTATACTTTTTGGATAGATCAGCGAAACGGCCGATGTGCTCAAAAAATGTGCGTCTGTAGAGGTTATCGTGCTTGCATTTTCTTCGAGGGATTGGGTACGACAAGGGGCTGGAACGAGCAAGCGCTAATTCTATCCTTTCGGAACGGCTGTGCGTCGAAGCAAAGTATAGGTATTGGTGCTGCATTTCAGAGAATTGCCTGCGCCCCTGCGGACACCTTTGCATTTACTGTGCAGTGTGAGGTGTGTGTTGTACGGCGTGCGTACGTACAAATGGGTGTACGTATATGTGTGTGCATTTGCAGGTGACTCGTGGTTTTCTATGGGTTCTCGTTCTTTCCTGTCGTCGCGAAACGATGAACTAGATGCAAAGCGTCCTCACATCTGTAATAGGATACCGAACAGTTAATTGTGATTTGATGTTTTGTTAAGTCAAAACTCGCTTATTCGTGACCTCAGGAAGTCAGCTCTTCTGTTTTGACAGCTGTGCCTCTGTAAAGGAAGTGACTAAATCAAACATGCATTGTGTTAGTGCGATTTACGCAAAGATTGCTTTCTTTCGTCTTATGATAAACCGATCTAGCATCTATTTCTTCTGATTATAGTGACTTGCGCAGCAATTTGTTTCTTTATGAGCATTGCAACCGAATGAAATCTGACAAATACCTGCCTTACCTTTTATAAATGGCGCAAATATATTCTTAATTTTCACATGCCAGGTTGTATCGCCTTTAAACTGTCGGGGCTTCAAGTTTATTTACAGCCTGGCACCGAATCGCGCGCTTCAGAAAATTTAGTTTCTGCTTGCCAGTCACCTTGCTCAATTAGTAATTTAACTGTGTTCTCTAAAGTAACAAAAAATCCTACGTGCGTGTGAGCTGTCCTTTTCATTTAACATGATATTTTATTCGCCCATTACTAATGCCGATTTTCATTGTCTGATAGTCTTTTGCAATCGGCCGTACTGTTGCCATGTTACTTCTTTGAACCGTATTCTGTTCCTTGGGTAAATGCATTCAAATTGCTTTCTCTTGGCTGTTAGGATGCACTTAATGTACTGTGTTTGTAAAGTGTTTTGGCAGATTCTGAATTCATTTAATATTTTACTCTCCATTTTTTGCGCGAGCGGTTGTAGTTTCTGATGTGACGAGTCGCGATCGAGCACGACTGCCGTGCTCCACACAAAGGTGACCTTTTTTTTTAAAGCTGAAGCGGGCTTATTTATACGCTCGTATGTATTTTTATAATCGCGAATAAATACATCGTGTTCTATATCCCAGTAGTAGTACCACATTTGCTTAAATGCTTTTTTCTACGTAAACCAATAAATAGTTGCAGTATTTTCTGAATTGTTTGGTGGCGTGCAGAGCGATTATACTACGCGTTCGGACGATCGACTTTTCCGCTCCGACCATACTCCGTATTGGCTCCTGCTACTGAGAAAGCGATGCGCAAAAGCAAAGCCCGCATATTGTCGCGAGAACAAGAGCGCATATCTCGCCAATATGAGTTGGTGCCACGCTCGTGCAGTCGCCACTTCGCTCAAGAGTAAAAAAAAAAAAAAAAGGCGGCGATATATATCCGGGCCTCTGTGTATTCTTGCGCTTCGTGCAACAAGAGCTGTAGTGTGTACAAATGGTGGTATAGCATTGATATAGAATTATTTCACGTCATGAAAAAGTACAAACAATAAAGCCAGCCTCTTATAGGTACCTGCCTTTAAAAAAAAATCTGTGATACACAGTGATAGCTATGCGTCAAACTGTGTACAGAGCGTTATTCGCGCCAGTGTGTGCGTGCTTCACGTGCATTTATGCACGTCTTCGTATTTATTATGAGCCAAATTGCGTATTTACTAAAATTTTCACTGATATTAGCGTATGCACGTAAACGTTGTCAATAGAGCTTAACGCTATTAATTTTACACTCTCCCCATGCCTTTTTTTTCCGTGACGTACGTGTAGACGCTATGACAGGGTACCAAGAAGCGCGCGCATTTGTACTAGGTATAGTCATTATGAGATATGTAACAGCCGAGAAAAGCACCGAAATATATTTTAGACATATCCAAAACAAATTAACACCGACATATTCCATAAGTTTATGCAAAACGTTCTCAAGCTGTCTTCTGGCGACGTGTTAAAAACGTCTTAGCAAGATGAAAGCAGAAGACATCTTAACAAGATGTTTCCTAGCCTTCTTTCGCAGAACGTCTTCCAGACGTGCGCAAAAAGGCGTCTTGTAGCCGTCCCTAACGGTTGTAGACGTTTTAGTTATTTTTGGCTGGCCTAAAATGTTTTCAAAACGTCTTGTGTTCCGTAGGGTGGTGGCTCGTCAAATAAGTTTTGCCGATGTGTGGTCGAGACCCTGCGTGCATGAAATTATAGAAAAGAATCCGTCCTTCGCGCTTATGCAAATCAGTATGTCTTCGACAGAGAAGCTTCTCGGTACCGAAATCAGCAAATCGATCCCGCGACATCACGTGGAAGTTGAATTCTCTGCTACTCGCAGTTTGTGTGAGTTTCACCAGCCAGCAAAACCAGCGCAGCACTACGCGATAACTATTGAAACGCGAAAGCGTGGGCGGTGCGGAGTCGAACGAAAACGAAACCTTTCGACCGCCCCCGTCGTTGTTGGGGTTATTTCAATGAGTTCTTTTACAGCGAAGCTGTATACCTCTATAGTATATCGTCCAAGGAAATTTTCATGTCGTTGTGGAAAGCAAAAAATTACCGACGATTACGTTACTTCTTAATGCGAAATTTGAGCGCAGCAAATGCGAGCCTTTGTTTGCGTTTGGCCTCGGCCTCGGCCGCGCGAACGGTAGAGTCTTCTCTGCGACGGCGATGAGCTTCTGCTTCAGCCTCGCTTACTGCTGGTTGCTCTCGACGGCGGCGATGAGCCTCCGCTTCGGCGGTGCGAACGGCAGGGTCTTCTCGGCGGCGGCGATGAGCTTCTGCTTCAGCCTCGCTTACTGCTGGTTGCTCTCGACGGCGGCGATGAGCCTCCGCTTCGGCGGCGCGAACTGCAGGGTCTTCTCGGCGGCGGCGATGAGCTTCTGCTTCAGCCTCGCTTACTGCTGGTTGCTCTCGACGGCGGCGATGAGCCTCCGCTTCGGCGGCGCGAACGGCAGGGTCTTCTCGGCGGCCGCGCTTAGTCTCTGCTTCGGCGACGCGTACTCCTGGATCATCTCGACGGCGGCGACGGTAAGCTTCTGCTTCGGCGGCACGCACCTCTGGATTCTGACGGCGACGGCGCTGGGCCTCTGCTCTGGCAGCTCGTTTAGCAGCAGCAGACGGAGGACTTCCATCGGTCGTCTCGCTCATGGCTCAGAAAGAACTGGCAGATAATTTCGCAGTGGCGAACGGCAGCGGCAATTTCGGCTCGGGCGGTGCACATATACAGATCCGCCGCCACCGATCTGGCTCTCTGATTGCCACCGCACAGGGCGAACGGCAGCGGCAATTTCGGCTCGGGCGGTGCACATATACAGATCCGCCGCCACCGATCTGGCTCTCTGATTGCCACCGCACAGGGGTTGCATTGGAGAAGGAGCGAAGAAAGGAAATAAGTTAGAGCCGGCGCTTTGACAACCGGAGACTCGCAGGAAGAGGGGGGAGGGGGGCGGCGTGTACACCCAGCGGCAAACGATGGGGGCAGAAGCGCGCGCAGCAAGCGGACAACACGATAAAGGGAGGAGGGAAGAGATAGCAGCGACTGACTGATGCCGCTGACGCCGATAGTGAGTCAACCCCAGCTGCGGAGTTGGTTTCAGGGACAACGCCGCCGATGCCGACACAAACAATATGATACCCTCGCTTCCGCAGCGCTAAGAACCAGGTCTAGCCGTGGGAAGGTGGTCACGTATTCGTCGACGTGCCGGGGCCTACGTGAAATAACCGGCGCGTCGGCAACTGAAGAGCACCCTATCCGCCACACAAGAACAGGGGGGGGGGACCCTTTCCTCCTCTTTCTGCATGGCGGCGACGGTGTTCTATGCAGTCACGTTATCTTGACTCTCTAGCGGCGTCAGCGGCATCCAGCGGTATCAGTCGGTCGCTGCTAGCGCTAGGGGGATGAAAGGGGGGCGGAGCTGGTTACGAGGCCGACGACAACGCCGGCGACGACGCGAAACCCAGGAACGGACACCAAAGAGCTGCGCTCTAAAAAAATTCCGCATATGTGGGCCGATCCCGGAGATGTGCAATACTGGCCCGGCCCGCGGCGGAGGTGAAGCAGGCGTTAAGCACTCCCCTTGCATGGGCTGATCCCGAAGATAGTGCAATGCCGGGCCGACCTACGGCGGAGGTGAAGCAGGCGTTAAGCACTCCCCATACGTGGGCCGATATCGAAGATAGTTCATTGCAGGGCCGACCTGCGGCGGAGGTGCAGTTCGCCATTAAGGGGCCCACATACACAGCTTCACTGGTCATCCTTCTTCACAGAGTGGAAGGGCGCACCGAGTTTTTTTTTCTAAAAGTGAGATAGAACTGGACAATTAAGTAGCATTTTATTTCGTCTTATAATACGGATGTTTATAATAAGGATGTTTTGTGCAATGGGTGGTTGAGTACTAGTGACAGAACTGAGGAGTGATTAAGGCTTTGTTCGCGATAATATTGATGCCTTAGGGATTCTCGAGGACTAATCTATCACTTTAGTTAGCTTAACTTAATATTTGCTTTTAGTGTCCCCTTAAACATGCTAATGTTTCCAGATGAATTTAGAATCAGCTCTTTTCCCATCAGTCTGCTACAAGTCGATTAATGAAGCACTCCTTTTGCTTCACTAACAGCTGAGTTAATTTTCCATTTATCTTTTCAAGTCAATTAATGCCTGTTGCACCGTTCTAGTCAAACAAGGCTTAAAGATTTAGAAAGTTGGCAACTAAAACCTCTCCTCGGCTTCTTTGCATAAATTGGCTCAAACTTCTCAATTCCTAAACGTCAAAATTGAATCACCTTTTGAGCAATCTTTCATTTTATGTCCATGAACCTGTCATTTGTGTGTAGTCGAGAAAATTGAGGTGAATATAGTCTGCCACCAGTGATCACAATGTAATATTTCACCACATCTGCAATCTCAGAGGAAAGTATTTAAAGCAGCACATTCCTACCTTTGGCAGAATGAACTAATGATGGCTACCGCTGTCATACCAAACAATGTGATCTGTGGTCACTAGGGACTAATTCTTAGCATCTCCAATTTAATAATCTTGAGTCATCGTACGAATTACTTATCATTTGACATTCATGACACAATGCTCTGTAACTGTAAGAAAACGCTGAACTTAGCTTATCTCTAGTGATCAGTAACCATGCTTCACTATCAGAAGAAAAATGCTTATTCAATGACAATTTGAGAGATATCAATGAATATGTGCACGATGGGTGGATACCACTGCCATAACAAATAAAGTGATTCGTGATCACTAGTGAAAAATTGCTAGCACCTCCTAGTTATTAAACTTAAATTGCCATTTGACTCACTTTTAATTTGATACCCATGGCTATATGCTGTATGAAAGTACGAAAATAAAGAACCGAGCTTATCACTAGGTATGACTAATTATCACTCTGCATCATCAGTTACCAATGGTAGCAGAAAAAAATGCTCATTTAATGACATTTTGATAAATACCAACGATGACGTCCACCAATGATGGCTACCACTGTCGTACAGAAATATGTGATCAGTGATCACTGCAGTGACTTCTTCCTAGCATCTCCTAGTTATAGCTGAATCATTTAAAAGAGTTTTCATTTGACATTGCTGCATAAAAATACAACACCGAACTGAGCTTGTCACTAGTGGCCATTAATGACTCTGAGATATCAATTAGCAACGCTGACTGATTAAAAACTCTCATTTGTTGACACTTTCATTTATACCATTGACGACGTGCACGAACGATGGCTGTGACTGTCACACTACGCAAAGTGATACTTCATCACCAGTGACTCAATCTTAGCGTTTCCTATCGCTATTGAATCGTCATCTGAATGACATTTCATTTATATATCGATGCTATTCTGCATGAAACAAGGAGAATCTTGCAGTGAGCGCATCACTCACTATAACTCGCCGAGGTATCAGTTAGTAGCGGTAACAAAAATGTGCTCATTCTGTTACAGCTTGATTGGTACCATTGACGGCACGCACGATTGAAAACTGCCGCAGTGACAGTAAAATAAGTGAATAATATTCACTAGTGAATTAATTAAGCATATGAGTTTATAGTAGACATAGTTGAGACACTTGTTTTATCGCAATTTGTCTGATATACATGACGTTATGGTGTGCAAAACACCGAACCGATCTCCGCATTATATTTCGCTTGCGCTCACTATGTGACTCGACCATATCAGTCAAGTGTATTATGCAATTGCTCCTAAATTAAGTTGTCGTTAGTCACGTGGCAGGAAAGCCAATCTCATCTCGCCCTTTCATTTGGAGGTATTAATCCCTATATTATGTTCGCAAATTTTAATTCAGAGAGTAATTCAAAGGTTCTTGAACTTCGTTATGCCTGGATTGAATTCACTTATGTTTGGATTATTTCGGCTGGCATTTGAATTAAATTCAGTGGCGCTTGTATTAAATGGAGCGGGAAAAACTGTAGTATGGTCCCTAGGATATTCTAGGGGCCATACTACGAGCCACCTTCGTACTGCATTCCATCATGATCGTGCACGGGTCGTGCATGCGCCGTCGATACCATGACAACACGGCGGTAGCGGTGCCGACGGCGCGAACGTTCCTCGAGTGTCTTAATAATTGCTATATCGTCATGTTTATTTCGAAACTTGTTTGGCAATTAACTCATCGAGCCGTTCAGGGTAATATACTTGTCACGTAAAATGTGCAGCGTATGTGCAGTGCTGTTTTGCAAGGTTGAATATAAAGCACACTCTATTATGAACACACTGCGCACATTTGAGCAGTTTTCTGCTCTTTAACCATATAAGCTCGCTCGCTCACTCGCGAATATACATATACAAAAAATCTAGGGACTTCAGCGAATTCGGAACAGAATGTCTGCGCTCCATCCACGTAAATATTTGCGATAGCGTGCAACGGCGCCCGGCCGTGCTGTCGACTAGGAACGATGAGCTGAGAAAACATATCTTGTGTTTCTATCTGCAGCGCTGATAGGCATGCTGGGCGACGCCTGTTCTAGAAGCACCCGTGGCGACAGCAAAGTGGCGAGAGTAGGAACTAGGAGCGGATGCGAGAGTCGAGTTGGTCGAGGGTGTTGAGTGTAAGCTGCTGGTGTAAGCTCAGGTGCACCGTTGTTCCCTGCTGGGTTGCTGTCGCCGCTCGCTACTTGTCATCGCGTGGGAGAAACAGTTGTTGAAATCGGCTCCCGGCGCTTTATTGATCATCCGTGCGGAACTTCTAGGCGTTGACAGTCATGCTTATCCGAGCAGCGGCGCGTAATTTGTCGCTCCTCAGGCGGTGCGGCATGCTCCATCAATCCACCGCTGCTGTTGCAGCAGAGCCGGTGCGGAATCCTGACATCGCCTACACTCAGGTGAGGGGGCGTGAACGACTCCTGAAGCGAGGGTAGTCTGACTTTTCCGTAAAATTGAACATCTTTATAGAAATGTAGCAATGGCTTGCTAGTTGAGTGCATCGGTTGCGGTGCCATTTGGACGCCACGGTTTGTGTTTTACTCAAGGTTATATTTACTTGCTTTTTGCTTCCACTGCAGATATTTATCAACAATGAGTGGCATAACTCCGCCTCGGGTAAGACGTTTCCCACTGTCAATCCTACCTCAGGAGAAGTGATTACTCACGTTCAGGAAGGCGATAAGGTAATGCATTTTCTTTTTCTCACCAGCTAGAACATGTATATATGTAGTACGTATATGGCAATTCATTACCATCTCATTCGACTGCAAAAAAGCGGTTCATCGAGAGGTAATTAATGCATCCAATTGGCTATTGTGTATAAAAATCCTACTCATATGTAAAATGAAGGAACCGTAGTACGTGCGATATCATCCCCATCGTACGCAGTGGCCGTGCTAAAGCCGTTCATATACCGAGTCATTGACTGACTGGATGCTACCGTTTTCACCCTTGCATTACGTGTTACAAATATTTGAGTAGCTTTCTAATAAACAGTACATTAACGCAATGCTATCCAGACAACTAAGTTCATTTATTCAGATACACTTGAAAAGTGAACACACGATTCAGCACCCTGAAGTTCGATAACTATTTAGTTCATCAGTACCTTAGCCAAGTTTTTGCAAACACGTGACACTTGACGTAATTCTTGTGCAAAATGAACATTAGACCTCTGTGAAATTTTCACATAACAGTACTCCACCTTCAAGACATTCTTATTCAAAGACAAGAGAAAACAGAAAAGTGTGAACCTACTTGGTGAGATAGGCAAAAGGCAGGCACATAATAGAAATTTATTTGCACATGCAACATGTATCCTGATTTGGACCAGTGCATTCAAGAAGGTTAAATAAAAAGGAGAAATAGTCAAAATAAAAAGACAGGGAAGTGTTGATATTTAGCGCTATATTGGTAGTTTAATCAAGTGTCAGTGATATTGAGCATGCTATTCTCTAAGGCGAATCAATTTTGTAAAATTCTTGGGATCTAAAATGTGCTTTATACCCAAAATCAAAGTAGGTTTTGCATGTAGTTCAAAACCATTTGTTGAACACTACATTATGGATGTGCAAAGTAATAATAAGGATGTAATAATGCCAGTGCGTGGCACCGTGATGTCACACTTATTGATACTGTATTATGTATTGCTGAATGTGTTTGTCTCTCTTTGTCTTTTTCTGTGAAGGGACCTTAGCTGTGGATGTTTAGTTTATCTATAAAAAGATCTTGAAGGTAAATGTTATGCTGAATATTATAGTCCAGTTAGGGAACACTTGAAATTAGACCACTTATATGCACGAACCAGCTGGCTTTAATTGACCTGATCTTATAAATAGCTTTTCTGAATAAATATGTGGTTGATTTCATATGGCACTTATCACAAATCATTTACGTTTTCTTGCACTGCTCATGTTCCTACATGGAATTATTCTGTGTATTCCTCTATGGCATTGTCATTGGGTTATTTGATTATGCTGTTTATAAGTGGGGACTCGGGAACCAAGAGGAACTTCCCCCTTGCACCCCCCCCCCCCCATTCTCTAAAGATTAATGATGATTAAGCAATATGATCAGGTGAAGAAATGAGCACAGAAGAAGATATTGTACTGGTAGCTGAGAGATGTTGCTCATGTAAATAAGCCTCAGGGTGCTTTAAGTATTTTACTTCTTCAGGAAGTTTCACTACTTCCTGCATTGAAACTTGCTCAAAGGCAAACACTAAGTTTTGCTTCCATATTATGGTGCAAAAAGAAATCCCTTAATTGCAGAGTGCTTAGACTTGAAATTTTTCTGGCTCTACAGTTGTGATGATTGAAAGTCTAAAACACATACATGTGCATAGTATACTTTACCCTGTATTAGTTTTTATGGCACTGGTCTGTATACTCAGTTGCATGGTAGTTTAGTCAATTGTTTTTTCTGCAGTGCTTCCTTTAGTATATGCCTTTCATTATATGGCTGCCCTGCAATGTGTACCACTGTGTACCTCCTTCGTGGTAGTGCCATGCTGGTGCTTGCAGAGTTATTAAAATAGACCTTGCTTTTTTCAGGCTGATGTGGACAAAGCTGTGCGAGCAGCCAGGCAGGCATTTGAATTCGGATCTGAATGGCGTACCATGGACGCCTCTGACCGAGGTGTCCTGCTAAATCGTCTTGCTGACCTTATTGAACGAGATCGCTGCCTCCTTGCTGTGAGTTGGTATTCTTTAGTGATCAGAAGACACATGTAAGGAAATTTGCTTCTTCTTACATCTACCATTATTTATAATCAGAGCCTGGAGACATTGGACAATGGGAAGCCTTTTGCAGATGCTTACAATATTGATCTGCCTCTTGTCGTCAAGTGCCTCAGGTACCAGTTCATCACCTTTATATTATGCCTGGGCATTCTAATGCTCATTTTCTTGTCTTTATACAGTCTTCAATTCTTATTCTACATTTATATCTACCTGTGCATTACAAAAAGCTAGTTGTGACCTTTGCATGATGATCTCTGCAATTTGGGCATTTATTCCAGGCATTGTCTTCACCTGTTCATTGCAAGGAGAGTCTGTATGCATACCTGGATAGGCACAGAAAAATGTCATGCCAAAATTAATTACATTGGTTAGTGACGTCTATCTATATTGTACTTTCGTGAGCGAGGTGTATAGGACTTGGACAGACCCATAAGGAAGCTGGGCTTTGCTTACATGTGCCACACACCTGAAGTGTAATGTCATGAGAAAGCACTGAACCAGTGCTGAAACTGGCCAGTGAGCTTCATGTCTGTATGATTCTCCATTATATATTTTACAAGGTTGCCGGCTGGGAGCAGACCAGCACAGGTACTTAAAGGGACACTAAAGCGAAACAATAAATCAGTTTAGACTGATCAAGCATTGGTTGAGAACCCTGCAGGCAGTCATTTCAAAGAAATAGTTTATTAGATGAGAAAATGAAGGTCCAAGTATCAGTATTTGAACTTCGCGCCGAAACCCCAGCGCCGGTACGTCAGCGCGACTTCAGGGATTCGAAAGTATGTTTTCACATTTGGGCCGCGTTGGCTGAATAAAGGTTCCCGAAACTTGCCATGTTTAATATTTGGTTCCTTTAGAACACAATGTAGTCAATCTGTACCGCTATATATAATTAGTAGGCCCTAGAAGATGCCATCAAATCCAAGATGTCGCAGCCCCCAGGTGCGGGAACTCGAGTAGGTGTCGCCACCCGTATTTCGTTCTTGCACTTTTTCTGGCTTACCAAACGTCTTATCTTTGTAAGAGTGGTGTTTTTGGTGTTGCAGAACAGTAATTTACTGATGCCGAAGAAATCATTTTTCACTTTAGTGTTCCTTTAAGTATACTGAAACTTGCATACAAAGGAATGTGACCAAATGTGTTATGGCACGGCAAGGTTAAAATCTATAATGATTACATAGGCAGACAGAGTGAAGTCCTGCCCTAACCCTAATACTTTGAATGGCAAGTTTCATATGTATTTCTAGCTATCCATCTAAATGATTAGTTTTCTAATGGAGGTAGTACCTGCAATGGTTGCATAACAATATAACACTTCGCTAAATGTTGTTTCAAACGCTTGTGCACGACCTTATTGTTTTTAGCATAAACCCCATGCAAGCGATCTTGTACGCGACAGCAACACGATGGAGATGGCCATCGCGTTCACTCATCGCCTACAAGTCGTATCCTATGTGAGCGACGACTTTGGGCGACATCTCACCAGTGTTGCTGGTATGAGGGCAGCGAATGCGCACCAAAACTGGCGTGATGTGTGCTTTATTAATTTAAGTTAATGTGTTTTACTGTAAGGAGCAGCATAAAATATTTCTGAACATCTTGCAGTAGGTTCTTATCCTTGCATGTATCAAAATTTAGTCATTTGCTCGTTCTGTGTGAGAATTGGTAGTACTCGACTGATGTACATCTATTTCCGGCTTCACACTATTGAGCTAATCGCTCATAGCACTTCCGGGTGATGAGTGATAAGAACAAGCAATCAGTTTCTTGTGATGGCCCATTTTGTCACACAAAGATGCCGCTCGACATGCACAAATTCTCTCTCGTGGGGTTTGGGCTTTAGGCTTCCTTACAGCCATATGCTACATGTATTTGTAGCACTCCACCTTAACACTGTGACACCCATACACAGTTCCCGATCAAAGAAAATTAAAATTTAGTTTTAGTTTTAAGCATGGACAGTGAATTAGTACAAAAGAACACTTAAATCCTGAAATCCTTAAAGCACTTAAATCCTCATTTTGAGGCACCAAACTCGGCATAGCAGGTTTAGCACATACATGTTCTTCCTACCACCATTGTCACCCCCCCCCCCCCCTCGTAAATTGTTTCCACTAGCCACCATATTTAATCTTTCAAGCAGTGTAAATAATTTTCTATTTTCATAAAATGTTATTCCTGGTGTAATGAGAACAGTATCTGCATAATTTTCATGGGCATGTGAATTTGCAGCAGAGGAAGGGAAGGAAGGAAGGCAAGAGGTGAAAGGCAGAGGTTGACCAGATTAAGTGTCCAGTTGGCTACTCTGCACAGGGGGATGGGGTAAGGGCAGAAAAGATCAGAAAGCAAGAGAACATTTAAGAAATAAATTTAAAAAAGAAGCGCATCAGTTCGCACATTTGATCTTTTTCAGTGAGACCGGTTTCCTTTAAAAAACACACTGGCGTCGTTAAAGCAGCTTGTGCTGACGTCGGCCAGGACCAGAGCCCAAGAACTTCACAACCTGGACTTGTGGCCAATAAAGGAGCGATCTTTAGCGATACCAAAGCATACAGCATGGCCACGGCGCGATCGGGTCATCGGACGGATCACAATGCGTCTATTTATGCAATGAAGGCTGCCGGTCTTGCATGCAGCAAGTTGGTGTGCAAATAGCGCACTATTTCGCTATTGCGACACTGCAGCGCTGTTTGTCGCTCACCCCTAGAGTTACTGTATATGCTACCTTTGGTAGCATATACAGTAACTTTAATACAATAACATATATAATACATATACAGTATAATACATATACATGTGGTGAAGGGGACAGTGCAGTCGTACTGGTAATGTAGGTACAGCTGGAGCCGCTTAACTTCATTTTGTTTCTTCACAAATAACATTTCATTCATGGTGAATTTGGTGAAATCAAAGCTGAAGCAAGTGCGCATTGTTCCTAGGACAATGGATGGAGCTGCAGGGTATATTTACTCAGCTTTTGACATGAACAACGTAAAGAAATGTGATAAAATGTAACTAGCCTTTTCTTTAAGAACTGCTAACAGGGGGAGCTTGGGCCAGCAGTCATATTTTGTGCTTGTGCATGCACCAAGCAAGAGTTTGCGGGGTCTAGTACCAGCCGCGGTGACCGCATTTCGATAGAGACAGAATGCTAGCACCCGTGTACTTAAATTCAGGTGCACGTTAAAGAATCCCAGGGGGTCAGAATTAATCTGAATTCCCCCACTATGGCACAGCTCGTAATTATATCGTGGCGCTGGCACGTAAAATCACAGAATTTTATTTTTTGCTTGAAGCAAGCAATGCATTGGTTAGTGCTGGCATCCATTTATCTTGCATGCATGTACCTTTCACATTGCAAGCTATCCTTCGTTGTTGTTTTTTCTTCTTTTTTTAAAAATTTAAGTTCTGCTATCTACATCCACTACATTACAAGGATACTTCTACCTTGAAAAGGTATGATTTGTAGTACATAACGTTCTGTGTTGTGTTGCATGTCAACGTGCATGGCGCCCATCGTGCACATTTTGCCAATGACGTCCCATTTATTATTTCGACAGCAATTATATAGGGACACTCCAGGCGAATTTTTGCCATCACTGTGATGGTCTGTACAAAGTCCTGGTGTGATGAGATCCTATCCCTGCACTCCGTATGCTGTCGGTGCAAGGGGAATCGTGTGCAGTTGAGCTGAAAAGGATGCTGGCTTGATGCGCGCTGACTCCCTGCGCATCCAATGTTGGTCACGTGATCAAGTGGTCCATGGTGGGGGAGGAGGGAGGTGAACGCGCAGTTATAGTGTAGTTCGGTAACATGGTGGAGCGCGCTACCGGGGGTGTGGGGGTCACAGGTGAGCGGGCGTCTCCTCCTCTAGTCCGATTATCACTGCGCTGGCTGTCCACAGGGATGAGGGCATACGCAGCCCGCGGGCCCTATTTTGGAGGTAATAATCTGCGGTGGTATCAAATATTAGGCGAGTCGAAGTTGCTAGTGGCTTCATGTGTGTTGTCTTCCCGGTTCGCCTAGTGTTGGAGGTTGCACAATCTCAAGTTTTAGAGACACATTGAAGCAAGAGACAGCAACGCGTTCACTACGCTCTACCTGTGTCTTAATCACGCCAGCGTTGTGACAGCCAGTGCTCGCGGTCATCGAGTAGGATCTGTATATGCGTGACGCCATGCTTGTTAATGTGATTAGAGAGGGAATGTTTACCACAATTTATACAGCTGATAAAACTGCGAACCTTACTTTGTGTAGTCTAATACTTTGCTATCACTACCAATGAAGCTTTGCCTTTTGGATTAAACTGCAACTTTTATATACATATATATAAAGAATGCCAGTTCATGCTTTCTTTCCTCTTGAATGCTGTGGTTGTTTATTTCGCAGTGTTGGTTTACTCCTTTATCCAGGTACTATGCTGGCTATGCAGACAAAAACCATGGCAAGACTATCCCACTTGATGGCAGCTACTTTGCTTACACACGCCACGAGCCTGTTGGTGTATGTGGGCAGATTATTCCTGTGAGTAGGTCTGATAACCTGCTTTTCAGTGCCTCATAATCAGAAAGTGGTTTTGGCACGTAAAACCCAAAATATTATTATTATTAACCTGCTTTTCATTGGAGTTTTTTACATATTCATTTACATTATCTTAGTAAAATATTGAGTGCCACCTTCAATGGTTTTTAATGTGCTACACAACAAGATTATCATAAGTGTTTGTCCTGTTTGTTATTAATTGTGTACTAGTGCTTTATTTCACTTTTTTTCCAGTCAAATATGTTCTAAGCTGTTGTCATCAGAAGTAAGGATGTGCAAACAGTAATACAAATTTAATAGTGTCATAAACAAATGGAACACAAATTAAATAGTGCCAGAAGTGAATAGAATATTTTTAGAGTAGTTTACAAATAGTGTGCAGCTCTCTCACTGTTATTATCAGACTACTTCCACATCATAGTATTCACAACATTATAAAGTTTTCCTCATTACACTGTTCATTATAAATTATGCCACAATAAAAGTACACAAGGAACATTAGGAACAACTAAAAGTTTGTTTTCAAACTTTATTAGGGTTCTTCAGAGCATAAGCAGTCATGCATCATCGTATAGAGTTTAGGAAAGCACCTTTGTTGGCCCATTTACATTGGTGTATAACTCCATGGCCTAACTATATGTATGTGTCATCTGCGGTAATTGCCAAACGGAAAAAGCATTTTCTCTATCCTGAATGGTTGCGGCAGATGGTTCCACTATTGTGTAAAGGAAGTTGCAATGAAATGTATTCATATTTAATCTGGTGAGAGCACACATGTGTAGCATCTCTAAATAGTACCAAACAATACTCACTGTTGAATGCCATGTCTAAGCATTTTATTGCCAGTGATAGTGTTTATCCAGAAATATCTGGCTGTCTGAACGACGGTGTGCTCTAGTATGTGGTGTCCACTGTGGACGGGATGAAAGTTATCAAATTGCTTTAATGCCATGTCTGGTTTTGTGCAGTCAACATGAAGGATTCGAAAACTATCGTAAAGATATTCACATTTTCCAATAGTGATTATTAGATTCGAGGACCAAATGAAACTATTTGATTTGACGACTGAATCGAATAGGGCAATATTTTATGTTATTCAGAAGTTTAGAAAATTCACACATCCCTAATTAGAAAGCACTTTTTTGGGCTTAAACGCAGCCAGCAGAACAGCAAATGCTTGTTCTGCTGTAGTGTTAGTCAATGTGTATATTGCATGAAACTAAACTTTGTTGCACACTGCTTATCTTCCCTTGCTGTTTCCATCCTAAAAAGCAGGAAAGCGTACCCCTACTGGTAGCAGTTGTCAGCCTGCTTCTTCCCTTTTCTTTTACTTTGCTTGCCTTTGTGTATACTTCTATGTAACAGAAACAAACTTGAAATTGAAAGGACTTGCAATAACAAGTTTGTCTATCACATGGTGCCACTGACATATATATGCTCTTTCTTACCAATCGTCACGTCAGGCACAGATACCGCTTGTTAAAACCTCTGTTTTTTGTAGCATAGTAATGTGGTACCATCCATCATGTACTCGACAAATGATGAGCGGAATTTTGTGCATGCCTCTGCGTTTTTCTAACAGTTTCTTTTTTGTGTGTGTGCATGCATGCCTGAGTGAGTGTGTGTGCGTGTGTGTGTGTACGTATGACCCACAAGAGGCTTCAAACAAGATTGTGCAAGCACAAAGTATGAAGCTTAGAAGGCAGTGCTGCAGAAGCTACCCAAATCATGCAGTCATATAAACATTTTACTGTTTCACGGTGAAATTATGTGGATTAGCTTATGAAATAAGTTTATATGCTGGGTCTTCAAAGTTAAGCTCTATGATTTTCTTAAAATTGGGCACTGGGAGGCATGCAAAAACCACCTGTGCAAATAAGTTATGTGGCCAGGGGGACACAGTGAGATTATAATTATCGTTGTCAGCAGCCCTATTAACTAAAATTGAATAATAAACTTTTTGTTGACTGCCGTAAGTGGGTATGTTCGTATTGAATAGTTAAAGGCATTCGTGTTTCTAAACAGAATCAGTTGGAAGAATTCTGGCGTGTCTGTGCTCCAAGATATCCAACTCGAAACCTTTATTGTCGTTTGCATGATTAGACATTCAAGAGAGTGAGGACTAGCGCAAAGCTTCTCCCTGATGTGGCGCGGCTGTTGCGTGCAGCGTTTAGTCTGACAACAGAGCGGAGGCATAGGCAAAAGAGGATAACTGTCCCCCTTCCCCTCTCAGCTGCTGAAATCAAGATATGACAGCGTGGCGTGCGGTGCAGTTGCTTCTCTTTATTTGAATAAAAGTTACAATACTTGGAAATCAGCCGTCACTTTATTTGCGCAGCCCAGGCAAAGACCATGCCTGCTTGTCTAGTCACCATTACACACTCGTACTGACCTCCGGCTTCTGCACTCGTGCCATTATCTCGGCATGGCAGCTGCAGCCATTGTTACAGGCTGTGAGGTCGCGTGTTACAACAGCTCTTCCAGGTTCTTCGATTTTTTTATTCAGCAGGTGCTCTTGTTGTGCAGCGCGTGATTTCAAAGGTGCATTTGCAAACAGCCGCTAGTAATTCAATCATTTGACGATCTGCATCTGCTGAAGTTCCCATTTACTGTCTTGGCATTCCTTTAAGGTGGCAGTGAAATTTTATTATGTTGAAATCTCACACAAACGCACTTCATTATATTGAGGTTCTAAATACATGGCGCTCTATAGAAAAGAGGTTTGGTTACATTGAAGTTTGTTATATCGAGGTTTAACTGTTTAACCTCAGTCACATAGGGTGTTTTCAATCGCGATCAAGCCAGATCTGGATCGAATTGCTGAATCACGATCGGCTTCCTTCTACAGCTTGAACTAAGAAATGAATTGTGATCAAGAAATCTGATCCAGGTTGGGCTCGATCACGTTTGAAAATGTCCGATGTGACACCAGTATAAATTGTAAAACAATGTCATTTCTTGTTTTTATGCCTCGCAGTGGAATTTCCCAGCACTGATGCAGGCCTGGAAGCTTGGCCCTGCACTCGCAATGGGCAACACAGTGGTTATGAAGCCAGCTGAGCAAACTCCGCTGTCGGCACTTCATGTGGCCTCTCTTGTCGCTGAGGCTGGCTTCCCACCTGGTGTGGTCAATGTTGTGCCTGGCATGGGCCCTACAGCAGGAGCAGCCATTGCAGCTCACAGGGATGTTGACAAGCTTGCCTTCACAGGCTCCACAGAGGTTGGCCATCTTTTGTCTTAGTTCTACAAGGTTCGCGCACATTAATGGCAGGATCGGTACTTTCAACTACAACAACGGTCAAAATGAAATCACGCATGCCACTGAGTGCGCCCACAAGCAAACTCAGTGGTGCACATTTGTCAGAAAAACAAAGTGAGTGAGAAATATGCAGTAATCATTTGATCGCTAGCCAAGATTCTGTCAGTTCTTGCATGTCTCAGAAAAAGATAAATGCGCGGCAGTACCGCCAGTTTTCAAGCAATGCCGGTAAACTAAGTAGTTGCACACCTATAGCAAAGCCATGTGGGTGAGCATCTTATGGTAATGCCTTGATTTGTTCTATTTTTCCATGTGACAAAACAGTTGAAACACCACATGCCAAACCTGTAACAATGATTTTATATATAATCTAGACTTCTTGAGAGCTTTCTGGTGTGGAAGACTTTGCGAAGCCCTCCCCATCTTGCGGTTCACAGGTTGGCAAATTGGTGATGGAGACCGCTGCCAGGTCAAACTTGAAGAAGGTCACATTGGAACTGGGTGGCAAGAGTCCTAACATTGTCTTCAAGGATGCCAACTGTGAGTGCAATCAACCCTTGGGGTGCCATGATATATATATATATATATATACACACACACACATACACACACACAGTCGATCCCGGATATATCGAATTATTGCCAATATCGAACAGTTGAAAAATCCCCTTGGGAATCCCATGCAAATGTATAGCGCTATTGTTCGAGTCTATAGAACTCCCGTGCACCGGCATATCAATGTACTGAACTTGCTGGGGTGCTGAGCTGCACCCCAGCAAGTGCGCTTCTCCCACTATACCCCACCCCTGCAAGTGCGCTTCTCCCACTATACCCCACCCCTGCAAGTGCGCTTCTCCCACTATACTCCACCCCTGCAAGTGCGCTTCTCTCACTATACCCCATCCCTGCAAGTGCACTTCTCTCATCGCATCCCACCCCCGCAAGTGCGCTTCGCCTCACAAAACTCTCGCGATGAACCTGTGATCTCATGCACGCCGCCCCGCACTCTGAGAAAGGGGCGTGTAAGTAAAAGGCACGTGACGAGGAGAACTTGGAGTGCGATTGGGTGGGAAAGGGTTGCGGGAGGGAGAAACCACGCTAACCGCAGGCGCCCGTTTCCTGTGTTTTGGTTGGCTGACACCGCTGGCGCAGCGAGACGAACGAGGTCAGTGCAGCTTGGGCTTGTGGTAGTGTGGAGAAGCGTAGCGGTGCGTCCTTCGGTTTGCTTTGTTCCTTTTATTCAAGAGGCCAATGCGAAGGTTTGAGACTCGAGTGGTGCAGTACGTTTTTCTATCCGCTTTTGGCATGTGTTTTCATGGCCATGGCTGGCGAGCCATGGCCATGAAAAAACGCAAGAATGTGGATTTTTCAACAAAGGCGGACATCATTCGACGGGTGGAGGCAGGCGAGAAAAAGTCATCGGTCGGCGCGGCGTTCGGAATTCGTCGCAACACCGTGAGTACGATCAAGAACAAAGCCGATGTTAAGCTGAAGGCAGTGCTGTCCAGTCGCCCTGGAGCGTGTCGTGTGCGCATCCCAACCTTTGACAAAGTCGAGAAGGCATTGTATGCCTGGTTTTTGGAGACACGTGCCAAGAACATACCGGATACTGGATGCTTGAACAGCTGGATGCCTGGACAGCGAATTTCGCGAGCTTTCGGCATTCCCAGGTGCCATCCCAGGTGGCGTTACAGCACGCGATTTTGTCAGTGCTGACGACGGTGTGCAAGCTGTAGCATATCGTGCTGATGCGGAGATTGTGGCTGACATCATGAGTGATGAGGACGCAGACTCGAGCAGCGGCGAAGGTTCCGACGAAAAGGACCAACCGCCATGCACTGCAGCTGAACTTGCATCAGCTTTCAGCGTCATTCGCCGCTGTTGTGGCACAATGAAAGGAGCTGGCCTTTCTTATTTGGACACTGCCAACAACCTTAAGGACAGCTTAATGAACTTGATGGTGCAGAAGAAAAAGCAAGCAAAGGTCACAGATTTTTTTCTTCCGAAATAAAGTGCTCTGGTCATCGCGCTGTGTTGTTTTTTTTACGTACCTTGGAGGCACAGATCGGTAATTTCCCATTAGTCATGACGTTGGGAAACTGCCTTGAGATGTGTGTTGTTAGAGAAGCTTTTGACATGCATATTTTATATTTTGAATTATCGATATATTGAACTATTTCACGATCCCCTTCGAGTTCGATATATCCGGGATCGACTGTATATATAATTAAGCTTTTTTGATGGTATCGAACGACACTAGTTTAACAGAGCAGCCAATGCATCACGTAAAATTAATTTTAAAGATTTTTTCATTTTTCGTTCATTTCTTTGAGCGTAAGCCTGTTGCCATTAACAATTTCACAGCTACAAGAACTAAACAAAGATATTACAGATGACATGAGCTGATTTTATTTGTGCAAATCTATACCAGACAGAACGTGTGTTACTGTCTTGCACACTTAAAAGCAACTAGAAGTTTAACTTGCTGGTGGCATGTTAGACCTGGTTTGATTCTACCTAGTTGCGGTGTAAGACATCTCTGAGGCACTTATTTTAAAGTATGACTAGTGGCACCCATAACTGCCTGTATCGGTAGAACTTAAAATGATGAGTAAGACTTCTGCGAATTAAAATTAGGTCAGGTCTTCTCATACACATACTGTGTGCTTTCTATAGTACAGACAGATTTCGACAACGAATGCAGCCGCTCAATTTTTCATGGAATTAAGGGCTTGTGTAGTGCTAGACAGAACATTCACGGTGCATTGTGCATTTGTTTCCCTCTGAATTTTTTCCCTCTGTGTGTCAACATTACAGTGGACGAAGCAATAGAGACGTCTCATTTTGGATTGTTCTTCAACCAAGGCCAGTGCTGCTGTGCTGGCTCGCGCATCTTTGTGGAGGGTGCCATCTATGATGACTTTGTGGCTCGAAGTGTGGAACTTGCTAAGCAGAGAGTTCTCGGTGACCCCTTTGATGCCAACACCACGCAGGGACCCCAGGTATTGATACGGACATGTATCTGTACTTTCCGGTTTTTCACTTTTGTCATTGTCGGTGCTATCATACTTGCTTTCCCTCTGCTACCAATTTTTAACTTCAGCTCTTGCACAAGATGAGGTCTAAGCATAGCACACTGCATAGAGTAAAAAACTTTCACGTTAACGGCTCAATGCTTTCTGATAAGTGAAATAGACGAGTCGAAAGTATGCCGCATCCAACCTCTCCAGTTGGACCCCACTTAGTCATACCTCTCTGAAAGCACAGTCACGTTTTTCCCTGTAATTTGTTTTTCATAGTAGGACAGCAGGAGTATATTTGTAATGTAGCCAAAAAAATGTTAGGTGGATATGCTGAACACACTGTTATCACACAGGACAGGACTCCACCAGCTATAAACTGGGAAAATGTATTTGTAAGAAACATAGCCTGTAAGGTTTTACTGTAATTCATATTCCTGCAGTTCAGTGAAAAACATTTCATAGGGGTTCTACTGTACATTGCAGATAAGCATGCAAGGCTGTGTGAAGCTGGAACAAGAGGCTGTGAATACTGAATTTGTTCTAAGGTGAAGTTTTTTATGCCCATGCATGCAGGTGGACCAGGAACAGCTGGGAAAAATCTTGAACCTGATTGACAGTGGTAAGACAGAAGGAGCTCGCCTACTGTGTGGTGGAGCCAGGCATGGATCAACAGGCTACTTTGTTGAACCGACCGTTTTCTCGGATGTTAAAGATGGCATGCGCATTGCCAATGAAGAGGTAAGGGCTGGGAACAAAGTCATCTCATTTCCAAATCCTTGTACGGTTAAACCGCGATATAACGAACTTCAATATAACCAAATTCTGGATATAACAAAGCATTTAACTTTTTGTAACCTCTTGTCCACAGAACACCATGTAATTGGAACCTCAATATAACGAAGAACAAGTTGCCACGCGTCTTGGCCGTGGCTGCGCATGGCTGCAAGCGCGGCTGAGCACACATGCAGCCGTGCACCTTGCTTTAGGTGTAATCTGCCACGTGTGCAAAGAGTGGGCGTGCCGAGACGACGTGGCTGTCTCGGCACGCCGTCTTTGCAAGCTGTCTTCCCGCGCGTTTAGTATTGGAGGTTGCGTAATCTTGAATTTCAGTGACCCGTTGGAGCAAGAAGCAGACGAATCATTCGCTCCATGCTGCCGGCATTTTTCATGATAGCGTCCCAATGCAGGCAACGCTATCAGGCGCAGAGGCGGAGTGCACGTGAAAGTGTGGCTGGCTTCGCTTAATTTGTACTGCTGATGTGAAGATATCATCAATGTGGCATGAAACCGTATCATTTGTCACAGACTCCCAAATTCATCAAGATCTTTTTTCTGATGCAAATCTGCTTTTTTCAATTGCCCAATAATTAGGAAAATTGTGCAGCCCCTTTCCATACAAGAAAAATTGATCGGCGTATACTCATTTGCATAAAAAGTTGAATTTCAATGCGGCGAAACTTCGATATAACAAAGCAAATTGCTCATTTCACCTACTTCGTTATATCGAGTTTTAACTGTATATTGATTGCTGTTCCAATGTTTGCTGTAGTATCATCATCATCATCAGCCTGGTTACGCCCACTGCAGGACAAAGGCCTCTCCCACACTTCTCCAACTACCCTGGTCACGTACTAATTGTGGCCATGTTGTGCCTGCAAACTTCTTAATCTCATCCACCCACCTAACTTTCTGCCACCCCCTGCTACGCTTTCCTTCCCTTGGAATCCAGTCGTTAAACCTTAATGACCATCAGTTATCTTCCCTTTTCATTACATGTCCTGCCCATGCCCATTTCTTTTTCTTGATTTCAACTAAGATGTCATTAACTTGCATTTGTTCCTTCGCCCAATCTGCTCTTTTCTTGTCCCTCAACGTTACACCCATCATTCTTCTTTCCATAGCTCGTTGGAAAGAAGAATGATGGGTGTAACGTTATGGTATAGTACCGCTGTGGTATAGGACTGTGGTAATATTTAATGTGCATTGTCATACAAAAGTACACGCAAAATTTTACATAGAATTGGTTTTCGCTTTTTTTTATCACATTTGTGATAGTACCTTTTTGTCGCACTTGAATGTAATAGATGTGCTCCACTATGTTGTTTTTCAGGGGGAATGTGGAAGAATTTTACTATAAAAGGAAGTGGGAGAATGTTCCACTTGCTTAAAGCAACTTGACGACTGAAGATATTTAGTTTGAATTATGGAAACCCATCTGCCTTCCATTGTTATTTCATTAATACATGCCAACTGCCTTAGTGAAGTGATAACTTTTGTGCTGTGCATGGCCGAAGAAGTGATGCAGTTGCTATATTAACTGTACTAGGAAGCTGAACCACTTTATTTTGCACAATATATGCAAAATCTGAGTGATTAATACCCAACCTGTGCCAAGTATTTCTTGTAATATTTTTTATGAAATAGGGCCACAACTCATCACATTCTGTAGATCTCTTTTATGGTTATACTCAGTGTAATGCATCGCAAGCAATGCTGCGGTAGTAGTGTGAATTTTCGCACTGATTCCATTTGCTACCAAAAATAGGCGCATTGCAGGTAAGATACATAGAAATGCGTATGTAATTCGTGGTGACATTGAGCGTAGGTTGAGGCCGCAATACTGTACGAAGAAATCATTCATTCATAGAAAATGCAAATCTGAACTTATTTACCACAGAACGTGCAAAGTGAGTAGTTTGCATGACTGGACTCTGCATTTTTCACAATGCATCGCTTGCATTCTCAATCAAAACATAGTGCGTCATGTACTGCAAGGAAAAAGGTATACAAATAATACACATTTTGATTACCCTCATATGCTGCAGATCTAACATATACTGAAAAGTTATTCAGTACAATATATTGCAGACCATAAGCCAGTTCACGACGAAATGCACGGTGATGTGGTATTTCTGGCTGCACTACCTGCACAGCATCTACAGCATTTCCTACTAATTATGAAACAAGAGTATATGTCGTTGATTTGTATAATTGTGATTGCAGCACTCCATAAGTCACAGGCATGGGATTACAAGTTACAGAAACAAAAATCGGGGCAGTGCCAGTGCAGCATGTGCATAGTCTGTATTTTGTGATGCCTGTGGCACAATGCTTATAGCTGTAGGCTGCTTTAGTTGTGGGTCCAAAGCATTGTCTGTGTATGTCTTCTTGAAAATCATGCTGGCGCGATGCATCCTGGGTCTTTAATCTAAACATTTAAGTGGCAGCTGATATTGCTATACTACCTTCCTTGGAGCTATTTAGAAGAGGTAAGCTAACAGAATTGGTGTCCAAATATCCACACTTAGGAGTTCAATGTGTGTGCGTTCATGTGTATACACGCATGTGTGCATGCGTGGGTAACGCTGAGTTACTGTCACAAGTTGGTGGCGGTGCACTCCTGCTCCTCCTCTGTCTTCTGGATTGGATTGATGCAGCTCGCTATGTGCTTATGCATGCTTTCCCGAGTGCACATAGGTGTGCGCCTGGTTTCCGCACTGGGCTTTCAACAGATCGCTCACGGCTCAGGCTTATATATAAAGACTAAGTGAGCATCAGTTAGTGCGGAAGTGCTGTGCCACGGGCATAACGTGTATGTAAGCATGCAGAAATGATGGAAAACATTCATACAAGGAAAGGGTCAGGAAACTGCGCTTTATTTTCCTTTACTTTGTGATGTGCCTTCTCACTGGGTTGTGCTGAGCGATGGCTTCTAACAAATGCAGAAATCAGTCTTTTCTGCGCTTGTGGCCATTGACTGCCACCATAGCCACGTGAAGCGCAACTCCAGCAGCAGTACAGTTACCCTGTAGCTGGCACTAAGGAGGTGGCGCTTCACTTTCTGCCAATAACATTCCATTTTAAGGGCTACTGCCCCTAGTGTCATGTCTGTGTTGACACAAAACTCCTCATATATATGGACCAATCCCGAAAATAGCGCAATGCCGACCAGCAGCAGAGGTGAAGCAGGTGTGAAGCGCTCCCCATGCGTGGGCCGATTCCAAAGATAGTGCAATACCAGGCTGACCCGCAGCGGCCTGGTAAGCCTGGCGGAGGTGAAGCAGGCGTTAAGCACTACCCATACGTGGGCCAATTCTGAAGATAGTGCTATACTGGTCCAATCCGTGGCGGAGGTGAAGGCGATAAGCATTCCCCATATGTGTGCCGATCCCGGAGATAGTGAAATGCCGGGCCGACCCATGGTGGAGGTGCAGTTAGCCATTAAGGGGTCCACATACATAGCTTCGGTGGTCATCCTTCAGAGTGGAAGGGCACTGAGCTTTCTTGCGTGTGAACGCCCGTGATGGGGCCCACAAAGTTCACGCTGTGGTATAGTCTCCCAGTGCAGATTGAGGTACACTCCTTTAGCATCCACGAAATTTGCGATACAGTTGTATGCGGCCCATTCGTCACTGTGAATAAGGGTCTCCAGTTGAATATTGGCTGCAATAATGGGGCACAGCATCGCTGCGGCTCGTCAGTCGACCTTGAAAAGTCGCAGCTCCCCTGTGGTCGAGCAGACCATGCCAAATACCCATTGTCCATGGTCTGCAACACCATTGTGAGTACAGCGTTCACAAAATTAAAACGGTATTTATTTAGCATGAACATGCCGAGCTCACTCTACTTCATCATCGCTGCTAGCCTTGTAAGCTTGCGGATGCGTGCAAGCTCATATCCGCACGCCCACGTATGCGCAGACAGTATGGCATGTCTCGTATGTGTCAAAACGCAGTGTGATCTTGGTGAACTTATCTTCCTTATGTTGTCATTGCGGCACACGCAAAAGGTGTCTCCCGTTGCCCCCTCCAACGACGGACATTTTTTTCATAGATGCTGAAGTCCTACCCGGCTTCAACGTTTGATGACCGGCTAGCACAACTTCTCGTTTGTGGTTTCGCTTGTTTTGTGGCACAGGTCAAAATGGCTAGCTATGCACCATATTTATCATTTTCAATTACAAACTGGCGAGATTTTAAAAAATCCCCGAATCTAAGCTGACACTAGTTTGGTATGTAATTATTTGAAAAAAAAAAAACTATCGGCCTAGATTTGGTATATGTGTGCATGTATTACTGACTACCAGACAAGGGGCGGCCTGGCCTCCCTTGATAAGTCCGGAGGTGTTTGAATCGGAGTCCCCCAGCGAGAGTGCGCCAGTTTCCTCTATCCTTCCCTAATAGCACCTAATGCTTTGAAACACTATGCGACATTGCACCACTTTCAGGGTGGGCGAAGTTGTAACAGAACAGGTTGTGTTGTTTCCTCGTTGGGGTACAATTCATCAGTTGCCATGCCATCATTTTCGTCGTCATTGGCATCACGCTATTGCAGTCACTGTTATGAAGTCACTGTTATCATGCCATTTTTGTTGCTTTTCCATTGTCATCGCACACATGCACACCTTGCATGGACATGTTGCACCATTTTGTAACCCTTTGCAGAACCTCAAACAAGGCTAGATAGGTAGCTACCTGTAAAATGCTTTGCATTACATTGATTCTCGAAGTACAAAGTACATCTGCACAATATTTTTCTTCTTGGATATAAATTGATACTTTCACATTTCTTTACTTCTTGCGAAGACAACTTGCATTTCACTTTCAAACACCATCTTTCCCTTGTTAGCACTGGTACATGACTTGGCATGAGGACTTGCTCACCGTGACAGGCACAATCGAGCTGTTCACCATCAAGCCAGGGAATCTAGTGATCATTTAATAACATACAATGACATTACCAAACAATACTATTTAGGACGCAGGCAATTGCCATTGCCACATTCAAAACTGCACAGGGCTCAGGTAGTCTCGCTGCGCTTATTACAAATGGGTACATATCCCACACCGTACCACATTAATAAAATATATCCAGAGAGGGAGATCAAAATGAACTGCAACGATTGTAATGGCATCATTGGAATCAGACATATGCTGCCGGGGTGTCCCGCGACTCCCCCATGATGCAATGGAAGAAAAGGATTCAAAGCCCATTGTTTCAGGACCAACTAAGGGCCGTCCAGAGGGCCCATGATGTTGCTGAAAGGCTTGGCCTGACAGTGCCAATGTGGGAGCGGCCCGCCTTGGCTTAAAAAGTCGAGCCTCTGGACCTCATTGCAATAAGTTTTCACACACACACACACTGGTACACAGAAAAGCTTGCATGCCGAACACCCCACGACATCTTTGTAGGAAGATGTGGCTGTGGAGCATGGCTCTGACATTTGTGTTTGAAAGGAAAAAGATTAAATCATCTAAGTAAATAAGGAAAAGCCATAGTGCAGATAGATTCATGTTGCACAGTTTGTAGCCATCATACTACCAAGATCGCGAAGAATGTGTGCACATACTGTGATAATGTGCTCTAAATGCTTTTTTTTTTAATGGTTTCATGTTCTTAGTTGCTCTAAATGTTGCTCCAAAAGTGTTACGCTTGCATCCCTGTCATGTTTAAGTTGGCAGCTACTGTGGCGACACTGTTAATTGTATATAAAACTGTCCATTCTACATGGTGACCTGCTTTGCTGTGCAAAAGCATCTTTTTAATTTTTGTCACATTCATACATGCACCATCTGGTCTTCAGGAAGGTATAGAGAAGCTCCATGCATCTGTTATTCTATGGCATATAGCATACTAACATAGTAGTTACATTTCTTTCCATTGCAGATATTTGGCCCGGTAATGCAGATTCTGCGTTTTGAAAACATTGATGAGATGATTGAGCGTGCAAACCGTACTGAGTATGGTTTAGCTGCGAGCCTCTTCACACGAGACCTTGAGAAGGCCTTGCATTTTTCATCTGGGATCAAAGCTGGAACTGTCTGGTGAGCATCAGTATCTTTTTCTATCACTGTGGCATTAATTGGATTGTGCAAAATATTTTGCCTCTGTGCTGCCCCCACCCTTTTTTCATTTCACATTGTTGAACCCAGCTTTCATAAATATGTTTTCGGGATAGTTTCATGCTAATATTAATGGAGGGAAGTCTGGCGCTGGAATAATTTAGGCACAGTGCGAACTGTGGACACTAAACCAACATTTCTTTATATAGTCCCGTACGGCTTTATGGCTTTTGACAGTTTTTTTTGTCTTTTTTTTAGGTGTAATTGTGTTTTGCTTGACTAGCTGCATTTCATTAGAGCAGTTTTTTCTCATTCTAACAAACCCATTATTCTCGTAATTTTTGGCAATTAAATAATACAGCAAAAGCATATGACATTGGGCTAGTTAGCCCATGTGGTAAGCATTGCGAAATAACAGGAACAAAGTGGCCTGCTGTGTCCTTCATCTTGCCCATGTTATGATATACTGTTTGTCCTGCCCGTTAAGTAAGTGCTTTATAAGGTTTTCTTGTCACTAAATCTAGATTACATTTGAATAACACTATTATAAGCATGTACAGACACTCAGTATTTTTTAATATTCTTGCGAATATTACTCTGTTTGGTATTTGCTTTGGTTTGAATTTCAGTATTCTGAATTTTCAATGTATTCAGAATGAACAAAAATAAATTTTGAAACATGTACAATCGACAATTTTGGCATTGGTAATGAAGTCTCATTGCCCTTGACATGGCTCTTAGCCAAGACAAACCTGAGAATTCATTTACAGTCACCAACCAGTTTTATGGACATGGTCAATTATTCCATCATTCTTGTGGCACCACCATCTTCTCTATCAAACCAATGTACAGTAAACTTCCATTGATTCTATTCGGCTTAATTCAATTTTTCAGTTTATTTGTTCCTGGCCAGAGGTCCCCGCTGGCATTCATGCATTTCTGTGGGCCCAAACTTTCATTGTTTCAATCCTAAAATTGGCCTTTGCCGGCTAGTTAGAACTTGACCAGTCAGGGTGACCCTATGGTGGCTTCCATAGCAACGCCTCTGGTGGCATAGCCTGCCTCGGCAGAGCTTAGAGGAAATTGCTCGCATTGTGCAATCAGACTAAAACATAAACTGCCTTCACATTTGCATGTTTTGCCACATTGCCACATAACATGAATGTATTGTGCCGAAGCTGACTTAAAAAAACCGTGTGGCATGGCTGACTTTAGAAAACCGGCCATCATGGTGCAAAGATTTTTCTCGCTAAAAAAACAGGTGTACCCGTTAGATTTCTACTTTCTTTAGAATCTTTAATGTCATATCTATGTTAGTTTACTGCTTTTGACGTGCAGAAAGTGGCCGCGCATTTGATTCCAGGACGTGTTAGAATCGGGCAAATACTGCCAAATGAATCAGTGGTATGTTTTGGGGTTTTTTCAGCATCTTGTTTAGTTAAACCAGTCAGATAATGCGATCAGCTTAATTAACGGAAGTCGACTGTATAACTGCGACCGAAGTTTTAGATGCCGTACAACGTCTCTCTTGATTTTTTTGGATGCAATCCATGCACACGATGTCAGAAAAGTAGCAGCCATGAAATCGGCTGTTGGAATAGAAGTGGCTACTGACAGTGGAGGAACTGCCTCTGCTGCTGCTGTACGTTGAGTCTACAGTGCCCATACCAGTGGTGTCGAGGCACGAAAGGCATGCAATCCTCCGAGATCGGGCAGAGTGTTTGGTTGGAGAGCCATGTCTCGCACTCAAATAGCAATCAATCTGAACTTCTAACAGCTCCGATCAAACACACTGACCAATCAAAAACCAATCAGAAACCAATCAAATACACTGACCCTGCCATAAACTCCTGTTATCTCTAAATGCAGCAAGCAAATTTATATACTGTACTGCATTATGCTTAAGTGCTCCATGAATAATACATTATAAGACAACTGCTGGCTTGTACTTTTCTTTTTGTTCTCCAAGCGCCTTTGTTTATTCTGCAAAAATTTATTTCTTGCTTCAGGGTGAACTGCTATGATGTGTTGACTGCCCAAGTGCCCTTTGGAGGCTACAAGATGTCTGGCATTGGCCGTGAACTTGGGGAATACGGACTTGAAGCTTACACCGAAGTGAAGTCGGTAGGTTTGCATCATGGGGAATGGAAACTGGGCTGGTTGGGGCCTCTTGGCCAGTTCCAAACCACTAAGATAAAGTAATAATTGAAAATTATGCAGATCCCACGCACTGTGGGAATCGATGTAAGCGAAGCTTTCTGCGCTGTTTGCTTTGACTGACGATAATTAGCAGTGATGTTGACGGCGAATGTTTAAACTCAACATTTCATCCAATGCGAGAGTGGCTAGTTGACGTTAAACGTTACCTTGCATTCACCACTGCTGTTTGTCTGCATAGTACACAGAACACGCAAGGAGAGGTGCTTGCTTGAGGCATTGTTGTGCGCCATGTTTCATAACCCCCTGAGAGGATTGAGCATTGTCATTGCCTCGCATGGCACATCGCATTGTGGCAGAGCCATTAAATTTGAATTGGATTATGGGGCTGTACGTGCCAAAGTCACAATTCGATTATATGAGGCAGGCCATAGCGGTGCACTCCGGAATAATTTTGGCATTGTGGTGTTCAACATGTCCCTAAATCAAACTGCGTGAGTGCTTTTTATTTCGCCCCCATCAAAATGCGGCAAAGCTATGGCGGCGGGCACAGAATTGTTGATTTGACGTGCTCAACCTGGCAAAGTGATCATTCATTGTGAGCTGCATGTATTGCTTGACAAAATAAATTTGGGAGACTTATGCGATCTTGCATAATTGAAACAATTTAAATTAAACAAAGTTGCTAATGCCACTTCCCTTGCCTCGGCCACTATTCTGGAGCACGACTTCCAATGCACACAAACAAAGCAGCCCAGAATACTGTTGCTCAAGTGCTCTTCCACATGCTGGCATGATCTCTGGGAATCGTGATGGTTATGTTGCGGACACAAAAATGCCTACAGAAATGTATGGGAGCCAGTTGAGACCTTCATGCAATATTTACCTGGAGTTCAGTTAACAGTGCAGTTTTCTAGTGCAGCCTGATGTTGCACCTTTCAGCCTTTTTTAAATATACTGTGCTTTTAAAAATGTTGATCTAATGGTACCAAATTTAATTGACTGACAAGTTTTGTATTTGCCAAGTTTGGATAAGTAAATACCCTTGGAGCAATATTCCCATCTTAATTTTTGAGGCTCTAAAATATATAGCAAAGGAAAGATTTAAGATGCAACATAATTGAATGCACCTCACTGAATTTGTTTCTTTTTGCACCTGCAGGTGATCATGAAGATGGGACAGAAGAACAGCTAAGCTGAAATATACGTAATTTTGTATTTTTACAAACATCATCTGTTTTTCAATATCTCAAGTTCCTGTTATACTCGTGGCTATGATGCTCAATAAATGGTTGACTACTTAATTTCCTCATTATGTATAGACATGCAAATTGAGATATTTGCAATTTTACTTTTGATTCTGAGGAAATCCTATATATACTTAAGCAACTTCTCGCGCTGAACACGTGGTAGCATGACCTCTGAGTTTACACTCGTGCCCTGTGGAAAGCTTCTAGGTTATGCCACAGTTTCATCTTTTGTGCACAGGACTAGTGGAAGAAAGATCTGTCAAGCAATGAAGCCAAATATTGAAATATGTCGTTTGCACTTGCACTTGAATCACCTACCATAAGATTTTATGGCTCATGTTCTAGCTCTTGTGGTCTGGACTGTGTAGAGTTAGTTGAAGGCAAGAAAATTTACTCTGCACTTAATACTGAGCTTTCAGTGTAGTTTAATTTGTAGGGTTCGATTACTTTGGAGGGCTTCAAATAACATCAGACCACAGGTAGCTTGGGTGAACCCTTTCATAGCAAAACATAGCCTTCAATGAACTATGCACTTCATAAAGCGGGTCGTGTCACCTATGTTGTTAAATCGCATTACTAGAGAAAATGCCATGCAAAGTAGCCAAAATATAGTCCTGACTTGGTGTCTCTGCCCTCCATTAGTGTCTTTTGTAGACTCTTGATCACGTCTACACACACACACACACACACACACACACACACATGCACGTGATTACACAGGAGATGAGGCAGTAGACGTGCACATAGAGACATATAGGACAGTGCTGTAGCCTGCATAATGTACTGCTTAGAAACTGCCGTGTGCTTTAAGACAGCACCCAGAGCAATGAAAATTCCTCTTGTCAAGCAAAGCAGTTTATTCGCTTGTACATGAGCTTCTGTATCTGAGAGACTGTAGGTTGTATGAAACAGTGTGATGCTGTACAAATTTAATGTCATTTTGGTCCAAAGTAGTAAACTAAAATGCTGCTTCTACTTGCATTTCTCTGAAGTAAGTAGCAGGATACTTCAAAAGTTCTGCGATACTTTTGCATTTGAATTGTTTGACTTTTTACTATATTTATTGCATTGGTGCATGCAATCATTTTTGTGGATATGAAAGCCACCACTGGGAAAAGCCAATTTACAGGCTGATTGTGGAAAAGTGCTTGTAGTTATGTTTCTCCGAAGTGCAAAGCAGCCTCAACAATAGCTAAGCAGAACGCTGGGCAACTGCCACTAGTGGTTTTTGAAAAGAAAACCTGTTTCCCTTCATACCTTGAGAGGCACTGTTCTAGTGTTATGCCCCTTCCTTATTCTTTCTTTCACCACTGACTGTAAAAAATTTGGGTGTAAACAAAGCAGAGGCAAGTGCGAAATCCATTTATGAATTTTGTTAAAACATCGGCAGTCACTGGGCATCATAAAGCCTTGCAGTGCTACACTGCACATGTTATTAGGTGCGACATTTTAGAATCAACCTTGAGGATGCTCATGGGCATGTGCAAGGTTGCTCCAAAATTGCAAGTTTTCACGTTGCAGCCAAGTCTGTTTCTCCTCTACCCAAGAGTGGTCACCATGGTGTAAGAATATTATGCGAAGTGTGTGAACGGCACCCGTCCCAGCATACTGGTTTTGCATGCGCTTCAAACAGTTTCTGTAAGATGGCGCGCTCATGTTGGTGCCATCGGCAAACGAGCACAGCGAAAGATAAGAGCAAACACAGAGCAGCATATGGAAGACGTGAGCCCCGAATAGTGGAGACCAATGAGTGGTCCCTTCAGTGATGTGCGTACGGGTAACTGGTGTCATGTGGACCCGCCCGACCGCTCGTTTCGTACTATTGTCTGCTTACTTCAGCTCTTGCTTGCGCCGCTTGCGTTTGTTTGATATCATTCGTGCTTGTTCCAATTGTCATGGTGAGAAAGAAATGGGTGAACAGGTTAACAAAACCGTTCATACTGTGAGAAACCGTGCAAATGCAACACACGTATACCAGCGCAAAGCACACAGGTGCTCGCAACTGCGTGCGACGAACGCGAACGATGATGTGATGTCGATGTGGCTTTACCCTTTAGAACGAGCTGGCGGCCCTGAACATACAGCACTGCCCCTCGGAGGATGGCTGAAACAGATGCAAGTTGTTGGCGCACCCTCAGCACGGCGAGGCATTTGCACACCTCTCGTAATATTCTTACACTGTGGTGGCTACCTAAAATGTCTTGGATGGAGTTGCTCTACAGTATAACACTTATTCCTAATAGCTGTAGCACTTGTCCTTTTGGTACCATAAATTCAAGATACGTACACAGTGTCCCAGCTAACTTCAGCCAAAGTAAAAAAATATGCAAATCCCACGTAGCTGGCCAGAACCAAGGTAATGTTGTTTGCCGTCTCTTGGAGGTATTCAGATAACTTTTTCATTCCATCTAATTAGATAATTAGTCTGAATTAATAAACTTCTCAAATATTATATTTAGATGAAAAGTGTCAATGAGAAAATTGTAGAGCAACATCAAAAACTCCTGATTCGGCTTTCTGTTGCTCAATACGTGCTACATAAAAATGTTTTTCCTAGCTTCAAAGAAGCCCACAAATGCACACAAAATTTCTGCACCACTGGCCGCTCAAGGCACTTTGTGTGTATTCGCGGGCTTCTTTCACACTCTGAAAAACTTTTATGTAGCACGTACTGAGCAACAGAAAGCTGTATCGGGAGTTCATGTTGCTTTACAATTTTCTCATTGACATTTTTCATCCAACTATATTTGAGATGTTGATTAATTAGGGCTAATTATGTAATTAGGTAGAATGACAAAAATAATCTGAGTATCTCCAAGCGATGGCAAGCATTATCTTGGTTCTCTTCAGCTATGTGGCATTCGCATATTTTTAAAACTCTAGCTACAGTTAGCTGGGACAGTCTGTATATTCAGGACTGTCGATCTTTCAGTGTGGAATTTTTATATTCATAAGTTATCAGTAACATGCACTTTATTCTGAACAAAAAAACTCGGTGCTCTTCCACTCTGTGAAGAAGGATGACCAGCGAAGCTGTTTATGTAGACTGCTTAATGTGGAACTGCACCTCCACTGTGGGTCGGCCCGGCATTGCACTATCTTTGGGACCGGCCCACGTATAGGGAGTGCTTAAAGCCTGCTCCACCTCTGCTGTGAGTCGCCCGGTCACATTTGCTGTTTGGGAAAGTGGTGCCTTGATCAAGACGTCATCTCCAACCCATTTTGTGAAAGAGCTCGGCAAATGGATGACCAAATGAATTCCTCACAAATACATACGCCACACTCAAGCCACGGCTATTCATGAGGCAAAGAAGTGCAAGCAGTGCGAAAGCATTGTTCTGCATTTTGATTTTGCACAAAACTGGACAGTTCTTTTCTCAAATCAAACACATTCATACCATTGGCACATAAAACAAATATCTATTTTCACCTGTGTCGCCACAACAAGCAAAGCAACACGCAGCTTTGCTCTCATAATCGCCGACATGCATCACAACGCACTGCAGGCCTGCTACACCCTAGGTAGAGTACACGAAGCGTTAGATGATAAAGCACCCATCTACTGTCATGTAACATACGCCAGCGATAGTGCAGCGAGCAATTTTAAAAATAGGTACTAACTGTATAAGTTGTGCCATTCCAAGTACACCTCCGCGAGTTGGATATGTTCCACTACTGGGCATGGGAAGAATGCCTGTGACGGTGTGGATGGGCTCCTTAAACACCAAGCTTCCCTGCATAACCTGAGGTCTGGAAGACATTCAGTCGGCACATGAGATGGTCTCCCAACTTAGCAGCAACCTCAAGAATGTGTCCCTGCATCAAGCGCCTGCTGCAGCCATCAAGGAGCACTGTCAGCAGAAGTCAGTGGAGTGTTAGTCACCGGCGCGTGCCGGGAATTCAGTCATGTCATGTGTGGATGTGTGCCTGCAATCTGTCAAGCGGACATGTGCTGCCCGTTGCAAGAACTGCCACTAGCCAGCTGACGGTGATTAGACCTTTTTAATGTTATCTGCAAGGTACACACAATAAATTTTTTTCGAGTAGTGTCGAGTTGGTTCGTTCTTGCGTCCCAGAAAACACATTCTCTGTTCTTGCCACAATGAAAAACCCAGGTAAACCTTCCTTCATTTGTGGCAACCGTAGCCTTTTTTTTTTAAGAGAGAGTAAATGTTAACACAGCGAAATGAGTCATTGCGTCACTAAAGCCGACGCCCTCAACATGGGCCACTTTGGCCCATTATATTTTTTGAATAAAGCAAATGAGGAAACACATGATCACACCCACATTTTGCCCGACATGAGCGGATTTCGATCCATTTTTTCGAAAATTGGAAACAGTTTATTTATCTTATTTTTCGAAAATGTATTTTTTTAAAAAGCTTGTTTGTTTAAATGTATTCTTCTTCTCTTGGGTGTTTCATGTAGGAAGATCATGTTTGCATAAATGTTGCAATAAGAGCGTTTATATTTGACACATTTTTCAAGTTCCTGTGTAAAACATAAAATTCACCAAGTTGCATCAAAGTTACAAATTTTTCTTTGATTTGGGCCGTGTTTAAAAATTTTTTACATATTTTCCTTTGCGGACAGCATAAAAAAGAACGCATGGAACTAATTTACTGTGAAGTGCATTAAAACGAGCAGAGAAGTTATTGTGACAACGTTTTTAGTTTGCATTTAGTTCAGCCATTTAATCAGGCCATGAAATCGGAAAATATTGCAGGAAGTAACAGAAGGATGCTCACGTCGCCACCTTCAAATATTTTTTGGGGCTTGCTGGGAACGCTTCGCAGGAATAAAATTTTTGGTTCCGTGCAGTTTGAATATTCCTACATGAAATATAAAAAAAAAACAGACAAAAGAAATATATCAAGCAGACACGTATGTTCAATTTATCGTGGCATTGCCCTGCTTCACAGTTGACAATTGTTTGTCAAAATTGGTCTGTAGCCTTGCACGTAAACAAAGTAATACGGTGTGCGAGAGCAACAAGCATAATGGAATGTTGAGGTTTGATGTTTCAGCACATATATGGTTAGCCATTTGTACCGGTTCATTGTTATGTGCATAAATGTAATTCATTTTTAATGCTCCTAAATAGCTTGAGGAGTGCTTGATTTTCGTGCTCCACGGCAATGTTAATAAACTTGAAAAAATCTCGCAAACATACAGCAGCTGCATGACAGCAAAACCAGCAGAGTCATTTGCTGCATGGGCGGCATGGCACAAACCACCCTTTCATCCTTTGCAAAAGGAAGTGATGTCACCAACACTGTTTCGTTTGTAATTTAATATTTTGCTCCTGGCCTCTGCCACAGGAAACATTGGGTGTAGCACTGCCTATTGAGCTAAATGTGTGACCAAACATGTGACCAGCAGAATTCTGAAGTATAATGGCAGGTATATGGAGTTCTCGTACTCCCAATGCTCTGGTGTGAAACTATTTCTATCCATGGCAGCCATGCCAGCAAATAGGTCTGCAGCACGACACAAGTGCGTCTTCAGCTTCACAGTCCTTCATATGTAACTACGTTCTTGTCAGTCTCGTGCAACCGTACACGAAGCTGCAGCTTCCTGGGAAGTACCTTCGACAGCCTCTGCCACACAAACACTGCTACATTTTCTGTCGTGCTGAAAAAAAAAAAAAAATGTATCCAGCAAGATTACAGGACACGACAGTGCAGCCGTTTTCTAGGACGCAGTTGACATTTTTAGAAAGCACCTAAAGGCACATTTGACTGGCCATTTCAGAGCACTTGTATTACAAATGTTGCATAACATGGCAAACAAGCCTTAGTGTGAGCTTAAGCAGGCTCCAAGGGTAACAATGAAGCCAAATTAGCACTGCTATACCTCTTCATTCTAGTAATACAGATTTAAGGCTTTCTCTTGTGTCCTTTATAGCACAGCCAGAACACTCTAATGCAACCAGTCAGATGTGGGAATAGGAGCATGCAGTCTTGTACATTTTTACTGCCCCACAATTATATGCATGACATTCTCTTTTAGGGGCATGACACTGCGTACTCTAAGTTGTAGAAGAACAAAGGCAGAGTGAATCTGTGACCTGAATAGTTTCTGCAATTGGGTTTTGCAATGACTGTAAACACTGGACTGAATTATGTTGGTTCTTACCTGACTGCTTTTTCAAAATATGGCACATCCTTGTCCAGATTCTTGTGATCAAGAACATCCATCACTTCACTCTGTAAGGGCCATATATGTTGAGACAATGTACATGGTCCCTTGTTGGTATGGAGTAATTTTATAGACTGCACCATGTGCTGTTATTGCAGGTACACGATGCATTCAGGTAATTTAAACAAACCATGCAGTAAGGCTACAGCGTAAAATTTCAAACAGAGGGTTTACTGTGGACTGTTGTAATGCAGCTTATAACATGTCAGGTTATGCTGACTTAAAGTAATATACTATGCATTTGGCAAGCCAACTTTGGGACTCAGATGGCTGTTTAGGTATTGCATTGAAAGTAGTGTTGACCAAGCAATAGTGCTCATGCACAAACTTGCTTCATTCACCACATTAGTGTTTAATTGACTCTAGCAACTAGAATAGCTGTTTGATGGGTGACATATGACTAGGTCCTCTGCATATATATATATATATATACACGTCTGATTTATACAAGACTTGTCTGTTGCTCTTATAGACAAGATAAAGGACATGAGACAAACACGTGACAGGGCAGCCTTCAATTTAAGAATAGGGGCCCTATAACGTAAAACTATTCCAATATGTCTTTATTCTAATCTCCTGACATCAAATTCGCATAACCGTCGACACAAGCATCGGGTGGTCACCCGCAGGTTTGCCTGAACAGACCAATCAAACGCTCTCGTTCATAGGAGGTCACTTTTGTTTGCTTCAAAAACGAATAATGTTGCCTACACTGAGTGGCTTCTCTTATCTAATTGGCTGACAAGAGGCGAGGAGCGTGCTCAAGTGAAGAGGGATTCGATGGGGCTGAGTCACTGCACTGAAAATGGATAACTGCATGAAGAGGGTGGTGCCGGCATATGCGATTGGTCGCTTTCCCTTACTTAGCTGGCAGTGGCTGGTCGAACATCGCAGCGGCATGCAACGGAAGCTTAAGAATGATGCTAAAACAGATCCTCAGCAAAGAAGAGTTGGCAGAACGAGGTCGTCAGCATGCCAAAAGTGCTTGAAAACTTTACACGGCCACGCAAAAGCTTTTATTATATGCAAATAAACCCATGCTCTTTGGCAGGTGCAAGTAGCCGGTGCTTGAGCAAACAGCACAGCCATCTTTTATTCCTTTCGCAATGGGGCAGCCTGTGGCTATTCAGAAGAAAATTCAGTTTTGTTCGGCATATTAATGCATCTTTGACGCATACACGTCACTTCGACACGGTGAGTTCATGCAGCTTTGTGACATCGCGTGACACGCAGGTGAAGTGGGTGCAGCCTGAAAACTTTTGACCTATAAGCGAGGGCTAATGGCGAAAAGGCATCGAATCAGAAATAACCATTTTTATTTTGGTTGTTCAAATCATGCATAATCAGTGTGTGCACGTCATATCAGATGGAGAGCTATTGTGTTTTTCGTGACATCGTGTGACAGACAGGTAAAGTGGGGGTGCTCCAAAAAAGTTTTTCACCAATCGCGATGGGTTGATTGCAGAATTAGAATAGAAAAGTTTGGAATAGTTTTATGTTAGCGCCCTAGTTCTCTGCAAATGAAACAGCTGTACTGAATGAACTATCTTTTAGCGTGTGCTCATGAGTACAACTGTAGTAGCGTTAGAAATTGCACTGGTGGGAGCTTCTTCTGAGGGCATGACAAATATTAAAGGAAAAGTTCTCAGTAACTTTCTGCTGAAGGTTGCTTTTCAGAGCAGTACATAGCAGTGATGCAGAGAACCTGCCTAGTGATCTGATTTTTTTCCCTACACCTTTGCCGAGCTTTAAACTGGGCATTTTTCTACTGAACAACATGCATCTCAGTTGCCCCTTTGTTTACAACCATGCAGTTTGTCTATAGGTTAAAAGATTAAAATTTTTCTCAGATATTGCAGACATGGATGGTGCATGCACAAGTTTTTGCTGGAGCTTTCGTTCTTCCACACATTATAATGTATTCTGCTTTGAAACTGCAAGTTACTGTTGACCATGAGCTTGCTTTCTTTTTTTCTTCAGCTGTATATAAGCTTATGTTCTGTATAGTTCTTGCTAGTTTGTATCTGCTTGTCGGCAAATCTTCTTCTGATAACTTGTCATGTGTTTATGCCTATTCTCCATCTGCAGTAACAACTGTGTTCTTCCAGGGTTGTAGATAGTGAGAGACAGGTATCAGATGCATTTCAACAAGACGAAATTCAGACTAATAATTTGTCTCATATGACGAGTGACCTACAGCACAAAACATATGATGGAAGAGTGTCCAAGTTTGCAGTGAACCATTGTAAGCAGCACACAAATCGATGAAGATGACAAAGGAAGTTGACCTTTTACCCTTAGCTGCATCTAAAGGTAACATAACAAAGAGAGTACAAATGTTAAGGAGGCTGACCTGTATGCACTTCTTGAGGTCTGTGATGTTAATTACCATTCCTGTGTCTCTGTCTACCTGTTGAGGTGAAGTGAAACCAGAACAATTCTTTTCCAACATGCTTCATCAAACATGAAAGTATGTACACCACTTACAGGGCCGGTGACTGTAACCTCCACTGAAATGAAACATATCCTGTGATTAACCTGAAACACACTTGTTTGCATTGCACACTGCTGATGAATCCAACCTCTCGAGCACAATGTCAAACGAAGCACTTACGTTTATAGTTGTGACCATGACCATTTGGGTTGTTGCATTTTCCAAAAATGGCAGCATTTTCAGCATCTGAAAGGCATTGGCTGTGAACAGAAAAAAACATAGTAATTTTGAAATAAAGTCAGCACTGTTCATTGAGTTTGTCACACTGCTGGCTAGAACGAAATGTCATGTCTTTGAAAAGTGCAGATGGCATAATCTCTGTCTGGTGTTTAGACATTTGGTGGAGTGAGTGGTGTGAATAGGGCTGTCACCTGGCCACTTTTCGGCACAGCTGCTGTTATGCTCATGATATTAATGCTTCGTGTTTAATTTTTCTCACCCGAATGCATTTTCCAATCTTCCAGTCCTCCCTAAATGAGCAAATTAAAACCAGTGTGATGAAAAGATGTATGTGCTTGTTGATGGAGTGAGTTGACCTTTTGAATGTGGACTTCAAACAGCAACTTTCTGTTTTGCAGTGTCCTCAATTACCATGCAAGCTTCTTTAAATGTTGTGCATATCAGAAGCATGTGGGTTTAGCAGAGTTAGAACAACATAATTTAATACTTCAGACAGAAGATGCACACAAGTGCATGCATTAGTTTTACGCTGCTGGTGGGGGCACATTAAAAATCCCCTGGTGGTCAAAATTAATCTGGAGTTTCAACTACAGCATGCCTTATAATTAAATCGTGGTTTTGGCATGTAAAACCCTAGAATTCATTTATGATGCTGGTAAATAAGCAAATTATAGGAAAAGTGCACTCTTTAGATTATTTGCTTTTGTCGTTCACTTCTGTTTTTTGTTTTTAATTTGTATTGCCTTTGCACAACAACAATAACAAAAAAACTGCAAGCGCAATTAGGAGGCTGGCTTTTGTGGTACAAATTTAAGACTAGATTCATCGGCACTTGTACAAGCTATGCATGCAATCAAACACATTGCCTAAAACATGAATTGCTACAAGAATTGCTGTTTGCAAACTGGAAATCATAGCAATATGCATGGTTTATTTTATACACTTGCTCATTTTCAAGAAGACAGTGAAGGGGGCTAGGTTATGACTTAATTTCTACTACTTGCACTAAGTACTGCAGCTAGAGAAAGAAAGAATACAAAGAATGATATGTGCATTTACATGTTCCTTGTCTCTGTATGGAACACTGCACAAGCAAGAAACCAGAAAAAGAAAATGACCTTGCTCAAGCTGTTGTAAAAATATGCCATTGTGATAAGATAATTAACCTTTCATTGACAAGTGTTTTCTACAGGCAACATACCAGAACATTTTTTTCTTGCCGAGTTTTAGTATTGAGAATGAAGTTTCCAGCTAAATGTCTTGGCCAACACAGAATGACAGGCAGCAGCAGTCATTTGTTGGTTTAGAGCAGGAACACTGGACGAGGAAGAAGTTTGGCATGTGACTCACTGTCTTTTGAAAACAAGTTTAAAGGAGACAGGCCAATGCAAGATATCCAGCTGCAGTGGTGTCGCACATGTGATGTCGCACATGTGATGTTGCAAGTGAAATGTACACCTATGGTTCACATATGATGAAAGAGCTGTCTGTACAAATTGAAAACGAAGCCTTCGGTGGCTTGGGGTGAAGCCCACTTCCAGTTTCCTGCCGGGGGTTTTCTCTCTATTGGTGAAAAAATTACTGCAAAATATTTTCTTTTTGTTGATTATGCTTATTCTTGATGTGTTTTGCACATTTAGACACAAAATAAATTTTTTTCTGGGTATTTACATGCCCTTCAAGGGCTAAGCCATGGCTAACGTCCCAGTTTAATATAAAATATGAGGATTACCCCAATAGAATCAATGTTCCTGAATTTTCAGTGGTTTATACACCCCTCCTAACCTCCTTGTACACTCTGACCACTCCTCAACAATGTTCTCTACTCTCCCTCCTCCTCCTCTCATCCTGGGAAATTTTGAATATACCATAAACAGGCAAAAAATTGCTGCGAACAAGAGGTATTGCTAAATGAATTATAGACACTTGCACACCCCAGATAACCATCCATCTAGCATATATTTACAGGACTGTATGAATTGTAGATATTCAGTATGTCCACTGGACATTGTTCAGTGGATATCCAGATTTGTCTGGATAACATTGTGCCCATGCATGCACCAGATGTATGCTTTGCATCATCATAAATGCACCCAGAAAATTATAAAATGATACAACCGTCTCCCAAGCAAGAAACAGGCCAGCAAATATCTCATTGTCGCTTTCATGGCGAGCAAGTGCAGCTTATACACTATTGGTGGAGGTGATTTGTTGCTAAATAGGTCTGACGCAAACGACACACATGCATCCTGAGAGCAAACAATTTAACCATCTGTATTCTTGTCTTCGTCTAGCCACACCTCGGAGGGATGCTGTTCTCATTCCACCTCCCACTTGTGGCTCAATATATCACTTCCATGATGATACAAATTTGGCAGTTTTGCTCATATGGCAAAGCAATGACAGCAATAGTAAGATTTAGCATTGTGCACAAACTCCGCAGCTGGTGTTCTAAACATATGTGGGTACAGCATGCAAGACGCAGCACACAAGGCAACCGCTGCTGGGCAGAAGGAACACTGCTCTGGCAGCTACCAGGAATCTCACCACTGTTTTATACCACAGTATTGAAGGAGGTGTGTGTCGCACACTGATAGCGCACGAGATAGACTGACTGGAAACCATCAGCCACAGTCAGCACCCAGTGAAATATTAGATAACGTTAGCTTGATGTTTACTGTTCATTCCACGCAGGCCACTGCAAACACACACCAGCTCAGCAGTAATGCTAGTGTACTTATAGTACATATCCGCACAAAGCTCATGTCAGTACCAGAAGGCAGAATGCTGTTCTGGCTCTGCCACTGATCGAATCGCTGTTGTTCCTCAGTGACCTGGTGCAACCCACTCTGGGGGATTGGCCACAAATCGATTGTGCAGTGCGTTAACAGCGTGTCTACTCTGCTTCGTCGTTTTCGCAGTCAAATGTTTCTGAAATGCACCCTGCATCTCTGGAGACCCTCTTACCATAGAGTCTATTATAACTGGTAATATTGTGAGAAACTATGCCTTTAACCCTCTGCATGCCAGTGGCGCATGCACCGTCGATAGCGAGACGGCACGGCAACGCCAATGGCAGCACACCTCCGTATAATTGCTATTACAATAAAATAAAACAAATAAAGAGGGCGGCTTGGACTGCATTCGTGTGCGGTGTGGCTGCTGGCACAATATTTGTACTGTTTTGCTTGCGCTCAGCTTCAAGGTTTCAGCAGCAATAAAGTGCAGGCAGCTGCTCTGATAAAAAAATCAAAAATAAAGGATCAGCCAAATGTCGATGCTAATGAAGACAAGGTGGATGTATACGGTGGTTTAAGTGATTCAGTGATTGAACATTGTTTATCTCTTTCTTCTGTCTCTCTTACCTGTCCATTATTCACTCATTTTGTATGCCTTTAGTATCCTATTTCATGCTCGAATACGTCGACGTTGTCTTGCTTAGCGTCGCCACGTGTTGTGACTCTCTTTTTCTAGCATTTGGCATGCTAGCCTATTAGCCCCGAGTGTTTATGGCTTTTTCAAAACGCACGATGCACTCGTGCGACCAGCGGCCGGCGGCTCTTCATTCTCCCTGCTTCTCTGACAATTTAGTCAATATAACCAACTTCTCCAACCCACCCCCTGAACTCCTACTGGACTCACTTTTGTCATCTGGCAGAGGGTGCTAACCTTCTAGTTAGATGTACGTGGCCAGTGACATCACCAGCATATTGTCCACAACCAAAAAGAGGCTGTGCAAATGGTGGATGAAAACGTGGTTATAGCAGTGCTGTGTGCACATGTGGAACATTCTGTGGTTGTGACGGCTGCGTGACAATTGTGTACGTGTGTGGAACATGGGGCCCTATCACGTAAAACTATTCCAATCTGTTTTTAGTCCAGTCTCCTGATGTCGAATTTATGTAACCGCCAACGCAAGCATTGGGGGAGGGAGGGGGGGGGAGGTGCTCACCGAGTTGTTTCAACATCTAATGAAATGCTTTTGTTGTTTGTAGTATGTCACTCTGCTTTGAAAGCAATTAGCATTGGCTACCTTGACAGTCCTTTTTAAAATCTAATTGGCTGACAAGAGGCGAAAAGCATGCAGAAGTGAAAAGGGCTTCGGTAGAGCCGAGCTAGCGCAGTGAAAGTATATAACCAAATGAGGGTGTTGCCGGCGTCTGTGATTGGCCTGCTTCCACTTGCTTTGCTTGCGGTGGCTGCTCGAAAATTGCGGCAGCATGCAACGGAATGTTAAAGATGTTGCTAAAATCGATCCTCAGCAAAGAATTGGCAGAGCAATGTTATATATAGTTGCCCAAAGGGCTCAACAACAATTTATTGCCATGCAAAAGTTTAAATTATGCGCAAAGAAATCCATTCTACCTGGCAGCTCTGAGTAACCAGTGCCAGAGCGATCAGAGGGCAGCAATCTTCTATTCCTTTTGGAATGGAGCAGTCTCCAACTGTTCAGAAAAAGTCCACTTTTGTTAGGCATATTAATGCATCTTTAATGTGCACACATCACTTTACGGACATGATGTGTTCTAGAAATTTTTATTTTATTTTGATGTCGCATGACAGACAGGCAAAGTCGGCGCAGCCTGAAAACTTTTGACCAATAGCAGAATGGTGAAAAACGCGTAGCATTAATAATAATTGTTTTTCTTTTGTTCAGTCTAATCATGCGTAATCACTGTGTACATTTCATATCATATGGGGAGATTTAATAGTTTTCATTACATCGCGTGACAGGCAGGCGAAGTGGGGATGGCCCAAAAATTGTTTGACCAGTTGTGGAGGGCTGTTTGCAGAAATGGAATAGAAACAGTTTGGAATAGCTTTATGTTATAGTACCCACGGTGTGCATTTCTACATATTTCTGTGCATGCCAGTCTTCTTTGGTGGTCTTGTTTTTTCAATATTATGTTTCACGGGGCATTACATATGCAGATGCAGTTTGTCTGCAGTGACTCCATATAATGGAGTGTGCCTTACTTCATCTGTTTAGCTACAAATATTGCATTGGCTAGGGTACTGTATAGTTGTCCAACTGTTTCAATATAGAGCCGAACATCATCATCATGGCACTTGACGGCGGCACGGTAGATGGTGACAGTGATGCAGGCACTCTCACCCCACTCTATGACTAATTCTACTTATTTTGATTATATCCATAATTGCCACCTATTGCTGTGTTCTCAGCATGGAGAGGTATCATTTGATACATTTTCACATTCATGCGACATCTACAAGTTGCCCAACCAACCTTCTTTTTTTTTTTCTGGAAGTGGTTACAAGATAGCTAGATCTCAGACATGCTAAACCCGTCTAAGTCGGCTAAAGAGATGTCTTTGAAATTGAGCAGTTAGGCCTAACATAGCTTTGAAAGCGATAGCAAGGTTTAGTGTTATGCTGAAACTTTCTTACGGTGTGCTAAGAATATGGGAGGGGAGTCAAGAGTTCTAGCATATAGAGCAACCCTACGGTGGGGTGACGAACAGCACCCTGGCAGCTATTAGACGCCTCAAACAGCCTCAATGTTACACAAGATGGAAAACCACGAGTGTTTGTCTTGAAGTACACACTAGCGCAATCACTTGCCGTGTGCCAGCAATATTGAAGCAATAATGACATACTTTTGACTAATCATTTTTTTTTGCGCTAAATGAAGGTCGTCAATCTCCAAGCCTCCGAAAAAATGCACACACAAGGATTAGCACAGGACCAGTGCTGACTGCCAACAACATGTTTATTGAAGTCTGCACAAACATGTACTATTCGCAATGGGCTGAAAGAGAGAAAGGATGAAAGGGAAGGCGAGCCATCGTCAATCAACTCTTGCTGCACCCTCCGTCACAAACGTAAAAATATACAAATATAATATACACAATACGGACATAATCTGAACTGATTAACTTCTAACGAACTTAAGTTCCCTATAGCAACAAGTTATATAAGGGGCACTTGTGTCCATATTGTGTACTTTACATTTGTATAGTTCTACATTTGTGACAGCTGAGCAGCAAGAATTAATTGACGATGACTCGCCTTCCCTTTCATCCTTTCTCTCGTTCAGCTCATTGTGAAAGGTATATATTTGTGCAGGCTTTAATAAATATGTTGTTGGCAGTCAGCGCTAGTCCTTTGCTTTTACTTATCCATGTGTTTTTTGGCGCTGTTGATAATAAATAATCTGTACCAACTAGCTCGCGCCCAAACCCTTCTAAGACTCCAAATCCTAGAAAAAGGTTACAAGCCTCAGTGTGCCATTAATAATGGGTGTAATCCAAATGCACGGCCCATATATATAGAGTAGCGCCCTCTTGACTTAAAATTTGGATCTTGAAGACTATGTTGTTCCTGGTCGTTCCTTGAAAAAAGATAGTACAGAAGAGAAAGAGCGCTCTTCCTAAAGCCATTGGTGCACTGTGCAAAACACCGCCATGGGATTATATTACCAAGTCACCTAAGCTTCCACCCTTGTAGGATGCTATGTCGTGACGCCGCCGTATGTGGTCAAGTGAGATCAGTACACTACAACGTTTTGACACTCGCTACAGCTCGCTTGGTCGTCCGGTATGCTGTTGCATCAGCCCTCACGACGAGTAGCACCATACAAGCTTTTGCAATGCTTTTGCGGTGGCCTCACATGTAATTACATGCAGTCGCCCAGACCTCATTGTGGCGACGCTCAGGGAGCTCTCGTTAGGTCTCATGGACTCCAAATGAGGCATGCTTTCTTATGTCTCCTTTCCCCTTTCCTGCACTCCTGCCATGTAGATTATGCATGCTATCAACTCCCCCTCCTCCACGATGTGCAAGGCAGTAGCAGTAGCAGCAGTGGTGGAAAAGGCAAACAAAACAACAAAGCTTCGCTTTAAAAACAGGGGTGGGGCGAGACCAATAGAACTGAGGTATGCCTTAGACATAGGTAACTGTTAAACTGTATAAAACATCATAGTTTCACCCGAAAGGCAAAGTATTGTTTCTTATAGAAAATTATTCTATAGCTTTGCAAAGTAAGGTTAGTAGTTTCATTACAAACAGTAAGGTAAATAGTTTCGTTATAAATAGACGTAAGGTCAGTAGTTTAATTTATAATTGCAGTAATATTCACTAGTTAACTAAATTAACAAGCATGGTGTCATGCATCTACAGTCAAACAAAAACAAATCTCGCTCGATGACTGCGGCCATTTGCTGTCTGAATGCTGGCGTGATGAAGAGCAGAAGCAGCGGCGAGTGAGCGCTTCGTGCTGCATCTAGCTTCCACGCATCTCCGAAACCTTAGATTACGTGACCTCCAACACAACAGGCATGCAAGAACGGAGCACATACGAAGCTACTAGCCATCTCGGCACACGTATCTTTATACCCGCCGCAGATGACCTCCAAGAACAAGGCGCCCGCAGCCGCACTCAGCTGCACCACGGGCAGCAACGGCCGGGCCATAAGTGCAGACAGGCGCAACGCGCATTCTCTAAACTTGTTTTACCTAATGATCTTCGGCCAAGTGCTGGCTTCTTGACAGCGCCACCAGATGGCGCAGCGTGTCCAGAAAGGCTAGAGTTACTGTATACTGCACAGTAACTCTTAAGAAGTGTAAGAGAGAACTGCAGTTGCCACACGACGTGCTTCTTGACACTCACTCACTCAGCATTCGCACGCACCGCGGCGCACCATACATTTGATTGATTGATTGAAACTTTTATTAGAAGGGATGGCCCATGGCCTAAGATAGGGGTGGGGGCTAGGTGAAAGGAAGGATGCCTGCCTCCTTCGCAAAGGAGAGCAAAGCGTTGATTCTTCTGGTGGCATCGGAGGCCACGCGCAGGCTTCGTGGCAGCGGCGCTAGATGGCGTCGTGTTCGTAGGGAATAAAGTAGGGAAGCGGGTAAAAGTCGTCCCGCTGCAGTACAAGCCTCATGCATATGCCTCGTTTCGACGTTGGCAATTACCTTGAGTCGCTATATTGAGTCAATGCTATAGAGCATTAACGCGTCGACAGTCATCGTGAGATGGATTCATGCCGCAAATTGTTTCACCAAATGACACAAACAGTATGCGGTGGCCCAGTTAATTGTGCTGCACCTATTTAGTTGACGCGAACGCTCAGGTGACTCTGGTTATAATTATCGCGGAAGTGTTCGCGCCATGAGCGAGAGGGGAAGGCATACGGGGCGATCGAGGACGTCTCTCCGATATGCCGGCAGAAAAAGTAAGCGAAAATATAAAAACGGCTAATTTGGGGCTCTCGGAAAGCGCTCGCGTGGCCGCGCTGCTGTCATTCCCATAGTGCCAGCGGCCTCATCAACTTAACTTTCCCCAATGGGAAAAAACTCCTTCGACCCAACCTGCGTAGCTGTGCCTCAAATACGAATATGACGTTCTTCACAATCCTCCCCTCCCTCTGTCTCTCATCACATTGCAAATGCCGTTACAGAAAGCTTAATATGAAATTATGCGCTAACGGCAATTCCAGACCCAACAATATACGCATTTTCGTGGGCAAGGTTCTGATCGGTGTTGTTTAAGACGGGGCTGCTTTTTTCGTTGCGACGTTAGATTATATTAGGGCCTATATATATGTGTAACCGCGTCAAACAGAGGCCTCAGGAGTGCACCTGAGATTATAATAAAGGAGGCGCCGCCAATAACTCGAAATTATGACACGTTGTTACAACTAGTAAAAAACACGATCGAATAAATACAACTACATCCAGCCGCCAACTTGTGACGCTAAAGTTCAGCACTACCGCGTACCGCGACTTCTGCAACACCATCAGAGCTTTGCCATTTCGTGCCACCGTTCACACTCTAGCGCTCAGTTATGTTTTCTCCCAACCTCTAGCATTTAAAAGACCACTCGTATAGCTGTCACCTGTGCAAACGATGCGAAGCGCTGAAGGATTCAATCCGTGTGACAGATGCAACAGGTGTCGCAGTACCGTTCCTTTGCCCGTCCCCCATTGCGAAAGCAACAGTTCTGTGGTGCAAAAAGAAGTGCAACCTGCAGCAGCGGCAACAACGAACGCACAGCCGATTTCGAAAACGAAACTCGCGTGGGATCCAGCGAGAACCTTCGCGAAAGATTATTCTCTGGGTAGTAAAATGTTATCGCATTTTAAAATGTTTTTAAAATGTTTTTTTTAAATATAGTTCTCATTTCTAATTATTTCTTGCACAACGAACAGATACGAGTAACCGGCACAGACAAGCAAAGGACACGCTGTGACGCATAGAGTAAATTACTAAATGATGGGTAGTATGGGAAGCACGTGCTCAATGTTTTTGGTTAATTGTGCCAGCCCAAGTCTTGTATCATGTGTTACTTCTAGTCGTGCAAGACGATCTACGTAAAATAAGAAGTACCCGTTGTTTCTACCGTTACCATTTTGTGCGATGAAGCGCTTGTGCGTCCTTGCACTGCGTTCACGTCGCCTAAGCAGCCTGAACTTGTTTAGGCAGCTCTGTGCAAAAGCAAACCCAGCTTCTGAAGGTCTGCCACATTCAAGCCGGGACGATTCTGAAAATAAAAAGCACGTGTACCGCAATTTGTATCCGTGGAAGTCGAAGGGCGAGTTTGTGCGGGATTTGGCGGGCAGTATATTTTATAATCAAGGCAAGTATCCAATCTGCGCTGTTGGACACCAGTATGCCATGCTTTCTTCTAAACGCGACCTTCTTTTGTCTCCAATACAGATGGCCTTATTGCGCTCAGCAAACCATACGGGGTTCCCCTGAGTTTCAATTTCCACAAGGGAGGAAGTAAGTTTTGCACGCCTTAAAATTTTCGCTAGGGTTTCAAAACTACGTGCTGCAGCCATGGCTATCAGTTTCTCGTGCTCATGGCTATTAAACCAGAAGTTCTTACCATTTGTGCTTGCTCTATTTTACATAATAGAACAACGCGATCTTCCTCCTGTGTGTCGGTTTTTCAGCGGCTAAGCTGAGTGTCGCTGCAGAGACATACTTAAGTTGATCGGATAACGCATGTGGATAGCAAAAAAATAATCTTTGCCTGACGTTAACGGTTTCCTTTGAGTTTACCGTTTGCCTCTTTACTCGAAAGCGTCAACGTTCGTTCTAGGTAGGCGCTTTTAGCGTTTAGTATAAGCACTCCTTTTTTGCTGTGCAAGTTGGACTGTATGGTATATTATATGCATGCAAGTAGTTCTGCCTGCCCTGCTATATGCGCCATGCACAATCATCATAGTTTGCAAGATGTCCTTGAGCAAGTCATTTCTTTCTCTCTCGGTGCCTGTGTGAACTTTCTTATCGTTTTTCAGGATCCCAAAGTATGCTCAAGCAACGCCTTCATGTCTCTGGCTTCGGCGAGTCTCCTTATAGTCTAGAAGACGCCATAGAAGGCTTGGCGGTTCACTTGAATGTCGACCAAATTATTATCATCAAATCAGCTGAAAGGTACTTTAATGCCTAGCATTACATGTGCACTCACTTCAATGCCGAAGCCTAATTATTAAAGCTGTACCTAAATACCTATCTCAGTATGGGCCATGATACAGTTTTTTCTTACAACAGGGGACTAGAGTGAAGAATTTAAGTGTGCTGCTATGTTAACGACCAGCTTACCACTATCACTTTCCATTGGTGCCTTGTTTTTCTTTCCCCTTTTCCCAGCACAGAGCAGCAGCAGGTTAGAGTGAACAAGTTCAGGCCGATCTTTCTGTTTCTTTATGAATAAAATCTTTCCCAACTTGAACACATGCATATACAGGAAAAGAAGTCGGTAAGAAGAGACTGACAATTTCCACAATTCTTTTTTCTGTTAGTTATTTTTACATTGATAGCTGTTTTGGACTTTCCCTTGCTTGAAATGATGATGTCACTTGATGGTCTTAACCACAGTAGACAGGAAGAGAAGGGGGTAAAATAAGCAAGAAGAATTAAGGGGAAGGAAAGAAAAAAAGGGGTTGGTGGTGTATAGTTGCTTAGAGGGAACAATTAGGGGTACTGCTGTTTGGTCTTCCAAGAAGTAGGCGTGACAAAAACGGAAAATGTTCTACACGTGTAAGCAGGCATCTTCATTATGGTATGCCTAGTTTTCCCAGAAAAGGTGAACTAGGAGGTATGAAATTTTAATAGCCAAAACAAAGAAATTCGGGTAAAATCTGACTTTTAACATGATGTGTCCAACTAAGACTGAAAGTGGGAAAGGAAAGCAAGGAAACTACGTATCCTGTTGAAAGCTGAGGTAGGAAAAAAGAGACTGACCAAATAAATACAAAACAGTAAAATTTAATGCAGTATGATAAATTCGTAAAGCACAAGAGCTGCCTGTGTAAACTTGTAAATTGCTTAAAGCTGGTGCAGTTTTTTTTTTATTTCTTTCTGGTGCAGTGCTTCAAGCCTGAATCAATGGCATGTGCAGATGAAACAGATAGACTGTACAATAAATTTTACGTTCGTGCTAACTCAGCAATTCGCCCTCTTCTTAGGTATGCTAGTGGTGTCACCATTCTGGCATCCAACGAGCGAGCTGCACAAAGCGCTCGGAAAGCTGTGCTGCGAGCAAAGCCAATGCAGATACCGTACACTACTGCTTGGTGAGTTTTACAGTTTGCAAACGGCATTTTGTGATTCAAGTTAGCCCTGGCTCAACAAAACTTGCAATGCAGTAAACATTCTTTACCTAATTCTACCTCACTCAATGGCACTGAAAATGATTCAGGTTTGCCTAACTGGCTCTCCAGGGCAGCCACATAATATTTAGGACAACTACTTTGATGACTGTGCTCACATTGAGTATACATTGTTTTGGTGGACTCAAGAAACTTACATTTTTGGGCATGATAAATACTTTCTTATGTTTGCTGAAGAGAGTTTTTTGGGAAACAAGGAAAATGTTTTTGCTGCTAAGACGTATGACCTTTCATATCAGCTGCTCTAGCAACTCATCACTTCTGGTGGTAATGCCGGCAGTGTGCCCTTTTGTGGTCAAGTGGTAAAACACTGGAAGATATAGCACTGAAATAGAATTATTTAGTTATCCTATCTTATGTACAGTGGGCATTATTTATTACTGTCCCAAATCTTATGGCTTGTGTGGTACTTGTTTTGCATCATTTATTTTGTCGTGCCTTCTACGCATTCTACAGGGGGCTACATATTAGCTTTCTATCCGGTCACAGTAAGACGGACTTCCTCGATTTATCACGCGGCCATCGGTATATTCTATTGGTATGATTCAGCTGGCTAAGTTGGTGTATAAGAGGCGCAGTAAATGCCTTTGTGATTGTCTGCACTACTGTGTTGTCATTCGTTTGTCCCAAGAGCACACTGAGACCCCACAAGGTATCGGCTATGACACATTACAAAATTTAGCAGCACGGCTGTTGTCCAATGGCATGAAAAATGAGATTAAAACTAAGGCAATTATTTTTTAGAAAAAACAAAGGAAATTGTTCAACGTAAAGATACTGTTTTAAACAGTCATAGCATTGAAGTTGTTGACCATTTTAAGTGCCTAGGCATGGTGTTTTTCCCCACTGTGTCCTGGGATATAGTTGCATAAATATTCTAATCCGAAAAATCTGCATAACAGGAATAGTCGGTCACCACAAATGCCTTCTTTCGACATAAGAGAAATCGCTTATAATTCCTTGTGTTATTCACATGTAACCTGATGTTTACTCATCTGGGGTACAACATTTTATAACTTGAAAAAGATGCATATAGTGCAAAAACGGTTCATCCGGTATGCTTATAGTAATATTAATTTTGGAACATCAACTGCTCATTTCTATAGAACTGCTTGTGTCAGTAGGATCCACCAGTTTTACCACTATTGATTAAGGGCATGATATAAACTCTAAATAGAGAAAATATGATGTATCTGTTAACAATATTGTATTTAAAAAGGGAAGGGCAAAGTTGTGAGGTGAGGAAAGGTGAAATGTTGAAAGTACCAACCGTGCATTTAAATTCAGGAATGCAAAGCCTGTGCTATATGTTACCATGATCTTTGAGTTACGAATCTGTGAATTTTTATTTGTTTACCTGTGCTTCAAGCAAATTATGCTTAAATTTTGTGAATGCCTCACCATAATGTAATTACACAGAAAGACTTCAGCATTATGTTGTTATACTGGTTACTTTGGAAATTTTATTTTGATGTAATCTGTATTCATGTCTTTGTGCTGCTGTGAATCCTTGTATTGGGACCTGCAGGCTCTGGTAGATAAAAGTTTCATGGCAACTTTTATCTGCCATATCTCTGCCTACTTATTTAAATAAACGAAACTAAAATGATCGATTGATATTTATGTTGATGTAGAGCTGTTCCCATACATGCATACAAAGCAGACATGGAACTGTCCTGTTGTGACAGGGACAGGTGTTCATCCTGCGACACTGTGTCATACCCGCTGTGGTGGCTTATCGGCTATGGTGTTGCGCTGCTAAGCATGAGGTTGCAGAATTAAATCCTGGCTGTGGCAGCCGTGTTTCGATGGGGGAGAAATGCAAAAATTATCATGTCCTGTGCATTGGGGGGCACGTTAGAAATCTTCTGGTGGTCAAAATTAATCTGGAGTCCCCCCACTATGGCGCACCTTATAATCTGTGGTGTTCACCCGCGACGCTCACGGCGCGCCGGACGACCACCACCGCGGGTTCGAGCACTCCGAGCCGCCGCGCGCGCAGGGCACCGCGCGTCCGCGCCTACTCCGGCCCGCTCCGTGTGCCGACGCGCAGCTGCGCGCGTACGCGCCCCGCCGGCCCCACAGCTTAGGGGAAGGCGAGACCGCGAGCGCGCAGCAAGGGAGACCCTAGGCAAAGCTCTCAAGAAAACAACAAAGAACATTTATTAACCTGGGACTCAATACAAGCACACGTTTTACCCGCACCGCGACAGAGAGAGAAACAAAGAACAAAGAACCCGATCAGTAAGAATTTGCCTATCCTTCGGCCAGCGCCTGCCATCGTGCGCCCCACAGCAGAGAAAAGGGAAATAGAGAGAAACGACAGACGAACACACGGGGGCACGATCGGCAGACGCTGCCTCAGGACATCGAGACGACGGAAGAGTGCGCGCACGCCCGCCGAGGCCGGGACCCCGACCAGCCGGAGTAACCATCGGCCGGCGGCGGACAAAGGGGGCCGCCGCGGGCAGAGAGGAACACGTACGCACCTTCCGACGCCCCGATGTGGTCTCTCCGGGCGCCCGTCTTGCGCGCGCTTACCCGGAGTGCACGCAAGCAGGGCCCGAATCCCGCCAAAATCTTGGCCAATGGCGAAAGCCTGTTGACCTTCGCGTGGGCGGGGTGACAGCAGAGCGACAGTGTTTTATGACCCGCTGCCACCCCGTCCAGGCAAGGAGGAGAGGGACACGGAGCCCCCGGCAACACAACGCAACGGCTTTACACAACCACCGCGAGAACCGGAAACCCCACATCCCTCCCTCCTTAAATGCTCCCTACCAATGCCAGGCTGTTGGCTCCGATGTCCGCCAAAGAAGAAAAGAAAACAAAGAACAAGGAAATAGTCATTACGTTGCCAATACCGGAGCTATCCATTGGCAGTTTGAACCTAAAATCACCAGCCCCCCAAAACATAAATAAAAATGCATCAAAGGAAGAAAAGCAAGCTATTAGAAAAAATTAAATAGGGACGTCTTAGGTACACAACAGCAACACAAAAGAAAGTCCACACGAAACCACGCTTTAACGCGAACATGCACAATAAAAACATCCACCGAAGAAAATGTAAGAGTAACAACAAAAGACAAACGCTTAGAGACATAATGACATTCCGACACAAACGCGGACAAGGGAAAATAACAAAACATTGGCCTATACAAGCAATCAAAACAAAAGAGAATAACAAAAGGTTCAGAAGACGTACAGAGAATGTCCGCGCTAAGAATCTCCGGTGAGCACGAACAAATACCACATGCCACGCGTGCGACTCCAAGCCACTTCAACGGCGTCCGGCAACGGCCCCCGGTGCCGGTGCTTCTGGCGGTGTCCGCTCCATGGTACAGCCATGATCCGCGCCAATCGTCGTGACCGCACGGCCCGATCCGCCGCCCCACCGTCGCCAGGCTTCGATCCAGTTCGACATCACCCGTTGACGCAACACGACAGCGGAAACACATGCGAAACATTCTCGAAACGCAAAACACATAGATACAAATAAATGACTAACACAAAAGCAACACGAACCATACCTAAGGAAACACATACACAAAAAGCAAAACGAAGACGGCTAGGTAAGACACAGAGAAACAAGTAGCCTAACGCAGAAACACTGAACAAAGGGAAAACTAGGACAGAGAAAGGTGGATAGCGGTCTGCCTGAGTGCAGCGAAGTGGATAGATTAGAGCTTTTTGAAGAGAAAGGGGCGGCTGATCCAAAGTTGTGGATCCGCATAGGCATGCCTCATCTCAGTATAAATGGTTACTCCGTCTGAGTTCAGCCGGACACAGTAAACGTGGTCTTCACTAGCGCGATGACATACGACTTCGACGCTAGCGGAAATTCCCTCCACGGACACACACTGTTCATCCGCGGCACCAATCAAAATTGACTTCGAATACGCGATGTCTATGTGATGAACAGACGTGGAAGGTTCGGCGATAGACGAAGAGTCGCTCCACGCCGAGCCAAGTCACAGCGCGAATCGATTTTAAATAAAACCTTGGCGCTCTGATGACCGTGCGATACTTGCCTGAGTGGCGCTAAATCGCGTTTCTCCGGCGCATGGGGTTACCACCTTAAACGCAGCTTCCACATTGCAGTGTTAGCGGGTGGCACGCAATCTTCCTCGGCCGAGCTCGTTGTGACCCCGCAGAGTGAACCCACCCGGGGCAACAGCGACACACGCTGTATCCGGCCCCGCGAGCCCGTTGCAACACAAGCAACGCTACGGCGCCCGCGCCCGTGCAATACCAGCCACGTTCCGGCGCTCCGCCTCCCTGAGGCCGTCGAAGAACTATTTACAATTATTTACAAACGAGTCACTCTGCGCTTCCTTCGGCGCTCTTCGGGCCGTTTAAAAAAAAAATAGAAAAAGACGATTCCGACACCCTTTGGTGGGGGTGGCGGGTTTCGTTCCCCCGGCTGGCTTTCCACCCGGGCTGTCCTCCCCGTCATCGCCGCGGGGTAGCGGGGGAGCGTCCCCTTCTGCGCGCGCGACGGAGGGATGTCCGGGGCGCTTGCCTCTTCGCGGAGCGGGCCTGTTTCGTGGCCTTTGTCTCCGCTCGGCTATGCGCTGCCGGCTTTGCCCTCAATTGGTGGTGCAGAAGGCACCACCACTAACCGGTCTTCCTAAAGGTGACAGAGGGCATATTAATAGTGCGTCAGCTATCATGGCTTGAATTTTGTGAGGAAAGGCGCGCATCAACTGAGAACTGCCGGGCAAGCCACTGAGCCGCGCCAACAATAGCAAAACCGAGAACTTCCGCAGAGTTAGCCGGCCTTAGAGGCACTGTACCCGAGCAGTCCGCACAATTAGCAGCCGCCAGAATAGTAATGATGCTAGAGACCCACGAAAATCCGTCGGACTCACCGAATCGTTGAGCAGATGGAAGGACGGAAAAGTCAGCCCTCCCGGTACGAATCGGCGAGACCTCCGGCCCCGCATGGTCTCCACAATCGATGACGACTGCAGCATCTTGGCGGCCACTTGACTCCTTTCCTCGTCCGCGCTTCGCAGCGAGGAACTTCGAAGCGGTGGTCCGATACGCTTACCACGCTACATTTACTGAGGCAAGGTATGACAGAAAGAGCGAGAGGAAAATAGAGGAATTCGGCACACGGATGAGAGACATGGCTCGGTTGACAAAGCGCGTTCGCAAAGCAGCCTCTGCAACGCAGCAGCCCGGACACTCGGCGGCCAGAGGCTGATTAGGCCCCTGGCCCCACGTTGGGCGCCATTTTGTGGTGTTCACCCGCGACGCTCACGGCGCGCCGGACGACCACCACCGCGGGTTCGAGCACTCCGAGCCGCCGCGCGCGCAGGGCACCGCGCGTCCGCGCCTACTCCGGCCCGCTCCATGTGCCGACGCGCAGCTGCGCGCGTACGCGCCCCGCCGGCCCCACAGCTTAGGGGAAGGCGAGACCGCGAGCGCGCAGCAAGGGAGACCCTAGGCAAAGCTCTCAAGAAAACAACAAAGAACATTTATTAACCTGGGACTCAATACAAGCACACGTTTTACCCGCACCGCGACAGAGAGAGAAACAAAGAACAAAGAACCCGATCAGTAAGAATTTGCCTATCCTTCGGCCAGCGCCTGCCATCGTGCGCCCCACAGCAGAGAAAAGGGAAATAGAGAGAAACGACAGACGAACACACGGGGGCACGATCGGCAGACGCTGCCTCAGGACATCGAGACGACGGAAGAGTGCGCGCACGCCCGCCGAGGCCGGGACCCCGACCAGCCGGAGTAACCATCGGCCGGCGGCGGACAAAGGGGGCCGCCGCGGGCAGAGAGGAACACGTACGCACCTTCCGACGCCCCGATGTGGTCTCTCCGGGCGCCCGTCTTGCGCGCGCTTACCCGGAGTGCACGCAAGCAGGGCCCGAATCCCGCCAAAATCTTGGCCAATGGCGAAAGCCTGTTGACCTTCGCGTGGGCGGGGTGACAGCAGAGCGACAGTGTTTTATGACCCGCTGCCACCCCGTCCAGGCAAGGAGGAGAGGGACACGGAGCCCCCGGCAACACAACGCAACGGCTTTACACAACCACCGCGAGAACCGGAAACCCCACAAATCAAAGCGTGGTTTTGACACATAAAATCCTAGAATTAAATTCAATTCGACACTGTGTCATGTGGCTCACAGCACAGCTAAGAAAGAAGCCTCTCCAGCTTTATAAAAAACACTTGATGTAATACGTTTGAAATAACCTGATAGATCTGGATTATTTACAATACTATGAGCCAAACAAGAACAACGTAAAAGCGTGAGCCAATGTTTCGACAAGTGGACTTGCGTTTTTCAGAAAGACTAGTCCACTTGTTGAAATGTTGGCTCCCGCTTTTACCTTGTTTTCGTTTTGCTCTTAATCTAATTTCCATCTCCCGCCTTCCCTGTGTTTTCCTTGCAATACTATGTCATATGTGATGAAATAAATATATTTCTACATTTGTGTGCCAAGGTTACTCTGCACCAGTATGTTACTTGTCTTTAAACTCCACCTGCATTGTCACTTGAAACCTCCCCTCTGGTTACGGTCCTGCTATTCCCTACAGAATTTTGCATTGAAACAACAAAGGGTACTTGAATATTCTCACCGTAGCAGTAACAAATGTATGCCTCCTAGTGGTAATTTATTCAAGCAAAGCTTTCTATGCCTTCTTTGCCGGGGTTTAGTGCATCTGCACGGTCAGTGTCTCATCAAATAAAGTGGATGTGCAATTTACTATTGTACTATCTCTAGGATTGGCTCCCTCTACTCGGCAGGCCAAATCTGGACGCAGTGTCATAACAAACTAGGCCAACCCCGTTGACAGCGTAAAGTGCGGTCACGTGATGTGGTTCTCCTCGTCCTGCCGTCTTGCGCCTGGCAGGCATGTAATCACTATGTTGCAAAACACTGTGCAGAAGTTAATCACTTGTATGGCACTTAATTGACCACTTCACGTAGATTTCAATGTGTACGTTGGATCTGCATAAATTTTTGTTACTCAGACTGGCAATTTAAAAGATTGTCGGCTCCTGCTCTGTGGTGCTGCTACTGTTCTTTTTTTTTTTATTTTAGGATAATTGCAAAAGGCTACCCGGTGCGTGATGAAGTCAAGGAAAAAGTTGCCATAAGGCTTGTGCCTGTGAATGAATCGGAAAAACGTGTAAGTGCACTTTCTAATTTCAGTAATGGCAGATGGCCTAGAGGATGCCTTCATGTTTGCGCGCACCTATGCAGCTGAAATGGGGAAGTGAGCAAACACTGGTGATTGCAAGTTTCCTATGCTGGGTTAAGCATATGAAAAATTTGTTACATACATGGGGCTACAGAGCACTCTTTAGTAATAAACGTTTGCTGCAGGAATGTTTGAGACAGGTTGAGTACTTAAATAATTAGATTTATTCAAATGAAAGATTTGCACTGCTGTTACCACCAAATCCGCTATGATAGCGTTTCTTATCAGTGCTCAACATCTACTTTTGGTGTTTTTATTTTGTGGTTTACTGCAAGTGCTTGTCACTTGCAATGGCATCCCTCAGTCGGTGCTGCGTAATGCTTCCCCACACAGCTATAAATTCGCTGCTAAAGATGGCACCGCTGTGTCTGTGTTTATTTAGTTGGTTATTGGTCGTGATGCGGTGCAAGCTCTCCATGCAGCTTGTTCAACTTTCTTTGCATGATCTAGCCTTAAGATGGTAAAATGCAAGACTTCAATTATTTTCTTGCAGGTGGAAGTGTTGCGCGAGTTCAGCAAAACTGCTGCAAAGACAAGGTTGGTGAAGACTGTTCTTGTGGAGTGCAAGACGTTGAGCAAAAACACCAGTATGGCAATGAGTCTGCTTCAAGTGGCTGCATCAAACGGTACGAGAATTGTGCATGCCCATCTGACCATCTAACTTTTGCATTTGCTACTGGGAAAAGTAGGGGCTGCTGCCAATGGCGGCTGTTGTAAATTAAAATGTGAAGCAAACCTTTGTTGATAGCGGTCTGATGCCACTCATTGCAGTGGTTAGCATTGAAGAATTGCAACATGTCAAACAGGCATTACACTGAGGTGGAAACATATGTCCCTAATGGTTGTGACCTTCAAGGAGCACTGGTACTACATTCTATGCACTCTGTTTTCTGCGCTTAATCAGTAGCTGTTGACCCTGTAACCAGGCTAAAGAAACTTGTTTGCCCCAGCATTCAACGATTGTTTAGTTACATGTTCATATCTTACAACCAGTCGCGGTTTCAATTTTGAAGAGCACTTTGTACCCAATGATTTAAAAGGCATGCTTGTAAATAGCAATAATCACATGAGCGCGCAGACTTGTTAAGTGTGCTAGCGCACTGGCTATCGTGCCATCTGTGCTCCTGTTTCGTCTGCTGGTTAGGCGGGAGACCTGTGCATTCCTGTCGCCATCGTAATGCTTCGTTGGACGGAACCTCCACTATGCAGTATGACCGTGGTATTAGAGAGCTTTAGCCACAATTTATTGTGTCCCCAAACTTCTTACCGTTTGTGGTTTACTGGGTAACCGGAGAGAACTATAGCAGAAACAATGCTGCTAGTGATCGCTGCTGATTCTGTGTATTGGGGGTGAGGACTTACGGAGTTTCCATTTGTTGGAAGCGCCTCCCTTGTGTATTATGAGGGATCACGCAGCGTGCTCCTCATAGGCACTCAATAAAAATACCACGCGGCAGCCCTCCTGGACATTTATGTAAGTACTCTCAAAGCTAGGGAAGTTTTTGACTGTCGATATAATAATCTTGGGCAAACTGAAAGCACAGAATCGTTTACAGACATCTCGTTACCGAATACATACAGCGAACGCCACTGCACGCGGTCGCCGCGATGGAGTCTCCCGAACTGGCTTCTTGTACGAAAGGTAGGCAAACATTCAGAGTAAACTACGCAAAATATGTTCTTATAGTGGGCTGTCTGTATAACCAAGCGGAGCATAACAGAATTAAGCCTCAATGCAGCAATCGCACGTGTTCGCAGCGACCGACTTTTCGTATGCATGCATGTCTGCGCACAATGTTTTGCTTTCGCTGTGAGCACGTTTTCGCACCGTGCCATGAGCTTTAGGCCGCAGCACATGAGCATGTCACAGTACACTAGCAACCATTGTTGCGTGGACGCCATCAGAACTGTTCAAAAATGATTTCGTTATAGAGACGTCGACGCATATGGCGACTGTGATGTGCTGTCGTGATGATTCAATCTTTCTTTTTTTTTGTCTTCTAATTTCTTGGACATTTCAATATTATTTCTCAAGTTGCGTGGCACTTTATGTTTATCGGTCTTCTCAGCATGCGATTTCCCTCTGCTTCTTTTTCGTAATCCAGTGCATTTATTCATAACACAAACATGACTATATGCCATGCCTTCTTTTAATATGCTTCTTACTGCTCCCTTTCCATTCCAGTGAACTTGCCAGCATCTAGCATCAACAAATTCATAAACCAAACCCTCACATTAGCCGGGCAGTCGGTGCGAGCGAGCGAGCGTCTCAGTGTGCGTTTTCTGCTACTCACCGAACATAGCAGTCCCGGTGCTGTTGCAGATTTTTTCCTCGCGCCTGTGCTTGCTGCATACCCGAGTTGTAGCTGATGGCTGTCTGCCGGTTATAAGTTTCGCCAGCCAAACTTCATGCTGCTCCTTGCCCTGCGGCTACATGTAAACAAAGCTAATACCGGGCTCCATTGAATACGTCTGGCACTGCGGTGCCAAGCAGTAGCCTACCATGCTGCACGCCTCCAAAGGCAGCCACTACCTATTGTAGTACTTGCAAATGTTGTCAAGCAGACACCCAAGGCAGTAAAGCCTCACCACTTAATCAGAACCGCAGTGCAGCTGGGACCTAAAACTTTCGTTTTCAGCTCGCTTCGGCACTTACGAAGCAGCCGACGTTGCCGCTGTGTCCACGTAATCCCTCATGCCACGTCACGCTGACGGTGGCACCAGCTTTTCCAGTGGTGGAGCTCGCCCCCAATAATCTGAGAGCACACCAAACTAATATTGGAACTTACATAATCTACCTAACTGGCTGATGTAAAGCCGTAATCCATAAAGCAACGTAATTGTTAACAAAGCCCAATTTTAAAAATTTTCTTTGGCAATAAAGATTTGAATGCATTCTGGTTGGGCAAATTGTCACAAGATGTTCTACTAGCATTACTACTCTAAACGGCTTTATGGTACTGCCGGCCACAGCACCGCTAACTTAGTAATCTGTAAATGGTAAGATGTTTCGGGCATTGTCTCGGGATCTCCTTGAGATTGGCTTTCGATATCAAGAGATAAAAGCCTAGCCTATGGTAACACAGAGGTGACTCGCCATACTACTGGCTTCGGTTAGCTTGGCTTCAGGCAGCATGTGCTCTACGTTTGTGGCAGCTCACGACTTAAAACATGACTTAAACACACACTGATGTATACATACACGCACAAATGCATCAGAATGCTTAATTGTAACAGATATATTGGTGCGAAATAAACAATATAAAGGCATGCTTCTGGTATTCTACATGTCTCAGTACTATTGCAAAACACTTAAAGTGCTCTGAAGACATGCGATGTGAAGAAACCTTTGATGCAGTCGGGATGAATAAGCAGACACTAAAGGAAACTATTAAGTCAACATGGGCTGTTAAAATACCATTCCATAAACCTGGCAGCACTTGTTTTCGTGCCAAGCAAATGCTTAGTTTAAGAGAAAATCGCGTCTGGAGGGTGCGCATACCTCTAACACAATTCAAATCGCTTGCTCCCGAGCGGGGAGTCATGACATTGCATAGGCCGTCACTACCCTTTACTACTGTCGGTGAGTAAGTTGGCAGCCCGACAGCCAGCACTACGATTTCTTGCGCAAAACGCATAACCGGGGCCAGAAACTGAGCTAAAACAGTGCTGATAGTGCGGAAGAGAATGGGAAAGCGTGCTCCAAATCATAAGCACGATCTTCGACACGTATCATCATGGGCCTCATTCTCTGCTACTTGCAGTTTGTGTGTGTGTTTCATGAGCCAGCAGAATCAGCGCAGCACTACGTGATAACAAATCTACGCCACCTGCACAAATGTGCGGGTGGCGTAGAGTCGAGGGAAAACAAAACATTTCGCCCGCAACATAGTCAAGAGTAACATCAAAAAGTTGTTTTTTCTAAGAATCGAACAGAAGTATGCAAGTAGCCTTTCCTTCCGTCTTATAATGCAACTCAATTATCTTTTTATGAGTGACAGAATTGTAATGAGGATTCGCTGCATCATTGGGCTAGTACTAGCCATCAAGCTACTCTTAGCATTTACCTTAATTTCTTTACTATGAAAGCTCTGTTCTCGATAATATTGATGCCTTACATATTTGCGAGCATTAATCTATCAGTTTAGCTTGACTTAGCATTTGCCATTAGTGTCCCTTTAAAGACACATATATGGAATGCATTAACAATTCTGAACATTTCTGCTCTTTTTGTTTGTGGAAGCTTGCGTCTCAAGGCGATTGAAACGTTCATTGATGTTCACGAACGTACAAATGTGTAAGGATGCTCCTATGCATCTTTTAGACTCCTATACGCACCCTTGGTGATCAGCCGTGACCACGTGCAGGCTAGGGAAACCTTGGAATTTCATTTTTTATTTTTTATTTCTAAGCTGCAGTGCAGCACCTGGTACAGCGTTGTTTCACAACAACTTGTCATGTGTCCGTTGTGAGAAGACAGTGCATCAATGGCTCTGTGGACCGTGTTGGATAGGATCACTAGAGGAAGCGTTAGGTGGAGGGTCTTCAAAACAATCGAGAAATGCTGTGACCACTCTAGTTGTGCAGAGTTGGACTATTGTGAACCACATGTTATTTGCATAAGTCTTTGTGATTACTAACATTGTCCCTGCAGCACTCGCCAGCATATGCTGCAGCAGTCATCTAGTTTGGTTCACAAATCAAATATCCCTTTCTTTTTTGCAGGGTTTCTGTGTTGGAATTGTCTCTTTTTTTCATGCAGTGCACAAGAGCCTTTTGCGCGCATATGTGGCCAACTTGGCATCTTGTGTGATGGGTGACTTGAGCCCCAATGCTTGCCTCACCAAGTACCATCAGGGCCGACCCTTGGTGCTGTCTCCTATGGCAGCTGCTTCTGCCAAACCGCAGGTGGGTTTTGCTGCCATCTAAGCACTGATAGCTCTTTTGACTACTTTCCCGACTCGAAACAATTTGCAGCATAGAATGATGTTGGGCGACTGTGTTAAAGTTAGCTTTAAAAAGTAACTTCAGATTGGTGTGCAGGCTCAGTGGTATCATTGGGCTTTCATTGCTTAATCACAACTTCACTACCAGGTCACCACAGGCTTACTGCAAAATTTGAGGGGCTTGGATTAGATTACATATTGCGATATTGATGGCTGTAATGTGTACTGTACTGTACAGAGCAGCCGCCAAACCATATTAACCTGCTCCCATGGAGCCATACTAGATGGCACAGTTCTGTTTCGCTTCTGGCTTTGAAAGGCCCGCTGGAGTGTATGATCGAGGCACTTTCAAAGGTCCCTGTGTTGATGGGTGGTGAGTGCGGCTACTCTTTCATATGGAATGTTAACTAGTACTTATGTCAGATTAAAGCTGAATCAGAATACTTCGCACGACAAACGTGTTATTTCCGTTTGATGCTGCGGCGGCCTAGCAGCGACGACAGCGGCTTCAAACTTGCTGAAGCTGTGAGCCAGCTTTTCAGCCAGCCCCCTTTTCTCGGCAAACACTCGCATGGCAGGTTCCTCGTTGGCGTTGCATATTCTCCATGCACAGGCGCTGTAGCGTTGCAGAAGTCGCAGGACACCTTTTAATTGCGGGGTGCTGTTCTCGTCACAACGATTGCATTCATGAGGCTGGTGTAACGCGCAGCTTCTGCCACTGTCGGGCCTGAATCGCTCGTGCTGTTGCTTTCCGTGACGTCCTTGTCACATTTGATAGGCGAAACTTCGGCAACAACAAACAGAGGCAACGATGGTGAAGTCGGACTTTGTAGCCGACATCTCTTCGCGGTCGCAGCAGGACTGCCAAGCAACTTCGCATTCCAAATTCCACACACCGTTGTCAACAGTAGACTTATGTCGCATGCCAGCGCCGACTTTTTGCATCACATTCGACAGCACGAACGATGTCTAATTTTTCTTCTATGCTAAACACCCGGCGTCTTTTTTGTCAGAGTTTCGGCATGACGCGAGTTCTCGCTTGCACGATGCCACAACGCCATAGAATAAAGAACCAACTGACAATGCTCTCTGGCACGGCGCCCAAATGATCTTGATGTTGGCTTCACATGCAAATGCACAGGGCGCTTGGAGGCCGTTGTGCTGATCTCTGAGGCTTGTTGTTCTGCCGGGCCACCCGATGGAGACGATGCACCGCCGTGTTTGCGCTACGAAAAGTGCAAACAGTATGTGTTAACTAATACGTACATAATAAGCTGTTACGGTTTATGTGGATACAAAACACATTATCTTGAATGGCCGCTGATTCAGGGATTTGAATTTACTACTTTTAAAAGGAAACTACTGTTTAAGCGGGTACGGTTTAGTGAGGTTTTACTGTAAAACAAACTGAACTTTGCTAATTTTCTGCTGCACATCTAAATGCCCACCACTCTTCTACCTTAGCCCACACATGACCTTTAACACACTGTGTCTCCTCCAAATTTCATTGCTCTAACTCAACACTAAGGGTGTGCGAATATTTGAAACTTTTAAATAACGAATGGAACAGTGTCCTATTAAATTCAGTCTTTGTATTGAATAGTCACTGTTCTTAAATGTGAATATTTTTTGAATACTTCAGAGCATCAACTGTACCCACTTAAACACACAATCAGAGCAAGACGATGAGCAAAACGTGAACAAGGTGAATGCAGGAGCCAACGTTTCGACAAGTGGATTGTCGAAACGTTGGCTCCTGCATTCACCTTGTTCACATTTTGCTCATCGTCTTGAATTTCCATCTCCCGCATTCGTCTTTTCTCTGAATCAGAGCAAGAGTAGGATAAGTTTTCACCCCTACTGGCATAGTGTAGACATGCAACACGAAAACTTGGGTAACAGAACAATCATCGCCTAGGTAGCCATACTTCACAGGCTATACACTGATCATTCGAGCTTTCTGAAGAGTCCTGTGCATGCAAAGAAACTATTTGTTGACTCCTAGAGCTCCATTTGTGCTTTCAATAAATGACGCTTCATAACACACTATGTAATGGCAGAAGCTTGCTAGCGTTAAGAATACTAGGATGTGAACATTGCTTTATATTAATTGTGACAATGGCTGTTCATTATTTGAAAACCATTCAAAAACTATTTAATATTTGATTCGCTTTGTGCACTATTCAATTCTTATTCTATTCGAGCTCAGGAATGACAATTCGCACACCCCTACTAAATACATCTTTGACATTTGAAGTGGACATCTCTCCATAGCATTTAGTTGCAATAACAGCTTCAGTGCAAAAGCTTTCTGCACTTGCTGAAGAGGCTTTCTTGTAGACCTTGCTTAGGAGCTTTCCCAGCAGAAAGAGCCCTCACTAAAGAGACTTTCTTGCAACAACAGCCTCTTCCAGATGCAGTCTGCAAGCAGCTGGGAATCTCCAACACCCAGCAGCAAATAGTGCCTGCCATGGTGCACTACCGAAGCCTACTGCTGCCTTGGTACCATGGAAGAGACCAGCACTTGCTTTTGAGTGACCCCACACTGCCCAGACACTTCAGCTGGACCCTTGAGACACTTGATCTTCTGCCTGACTTGTGCCCAAAGAAATGACTCTTTCGTGTGGACTCTGCTGCTATTTGGTTGTGCTACCGTCTAAGCACAACATGTGGGCCAACCTACGAGATGTGGAAGGAACTTGAAATGGGCAACTTAAGAGATGAAATTGCCTGATGTCAACTTTGTACTTAGAAAGCAGTAAAAGTAGTTATAAGTGAGGAAATATTGTGGTGCATACAGGAGAACTAACAGGTTATTTTTTAGCCCCTTGATTGCCGTTGCTTTATTGCATCTTGGTCTTGAACACATATTATGCTGTATACAAGCTGCTTATTTTTTAGTGAATTGGTCCGAGTCAAAATTTAATATAGTTCATAATTTTTCTTAAATGTCGAAGTGTAGATTGACTTGCCACGATTGCTCTGCTATAGAACAGAGCACCAAGACATGGGCTCCATCTGACGTCAGAAATTCTATGTGCTTAGCCGACCTTTTTGTGCATAGCACAATGGCTCCACAATATTGTTTTTGTGCACAAGTTGCTTCTGGAGAGGCAAAGAGAAGCAGGGGGTGGGTGAACGTGGGTCTCATACCCCTGTCACACAGGCAAACTAAAGTGCACTTCAGCGTGCCGAGTGTCATATTGGCAGCGTGGTGCTACCTGAAAAGAAAATTGTTATTTCAGGTTGGTGGTGACTGGGAGCCAGAAGGCAAAGCATTTATTTGCTAACTTGGAAATGTATGCACAAAAATAATTTGTCATCGTTAGAAACAGCATTTTCAATCAACTTAAGTGCAATTGAAGTAATTCATTGCAACCTCAATAACAAGATTAATCATCACGAGCCAAGACAACAAGACTTGTTGTCTTAGACAAGACCAGTCCAAACGACATGTTCTGCTAGAGTGACCTAGAAATTCTAGGTCACTCTAGTTCTGCCAAACAACTGCGCGGCCATTATCTGGAGTGGCCGTAGACAGCCCGAGAGTTACAGTACTTTCTTGGTGTTTTTCTTTTCTTGCAGATTTCATTACCTTGTGTAATGTTAGCAATATATTAAAAAAAGATGTGATTACAGATTACACTTGACTCTGCTTTCAATATCACCTTACTTATTATTTACTCATTGCTAACGAGGCTACACACTTCGCTGCCGCGAAGTGTGTTCATCAAATACTTTGCCGACGATTGTGCCCTGCAGTGAGTGTCACTAAGCATTCCTGTGTGGCAGCCTGCAAATAACACTAGCAGCGAAGTGCACTTGCTCAAAGTACACTTCATTTCGCCTGTGTGACAGGAGTACTAAAAGATTGATCTCTGGGGTGTGAGGGCAATTGTTGATATGAATCCTCTGAATTAGGGACACTCTAAAACAATACATATTCATGAGGATAGTTCAAGTGGCTTAAAGGGCACTGTGAACATCATGTAGCAAATTGCTTAAAGAAACCCTAAAGGCAAATATTGAGTCAAGCTAAAGTGATATATTAGTGCTTGAGAATCTCTAAGGCATCAATATTATTGCCCACAGAGCCTTAGTAAGAGAGAAATTGAGGTAATTGCAGGACATGATCAGAGACTCCCCCAGGACATTCAAGTACTTGCCTGATGACGAAAGTGCTCCTCATTTAAATTCTGTCGCTAGTACTCAACCACTACCATAAAATCCTGAGAAATAGCCCACCTAATATCAAGAAAAAATCAAGCGAAAATATGAGGTGGGCTAACTTTCACTCTGCAGTAAAAAGAAGTTGAAAAATGTATAGCAGCCAAGGAATGAACATGCGTTTATTAGCATTGAGTTCATTTGTCGTCAAAACTGTGAAATGAACAGTCGCTGTCACTTTCCACCAAAAGGTCGCCAACCTCCTCACGCACAGTGTTCGATGTGGTTGGCAGGGCAGTGGAAGGGGGGACTGCCAAAGCAAGCCGCTCATGAACCTCTCCATCTTCTGATCCATCGAGGGTGGTTGATATACCGCACTGCTTGAAGGAGTGAGTGACAACTTCCTTGCTTATTGTCGCCCAAGACTTGGAAATGAAGTTGACGGAATCTTGTCACGATGGCTTCTTGAGATTCCCGTGATACGTCACTGCCCCAACTCGAATGAAGCTTGCCCAGGTCTCTTGAAGGCTCGGTGCCATTGGACAACTTCCACTTTCTTTTCCACGATGAAGCTTTGGTGCATCCTTGCATTTGTGCTTCGTGTCGAAAGGCGAATAACAGGAGCTAGCACACGTTAATTTATAGGTACTTACTGCATGTGACCTGTTATTACAGTCAGAGTCAAGCCAGTGCCCACTGTCCCATTATCTCCCACGCTAAGTAACCTCACTTCTGTGGACATCACCGAAAGGGATGATGCTATTGTCAGGGGTGGGTCATCTATTGCTGTTCTTAAAAAACTAGAAAATCGGGCCATAAACTAGGGTGGGTTATCTTTCGGGGGTGGAGCATCTCGGGATCTTATAGTAGCTTTAAGAACATCATTATACAGTTGAACCTCAATATAATGAAGTTGTACTTGCAGCGAAAAACTTTGTTAAATTGCAAATTTCGTTAACACGAGATTTTAAAGTTTCAGTGTTAAAAACAACTTCACAATTTCCCAGAGCATTCCAGGTGGATAATATCTTGTAAGTACTTATAAACAAATGGCAAGAAGGTCGGGCCTTAACAGCTTGGTTATGAGCGCGCCAGCGCATGCGGTGCAGATTGCACCGAGAGCAATGCATCAACGTGGCTCATAGCATCCGAGATTTGCGGATCCGGTGTTGAGTCGTGCAGCGCCATAAATCTTAGAAGCCATAGCTGCCTGCATCTAGTGCCCACAGCTGGTGCCCACAAATTAAAAAGTGTAAGAAGGTATGGATCTTGGTCCTGAGCCGAAAAAAGAAAAGTCGGTTTCGCCAGAAAAGTGAAGCATTGATGGCGATGGCAAAGAGACTACATGAAGTAAGGTTCATAGTTCTATCGATATCACGCATGCTCAGGCAAACATTAACAGATCTCGCTTGATGACCATGAATTTGCAGTCACAATGTGAGCAACCGCTTCATAATGTACACTAGACGCTGAGTAGCAGGCAAGAACATAATACGTAGCTCAGGCTGACCTTCCCAGCTTTTCTCTTGTAATAAATTTCTCTCTTTAGTGAAGGCCACTTTAGTATGGCCATTTGCATCCTTTTCACACATCTTCACTATTTTGTTGATTCTAGTGTACTCTAGGTTAAATTATTGCAAGTTCAATTCCCAACTGGGCGGCCACATTCTGATGAAAGTCAAACGCAGAAGTGCTTGTACATGGAGTTCTACAAGCAGGGTATGATTATATATGGTGCTTTATGGTGCAGCGGCCAGTGATGGCCAAAGAGCACCAAAAAATGGTATGACGCATTTGATAATGTGATCAGTGACAGACGGTAGATGTAACATAACTGCAGTAGCCTGAAATATTTGCTATAAAGTGCATAAAATACACTGTACCTGTTTTGAAGGCATAATGCCATGTGAGGTGTGCTATGAACATAAAATATGTGGTGCAAAGCATAGGCGCCGACCATGGGGGCAGCTCTGGGGCCCGAGCCCCCTCCGAAGTTTTCCAGGGATGGGGTGGGGAGGGGGGCAGAGCCTCCCACCCACCGAAAGTGTCATTACCAGAGTTTTGTCACCCACATCATTTGAGGTTTCTTTTGAGCTCCCTTCACCTTTTCACTGAGCTCCCTTCACCTTTTCAACGTGATGCGGCTCCACTTCAGGGGTCACTCTTGTTGCACAGCGCGCTATTTAAGAGGCGAGTTTGCAAGCAGCTGCTTATGATTAAATCACTTGACCATCTGCTTCCGCAGAAGCTTCCATTTATTGTCTTAGCAATCGTTTGCAGCGGCAGTGAAATTTCGTTACATTGAAATCGCACACATACTTGGTTATATTGAGTTTTGACTTTATGTTGTTTCCAGTACAGTCGAGTGGCTGCCAGTAATTTTTTTGTTACTGAGATTTAATTAGGTAATTGTAATTATCCAACTCAAGATGTACTGTCTTAATTATCAAAGTGTCAATGAAGCATTTGTAGGCACAGCCAAGGGACATATAAGCGTGGCACCTTCGGCGACATGCTAATTGTGTACTAATCTTTCCCTACTGATAAGGAAACCCTGCGAAATACGAAAAATACCACTTGACTGCGCTCCATCCTGCAATGTAAAGCAGTGTGCTCAAACAGGCTCCCTCTGAATTAGCCAGAATGAAATAAAGAACATTGTGATCGAGCTAGTGCCTTACCTGCCGCGCCCCAGCTGAAGTAACACATCGCATTTGGCGTTAGTTGGAAACAAGCTGCGATAGCTGTTGTCTTAGTGTAGATAAAATGCACGGATGATTCTTTTTCTTCCCCACAAAATCTATCACCACAAAAGCAAATTGACGTCAGTGCAAAGATATAAAGGTGCATTTTGTTTCATCCCAGTCATCGTGTCTTCCTCTAATGAGCAGAAAGCAAACATGCTCCTTGCCTTGGGAGCTGCAAATGGCAACAAGAGGAAGGCTGCAAATATATATCAGTCATGGAAGTCTGGTGGCACGTCAACCGCATCGATGATCATCAGAAATGATGAAAACCTAAGACAAACCGGCAGCTTCCAGAAACAGCAGCAGAGTACGCCATCTTGGAGTGCTAGCGTATTAACGGATGCTCTAGCATTTATGGCCTTAAACTATCGTGCCAGCATGTGGGACATGGCCACCCAGGTACCAATTTCCAAGTCACCAATTTGGAGGATTCTGAATGACTCGGCCTTTCACCCGTACCACCCTAGCCTGCACCAGTGCTTGGAAGACGCTGACCTGCAGAATCTTCTAGATTTCTCTAATTGCGTCCTCACAAAAGCCGATGAATCACCAGACCTTTTGCGCAACATCATGTGGACAGATGAAGCCACTTTTTACAGAAACGCCCCGATAAATTTGCATAACGCACTCCAATCCACACTGAGTACAGTGCACTCGGCACTAGTATCAGTGGTTTGTCAATATTTGGTGTGGAATTTATGCCGGTGCTATAATTGGTGTCCTCTTCTTTGAAGCACATTGACTGGACAGCATTACGTGCATGAGATCCTTGAAGGAGTGGTGGATAAATTTCTTAGCAAAGTCCCGCCGTCACGTCTTCCACTTCTGTGGTATCAACAAGATGGGGTGCCAGCACACAGCAGCAGCCAAGCATTAAACTGGCTGGATGCTACTTTTCATGTGCAATAGATTGGGAGGCATGAGTCTGTAAATTGGTCAGCTAGGTCACCTGACATCTCTCCACTTGATTTATTTCTTTGAGGTAATGTGAAAGATGGTGTATAAATGACAGACTTCAGATGAGCTCAAGGCAAGGATAACGGATGTCTGCCGTAGCATTCCAGCGTCGGTCATCAAGAAAGCCACTGAAGATGTGATAAAGCGGACTCAATACTGTGCAGCTACAGGAGACCTATTCGAACACGTCCTCTAGGTGGCAGCTGGTATGGTGCATACGAATGCAGAGATAATAAGGGCACACTGAAATCTGATGTTTCTTTTTTGTTTGTTTTCTGCAGACATCCCGATTGTGTGGTACATTTATTTTCTTGAACGCATTGGTTTTGCCTTTTCGCTATATATGGGTCGCTTCCCGGTCTGTTTATTTCGCGTTTATTTTTTGCGACGAACTGCTTTTCACAGGACATATACACTCTCATAAAAAAATAAAACTGCCACTTTAATTTGACTTTGGTCCGAAGCAAGTTTCCGACGCTAAATAAAGCTGCACATGCACTCTTTCGACGCGGTGCAAGCGGAGGCAGAATTTTGAAACATTCTATGCTTGTTCCATCGCTTTTTGCATTTTATGCGTAGTCAGAGCGGCACTTCGGCCTGATTATCAAGGAACGTTTGCTATCAATGTGATCAGTTGGCATTGAGAGACAAATAACTAGTGTGATGTAGAAATGAGAGGAAGGAATAGCTGCCAAACCTTCTGTTGGTGCTCCTTTCATACCATTATCAAGCTGATGTGCTGCTTCTTCGGGTTTGCGGCAGGCAAAGCTGTTGCTCTCAATCAGCTTATTTGAGGGCGTTGCTTTATGATGTGAATGGGAGCGCAGTCATGTGGTGCTTTTCATATTTTGTGGGGTTTGTTTGCCAGTTGAAAAAAATTGTATGCAATCACTAATGTCACTGAAAATACCGCAGTTAGATGCCATTTAGTGGTGCCTACAAATGCCTCATTGACACTGATAATTACGACAGTACTTCTCGAGTTGGATAATTACTATTACCTAAATCTCAGTGACGAAAAATTTACTGGCGGCTACTCCACTCTACTGGAAACAATATGCACTAGGTTTTCTTCGAGTAATGCAATGGCTCTTTTTTAAAATCTTGGTGCATGATAGTTGGGACATCCTGTATAGTTCAATCAGTAATCGAAATGAGGCCAAGCCAAATTCACTCGAAATCAGAATTAATACCAGTCATGCGCAGCAACGCTTATTATGCTTGGACTCGCAGTAAAAAAACTGAGAGAGACTGCAGTTTCTCCAGAAAGGTGAAGCAGTAATAGTGATAGCCAAGTATAAAACAGTTACACCACTGAGAGACGCTAGATTCAAAGCTGGTTGCCTCCCGCCCCCACCCCCACGGAAAAATGAAGACTTTCCGCCTACGATGCAAACAGATTGTAAAACAAAAAAAAGAATATTCAAGTAGCACTGATGCCTCACCCAGACCCTTGTATGAAAGGACAGGGAAGCATGTACTCTAAATGCTACAATCACTGCAGCAGCCTCTGCTAAGACGCCATGCTGCAGAGGATCGCTTGGGTGTATAACATGTGGTAAACATTGTTTAAATGCTAAAACTGGTATGATGTCAAATAGCAGGTCACTGCCAAAGAAAATTGCTGGGTGCAGTGGAATTTGCCGACGCTATGGTAAAGTGCTTTTTTTCTGTGAGTTTCTCATTCACTACATTCCAGCAACAAGTGCAGGACAGTCAACGTCTTGCCAAATTTATCACACAGGTGGATCCTTTCCAGTAAACAGGTCCGAGTGTGTGCAGTACTTGTGGCCAATTCCAAGTCAACAGATGTAATCCTCAGTTTGTCATATTTTTTTTATGGTTTGCCAATTTCCCAAGTGTGACTTAACGGCATGCAGCTTATTAGATGTTTCAGTGCCCCACAAGTGTTGCGAACAGTTCATAAGGTTTTTCTGTTGGAAAGGCTTCAAGTCTGTGGCAGGGACAGCTATAGAGGAGTTAATGGCTGTTGTTGCTATTGATGGCGGTTTCGTCTGCCAGCATGTTGCCCTTGATGCTGCTGTGTCCAGGAACTCGGCAGTGTAACATGCTGGTTACATGCAGGGTAAACAAACTCACAAATTAATCCAGAGTCCTCCACCATTGTCACTCGTAGCTCATCATCTACAGTGCCAGCTTTGGGATGCAGAAATCTCATCAATATACACAAAATACTGCAAGTAGGCTTTCAAAGTATTCAGTTTGCTCGCAGAAGACGGCTGAACTTGTAGCTCCGCTCAGCCCGAGGATTGCATGTAGGGATAGTGCAAGGCAGTAAGGATGGTGGCACAGACTTATGCACTTGCACTTAATTTCTGCTTCTAGCATTATGCGCACCATTTTATGTGCACATATTTTCTTTAAGGCACTTTCAGGGCTTTTGAACTAGAGAATACCTGTGCAAACTGTGTCGTTGAGCAGACTATCGAAAATGTTCCTGGCAGACCTACACGACCTTGCAGAATAACCCTCAATATTCTAGCGAAGTGCACCTTAATACAAAAGGCTGCAACACCTGGTGCACTCCTTGTTATATCCTCAGAGTAGTTTCCTGCAAAGAGGCCATTCCTAGTTTTTATGAAACTTTTACATAGTCCTCGTGCACCCTCCTTATTGGCTCCATGCAGAAATGCAGGTGTGGTTGCTGCGTAGAATGCATGACCGCTTGCAGTTATTTTCATATTCAAAACTTTTGAAATATATTTTCAATGGCTGACTAAGCGTAAAGAGCTCTTCAAGCAGAAATGTCAAGCAGTTCGCTTACAGTGCCAATCCATGAAACATTTCCCAGCTTCAAGGCACACTTAGGAATTTTCCTATGGCACCACCATTACACAATGAATATTTTATAGCATTGCATTCTCTTATCTAAATTTTATTGCACTAGCTTTCATGGTTCTTTCAATAAATTTTCTTTATTTAGAATGGACATTCTTTTATGACTCTAGCCAATAACCTCTTCACTGTGGACAAAATTATGCAAGGCACCATATGGGAAAGCACAAGCTTCTATGGATGCAGTTTGTTTTGTAAAAAGATATACCAGATACTGCTTCAGGATAGCATAAACATGCCTTGCTCATCAATTGGAATTCTTTTCTTTTTTTTGACAGCGCTGTGGTATACTTGCAATATCTAAGCAGCTCATCACTGCATGAATTTTAATTACATCAACACAAAGCTGCAATGATGTGTGCTGTCACTGAAAAACGCTAATAAACCTCAAGCACTTCATTTAAATCTACAAATTCACTTTTCGCCGCTTCTCCATTCCTAGTTTATTCAAGTAAGGTTATCACTGCATAGGCTGCAAAAAACAGACAAAGCACTAGTTATTTTCAATGCTGCTGTGTATCAGTCATCTAGGAGCCAATGTTCCTAGTTTACAGGCAGCACTGACACATTCTGTTACTGCAAATATGAAGGCAGTGCAATGTAAGCACAAGTAAGTGAATGTGGGTTTTAACGTCCAAAAGCAAAACGCTAGGTTTGAGTAATGCCATTTTAATCAAGCTAACTGGAATTTTCTAGTTCATCGTGGCTAGATACACTGCTTTGTAGTGTAACAGATCACAGGTTAGCAACAAGGTGACAAACAATGCGTCACCTTGTTGCTAACCTGTTCTTTATTATGCTACAAATCAGTGCACCTAGCCATGATGTTCAACCAACTAGCCACCATTGAAGCATTACTGAGGTTTGAAGTTAGTAGGCAGAATTTAATAATTGGTGAACAGCCCTTGTTTTGTTACCACATTGAAAAGTGGTAAGGCTGCATTTCAAGCAGGCTTGGATGATTTGTCAAGTGAAAATGCACCCAACGAGCATTCACGACTTTCTTTTGCTGGTAAATACAATGAAGCATAGGCTTGGCTTCTGTTGGCGAGTCCAAGAGGAACCACCACCCCCTTAAACACTGCTATAGGAGTGTGGGATGTGCTGCAACAACGACAGCGTCCCTACACATTCTTCAGTCCACTGCCATTTCCTCTTGGTCTGAATGCTCTTCTATCACTTCCACAATTGCCTGCTCTTTCTTCTTGAGCGTAGCTGCTGGAGATCTGATGAGGCAGAGGTCTCGTTGGACCTCCTTGATGTCCCTCTGTTTGTCCAGCTCCTTGCCCTTCATCAACCTGGAAGATATGCATAAAAAAACTTTGTAATGTCACTTCAAAAGTGGGTGCAAGGTATGTCTGCAGCATGCAAGAGAATGAAGGATATTTTTGCAGGTTGCGTGACTACTGTAGTTTGAATGCTATATCAATTCTACAAATGTGGCTTCAATTTGTAAAAGGTCATTGGATGATCAGATGCTTGCATCAGTGATGTCATAGCAGACAAATGAACAGCGAGTACTCCATCGTTGACAGCCTAGCAACAACTGAAAGGCTTGGAAATGGCCTTGTCATTTTCACTGTGTTGAATGAACAGACTAAGCTTCAGTTTGAGGGCTCTGTGCTCATAAGTTGTGAAGTTCCAACACAACTTAAGCCAAGCATGCCAAAGTATCCACCAGTGACATTGGCCATGAATGTTAAAAACCTCATTGCTATTTTACATTCTGGGGCGTTATGTGCCAAAACCATGATCTGATAGTAAGGCATGACGTAATGGGAGACTGGATGAATTCTGACCACCTCAGTTTTTTAATGTGCATCTACATCTAAGTACACAGGCATGTTTGCACTTCATCCCCATCCAAATGCAGCTGCTGCAGCCAGAAGCAAACTTGCGACCTCATCCACAGACACTAAGCCAGCATACAGCTGGTTGCGATTTTAAGCTCCGGCTTATTGTTTTCAAGCTGGACACAGGGAATCTGGTGATGCTAGCTCGGCTTTTCAATGCAAACAAGTCACCTTTACATTCAACAGCTGTGCGTTGGTGGAGTTTAAAACATTGGAGTCAGCGAGTTTTGCCAAAAGCTACACATCTGATAGGTGCTGTCGGCTTTAAGTAAAGCAGCTGGAAGTTGTGTTACGTGTACGATTTTCTCCTCGGTTTTGTATGCTACCACATGTACAATAAACCCTAGTGTGTGCCAGACAGGGTTCTGTCTGGTCTGGAGTACATTGCGCCCTAGATGCGCGCAAATGTGCCGTCAGCCCCTTCCTGCGTTCGAGTTTTCTACGTACGAAGTTCAACTTCTCTGCAAAATCGCAAATGCGGCGTGCGCTGATCGTCAGACAAGTCACTGCGGCCTGCCTGCTTATATTTTCTTTTGATAGTGAACGATTTCAAACATTTCAAGATAACGGTTTCTAGTTTGTCTTACTTTTTGTTTCATCGAAGCAGACTGAATAAGTATGCGCCAAGAACAACTCTAGATGCTCGCAAATGCTAAAATCGAAGCCACCGTGATCGGTGCACGTGAAACCGCAATACTTGTGTACCGGATCCACAATCCGGCTCAAGTGACTCCAAACTGAGGTAGAGTGCGCTAGAATCACTGTTACGCAAGTGCGACGGCTCCCGGTGTTTTTGTGTTGGGTAACACGTGCAGTAGTCACTGACCTATTCATGACGTAGTGTCCCTGCCTTTTGGACTTGATTTCTTCGACCCGCTGGATAGCTTTAACTGCAAGAAAAGAAACCATCGAAGGTGTGAAAATCTTGGCAATTTCGGGATAACACCACGGTCATCTTACCGGTGTTCTGCCAGAGCTCCCTGTTGTATTTAATCGGAACGTTCCGCCTCTTCTCGAATTCAAAAGATGGGTCCACTGTCAGCTCTTTGCCAGCAGCCTTGCGGAAAGCTTTCGTCCATCTGGTCTTCCGTGGGTTGCGCTTCTTCTTGAAAAGCTTGTGGCATTTCGATCTGCAGAATCTGAAAATCTGCGGAAGCAAATAGTTCCTAGTGACGTGTGCTAGTCTAGCCATGAACACCGTACAAGACAACAAATTGTGAATTTACGTCAATAGATTCGTGGCCATACCTTGCAATCATTCCGTACAAATTGAATGCCGTGTCCCGGATATATAGGCGACGAGCAGAAATAACATTTTTCAATCCTCATTGTGCCAGTGTTCTACCGTTCTACCAGTTCTACCTTGCAGCACACGCGAAAAGAAACTCTAATATGCGCACCATGCGCATGCGCGATTTGCACAGTGTTGGTGTTACCATTTCAAGCAACGTGCTGACTAGGCCAAAAGTAGTTGTGCACAGCATGCAAGTACTTACTTTACGACTGCAGCAGCAGTAATAAATTACTAATAATGTCTATTAAGTGTAATTTGTATAATATGTAGGTAATAAAAATTGAAAGCTGCTTGCTGCGTGTAAGGGCTACTAACAAGGACATTCAATAACGGCTTTTGTTTCGTGCTAACAAATCCAATCCGATCTAATTGGCGGCTGCGTGCGTGTGGAAGGGTTTCGGTGAATCCTTGTAACATTGGGACCGATGTGAATCTAAGTGCTTTTGCTTGGTTCCCAAGGACAAATTATTGTTTTTGTCATTTCGCGAGCATGTTCAAGAGGACATTAGTGCGAGTGCACAATATGACGCGTCAGCGGTGAGCATGCGTCGCTGTTATCACTTTGGTGATGGCTTCTGAAAGCCGCCGCCGCCGATAGTGGGGGTTTACCCCAACCTGTGTATGCGACGTGCTACTGAAGCTAAGGCAAAGGCCGTGCGCCGAGTCGCTGTTGTGAGTGCAGGTGCGTCGCGCAAGCGGCGATCCATGCGTGGAGGAGTGACAGCTCCGAGGACGCTGCTTCCGTCGTTGTTGTCTGCGTCACTCCTCGGTGCTGCATCCCTTACGTTGCGTGCCAGGAATGTCAGTTCTCTCCCGCTGCAGATAAGAGGCAGTCAATGAACGGTTCGACCACTTCGAGCTCTTGACCAGCGTAGTCGCAGCGGCGCACACGATGAGGTGAGTTGACTTGCCCTGCTGATAAAATTGCTACTTTCGGATCGTTGTGCACTGCGCGACCTGCGGCGCATGTTGCATGTTTTGACGGATTCGGGGCGGCTCCGGTGTTGCACATTAAAGCGGATCGCGCTTGGCATTGCAAAAATATTGCGCGCTGTGCCTGGCTGCGCGACGTGCTGAAGGTTGCATGGTCTTCACGCGCATGCGCCTTGTTCGAGGTGACAGTTCCAAGGATCGGGCGTTAGTAGAATTGCACAAGAGGTGCCGCGCAGGTGGTATTGAGTTTCATTTTTCTCTGTTTTTTTTTTCTTTTTGTCGCATGAGAGACGCCCCGCGAATTGAGCTTGTCGAACATTTCCACGCACCGCTGTCTCGGCGGATGGCTCAGAACGCGCAAATGACTGGTTGGAGAAAGAGAGATGGGCGTGCCGGAGCGAAGTTGCAACGGTCAGTAAACGCTGAGCGAAGATCTCCCCCCTTATCATTAGGGCGCTGTGTTGAGCTATTCTAATACTTAAAAAGAAAAAAAAGAAAGAAAGGGGGAGGGGAAAGAGAGTGCCAGATATCCTAAGGTCCACTGCGAGTAATCTTGCTTCGCTATACATGTAGTCTTTGTAATCTATGCTCGCGAATTTTGAGCGACGACAACGCTTATGTGTCGTAGTGACCACAAGGGCGCACCCGCGTTTTTAACCAGTTCCTTTTTTTTTTTTTGCTAAGCGCTCATGTTATTACTAACCCATTGGCTATTTTGACGCTCACTTGCAGGCAAGGTGCTCGCTGTTTCGAACAGACCTTAAGTTTTGCTAGCGTTTCTGTTACCTCCTATAGCTTGTGCAGCTCAGTGAGATCTGTGTTGTCTGCAAATCATGTCTTCATACATGTTATGAGCTTGCTTAACCTTATGAAAATGGGAGCGAGTGGCACCTTGATGAAACAGCTCATAGCTTATTTTTTTAAATCTGAAGCCTAGCCATGGGGCAGGTTGATCAAGACATCCAAGGTTGAGTATTTTCAATATTCTTTCAATGCTATAGAAAACATACATGCTATGAATCTCGAGCACTGCTAAATTCCTCTAGTAAGAAAAAATAGAAGAGGAGTTTGAGGGAAGCAAATAGCTCAGTATAAATACTTACAGACCCTTCGAATCTCAGCTGGAATGTTAAAATAGCAGTGCTAATATACATTTAAGGTTGAGTGATTTCATATTGTTATCAATGATTTGGAAATGCAGGATTTTTCAGAAACGCATTGACGCTGTTATTGTGGTGCTGAGCTAATTGAAGTGACCATTTGTTGTTGAGTAACACTAATTTTTTTCACTTTCTGTATCGGCATTGATATTCACGAGACAAGAACATTCAACTCTTCGAGCAAAGCATATAGTAACACATTTACACTTTGCAGGATGAAAAAAAAAATGTAATGGTTCTGAATTTCTGACTTAAGATATAACAGCACTTGTACCTAAATTAAGTTGTTAATTAAAGCTGAGATAAGGTTTATGCACACCCAGTGCTCATTAATGTGCTTGAAATTGTATTTACACTGATAAAGTAATGCCTTAGGGCAATGTGTGTACTTTGTCGTATGAACAGTGCTAGATTGGGCTGGGTTAGGCACACTCATTTGGTGCAGAAAATAAAGACTTTAGTGCCTCAGGTAAAAAGACCTAGTACATACAGGAGAAGTGCAGAATTTCAGTTAAACATGAAGGCATCGATCCCAGTGTCATATGAGAAGAGCATAACATATTAAATTTATGAACAAGGACGGTGGTCTACTGAATCTTTTAATCTTCACTGTTAGAAGTGTGTGAGCATGTACAGAGCATATTACCATGTTGGCGTACAAGACAGACTGCTTGGAATATCCAGAATATTGAATGGAACCATAGATTAGCACTTATGTTCAAGATGCTGAAAGATTCAATATTGAAGTCCTAAAATGTAGAGCGAGTATGAAGGACAAGGTGATAACAAATTGATGTCAGCATTCCTTGTAAACATCAAATGCCCTCTTTAAAACAATCTATTATGACGAAAAAGTGTGGTGTTGCCTTTCATCATAGTTCGTAAAGCTTGTTTGGCTCTAGTAAATAAGCAGCCAGTGTTACCTGACAGTTTGAACACATACTTTTGCCAAAAACACCTGAGCACTAGTACTAGTTCCGTGTCGAAACAGGCTTGAAAAATTCTTAGTGGGAAGACACAGCATATGCTTACTGTTGCTCCCTTATATATATTATTGGTTTACATAAAAGCCTTATAGCATAATCATCATCATCAGCCCATTTTATGTTCTTTGCAGGACAAAAACCTCTCTTAGTGATCTCCAATTGCACCTCCATTACATCAGCTGACACCATGGTGTGACTGCAAATTTTTTAACTTCATCGCACAACCTAGTTCTCTGTCATCCTCTACTGCATATCCCTTCCCTTGACACCGATTCTGTAACTCTAATAGACCAGCGGTTATCAATTATGCGCACTACATGGCCTGCCCAACTTCATTTCTTCCTATTAATCTTGACCAGAATATCAGCTATCAACATTCGCTCCCTCATCCACGCTGCCGTCTTCGTGTTTCTTAACCGTTTCTTGAAAAACTTTTGAGCTCATTCTGGAGTTATGGGGACAAACTGTCATTTTTCTAAAGCCACACACTTTTTTTTTTTTGAGAGGCGGGGGCTAAAGTGCATGGTTGAAAAACAAGTATGAAAGTTGTTGTAGACTTAGATGAGTCCGTAGAGCATCTGTGAAATCATAAAGTGTTCTTTTTCTTCTTTTCTTTTTTTTAGTCTCTTGTCACATTAACACAATGTGTGTTGTATTTGCAGCTGAGTGTGAGGTCATAGGTTCAATTCCATGCTGCAGTGGCTGTATTGCAATGTTTGTGAACTGCCAAAATACTTGTCTATTGCAATATTAATGCATGTTGAAAAACTGCATGTGGTCCGAATTATTCTGCAATCGTTTACTGTAGCAGAACCAGTATTACTTAAACTGTGGCCATGAGACTCAAGTGTGCTTTGAAGGTGCTCAGGAGCAGACTTGTACACGTTACAGAAAAAAACCAACACATTACAATTGCCTTATTTGAAATCGTAATTGATTACAGTTACCAATTTACTGCCCCACAAGAGTAATTGAGGAATTATTCATTAGTAATCAATTACTTCTATGTTTCTTTCCTCCTAACTTTTTTTAGAATTGCATGGATAGAGATATTAGCAGCGACACTAAAACTCGCTCGAGGAAAAAAATGAGATGGAAACAGAGGGAGGCTAGCCAATTCGCTCGATGTGTGAGCTAGGGAGTAGGGCAGTGCTGGAACATATACGGATCTTGCACACAAGATTTACTCAGCATCTGGATCCTCCATGATGTGTAGCGCTTTCTTGTTTCTGGGACTTGGAGAAGGCGCTCCTTGTTGGGCTAATGAAAGGCTGAAAAAATAATATGAAAGTGATTTACTAGCATTAACATCCTTAGTGGCATTCACTATCGAGACATGCCAGCACCGGTTCAATGAGGAAACAAATACTGAACCCCCTGGTTTGCCTGCCTGAACATGCACATTCGCGAGACTGCTGCATGGCAGGGTCTCGGGCGTTCTACTGTAGTTCTTGCCAAATTCAGCTTCTCAAAGCTGCATTGTCTGTTACAGCTTACTCTCGTCAATAATGTTACTGGTTACATGTAATTAGTTACTGAAAAAAGTAACTGAATTACAGAGAGCGTTACTGAGCAAACAAAGCAATAATTAAATTACTAAATTGCCAAGATGTGTAATTGAGTACAAGTAATTAATTACATGTAACTCATCACGTACAAGTCTGCTTGGGAGGCTTTAAGGGAGAACTATGTGGATGCACCATTGATGAGTACCTTTTTTATTGAAATAGTGAGACATATATTTGATGAAGCACTCACAGCAACATATCTTTGCTTAGACCTATGTCTTGTGCACTGGCTCAGGTGTTTGTGAAAGCAAAAAAAAAAAGAAAGAAAGAAAAAAAGACACATGTTAAAAAACTTCCCCAATTTCACTATCTATTACTGAATATGTTATCCATATGCTTTATTTCCCTGGGCTGTGACCCTTGTTTTTGATTTCTGAATGCAGCTCATGTCTGAAAAGCACGTATAGTTTTACATATGGCAACTACAGGCATTCCATGTGCCTTGTTTGTTATGACGGTATCCTGTTTATTTCCTGCGCATCCTTTTATATTAAAGAAAAAGAATACATTGGATAAGGTTTCTCAATTGCTTGTGTGATGATGATCAAGGACTCTGAGTGCTGAAAGTGTCGAAACAACTCACACAATGTGTCACTTTGGCACAGAAGAACATTATCATTTTCATTTCTCACCATGGTAACTTAGTTGCTAAGGTTTTGCACTGCTGGTAAAGAGGTCGTTGGTTTGATTCCCAACTACGGCAGTTGTATTTTGACGGTGACGGTGCGAAAAGTGCTTGTTTACAGTGGTTTGTGCGCACATTAAAGAGTTCCAGGGGACTAAAATTAATCCGGAGCCTTCTGTTACAGTGTCCCTCATAAACCACCGTGCAGTTTTCAGATGTTAAATTACGTAATTTAAATCATTCTTGTTCTTTTATGTGCTGACCACATCACTGGCTTTGTTTTGACCAGCCTCCCAGAGGCATTAGGTGCTGCCAGCACTGAGGACCTGCTGCCGCTTGCAAGTGTGGCAGGGCCCTCTTTAGAGCAAGAGGCCAACAGCCAGCCAGCGACAGCTGCTACCTCGCAGAACACCACTCCACGGGACACGCCACCGTCTACGCCAGGGCTGGCGCGCCGTCTCTCTGGTGTGCCGGCCCTCAAGCTCAACCTTGATGACACCACATGGAGCACCGTGCGGTCGCCCAAGGCCGTTGGTGCCACGCACCTTGCACAGCGCAAGGAAGAGCCCAAACGCTCTGGATTTGCTAATAAGGTGTGTGGCGATAAGGCACTGTTCAGTGCAGATAGATAAGAGTGTAAAGAAGAACATGCACACAGGGGACACATTCTGTGTTTTACTATTGCGTCAACTTTAAATAGTTGCAGAAAATGGTGCAATGAGGGTAGTAACAAAGGTTCAACCATTGCAAAAAGAGAATGCTAATGCTGTCTTTATGTGTTATCCTTTGAATCATCTGTTCACACTTTGCATTGCCTGTCATGATGCTATGAGGAGTACTATTAGTGATGGTGAAAAAAGGTTCAAAATATGCTTAAAATGGTTTGTGAGCACAGTTTAATGCAAACAGAAATATTTCAGGAAAGTTGTGTAAGGCTTACTTGGCTGACCCTTTGTTCAAGCTAGTTTAATGCAACCAAAAACATATCAGGAAAGATGTGTAATGCTTACCTGGCTGACCCTTTGTTCAACCTGTAGGTACTAACATTGGAGTGCAGGCATGTCATATATTACTGACATTGCTGGAACCCCAACAAGCAAGTGTTGAGACCTGCCTCAATCAAATTCTGATTGGGGCTTGGGAAGTTGCCTCCTGTGCCTTTTAGCATTGGTTGACATAGCTGAGGGAAGAATAATAGTAAACATCACGACCACATGTCATGACCAGGTGTCATGGAGCAAAGTATGACCTACCTAAGTACTTTTTATTATTGTCATGATATTCTTCTGTCGCAGTGCACTGACCCACATGTCATGTTACTCATTTATCTTGATCAATCATCACAGCACCCTGTGATCTCATAGTGCTCACATATAAAACTGTGAATTTGAAAGTGCAAACCACAGTTATCACAGGCCACAGTTAGAGCATAAGCCAAAAAGGTAGCATGACCAAGTGATGCCACTACGGTTAATGTGACTAGACACTTTAATTGGGCATGTTCTATCCAGCCTTAGGCAGCATAGCCATGCTGAGATGCAGTTTTTGGATGTAAAGACAGGCCTTAAGCTTTAGTGCCCCAAACCCAGGCAGTGATGCTGGCAGCTGCAGAAGAGATGTGGCTTGTTATCCTGCTAAATCAGCAACATCAGCTGTGCGCAAGAATTTTCATGTCCAGGTTGAAGACAATGAACGCAGTTGCACGATTGTGTTTGCAAACAGAGAATTGACAAAGAGATCGTCTCGCCAGACATTTGTTGTTGTAGCAGCCAGTTTGTAGACAAAGCAGAAACTCGCATTCTTACACCCTTTGTTCTTGTCAATTACAAGCATACGAGTAGCTCTATTAATAAATTCCCTAAGCCACAATCTTGACTGTTATGAATTCTGAATCAGCCTTTGCGTTGTTGTGTATGAGTGTAAAATGAAACTAAGCTCTGAAACATAGGTGGAAAGTATTTCTTATCCTGGAGGGGGGGACCAGCCTTCCGAACCCCACCCATGTGTGTATATATACAGGGTCCTGCATATTTAGCTTTGCCTGTTCGAAAAAACATTTTGCACTCACCGCTGCACTGTTCTTGCTCAAATTTCGCAGAAAGATTGCATTCTGTAGTATATGTCGTTTGGTATAATGCTTGGCATAGTTAATTGCCTGGTTTTTAAGAAAAAAGTGCAAAGTTGCCTGCACTTATTGGACTGTAAGCTCCTGCCATGGCAGCGCAAGCATAAACTTGTGTCGTCCTCTTCCAGCAGCAGCAGAAAGCAGCCTTTCAAGGAGGGCAGTAACGTGTTCTGGGAGCACGAAACAACAAAAGACACATATGTATAGACACATATATCTGCCTTGCTAGAGTGGTATGGCCGAGCAACTTATCCTTTCAGTATTTTTCAACTTATGATATTTAATTGTTGCATCCTGATGCTTCAGAAAAAGACAAAGGGTCATCTGAATGTGTTCATGTATCACTGTTGCTGTGTTTACATAAAGCAGTTTGTGAATGGGGGTGAAATGTATTCACATACTGATCAATTTGTATTGTTTGTATCTGGAATTAGTCTCATGGTCAGTAGGCACAACTGTGAAGGACTACTTAAAGGGACACCAAAGGCAAATACTAAATTGACGTGGACTGTTTAAATACCAGAAACCTTGTAACGCTTGTTTAGTGCCAAGAAAATACTTAGTTTACGAAAAAGTTGCATCTGAAGGATTCAATTCCCACCACCCAACCGGGGAAGTGGTAACATTGCATATGCCATCACCACCCTTTGCTGCCATCAGTGAGTAAAACGGCGCCCGACAGATGGCGGTACCGAGCCAAGACAGAGCAGTGGATTCGCTGCTGCAGCTGCTTTTTGGTCAAGTGGAGCAGACTGTTCGGGCATCCTGCGACTTGGCATAGAAGTTGAATTCTCTGCTGCTTGCAGTTTGTACGAGTTTTGCAAACGAGCAAACCCAACGCAGCACTTCCCTGATAACGACACTACTGAAACATGAAAGTGTGGGTGGCATGGAGTCAAGCGAAAATGAAAACAAGGGTGATTTCAACGAGTTCATTTTTCTAAAAGTGAAATAAAACTGGATAAGTAGCATTTTATTTCGTCTTATACTAAAATACAAGGATGTTTTTTGCAACGAGTGGTTGAGTACTAGTGACAGAATTTAACTGATTGCTTTCGTCATCGGGCAAGTACTTCAATGTCCCGGGGGGATTCTCTAATCATGTCCTGCATTTGCCTCAGTTCCTTGATTATTGAGACGCTGTTCGTGATAATATTCATGCCTTAGAGATTCTCTGGCACAAATCTATCACTTTAACTTGACTTAGTATTTGCCTTTAGTGTCCCTTTAAGTGCATGTGTTTGCACAGGCCCCATCAAATTTAACCTGAACATGGCAGATGTGATTCAAGTGGCCTCGTTTAACATACGTGGGCTGCGTAAAGCAAACATAGCTCATTTGGGGAAGTAGAGTCCTCAAACCAGAGTGCCTGAACTAACACTTCGAGAGCACTGACACTGATTTACACTACCTCCAACCACTCAACAAATGAAAAGGTTCCAAAGGTATGTTAGAGTTCAGTCTAGCAGCAAGCGCACATTCACAAGCTTGTACGTTCTTTTTAGTTTGTACAAAGAGGTTGCCTTTAGTTCATTTCAGCACTATGGGAGGGGGAAAAGAGGATGGGCACCTGTCCCTGGGGGACGTCTTCGCTGGCTTAATATTTTTGTTTAGTTTTCTTTTTAGAATTGGAACTTGGCACTCCGACACTGGGCTGTTTCACTGGTTCATTGTTTTTTTGAGAGTGATGCCTTGGGCAAGCTCATCTGAGTTGGCATCTGTCCAGGGCATGTGTCGGCAAACGAAACGCACAGAGAGCTGCCTTCGCAGTGTGCACAAGGGCGGCTCGGTGGACCTCTTGTTGCACTGTCTCCGTCGTGCTCTGGCGCGCTATGCGCAGCACCATAATGGAAACCTTTGCACAGCTGTAACATCAGTGCCTAGCTGCTTTCCTCTCTTTCTCTTCTTCTTTGGCGATGGGGTGCTCTTACTGGTTTTCACGAAAGGTCTGTACTGTGAGCATGCAGCTTCATTTTAGTGCCTGCTTAGCAGAACCATGGCTTTACTGCAATGCCTAAAGACTAGAATAAATTGTTGACCTTTGCAGGGATATCTTGTAAACCTTACTGAACCTAGGTGTTTTTTTACCGGGATCACTCGTACAACATGGCACTTATGTTAAGTGTCACAAATTACTTTCATTCAAATTACCTGTACTGTGTACATGTTGACAGTACGATTTCATTAGCTGAACTGTCTATTATTTAATTTAATGGGATGTCTTCCTTTAGAAGGTTTTGTTGGTTAGATTAGGTTAAATTAAATGCTAAATTGATTTAGGAGTATCTCAATGACGTTAAAACAGCTCTACCTTAGGGTTTGTTTGATGGAGCTTGAGTAAAATCTCTACCTGGTCAAGTAAGGATATTTTGAAGACCTAATCACCTCAAATAGAATTTCTAGTCATATGTAATATTTAGTAACATGGAATTTTATTACAAAGTGGATTTTCTTTAATTTTTTGCCTTTGAAATGCATAATGTGCAAACTTTATGTGTATTAACTGTTTTTCAGTGTTTAATCTGAGATAAAGTAGACAATGTATCAAAGTACGGTTTCTTTTCTTTCTTTTTTTACCCTTTCTTCCCTGTTTCCAGCATCTATTTTCGATAAATGTTTCATTGTCTTGTTTTGCCTGGTGAGTAGGAATGTGCACAGGGTTTCAGTTTTGTGCTTTGGGTTTTGAGTGTTCTTCTCCTCTTTAGGCTGCTCTTTTATTAAAAAGTAATAACTGAAGCAGAGGATAATAAACATAGCGTCTTCCCTTCATGACAAGGTTTTGTATTTGATGAGATATTTTTCTTAGACCTCAGCATGTCTGAACAATTGGATGGTATTTATTTTGCTGCCTTTGTGTAGGCACTCCAATAAGATATATGTTTGCTTAAGGAAATGCAATTATATCTACCCCACATGAAATTTGGCTTCATTTTAGCATAAAGGAGTTGATGACAGTAAAAATTATACTCTGATATGGTTGCACACAGTACTGAATAAGGGCAGGCTAGTGTGTAACAGCATCTTTTGGTAGTTTCCTTACTATGCATTTGGACGAAGTAACGAAAAAAAAAAAAAGGATGCACCATATTTATTGTGCCTTGTCATTGACTTCCAAAAGCAAGTTTTAAATATTTACAAAGGAAATAGTAGGCCACACGACATGCACTAAGACATTATTAGACTCAATTCCCATTACTGTGCTGCAAAATGTCAATGGACATACAGTAGTAGAGTGTGCATAGCAGCCCCGTGGTCTTGTGAAGCCTTCCTTTAAGCATGCCCCACTGCATTGCACAGCTTTTTGCGCATGTGGTGTGAAGGCGGTCTGGAAAATGTTCTTTGTTTCTATAACATTAGTTGGAACTTGTGTAGTTGTAATTAAAAACAGGGTTGAAGACAGCTCAAAACTCCTTGCACCTTGCTGGGGTCTTGTATCTCAAAGGAGTACTGATCACTGCAGGTTCAAGCTTAGCTAGACTCAGGGCCGTGTCAGCCGTTGCCTCACATACATTAGCGCGTCATTGTGCATGGGGAAACGAACAATACACTATTGCTTGCGCAACGAGAAAATACACTATTGCATTGCCCGAAGTTAACAGCAACACTTTGTCTCGTGTGATGCCCAGTGCTGCACAAATGCCCGATTGCAACCCGAGCCCGTGTGGAAATCGAAGGGGCTCCCACGCCAAAGGCGAAAAAATACAAAAAGGGGCTCTCCTAGCACATCGCTGTGGGAGAATGGCTCCTTGCGACATTCCACTAGGGAAACGTGTCTCCACAGTCATGCTGCCTGCTCTCACGTAACCAGTGGGCCCACTCATGAGAGCTAGGGCAATCTCCATTAGCTTGGGCCTCCGATAAGTGTGGCTCGGCATAGTAAATATATGCATGCACTAGGTACTTTTGACTTAGCGTTTGGAAAAGGAGCAGCACAAGGTACGTGCTCATTGTAAGTGCAAGGCATTGCAGATCAGCTCAAGTCCGAACGATGCCTAAACGAAGGGGCTGGTGGACGAGAGCAAAAATGTGTCCATATCGAGTAATGTCCCGGAGAAGTCTCCCGTACTCACTCTACCGGTTGTTTCACCGCAGCCAGCAGCACGAGCGCTACCACCACAATCTGGTTCGTGGCAAAAACCGTCCCGAACAACCATCGTGGGTGAAAAGGGGGACGCTTAGGTATGGCAGAATAGGTGAAATGCCCATGCAAAGGCGCCAGGCACATCTGAATCCCTACAACTTGTTCTCCTTCCACTTAGCACATGCTTCTGAGAAAGAAATGATGGGGAAAGAGAAACACGACCAAACATTGTAATTATTTGAACACAAATGTAAGAAAAACACTGTAAACTGTAACACTGTAAACTGAATACTGTAAAAAAAAACTTATATAAATCTAGATATTTATCTATATCTGTGTTGTAGGAGGAGCCATTTTGCTATTTTTCATATGCAGCCTTTATAATGTTCAGTGTTCTAAGCTATGCTAAAATGTAATGCTGTTGATGTTGCACAGTAGGTAATAGTTAATACATTTCAATGAATTTGTTGTACATGGACCTCCAGTATATAGCCATCTTTCTTGTCATGTGTTGACTGCTCCTTTCTTTCCCTTACTTAATGCTATGTTACATGTTTCACATAGCGTTGTATGTAAGGGAAGTGCAGTTAGAAAGTGTTTCTGAAAACATTGCGACTCTATAACTATGCCATGATTTCACTGAGATTTAATTCATGGGGTTGATTTCGAATCACATCTGCTTTATGGTGATGGTGGCAGACATCAAAAACACCTGTACACTGACACTTCAGTGCATGTTAAAGGGACATCAAAAATGAGTATTCTTGCATACTAGACAGATCAGTCTTGCCTTTAGCAGACTTTAGCTGGCCATAAAGCATGCAGAAACTGAACACTTATAAAAACGTCACTTTGAAAATCCTGTACCAGCTCCTCATCACGTCATGGATCTTGAAAGCATCTACTCAAGAAAGCTTTTTCTTTTCCAAAGGAAGCTTGTATTGCATTTGAATATGACTCAGCATGGTAATTTTCTGGAAATGCTACCTATGTAAAAGCCAGCTGGAATGCAAAAAGATACTGGAAATTTCATCACATCACTTGGACATCATATATATTATAGTTTGAGTATGAATTTCGCGATGCAAGGGTCAACTTTCAGTCTCTTCTTTAATATTCAATTGTTTTTGGCCAAAGAAATGTAAATTCAATTTTCAAAAAAAGGCTGTGCCTTTATACATTGGCTTACCCTTTTTCTTTAGTTTCTTTTTGACCACCCTTTGACCATCAGGTATTTTTTTCCCCGATTGCATCTCAGCCTCTGCTGTATCTTTCTCTCTCTTGAGTGCACATTTCATGCTACATAGAAGCTAGTTGTTCATCATTTTCTCCTATTTCAAAATTCATTAAAAATTCATAATTCCTTCGTCTATCATAATGCAGACGAGCATGTCACACTGGTTCGCCATGGATGTCCTGTCCAGACAGCAGGTAGAGACATTTGCTCTATCTGCTGTCAGAAATTTACCAAGTTTTGTGTGTTCAGATTTGCTTCTGGAGAGGCAGTGAGTCTGCTGAAAACACAAAAACGAGTATACTTGGGGGGTGGCAGGGGCTATGTGAGGGTGGGTGCCTGAGTTATCTTGGAAGTGGCAGTGTAAGGTTTCCAAAGGGGGCTGAATTCAAGAACACTTGCATACTTAGATTTAGGTGCACACTAAAGAACCTATCATCTAGTGCGCGTGATTAATATGAACTCTTGTCTTCTCTCTTTCTTTCATTCTCCCATTCCTGGCTGCCAGTACAAACTGAACAAAGTCTAGCTAACCTAGCTGCCTTTCATTCCCCCCACCCCATCTCTCCCTCCCTTTGAGTTCAATAAGTCAACCAGTCAATAAATCAAATGTACCATGGATCCACAAAGTGCTGTTTATTTACTGGTTAACTCAGTTTTCGTCACAGGACATAATAATATTGAGTCTGTTCATGCTGTTTGGCAATAAACTCCATCTTTGGGTTGTTTGGGAGAGAACATTGAGCATTTGGCTTCTGCACAAATTGTTTGCTTGTTTATAAGCTGCTGTACCCGTACTACAATCTTCTTCTTCTTTTTTTTCCTTGTATAGTATGTGTCCTGCACCTATAGTTGGTATTATTGTATTATGTTAGCATTAACATGCCCAAGATAAATGTTATATGCCTTCGTGGGCTGTAGTAGAAACTGACATGTGTACTCCTGTGCCACCAACTAAGTCAGACCGCAAAACTTTCATGAAGCACAAGGTCGAAAGGCAGCTCCCACATACACAGGTTTGTTGATTTAGCACTAATTTCCCTTATTGGGCTCTACCAAATACCTTATAGGTTTGTACTTTCACTACTCATATGTTGTAGAAGGATCGACATTTGGGCGAGTTGGTACTGGTTGAACATCTTGAAGGGGCGGCACGAAAAGACGATGACAGAAGACAGGAACACACAGGACAGCGCTGTCCTGTGTGTTCCTGCCAGCGCTGTCCTGTGTGTTCCTGCCTTCTCTCATCGTCTTTTTGCGCTGCCCCTTCAAGATGTTCATATGTTGTTCTTTCACAAGATATTGCAGCTCAGTTTTATAAAGGTGAGCAGGTCCATTCTGTTATGGAGTGCCATATGTGTGTATTAGGTAGCTGCAACAGCTGTTCATTGGCTTTGGGATTCTGCTGCGAGGACTCAATTTCTATTCTGAGCCACAGCTGCTGCATTTTGATGCAGTTGCAACAAGGAAACTATTGTGCACTTAGGTATAAATGTATGGTAAGGAACCCCAGTTGATCAAAAGTAATACTGTGAGAACCGACAACGTGGCACCTGTCATGGCCCACTGCACAGCTTTGAGACGTAAAACCCTGTAAGTTGTTGATAGTGTTATTGCACATACAAGCTCTTTGTTGCCTCATAGGTGTACTGACAATATAGTTACTTGCTTTGCAGGCAGCCAAGGCCTTGGCTCTGGTGCGCCAGAGCCGGACGCCAGAATTCCGGTTCCGGCTTGTTCTGGCTGTGCTCTTCCTCAGCATAGTGAGTGTGGTTGTCCTGACATGGCACCTGCACGAGGCATTCCAGGAGGCCACCCGACTCTCCACCAAGTCTGACTTTGATCCTCAGACACGAAGGCTGCGCTTGCTTGATCGTGGAGGCCGCACCCTGCTTCAGGGAGAACTTGGCCAGGTGACCGCTTTCGTGCTTGCCATGCTCATCTGCAAGGATACGCTTACTGCATTTCTTGAAATCAAACTTTGCATTGCTTAAATAGGGTTGCAGTGATGTCTGCTCTAAATATTTCCAAGCTATTGGCTCGTGAAATAGATTTTCTGAGTGCCATGTTACAGCGACCGAAGCAACATGGTAGCCACTCACCGAATGTGTTTGGCACCAAACCTTTATAAAAAAGTAATGAAATAGTCAGTTTTATATTATTCAGTTTTTATTTCAGTAGAATAAGAAAGTCAGATAGATGCTGTTTTATGTAGCTTCACTAATGGTGTTGCCCCACACTTAAAAATCCAGTAGCTTCAGGTAAAATTGATAACACAAATGTTCAGGCATGCAGCACAGCACATGGCTATTTGGCTTCTACACACATGCTTGAAATGTCACAAAAACATCAGCAATGTTGCATCATATTGTAAAATGGTCTGTGTCATCATTTGTATCACTAACCTTTACACTTTATACTCAAGCTTATTGTGATTTAGAAAATGGTTGCTGCTTTTGTGAAATTTGAAACTTTTGAGAACTACTTGAAACTGCTTACTCAAGATCTGAATGTTGGAGCACTTATGCCAGAGCAGCACCTAAACAACACAAATAATCATTTACAGGTGATCCCTCCAGCTCTGGAAGCACACATCTGCCCTGTGCTGCACCTCGGCTACTGCTATGAGTGGAAGTATCGTGCTCGTCTCGAAATGCGGGTTGCACCTATGCAGGGTGAAATAGCCTGCTACGAAGTGCACTGGCGGGCTGCGAGCGTGCATACAGAACTGGTGGATTGTTACGACCTCACGGGCGCCCACTGGTTTGGCATGGGTGAAGTGGCAAACCTGAGTTGGCCGCTCGCAAATCTTCAGCTCAACACTATGGCCTTTGAAACGGGTCGTGCTGACCCGCTGGGTTCTGTGTTAGAGCCGTACTGGCTGTCGTCACGTGGGGTATCAATTTTGGCAAGTCCCAATCAGGCATTGATGTTCAGTTTTAATGCTTCTGGCAGTGAACGACTCTGCCTGGCCGCGAAGGAGGAGCTAAACTACACGCTATGCACGGGACCTGACGTGTTGGCCATTCACAGGGCATCGGCACCACGCCGTCCCGAGCTCAACAATTTCACGGCTGCAGAGGAAGTCTTTGTCAGGCATCCAGTACTAGTGCCTAGGCCTGGTGAGGATGGCAATTTGACGCAAGCAACTGTGCATGAGTATGCCAACCGGTTCGTGAACCATGGTTTCAATGGTGGCTTTGTATTGATTCGTGATGGCTGGCAGCGCACTCAAGGTGACCTGACTTTCTGGAAGGATGCATTCCCGCATCCGGCAGAGATTGTCCGCATTCTCCATAACAAGGGAAACAAGGTTTTGTTGGACGTACATCCCTACTTCTGCCTCAACTCTAACAACTTCAGGTGCGTGTGCACGTGTACGTTTCAGTACCATCGCATATGTTGTCAGATATGGTTTACAAAATATGTTATGCCGTTTTTGAAAGTGTCTTTCCACTTGCCATTTGTGGGATCAAATAAACCACACTTGTATGGTGGCTGTGCTTTATGACAAAATCATTTAAATGACTGGCCTTGTTAAGTTTTTTTTAACATTGCTAGGGAATTTATATGTTGTTAAAGGAACACTAAATATAGGAGAAACAAGGCATACTGGCAGGCTGTGCTCCTGCAATTGAAAATAAGTGAGTTTACCATGGAGTGGAAGCCTGGTAGTATCTCAGAAAAGACAAAAATAAAAGGCAAGTGGCAACACTAGCTTTCCTCCACTGTCCCCCTGCGATTTCATAGATTTTGGCATCGCTTGGCCAATGCCAAGTAACCGCTTACAAATGAAGATGAGTTGCATTGCATCTGAATATAAGTAAACAATATTAAATTAACTTTTCTGTCCTTTCTTCGCACAGGAAGATTCAAATATGCATATGGACTATAACACTTATGATGATACTACTGTGCGGCACTGTACTGTTGCTTTCGAAAGAGATTCAAAAAGGGAAGTTTGTCCTTCATTTCCTTTACCAATAAGCAACATTTTTGCATCCAGAGTTATACAGCGAGAGTTAAGAAAGAGTTTTGTGTTTAGAGACATTTATTTTGCATCCAGGGCTGCTATGGACGGAGAGTACCTTCTGGCTGACCAGAGCAAGGTTCCACTGCTGACCCGCTGGAATGGCAGCCTTTGTGCTGTGGTCAACTTATTTGAGGAGCGGGCTGCTGATTGGTTCCTAGAGCAGCTTAGAGAACTGAACAGGACGGTAAGATAACACCTTTGCTTATTTCGAAGGTGTTGCAAGTCATTGATGGAAGCGCTGCACCAATTGCACCAAACTGCACCTTAAAAGGCCCCAAACCACTCAGAGATAGAAATTTAGTTGTGGTGCTGCAGTTGTGCATGAGTCTGCAGCGAACATGTACCCACGAGAATTTTTCGAAATGGTGCTGTAACAGCAGAGTTACACACGTTTGATGATTGAAACCGGCCTTTACTCGTTTCGCTCTTTCCTTTGCTACGCTCCGTTTGTTGGCAGATCTCCTCGCCGAATGCTCCTCCAAATGTCGCTTGACATATGTCATCGCCAACACGCTTTTCGTAACATTGTCCACTTCCGGTTTTTCGCGACTCTGTGCTTCTCGGCTACTCGCTGTTGCTGCCGCGCTGGCCTGTGCTCGTGCGAAGTGTGCCACTATGGACTCTGTGTTATGCACGTCTAGAAAGGCTCATTAATACAATGGATCCATATGGTGACATGGCATACCGAAATGAACAGCTGCTGCCGCCGCCTTCCCCAGATCATGGCGACAATATGGGTTGGCACGTTCTGCTGGTTTCGCCCACTGGCAAGTGCTTTCCACACTTATGGCATCACCAATGCAGGCGTGCGTGCGACATTGAAGTGGCACCCACAGACACGTAAATCACCGTTGCGCTTTGATTCTGCCAGAACTCCAATTTGCTTAAGGCAGGATTGCACATGGCATCATCATGAGGCAGCTGGTGTCGCGTCGTTTCATTTTTACACTCAGCACTAATACAGTGCATAATCATACTACAGAGCATTGCGTATCATCACAAAGTGCGCGACACGCATGAGTTTGCTAGTTAGGAGCTTTCTGCCTACACGATTCTGTCCATTAAGCGCACACAAGTATATAGTATAGGGGAGTTCGCAGTTGTTCCACATGGACCGCCCGTGGATTAGACCTTCACTATTGCGGCTGCCATTTAGCCCATGTGTTTGATCTGATCATCCGGTTGCCAAAGAGGTCTCTTGTACGAACATATACAAACTGCAAGCATTCCATGACAGCTTGCTGCTTGCTACTGTGCTGACCAGCCAGTGCCAACTTTTTGTCACGACCATGTGCTGATAGGCCTAAACAGCGCCATCTCACCAGGATCCTGCAGTGAAAGTTGCAGTTCAGTGCAGAGGTGTCAAATATGCTTCAGTAGCGGCCATATGGCATTCAGAAAATTGAGAAATTGCTTAAACAAGAGCGAGGGTAAGGGTGCCAACCTGAATGGCAGCAACTTTGTTTACAACCGTCGTGCCTGCACCATTATTATACATTGGTTCTATGGACAGGGGTGGATCCAAGGTAACGTCAAGGAAGGGGGAAGGGTGGGAGTTGGAGGGATGAAGACGATGGGCTGTGCGTTCAGCTTCGTTGGCGCTAAAGTATATGAGCATGGCTCAGGCAGGGTTTGGGACCCTCCCTCACATTGTTGATCCGCCAGTGTCTAAAACAATGCGGCAGTGTTGCAGGGAACTCTCAATAATCAATCAGGTGTGAAAAATCAATTAGTGACCTGCATATTGCAATAGGACCGATACTTCGGGTAGTTGGCTGAAATGCACTTTTTTTTTGCATTTATTATCGCCTTGTTACTGTGTGCACTTCTGGGGTATGTAATTTCTCGCAACTATAAGTGTTAGATATTTGCAGGCATTTTGCGATCCATCAGTGGTATCTGCACACCTTTGATCAGCATTTTAGTTTAGAAATAATTATTTTATGTAATTTTGGTGACGCACAATTGTGAGGGCACAGCTACTGAAGGGGCCTTTTTCGCCATCAGTTAGGGGTTTCGAGAAGTTTATACAGTGCATTTTATTACGACTGGGCAGTCTGGACATGGGAAAAATGTTGCATAAGCGAGTCAAGAAAGTAGACATAGACGTACAAGCCACACAACATATGAAAAACCATTTAAATGACTCTGACAAGAAATGACTGGTCCTGTTTAAATTTTTTTAACATTGCTAGAGAACTTATATGTCATTAAGGGAACACTAAAAATAGGAGAAACAAGGATGACTGGCAGATTGTGCTTCTGGAATTGAAAATTTAAACACAGGTGCTATTCCATCTAGTATGCCTGCAAGAACAACAACAAAAAAGCATCCTCGTTTTTGTTTCTGATTGCTTCTGATTAGCCACGAACTCTCTCAGCTAGTAATTTCAATTTAACTGTAGTGTCGATATAGTGCAGCCTCCCATTTCGTAATTAATATTGCGCGAGCACCAACCAGAATGTGTGTCAGTGCTTTGCAGCATGCCAGGCGTGTCACTCTCAATAGAACAGTCTAGCAGACCATGTTTTGTGACTACTAGCATGCACTTTAATTGCACGACCTTATCATCTTGTATAATTCTTAATGTGCGAAGACACAATGTTCCTGCCATATTATTAAAGAATTGGGTGGCTATATGTATTCAACTTGTGAACATGAGTTTGGCAAATGATACGTTGTGACATATGAAATGGATAGCGAAGCCAAGGACAGCTTGGGGGAATTAACTTTTTATGAAAATGCAGAATTAATCTTGAATTAGGGTTAAATCTGCATTTATTGTCATCTTCTTATATATAATATAAAAAATATAACGGCAAGCTCCAGAAAAGGACTTGCATCTTAGTGTAATAGACAATGAATGCAGTTTCTGAGAAAGTACCAACTTATACAGAGTTCTTTCTTTTTTAACTGCATGCAGGGCTTCCTCTTTGCACCAGAGAGTAAGTTACTTTTCCTAAACATAGTTTTCTTGCTCGAAACAGCAATATGTTCTGCTAAAAAACATAGATTCGTGCTCCAAACTGCAGTATTTCCCGTTCCCAAAGCTGCACCACAAGACCAATTGCCACTTGCATAACTGCAAGTGTTAAAGTTAAAAGCATTCTGGATTTAGAATACCAGTATAGTGCTAATGATATGACGCGAGAAAAGGAAACGAACACAGAGACATGCAGCTAAGAGGCTGTTCTGATGTCCTTGTCTTGTTTGTGTTGCCCTAGTAGTCCAAGATGGTGCACCAGCAAGCCTGCATCACCATCCTTGACTTTTGGTTTTGGCTTGCTGTGTTGCTATTGCAGTGGTTTGTAGTTTTTCTAGTTGGGTTCTCTGTTTTGTTTTGTGCGTGTGTTATTTGCACAGCACAGAATTTCTGCTAGCCTTCTTTCTAAAAAGCCACTGAGATCCAATGCAATGTTGAATCCGAATGATGCACATCCTGTTTGAGTTAGCAAGGTAGCAGCAGTTATGGATAGAACGGCATGGCCTCATCACTGTAACAACACTTGGCTCTCTTTACAATCAGTTAACCAGTCAGTCAGTCAATCAATAAAATGTTAATTATAGCGCCCAGGAACAGGTACGGTGCCTTCGTGTATAATAATAATAATAATAATAATAATAATAATAATAATAATAATAATAATAATAATAATAATAATAATAATAATAATACCCTGGACTGTTTCCATGAGTTGTTTAAATATAGATGAAAGCACGATATCGACTTCATCCATGGTTGGCTTCCAAGTCAGTGCTGAAATTTAAGTGTATAGATATTCATGCATTTCCTTATTCTTTATGGCTTGTAATGGCTGATACACTAAAGTTTGGCGCTTGTGGGTCTGAAGAGCTTATTGAACACCTTCTGTGCTCTTGCCCTCAGTGTGATGTCTAGCACATCTTTTTTACAGACTGCACCTTAGCTGAGTGGACTCTTGAACACTTTCTGAATAAAAAATTCTTGGACTCTGGCCATATCTATCGATGGTGCAGAAAGCTATTCGTGCTCTACTGCAGTTTTTTATTAGCACGGGCTTCAGTGACTAAAGTCCTGGTGCGTGTCCTCCTGTCTGGGGGCTGTGCTCATTTCCTCCCTCATTCTGTTCCCCCTTTCTTTATTGTCGGTGTAGGGAAGCAAACTGGACGCTTGTCTGATTGACCTCTCTACCTTTTCTCCCTCCTTGCTTTATGGTTATTCTTCCCTATAAAGTGCAACAGAGGATCTACCACATTATACCTTGAAACCAGTTGTCAACATCTTTGACAACTGCAGTATCGTAATTCTTAGTTTTAATATTCTGTCTTCAAATTGATGCTTTCTGTGTTGCTTTTTGGTAAAGATGCCTTTCAAATATATAGTCTATCTTTGGGTACTTATCACCGCTTCTGCACTTTACCTTACTGTTTCAGGCTTGTATTTCCGACTTTCTTTTTGTTCTTGAGGAAGTGCTGTGGTTTAGGAAATGCTGATCGGGCCATTACTGAAACAATACTCATTGCCAATACCAAGGAACATGACCTATCTTTCAGGGATGCATTCTGGAGCCCACTTTTGTTTGTGTTGTTTTGTGCCCGTACTTGTAGCTTGGAGTGGACGGCTTTGTGTTTCGCGGTGGCCAAGCACGAGCACTGCCCTACGGCCAAGGACGATGGGCATCGGCATTCCTTGGGCGCTACCTTGAAGTTGCTTCCCGCAGCAGCCCTGTCCTCGGCACACCAGGTGGTGCAGGATTTGTCACCCTGGCACCCCAGCCATCCACCTGGGCTGCACTGCAGGGCATCCTGCCCAAGGCAAGTGCAGCTTGTCTCATTAGCTGCATGTGCTATACACTGTTGTAAATGTACTCACACATCATATCTGCTGTACTTGATTTCACACGTGGCAAACAATGCTGCAGAAGCTATGCAAGTATAGTACAGTTATAGAACTTTCGCCCTCTGTGTTCTGCATAGCATTTGTTTTTTTATCTGTGACACTTTATATGGAATAACTGCTTTATATATTAGAACGGAAACTTGTTGGTGTGACGTTACTTCAAATTATATGCTCTTTGTGCACCTCTGTGCTTCCTGTGTGCAGCATACTATGTTTGGGTTATGGAAGCATGCTAGTCCACTCATTCACTGGTCAATAGGTTCAGACCTACTATGCATCTAATGTAATAAGTACATAATATTTTGGGACAGAAGATTATGAGATTTAATGTTACATCGAATTTAGTCGCACCCACCTGCACCTTTAATATGTGATGCACTATGTCGTGGTTGCGAATAGGACACGTGGCATGCCTGATGTCATGTGCTTAAAGTCACTGCATCCATTTAAAAAAATTATTCATTTTATGTGGCCCACATGGTTCGTGTGGTTGGAAGTCACTGTGGTGCAACCTTGCGAAGTTATCATGCCCTTTGTATAGAGTGTTCCATTCGTTTGTTGTGCGAGGTCAGTGCGCATGCTCTTAGGGCAGTGCAAGCATCTATAGAATGTGTGCATTGTGTTCTTTTGCCTTTGAGTGCACATTCACAATAGTCCAACATGCACTGCAGTGCTATATCATGGCAGCTCTTCCTAAAAAGGTGAGCGCACTTATGACAAAATCCTCATTATCTATGTGCTTGTTTCCCAGGTTTTGACCTTGGGCCTTCTGGGCCACCGTGTAGTCAGTCCCGGCTGTGTGGGTGGAGACTTGGTGGCCCCTGGGACAAAGCCCGAGAGGGAGCTCTACTTTCGGTGGTGGCAGTTGGCCGTGTTTCTGCCCGTGCTGCAGTTTTCCGTACTTCCAAGTGACTACAACGATGACTTTGAGCTCACTAAGGTCAGAATTGGCTAGCTTCTGTTTTCTGTCCCAGCAGAAACGATGGTCCTAAGTGAACATCCTAAAACAAGTTGTGCATGCAAAATTTGAACCATTGTCAGCCTGAAGGCTGGGATATGTTCAAAAGGTTGAAGGTGGTGTATGGTCTGCTTCCGATTCCTCATGGTGACTATTTCTTAGAAATACACTCTGATTGTCTGAAGCAGTGGAGGCTAGTTTTCTTGCAACAAGCAACAAATAAGCCTTTTTATGTGAGGCAGTGAGCATCTGTCTTGGACACTACACTCACGTTGCACGAACTTGCCGTGGGCCTCCTGATTTGGAAACCTATGACAGACAGCAAATGACATGGAACCTGACAGGGGAAATGCACCCGCTCTTTACCATAGGCACCGAACGCGACTGACCCATGCTGCGTTGCCAACTATGTGGAGCAATGCCAAGTCGCGTGATGAGCTGTCCCCCTGCTTTTGTCTGTCACGCAGATCGGCCTAAACAAACTGACAGTAATCTACAGAAACGACATGCCATAAATATGAAAAAACCCTTCTGTTTCCTGGAAGAAAACTGGGAAGCAACACTTTCCAAGCAATAAAAGGTTACAATTAAGCAAAAAAGAGGTGAGGCATGCAGACAGGACACAAGAGTAGAGAAGTGGACAACACGAACGCTGACTACCTTACCTTATTAATCCTCACCAACTAGCTCAGCTTTCTGTCGTTCTACGATTAAGCACAGTGTAGCCTACTGTCAAACTCAAAATCAACTTGGTATTCAGGACAACTTTACTATTTCTTCAGCTTCAGATGGGGAAAAAAAGGTGTTGAGTTTATTCAACAGACATTCTATCGATAAAAACATATTTTCTAAACTTTCATATTCGAACCGAGTTGTTCAGCGCTGGCATACTAATTTGGTGTTCTCAATAATAAGAGTACGCCATAATCTACATCTTCATTCCTAGATACCTAAGTTGCTGATAGCTAGCAACATTCTTGGTGTGTAACGTGAGTAGGCTCCTGAGCGTGTGCAGCACCATGTTACGTTTTCAGAAGACTTGAAAGCATAACGCTTTTGTGTTAAGTTTCTTGATATTCGATATTTGATTTGACATTCAGCATCTTTTTCTTGATTGGATTCAATATTAGATTTGAAACCTACTACAGTAGACTTCTGTCAATTTGACCCTGACAGGACTGACGTAACTGGTGGAATTATCTGGCGGGTTGAGTTAACAAAAGGCGGAAAAAATTCGGCAGCATGTTACACTCCTGTAGCGCATAAAGACAAAAGCCTGCTGTACATGTGGTAATTTATTAAGTTATATGATCGGAGGGTTCAGACGTCTTGCAAGACATACCGAGCCACAGTGTGAAGTAAACGTATGGCGCTGTATATTGAGGACGAGCTCCTCAACAACACACAACATGTGAGCACCTAATGCGTTACCTAAAGGTTATTTAATTCTGTCTTTCTTTCCGTCGTTCTTTTTTTCTTGTCTTCTTTTGTTCTTACTTTCTTTCATTTCTTCTTTTCTTTCTTTCGTTCATCCTCCTTTCGTTTCTTCATTCCTATTCAGCCATTGCATCTTTGCTTACTTACGGGGGTATGAGCCATTCTTGATGATGATATTTTTTTCATCACTGGACTAGACGCTGCTTTTTTTGGGTATGAGCCATTGCAACAAGCCAATTAAGGCTTTCGCCTTAAAAGACGCGAGACACGCCTTTGCTTCACTTAGATAAATCCCCATTCTTATGTTCACCCTAAATGACCGCAGGACTTTTCTGAGTTTTTCATCTTCGCTGCTTTCCTTTTCGCTAGCTTTCCCAAATCACAGATGCTTTTTCTTTGCTTCTCGGTACACAGTGCATGTGTGCTTGTATAAATAAGGAACGTGTACTAGGTCATGTTAACAGTCTCGTAAACGAGATATGCATGGTACATGATACGAGGACTGAAATCACCACAAAAAAGTCGGAAACAGCTCTGAATGGCGGCCAGTATGCTTATTTAGTGTGTAGCTGCTCGTACTGTGACCAGAGATGGCACATGCAAGTGTTTATAATCAAGGAATGTGCACTATGTCCCGTGACTGTGGCCCCTTCCAATTCTTGGCATGCTTCACTGCATAACACGGCTGTATTGTGCAGCGCTGATGAGCCAACTTTGACTTATCCGGCGAACACCAATTTTGAGATCGAAATAATGGAAGTTTGGGCCCATATAAATGTATGGGTGCCTGAAGGGGTTGGTCACGATTGGTCACGATTGAATTAACCGAAAAATTGAATTAACTGAAATCGAATTAATGGAAGTCTACCATATTTGGTATTTGCACACCCCTATCATAAAGGCTATTAAGTGTACAACATTCTTGAAGTACTGGTTAGAGGGTTACAACAAACAGAACCAAAACCTTTCCTGCATTCTGAGAGCATGCTTACATTTGTGCGCAGGTATCACGGGTGCTCACACAATTTCGCAAGACGCGAGTGGAGCCAGCCATGAAGGAGGCCTTGGAGGAGGAAGCACCTCTAGTGAGGCCTTTGTGGTGGCTCGACCCCCGAGACCACAACACATATGGGGCGGGCCACCAGTTTGCACTGGGCAACAACCTTATTGTAGCACCTGTGTTGGAACCAGGTCGAAATTCAGCATATGTCTACCTGCCCCAAGGCTGGTGGTGCGAGGACCAAAAGTTGCACCGTGGTGGCAAGTGGATCAGCGTCACTGCACCACTTGAGAAGGTCACCTACTTTTCACGGTCAGACAAGTGCTAAAAGCCTGGTGATCCATAACCTGGGGGCAAGGTCGAAGTGTGGCATTATGCACCAGCTGACGATGGCAGTCTTGCTGTGCTGCCTGTCTTGGTGCTCGAGAGATTGCCGGTATTGGCAGCCCGAACATGGCTCAAGAGGAAGTGCATTCCATTTTGCTTCAACCTGCGAGGTAGCTAGGTGTCGTTCTTGCGTTAATTTGAGCGGCATGATTGAAAAGAGACTATGCAGCTTTGAATCTGGCTCAACCAGGGTACAGTTTTGCAAGAAATCACATCCCACAACCTCCTTTGAGGTAGTCAAGTTTTAGTGCAATTTACGAGTCAGTGTCGCCATACTTTTCTCTGAGAAACTCATCTTTCAGCGAGCTCACGGGAATGGCAGCACAACATAGGTAAAAGGTGAAAATTGGTGCAAGCTGTAGCAACGGGGCTTTACCCTTGGTGTATTGGAGCACATGTTACAGAGAAGTGCTTGAGAAATTAAGGATACTGATGATGCTAATGCTGCAATAGCAGAGTGAAAGTACATAGTGAGTGCACACTGATGGTAGTTAAGACGACCATCCTTGCCTCAAATTGGGGGAAACAGCATCAGACACACAGTGGAGCATTTGTAGCCTGTTTTAGTTTAGCCTTTATACCTAGTTTATGTTTGCTCAACAGATGTTGGACTTTATGTTGCTGTGTATTTTTCTCGAAGACTCATGCTCAATCTGTATTCAATGAAGTTGTATTCCAAGTGTTGTTTGGTACGGCTTGTGCCCCCCCCCCCCTTCTCCTCCTTCCCTCTCACCATTTCTCTGTTGAAGGTTTGTTTTTGTTTCTTGTGTGGGGCGGCCATTTTAGGCGGTATAAGAGGGATTCTAGATCAGCAGAAATAATTGTACTTCACATTTGTGACTTTTGATAAGGTTCAGATGCTGGGCTATTCAGGATTGCGTAGGATAAGATTAGATACAAAGGGTTGGACAACCATCATGAATCCTTTCAGGTAAGTGGGAAGCTCCAGCCCTGTATGTGAAAGTGACTCGAAACCTTTTTAGCATTTATATATAAAGCATAAAGTGCAATACACTGTTACTAGACATCCAGCTTGCACTTGCTCATTGTTTGTTGTGATGGACAGCTGCAGCAGTGCACCTTTGTTGAGAACTGTCACTTCTTGAGTGCCTTATTTTTACATTATTTTGCATAGTGCTTGCTCAGCAGGCATTTTCAACAACTGAGGCCCTAAGGCCCTGGTTAACTACAAATTATTCATTATACCATTGGTGTGTGTTAGGTGAGAGTAGCACAAGCTTCCAGCTAGTACTATTGCTCACAAGGATACACAAGTGCATCTCTTTAATCGGAAACAGAGATTATGATTTCTAGGTTTTGCTTGTACCACTATCTTCTTTTACATCAGCATTGTGCTGAGTAGCTGCTTTTGAATAATTGTGGTGTTTGTAACAGGTGTCAGTCGATGCACCTTGCTGTTGTCACTCGCAACCCAGTGCTACTTACTTGTACACTTCCCATAACACCGCATTTTTTATGCTTTTGGGTTTTGCTCCGTCTCCTTCAAAAATGAGTTGGCTGATATGACTTGCCTATATTGTGCATCTTTTCTTTTTCCTGTGTATGCTTTGATTACTGATAATAATGTAGCAAGCGAGTAGAAGTGATATCTGCAGCCAATTCAGAGAGGTTGCAATCATTGTGGCCTTAAAGGGCCCCTCACCAGGCCCCATAGTAAATTTTGGTTATACACTGGAAGGTGTTACGTTTCTTCTAGGGAGCGTTCTGCCACAAACATTTTTCAAGTCAGCTCATTAATAGCCGAGATAGAAATATTTCAGTGCTGCGAACCCATTTCAGCAGGCAGGCTCCACTGTATAGCGAGACTCCCTCTCCACTCGCCCATCTAGCCTTCGCAAGCGAAATTCCTTCCATGCGTTCTCCCATGCTGAACCTGGAGGATTGCGTGACACATACATCATGGGCCCCGCCTTCACTTTTTTCTTTCTCCTCGCTTTTCTTTTTTTCTGGCGCTACGTATTTCCGCTGATGACGTCATGCGCGAGCTGTTGTCTCGTTTGTGCAGCGCACGATTTTGCACGCTGTGCACGCTGTGCACAAGGAAACGTGACTAGCGGTATAATTCAGTGCTACACGAATACCGAGGCAGAACAACCGGATCGCAGAGCATGATCACACGCTGGAGCACGGTAGAAAATGGCATAGTTTCGGTACTTACGTATGCGACCGCAAGACTGTGGGAACCAGCAGACGAAGCAGAAGTATATCTTCTTGCTTCAGTTCGAAGTAAAGCAAAAAACATGCAGACATTCCGTTTGTGTGTTTTGTTATTTCTCTAAACTTCAATTCGTCAACAGATTAAATAAATAACAGATGGTGCTTTGAATAATTCTCGAAGTCTCGTGTCACCACGAGCGACATCACACTGCGGACTCGAGTACGTAGGCGCAAGAACGGCGAGTATGTCATTCTCCGGGTTGGAGTGCGGTGGGCGTGAGGAAAAGGAAAAACGGCGTTCGGTTTGAAATTTCATATCTTTCCGCGGCGCATGGTGATGTAAAACTTTGCAGGCATGATCGTAATCACGCAATGTGTGCTCTGCGCTTGTCAGCTCAAAATGGCCAGACCTGGTGAGGGGCCCTTTATTAGCTCTAACTGCAAAGTAGGCAAACTGGTACGTATATTTAGAGACATGCAACCGACTATGTACAGTTACTTTCATGGTCTATTTCACTGCATGCATGTCATCACTGGCATTTGATGCTTGCAATTTTGTTGAGATTACTTGTCTAACAAATATGTCAAAGACAAGCTACCACCTTACTTTTCCTCAGCAGTTATTGCAAGGAGCCTTTCAGTTCCTTTGTATTACTCATTGTGCTATTGCTTCTATAAGGCTCTCAGTGTTGGATGAAATGTAATTCAGGAATGAGAACAGATTTAAAGGTCATTCAAAAAAGGCTAAACTGGCTCACTTTGTGTCTCCTGCGTCGCATGCATAGCATGCACAATTAAGGTTAGAACCTTCAATTTTTTTCTTGTGTAGTTTGATTGTGGCCTTTGCAACTTTCCGGTGAGCAGTACAGTGGCTGCACTTGAGTAGCGAGGCCTTGAGATTTTCTGTCTTCCATGTTATGTACTTTCACAATTTTGTATATGATTTAGCTGAGAGCAGTATGCTACTGTACTGTGTTTGGCTATTGTGTATATTTCAAGTATACGGCAAAAACTGTAAACACATTATAAATTTGCCTATTCTTTGGTCATTCCACCTCTCATGACACATTGACCTTCAATCTTTCATAGGATATGATTCTTGTGTACTTTGTGAGCTGACCATCAGTGAAATTTTCTTGATGGCATTTCGTTCAGCTTTTCACATCCTGAATGCATGTTAACATGTGGTCTTGACTGCCGATTTCACAAATCTTGCGAAACAGTGCTGTGAACATATGGAGAAGCCATTGCTCAATCTTGCTGTGTTTCGTGTGCTTATCATTCCAAGCATTTTAAGTGGCACCCTGTCCTACCAAGTCATTCTGCACAAAGTTAGTGCATTAAGTCATTGTGCAACCAGTCATGACTGCACTGCTTGAGAACAAATACATTGCTTCATATACTATGTCATAATGAGATGCTGCAGTGTTTTGTCTCATTTAGGTGTCTTGTGTGTTCAATAATGCTGAAAAGTTCATATTTTTTATGCACTTTTGATTAGCTTGCTTTTGACTTGTCATTTGCAAGTATTCACATAATGCATTATCACCAAGCCAATAAGCACAGAAAATTCTGGTGGCTTTGACAAGTCGTTTATGTTGCCTCTGCCAGTGTGCATGTGGCAAAAAGTATTGCTTTGGCACTGTTGGTTTACCATGTGCTGTAGGAACTGTTCCTTGTTATATGTACATATACCGTTGGCTGTGATAACCAAGAGTTTGTGAAACAGCGCCAGTGTTACAGGTGCGTTGTTGCAAGCACTGGCATTCGTAGTGGTGTCGTCTTCAACCACCTGTGTTTTGTGTTTTATCCCCACATCGTCTTGGATGATCAAAAAGCCTGCCTGTGCAGAGATCAAGGTGTGCCTGTGTGCGAGTGGTGCTCTTCAGAATTATTTCTTTGTCACCCATCAACATGTATGTTCGTTACAGCTGTTCTAGTATTTCTCACTTGTTTTATGTGCAGACTTTACAGTCTTGAAGAGCAGCTGTCAGGAACTTGTGTCACAAATTTTTTAATGTCTGTGCAAAGGTTGTACAAAATGCTCCTGTGCTGTTCCGAGATGGGGCAAGTTTTTATGCAATCAAGATACTTATATGTTGGTGCTGAGTCACAGGAAACAGTTGTTGACTTCAATTGTATTTTTGAATAAAATGAGTACTTGACGCTTGTTTTCTGTGTGCTGTTGAAAGAAGCCACAGATATGAGTCTCCATTATTGGGAATAATGCCACATTTGAGTGGGGGCGAAATGTGAAAGCACCAGTGTCCTGTGCATTGGGGGCACGTTAAAGATCTCGTGGTGGCAAAATTAATCTTGTGTCCCCACTGCGGTGTGCCTCATAATCAAATTGTGGTTTTGGCACATAATTTCCAGAATTCAATTCAGTAATAATGAAACTTGGTGGTGTTGTAGATATAATTAAATGTAGCACATTGATGCTGTTAGCATCAGCAATAGCAGGATATTGAAAACTTCAGAAATGCATTTTGTTTATTACAACTCTCGTAACATATTCTTTGACATATTATTTTGCATGCGTAGAAACCGATCGCGCGACTCGCATGTGCATCCCTGCCATTAGCAAGTTGGCATGGAACGCCAATAAGTAAATACGTGAAGCAGCAGCATATTTGGTCGCAATGAAACGAAGACGGCAAGAATTCGTGGTTTTTGTTGGATGCAACTGCATTGCACTTAATTGCTTCTCGAGCTGTAGGTCTCGGGTTCGACTCGGATGGAGAGCGGAATGCACAATAAAGGCATTCATGATACCGAGCTACACGCGACCGGTAATCAAGGAGTGAAAAATTGGAGCAACCACTACGGCGCTTCGCAAAGTTGAAATTCGTGCGTGAATCGGCGATGTGCGTTGTTGGGAGCAATGCCGCCTGGGGAGAAGCGAGCGTTAAATAACGGACTAGAAAAGATCAGATGCCCACAGTTACATTTATCTAGCTGTGCTCTTCCTCATTACTGTTGTTTTACATGCTCGTTTCGAACCGCCCAAATTAATCCCATCGAGTCGACGCTGCCCATCGGCATACCAGTCTCTAGTGCGCCTTTCTGCGTGGTATCCGTTGGCAATATCGCTACAAGTCCTTAAAAGCGTTCCTAGTCATACAGCCTACAGCGTAGCCCTTCGCTGTTGGACTATATGCTGGTAGCATTAATGTAGTGAAGTTTGAGAGCTACTGCCTGTAAAAGGAGTAGCTGAGTTTCAGCATTGGTTTCAGCAGCAGCTGTTGCGTTGACGACGGAAGAGGAAATGGAAGAGTGCTCGATTGAATGCGGCGGTCACCATGCCATCAACATCAGCGGTTACAGCAATGGCGTCAGGCGGGGACGCGACCTACCTGGCCCTGCTGGGTTTGGCCGAAGAGTTCCGCACCATGAGCCCTCCGAGCATGAAAAACTGTATACGCTGCCTTTTAGCCGTGTTCCAGCTCAACCCTGCTCCCAGGATCGAGGCTTTGACGCACCTTCAGCTGGGACAAAACCTCATGCTGTACACCAACAACGCTGATCTTGCTCAGTCACATCTCGAGAAAGCAGTATGTTTCCTCTATTATTCCTCTTCTTTTAGCTGTAAAGCATCGCTAGTTAGGCAATTTCTTCATCTTGTACTTCTGCAATGGCGAACAAGCGCTGGTAGTGGTGATTTAGCTATTTAGCTGTCGTACTCGGCGCACTAAACTTCGAAGTGACCAGTGTCACTTGACATGGACGGAAAGTTTGTCTGTTTCTGTGCCGCATTAACATTTTATTCAGGAGTGATGTAAAGCAGCAGATTAGATGCCAAATCTTCTTACTGGAAGCTTCGATAGCCTTTTTTGTCAAGACTGTTTACGATCTTAAATGATATACTTGCAACTAAGTCCAACTGTCAACATTTTAGTTCAAGCTAGTTTTTATTTATCATTTTGTGCTTACATTATACATTATTTCGTTACAGTGGTACCTCTCCCAGAATGTATCCTTGAAACCGATTGCCAAAGCTGTCTCTCTACTCAAGGCAGAAAAAGAAAAAGCGTTCATTCCTTGACATTTTGTGCAGATTGCAGGTATGGATGATGTGAAGTTTCAGGCGGCCAGTGCATTGGCCGATCTGTATGAAAGAAGAGTAAGTGCGTTGATGTCCTTTATTATTTATCGCTTTCAAATTGAGATAGAGCAGGCAAAACGTGTGAAGCAAAACAGTTTCAATATTACTGTGGTACTCCAATGCTTATTTTATGCTGTCCATGTCAGGGTCGCGGAATCAGTCATTTCATTTCACTATTATAGTAATTGTGACATTTGGCTTTAAAGAACAGCGCTGATTTTAGTTATTTGACCGTAGGCCGCATCAGGTGCCTATACCTATACCTATATGTGCCTATTATACCTATATGTGTAATGTTCTTGTGGACAAGAACGTTACTGTGCTCACAAAAAAGCATCTGTTGCCGTAAAAGTTCCTTGCATTTAGCTACATTTGTACTTAAATATTATGTAGATTCGTTTATAAAAATTTGTGTCGTGGACGCACTGTTCACTCACCTAAGAAGAGAAACTAATGCCACACACGCGCAAGAAGGTTAATACTAGTTTCTATGTTACAATTAAAAATTAAATTGTTTTTATCATATTTTCTTTTTCTCTATTGCTTGTTGTGGTGTAACAGTCTTAAACATCTTTGTAACAAACGATGGTGGCATACCAACATAGCCGAACACCTAAAAGGGATCTTTCCTTGCATAATCATGATGTAAGGCATGGAAACGGCATAACTATTGTGGCTGCCTGTGCAGAGATATGGCACGAATAAGTGATACCTTACAAAGGGTTAAGGCAGCACCTTAGACTGATATGTGTAAGAGCTATTGCTACATCGTCTCTCTGCATTGCTTGAACCAGAACCAGACAGCACTTGCGAAGCAAATCCTGAATACGGCCATCGAGTGTTCCCGGCACTCTACGCTTTGGCATTGCCGTCTCATCTTCAGAATTGTTGTGAGTATATATATATCTTAGTTTTTTTCTAAAGCATGTTCATTTGTTTCAATGCAAGTGGTGTTAGAGGAAGTGCTAACACTTATTTTTGAAATTGTAGAACCGGTACGACATGCTTCTTGTACCTAAAAGGATAACACTTAGCAAGTATGGAGATTGGGAAACACTTTAAGATGTTTTACATTTGATACTAAAGTTGACTTTGGATGGCTGGACCTGGCATCATTTCATGACGTGATGACAAAGAGCAAAATTTGCTGACATTATATAGCAATAAGGCTAGTTAGGATGATATTGCTCATAAACGTATTTGTCATGGCTGCACTCAAATCGGGCAGCCACAGCAATCACAGGAATGGATCTAGCAAGTATGTCAATGTATACACCTGCTGGGTGCCGAAACTTGTTTGTAGGAATGAGGGCTATAGTAAATATTTGGGGCGCTGTGACACTTGCTATTATTATTCTAGAGTTTAGACGGTCTGAACATTATTCAGCTCTGGAAAATTACAACTTGTAGATGTCATTTCAGTACTTCTCAAAAGGGTCTCTAAACCACTCTTAGCTCGAAAATTTGTTGCATGGTGGCAACTGTGTATCTTTCTACAATGAGCATATGGCAACAAGATGTTTTAAAAAATGATGCTGTAATAGCAAAGTTACAGGTGTTTGATGAGTGACTGTGTGGCTGCTGCAGTTTCTTGCTCGTCTTCACTACCCTCACCACATGCGCTCTCTCCTGCTTGCGCATACCCTCACCAACTCCATGCAGTGCAGTGAAAGCTACGGGTTGCATCAAGACACCCAAAGAAGGGCTCCTTCATTGCTTGACCCTTTCACCCTCCGCTTGACACCAACTGAATGGAAGCTTCATAAAGGGATTAGTGGCACACAATGGGCAAGACCCCATCTGTTTCAGAATGTGCAAGTGGTTATCGTCACGTTAGCGCTATCATCTCTCGTTGACTGACCAATTATAAGCTTTTGCCGTGGTGACGTCATGACGTGCGAAGAAGTGACAGGAAAAGCCCAGAAAGAAGCACAGGATTGTATTTTGAATTTGTGCCACTCCCCCAGCGTATAGCACTGGCATGTTCGCAAAAGATAATCGTCACGGTTTACTGTGTGTGATCCAGGTGTTTACTTAAAAATGTCTAAAGAAATGTCAGAGGTGGCTTTGCGCCCTTTCAGGAATGAAGAAGAAAATATGTTTCTTTCTTTTTTTGCTCCCCACTGTTAAATGCACTTCTTCGCAGCTAAGGCTGAAGTTTTACACCAGATTAAAGAACTATGCTCAATGGATGTAATACTATGCTAGCAAAAGGCATCCCAGAAATAAAAGAGGAGTAACAAACTTAAGAGACATCACCCATAATCTCCCTTACTGTCACAAATGCAATTTAGCAGCACCTAAAGAAAAGTAAAAATTTCTGTATTCGACCTTTGTCATGGGAAAGCAAGCAAATGTGAACAAACTAGGGGTGTGCAAATATCAGAAGTTTTGAGCGTGGGTTCAATAGTTCTTTCTTTTTTTATTTGACGACTCATTATTCAGAATTGTCAAGTGTTCCTTCTGTTTCAATATAAGGGAAAACGATACTATTTGAAGTCTTGGGCAGTAAGACTGATTCAAGCGAGGACGGTTCCAAATGACGGTGCTGTAAGACAGCAGCAGTTGTTGGCAAGAGGCACCAGTGTCTGAGTAAAAGTACGGTTCAGTTAACTTCTGCTCAATAATTTCAAGCCATTCAATAAGAATGCCTCACTTTTAGGCAGCTTATAAATCTGCTGTATTGATTTAAGCAAAGCAATTTATTATTTGGCCAGTCTTACCAGGCTTGCATTCCATTAAAATAATGTGTGATGCTCTAGTATCCTACATATTTCCTTCAATGAACACAGCACTCTACCTACATCTAAGGATCTGCTGCTGTTGTTTAATTACTGTAATTATCATGGTGCACCAGATAAGTGAAAGCAGTTTGTTATTGTTTAGAGACTTCTCAGTTGACTGGATATCCAATTGTGAATGGCATTATGTGCATGCATCAAATGTTATGCGAGCCTTTCTTACCAAACAAGACCTTGTGAAAATTTTATATTTCACTTTGTTTAGAAGGGGGAACCCTGATTGCTTGTCAAAATTGCGTGCCATGAGTGCGACAAAGACGGCTGAATACGTGTCGAAGCACATTTTTCTTTCCCTTTTGTGTGAATTTTTGATTGTACCAATACCAGTGTACATGAGAGGTTTCAAAGGTCTGTTCACATAACTACAGTAAGAAAGGGAAGTGGTCAAAGGCAAGGGCCTGTTGCAGTGTAATTGCACCACAATGGAAGCAAAGCTGGGCAGGGTACAAATTAAAGCTTTGATCAATCACTTTATTACAAGCATGTCTTGGCTTGGTTTGTCCACAGCAAATGTTTGCCATGGAACGAGACTATCCAAGTGCCTGCAGCTTTTTGAGCATCGGGGCAGAGTATGCTCACATGATGGGAGCACAGTACACACGTATTCTTTTCCTTCTCAGCGAAGGCATGGTGAGTTTACTCCACTTAACACAAGGTGCATGAACCCATTAATAACTGTTACAAGTCAACTTTTTTGTCCACCGTAAATTCAGTTATAACCATGCAGCTCGGCTCTATATTTGTCGTTACCGTGTGCTCCAGTATTCAGGGTTGGGACAAAAAAAAAAATGCAACTTTTGGCAATAACCAGCTATAATAGACCACCACATTGTCTAATTTTATTTTTCTGGATTGTGTATGGTGTTAGTTTTATGGGTGCTGCAAGTCGAAAGTTCCAGTATCACAAAGTGCATAAAGTATGTATCAAGTGGTTCATCTAGCTTTACTTGAACCACTTGGGGCATACTTTGCACTTCATGATACTGTAACTTTCAACTCGCAGCACCCATAAAACCAACACCATACACAATCGAGAGAAATCAAATTAGTCTCAACATGGTGGCCCATTATAGCTAGTTGCTACTAAAAGAACTTTTTTTGTCCACTTGATGTGGGTTTCTGCAATTTAAATTCACCGGAAAGTGTATTTCATGTAATACAGTGTAGCAGAAGACATAATCCTTACCTCAGTCATTTACCTCTAGTTGCAAATGCATTACAGAAGAGAGTAGAAAACCTGTAGCTATGTATAGCAAATATTCTGTGCAATAGTTATAAGGCTGGGGAAGTCGAAAAAATCAGCACATGCACTCGTGGAAAAAAAAAGTTGTGAAATAAACTTATATGAGAAATTTGGCATGAGCTGGTGCATGAAAGGCAAAAAATGAAAGGAAGCACCAGTACTGTATTTCACTCTTGCAGGTCAATTTTGAACAACCCGAACCTATCGGAACCTATGATGCTAGCAACATCAGGTGGAAGGCTGTTTCAGTCAGTCTTTGCGGGAATCTACTTAAAAGGGTTTTTAAAAGCTGGCTTATGTGTGAAACTGTGACTTCTGGAAGCTGTCTTCACTTATTCAGTGCAACCTTGAAACTAAATGCCTGCATTGGCTTGGCCACAGTGGGTCTCAAAACATTTTGGGCCATCCTGTCAATAGGTGGTATCCAAACCCATGTCTCACAGGGTGGCACACTCTGGATTTTAAATGCGGATCTTAAAGGCTACGCTTTTGCTTGTTGAATTGATTTTGGGAGCCAGAGACACATTACGAATATCATGTTCAAGGGGTGTTGCTTTTTCTTTTCTTTTTCTTTTTTTGCTAAGGCAGAAGTGCCAGAATGCATGAAATCTTTGCTGTACAAAAACCTGTAATGCATCTCATTTACTAGGTCATTGTTAAATATCCCCATTTAGCAATTAAGAACACTCTTAGTTTGGCCATTGCTGCCACTTCATGGTATTCCTATTATAAATACCATGTCCCATAACCCCCATATCCATTAAGAATGGTCCCATAGCACATGTGGGGATCCTACATAAAAACCCATATGTTCCTGTTACTCACATGGGAAAATAAAATAGTGGAGCTATGGAGCACATGGAGTTCTTGAAAAGATATGTCGTTTGGCATTTGCCTCTCAGTGCTCCATGAGTGTGAGTGGAACGTACAGTCGCCCACAAATTAATGCAGGACACGCAAATGCAGTGCAGCTGCTGTTGCTGCATGTCAAAGCAAATCTTTGCAACCATAGTGATGCCTAGAGGCATGGCTTTGTGTCATCTGCTACACTGAGCACGTTGATGGAAATGCTTACTGGAGTCAATGACGCAGGTTTGGCAGTGTACTGGGCTTGAAGCGGTGAAACTGCCATCTGTCCGCATACAGCATCCTAACTCAAAGTTGGCTTGCCACAGTAGCGATATGCTACTGCAGGAAAAATTCACTTCACCGCACTAAGATGCAGGCTTGGCAGGTCCAAATAAAGTAGCAGATGAGATGAAACGACGACTGTAGGTGTCACTGTACAGATTTGATTCAATGTGTGGCATCTGCAGCTGCACTGGTGCTCCGTGGAGCGCAGCCACACTTTCGCTTGCCCCTCAATATTTTGTGGGTGGTTGTACCTGGTGCTAATGAAATGCCGAGATTGGCGGATGACACAAAGTTGTGGAAAAGTGTCTGAGCAATGTGCAGACACTTCATTAAGAAAAATCGAAACTATGCCACAGAACTACTGCTTCCATCATATAGAAGGCCAGCTATTTAATGAGCAGTAAATTGGGAGACAGGGATGTACAAGGTTGCAAGGCAGCACTCGAGGAGCGTGTTTTTTGAACACTGCCTGTTGTTTCTATTGTCTTCTGTCCTCTTCTCCCTTGTACACCACTAGCTGCTGATGGTGGATCGCAAGCTGGCTGAGGTGCATCAAGTACTGAGTCAGGCAGGGCAGCTAGTGGAAGCATGGCAGGGCTCCACCCAGCACAAGGAAGCGCTCAAGGTGTTCTTCCTTGTCCTACAAGTCTGCCATTACCTTTCTGCGGGGCAGGTTTGTGACCTTTTGACCTTCTGTCCTAACTTTTGACCTTTTGCGCTAACATATGGGGCAGAAATTTGGAGGTTGACAAAGAAGCTCAAGAACAAGTTAAGGACCGTGCAAAGAGGGACGGAGCAAAAAATGTTAGGCGTAACTTTAAGAGACAGGAAGAGAGTGGTGTGGATCAGAGAGCAAACGGGGAGCCATCTGCTGGTAGACATCTGCTGGACTATTAGAGTTACATAATCGGTGCCAAGGAAAGGGAAGTACAGTCGAGGATGGCAGAAAATTAGGTGGGGTGATGAAATTTGAAAATTTGCAGGCGCAAGTTGGAATCAACTAGCGCAAGGCAGGGGTAATTGGAGATTGCAGGTAGAGGCTTTCATCCTGCAGTGGACATAAAAATTGGCGGCTGCTGATGATGAATAGTGAATATAATAGTTGTTATTGTTGGCAGGTGAAGAGTGTGAAACCTTGCCTGAAGCAGCTTCAGCAGGGAATCCAAACCATCACATCGTTGCACTCAGATGAGGAGACTGTCCCATCAAATCCTGGAGATATGTTTCATTGGATGCCCAAGGAGCATATGTGTGTCCTGGTCTACTTGGTTAGTGCTGTTTCTATCCCACTGGTGCTTTCGCTTTGTAGGAAGCACTCTTAGAATGAGAGAGAGTACTAAACTTAATGCATGCACATTGCAATGTGCAAATTGTTGTACTTATTAAGCGTTACTCTCCAGATTACTTAGATCCAGATGAGCTCCAATTTATTAGTGACTAACTTTGGCTGTTGTAGCATGAACATTCTGCTATAAGATGTTGATTTTGGTGCACAAGCACTAATTTATAGAATTCATTTGTTAGGTTTGTTAAAAATGCTATCTCAAGGCAGCATCAGTTGAAATATGACTGCAGTGTAGGTTAAGTGACAGAGGAAAGCATGTTGAGGGGTTCTACGAGACCTCTGAGGAGTGCACACTCATGAGCGTATAGTCGGAAGCTAGTGCCCAACCATTTGCCCGCATTATTCATGGTGTATTGACAGTACACCAGAACTATCTAACGATCTTGGAACTACAAATGGTAAGATGACAGCTGTTGTTGAGGCTGTAACATTTCTTACCAGAGGGTGGAGGGCAGGAGGTTACGTTTAGAGTAATTCATTGGGCTGATCGAGAGGGTGGAGGGGGTCTGGGGCTGGACCTGCTTAAGGTTAAAGCTTGCAGGAGCTCAGCAAACTTGTGCTGCAAGCTTGTCTGAAGGGTTAACAACCTCTAAAGGCTAAACCCCATGAGTGCAATTTTGTGCGCGACAGCGATGAGCGATGGCTTCGCGCAACGGATTGGGCCGTCGCGTGAATAGATTGCTCAGTCTTGTCACGGGATCACTCGGTTCTGCAAATCTAGAATTCGTCGCTCATCGCCCGGAAGTGCTATGAGCGACTAGCCAATAGCGCGAAGCCGGAACGGGATGTACATAACTCAAGTACTTCTGATTGTCGCACAGAATGAGCTAACCACTGAATTGTTATAGGTGCAAGAATAAAAACCTACTGCAAGACTTTCAGAAATATTTTATGCTGCTTTTTACAGTAAAAAACATCAACTTAAGTTAATAAAGCACGCGTCACGCTAGTTTCAGTGCCTATATTGCTGCCCTCATACCAGCAACATTGGGGAGACGTCGCTCGAAGTCATCGCTCGCATGGGGTACAACTTGTATTCGACGAGCGAACGCGACAGCCATATCCATCGCGTCGCTATCGCATGCAAGATCGCTTGCATGGGGTTTATACTTAAGTCTTGTAGCTGTGGGTCCTGGGCATGCTGTAGTTTAGGGCTGGTATGCTCACTTGGTTGCGACTTTCTCCACATTAGCTACTTCTTTAGGTGCACTACTATAAATCAATGTAGTGTCCATTCATGTTAACCTTTGGTGGTGTTCTGTGCTCAGAACAGCCGTGGGAAACCTTTCCAGTGGCATAAATGCGTTTTCGTTTTAGACAAACGAGGCTTTTTCTGGACACGCATGTGCCATGTTGAACTCAAAGAGCTTAGTGAATATTTTCTTGCACAAACTTTTGAAATAGTTGAAGCAATTAGTTGACCTGTATTATTTATTATTGTGCCTTTCATTTTTTATTTTGTTTGTTTATGTTACCATTTCATGATGAATGATGGTTCTCTCTTTCCAGGTGACAGTGCTACATTCCATGCAGGCTGGCTACATGGACAAAGCACACAAGTACACTGATAAGGCTCTTATGCAAATTGAGAAGCTTAAAAGTGGGTGCAAGTCATCACATATGTTACTTGGGAAGGTGCAGCAGTATTTGTACGAGGGCAAATCAGAAAGCCTTTGCCCCCTATTTTTTATTAGCCAAAATAAGATACATAAAGGTAATTACAAATATATGTACTATTCTACGTGCCTTGCACTCTTTTCCCACATTGTCCCCACACCAGTCCTCACACGCGGCCTCTCCAAATGCTCATTGTCATGCAAGTCCTCACGGCCTTTTGTGAACTCGCAACACCACCACCTCACACTTCTCAAAGTGAGACACCTTTCCCGATACATGGGCTGCACTTCCCTGTAGATTTCAATGGGCGTTCGTCCCTTGCTCCATAGAAAACGAATCATGCTTTGTTGCTCGTACACCTTGAACATGTGAAGCACAATCGCCATCTTCAACAACTGACAGCAGTGCTATGCCGCGGAGCTACCGGTAGATAAGGCCTAGCCAGTCCAAGAAAGGTCCACCGCTGGGAATGGATACGTTGACTTCACATTTACAGCCATAATTTGGCTAAAAAAATAGGGCCAAAGACTTTCTGATTCGCCCTCGTACCATTGTTTGCACCAGTGTTTACGTGTCATGTTTACTTGCATTCCTGATGCCTTAAAAATGTCCCATCTCAGTGCCTTTAACCTGCTGCCTATGACATTATTTTTGGGAAGTTGTTTCTCGAAGCTTGAATTTTTCTTGACCATTTGAAGAATCCAGTAGGCTAAAGAGAAACCAGGAGCTGTATCTTGTAAGAAAAAGATTCTTTTTTTTTTCTCATTCTATGTATTTTTATATCATCCATCCTGCTGAGTAGTTGTAACCAGGGCCATGACTTTGTGTGAGCCACTGACAAAGAGCAGGAAGAATGAAAAATGATAATTGTTGCAAAATAAGACCTCAGGAACTATTTCTTATGACTATGCATTTTACATTTAAATTTCAGAGCTACTTCTCCTGTTCTTGTAAGGATGAGAAAGCTTTGTATTGATCTGCTGTGGCAGCTTAGTGGTTATGGTATTGCGCTGCTAAACACAAGGTCGCGGGATGGAGTCCCAGCTGCGGCGGCGGCATTTCAATAGGGGCGAAATGCAAAAACGCCTATGTCCCATGCATTGGGGGCACGTTAAAGATCCCCTGGTGGTCAGAATTAGTCCGGAGACCCCCATTATGGCATGCCTCATAATCAAATCTTGGTTTGGCGTGTAAAACCCCAGAATTAATTCAATGCTTTGTATTGATACACAGCACATAACAAGAGTATATTGAGCATCCTTGGAATGCAAAAGCTATAATTTCTTACTATATCAGATTTCGAAACATGAGCTTTTCTACTTTGTATGTGATTATTTTCTATTAGGAAGAGGATTACTCGTGTTGATTTACATTGATTATATTCTTTTCTTTCTTTTTGGGTATATATAATATCTCATACTAGGTATCAACTAGAATAAGTTGGCTCCTTGCAGCTGCTTTCCGACTTATTTTTTCTTCCTCCAAGTCCAGTTGGATTTTGTAGTTTGCAGGAAATGGCTGTCACGGGGACTAGCACATAGTAAGAATGATGTCATTGCCATGTTTACTTGCAAGATTTACTCCAGATTTCCTTTGGCCAGATTTCCTGTTCTTCATGCTTTTTTCTTTTTTTTGGCTGCAGTTGCCTTTCGTGAAGAAAAAATAAAGCTGGATCTTGAAACTCTCCTAACTGTTCTTTGGGATAGAAAATGGACTTTTGTTTATACAACAGGAAACTTGAGCTCACTTTCAGCAGAAGGTGCTTGGCAAATGCATGTAGTACTGAGCCTGCTCATGTGTGCTAACTAGGTAATGGGCTAAAGTGAGCAGTCATTCTTAGATTAATATGCTGTCATAAGGGGAAGGCTCTATGCATTGTGCCTTTTATGTGCAGATTGCCATTTTGACTATTCATTTGTACATTTCTTACCGTGCCTAGTTGTCGACAGCAACCCAATCCTGCACTCATTCCAATTGCTGCTCCTGGAACATATTGCCATGTGTCGCTTGGTCATGGGCAATAAGACTCTCGCGATACAAGAGGTGCGGCTTTTTCTCTTTCTTCTCAGTCACTACATATACATTGCATAGCTCTTAAGTCTTGCACTTCAAGTGTCATCTATTGTATCTTATAGTAGTCTTGAGCCCTATTAACTTTCTACTCCGTTTTTTTTAGTTTTCTGTGCTGGGCTATCTATATTATACTAAAACTTAGACTTCCCAGAATTTTTGTGCCTTAGAGACAGAAATCTCTGAGGTAGCCCTGCATAGTTGCCCAGTAAACCATTTGAACTCAGTGTTCGCAAATTTAATTGCACGGAAGTGAAAATGGAAACAAAAGGTGCAATGGGATGGTGAAACGGATGGTGAAATAGTCAGTGTCATTTTGGCACCGAAGGAAGCATAGCCGTCTGTAGAACCACTCACAGAGCATTATACCCTATCATGCAATGGTCACTGGATGCCGCCGGTGCCCATATGAACAGCGCTGTCGGTGGTGAGGCAGCCCAAGCTGGAATGCTGCGTCAGCAGTGAAGTACGGCTGGCTGCTGACAGTGTTTCTGGTGCATGCCAGCATCTTTCGATGCCTCAGAAACTGTAAGCAGCCTAGGTAGCTGACAAAATGGCTATCCTGGATAACGGGACACTTTTGCACACACAAAAAAAAGAAAAATGTGTTTACAGAGTTGTGATTGGTTGAAGAGCAAAGCAGAAGTGCCATTATTTGTCAAATGTTTCACAAAGGGAGCTGACTGCTCCATGTTACATTGTCAAGCTCTGCATGAGCTCATATCAGCATCACTTGCTGTTTGTTCATTCGTGCAATGTAATGTACTTGATGTCAGATAAGGAAATGCCTGCAGCTGTACAAAACAAGGAGCATAGCAACGGGAGGTGCACCTTCAGCAAACAGCCTTAAGCTCCTATGGCAGTTGTTATATAATGATGTGGCAGAACTTTCATCAGTGTACCTGGAGATGTGTTCCTTTACAGAAATTTTCATGCCACTCATGAGGTGCTGTGCAAAGCTGTGCACCCACAAAGCTGTATGGCATGAGGAGAGTTATTTGTGCCTGTTTTCACACTTCACACAACTATGGCGGGCAGGGGACATTGCACGAACTCCCTTCCACACTTTCCCCCCTCCCTCCTTGCCAGCTTAGTCACTCTCTCAGTGGACTAGGAACTTTTGAAAAGAATAGTGCCACCTGCAGGTTTAGTGAGGATGAGCACGAGCATGCAAATTAAAGCAACATTCACTTATTTGCAGCACTGTTTACAAGTCATAATTACAGAAAGTACTGCAATATAGGTTTCCTTAGGTGGGGCCTTGGAACCCAGTGAATTGCAAGATTTCATAAGTCACGCACTTGCGTGTTTACTCACACCTCAAAGCGGTGCTTGTTCTCTTGTGTTGAAAGCACTGTGCTGTTCTCTAGTTTAGTGCTTTGCTTGTGAAGCTTGGAGTCCTGTCTTTTTTTCTACACAATGGCATGCTTTTTGTATAATTCGCTGTAAGTACCACTTGAAGCAGTGACAGCTTTTCTACTGAATATTTACCAGTTGGGATTTGAAAAAATAATATTTGGGTACTTGCAGCTCGCAAACACTTGTCAATATTTTTTATCACTGCTTATTCTATTTCACTGGGCATGAGAAAGTGTTTTTTTTTTTTTGCACATCGGCTCTTTGTAGAACTGTAAGCTGAAATAATTTATTTGCGTTTCAATGTCACGTACAGGCATCGCAGGCACTGCAGATATGTCGTCAAGAGCCCCGTCTGTTTGCCCGTCACAAACCTCAGCTGCATACACTTCTGGTGAGAAATTTTCAAGGCTGTTTATTTTAAACTTCCTGTTCTAATAATGTAAGAAGGACAAAGGAGAAGTCCATAAATCGGTTACAGTTGAATGACACCTATGCTTGTGCTATCACAGATAGCTTTGTGTGTCTTATGTGTGTGTATCATACAATATACAAGGGCAACTTTGTTTCAAGGTCCGATCAATCGTGCAGTGAAAACCACAGTGAAAATCAAAACTGTTTTATTTGGTATATTTAGATACACTTTCTAGCTACTTCTCCTTATAGTCGCTGCTCTGATTGAGACATTTGTCATATTGTACCAACTTTCCTACACCCTCGTCATAGAAGGCTGTGCTTTCACCCAATTCTGTATGCTGGTCTGCAGCTCATTTTCTGAGTCAAACTGTTGTCCTCCTAGCCAGCATTTGATGTGAGCAAAGAGATGGTAATCAGAGGGAACCTAGTCCAGTCTGTATGGTGGGTGATCAAACACTTCCCATTGAAAACGCTGCAGGAGCGTCTTGCTGTGCAGCTGCACATTGTCATGAAGGACAATGCCTGATCATGACATTCCTCTTCACTTGTTCTGTATTGCCTTTCGTAGACATTCAAGAGTCACGCTGTATGAGGCTGCAGTGATGGTCGTGTCACGTTCCATGAATTCCGCCACGAGAACACTATTGCCGTCCCAGAACACAGTGTCCATACACTTTCTGCTGGAGAAGGTTCGCTTGAACTTCTTTGCTTTCGAGGAATCGGAATGCATTCACTGTTTGGATTCCTCTTTTGTTTCTTCAGTTCCAAAACAAACCCATGTCTAGTCCCCTGTGATGATTTTTTTCAAAAAGTCTTATCCTTCATCAGGGTAGTGCTGGAGAAATGTGAAGGATGCGCCCATTCGCTGTGTTATGTTCGGTGAGCATCTTGGGAACCCACTTCATGCAGAGTTTGCAGTACTGGAGTCTCTCTCTCGCGATGGTATCTGACTGTGAAATTTCAGGGAACAAATCATTCAACATAGAAATTGTGAGCCGACGATTTTCTCGAATTGGCTGATTCACTCGCTGAACAAGATCATAGGCTGACACTCGCTTCCTTCCCTGCCCACCTGCATCATGAATGCCTGGGTGTCCTGCTTCAAAGTTCCTGCACCATTGCCACACTTTGCTGTCACCTATGAAAGTTGTACTGTACACATTACTCATTCATCTGTGTATTTTAACTGCATTGCACCCCTTAGCGTGCAGAAATCGAGTGGAAGCACACACACACTCACACTTAGTGAGAGACTATTGTTTGAGGCATGTTTACGTGCTCACTGCACACTCAGGATTGACAACTGCAACCACATGCAATTGATAGGCATACTAGAGACACTGCGCAACTCATTTGCACACAGTGTCATCTGCACACAGTGAGGTTCTTATTTCGTGACTGATCAGACCTTGAAAAAAAAAAAAAGCCCTAGCTTTTTATGAAGGCAGTGCCAATAGTAAAGGTTATACACATTTATAGTTAGCTGAGAAAGGGACTGAATATTGTAATATTTGTATCTTGGGGCAAAAACCTTAACACACGAGGATACCATAAGTTGGAGTTTACCAGAAGTGTTTTCTGGCAGTAGTAATAAGAATACAGTCAAACCTCGATATAACGAACATAAACATAATGGAAGGAATAATTGTTGGGCTAGTTGGTTTTGCATAGCTGAACAAGTAAATTAGTGAACAGGCACAGACACAGGAAAGGGAGGCAAAGACAAGTGCTTGTCTTTGCCTCCCTTTCTTGTATCTGTGCCCGTTATTGGGCTAATTTGCCTGTTCAGATAAACATAATTAATTATCAGATATAATGAAGTACATATTAAGTTTGGTTAGTCATGCTTTATTTCAATGCAGTAGTATTGTCCTGCTTTAAAGGGGCCCTGAAACTTGCTTATAAAATCTAATCATAGAATGACCTCACCATTAAAGGATGTTGCCTCACGAATCCTCTGCGGCAGAACTTTTTCTAATACTTCAATTATATGTAGAGTTACACATTACACAGTTATACATTTGTCTCCTCTAGCACTCTGGAAGCTACACAGGCCCCGCTCAAAAGTATTGTGGTTTTTTTTTTCTTTCTTTTTTTCGCCCCTTTATGATGCTACTTCTGGTTCATTTGTGTGGCGCTCTCTCAATGCAGAGATGGGCACTTGGGTGCCTGTAGCTTTGTCACTTACAGAGAGCAATTAGTGTCTGTGGCTGTCTGATCGTCTTGCTGATGAGAGGGCTCATGGTGACACCCCATGACGGCCGCGGTATCAACACACAACTAGTTTGTGCAGACTCGAAGTGCGAGGATGAAATACAGTGAAACCTCGATATAACGAACTTCAATATAACGAAATTCTCAATATAATGAAGCATAGTAGAACCTCGTTGATATGAACCTTTTCCCAGCGCCAATGTTGGCAATAGAGAGCACAAAAGATGACCCAACAGAGTTGAGCTAATTTTTTACGGGTTCATATATTTCCAGAACATGTGATTTTTCGGCACCAACATTCAGTACGTTGCCAAACTGCAATCGTATGGTACGGTTTCCGGCCGCTAGATCCCTTGTAAACAAGAAACTCCGCGAGGCGCACATGCTCAAGAATAGTATATAGCTGCACGTCTCATGTGAAAACGCCGGCGCACGCTCAGTTTCTCATTTCGGTACCAGCAAATCTTCTCCGGGGTCGTCGCACGCGGCATTCACAGCTATCACCACCAATCCTATTGCAATAAACATCTTCGCCTATCTATTTCACAGCGCATGGTGCTGTAGGAAACGTAATGCACGCATTTAATAGGCAATAACCGAAGCGTGCTGCCATTCTCTGCTGCACACTGCGATTGTATATGTTTTCCAGCCGCTAGATCCCATGTAAACAAGGGTCCCTTTAACAAAACCAAGAATGCAGGATTTCACATGGTATCGGTGACAGCGAAACAAGTGTTTGCTTTTGCATCACTTGAAATACATATTGTGGTAGCAAAACTGCCATATACGATCGCCGACCAATTTTTCAAGCACCTGATTATTTGGGCTTATGCAATTATTCGGACTTCCCTGTGACGCTGCCACATACCCCTATAACCAACTGCATAACAGCAACATAAATTTTGAATGCTGCATTGTGTCGCTCAATTACTCATTTATTCACACATTTGATGCTTCAAACATAGTGGCCGTGAACACAGTTTCCTCTACGTTCACTTCGCAATGCATCTTCAGTTGCGGACTTCATGGAACAGCGCTAGTTAGGCCTAGTGGCCTAGGTAACGAAAATTTGCTGACGGCCTGCGAAGCGGCTAACGACAAGTTGTAGCACGATAGTTGTCGGTATGGTCATACTTGTAGACTTCATCAATAATCAAGAGCAAGCTTAGGGACTAGACTGATGGCAGTAGTAGCGGAGTTCGGGACTGTAGGCGGTTGCCCTCTGTTGTTCGACAAATTATCTTTCAACTATGCACCAAGAGCAACTTAAATGACACGTTTTGGAAGTGCCTGCTGTGTGTTTGCCAATGGCTTGATTTGGCAGCAGCTGGCAAGTTCATGTGCTAATCTCATGCGATCATCTAATCTCATGCGATCACATGCATGCATACCTGCCAACTCTCCTGATTTATCCGCGAGATTCCCAAATTCTAACCAATCCTCTCAATTGTGTGAACATAGCCATAAAGCTCCCAAAAAGCTGCCCCAAACCTGCTGAGAAAAAACAAAATGCAGCGTCATCCAGCGCAGCCACATTATAATTGCCATTATGCACTAGGCAGCTAGCTGAATTCAGAACTTAATACAAGCCATCTGTGTGTCGGCAGTGTAGGCCAAACTGAGTTCACCTCAGAGCGAGACATGGGTTGAGGAGTGCGCTTGAGACAAAGGTCTAATGCAGCAGTATTATGCAGTGAAGCAAATTAAGAATGGAAAATGGCCACTTTAATGGGACATAGTACCTGTTCCTTAACCCTTTGAGGGTAGATTTTTTTCGCCATATGTCACCGCCCAGGGTCGATAATTTTTATTGCAGATTCTAATTCTTCTGAGGAACCCATTGTGGAAAGAAAAAAATTACCTAAATTTTTCTAGGGTGACCGTAAAGTGAGAAAAAATATTTTGTTTTGGTATATGTGCTGTTCATTGATGAATAACAACAATAAAAAAAGGAAATAAACTTATAAGAATAAAAACTTTGATGCATTGTTGTACACATAGTTCAAGGCTTTGGAAATGTGCACATGAGGATATTTCACAACTCTCAAATGTTCCTGCTCTTACACTAATATTTACGTCCATAATGTAATCAAACTGTGTAGGTGAGCGCACTCAAGAAAACTGTGTGGTTCTGTGCCGTCAAAAAAGCAAGACGTGTGACAAACTTCTGCTAATCTTCATCTTATCGTCAACCAGAGGCAATTAGGTCTCACGCGTGTCCAAAAAAGAAAAAAAGAAAAGGAAACACATGCACAGCGGCATCCTTCCTATGCGAATCCCTGTGAGCACTAAACGAGCGAGAAACCGGCGTTTGCCCCCTTTGAGCTATTAGCAACAAGATAGCCATGAGTTTTGCGAGCGCAAGAAGCCAAAACCACCCGTGGAACAAAACCCAAACTGCCGCCCGCCCGCCTGCGCGCCAACGCGCGAGCGTTAGTATACAGACGCGCCGGAGCAAACTAGCTCTAAAACAAACCTTGCAACAAAAACCGAGAGAGGAAGGCGTGAGAAAAAAATTTCCCTGTATTCCCACATAGTCGCAGCACATGCCAGAAAAGAAAAAGTTAGGAATTAGGTGCACTTTTTAAAGATACAGACGGCGCCGTGTATTTACGTCATTGACCCTCAAAGGGTTAATTATACATGCGCGCACGCACGTATCGTCTCCTGTGACAGTATGAGCACTGACAGGTCTAATAACTGTACTAGCTACCATTCAGAGCTGTTTCCGATGTTGCTGTGACCCAGGAAACACGCACACAATTAACCCCACCCACTTCCCCCTTCCTTTCTTCATCTTGGCCAATTTCCCCAGGTCGACAGGTATGTGTATGGAATATATAGTTGTTCCCATGCCACGCATTGGCATGGCAAGCTGGACAGAGGTCATTGAAATGCACAGGAGGCCATTTGATGGCTCGTTGGAGGCATCACGCTTAAGTTTATTTTACATACTATAGATCGCAGTTTCTTTTGTCGAAATGAGCGTGTATGCTTATAAAAGATATACTGGATATCACGCAGGTATTTTTATGTCGGATGCAACTTTGTTATGGTTAGGTTATAATTACTTTTGTCATAACGATTAGGTCATAATGACATAATGGTTAAGTCTGACAGTATAGAAGAAATACCTTGTATCCATGTTCAACTCTTTTGTTACTGTGAGAAAATGGTTGATTTTTATAGGTCTCAGTAAAAACATGTTTGCCACTTACCAAATAATATTCTAGCATACATTGCAGCATAACAAATGCTCTTTACAAAAATGTATGTTGCAAAACACAATCACTTATTAGGTAACACATAAAAATTCTAGGAAGTGCCATTCTTGTGGCCAGTTAATGAAAACAATAAAAGAAACATGATGTCTACAAAAACATTAACATCAAAGGAAATTCAGAATATACATTTCAAAGATAAGTAATCCAGGAATAGTGTCTGAAAATTGAAATGCTCAGTACACCACCGTTCTTTGGATACAGTAAAGAAACCAAGGCCAGGAACTGCTTCATCACTTATGCCATGCATGAAGCAGTTCCTAGTTTTTGCAAAGCATAGGTGCACTCTGTACTTTCCGCACAAAACATCTGTTCTTTGTTCAACTTCATGGTCTTCGTAACACATTTCGTAGTGGTTTTTCTTTTTTCTTTTTTGCATCTTCTGAGGATGGTCTGATGAAAAGTATAATGAACATCAGCAGTTTGTTTGCAGTCACCTCTTTCCAGGATTGATCTCTCTCAGCGCAGCTGGGCAGCTCCATAATTGTGCATCCAATCACATTTCTTTGCATTTTTGAAGATGATCTTTATCACCTCCGCAGTGAAGAAGAGCACAAAGTAATCCCACACCGTTGTAAACTGTCTTGTGCTTCTCCGTAATGCTGGGCCGAGATGCGCTCCGGGTGGTGTTCTTGGTGTGAAAGGAAGCTTCTTTGTAGCCAATGGCAGCACATCATGACTAAATGAAATATGTACGCTGGAGATCAGTAGAGCTCTCAGGTCATGCAAAAAGGTCGGTAGATAAGTCTGCACAAGGAACGAAACCACTCGAGGCTGTAAACGAGACTCGCCGGTAAACAGCTGACTGTTCCAGGTTGACTCAAAACATTGTCGCCGTCAGAGCTTGAATCTGGTTTGCTGTCATCTTCGGACTCATAGCATGAGTACTCATCACTGAAACATAGTTCCAAGCGGGACACTTTTCGCACGAGGCAGCCGTGGGGACAACGCCAGGGGAGCGACTTTTGATACACATAGTAACATCGGCAGTGCACCTCGCCAGGATGTTACAAGAAAAGCGAAACAGAAACTTTTGGAAGCCGGCTGAATATGCCAGATCAACATGTTAGACATGCGGCAGACCTTCAGAAATGCACTTTGCTGGAATAAAAATATCTGGACTTCGAACCAAAGCTCACTAGTCAACAGCTGGCATAATTTTTGGGTAATTATCACCGCTTGGCACTGTCAGATGGCAAAGCCGGCGACATAAATTAATCCTTAACTTACTGGGAGTTTCTTGATCACTAAAATTTGATGTCAGCGTGGCGTAACCATGAACGCCATGCTTTTTTCTCAAGTGTGGCAGAAGGTGAAAGCCACACCCTTTTTCCCTGCAACACACGCACATTAGTTCACAGGAAGGTTTGTCAAAAATAACATCGCCACAGTGGGAAAATTGAAACGTATTCTAAAGGTGCTGTGTTTCAAATAACCACTGGGTGGTGTTATAAGTGCCTAAGAAATGGTTCCAACATGTCGAAATCGGTGATTTAAAACATGGATCTCTGGTGATTGACCTGAATAGATGTAGTAACGAAAGAGCTAATAAAGGAGTGAAATAAAGAACTACAGAGTGCAAAATTATAAAACCACTGATTTTGTTACCATAACACAGTCGAAATGATTAATACTGGCTTCAAGTTTAATTGGAACAATAAGCTACAAACTGAGCACAGTTGGGTATATACAGTTCATCCTTAAAATAATGAAGTCAGCAAAATTGGCACTTTACTTTGTTACATTAGAATTTCGCTTTACTGAATTTCATCCTTTTATGTAAAGTACAGCCATCGACCGATTCTTTTTTGCATGCAAGGGGTCAAGCAAAATGTCTGAATAATTGGGGAGTCCGAAGAAACAAGTTAAAAAAATCGAGGACACCTAAGGACTCCTTACAAGTTGTGTATGTGAAAGTATTAATGTCCAATTATGCCACTGAGCACACCTTCGAGGCGCTAGGCCAACTTATAGATAGCACAAGGCTGGTGCAACTTGATCCCTGATGTCATGCTACCTTGCCCGACTGCCGTAGAATTTAAAGAGGATGCTCCGGGGTAAGCCATGGTAATTTTGACATCACCGCTTTTGTCACGCCGGACTTGGCAATGGAAATTTCGGCCCAAGTAGAATGACGTGATAAAGCACAGTGCACAGACCTGATATCTAAGAGGCATTGGCTTGGTGCGCTTTGATTTGGCCTTACTGAGGCGCAGTTAAAACGCAGGCGAGAGCGTGCACAGACAAGCAGTGCACAGATAACACAAGCTTCAGACGGCGAGAGCGACGGTGACGTGGTGTTGCGGTGATGCCCACTCCTTTCACGCAACACCTGGCATGCTATCACGACAGCAGGTGTGCCCTTTCACCCGCTCTGCTCCGTAAAGGCGCACTCATGACATGGCGTTGCAGCCAGTGGGAATTTAGGTGCCATTTTTCGCTTGTTCGGATGATGCCGGCTTTTACACTCAATGGGCCATTTGATGCTTTCACATCAAAAAAGAATAAATTTTGTTGAACTTGATAGCCGACGGCCACTTTTAAAATATATGTGAAGCTTGCACATGCATTCCACTGCCGTGGCTTTCCAGCACGACCTCGGGTGTCGCCTAGAGTGGTACGACAGAATGTTATGCTCACCGAACCAAACCGCTCCTTTACACACAGAGTGGCAGGAAAGCAGCGTCAGACAGTTGGCCTATGCCGGGAGGAAAAAAAAAAAAATCTCTTTAACGTATTGTTGAAGCAAGGCAGTAACTGAAATTCTGGCAACTTTGTTCATGGCTGCCACATTTTCTTTTTTGTGACGTTATGTCTGAAATATCAAGCAAGATCTGGTACGGCACTGGAAAAGTTCAGTCGCTGTTATGCATTGGTTCTCCAGAAGTCATATATAAGTCAAGTTTATCACAGGACACCTACATGGTTTTATGGAGTAGGCTAGCTTCATAAAGCTATGTTAGGGTTTTGTGATGTGGGTGCTCTGGGTGCCACAGGTAAGTGCTTGCAGCTACGGTCGGCTACTTATATCCAATACTTGTTGCAGTAGCAGTGTACTCACTTGAAACACATCTATTTGTGGTAAAAGTCTCTGTTAGTTCCGGAAAGTTGAGGATAGCTACTTTTGACTTCAAGATCATGGAGAGCAAGCTTTGTGGTATCCTGAAACAAGTGGCTACATATATTTTCTTGCCAATCAAGATCGCTTACAATATACTAGCCTTGTCCTCAAACGACAGCCCGTTGTGAATAGTACTACCACCTCTGCTGCTACTCATGCTTGTCACTTGCTACACGGTGACAACAAAAACACCAAATTGAGTGCTCACACAAAGCACTTGCAGAATGCGGAACTATGCGCTAAGCTTTGCAAAGTGTGCAATGATGATGATGCGCCAATACATGTGCCCCCTAGTTCCTCTGATCGACATCACACTGGCCAGCTTATGGTTTCTCAGATCTCGCAGTGCATCTTGCAGGCTGTGACCAGCTAAATTCACCACTGCCGCAGAAGACGCTGCTCTGCTTTGGCTACCACCCTCCACCATGCAGTGCACAACTTGAAAGGTGCACTCACAAACAACCACATGTATAATTCAACCACTCGACCACTGGCATCCACAGTAGCTTCAGTTTATTTATTGCCCCAGTCTTTCTTTATGGCTGCATTGAAGTTAAGTTATATAGAAATCTCGGATAAACACACCTCGTTACCTTGAGGTTAAAGTACCCAGTGTTTATGGACATCAAACTATAAAAGGTTCAATAGTACATCATTATATAGCAGATTTTGTTATTTTCAAGTTCTTTATATTGAGGTTTAACTGTACTGTATGCTTCTGTGATAAACAGATGCTTTGTTTGTGTGCTTGTGTGCACATATACATTGTGGGTTGTGTTGTTATAAGGCATGTACAGCTTAGTCATTACTCATTTTGGTTATCATACTATACTGCTTCTATAGCATTATGGTGCGATTTCTGTTCTGTACCTTTCATCATGTGTATTTTACGTAATACCAAAGAGTCTCTTCATGTGTTACTTGAAGACAAAGCATAGTGGACTTTATTAATTCCTGTTTGTTTCACGCCAACTTTTCTGCCACTCAGTAACAAAACCCAAGATTCTGAAGTTGTTGATGATTTCCAATGCATTGCAGTTTCTGCGTTGAAGGGAGTTTTACGAATGCACTTGCTGGTGAATACACTCTACAGCGAATGTCAGTAAACCTTTCCGTGTGACGACCTACAAATGGCACTAATGGCAAAGTGCACTCGCTTAAAGTGACACCAAATTTCCCTGTCTGACAGGGGTATAAGTCATGTAGATTGGAGCTGAGGTTTGCAAGTGAAGTGGATAGGATACCTTTGTTGTTTTTGATGCATGGTTTCTTTCATGCAGGGCTTGTATGCCATGTCCATGAACTGCATGGAGGCTGCTGAAGCTCAATTCAACACAGTCCTCAGGGTGAGTTTGAAGAGCAAGGCAGGGTTACTTGTTCACAAAATATAAAAATAAAATGGATTCACTGTGTTCGTGCACAGTTCCTGCTGTTCCTTCCTCCCTTTCTGAGTGAGAATTTTAGCATTGTTTACTCTGCCATGTCATTTCAGTTAAATGTTGGTTGTGCTTTTGCTTGACAAGTTTGTGGTGGTTTGCCTCATTTTGGAGCTTGACTGAATTAACTGGGTGTGCAGCCAGTACCTCCAAACTAATGAGGATTTGATACCATTGAATAATGAATAAACAACACAGAGTGCATTTGAATTATATTATTTTTTTACTATGTTTTACCTAAAGAGGGCTTACTGTGCTTGTACCTGTCGTTGCCCTGAGCCACATACTGTGGATTCATGCACAGAGCATGGCATCGCCTGAGCTACGGATCCTGGCTAGCCTGAACTTGGTCATTGTGTACCTGCGGTGCCACCGAGAGAAGGAACTTCAGGAGTTGCTTGTTCGGCTTAATCCGGAGACTCTACCATCAGCGTTAGTTTGCCAAGCTTTTTATTTTTCTACTCTATTGCTTATGCTTTTGTCTCAGCATTTGGAAATGGAATTTGTATTTTTGTTACATTCAGAAAGCAGGACACTAGTACCCATTCAGAAATGTGACCCTGCCTACTTTTAACTTACTGCAAGGTTTCCATTTTCACTCATATTGTGGGAAGCAGGAGTTTAGCTTTTAGGTCATTTGGAGATATTTGCATTGGAAATCCAGGCAGTTTCGATGCAGTCTGCTGTTAGGGCTGTAATTTATATTATAGCCGAACCTCGTTGTTATAAAGAAGTTGTGTTGGCTACGAAAATATCTTCATTATTTGGATATTTGTTATTAACATACATGCAGATATCGGAGAAAAAGAAAAAAAAAATTGTGATGAGGTCTTTGCAAAAGAATTGCAGTGGAATGCCTCCGATAAGCCAGCAAAGAGTGTCAAGTAGATATTAATGGCCCGTTGGCATCTTGCCGTGTTGGTAGAAGACACGGTGGCAACAATAAATTATGTACGTGCGCACAGAATCACCGCAAAGGTGCAGCCATGCAAGCGGTGTTATTGCATGAGGCCAACCAAGCCAAGCCGCCGCCGCTGCACTTCTCGCACCCAGAATGGACCGCACTTGAATCCATACTCTGCTACAACAGCCGTCAATCTAACCTGTGCATGTAATCTTATACTTGATCTCTGATAAGGTCTATGAGTGCGAACATATTTATGAAGAGCTTCCCATGACGGCCTGTCACAAGCCACTCTGCTGGCTGCACTGGTAAGGCCACTAGGCCTAAACAGCACCGCTTTGTCGGGATTTGGCAACCAAAGTCGTGATTTCGTACATGCTTGTCATATGGCAGCTGCGTTCATGGCCGCCAAGCGTACAGCATTGCACACGCAATTCATGCCAGAAACATTGCGCAGCATCCGAAATTTCAGATATTGCCATCATACATTGGTGCTTAGGGTAGGTCGCAGCACTGCAGGAAAGTCTGAATAATTGTGCAGGTCAGAAACATCAGGCATCTGGAAAGTCGACTGGCAACTGTACCAGAAATGTTTGCTAACGGAATATGTATATTGAGGCACGTGCAAACAAAAATTTCCTTCGCTATAACTGACACCGTGTTTGATCCCAAATGTTCAATTATGTTACAGCAAGACAATAACAATGGTATTAAAGTTAATAATGAATTCTATCTATGTTTGTTATACCGAGGTTCCATTGTATCTCCTGCCCCTAATGTCATGCTTGCTCTTATCCAGCAGCCTAAAAGCTCTCCATGATAGACATTTGTGAATGGCTTTCTTTATAGATGTGCCATAGTAGTTTTGTTGAATGGTTTTATGTTTTGCTATCGTTGCCACTCCTGTTCTATGAAGAGCTGTGAACCTCTACCAACAAAAAGCTTGGTTGCATTTTTAGTGTCTAGTTGTTTGACCTCTTGAGACAGCATTATATGTGAGAGTAGTTGTAGTTTGAGAGTAGTTACAGCTTTATTGTTATCGGCTATTTTCCTAACCAAGCTTTAACGTTGATGCAGATGCTTTTTGTGCTTGTTGATCAACAGGTCTCACAGTTTACGAGCAGCTGCCTATTATGTCCATGGATTCAATGCCTTCTTCCAAGCCCGCTACAATGATGCCAAGTGAGTATTCTAGTAGCCTTAAAATGGTGGTTTCAATTTTGACTTTTTAGATGTGCTTGTTTGCTTGTGTAACTGCCTGAAGAAGGGCCCTACTTTCTCTCTCTTTCTTTTTGTTTTGCAGTGAAGCTGTTATGCACAGTTCCACAGTGGTTTTCGTGCAGTGGTGTGCGATGGCGTGTTGAATATTAAATATAAATGTGACGCGACATGTGTAAGAGCCCTGTATTGCCTTGAAACTAATGGTCAATGATTATAAAATGAAGGGTAACTTGCATATATCTCTTTTGAATAGACAATGTGCATGCATGGTTTTTTAAACTGGTAAACCGTAATTATAGTTTCTCGCATCACTTTATACTGCCTCCACATTCGAGGTCAGCTAGGATTTTGTATGACTGTGGCGGTGAAAGCTGACGCTGTAGTGCTGCAACAATACAGCCTGCATAGGAGTTATTACTGAGAACAGCCAGCCACAACCGCAGACAGCCGTGCTCAAACACAGCATCAGTTTCTGCTGTGTTAGCTGACACTGGTGCTGCAGCGCAGCTTGCAAGGGAGTCGTCACCGAGAGCAGCCTCTCACAACTGTGCTCGAGCGCTGCTCTGCAAGGCTGTGAGCCAGCAAACAGACCCCTAGTACTTGTGAAGTATATTAGAACTCACCTAAAGAGCTTTGCTATCCTTGATGTATCTTTTGTCATGTTGGCATGCATCTGTGAAGGATCTTTAATGCAAAGCATTCTTGTCTGACTAAACACAGTTTTTGCCATGTATCAACTATCTGGCCTTTTTCGCGAAGCAGGAAGTAAGAAGCAGCCAATAAAAAAGAAACCATGGTTTCGATAGTCATTGCAGATGAGTTCTGCCCAAATCAAATTAAAAGCTTTGTGCCCCGAAAGAAAGTGCTTAGGACTGCATAATTAACATAACATCAATGTGCCACTTGAGATGCCGCTTTGCATCAAATGCCGGGCACCTTTGCTCTACATTTGAGGTTGTACTTGGTGATTGGTTGGAGTGCCAAGTGCATGGAGTGTGAGCTTATCGATCATGTCTGAGGTGTTTTGCAAGCGTCTCTTCGTTGGATGTGTCCTTTCGGTCGGTGTCGTATTAGCTGGAGCAAGAGATGCGGACAAGCTTCATGCTGGTTTAGCTGGTTTGGTTTCCCCTCGGCGTCTCAAGACACTATGCAATAAGAAAGCAGCATACTGCATCTTGGGCCGCTTTGTGCCACTAGATATGTGCTTCTCTTCAATGAACCTCTTTAATTAACACCAACTTGGGTCACTGGATATCACAAGAACATCAAATACCATGTGCTGCACTTTGCATCAATTTGCAACGCATTGCAAAAACATTAACCGTTTGCTGCAGAACAGTTATATGATTCATAAAAAACATTCACTACCAAATCGTGAATGTTTTGCATTACGTAGATATCAACTGGAGTTGAGTCTGCCTGATTTTTTTCTTTATTGTCTATGATGACCCAGGTGGAAAAAAAAGTGCTCATAAATGTAAAGCAAATGATGTGGTCTTTACAATTTGTTACAACTTCAGTGCCTTCAAGAAATGTGGTGAGGTCAATACTTGATGAATAAATTTTTTTTTTCATGGTGCGACTACACAACTGGCCAACCCTAGTGAAGTTGCAAAGCATTTTGCACAAGTCATGCCTCCAAGATTGGGCGGTGCACATGGAGTCCGGTTGTTGTGCTTGGTCACAGAAGCCGTGGAAGGGTCTTTGAGCGATTCAGGATGTACAAATACGCGATCCGCTGCAAGCAACTGTGTTGGATACTGCTTTGTAGCTTGACCCATAGCTCAAATCCAACGCGATGCAAACAATGCGTGCCATATATAGGTGCAACTGCACGTTTAAAATTGCAACCAAAGCAGCGCTAATAACCTGCTGTGGTAGCTTAATGGCTGTGGCGTTGTGCTCCTGAGCTCGAGGTCATGCATTCGGTTACGGTTGTGGCAGCCGCGATACGTTGAAAGCAAAATGAAAAAATGCCTGTGTGCTTAGATTTATAAGCATGGTAAAAAAAACCTCAGGTGGTCAAAATTACAGGCCATTTGCAACACAATTTTTGACCACATAAAAAGCCCAGTTTCAGATAATTTAGACTTAGTGCAGTCTTGTTGGAAAATTTTCCTCTTGAAATTTGAGTGGTTGCGTCACAAGATGCTAGCAAACATTGATGTTTTTGATACTGAAACTGAAAGCAATGCTGGCACTACCACTCGCAGGGAGTGACATACGACTTAGACTGTTGAGAACCAGCATTTATGTTGTCTGCTTCCCTTGCTTGTGCCATGCCTGTGTGTAAGCAAACAGGTCCGGCACGTCTGCTAGCCACAGAGTTACTATACTCTGCTAGCTGCTTCGTGCACTGTGCCAATGCCGTTCGCTTTATGCGCTATCCCCACACCGGTCGGCGTGTGTCCAGTGCACGCTGACCAGCAGCACGCTGACCTGCAGATGCATGCTGGCTTACAGCTGAAGTGAGCATGCCGAGTTTGCACCTTCGACAAACAACAAAGTGCTCGCTCACCGCACAGTTGTACCCTTTTGCTGCATCAACAACTCATTGCAGAGCTGTTGTGGGCCCTGTTTAACGTGCTGAACTAGACAGAGTGCAAAATTTTAGCCATCTTATCGTTGCCAGCATGATGTATCCAACTTCATTGGCTGCTGCCTGGCACGCTTGAACTGCCAGAGTATATCTGCGCCTTTAACTTTAGCTAGACAGAGTCGACCAAGCAGGCAACCACTGCCATCTGTAGTGAAGGATGAGAAGTAGATGAGGCTCAGCGCAAAGTGTGCGTAAGGTCACCCATTTCGCTCTGGTGGCAATGCATTCTGGCATAATTTACTGTCACATCTACACCATGGATGCCACATTGCATTCTCCTTGGTGACAAATGCAGCATACGGTTCCTACTGACAGTGTTTCTGGCAGTGTGTTGGAAAGGCTTTGGTTAGTCTGCTTCAATGCGTTCGATGCAGTGACATGCCAAATGTCTCGAAGATGGCGCACCACCGGAAATTATCACTTAAGAACATTGCCCCTGAATACTACTTACCTTTGCTTTTTGTGGGCCGTCACTGCTTATAGTACTTATAGTCATCCCGAGAGAGCATTTGGCAAGCAGATTTTGCATGGGCAAGTGAATGTGTTAAAATGTAGCCTGTGCAGCTTCGTCAAATGCAGTTTACATGCTTTGTGCACATTGGCTGGTCCACGTCACGCTTGCCTGCTGCGGTGTGGTGCATGTTTGCGCCCTGAAAGCTGGGACAGGAAAGACATGTCCTGGCTTCCTCTGCACAGCGTTGTGTACTGCATGGCCATTGCTCGTGTTTGAGTTTGTGTTTGCGCATCCAACCGCCATGCAACATGTCGGCATTCTTGCAATAGTTCAAATCACGTGTGTAACGAGAAAGCACGCCGACAGAGATGCCCATCAACTTGCAAATGTTGAGTGAGCGATGCGCCTAGGCACAACTGAGCGATCAGCAGTCATGTACAGTTCTGGGAGTTTCGCCATATCCGCATCACTGCTTCTCACCACCAGGTGCATGTTTCGTCTGCCTAGGCACTATGTAAAGGCTGTTAATAACAAAATCAGACAGTTACCAGCCTTGCATCCTTGCCAAAATTACATTTACAGAATGTACTATGCATATATAGCCAAGTGAAATAATCCAAGTGAAATTTCATTGCAGTAGGCCTGCAATCCACAGTCCTTCTTTAAGGCATGTCTCATTATTAGATTGTGGTTTTGGCACTTAAACCTCAGAATTAAATTAAATTAAAACCTCAGCAGCGCTCATCATCACAGTTGTATGACCCTATAACACATATTTGTATAGCCGACTGCACGAAAAACTGCAATGGGGAGCTTGATGTACCATGCTATGCAGGTGCTTGGAGATACGTTCAGGATGGTGAATTCTGAAGACCTGAATTGTCTCACCTCATGCTCACTGGCGATCCTGGGCTCGAAATGTGCACAGGAGCAGTAAATTGTTTACGTTGCATATGGCTTGAGCATTTACCCGTTTGATATTCTGCATTTTCGTTTTCTTGAAAAGTGCACCAGGCGATGCCACAGTGATGCTTTAGGCTGTTAAAAAACAAGACACAAATATCTTTTCGCGTGCACCATAAACTTAAACGGTGCGTGCGTTGATAGTTTAACTTTCTGCCCTTGGCACCAGCATTCATTTGTGGTATGCCTGCAGCAATGTTGTCGGCACATATGATGGAGACGCAAGATTCATTGACGTCTCGTAGTGAACGAAGTGCACGCTACAAATTTTTGAGCATGTTGTTGGCTTCCATTCAGATTCGTTAGGGCTGAAATGCAATTAAGCACGTTATAGACATGGTTTAGAGGCACGCATGTACAGGCGCTATGATGTCAATGAACTGTCACTTTGCGTGGAGCACACTGTGTATCCACCACTCTCGCTAGTCAGGGAGGCTTGGTCGCATTGAGAAACGGAAATAAAATAAGTTCTCGATGGACTGTTAAAATGGTTGTTTGAGCATCCAACAACGTACGAGACATTTGGAAGCTGTGACTTAAGCTTGCACACTGATTTGCTATGTGTCGGCTGCAGCAACATCAATGATAACCCCGAGCCGTGATGCTGCCGTCTTGCTGCACACTTCCCATACGTGGTGGCATACAAAGCCGAGGAGGAAGCTAGACACATAGCATAACTTTCAGCTACTTTACTCAAAGCCAATAACACCCATCATGTGAATACCTTTGGGTGAAGCTTGACAGACTCCAATGTTTTAAACTCCACCTATGCACAAGCTGTTGAAAATGAAGGTGAGTTGCTTGCATAGGAAAAGCAAGCTAGGAACACCAGATTTCCTTTGTGTGATGTGGTCCATGTGAAAGTAATAGACTGGAGCTGAAAACAACAACTGCCTGGCAGGTAGCTCTGGCTATGGCATTTCGCTGCTGAGCTCAAGGGCACAGGTTTGATCCTGGCCACATTGTACGCTTAAATTTAGATGCAAGTTAAAGAACTCCAGAATCCCCCAATTCGCCATGCCTCATAACCAGATTGTGGTTTTGGCATGCAAAACCACAGAATGGATTGATTAGCAGCACTCATCTTCACAGTTGTGTAACCCTATCTCTATTGCCCATTCACCTCTGTCAAACACTTAAATGGGGGTGCGTGATGTACCTTGCCACGCAGGCGCTACTTGCGAGAGACGCTCAAGATGGCGAATGCTGAAGACCTGAATCGTCTCACCTCCTGCTCACTGGTGCTCCTGGGGCACATCTTCTTCTCGCTGGGCAATAGTCGGGAGAGCATGAACATGGTCACTCCTGCCATGCAGCTGGCCAGCAAGATCCCAGATGTGCATGTTCAGCTCTGGGCATCTGCTCTCCTCAAGGGTGAGTCACTGAGGCAGTGCTCTCACTGACCTACTATGGTGTATTAATTTCGCCGGGTCCCTAAGCTGGCCCGAACCATGTTCGGTTTATAGGCGAGTTGCACAAGTGATAAGCCTCTGAAGCAGTAAAATTGGGGATATGTATCTTAAATCTCAAATATGAACTAGATGCTTTTGTTTTAATGCAAAGTATTCAGTTTGAAAATAATTTTTTCTTGCCCATGTTTTCTTGTGAGCACTTAAGATTTCCCTACATGGTGCTCTTTTCCACATCTCCTTAGCATTACTGAATAGTATTTTATCTTACTGTAGCACTATTACATGATTGTGCCTTGTTTGGCTTTTGTCTTAAAAGGGCCCTGAAATGTTTCTCTAAGTAATCACACAGTGGTGGGAATCCTGTGCCAATTGCACCATTTTGGTAGTCACGCAAATTGCTGTGCCAAATTGCGCTGAAAGTGGAAAAATGACGAATTGCATCATGCTGTGTCAAAACAACTTTGACTCTGGGATGTGTCAGTAAAAGGTCGCCGGTGCAGTGCAGGGCAATGTGTGGGATTTTAGTAGGGAAGAAATTTGGGCGTGTTGGTAGTTCAATCGTAAACTGCAATACATACAAACTGAATACAACCATAGCGCTCGTCCCGTGTTCCTGCTTTGTCCTTGTGTCATGTTTTGCGCTATGTATCCCAGTTTATAACCAATATGTGGGGTAGGCCTGTAATGTCTTGAAAAAGTAGCTTTCATATTCTGTCCACCGGTGGGCGCCAAAAGCTGCACCCAAAAGGCTGTGTCCAAAACCCGCCCTCTATGACAAGTTCCTGGTTCCTGCAGCCACTTTCGCTGCATTTAACCAACAAAAGCACAGCCTTTAAAATCTGCACTTTTATTCCAGAGGGTTCCACCCTATTGGATGTGGGTTTGGATACCACCGATTATGCACCTTGAATAAGACTGAAGATAGCGACATTTATTTTTATCTTGCTGCCGGAGCCGGTGAGTGAGGGCAGGCGAGGAGTTCCGGGGCTTATCCACGCCTTCCTGTTGGTAGAGCTGAGTCACTTAGTCAGGAGAGCACGTTGTTGGGCGAGTCGCGAGTTTGCGCCCGTCCATGTCCTTACTCGTCCGTGTCTTTTTTAGCGCAATTCCCTTCTTTAAGTATCACTTAGTCATGCTGGCACTGTTTTTGTGGAAAAAAGTGTGAGTGTCCATGCGCTGCTGGCTACGCAGTTTTTTCCCCCTCTTTTTTCTTTTTTTTTACATGTGCTGGCATTATGACAGTTCCTGTTGACTGCACTGTGCAACCTTGTAATTGCAGCAATCACAGTGATTAAAAATTTTGTTATCCCAGTGATCGGAGTGCTATAAAGTGCCATCGCCGTGATTTAAAAAAAAAAGTTGTACAAGCAGCGAGGCGACTTGGAAAAGATGCCAGCAGAGGAGAAATGTCATTGAGTTTAGCTTATTCATGTGGCATACACTGACTCATTCAATGTGAACTCCAGATGTCGTGGTGCAGCTAGTGAGTCTAGTGAGAAGTCATTCATGTACAGAACCTTGGTTTGAGCTTGTTGGTGCTGTTACATTACCTAGAAATGTTCTTGAATAAACGACTGTGGTGCTGTCAATTCTAGTTTCTTTACATCTTCTTTACACCTCCAGTCACTTCACCAGCACTTATTACAAAAATAGCATGAAGAATGCCTTTAGGTTGCTTTTCAGCACTACAGAATGCAAGGAAGCACTGCAGAAGCTGCAGAATGCAAGCCTTTATGATAGTTACCCCTGTTAATCATATTAATGCTTTAAAGCTTGAGTTGGTGCAATTCGTGCACTTTTTCCGGTAGGCAGCTTTTATAATTTGATGTTTTGGAGCTTCTGGCCTTGTTGATGTTCTTATGCATCAGGACTTATGCTCTCCTCTTCACTCGTAAAATTTCAACTAAGAACTCATGCGACTGCTTGGCAGAACTGCAGTGAGATCATAGCGGGCTCAGTAACTTGTAGTTTGATGTTGATAATGTGGCCATTGTTTACTCCAGTGTAATATTGCTCCATGTAAGTGAAAATCCTGTTTAAGCTATTTCCATTTACCGAGATCGTATTGTATCATTAATAAAAAAGAAACTCGTAGAATGAATATTGTCTACACATCGCCAAATTTGGTACTAAGCCATTGTGGACCAGCATTGAAAAGTTCCTCTTTTGTTCCTTACATAGTGAAATGTGTCAGAGCTTTGACTTACCATTCCTTAGTACTTACTTACCACTCGTAGCGACAAAAGTTGCTCAAAGTGGCCCAGCTGCCTTTTCATTGTCTCAGAATAAAAACGTGCTGCTTTGTGCAGACCTGTACCGACTGTGCGGCCAGCCACTGCAGGAGCAGGAAGCCATCCAGACACACGCCAGTTTCTCACAACTGTTGCTCAAGGACCACTTTCAGGCATCCCAGCTGCCAGAACACAACTTGATACAGGTGAGCAAAGACACATACTTGCCAATTCTACTGAACTTTCTGTAAAGTTTACAAATTCGGGCTTGTTCTACGATTTCACAAGTTTTGCATATATTCAGAAAAACTTCATTCACGAAAAAGTTTAGCTTGCCAGGTTCTACCCGTACCTTTGCAAGTCTTCTGATAGTGAAAGGGCACCAAAGGGCTACTTTCTTTGAGCAAGTTTATTCCTGTAGTTCCTGTAGCAGGCAAACTCAGCAACAGCAGAGTTGCTGAAGTCACTGTGACCTAGAAACAACATGTTGCTTGTCAATTTCTGTTGTTAGAAGTTTGCTACTGCTTGTGAGCTGCTTCTAAAGGTAATTCATCATTAATAAAATGCGATTGTATCTCACTAAAGATGCGTGCTCAGAGAAAACTATTTAAAGATTTGTTCTATCCAATCACAATGCCCCCTACAGCTCCGCAGTATAGAGTGGAACTTCGTTTGTATGATGCCATTTCGTACAATTTACCAGTGCCAATGTTCGCGACCGAGAACATAAAGAATGATCCAATAGAATTACTCTCGGTTAATGCATTCTCAGAAAACAAGATCTTTTGGCATCAGTGTTCTGTACACCATCAAATTGCAATAGTATGATGCGTTTTCCAGCCGCTAGATCCTATGTGAACAAGAAAAGGTGCAAGGCAAGTGTGATCAAGAGTGATAAGGACCCACCAAGGCAGTTTCCCCACAGTACTCTCCTGCCTGCCTGAAGTGAAAATGCTGGCACGCACTCTGTTTCCTTTTCTGGTACCAGCACATCTCCTCGCGGGCCGGGTCGTCTCACATTGCATTCACAGTTGTGCAATAATCATCTTTACCTATATGTTCCACTGCACATGTGGGGAGTAGTGCCATTGGACGCGTACTGGATGTGTTCCCACCAAGGCAGTTTCCCCACAGTACTCTCCCGCCTGCCTGAAGTGAAAATGCTGGCACGCACTCTGTTTCCTTTTCTGGTACCAGCACATCTCCTCGCGGGCCGGGTCCTCTCACATTGCATTCACAGTTGTGCAATAATCATCTTTACCTATATGTTCCACTGCACATGTGGGGAGTAGTGACATTGGACGTGTACTGGATGTGTTCCCACCAAGGCAGTTTCCCCACAGTACTCTCCCGCCTGCCTGAAGTGAAAATGCTGGCACGCACTCTGTTTCCTTTTCTGGTACCAGCACATCTCCTCGCGGGCCGGGTCGTCTCACATTGCATTCACAGTTGTGCAATAATCATCTTTACCTATATGTTCCACTGCACATGTGGGGAGTAGTGCCATTGGACGCGTACTGGATGTGTTCCCACCAAGGCAGTTTCCCCACAGTACTCTCCCGCCTGCCTGAAGTGAAAATGCTGGCACGCACTCTGTTTCCTTTTCTGGTACCAGCACATCTCCTCGCGGGCCGGGTCGTCTCACATTGCATTCACAGTTGTGCAATAATCATCTTTACCTATATGTTCCACTGCACATGTGGGGAGTAGTGCCATTGGACGCGTACTGGATGTGTTCCCACCAAGGCAGTTTCCCCACAGTACTCTCCCGCCTGCCTGAAGTGAAAATGCTGGCACGCACTCTGTTTCCTTTTCTGGTACCAGCACATCTCGCGGGCCGGGTCCTCTCACATTGCATTCACAGTTGTGCAATAATCATCTTTACCTATATGTTCCACTGCACATGTGGGGAGTAGTGACATTGGACGTGTACTGGATGTGTTCCCACCAAGGCAGTTTCCCCACAGTACTCTCCCGCCTGCCTGAAGTGAAAATGCTGGCACGCACTCTGTTTCCTTTTCTGGTACCAGCACATCTCCTCGCGGGCCGGGTCCTCTCACATTGCATTCACAGTTGTGCAATAATCATCTTTACCTATATGTTCCACTGCACATGTGGGGAGTAGTGCCATTGAACGCATACTGGATGTGTTTAATGAGCGATAACCCAAACACGCTGCCAACGCAAAGAGAGTGTCATGTTTCGCTCTGGCGGCATTGTATTTAAACTGTGCAGTATGCTTACAATGACGCTATGCCACGATGCATGCTCTTAATAGGTGATCACCCAAACGCGCCACTGTCACGAAGTCAGTGTCATGTTTTGCTCTGGTGGCATTGTATTCCGCGTCACTCACCAGCACGATTTCATTTCGCTTTCACGTCTCCGTATCGTAACACCGCATAACAGAAAAACGACAGTGTGCATCTCGGGCTGTTCAGACCTCACCAGCTTGATGCGTGTTGAAGTCCCATGCTGCAACGATTCTCGCTGTGTGGGCACATAAAAACTTCCCGCCAATATACCCCGCCCGAAGAAGCTGATGACCCAGGCCGAATTTGGGCAGCGTAAACGTTAGCTTGTCGAACCCTCAAAAGACGATGCGTGTCTCTGGCCACTCGGGCCCCACAAGCGTCGCAGGCCTCAGCGCCTCGTGTAGCAATGATTCACGCAATGCTTCACGCAATGCTTCACATCATGAAGATGTCACCTACAGTAGAGTCTGCCAAGTTTTCTAGTGACATTACTAGTGACTTTTAGTGATTGTACGTTTTCCCAGTTAGTATGTTTTGTCTCGCATTTTTGCCCTAAACATATGAACGAGGTTCTTCTGTATTTACAAATTTCTAATTTACAGATTGGGTGAGGGAACAAACGTGAGTTAATGACATCTTAGTTGAAATCAAGAAAAAGAAATGGGCATGGGCAGGACATGTAATGAGGAGGGAAGATAACCGATGGTCATTAAGGGTTACGGAATGGATTCCAAGGGAAGGGAAGTGTAGCAGGGACGGCAGAAAGTTAGGTGGGCGGATGAAATTAAGAAGTTTGCAGGGACGGCATGGCCACAATTAGTACATGACCGGGGTTGTTGGAGAAATTTGGGAGAGGCCTTTGCCCTGCAGTGGGCGTAACCAGGCTGATGATGATGATGAATTTACAGGCGTGGAAGAAGAAAAGGCGCGAGTCTGCCAGTTTTGTAGGTTTGATGTCTGATGTTTTGCAGTGTAGCCTTTCAGTCCCAATAAAGAACCAGAAAAAAAGAAAGGTGGTCTGAAAATGCCATCTTTTGTTGCTTGAGAGTTGATTGTAGCTTTGAAATGTATATCCAACAGACCCCTAAATATGTGTTCATCATGGACCTTGGGGGGTAAATGTCCTTGGACACTAAATAAGTTTGAACTAATAAAATATCCTTTCAAAACTCTACTCTTGTTAATTTTGCAGAAATGAAGTTAATTACTACTACTACCAGTACAAAAAATGAAGATGAAACTTCCATTTTTTCAATTAAATTCTTTTAAAAATTTTGCACTGAAGCTCCAGTATTAATAGGTCAATGGGACGTGAAGAATTTCAAAGTATTTTCTAATATATCGGCCATTGTGACACAGTAAATGTTTTTGAAACTTGCTGAATTCAGTTTTTGCCTCCTTTAGAACACAGTGCAGTCCATCCTTAAGAGGATGGCTTTTAGCTAGGTGCCCCCTATCTAAATACATGGGAAAGCAGTTGTTTTTCTCAGCAACCACCAAATTGCACCAAATTTGATGAGGTTTGTTGCATTTCAAAGAAAAAGTTAAGATGTAACTATTTGCAAGCAGGTTTTTTATTTAGGCCGTTCATTTTTAAAATAAAATTATTGGATATTGCAAATTTTCAGAAAACGAAACTATCAGGTATACAATTCTGTAACTCAGCAATGACAAGTGATATCACAATTCTGTCAATTGCATCTAATAGTACATCCAAAGTGGACAAAATTGATGATATGGATGACTCTTAAACACACGACTAATATGCGAGTAGGACTTTTGTAAAACCTTTGTAAACATAGTAACAAATTCATGTAAGATTTAAACTAATATGTCAAACTTGTCCACATTAAATGTCCTGACAAAGGATGTTACCAGAACTGTTATGTGTGTTCTTGATGGAGAGTCAGGGAGCTTCGTGCTTCTATTTTTTCTTTCAAAGTTATACATTTTCGGCAAATTTTGTATAAAAAGCAGAGACCCTAAATCAAAATTCTGCATCCAATGGTCACTAGAATTTTGCTTTCTTTCTCAAATGCAATAAATTTAATTAAAATTGGCCTAGGGGTTACTTCAGAAAAGCATTTTCGTGGTTTACATGTATTTGAGTAGGCGGCATCGGAGTTGAGCCCAAGCTAATGCTTCTTCTTAACGATGAAAGCTCAATTAGGCCTCAGCAATCACCATCAAAGTCATGACATCACGCTGAGTAGGTTGGGAACTTCAAGGCAGTGCCGCTGCCTGTCTTTAGAGTTTGCCTATTCTCGTGTTAAGAGTGGATTTCTTGGTATTGCAGAAGGGTAGTTTACTAATACAGCTAAATTTATTTTTCTCTTTAGTGCCCCTTTAGAAATGAAGACAGCAGAGCTTCAACGTGTCAATGAGTGTATCATCCACTTTCAGGGTTTGTGGAAACCTTGAATGGGTGTTAACGGATATGTTCTTGCCAGAGACCACTTGCTTCTGGCTTTTTTTGTGCATTGGGTGCAGTAGCTACTAGTGGAGTGTGGTAAACAAATAATGCAACACCACTGACGGCCAACTAGCAGCAGTGGCCATGATGCGCCATGTTGCCGGACAGCTAAAATGCATACAGGGTGTCCCAGCTAACTTTAGCCAGAGTTTAAAAATATGCCAATGCACTCTAAGACAATGCAACTAAATGCATGTTGCCGAATATTGTATGGAGCATGTCACACTATCTTTTCTACTCTGCTTAATTACATAATTAGTCACAATTGATTAACCAACTTCAGAAGCAATGAAGTTAGGCAAAAAAATTCCAATTAGGAAGTTGTAGAGCAGTTTGTAAAATGTCCGATTAAAGAGTTTCCAACTATTCCAACTATCATTTCGGTATTAGTGTTTTTCCGCTTACTGCAGATGCCAGCGAAAAAAAGAAAAACCACGTGTCATGCCTGCATGCGTGCTGTTATTGCAGCGCTCCCAAACCTCCCGAGTACAAACAAACATAGCATTTAGCCGGGTGTGCTGCCGTTGCATCTGCTTATTGCTATCGTGAAGTGCTGCGAGGGAAGCACATCGCTGGCGTAAATCGCACAGCCAACACCTTTGTTACTGCCCTGTCGCCTTTTAAGCGGCAGCACATCCTGCTAGATACTATGTTTGTTTGTATGCGGAAAGTTTGGGAGCGCTGCAATCATGGCGCGCAAGCGGGTATGTCAGATGGTTTTTTTTCTTTATTTCACGGGCATCTGCAGTAAGCGGAAAAGTACTAACACCTAATCGATAGAAAGTTATAAACTTTTTAATTGGACATTTTGCAAAGTGCTCTACAAGTTTCTAATTGAAATTTGTCACCTAAGTTCGTTGCTGTTGAAGTTTAATTAATTTTGATAAATTATGCAATTAAGGTGAATACAAAAATGGTGTGGCTTACTCCATACAATAGTCAGCAACATGCATTTGATCGCATTGACTTTGAGTGCATTGGCATATTTTTAAGCTCTGGCTAAAGTTAGCTGAGACACCCTGTATAAATGAGGTTTGTTTGCATATTGGATAACGTTTCAATTTTCAATTCAATTCAATTCAGTTTATTTTTCATTGATAATAATTTGTACAAAGGAACTGTTGGGCCTGTAGCCAAAGGCTAGTGTAGGCCCATAGTCATATTTGTAGTAGCAGCTACAATGTCATGCGCTTATCTAGTTTTTTAATGATACAACCTAATACAGTTAGGTGGATACATACAATTAAAACCATTAAAAAAGAAAAACAGTGCATATCAATCAATGGTAATAAAACAGAACTGTCAGGAGAATACATGCACATACACAATGAAAAAACCGACATAGCATATTATACGTAGAAGTGACACATTTGCAAGGGTCTGTGTTGAAGTGTTTAGGCTTTCTGAATAGATCCAGCACAGTATGAAACAGGTGGAGAACCAGACTGATAAAAAATCACGTACTTTTTGATAGGTATAGCTTTTTTACAGCAGACACGAAATTGTTGGCCATTTTTACCTCAAGAGGTACTGTATTCCAAATTTTAGCACCATGAAACTCAAGTAGTCGTTGGCCATACGTGTTACGAGTGATTGGTAGGTTAAAATTTATATTTGTTGCACCCCTTGTATTGCGATTAGGTGTAATAAACAGGCTTGGTGATAATGAGTGATTCCCATGTAAGATATTGTTAATCAAAATGGCAACTTTCATTTCGCATGCCAGAGATAAAGGTAATATACCGAGACGACAGAACAGCATGTCAGTATTATCATGTGGGCTTGTGTATGTCATAATGCGCAAGGCCCTTTTCTGTAACCGAAAAACGGGATCTATGTATGTTTTATATGTGCTAGACCATGATTCAGAACAGTATGTGATGTGACAGTGAAATATGGAAAAGTAAACAACTTTAAGTATGCTAAGGTCAAGATATTCCCTGCATTTTTTAATAAATAGCAAGCCGAAGCTAATTTCGCGCATATACTTGATATATGTGGTCTCCAGTTCAAGTTGCAGTCCAATAATACCCCTAAATATTTCATGTGATCGAGCTGTTCTATTGTTCCACCTAGAAGGTGAATTTGCATGCCAATTGTGTCACCCCTGGAATAACGGGAGTTGAATACTATGTATTTTGTCTTATTTCTGTTAAGTGTTAATTTATTACAAGCAAACCAAGTTGATATGTTGGATAACTCGCTGTTTATAGTGTTCTGCAATATTCCAGGAGATTTACCCGAGAATAATAGCGTGGTATCGTCAGCGTGCATGATACATTTTGATGACTTTAGTATTATTGGGAGGTCGTTTACATATAGCGAGAACAGTATGTGCCCCAAAACTGATCCTTGCGGAACTCCTGTGACTATAGTAGTATACTGGGAAACAAAGGAGCCTGATGGGGGTCTGATGGGGGATTCTCCTCCCGTACTCTTGGGACAAAGGAACGACAACGCAGTAGTGCAAACAATCACAAGGGCATTTATTGCACCTTTCATACATCAATGCCTGGTAGCCGAGTTGCTATCCACAAAACATGCCGATGGGCGCGCGACAAATCTAGAAGTCCGACTCACCACGTCCTCGCGAGCGAATATGTTCGCTCCATGCTGGATCCCAACGCCTGGTCGTTCGCGTGTATAGTCACGCGAATCGTGGCGCGTTCGAAGGCGGCCACGCGAGGCAGTCTCGCAGAAGCATCGGTTGCCGCGCGCGCGGAATGTCCGCGCTGTTTGCCTACCCGCCGGGAAAGAGGGTCGCTGCACGCGCGGCACGTCCGTGCTGCTCGCTGTCTCCAACCCAAGAGAGAGCGCCTTGTCTCTCCCGCACCCAAGTAACCCCGCAGCAGCGCAACACTAGCGCCATCTCTCGGACTGCGCTTCAACCACATCAACTGCGCTGACGTCACGCAGGCCACGCAGCGAAGCGGGACCACAGGAGACGCGCTATGCGGGAAAAACATCAGGGGAGGCGCGAGGGTCGCGCATCCCCACAACGTATGTTTGTGCAGTGAACACCGTGTTCTCTTCTATACACCATTAAGTTTTTCATATCAGTGCCTTGTTTAAGGTGCAACATAAGGTGTGGAAATGCCACAGAACTGTGACATCCTGGTCAGGTGGGAATTTAATACAGTATAACCCCTTTGATAGGCTCCTCGCTGTTATGTTTTCCAGCCTGCTATGTCACGGTTTTGTGATCCCGAGCTAAAGCACATTGACTCCTATGCATTATGTTCCCATCTGATACGTCGCCATTCTGTAATGTTTCTGAATCTTGCGTTGCATTTGAACGTGGCGGTCATGTAAATTTAGCGGTCCAGAGGCGCATTCACTCATGCACGAAGACAATAAATGTATACTCGAAGTTAAGCCTGTCAAGCCCTGCCCATGGCCCCACTCCGAAATGCCGAGAGTATGCGATCGCGAGTCGCGATAAACATGCCTTGGCGCGGTTGTAATTTTTGCCGATTCTCTAAAGCCATCTTTGCCGCAATACAATTTTGTTATAAGGCGAAGCATATATTAATAGTATAAAGGGGCAACTGTCACGGAACATAGTTTGTGTTCCTTAATTACACAGGTGCACACGCGCTGTCTCCAGTCACAGTGCGACCGCCAAGACGTCTAATCACTGTACTAGCAGCCATTCGGGGCTGTTTCTGACATTGCTGTGGCTACTTGAGACCTTCCTCACTGTTAAGTTTTTCCGGCTGTTGCATTATTTTTCCAAGATCCCTTAAAGAAACATATCAACAGGGTGCCCCTGTACTTTGAAGTTTGTGGGCTTTGCGAAGGGACCCACTCAAATGTGACAGAGCAGGTATGAAAAGTGGGAACACATCTGCGGAGTTCTTCTGTTCTCACTGCATTGGCTACTAAGATTTAAAAAAAGAAAAACGAAACAAATTTTTTTTTTTATAAAGATGAGAGCAAGAGGCTTGTATCTTGGTTCACCACATAACAAAAAGAGGTACTGCAAACCTGTCATTAGGCAAGCTGAGTGTCTCTGTCCATATTTGCGTTTCAGCGTGGATGAGGCTGTGGCTACCAGTAGCGGCTTTTGTCACAGCAATCTATTGGGACTTGTGGTGAAATTCATGTATTGCTTGCAGAGAGCATGAATGTATAATGGAAAATCCTAAAACAATGCTTGGCCAAAGTCAGCATGGTTGCTTAGAGTGGAAGTAATTGGCATGAATAGAAGCATCTTAGCTGATTGGACATCATGTTAGTGCTTGTGCTATGCAATATATTTTGTTTATATATTACATGCATTGCAACTTACATTCATTCTTGTTCTCTCTCACTTTTTCTTGAACTGCAGTGGATTGATGGAGAGCCCCCTGTTATGAACACAGCATCAACCAGCTCGGCAATTCCATAAGCTGGCATTGTTAAGGGCTTCTTTCGAAGCCAACATCCTATGCCTGCACGCTTATAGTTGGTGACAAACCCATCTGTGCAAATGCCCTCTTGAGCAAGGTTCCTTGCCAGCCAGAAGCCCTATGTAAGAGTATGTCATGTTTGCCACATTGTGATAGGCTGTAAAAATGTTTTCCCCTTGCTGTCTATTGTCGCAGACATGGGACTCAAGTGTATAGGTATTCATCTTTCGTTTCCTTTGAACTTGTTACTCAGAGATTTTCTGTAATACACTTCGGTCCTATTGATATATGTGTGTTCGTTAGCCACAATGTATAAATGAACCTTAGCAGACACAACTGACTGTTCTTTAAGTCTAAGAAAAAAAAAAATGATTCACTTTATTCATAGCTGTCCACAGTTGTGGGCATTTGATGTGCAGTCAACATCTGTTCACTTGTAAAATTTTCCCCATGTGTTTATATTTACAGGCCTGTGGAATGTATTTATGTGTCATATGCCTTTTATTTAGAAAGTTACCAAAGTGGAGGGACAGAATGAAAAAAAAAAAACTGTTTTGTATATAGCATCGTGCAACAACTGGTGGCCTGGCAATGCTACCGTGAGAAGTTCTACACATATGCTGTGAAAAAGCATTGCTGCTCTGTGTGTGAGAAATATTTGCCCTTAGTAGTATGTAAAAGAAATTGTTTAAAACCTGTGGCCTAAGATTAGCTCATACATTGAAGTCTCCTTCAGTTTCACCATGCTGCCTTTGATATTTCCAAATGATTTTCAGAGCTTGGAAACTTTGCAAAGCATGTTGACCTCAACAAATCGGATAGCACGCATATTTGTGCAGTGAGCAGGCTTATGAGGCCAATATAAAAGAAAAATGTCACAGAAGAGCTGTCTGCCAACTTTAATGTTTAATGAGGGCAAAGGACAGAAAAACAACAATATTGCACAAGTGGCTGCCTGCCAACTGATCATTAATTGTGGTTATTGGAAGTTTTCACGCATTCACAATAAATGTACATTTGGTAGACAGCGCTTGTGCCAAATTATTTTGGTGTTGTTTTGTGCCCCCGTTCACTCGCGTTGTTTTATTACATTTGCAATAAACTAGAGGTGTTCTAGTAGTGACATTACAAAATTGATTACGTATACAGTCGAACCTCAATATCACAAATTATCAGATATAAAGTGAATGCAAAATTTGGTTGGACATGCTTTATTTCAGTGGAGTATTTGTACGCCTGCTATAATGAAATTGAAAATGCAAGGTCCGACTTGTATTAGTTACTGTGAAGCATGCCACAATGTATATATCCTGGTAACAAAAAGGTCATACAGTTGCCAACCAACTTTCCAGACCCCTGATTTTTCAAATATGTGCTATTGTTTCCGACTTCCCTGCCGCACCTCCAGCTACCTCTAGCAACAATGTATAATGGCAATAGCCAAAATTTCAGATGCCGCAAGCATAGCAGTCATGTCGACTGGCATGATACAACTATGTTTGCCAATGAAGTGGCGCTGGTTAGGCTTAGCCGCCTAAGCAGTGCAGCCGCTGGAGTGGCCGGTGTAGAGCTGTCGCACGAAGCTTGCTGCCAATATGCTCTCACTTGAGCTTATCAGCGATCAAGTGCAAGATCAGGTGCATTGGCTAGACTCCTTTAACTGAAGCCTTGTACATTTGGCCATAATTGAATGTTCAAAGAAACCAAATATAAAACTCTCAAATCCAATACTGCTTGGATTTATATTTGATTTGAATATTTGCATACGCATGTATTGTTTTCACCCAGTCTTATTTTCCTTACTTAGCTGTGTGCTGCACAAACATGAAATCCTGGTTTTCCTGTGTGCTTCTTTTAAATAAGGATGCACTGTATCATAGAACCATGTTAGTTAGTGTATTCCCTCCCTCCATATGCAAGCCGTCCAGAAAGGTGCATGTGACAAAGCTCAATATGAGTGATGTTTGTGATTTCTTGTGTACAGATTTCTCAGGGCACGCAGCAGGCTTTTCTTTTTATTAAGTAACTTTTCATGATTAATTTTCCACTCATGCAAACCCACACTAGTGAGCACATTGCATAGATTCTTAAAACAATCTATATTTGTGCTATAAGACAAACTTCGGCTTCATTCACTCTTGGGAAGCGAAAAGAGAGAAAAAAAGTCCAAAGCGGGCGGAAATTTTTTTCTCCACATGTCCAAGATGTTGATTGACATCTGTTCTGCCTTTGCTGCTTTCACCAAATTTACCTGCTCTGGGCACACTTGTCTGCGTAATGGCACTCGTCACCACACCATTTCAAGCAGTGTGTTCATTGATCCATTTGCCATCAAAATGAGTGATGGTGTTCAGCTTTGCCTGCGCTGATTCTTGAACGAACAAATGAAATAAACAGTTTTTGTTCATTTAAGCTTTTATTTTATGGAGATGCAGAATAAGCAGCTGAAGAAGCGGGTGCCCCAGAAGTGGCGGTGATGAAATCGCCCAGCTGTGCGAAAGTGAGGAGTTAGGACACAACAACGCTTTGCTCTTGCACCTTCTGCTAGTACTCAGTTCCTTGGCAATCTTCATCCAAATCTTGCCCTTGTGGGACGTATCTTTGTGGAGGCTGAGAGTTTTATCGTACACCGCTGAGTAATTTTTCATTGTGTCAATTAGTATCAGCACTGATACTTTGGGTTGCATTTTTAATATTTACATGCCAGCGCAGCTTTCGGCGAAGCATAACGACATCACACTTTCGCCAAGGTGAAACAAATTGGTCCGACATAGATCTGGCTTGCCACTTAGTTTTCCGGCCGCTTAGGCGGAAAAGTGGGCAGATTACTTGGCATTTTTTTTTCTGCTTCTGCCCACTCAGAGACTAAGTGTGAACGTAGCCGAAGTACTGCTTTGTGAACCAGCGTACAATTATATTTATGCATTTAAAGAACATTATTACGCATAGCACAGACGTCCAGTGTAGCGTTTGTGACTGATGGCTGGATGATATCAGCAAGCTCATAATGTGCTCATGGCACTGCTACTACCTTTTATTTTATTTGCTGCGTATTATGTTATTTACATTTATATGGTACTTATTTACTAGAATTGTATGAACCTGTTGCATATTGAAAACTTGTATGGATACTGGTTACCAGTATTCCTATGCCTGTGCTAGAATAAAATGTATAGCTTATCCCTTCTCGTGAAGAATTACTGAAATGACACGTACTGTAAACACAGTAGCGCCAGTTTAAAGTGACACTTCTTTGCATTTTTCTTCGTGTTTGGCATGCCAAGTAGACACAAAGGTCTCGTACAAGTGGTCAATAAATAAAGATTTTGATGGTGGGATTTTCAACTAGGGTCCCCCAGCACAGTATCCCAAGGCTACTGAGTAGTTGAATTACCCAAGTATGCGACAGATGTATTCATAAAGTGAGTGCATTCTTACCTCTCTCTACTTCCCTCATGGAGGCTAACATTTTGAGATGCTCTGCAGCATTGCATTGCCTTTGGGGTTTGCGAAGGTTTCGTAATATGTGAATGGCATGGGGATAGATAAATAACTTTATTGAGGTCCCTCGGCACGCGCGATTAGCGCGCAGCGGGTCGCTCCCACATCGGGACAGAGAGGCCATTGCCCTCCGCCGCGTTGCGGGCTCGATGGACAGCCCAGAGCTGTGCTTCAAGGTTCGAGCTGTGTAGAGCTCGGTCCCACTCTTCCTTTGTGGTGCTGGCCCCCGGCGACAAAAGCGACACGCATTGCGAGGGTGTACGTCAGGAAAGATTTTGTGCTGGAAGGCCGGGCATGGGTAGGTGCCCATCTGAAGTAGCCTGTACGCGACTTCTTGTGCTTTATTGAGTGCTTTGTGTGGTAGCGGTACGGTTCTCTTGACTAACTTGTTGTGCTGAGTGAGATCGTTGTAAATGATGAGGGGGTCGCGCTTGCCCTCCCATCCTGCCGAGAGGAAGTCTGGGCTCGCATGGTGAGTTACCGTATTTATTCGAATCTAGGCCGATAGTTTTTTTTCAAATAATCATATTCCAAACTCTAGCGTCGGCTTAGATTTGAGGATATTGAAAAACGCGCCAGTTTTTCATTGAAACTGCTAAATATGGTGCGTAGCTAGCGCCATTTAGAAAAGTCAGTATCGCAGCCGCTACTAGCCATGCCAGTAGCCAACCGTACACAAGAGAGGTCGCCATTTTGACCTGTGTCGTGTCGGCCGTATCGGGGTGCGGCGTAGTGTTATCGCGATGGCACCAAGCAGGAGATGCCACTACAATGCCCCTTTCAAGTGATAGTCGCAGAGGCGTTGTTGAACCTTCAAGCCGGGTGGGACTTCGGTGTCGACGAGAAAAACTTCCGTTGTTGGAGGGGTCAACGACAGCAGGTTTTTGCGTGCGCCACAACGAGGATGGCATTTAGCGGACCAAAGAAAGACCATCACCATGAAGTGGAGACAGTTTTGGCCAACTTTATTCGGACGCAGAGAGCAGCTGCCCTTCCAGTGACAACAGAAGTTCTCCAAGCGAAAGCTAGGGAACTTTCGAGGGAGCGAGGCCTAACGCCAAAGGATTCCGAAGCCAGCCGGGGCTGGCTTCAGAAATTCATGAAGCGCTTCGGCTTCAGCCTCCGACATCGCACTTCAATCACCCAGAAGCTGCCAAGCGATTTCGAAGAAAAGCTGATAGCTTTTCAGCACTACGTGCAGCGAAAGAGAGAAGCAGCAGCCTACAACCTTGGGCAAATTAGCAATGCCGATCAGACGGCTGTGTATTTTGATATGCCAGTGGTGTACACCGTGAATGAAAAGGGTGCCAAGGAGGTGAAGGTGCGCTCTGCGGGCTATGAGAAGCAGCGCGCAATTGTGATGCCGTGCTGCACAGCTGATAGACATACTCCTTATATGATATTTAAAAGGAAGACACTGCCTGCTCGAGAAACTTTCCCAAGAAATGTCATTCTGTGGGCAAATGAGAATGGGTGGATGATGGGTGTGTTCGTGGAAGAGTGGGTTAAGATTGTGTGGCGACGGCGTCCAGGAGCCCTTTTGACAAAGAACTCGCTCCTTGTCATCGACTCTTACCGTGGGCACTTGACCCGACAATGTGAAGGCTGCACTCGCCCAAGCGAACACGGACCTCGCTGTCATACTGGGCGGCATGATGGGCCAGTTGCAGCTACTTGATGTCTGCATCAACAAACCTTTCAAGGATCGTCTGCGGAAATATTACACGGACTGGTTGACTGACGAAGACCACATGCTAACGGCAATGGGCCGCATCAAACGTGCATTGCTATCGCAGCTGGTGGGCTGGGTAGCTGCAGCGTGGGACGACATCCCAGTTACTTTGATCGTACGCGCCTTTAAAAAGTGCAGCATATCTAATGCGCTTGACGGTACCGAAGATAGTGCACTGTTCGAAGGTGACACAGTGCCAAGGAACACAGCGACGAGTCTAGCAGCGATGACGACGCTGGATGAGCTCAGCACGTTCAGATTCAATAAATGCTGTTTACATTTTGCGGACGCTGTCCTCGCTTTTTTTGTTCGGCCTACATTCGAGGTAATATATACATATATTTTGTTGGCTTCGGACTTTCGGGGGTCAGCTTAGAATCGGGGTCGGCCTAGATTCGAGTAAATATGGTAGGTCTCATGCGGCCTCGTGTGCCGTTTTGAGGTTAGGGAGTGGCCCCTCTAATGGTCCCATGTGTGCCGGGAACCAACTGATGTAGTGTGGGGTGAGGTGTTGAGTACCAAGTATTCTGCCAACGGTCGGGGATATGCTCCCTGTTCCGAAGCACAGAACTGCCCTCTTGGAGTCGCAGTATACCAAGCTTTACTGTCTTCTAGGAGTGCAAGGCTGATGGCTGCCTGCTCGGCCACTTCAGGACTATCAGTGAATACCGTGCATGCGTTGATGACTGTGCCATCTTTGTTGACCACTGCTGCTACATAGGCTCACCTGCCAGGATATTTGGCTGCATCTGTAAAGCAGCATGCGTTCCCAGAGGCTGCTGGGAGGAGGAGGGATGCTTTGGCTTGAGCAAGTCTTCTGTTGATGTTGTGCTCGGGTTCATATTCCTGGGTAGGGGGGCTGCCCTGATCTTTTTCCTCTGGTCGGGTGTTAGCCCATGCCCGTTACACTCAATCTCCCGAGGCACGACGCCGATTTCTCGTAGGATCGATCTGCCCGCAGGCGTGCCGGACAGCCTGGTGATCTGTCCCTGTTCCTGTGCCTCCGCAATCTCGCTCAGCATGTTGTACATGCCTAATGCATCCACTCTAAGAACAGTTTACACCCTTTGGTGTGCCCCTTCTGCCACACAACAATAATCATCATCTGCCTTGATGCGTTTCCTTTCTTTATCGCTGCGAGCCCGGAACTTTCCATTAACGAACGGCACGCACGTTATCGGAAGGGGTGCTCCAAAGGGGTGTAAACTGTTCTATGCTGATAACGCACGTGCCGTTTGTTACTGGAAAGTTCCGGGCTCACAGCGATAAAGAAAGGAAACGCATCAAGGCAGATGACGATTATTGTTGTGTGGCAGAAGGGGCACGCCAAGGGTGTAAACTGTTCTTAGAGTGTCCAGTGCCTCCGTGCTCGTATGCATGGAAATACAATAACCATATCATCACCAATTACACACCCATCACATCATCAACAATTACACACCCATCACAAGAATCAGTGCTAATCGAATTAATGGCAGCAATCGTCTCCAAAGGATTAGCGATGTCAAATTTTGCTTCTGTGGACAGGCTGTGAACAATGGCTGCCATATTTTAATAGCTGCACAGTTTTTAAGCACGTATAATCGGCACATTTAAGTTTTACAAATTTTTTTGTTACTAAATTTTAGCTATGCAAAGTATTATTCATTGCCATATGGCTCTAAAAGCTAATGTAGCAAGGAATTAACAGCCAATTCCAGGCAGTTTACAATTGAAAGAATGCATGAAGATCGTAATTTCAGTAGGGCAACAAACCTGACGCATAAATGATTGCAGTGCCTTTATTACAACTTAATTTAATTTTGTACTGTTCCTAAGACAGAGTACAGCAATCAGGATTTCGCAATATCCACTTAACAATGCACAAGTCTCTTGCATGCAGGCTCCTTCTACACCAGGCTAGCATTAGCGTGCACGCAAAAGTATTTGGATCGCGAGAGCTGTGGCCAAACTGCGTCCCAGTGCTCTCTAGCAGCCTTGGGGGAAGCAAGGAATTGGATGGTGCATGTGCACAGGCCAGCAACCATAGCCATTTAACACTTCTCTGTTTCTTTATCCTTTGGTCGCAGCTTTTGTGTATAGACACTCCCCAGAGTGATGGTGCTGGTAGCACAGCTTTTCTGCATTTTGTATGCGCTACACGTCCTCATCACATGGGAATGCAGCTGTGCTGTCGCACTAGTGAATTTTTGCAGCAGAAACTGAGAATGGCACTTCGATTCATGATAGAAGCAAGACTGAAAGGTGTGAACTGGTTACGAGTGCCAGGTGGGGCATGTGTGATCAAATTTTTAGCTTCCTCCTAGAGGAACAGTGGAATGCAGTTTGGCCTAAGCTCCCTGCTTATTTAGAGGGCTTAGTTCAGTCACAGGCCCTATGTTCCAAATACTTTTCTCCACACCTGTAAAGTTTCGGTATTCGGGGTGCAGGTTCTATGAAAGAGGTCAATTTAAGTGCAATGTTGCACTGCGGTTTGTCAAAAGGTGAAGCCAAAAGCCTACTACAACACCACATGTACTACTAAAACTTGCAGGCTGTGTGCCTGGGCTTCATGTAAACAGCTCCTTCATAGATTCCTGTGCCTGTAAATTTTTCATGTAAATAGTATAGTGATGACAGGGTGCTACTAAAGTCAAACTTAATGAAGTCAAAACGTGGCAGTACGATGCTTTCAGGTGCACAAATGAATATGCAGTTAGTTGTAGATAATATTTAAGAAGTGTGTTTGAACCAGTATCTCATAAAGGAGCAAAATAATGAACTGTGCCATTTTCAGAAAAATAGACTGTAGAACACGCATTGCACAGCGTAACAAGCAAGTAATGAGTTCGTCCAACGCGTGATGCCCGTCAAGTGCGCGGAGGAAGAAATTGTCGCCACTCCGACTGCCGTACTCGGCAAAAGAACACCATAAAAATATGCCAGCAAGTTTGGCAGTAGTCTACAGCGCGCACGTTGTACAGCGATCACCAGTCGAGCCTGTTTCGTTTCAGCTGTTCCTCGTACTCGCGCAGCGGCACTCCTGGGTCGTAGTGGTACGCTGCAAGTGCGCGGAAGCGTAAAGCCTTAAGCTTTCGAATCTTCTCCTTCTCGTTGATGCGCATCTGAACTTTGGGCCTTTTACTGAGCAACCTGTTTTGGTTCAGCAGCGCTCGTCGGTGCAGAGATTCCCAGTACTCGGGAGTCTCTGGGTCCATCTCCGACAACGGCGGTGGTCCGTTCAGCGGCAGCTCCCACAGCCAGGACGGGTACGAGTCATCAGGACCGAGCTCGACGTCCTGGCCTTCCTTGAGTATGTTGCTGCCGCAGCAGAAGCGCACGAGTTTTTCTGGATCCGTTTCTACTGGTAGCTTTTTTTTCTTGGGTTGGATGCTGAGTCCCGCTGCGGCAACCGGAGATGTGCTGTTAGCATCCTACACTCAGTGCGCTCCGTAGGATTTCGCGGACGACATTTAAAGGGGAAAGAAAATGGAAGGTAAAATTATGTTTACCTGAAGCTGCTGCAGTGGCCTTTTTTGCGTAGTTTCTTGTAAGCAACTGTTGAAACGTTTGCCACGAATTTCCGTGGTATATTTTGTTACAAGACCTAAGAAGCAACGTGCAAACAGCCATGCTTTCTTTTTTTTCCAGTCTTCACTTGATCTGGCTTGTATTCGTGCGCGCTTGCTGGCATGCGTTGCTTCATGCACGGATCTACTTCCACAAAATTGGGTAGCAAACACATTTTGGTATGTTTATTCGTGCGTATTTAAAATTTATTGAGTTACTCCATCAGATTTAAACTACGGCAACTTGAACTTCACACGAAGCGCCTTATGCCACGATCACCTGTTTCACCATTATCATCATCATGATCACGAAATATGCCGGCTGCTTTGTAAACTGTGTTCTTGCCACCATAACATCAATGCCATAACTGTGCTAAACGCTTGATATGCTGTTCTTTTCCGTTGTCTTTCTTGTGACATTTTGTAGACAGTGATACTGGCACCGTTGGTACAATTTCCAATATGTACTGCACAAGCGGGTTCTGTTGGAATACGCAGTAGCTGTCTACTTTTCTTCGGATTTTCTAGTACTACAAGTCGTGAGAGTAGAGATGTCTGGGAGCTCGCTTTGCGGCGACATTCAAGATGTAAACGATCGGCTCGGCTAGTTCGGCGCTTGTGACATCCGAGAAACTTTCTGCAGTTCAACATGCCGACGGTCATCCTGCTAGATGTGTCGCTGTCCATGTGTCGACCTGTGACGACACCCGACAGCTCGGAATCGCTCCAGCTGCGCCAACTGGCCGTGCATGGCATCAATGCTTTCCTCGATCATATGGCACAGCATTGTAAACTGGAATTTTGTGCATTGGTACGTGTACGCATGTCGCTTCCACATGCGACGTGAATATTTCGGGCTTTTAAATTGTTTAACTGAATGGTGCGTCAAAGCGCCGCCGTAGTTGCCGCTTTGGTCACCGTGTAGCACTGTGCCGGGCTTTTTAACTATCAATGGGACAGTGCAAACCGTCTGCATTGGCGGTGCGTTTTTACCGCTGCATTTTTATTGTAGACTCTCAACACGTGCTGTGGCAAACGATTGAGGAAGAAGAAATCAAATCGAGCCGTTACAATTTTTCTCTGAATTTTATACAACTGAGCCTCACGTCACGTAAGGCTAGCTAACTTGTTGCTAGCGGTAGCGAGGCAGCCAAGAAATCTGAACGCGTGCTTTCGTGGCATTTTACGTCGCACGGCATGTATGCACTGGGTACTTCAAGTTGCGAGTGCAGCTGATATTTAACACTTGCACCGGACGTGGCATGACTATAAAGATCCTAATATTGAGTTTACGAAAAGCTTAGTTACATTATGGTTATATGGTTATACTTTATGGTTATATAGTGCAAAACTGGCACTGGATAAGAAGCGGATTAGGACCAAGTATGGACGACAGAGCTTGGTAAACATGTTAAAGTGCTGTCCCCTGGTTTAATTTTCAACACGATAGCGTTAAGGCTCCCGTTCAGCGAAAGACGCGGCGGTGTCCACGGCGTGTCGAAGAACCCACGTCACAGTCACGTAATTCAGTCACTCCGTACAGAGTAGAGACAACCGCGGCGTTTACTACGGCGTTGGCCACGCGAATCGCGGACGCCTTAGTAGACTCCTTTGGCGGACGGCGTACGGACGCATTGCCGGAGCTCGTTCATTAATCCATTCGTTATAAACGAATGAATGCGAGAAAACAATAGTGACTGTGTGTGAATAAAAACCACTGAAGGGAACAATTAATCTATAGCGTCATACTCTTAAAGATGCAGTTTAAGTGTCCCCCTATCTTTTTCTGTGCAGGTCCGTTCATCAAAATTCATGGGACAACAGGATTGCTTTATTTTTTTGCCTGACGCATTATCCACCAAGCAGCCTAAATATGTGGCTGGTACCTCACTTCTCAGTTTTTTTACTTGCCAGTACACTCTTTGTTCTTGTGCGAGAGCTCTTTGCTGTGCATGCTGGTGCGCTCTTGCATTAGAACGCATTCTGTGGCTGCAGTGACATTTTCTTTCTTCTTTATGCAACAAATTGCAACAATACTTGACTTGTTCTGAATGTTTGAGTGCAGTCACTGACTGCATTATCTGTAATCACGAAAAATTTAATGCATTAAGTACACATAGACAACAGAGGAATCATTGTTCAATCAATTCGAGTCATTGTTACAAGCAGTGCAATGTTAGCCCAATTTCAGCATTTGTATGGTTCACTTACTACCACTTTGTAGCAGTAGCATTTACAGGACATCTGTTTTCAGTCTGCTTGCAGAATGTTACTGTGTGCCAAGTATGTACCAACAAACCTGGTAGTGCCATTACATTTGAATATGTATCCCTTTGAAGCAGCCACAATGTGCGAGGTTCTGGTGTAGGTACAGATACACCACAGTGCACACTGTTGTTTTATTAAAAGAGGTTCAGTTTAGCTGCTTCTGGCACCTAAAGCTTCCCATTACATATCTAAGGCCCTGATGCACCGTTGATATCACATGTGTGCGGGCTCTCCATTGTCATGCTGCATTACTGGGCTGATGGACTTGTTTTTCAGAGATAGAGGCCTAATGTCAGTTGAAATAATTACAAAGTGGTCCAAATTGTAAGGAAGTGGCCAGTATAGTAATCATTTGGCTTGGTAATGACCAGCCTACTGTAAAGGCCACCCCACATTCAGCGTTTTCTGGCGTTTCGTCACCTGGCGTCGCCCGGCAACGGCACTTCATGAGGGTGACACGCTCAGCAGATCTCGCCGCCAAAGCGGCTCGATGAGTGCAGGTCAATCAGTGCTGGTTCGCATACCCCTCGTGTACATTAGGCTCGTGGGGCTGGACGCTCCCTCTGGCACCGTTCATGTGACGCCTCTGAGAGAAGCAACGCCAGAAAACCCTGGTAAAAGCGCTGAATGTGGGGCGGCCTTAATGGTGTCTGCATATTCACTTCTATCTTTACTGAGTGAAAGAAAATAAGGCTATGTCTATCATGATGCAGGTGGTGTTCTCATCACTTTGGGAACTGGTGGTGCCATTCACACGCGACACCGAGAGCATCAAGGCAGCCTTGGTGCAGATGGAGTGCCACGATCGCACAGACCTCAACCTTGGTTTGCAGGGAGCCCGACAAGTGCTCCTCGATGAATGGGGGTCTGCAATGCCAGCACAGGTTGGTGTCATGATGCCTCACTCTCTTTTGGCACGTCTTTGTGGGACACCTCGTGTGAAGAATATGGTTCATGCAACGTTTCCTTTTGCATCTAGTACATATGGTTGCACATGACCACTGCACCTTGAACTTGTGTATATAATTATGTGGTAGGCAGAAGGGCAGTGGGTTGGACTCTATGCCAACTCCGGCCAGCGTGGGGGGTGGAGTTGGTTGTTTGTGTATGGGGCTTCAAGAATTTGTTTTTGTTACATTCCATCTGCTAACGACTCCAGTGAGTTATAAGCTGTTCATACTTTTGAGGTTAGTAGAGGTTAATGGTTGGATGAACTGACATAAAGCCTGAAAACAAACATTGTTTAAAGAGAGCCAAGTATGAAACACTATGTACAGACTAAGTTGTCTTATGTCATGTAGTCCCCACAGAGGCGTCTGCGTCGGCAGGCGTTTGGTGTGTTGTGACGCGACGTACCTGAGCACACAAAGGTTGGACTCACCCGCGCCTGACCGTGTGCGGCTTAGCCATGTCCGGGGAAAAGAAGATCCTGGGTGTTGAGCCAATGCTGAGTGCTTGGGCCTTTATGGCCCCTTGGTGGAGGCAACACACCTCTTTGGCCTCGGCTTCACGTCGGTGGCACCCCCGGACTGACCCACCTGGGTGAAATCAGTGGTTGCCTTTTCCTGTCTCTCTCTCCCCAATCTTCGTCTTTTCCTCTCACTTTCAATCTTTCCGGTCTTCACTTCTCACTTCCAAATTTCTGGGCGGCAAGCATGTAATCATGTGTGGCTAACCAGTCTTGGTTATGCTGTATTTGATTATAGCAGGGATGTAGAACTGGCACATGCCAGACAATCTTGTTGTGTTCCCTCGTTGGGCTCCAGGGGGGGTGGTTCACATTTTGCTGAACAGACATCACTCTATGGCAACACAATTTCCTCCACTTCCCAATCGTGCCCTGAAAAGGGCATGCAATGAAGCAAACCTTCAAGTTTTTTGACCAAAGCAAGGAAAACGTCCCAAAGTATCATGTGATGAATAGTGAGAAAGCTGAAAAAATCTGTCCACCGAAACGATTGGACTAGGCTATAAAGCGAGCAAAATGGCTAGCGGTGGCTTGTTACTTGAGGTGTGTGATAAAGTGCAGCACAGCAAGCTTCCAAACCTTGTGACCTTTGGAGACAGTGCAATTACTATTGCTGCTCATTGATCAATAAACACAGTCCATGGGGTAGTTTCAGAACAGGATCTGTTGAAACTCACTGAGCCGGAGCTTCTCGAGGGCTGGAAGGAGCAGAATGTGACTAAAGTAAAAAGGATTAAGATAAGACATGATGACAAGGAAGTACCGACTAAGCACCTAATACTGACATTTGACAGAAGCTGCCTACCAGAATCCATAAAGACAAGATATGTGACGCTCCGTGTGAGGTCATGTGTGCCAAATCCGCGTCATTGTTTCGAGTGCCAAAGATTCAGGCTCCCAGTCGTGCTGAGGTCGGCTCACATGTGCTAAGTGCGATGCCAGTGACCATGGAGCAGAGAACTGTACCAGTGACCCTCAGTGACCCTCATTGCATCAACTGTGATGGTGGGCACCCGACATATTCTAGATCATGTCCAACCTGTAAAAAGGAAAAACAAATTATAATCCTTAAAGTCACACAGAACATCTTGTACACCAAAGTACATAGACGGTTCCTCATTGGTTTAAAGGACGCATATGCTGATGTGGCGCATGAGGGGGCTGCACCAAATCACTTTATGCCATCTGCCCGGCCCACACGGATTGGGCTATTGGCTGTGGCACCTGCCCCTGAGGCAGTAGTAGGTAAAACTACCACGTCCACTTTGCAACAGAGCTCGACGACCTTCGGGCAGTCAGGCCAGAACGTCTGCCTCGCCAGGTGAGGTCAGTAACATGAACAGCCAGCCTCCAAAGGGGGGCAACCAGCACCTCCCAGGAGGCAATGGACACAACATCGGCGCCTCTCGTGCTGAAGGAGCAGTGCGGGTCACTTGACCACTGCAAAAAGCAAAGAAAAAAGGTCAGGGGTCTAGACAAGGATCCCTGACCATTATACTATTTTTTTCCTTCACACACAGAACACTTATGTATTATTATTAGTGAATAAAGGGAAAATCAGACATCCACCCATTCATAGCAATTGCTACAAAGGAAACCCATACGAGTTCCTCGAAAGGAAAGCTTCAGAGTTGAAGAAAAATTTGTCCTCGAACCCGGGACCACCGCCTTTCCGGTGCAGCCGCTCTACCATCTGAGCTAATCAGGCGAAGTCAGGTTAATGGCAGGGCGAAGTCGAACTTCATAAAGTAATTAATAAAGGGAAAATTCCCCTTTCCACTTCCTCATTACACCAATTACACTGACCTAAAACAGCAACAACAATGCCCTCCAGATGCCCTTCAGAGAAAACTAGCCTCGGCCAATTGGAACCATTTTAAAGAATCAAGCTATTTATCATGATATTTTATCAGGGAATTTAGTATAGATGACGTGGTAGCTTATTTTACCTCTTTTATAATAGATGCCTCAGAAAAACGCACTCCAGAAGCTACCGGTAACTCATGCAAAAGGCGAGTCCCTTCATGGAATGATGAGTGCAGGAAGGCGTGAAGGAAACAAAATAAAGCATGGGGCACACTTCATCATTACCCAAATGCAGAGAATCTCATCCAATTCAAACACATAAAATCACAGGGAAGGTGTACACGAAGGCAAGGGAGGAGGGCAAGCTGGGCGAGGTTTATCTCCGGCATAAATTCGTACACACAGGAGGTGAAAATATAGAACGGGTTCAGAAGGCTTAAGGGCCAGCGAATCCATCCGCTGCCTTTGGTGAATGACCAAGGAAAAAGTCTGAACGACCAAGCCAATGTGCTTGGTGAGCACTTCAAGTGCGTTTCTAGCTCTACCCACTATTTCGAGAGTTTTCTGAAATACAAAGAAACGGAGGAACGAAAGCCACTCAACCGTAAATGTAGCACAAATAAACCTTTTGACTGGCCTTTCTGCATTGCCAAGCTGAAAGCTTCTCTAAACACATGTCAGAACTCTGCTCCAGGTCCCGACAGAGTTATGTACGAGATGATTAAACACCTTCACCGAGACACACAAATCGCACTACTCACACTCTTTAATACTCTCTGGGCAGCTTGACATCTTCCATCCTCATGGAAAGAAGCTATTGTCATCTTTGTGTTGAAACAGGGCAAAGATACTGGCTCAGTATCAGGCTATCGCCCGATAGCGCTAACAAGTTACTGCTGCAAGTTTTTCTAAAAAGTGATGTCGCTGTCTTCAGCACAACCTTGAATCGAACGAAATGCTTAGTCCATACCAACATGGATTTAGAGAAGGCCGGTCAACAACTGACCACCTCGTGCATGTTGAGGCTATTATTTGTGATGCCTTTGTCCATAGACAGTTTTGTTTTTATTGATAGTTGTTGACATGGAAAAGGCCTATGACACCACATGGTGATATGGAATCTTTCGAGACCTGTCACATATGAGCAGGGAACAAGCTGAATGTTATTGAGAGTTACCTCTCAAAACCTACATTCTGCATCAAAATAGGCAACACACTCTCACGTCCATTTACACAGGAAACTTGGGTGTGAAGATGAACACACTTCGTTACTTGCTGCCTTAAGCCATTTTCTGCTGTCTATGTAGATGACGCACAGGTTGGTTTTAAATCATGCAATTTGGCAGTCTGCGAGAGACAAATACAGCTTGGGCTGCTGAAAATATCCCAATAGTAGGGTTCATGGTGAATCCATAGAAAAACTTCTGTGTGCTTCTTTTTCAAGAGAGAGAGGTATGGTGCCTGTTCCCTCTATACCTGTGAACATTCCTATGAACAAAGAACAAACATTCTTAGGTATCACACTCGATCCGAAAGTAAGCTTCATCCCCCACATCAAATACCTCAATGCCAAGTGCCTGAAAACTATGAACATACTGAAAATACTCGCACATAAATTGGGGCAGTGACAGAAAATGCTTAATGAATCTCTGCAAAAACCTTATTCAATTGCATTTAGACTATGGGGCTACGGTGTATCAGTCTGCTACACTGAGTGCCCTAGCAAGGCTTGATCCTGTTCGTCACTTAGGCATCTGCCTGGCCACAGGAGACTTCAGAACTAGCCCAGTACAAAGCCTCTATGTAGAATCTAATGAAAATTTTCACTCCCGCTCCATCTCAAAGGTCTTACTCCAGTTTCATGTATTTCCTGAAAGCTCACTCTGTGGACACCCTTGTAACAAAACCGTAAACAATACGACTTGCGCCACACTTTTCAAAAATTGTCCAACAGTGAGAGGACCCTTTTCACTACGTATGAGGAACCTCAGCGAAGAAATGGCTGTCCCACTTCTTGAAAATCCTCTAATGGCTCCAGCCAAGCCAGTACCACCATGGCTGTGGCAGCTGATAGACTGTGACATGTGTTTTACAGAAGTTACAAAGAATGCACCAGAAATACTCATAAAAACGCACTTCTTAGAACTTCATTCAAAGTACTTATGTCAAGAATTCTGCACTGATGCATCAAAGTCGCATGCTGGCATTTCTTGTGCTGCAGTCGGCCCATCCTTTTCGGAATCTGCCTGTTTGCATCCAGAAACAAGCATTTTTATGGAGGAAGCCTACACACTATTGTCGGCTGTAAGCTGCCTCAAAGAACTAAAACTACAAAAGCGTATCATATTTACAGATTCATTAAGCGTCATCAAAACCTTAATGTCTCTACAAAAGAATAAAAATCCCGTCTTTACTGAACTATATTCAATTCTATGTGCTTTGTATGCATCTCATCAACCTATCATAACTTGCTGGGTACCTGACCAAAGAGGCATCGAGGGTAACATGCTTGCAGACTGTATAGCTACATCAGCAACTCCCAAACCAAGGAATGGTTCCTTAGCTGTCCCTGTTGTAGATTTAAAGCCTTTCCTATGCAAGAAACCAAGGGACCATTGGAAACGTACGTGGGACACTGACACACTCAACAAACTTCACATTATTAAGCCAAATGTAGGAAACTGGCCACTGCTTACAAAATTAAGACAAACTGAGGTTATTATTTGCCGTCTTGGGATAGGCCACACATATAGCACTCACCTCTACCTGTTGATCGGTGATCAGCCTCCTGTCTGCGATAAATGTGGTGATACGCCAACTGCCCTTCACATCTTGATAGAGTGTCGGGAAGTAGAAGACCAAAGAAAAAAGTACTTTGCCACTGTATGCAGACGACACATCCCCTCCACCTAGCAGTTTCTCAGCATTGAACTGCCTTTTCATATTAAGTTAGATTTATGGGTTTTGTGAGATGTTGGTACATTGCAAGCTATCAGCCTGTAGTGGCGTGACTATCACCTCCAAAGCAGGCGAAGATAGGCTTGCATGCAGGTAGCATGAGAATAGAACACGTTAGCATGCTTGGTCTGAGCGGCTGCGGTGTCGGTCGCTCCCGAGAACCAGCTGCACTATGGCTAGCCAGCCTATATAAACCGTGGCTATGGTGGCCAGCTCTTTACGCCGCCTCCCACAAATTGGTGACCCGGACGACCAAGCCCAGTGTCGGTGCACCAACTCTATCAAGGCGAGGGACGTGGCCTCACGCAGTTTGGCAGATGTCCCTCAGTTCTAGGGTGTCTGGGAACTCTTAAATTGACATGACAGACATCTGATTCATCCAGCTGGATAGCCACTTCCTTCTCAACAAGGTTCCAGGCCCCAGCTACATTACAGGCTCCAGTTGCCACCTCCTTGCCCTGACTTCTACGATGACTTGCAGGCGGCCGTCCTTGGTCACTATGTCACCTCGAGCGCTCAGTCACAACTGCTCTCGCCATTTGAACCATCGCGTCATTCCGCGTTTTATCCCACATCACCTTCATCCATACGTGCTGATCGTCAGCATGGACCGGTCCTAGCATCAGACCGCTACTGGGTTCGTGAGCCTCCTCCCCAGCTCAAAAGGCAGCTGCATGACGACTCTTTCCAAAGAATTCACTGGGCCAAATGTATGTGCTTTCAGCTATTCTACGGCTCACCACTCTCCTTCCTTGGACGTTCCCGCAAGCTGTCTGCTTTTTGTTTGGAGGCACTTCACTTATCACCGATACAGAGGCTCTCCCACCGGCTCCACTAGGCGCAAATTTCACTCTTGCAGGCATGGCCGTGCCACATGTACAACCTTCATGATGCATTCAGCGACCGCTGCAATCCTGATGCTATCGGCATTCGAGATTTCACCACTAGCAGCAGCAGGCGAGCCTTCCGATATTCTGTGCTCATGTCTTTTGTGGATGCATGGCCTACCAAAGTTTTACAAGAGCCAGCTCTGCCATCTGGTTTCTTCAGCTCAAGAATCACTTCTCTATCAACAACATGAGGGACCAACACTTGCGCTATCTCCACACAAGTCTCAAGCTGCCAGACGGTCTACTTTTGGAGCTCTGACTTCTACAGGCCTGGGCATCTACGAGAACCTGCAGCAGGTCGCAATTTCGCACTACGTATCACTGTAGCTGTGCCTTGCTCACAAACTGTGCTACTAGTGCTGCCTGGTACATCTCTCTGATTGTGGGAACCCTACACTACCAACGACGACACCATCTGCACACTTTACCTGGACTTTACCATTGGACTTTATTTCAGCCGCACTTCACACCAGGAGGGGGGGCCCTATAGCGGTGTAACGTGCAGGTAGCAGGAGAATAGAACACACTAGTGCGCTCGACCTGAGCGGCTGCGGTTTCGGACGCTCCCGAGATCCCGCTGCACCATAGCTGGCCGGCCTAAATGAACTGCGGCTACGGTGGCTACCTCTTCGCGCAACCTCCGATAAATTGGTGACCCAGACGACCATACCCTGCCTTCCCACAAGCCCCAAGGATTTGTAGCACATCTTCTCACTAGAGGCTGCTGCTGCGATAGCATGTTGTAAAGCATGTGCCTCCCAGTCCTTGCGTTCAAGGGCTCACTGGTGAGGTACGAGTGCTACTCTCACTCACACGTTTACAGCATTATCCCTTTGTAATGAAACTTTTATGGTCATCACTAGTGGTTATCCTTAAGTTTATTTATTCTATTATTATTATTGTTATCATCATCACCATCATCATCATTATTTATTCTATTATTCTACTGATTATCCTTACAGAATGCAGCTTTCGTGTTGATACTAGTATACATCATCAGTCATTACCATAATTTTATTATACATATTGATTTTACGCACTTTACAGCGACTGTTTTAAGGCCCTTTTGCAGCTACACCTCATCTACCTCTTGCAGTTCATTACTACATTACCAACTCATTAACACTAGCCTGGCACTTTCTGGCCATACTTTGCCCTTGCGCCATAAAACCTTATATTGACACATATACTTACCTTTATCGGGCAACCACGTTTCGCAGCCTAACAAATGTAATCGCACAGCGTGGGACGCGCCTGTATGTATCCGAAGTTTCTGGAACGTTATCGATGCTTCTATCCGCTGTCTGTTGTCGCCGAACGTTATGTTATCTGATTTCATCACCTGACGCGAATGGTGTAGAACTTTGTGGAAGGCACGCGGGTCTGAACGATTAGTCTGGAACATTCGATGACTGCTCTATAAAAGCCGACGCGCTTGACCCACTGATCAGATTTTCGACGATCGCCGACCGTGTTCGCCGCTATCGTTGTGCTATAAGTGTAGCCTGTTTTGTGGGCACAGGTTCGCCCAATAAAGGTTAGTTTTGTCTATCACAGTATTGCTACTGTGTTCTTAACGTCACCGCCACGTGACAATATCATCATCACCATCATGTCAAGCAGCTTGTATCATACTTTGATAGATGTCTTTTTACGCCATAGGCAGACCAGCTTGGGATAGAGAAAATTGCAACATTAGGCCACAGTGTTAAGCCAAATAGAGTTGACTTGCAATATAATGAACATAATGTATCTGATAGTCAGTCATATCTATGTTCTAAAATTAATTTTTCTTGCGAAGTCTTGTATGCTGCTTATATAACGAAGGTATTTTTTTGTATTGGACATGACTTCATTATAACAAAGTTTGACTGTAATTGCACAGCACAGTTATGTGACCTGATTTTGTTTTACACAGGTAATTCTTGTCACCGATGGTGCCCTTAGTGGCTGGCGGGGATCAGAGGATGGTGGTCCAGGACGGCTACACGCTGTCTGCCTGCACCCTGCAACTGGCGCGCCACCCCCAGCTCTTGGTCCTCTGGGGCGCCTAGCTCAGCGAATGGGCGGCCGTCTGTTCCTGCCCGAAGGAGGCCTGTCAATCCGTAGTGTGCAGCAAGCTTTTCTGAATTTGGCGCAGGCACAGTACGCACCTTTTCATGGCGTGCTGCGTTGTGGCCAGCTCTGGTCCAGTGTTAGCCTCTGTCCACCGCCAGAACCCCAAAAGAGACCACAGGACTTTGGCTGGGCCCAGCCATCAACGACCATCCAGGTAATTGTGTGCTGAGGATGTAGACACATTGGTGCAACTTCAGGAATAGTATTCTAAGCATATGCTGTGAACTGCATCATGTTGTCTCACTGACTGGCTCCTACAAGGCTATGGGCAACCAGCAGTGAAACTTCGCATGCCAACAGCAGCACCGTAACACGCAGCATGGCAAGCGGAGGAAACAATTTACCTAGTACATACTGCGATTTCACATCTCATCTTGAGGCATGTGTGACCAGCTTCTGACTTGGTTGGACCCTGTTGTGCTAGAATATAGGAGCACATGTGCTCCTCAAAATGTGTGTGACCATGGGCAGAGCTTATCTGGACGCATTAGCTAAAGCAGACGATACAGGTACACATTTGTTATCATTCACAATGCCATGTCATTTTCACGGCCTCTACTAGGTGGACGGTGTCAGCATATTTTAGTTTTTACACTCAAACTGCCATAGCACCTCCTGGCCGGTGGTGCTTGCCCATAGCCTCATAGTAGTGTGACAGAATGATGCAGCGAGACAACATAGGAGTGAGGCAACATCATATAGTGAGACAGCCTGATGGAGACTAGCTCATATGAACAAAGCCCATGCTGCAAATTAGACTACATGGCTTTATAGAATTCATTCTGTATGATGGTTTAACCTGGCAATGAGTTTACCATGTATGCCTGGATAATGTCATTCACCTGCATTGGTGATATAAGTGATAGCAAGGCCTTTAACCTGATTTTGCTTCTTACAAGGAGCATCTCTAGGCAGAATGCTAAAGCTGCAGAGGGATTTGAACGAATGTCATTGTAACAAAAAATGTTGCTTTCGTGTACATGCCAAAAACAACAGTGCAGCCTATGGGAGACTGCCATAAACTGCAGCTTCTGCAGTAAAAGGCATTTGGTCATCTAACTGTCCAGTCACCTTGTAGCAGAGTGACTGCCACCTGCAATCCTTATACATTCTAGAGATAAATCTCACTTTTGGCATAACTGGCAATCCACATGTGAATCTACATGGCATGCGTGTAGAACAGTGCTATTTTTGTAACATGTTAAATCTTATTGTCACTGTTCAGGTTTGCGGCTTCCTTGGGCTGCAACAAGTGGCTAATCCACCAACTCTGTCCCGTCACTTGGTGCTCCCTGCACCAGGCCCTGAAGAGGCAAGACCCACTGAACCCAAGGAAGGAGGACGTACAGGCGAAGAAGAAGAAGACGGTGACGAAGGCAAACAACCATCTTTCTGTGTCTTGTTGCACGGGAGCCTCAAGGTTGAAGGCATGGTGGCCCTATGCCAGATAGGACAGGACTGGTACGGCATGCTCTACTCCTGGGCCGACAGCAAGAAAAAGTCAAATCTTATGCTGTCCACCTTTGAGCCAGGGCTCGATGCAGTGCCGTGGCTTGGCAAGTTGGACCATTTGGGACCGCAGGCACTGGCTCCTCTGGGGAGTGAAGCACTTCCTGTTAAGTCAAACGACAAGCACAGCTACTCACATAACTCGGTCGTGTGGATCCGCCAGTCTGACCTGCAGGCAGACATCCAGAAGATTCTGCGGCATGCAAGGAAGCTGCCAGAAAAGACGGCAAACTTCTATAAGGAATTGAACCGACTGCGGCGCGCTGCACTCTCGCTTGGATTTCATGAGCTTTTGGAAGGCATGGCCACAATTCTAGAGCGAGAGTGCACACTGCTGCCAGGCTCGGCTCATCCGGATGCTGCCCTGCAGCTGAGCCATGCGTCGTCATTCTTGAGGGGCCCCAGCTGCAAGGACTACACAGCGGCGTTGACACCACTGCGAACCAAGTTCTCTTCTCAAGACTGATCATCGAAAAGTACTGTAGAGAGACATTCGTACGGGTGAAGGCAGCTGATGTACCCATGTCACACATGTACTTTCGATGACAGTTGAAACCGGTGACCTCCTGTTAGTTCTTTCAAGAAAGATTTTCCTCAACAGAGGCACTAGTTGTTTGTTTCAGTAGTTGTTGAATGTATATGTGTATGACACAGGTATGACGTGCAGCACACCACAGCCCAAGTTGAAAAAGATGCACATAAATGAACCACTGTCTGTCGTACTTATCACCTCATATGTAAATTTCCCATCCTGACATGTTTTTATTTTGCTGTAATGTTAGTCCTTACACAGTTGAACAACGAACTCATAAATACATGATAGGCACTTTGTGTTGTACCCTTTATACGCACTTGCTATGTGATATGAGCTTTTGTAAATTACTTGTAAATATTTATCTCTGTGTCTGGAAGTGAGAGTCAAAGGTGTGATATGGGCACTGTTTATAAGATTAAGGTAATGTTACATTCATAAATTCGTGTGCCTAAACACAGCATTATTGGGACTCTTGTACTGAAACCGTGAAAGGACCTTCATGCTATTACATTCCTGGAAGCAACATTGAAATAGGCTTTTAAGTTAGAATATAGCATGGACATATTATGCAGACATTTCCCCAAGAATAAATTGGTAAATGCAGTTAAATCTTTAAACAAAATTGATTTTACAGCTGAAAAAATTGTGTAATCATAGTTTTCAACAGTGCAGATGATCTTATATGTTCCCATAACAGTCGTATTGCCTGACATGACATGAATGGGCAATTTTGAGCAATATTAAGGCTGTGTTGAGGAAAATAGCCATTTTTAATGCCGTAACTGAAAAGACCATCATTACCGGTTGCCAGAAGTGATGCATGACTTGACGCAAGGCACCTCTGCACGACCTTCGAGATAAGCCTAGACCACACGTATGCCTGCTTTTGGTAACACTTTACAGTGTGCAACCTGGATTTGGCCACAATCCATCCGTCAAACTGGTGGCGTGCAAAGCCGGTCCGCATCACGTAGCACGGCCAGACTGGAGTTGTGAATAGCTGCATGTGCTACATAGCGCAGCTACCGTGCAGTGTCATGATGAGCCTGCTCGCCGTTAATGCGCTTGTACAACTGCGTGCTCCGATTAGTATTGCGGGTGACCTAGCTCCAGGTGCTTGCACTGTGAGCCAGCCGAAGTGCCCGGCACTCGCGGCGTGCTGAAAGAATTTCGGAGGCGGTGTGTTCGAATTTATGTCATAGTGGCAACACTAGATACACACGTTGTCTGCTCAGGTGCTGTTAAAAGCTGCTAACAAGAAAACTATACAATTACCAGACCTGCAGCCTTTCCAAAATTGGTTCAGTCTGATTCACTACTCATTTATAGCAAACTTAGCCGAAGTGAAATTTAGTTACAGGTGGCCTTTCACGAAGGAAGAAAGAAATAATCAGGTAGCCAACACGTAAGTGTACGAATGCATCAATGGTCATTTGTACATGGCATGCTACCTAGAAAAGCCAAGGATTTAGAAATTGCTTCTTTGTCTGGAAACAAAACCAGTAAAGTTTCGATAGTGTCCACTCTACAGGGCTGGTCAATTCACATCTTGCTCTTGGTAGCCTATCAATGATTCCTACTTGGGGGTTAAGAGGAGACGCTACATTTAAAAAAAATACCATCGAAGGAAAGATTTCTGGCTTAATTCGCTAAGCACCCCTTGGAAAATTGTTTCTCTCCCCTAAATAAAATGCACGAAAAGTTCACAGAATGCAAAACCACTGCCACATGCAAGCCATGATTAGTGCTGCATGTATATGCATGTGGCATGCTAGTGCTGTTAGCACTGTACATTAGCAAAAATGAGGTGCGTACACTAGGTTTTATTGTTAGTAAAACTTAATAAATGTAGTCACCTGCATGAATGGTTGCCGGTAATGTGTAAAAGAGAAGAACCCAGTATTGTGCAACATAAGCATAATGGGCCAACTTTGCGGTGTGCAAAGCAATGGCTTGGAAGCACTGTGATAGGATGTCAGAGTGCTGACAATGGGGTGCACAGGGCAACTGATTGAAAAAAAATGTGCACAGCTTTCAATACGTTCAAGTTAAAACTGTGATTTTCTGTACTTGAGAAGTTTTCAGAATAGTTAGAAAGCAAATGAAAGAAATCTGGTAAGACTTCCAGTGTGCTGAGCATTGCTTTGAGAGAGATGAATAGCATGTATGCATTTTTTACCTCTCTTTTACTGTACTACGAATGCTGAGCAATGCCCTTAACCCTTTAACTCCCAATCTCAAGTTGTACTCGGCATGGGAGGTTCTACCTGGTTGTACCAATATTGCCAATGACGAGCACGGTCAGTAATTGGCTTTGATTTCAGTTTTCAACACTACAACACAGTGCAAGTTCAGATCAAGGATCAAGTGGTGTATTTTCAGAATCAGAAATGACCGAAAAAATTTATTGCATAAAAAAATTTGGAAAATTTAGTACTAGTATGCTTTTCTGGAAATAATTTTAGTGTTAGAGCATTAAGTAAGACTAACTGCCACTTAAATCATCTCAACAATTGCAAATAGTGTTTAATAATTGTGTGCTATTAAATTAACATAAATGCACATTCAGTGTAATCACTGTCTAACTCCTGCCATCAGAGAGCAGGATATGGTGAACACTCATTAATATCACAAATGAAGCCATGTTGTGTCAGTGCCAGTTTGGCCTGTGAATCTGGTGTTCTGCTGCCGACTGCTAGACTGTTGGTTCAATTCCTAGCTGCTACAGCCACATGCAAATGGGGTTCGAATGCGAAATGTGCGTGCACTTATATTTAAATGCACATTAAAGAGCCCTCCATGTGTTCTAAATTAATTCACTCTTCTGCTATGGCTTCCCTTGTAAGCCACAATGCAGCTTTTGAACTTAACATTTTGGTGATCATGATGTGTCACCATATCTTGACACACATTTTAGGATACCCGTAATGTGTTTGAACAACACAAAGCCTAGCATGCTACAACTTTACATGCCCAGACATTACGATGTGCCTATGTTGACCAGGGAGCAACTGAAGACTCTTTCATGCAGTTGTATTTAATTGTATGGTGTGTCTGCTAAAATAAGTGAGATATTTAATCATTGCTATAGAACTCAACACGGCGTTGCATGCAGAGCATTCTGGTGCAACTATGGGGCATTGTCCTTGAAATGAAGTGAAAGGTGCTTTTTCATCATCTGTGCAGTATTTTTACAGTGACACAGTGGGGTTATAATTGATGAGTATCCAGTTTGAGGTAGGCTGCTGGCTGGTGCATCGACATGCCTTCATTATTGATTCTGGTCAGCGGTCTAAGCCACCTTTCTTGCTTTAGGATTGTCCTGGCTTGTTTTGCTGCTCCGAGTTTGAGGCAGTTATCCTCACAGTCTCCTTGATCATTGATTGTAAGGTGTTCAGGGGCTTCACATGTTGGTAGTAGGCGTGCACTTGACGTGTGTAGTGACTCTGCAACAGCATACATTAGGGACATCAGGCATGAGACTCTACAGGAGCTCAATACTGCACATCATTTTTTGTTTGGGATTGAATGAAAACAAATTTTTGTGAGAAATACAAATTCAATTTTGTGCCAACACAATATTAGTTATGGTGGTCATCACGCATGCGACACATGGAACCTATTAGGATAATTAATTAATCAAATTACCTGACATGGTGGCATAGTGGCTTTGTTGGCATAGTGGCACCGCTAAGCCCAGGGCATGGGATCAAATCCCAGCCACTTTTCTATGGAGTAAAGCCGAAATCACTGTATCCCAGGCATTGGGTGCACATTAAAGAATCCCAGATGGTCAAAATAATTCTAGAGTCCCCCACTATTGCCTGCCTCATAATCACAGTGTGGTTTTGACACCTGAAACCCTAGAATTGAATTAATCAGATGGTTATAAGCTTTTAAACGATATGTTGCTGTTGTATTTGAAAATTGCCTTTATTTTTTCCATACAATAAAAAGGACCACAGACTAAAAGTTACATAAGTGTAGCTTGAGTACACTTGAGGCCAATCAGTTGGAATTGAAAACAAGAAATAATAATACTAAGGTATTTATTCACTTAAACAAATACACTTGTAAGCTTCCAAAATGTACCTTGTGTGCAGAACTAGGCAGTCTAGCTTGACCACCACTGTGACATCTAAATAAATCACTGAATAACAAATACTGAATGTTTTTTTAATGTTTGGTACACATAAACACAGTACAAACACTTCCCAACAGCCAGAAACATAACATTTATTTAATTACATTTATCTAAGAAACAGGATACAGTCAAGAACAATTAGAATGGCAAGAGTACAAGAGACCCCACAACATTACATAATATTTAACACACTAGAGCAAAAGAAATGAATGTATAAAGTAAGGACAAATAGAAATGTCAGTGCTGAAGGACATATTTTTTTCACTCCACTGAAGCTAATGAAAGCACAATTCAATTTTAATTTATTAAAACGTGTAACCGGGAACTAATGGTTTCTTTTCCGATATTTAGTATAAACATGCGGTACAACACACATCTCTGTGTAGCGAAGAGGGCGGACTTCCGCGTTCGTAATTTTAAAACTTTCCAGAAAATATCTCTTATTCAATGCAGTTAATGCTCCGTACAACAAAGCTTAATATATCGAAATTCTTGATATAACGAAGTGTTTACCTTTTAACTTTTTGTCCATAGGACACCATGTATATTGAACTTCAATATAACGTGTGTTTATTCACGATTTATACATAAAATGTTCTCGACGCCGCGAACAAATAGAGAGAAAATAAATGGAGATTTCAGCGGACGCGGATGATCAAATTATTTAATTACATGCGGCTGCTTTCGAACACACCTCTCAAGTCGTGCCCCCGCAATGGAGAGCGACCGCCGGAGCAGAGCAGCGTCACGTGCTGCATGAAGTCCAAGTGGGATAGGATTCTCTCGCGCCCAGCGCACTGCGTGTTTTATGTGCAAGTGAAAGTGTGTGAGGGTGAGCAGGGAAGGATGGTGTCTCGATGAGCACCGTCTTCCAGCACGAGCAAGTGGGGAGGGGAGCAGGCTCGCGGTAACGCGATCAAGCGAGGGTTGGGGAGCAGATTGGCGCCTCCGGGACGGCCCTGGCTGAGAGCATACGCAGCCTGCACGGCCTTTTATGCCAAAGCAATTATATGGACACCCCAGGCGGTTTTCCGCTGTCGACTTCGACGTGATGTTCCGTACAAAGCCCAACTACGACAAGATCGCCACCGCGCGCCGTATGCTGTAGGTGCGAGGGTGAGCCGAGAAGCATGGCGACTTGATGCGGCGGCTTGCGCGCACAAGGAAGGAAAGCGGGAAGAATAGGGAGATTAAAGCCCCTCCACCCACGTGCCACCGCCGACCAGGTGGCGCGTGGATGGAGGGGCTTTAGGGGAGATGTGCACGCGCTACAAGGGGGGAGGGTGCAGGTTAGAGCGCATGCTCTATCTTGGAGGTAAACTCCAGTGGGTACGAAGGCTAGGCCAACGTTACTAGACTAGCTTCAGTTTTAAAACTCGGCGCCGTTGCGCGGAACCGCCACCCGCCCGCGCCTTCGTGGCGCTGCAGTCGCGCCCGGCTTCACTTCCTCACTAGCCGGCTACGCGGGCGGGCCGGACTAAGCGCGCGGTGCAGCGTATTGTGTGGTTCGTTGTTGAAGGCGAATTTCAGCAAGCATGTAATCCGCGAAACTGTAGCTTTCGCCGAGTTTGTTGAGAATATAAGCAGACGATGCCGAGGTGCTGCGCACCTGGCTGCATAGGCGGCTATCGGAACAATGTCGACAGTTCGGCGCGCTGCTTTTTCTGTGCCGCCAGCAATGGGACGCTTCGCTCGGCGTGGAACAGAGCGATTCTGTTGTTGTTGTCCTGAGTGGCTGTGGCACATACCCACAGTGGGGGATTGGCCAAGAATCGGGCGGTTTAATTAGGTGCCTAAAATAATAATGATAACAAGGGAGTTAACAATTTGGGCGTGTGAGTTTAAAAGTAAACGTTTTGTGTTTGGAGAAAAAAGAAATAATCAGATGAAAACCGGGTATAAGATACCAATAATAATAATAATAATTAATAAAAGATAAGAAATAAAAGAAAGCTATGGTTGGGAGGGAGAACGATCAATCTAACATGGAAATCGATTGGTTTCAATGAGGTAATTTTGGATCGCCAAGCAAACATTTCTGTTGCTGAACCCAACAATGGAGGCTCCAAAAGATAGGATCACAGGCACTGATAAAGTCAGACCAATAGAGCGAAGCGGGATTTCGAGTAGTCGTTTTCTTGTAATAGAAAAACGTCTGCAAGACAACAAGAAATGGTCGATTGTCTCCGCTTCGCCACAGAATGAGCATAGTGGTGAGGGGACCAGACCAGACCTGTGGAGGTAGAAGTTCAATGCAGGTATACGGCAGCGCAGCTTCGTGATGGACACTTCAATCTTCCGTGTTCGGCAAAAATCTCTGTTCCAAGGGTGCAGGAGATGTCCGTACTCCACAGAGTTAGTAATTTCGGAGCCTGATACTGACTGTATAATGATACTCCTGCGAAATCTAGCTGCAATTACATAAGTAGTCAAAGGGCAGCAAGGAAGAATCGGGCCACTTATCGATGCCTTGGCTAGAGAGTCTGCAATTTCATTAATGATTAGTCCTTTATGGCCCGGCTCCCAAATCAAACGCACGCTTCTCAAGTAACCAGGTACCAATGATTGAAATGTCCTCATCACGCGAGAATCACTAGAAGCAGTAAGGGATGAGCACAATGATAAAGAATCAGTAACTATCACGGCTGACGTAATTGATGGTCCTAATTTGCGTAATGCTAGCACCACGGCCATGAATTCGGCTATTCCTTGTGCCGACCGGCACACGCGCTCGTGCCACTGCTCCTACGTTCATCGTCGTCTTCCACAGCTGGCTGCGTTGCCGTTCATCATTCCAGCGTAGAATTTCACTTCTGTCATCGTAATGGGGAGGCCGCGTTTACGGTGGGAGGGGCCATTGCTTAAGGCAGTATGAGCCACTCATTGTCTTACGTAACGGATAGATTTAATTTCTGAAGAAACTTAATTTTGAATAATCGCAAATCTGGCGAAAGCAGCTAATCACGCCTCCGAGCAAACTCGAGACATCGAACGCAAGCGACAACGGCGGACTACGGGCTTATCGTCAGTGACGTCGTTCTCTCAGTCGCAGCCGATTGTGTGTGTTACCGCATAATTCAGAAATACTTTAATGAATCCTCTAGATTAACCCAGTGATAAACACGGGCCGCACGTTTCAGCTTCGCTGGTTAACCATCTTCACGGAGTGGAAGAGCAGATGATATTTTTTTTTGTGTGTGTGTGTGGCTTGTGTGTTCAAAGACTGACCTCATCTTTCTTTTTGTTGCGCTTCTTTGGCGTGGCGAGAAGCCTCGGTGGGGATGAAGATCATCCTAATCATACACTTTGGCCAAATGTTCAGGCTTCTGAGCCTAAACTGCTCGAAACGTTAAGACGGCAGGAAAAAACACAGCTTCCGCGCTTCGCTCTATGCGTTTCTTTCTTTCGTGCAGTTTACCCTTATTACAGTATGAACCAACTGGCCCGATAAATCTTATTGCTGTAGGTGGATACCGCTTTCTCATGGTATCACTAATTCGGACAAGGGAGAACGCCAGCGAGCGTGAAACACGCGCAAACTGCCCGTCCGCACGGGCTGAAGGCTGCGGCGAGGCGTCTGCAGTGGAGCCCGATGGAACCGCGCTGCCATCTGGCGGCTGTCACAGAAGTGGCGACACCGGCTGTAAGCGCGCGGGCGGAGAGTTTTACAACTGAAGCTAGTCTAGTAACGTTGGGCTAGGCGGCCCGAAATAAGTGGGCCTCTTCGATTTTCGCAGTTCTGGCAGCCCGCTGGTAGCCAGACGGCAGCCAGCTAGTTCCGGTTCTGACAGGAAGTCACGTGGGCTGGGATCCCAAGACAACCCGAACCTGCCCAAAGTTTGCAAAATCGAACGCCGGTACAGCTGGCCAAATGTAAACATGCTACCAGCATGGCAGCGCCCGTCGAGGCCGACGCGCGCTCGGCGTAGTCGGCCCATTTATGCGTTGCCGCCTTGAAAAAGTATAGTTGCATTCAGGAATACGATCGCTTTCACGCGATTTCGCGCGATTCGTCGCAGGACGCGTACTGGGCCAACCTCGCCTTGCGCAGCGCAACAGATGACCTCCGACGCGGCAGATGACAAGACGCGAAATCGTGATTGTATACTCGAAAGCGATAGCTGGAAGATCCCTGTTCGCAGCGATCACGTCGCCCACCGGCGACGTTGATGAGTTGGCGCTGTATCATCACAAGACATGAGAAAGCAGGTTATCGGGTACGTCTCATACGCATAAAATTTCGCGCCGACCTGCTTGAGCTTCGATTTCAGAAAGCTTGTTGTCGCTGATGGTGTTTCTCATTTAAGGAGCTGGACGCGGCTGGCGCGTGAAAATGCACGTCGCCTGTGACCAGCGAAACGTTTCACACGAAAAACAACATTGGTCGCAATCATGAGAGCAATAAGCCAATGTACGTGTGTCAAAATGTACCGAGTGCAGTCAGTGTATTCTTAGATCAACGGCCTGCAGTTCGAACACATATCGGTTTCGAGCTGCCACCTAAGCATACGACGGAGAGACGGAGCGAACACGGGCTAACTGCAAAGCCTTCGCTAACTGCAGAGAAAGGAGAGATATACATACGCGAAATATGTGAAAAGGAACGCCACCAGAGAAAGACGAAACCAAGATGTACCGCAATGTGTGAATCAGCGTGTACACCTTGCGTGGAACACGATGCAGATAACATGCACGCATGAGAGCGCGGCGCGCTGTTTACCACCGCGAAGAAGCAATCAGGGGACACACACACACACAAAAGCTTCAAACGGTTCACCACGGCTCGTATCACACCGCTTCGCGATGCGGAACGGAGCGTTAGCACCTAAAAAGATAACGCTAGAAGTAAGAAAATCCGGAGATGACCGTATACAGTTGGCTGAGCGAGATAAATTTAAGTCCTCAAGCGCCCGCGTTGAAATCCGTGAAGTCCCCGTAAAGATGGCGGCGAGCGCCCATCGCCTCTTTTAGTCGTCTGCTAGCCAGAGAACTTCCAGAGAGCCGTCCTGGCAGGTTCTGGCAGCCCGCGGGTAGCCAGAACCGTCCAGCGCGAGCAAAACGAACGCACGGCGGAAGTGCGTAGCACGGTGGGCGGAGCAGCCTGAGAAAAACGAAGACGCTCTGGCTGGCTCTGGCAGCCCGCGGGTAGCCAGAAGTGGAAAATCGAAGAAGCCCAGTGATGGCTTCGGGTGCGCCGTGTTCTCGTGCGCCTAGTTCGCATTGAAGCGAGAGGCAACACGAAGGGAAATTCACTCACCGCTCTTCATCGTGCCACCGTTCTGACAGCGAGTGTCCACGGTTATTCACAGGTGTTTGTGTTTGCCTGAGCGCGCGTGGCAACGTGTTTATTAATTTAGTTAGCAAATGCTTACAGTAGCTTATGCAGCTGATAAAGCTGGTAACTTTCCTTCGTACAGCTTTCTAATAATTTGATCTCGCAATCTATGCTTCGCCTTTCAGGTGAAACTGTGACTTTCTTCAGAGGTAATCTGCGCCTGCGCAATGACTTGACGAGCTGAGATTGCGCGGCATCGTGCGCCGTCTTCTTGCGCGTTTAGTGCTGGAGGTTGCGTAATCTCGAGTTTCGGAGTCATGCCGAAGCGAGAGGCTGACGAAGCATTCGCTTCCGGCGCTTCTCATGATGGCGTCTTCCCACTAGTTATCAGCCGCGGGGACGGAGTGGACGCTAAAGCGTGGCTTCGCTTCGTACCGCCGATGTAAACATATCGTCGATACGGCTTGAAACTGTATTTTTTGTTGCCGACTCTCAAATTCAACGAGATGATTCTTTTTCTCATTCGAATTTGCGTTTTCCGGTTGCCCGATAATTCGGAAAATTTTGCAGCCCCTTTCGTGTAATAAAAATCCACCAGAGACTGTGCTTATTTGCATAGCATATCAAATTCCGATATAACGAAATTTAAATAATTATGGAGTTTTACTTGCCAAAACCACTGTCTAATTATGAGGCATGCCGTAGTGATAGACTCTGAAAACTTGGTTCACCTGGGGTTGTTTTAAATGCACTTAAAGCTAAGTATACTGGTGTTTTCGCATTTCTCCTGCATTGAAATGCGGCCGCCGTGGCCGGGATCCGGGATTAGCAGCCCAACACCAAAGACACTAAGCAACCACGGCGGGCATAACGAAATTTCTATATAACGAAACGAATTGCCGATTTCACCGACTTTGTTATATCGAGGTTTAACTGTATATCAAACACTGGTGTCGAGTATTGTCACTTTGGAATTGAGTACCGCACGCATGATTGATGGCAATAACGTGTATTCTATCTAAAGCGTTCCATTTATACTGGAATATAGACAGCAGATTGTTAATCCATATTTCAGGACTGACTCCCCTAAGCATTTATAATCGGGCCATTTTTCTTACATGTTTAAAACAAGCTTTCTTTAAACGGACCCTGAAACGATTTCGACGATTTCGTACAAACGTCCTGAGTTGTTAGGGTAGGGTAGGGGCGCTCCGCGTATATCGTGTAATTTATTATAAGGTTTTATAGAGGCATCGTTGCCAATCGCAGCGGCGCCTCTCCCCTGTGTTTTCAGCCGCCCCATTCCGATTGAGTTATACCAATCGACGTTAGTTGGGCGAGCTATCCGATCGGCCACGCAGGTTATGTCATCGATAATTTTTCCAACTTTATGGTGAACAAATATTTTTTGTAATATCTGGAATGTTGGTTAATTTGTTACAACGACAATTTATTGCTACACATTCACGCACTTCCGGTGCACAGCAAGTGTCTGCTTGCGTTACAACGTTCTACGTGTTGATGCGAGCCGCGCGGTCAGTGCTGATTTCGAGCTTTCTTTCCGCGAACACTATGGATCGCCCTTGTTACGTTGTGGGCTGCAAATCTAGCGATTGGCAACATGTCGAGCTGCGTCGTATCGGGCTGTCGGTATCGATCGGCGCCAGCATCTACGCGTTTGCTCCGTCACTTCATGCCGGAAGTATTCGGGCAAATGCACGCGGACTGGGCCTGGGCGTTTTACCGGATGAGCGGAGGCGCAAACGTCAACAACCTGCACAGTGGTGGCACAGAGCTCAACCAAACGCAGAGCTAATATAACAGTAAGCAAAGTATTCTACTTTGCTGGTGGTGGTGGTAACAACTTTATTAACAATCCGGCAAATTCGTGGCCTGGGCCTAGGCCGCCCCCGAGGAGGTCCGGAGATCCTGTCTCCTCGCCGCCTCACGGGCCTGCTGGATGGCCCATAGTTGATTTTCGAGGTTTGAGCTGCGCAACGCGGCCGTCCATCGCGCCGCAGCTTCATCTGGGGAAACTGCATTTTCTTCACATATAACGTCACATTCCCAGAGAATGTGTCTAAGAGTTGCGTGAGCCCTGCTGCGTAGCTTGCAGTTATCATCTGAGTAGACGTCCGGATATATCCTCCTGAGATGGACGGGGTTGGGGAAGATCTTTGTAGCTGCCGCCAGTCTACCGCTTGGGCCCTGTCGAGTTTGGGGTTAGGGGGCGGATAAACCCGCCTTGAGTTTTGATAAAATTTTGTAATATCACAGTATCTGGTCATTCTGTCCCTCTCTGTCCATGCCTCCGTTGGATTTCCAACCCCAAGAGAGGATCCTTCTTCGCGGGCGTGGAACGTGAGACCTCGCGCTACGCGGTGGACCTCCTCGTTGAGGTTGGGTGCGGGGGTGTCGGGGGACGTGTGAGCCGGGAACCATATAATGTGTCGTTCCTCCGTCTCCTCGGAGGTGACATAGTTCGCGTTGGCTTTGAGTATAGCCTCAGCCTTCGGCGAAATTCTGCCTTGTGCATAGTTGCTGACCGCCGTCTGCGAGTCACTGATTACGTATCTACAACTGGGGTTAACGATGGCTAGGGCTATCGCCACCTCTTTCGCTACCTCGGGGTTTTTTACACGTATGCTACAACAACTGACCAATTGTTTCTCGGTATTGAGGACGGCCACTGCAAAAGCACGTCGATCCTCGTATTCTGCCGCGTCTACGAACAGCGCTTCCTTGTCCCTACCGAAGGCTTTGAGTAAAGCCTTGGTTCTACTCTCTCTTCGACCCTGATTGAATTCGGGGCTCATGTTCTTGGGTATATTAGCCACCTGCAGCTTTTCCCTGATCGCGCTTGGAAGGGATATCTTGTCGCCGTGCTGCTTGTGATGACTTATCCCGAGTTTGTCCAGGATACTCCTGCCCGTTCGTGTCTTCGCTAGTCTTTCGAGTTGCGAGATTTGGTGTGCTTCAATTAACTCTTCAAGCGTGTTGTGGACGCCCAGCTGTAGCAGCAGTTCCGTGCTGGTGCTGTCTGGAAGGCCCAGTGCCATCTTGTATGCTCTTCTAATGAGGGTGTTCAGTTTGGCATATTCGGCCGCGTACCAGTTGTGGTAGGCGGCCACATAGGTAATGTGGCTAATGGTAATGTGGCCTTAATCACAGCGGTGTGGTATGGAAGGGCTTCAGTTTACGCCTCCGCCCATCCATCAAAACGCCCAGCTCGCCTGCGGTTACCGGAATACCGGACACGCTCGGCGCTCCGACTAAACGCTCGCAACACACGCTGCTTGGATAGCTCTCGCGGAGCATCGACGGCCGGGCGGCTGGCGGAGAGGTTGGAGAGGGCCGAGAGGGCCGGCTTCGCGCGCTGGCTCCAAGGCAACCGAAGTAGACGAAACGACGTCACGTCATGGCGCGGAGCCAGTGAAGGTGGAGCTTAACCATTAACCAATAACTCGTTCACCGATCGCTCGGGGAACGAGTTGAGGAGAAAAATGTGGCTAGGAAGGAGGGTGATTTGTAATTGTCCGTAGCTGGCGCTGGGCCGTGCTCCTTCAAGGGCTGCAGAAGACAGTGCCAACCTTTCCTTTCTTCATAGAGCACCACTTCTCTTTCGCTGTCTCTCATAATATGAAACGGTTAATATGCTCTCGCTCTCTCTCTTAATATGAGACAACTCCGATGCGGCCTATTCAAGTACACGTAAAATGCAAAAATGCTTTTCTGATATAACCTCTGGACTGATTTTAATGAAATTTGTTGCATTTGGGAGAGAAAGTTCAATTCTAGTCACTTTGGGAGCAGAATTTCGATTTAGGGCCTGAATTGTGTTGAAAGAACTTTCGAGAATTCTAAAGTTTAACAAAAATAGAAGTACGAAGTTTAGAAATTATTAGCTCTCCATCAAGAACAGATATCGCGGTTCTTTTAATGGAATCCATTAGATCATTCAAAGCGGACAAATTCGATGTGTCAATTTATATATCACATGAACTTGTTAGGTTGTGTACAAAGGTCTTGCAAAAGCTGTATTTACATATTACTAAATTTTTTTTGAGATTCATGTTTTACATATCAATGTTGTACGCTTTAGATGTACTATTAGATGCAATTCACAGAATTGTGATATCATTTTTGTTTGCTGAGTTAGATTTGTAAACTTGATAGTTTCGGTTTCGTAAAATCGCAATTTTTGCCAATTTTTAGTAAAAATTGACGACCTAAGCAAAATATTTCAGACCAACAGTCACTAGAATTTCAGATTTCTTTTAAATTCAACAAACCTTGTCAAGTTTGGTGCAATGGTTGCCGAGAAAAACGAATTGTCCTTTTGCATGTATTTAGATAGGAGCACCCGAGCTAAAGTTTCCTCTTAAATTGTGGCGCTAATGCTTTACTTTAGCTATACCCTACGCGTCTACAAAATTTGTCCAAACCGCGACTTGCCGGTGTATTGCGCAATCCTAATATACTCCCACTTGAAAGTTTTCAAGTGCTATATACACTTGAGCGACTGTGATGCAATAGAATCAGGCACGTACCCAGGGGGGGTCCCCTACCTTTCCCGCCCACGCCACCACTCCTCACACACATTCCTAAAGCACCGACAAATCAATCTGCTCGGCGGCCAATATTTTGCTGCCTTTTACAGCGAAAGCTGTAGATCACTAACCTTCCGTAGTTTTTTCGGCGTCCGTCAACAGAAAAAATCATCGTGTGGGCCGATCCTGGTGATAGTGCAGAAAGGGTCCAAGCTCAATGGCACATACTTCTGTAGGCTCGGGAACCTGTAACGCGCCCTTCGGTATCTTCGGGATGGGCCCACGTATAAGGAGTGCCTAATGCCTGCTTCGCCTCCGCCGGAGGTCGGCCCGGTGTTGCACTGTCCTCGGGATCGGCTCACGTATGGGGAGTGCTTAACGTATGCTACACCTTTGCCGCAGGTCGGCCCGACATTGCACTACCTTCGGGATCGGCCCACGTATTGGGGGGGGTGCTCAACGCGTCTTCAACTCCGCCACGGGTCGGCCCGATTATCTTCTGGCCAACCCACGGCGGAAGTGACGCACTTTGCTTTTCGTTTAAGAGTTTTGACTGTCGTCAGCTTTCGCTGCCATTGCATCTTTACAGAGTAAAATGGTTATTTTTGCACTCCTTTTGGATGGCGGTAGTTATCGGCATCTCCTGGGGTGTGAAGGTCAGTTTTCTCATCGATTCGGTGCCCGCGCGATTAACTCGAGTTCAGTTGTCACCATGTATTCAACGATCACGCGCATCGCTATTGCTTCCTTAGTTCAACCTTCGTTGTTTAGACTGATCCAGAAACCAGGAAAGGGATTCGGTTAGTGGTCAGCTGGTCTGCATGCTCGTGGAACGAGTTGCGGCCGGAGCAAACGCCAGTTGCGTTTAACTTTTCCTTTTGCTTCATTATTTCCTCGAGTGACGGCTCGCCGCGACGCTGGCAGATCCACGGAACTATCATATACCCGCGATATGGGTTAGATAAGGTGGAAAATAAAATAATGCGAAACAGCGTCCATCATCACACCCTGCAATAGCCGTTAAAGCCATAAGCAATGTGACTATCATCCGTTACCGCGTCTGGCTTTTCGTGCAAAATTGGCAACTGGAAACAAGAGTCGCAAGGAGTTGAGAAACTGAGCGATCTACTAAGGGAGAGAGCCAAGGCAACAGCCAAACAGGAAGCAAAAGCGGAAATTAACAAATTTAGCCGTCGTTTGTGAAAATATTTCTGGATCAACATCCTTTTATTTAAAAAGGAAGTAGAGAAAACGCCGCCGGAAGTGGAGAATAATTCCGTGTGTTTTGAATGACTCTTCTATCTATCACTCGAGCCGCCTGACGCGCAGCCACTTCTCTGCTGTGCTAATGTGGGTATTTTTCTAACCTTCCGCGCTGGCCGCAGTACGCCTAGAACCACAGCATCCTGCGCACTACGCGGTTGTGCGGGGATGGTGACCAACCATCGTTACGCAACTTCCCAAATAACAACACGAGTCGGCTTTGGACTTAACTTGGTAGAGCATGTAAACGAGGGATCCAAAGGAACTGTGATTGTTCCGCAAATATATATTTCTTTATAAGTCTTCCAAAGCTAATTCAAAAAACGCTACTAGCAATCTTTATTTTACACTTTCGCTTATTTACTTGTTCTTGACAGTGTTCTTCCTGCGCCTCTTGCGCGAATCCACTTGATGTGGTTCCTTGTTTGCCAAGTAAAGGAGAGGTGTATCTCACCTGCGTACCTGTGAGATACACCTTATTTCAATTCTCTTTTCCAAGTTTACGCGTCTTAGTGGCGCATAGCGGGCATTATTCACATTTGTACTAGTAACGGTACGTCCCTCCTCATTTGCATAGAACAGTTATCTTGGTTTGCCACCCTCCCCCCCCCCCCCCCTCCGAAAAAAAATCCGGGGTACGTGCCCGAATGGAATTGTGGCGTCCTAGTATTCAGTGGTGCCGCTTTATTATATATACCTTCAAATATTCGCAGTGTGGTAAATAGCGTTGCGCATTCTAGCCATATCCAGCGCACCCACTGCTCAACCGCGGCCTCTCCTGTCACGTGCAAGTGTACGTCACAACGCTCCGTTGCTTTCGCCCAACACCACCTAGATAGCGCAAGGCCTTTTCACTGAGATCCATGACGCCATGTTACCTGCCCCGACTGCAATATAACCTAATGGGGATGCTCCCGAGTAGGTGACAGTGATTTTGACCTCACCGCTTTCATCACGCAAGCCTTGTCAATGGAAATTTCGGGCCAGGTAGCGTGACGTCATGGATTGGAGTGAGCATGCCTTGTGCTATCTAGCTGGTGTTGTCTAACCCCGCCACTTTCTCCACCGAGGACATACTTCCCTACATCGCCGAAGGCCGTTTTGGTGCCCAGTTGAAAAAGACAACAGGAATTCATGTCGCAACTACAGAAATTTCTGTTGTACAACAGGATTTTTCTGTAGTAACTACAGATTCCTGATGGAGCGACAGACTTTTCTGATGTACAACAGACATTTGTTGTTGCTACTACAGAAGTACAGTCTGTCGTATGTCTGTTGTTACAACAGAAAGCTGAAGCTCTACAACAGATTTTTGTAGTACTACAGAAATTTCTGTTGTACAACAGGATTTTTCTGTAGTAACTACAGATTCCTGATGGAGCGACAGACTTTTCTGATGTACAACAGACATTTGTTGTTGCTACTACAGAAGTACAGTCTGTCGTATGTCTGTTGTTACAACAGAAAGCTGAAGCTCTACAACAGATTTTTGTAGTACTACAGAAAAAATTGTCATCACTACAGGCACCCTGTTGTCCCAACAGAAATACTCCTGAAGTAACCCGAAAAACTTCTGTAGTGCTACAGAGAGCTGTTGAAATACTACAGAAACCTATTGTGGCAACAGGCCCCCAATTGTCACAACAGAAGTGTTCCTGATGTAATGCGACCAACTTCTGTTGTACTACAGAAAAATGTTGTTGTACGACAGAAACCTATCATTGCAACAGGCCCCCAGTTGTCATAACAGAAGTGTTCCTGAAGTAATGGACAAACTTCTGTTGTACTACAGAGAACTGTTCCACAACGGGAACCTATCGCCGCAACATATACCCAATGATCACAACAGAAGTTCACTGAAATTGTGTGATGCGACAAGCTTCTGTAGTGCCCGGTTGAAAAAGACAAAAGGAATTCCTGTCGCAACTACAGAAATTCTGTTGTACGACAGAAGTTGTTGACATTTCTTAATTGGGAGACATTTCTGATGTTACGACAGAAATTCTGATTTCGCAACAGAAGCATTCTGTCGCGACAACAAGAGTTCTGAAGTCGGAACAACAGCTTTATATCCTGACAGCGACTCCGACGTTACGACACCAATTCTGACGTCGCAGCAGAAACATTCGGTCGCGACGGCCAAGAGTTCCGAAGTCGCAACAGAAGCGCTTCCCGTCGCGGTCCTTTAAAATTGTATGTTTTTGCATCGGTAGTGTACACTGTACTTTTCTCCTGCGCGGTATTCAATCGCACTTCTCTGAAGCCGGCAATGCTGACACCGATGGCACCGACACCGGTATTAAAGTCGACGTGGCGAATAGTTATAATTGTGCCGTGACGACGCGGCACCAGCAACGCCCTACCGGCCTCCTCAAAATCGGCCGCTGATCAAAATCATACCATCTGCGGGAATGGCTGCGTATCCGTTTTTTTTTTGTAAGATGTGGCACACAGGCCTGTGGACTTACATGCGCTGTTACACTGACACATTAGTTAATTTCCCAGGAATATTTCACAAGCTTATGCGAAGCGGAAAAGAAGATTTCGGTTGTTCCACAAAGTTGCGTGAAAAGCTGTCTTGCTCGGGTCTCATTAATCTGATACAGTGCTGCCGTGAGAAGCCAGTATGCTGTCAGAAAGAGCTCTCATCCACGAATGTTTATGTAGCTATTTTGCATTGAACACACGAATTATATGCGCGCTCAAAAGTGTAAAGAACGAGAGACAACTGCCGAAACTAGCAGTAATAACCCTAAAAGTCAACGTTGTCTATTTCTGAATTTCTTATTTAATATGGATATCGTACATCAAAATCGATGTTCTAGCACTGCACGATGTACTTGTCGATGGTACGAACACTCTTGCTCTTCTAGAGATGCGGCACTTGTCGCGGTGGAGTGATAGCGGATCTTGGCTCTCAAAATGCAAATGTAAACATCAGCGCATCAGCACGTCGTACTATTCACATGGCCAAAATGTACACTCGAAGAGCATGTCAGGGGTGGTGCAGTGGTAAGATGCCGGGCTGGGAATCGAGAGGTCGCATGTTCGAATCCTAGGCAAAGACGGTTTTTTTTTTAAATTTTTTTTACTTTTATGTTTTTCTTTTTTGTGCTAACAAATTTACATAATCTTACGGACGTCTCTGTCAATTTTTAATTAAATATTGATCAAGAACTACAGAACTTTCTACTACAGGATGTCACACTACAGGCAACAGAACTACAGGCAACAGAACTACAGGCAACAGAACTACAGGCAACAGAACTACAGAAACAACGTCCCAAAATACAACAGACTGGTAAAATTTCCTGTTGTGTTTTTCAACTGGGTGGTATCGCATTAAAAACTTTGCGAAGGCACATATGTCATGCACTGGTATAGGATCGGCCCACTCACGCCTCTCATTACAGTGCCTCCGGGACCGACCCGCGTTACAAACCACTGGCCTCCTGCACGTATACATTCACTGCCCTGGAAGGACCTCACCGTGGCTTTCTGTGCCACTTGCAGGAAGACTACAGATGTTCTCCCCTTGACCAACCGAGAGGATCGTCTTGCTGTTAAGTCGCACAAATTTCTATGCGATAATAAACGCAATATAGCGTCGGCACAGCGGTGAGACTCTCCCACATCTCATAAGTACGTGTGACGGAAACTAAATTAATTTGATTTTTTTTTTTCATTCGGGCGCATTTCAGTGGCGGGACTGAACATGCCGATGGGTTCAGTCTCATTACACGTGATCCCAACAAGATTCTGTGTGCGCGACGCTCGCTCGTGTTGTGCGAACCGCGAAATCGTATGCAAATTCTTTTAATTTCAACATGCTGACTTAGATAGGCTTGATGCTTAAGCCTCACAGACGTGTACTCACAATTTATGAGCCTCGATCGTTAGAGACGACGCGGTCACCGGAGCCTGCTACTTTCGCACTTTGACGAATCGGTTTTTTTTTCTCGTTAAGCGAGACACGTAAATAAAGCGTACTATGCTTCAACAAAAATATTGCGCCAGTCGATCTTGTTACAGTCATTTATACTTACCTTAATCATCAGGACGACAATTGTCAGTAACAGCCAGCGGATAATCACTGTGAACTGAGAGAAATAAAATCCGGAATGTCAGAAACGAGATTAAAATTTGATGCAATCCGTGCACATGTGAACGACAGATGATGAACAACAAGCACGTGCTGTATAGTTAACGTGATAACTCACATTTTCCCTGGTGACCTTGCTGGTGAGAACGCCGACTGCCAGCATACTTTGGAGTGATATGCAGAAGCTGTTCCACCAAGTGAACAGGCTCATCGCCATCCGGCAGTTCTGCGCAGTAAACAAGGTCGATTTCACCAAATGTTTAAGCGACACTAGTGCGACAAGATCGTAACACGTTACGTTTTTTGATCGTATAGTCATGACGCCGCCAAGAAACGAGTGTTGACATATCTGGCTTACGTAAGTGCTGGCGAGCAGGTTATGTCAACGGGCAATAAAGAAAAAAACATTATGCAGATCCAACGCACATTTTGGAATCTGTGTGAAGCGATTAAGCTTTCGGGAAGTGGTTAATAGAACGCTATAACTTTGCCGGTTTCATTCTTGCGTCTTTGGCGTAAAGGAAACTGGCTCGCGCACACGTGCTGTCGCGCACCAGTGTGGCACACGCGGCGATCATCGCAAATAGCGGGTTGGCGTGGGCACGATGAATACAAGAGGCTGCCACAAGCAGCGTGATTCCTTCGGTTCCTTTTCCGAGTGGCGAGAGTTCCAATCAGTCGGCCGATGTTAACGGACGTGTCGTAGGCGCGCTCCGAAACCACCGAAACGACGCGTCCTCCACCGACCGCCCTTGCCCAGGCCTCTTTCGCTGGTATAGTCATATTTCGCCGGTAGCGGCCGTTTCCCACGGATCGTCCTCTTCCCGCTAACCCGACCGCCGACGAGGCGTTCCAGCAACGCCTGTGCCGGGGGCGCGGGATCCAACTCTGAGCTGACCTAATCATGGCTATACGGAAGTAACTAGAGATTTCACGAGCACCGGGACGCCACACCGGCAAGCATCAAACGACGAAGACGGAATAGACCTCACCGGGTCCAGCACGTCGACGGGCTACCCAATCAACCAAACGGAGGTGAGCGGACCTCACCTACTCACCCCCCCCCCCTCCCCTGATACCGATACAGACTGGCAAACGGTGCTAACGCTATTACGCCAACGGAAGCAACAAGCGTTGGAACGAAAGCGTGGCAAAGCGCCGGCCAAAGACAAGCTGGAAACAAACAAGGACACGAAGACACCGCCCTCTCCGAAAGGAAGGAAACTACCCAAACTCCCACCTCTACCAAAGGACGACTTCAGATCGTTATACGAACGCATCAGGACCTACCCCTACGCAACATCATCCCATCAACAATGGCGCCAGCAATCATTGAAGTCTGCAACAATCGATTTTCTGGGGAACAATTTCTCCTGCAAATCAAGCCGGGCTCTGACATGGCAATCCTCTCTACTGCTAGGTGGACATGAAAGCACGGGGACTTCGCCTCCTGACCACCAAGAGTACAGACCACGCCGTGAAAGCATACTCAGCCATGCACCGGGGAAGACGGACTGAGAGGGGTGGTGCACGGCATACCGCGATACACTCTGTCATAGACCCTGCTTACCAACATGCGGGTCCGCACGCAAGGAGTCGAGCTGATACAGGCCCGCATGATCGGCGATACCCAAAATGCCACCCTGACGTTCAGTGGGCCCGTACTAAAGAGAACCGTATACTATTATGGAGGAGAACTCTTGTGTCACCCCTTCCGTACCGTAAAAGTCGGCAAGATCTGCCGCGGCAAAGGGCACTGCACGGACGTTTGCCCAAATCCTACGCGACGAATCTTCAAGGTATGTGGGCTCGAGAACCCAAGCGAAGGACACCCTTGTGAACCGATCTGTGCCTCGTGCGGGGGACGCTTCCGGAGACAAGAGCTGCACCAAGCGCTTAAAGCAACCGCAACAGCCACGAGCATCGCGGATGCCACATCCGCTGGCCACCAGACAACTAAGATGGTTCTCCTCTGAACACGAGGAAGAGGACTGCACGGCGGGTCAAAGCCAGAGAAGCAGAAGCACAAGCACGGAGAGATCCCGCTCCAGATCCGTGCAGCGCACTGCCGCCTTCACTCCACAACAAGTACGCAGAAACAAAGACCCCGATCCCGGACTCCGACGAGGAACTACTACCAGCAGGGATCAAAGACCAATTCAAAGAATACACCAGCACAGGTAAGCTGGGCGGGGGTCACGTCTTCCACGACCAAACTCGTCGCGCACGGTGAGGAATACAAGCGAGCCATCTCAGAGGGCAGAGAACTCAAGGCCACCTTAGGCAGTATATATATAAGCCTAACTATATAAGCCTAACACAAGGCCATGGGATCACCTGGTGCCCAGCACACGCCGGAGTGGACGCAACGAAAGGGTGGACCGCCCGGCTCGAGATATGACAGGTCGAGCCGCGGATCACAGCGCCCTAACGGTCCCCCTTCCCCTCTCCCCCCCCCCCCCACACACACACCTGGCATGCCGCAAGAAATACTGGAGATGCAAAGACTCTGCCGACGAACAAAGGCGTCTCTCCGTCCAAATCTCAACAAGGCGCAGGCACGGGACTGGCGACGACTACAGACGAACACCTTTCCTCACTTGCACAGGGTACACAAGATGTACTCTGACAGACACAAAGACAAATGCCCCTACTCCAGCACATCACATACGAATGCCCGAGGTGCCCGGCACACGCCGTCTCGCCGCTAATTACGAACTCATTCGCTAAATGGTCGTGGAACGCGCGACTCACCGATCTGGACTTGGGAAGCCAGCTGGTGACCATCGACCAGGCCCGGCGAGCCGCAGAAGCCAATGGGGCCCTGGAATAGGGGCTCCACCCATATACACCACTCAGATTTATGATTCAATGGAGTTGTTCTTGAGTGGCTTTCGCATCTAGACAATTGTGTTTGCTTGCACTATTTTCGAGCTTTAATTGGACTGTGTAGCGCGCTCTCCTTAGTTTTTACCGCGATGGCGTTAAGGGCCCCGTGCCGTAGAAAATCCAGCGTCCCGCGTCGACCGCCTTTTCACAAAAGATAATTCCGAACCACGCATACGCAACTATGCAGACCCTCCGTGTAGCGCAAGGTGGTTACTGGACTAAGTGAATTCTCAAAGTAAAATGTGTAAGGAAAATTGCAAAGTACGACTTGAGCACAACCTATAGACATGATATCCTTGGATTGTAATTTGAACATACGAGAACGACATAATTCTATTGGGCGGAAACTCAAACATGCGTTTCTACCATTCATATAGTGGCGCGCCCGGTTCCTTGCAACACCTCCAGATGGCGCTCGCCTCCGCGCATCGCGGCCCACGCAAGAGGCCGCGTTTCTACCAGAAAGCTCGCCGTCGTGCATAGCGTTCGTTTCCCGGCAAACATTACGGTTACATAAACTGCAGTTGCCGGGAAGCGTGAGAAGCAGTCAGGTATCTTTGAATGCTATCGCGTTCCACACTTAAAGGCGAAGCTTAAGCGTGCGTGTATTGTAATAAATGTCTGCTAGACATTACTCATATTTCCATGCAATGAGTGTGACTGCATGTGGCCTAATGGTTAGAGCTTGGATCGCTGTGCTGGGTGACCGAAGTTCGGTCAGACCATGGGGAATGTAATCGATATTTTTTTTAGTGTGAGCTATTAGCGAGACTGCAGCACCTAACAGCCGTTGGCCCAATATAAATCGCGCTATATAAAAGTAAGATAGACAAATGCAGGGGGATTATTCTTAAGTTTTATGAAATTTTTAAAACTCGCTTACGGCAGAAAGCATCATTCTTATCCTTGAGCTGGATTATTCGAAGAGGCCGACATTACCAGCGCAAGACATTAAAACACATATTCAACTAATTACCGAATTTTTATTAATTACCTTCCGGATTAATTGCTTTACGGCACATATTGCAATTTACGAATTGTAGCTGTTGTTCAGGGCAACATTCATTTGGGCTAGATAGTGCATACTTGAATTGAAGGAACGGCGCCAACTAAGACGATCACGAGAGGGAGAACGACACAGGACAAGCGCCAATCTCACAAAAAAGGGCCCTGTGTTTTCGAAACATGGTTCAGGACAACATTCATTTGAGCTGGATGGTGCATACTTGAAGTAGGAAGGAACAGCGCCAACTAAGACGATCACGAGAAGGAGAACGGCAAAGGACAAGCGCTTGTCCTGTGTCGTTCTCCCTCTCGTGATCGTCTTAGTTGGCGCTGTTCCTTCCTAATTCATGTAGCTGTTGAGTTTGCAAGAAGTATCCATTTGAAATGAATTTCCAGGATGACATCAGTTTCGATATATTATTTCTTATAGTGTGGGACGAAATACGTGGGCGTACGTTCCAGTTACTTTCGTGCTTCAATGCACAAAAGAGCGTTTCCTTAAAAAAAAAAAAAGGTAAGTGGAACAACAGTCCATTTTACGGCGATTTTGATGGCGCATATCTCCAAACTGTTGTCATTTTGGAAATTCATTCTAATTGTATACGCCTGGCAAACTCATCAGCTACAATTCGTAAAATTCAATATGTCCCGCAAAATTAATTAAGTTAGTGAATCTTTGTTAATTCGCTGAATATGTGTTTCGAGTTCTCGTGCAAGAAATGTCCGCCTCTCTGAGTAATCAAACTCACGGACTACAATTATGGCATCTGCAACAGGCGATTTTTTAAAAATTCCGTAAAACTTCAAAACGATCACCCTGTTGAGCTTTTTATGTGTGTTAGGTAACCTTCATATCGTTCGTCGGTTGGAGGTCTACTTACATCTTCAATTCCAACGAGAAGGAAGAGGTCCGTGAGGATGCTTATGTAGGTGATAACCATTCCGAACACAGCGACAATAAAAATTTCTGTAAGAAAAAAAAAAGACAACCATTCCACTCTGTGAAGATGAAATGGCAGCGAAACCTGATGGCAGTCAAATCTCTCAAACAAAAAGCAAAATGCTTTCGCTGCCATTCCATCTTCACAGAGTGGAACAGTTACCCGGGCTCGAGATTGTCGTTTTCGATCAGCATCGCGGGAACATTCTTCGTCGGTGGTCGTTTCGTGCCGGTGGTGAAAAACATTTATGAATGAGAAGGCTAAAAGTAAAAAAAAAATTTTAAAGGCGCCGTTCGCATTCTCTTTGCTGTTCCCACCGGCGTTCCTAGTACGCATGTTGCTCTTCGGGTGTACGAACTATACGTGTCCGCCCCATCGATAACGCAGCTGTATTTAGCGTCGATACCTCTCCCGCTTATATACTGCGATAACCTTGACGTCACGCTATTTTTCACGGTGAGCATTCTAATCTGTTCCACATTTTGACATCTGCGCCGCTGCACTGCACCCGTACGTGATCACACACAAAGCAAACAACGAAACACGTTGTGTATGGGTTTGTTAGAAATCGCTAAGCCCGCTTCTGTTGCTGGACGCCGAAAAAACTACGGAAGGTTAGCCATATACAGCTTTCGCTGTAAAACCATAGAAACACTCAAAGGAATAGCCAACTGATATATCAATGGCCTGTCGGTGCACTGATCCTGTTGATTTACCTGGTGACGTGCACTCTATAGCTTTTAGTTTCAGGTAAACTGCTGCGTCGTCGCTTTTGAGGATGGCGAGCAGGCATGTCATCAGCGCTATTGTATGTATTGTCTGGAAATAACAAAAAAAAAGAATTAGTGCCAGTGGGACCTAAGTTCTTCGAAAGTTATTAGTTCTCAGCAAGAATTCAGTGAGTGAGAAAAGCGTGATTAGAAATCGCCACTAAAAGTTGAAGGGCATAAGGAGTGTTGTATAGGGGGCTTGCAGCTAGTTGACGAATGATAACTGCCGCCACCTTGTGTTTTTTAACGAATCAGCGTCTCGAATCTGCTTTCACGTTAGAATCCCTGTGCAGTGCGCATTGCTTCTTGATTTATTTGTTGACCTGTTGCTTAACGGCGTACTTCAAAAAATGTTACACATCGCCCTTTCGACTTTCAGTAGGAAGACACGAATTCTAATAATAATAATAATAATAATAATAATAATAATAATAATAATAATAATAATAATAATAATAATAATAATAATAATAATAATAATAATAATAATAATAATAATAATAATAATAATAATAATAATAATAATGAAAGCAAACGGACAGAAATCCATAGAATGTTTGAAATGCTCTCAGTCGTAATTGCAGGTCGATCTCTAAACATGTGTGCAGAAAGCAAAGTGCCGCCGTTTCGTGCAAGAGCGTGTATGAAGTTTTCAGTCGCACTTACAAAGGAGGCACTTGCCATGGTTTGTATGCTGGGCTTGTTGTTAAAGGTATACCATGACGTCCAGCAGTCCATGCTCTCAGTCTGTCCCCGTTAGGAAAGGCAGTTGGCGGATTCTAAATAAAGAAAAAGAATACGAGTCCTCAACACTAAAAATGCGCGTCTAGAAAACAGTGAAGAAAATCAATAATTAATTAATTAATTAATTAATTAATTAATTAGTTAATTAACTAATTAACTAGACTATTTGATTAACTCTTTAATTAATTGATTGCTTGATTCTTTATTTCTTCAACAGCTGGTGGGTGTCCCTCAGGCGAAATGCGGTTGCGAACTACATGAAAGTGCCTGAAGTCTCACGTACGTATGCAGCGGTTTCACAAGCCTGATGCGTATAAAGATGGACTAGCGCAATACAGCAATTAAATTATTACAAACACAGCGAAGGCGAGTACTCAGTGAATACACACATTCAGGAAATGTTTAGTATGCTATAAGCGAACGTCAAATGTTAAACGTGAACACAAATCAGAAAATAACGAAAATAACGATGAACCCAATGTGTAAAGCTAATAATAATCATTCTAAGGGTAATAGGACAACATAAAACGAGAAAGTTACCCAAGAGCTACTGTTAATAAACATTAGCCAAGAAATAACGCCATAGGGGCTACAGATATCTACATGTGCTGCTTCACGACGTGTGAACGCCTCCTTGTAGGCGGCATTGAAGACGAAACAGGTCACCCGTGGCTGGCAAGCTGCGTTTGCACGATAGGTGTATTTAGATTAACGAGGTATTTCATGGAGTTTATGACATACGGATGAGGTCTGCGATTCAATGTAGTAGGTGGGCTCCCGGAAAGTAATAGCTGAGATGGCCGTGCATATGTCCATTACAGTGAGCAGCAAATATCCGCACGGATACAGATCAGAATAATATTCTTGGCATGACGCTCAGTAGCGTTTACTTGGGCCGAGGTGTAAAACTTATTTGGCTGGGTCGCACATTTCGATGACTTGTTGTGGGAAGCAGTGACGGGGAGGCTGTCTACCCGTGCTCGCGCTACTTGTTCAGCGTTAGTTTATTTGTCATTTGTTAGCAGCTCACTTACACGACTTCACTGTCAGATGCTTTCAATTTAAAGTTTGCGCCACGTATGTAGTCCAGTAATTTATGGCAAAGAAAAAAAGAAGGAAAAAAAAACTGAATAAGTAAAAAGAGTGTTGGTGACAACTGGCTTCATTATCGCTAAGCCGGCACACATTAAACAACTCTATAAACAAGATATATGCATGGTGAAAATGTTTGACGCCCAGGCTTACCGTCGTCGTCGTCTTCTTTAGTTTGTCAACGTGGCTACGTGATCATGTCCGGTAATTGGGGCTGAGTGACCCGATTATCTTTTTAAGTTGACCGCCTATGCCATAAGCACTAGAAACAGTCAATATGTAGCGGTTGCATTTTCGCTCTTTCTTAAAGCTATACTATTTATTAAAGATCGCATGTCACAGATGTCGCAAATCGGTCACGTCAGCTGGATTACCCGATCAGGTGGACATCACTTGCACGACAAATTGCAACGTTCGATTATTTTATCGACAAGTTCACCGTTAACGTATTGGGCTATTAAATTATAGAACATGGCACAATTTCGGAGTCGAAGCCCACGGCATTCACAAATTAATGTCAACTTAACGAATATTCTTCGAATATCAGGGTGACAGATGCGTTTAACGCGTTAATATAATCCTAAAATGGCTTTTCTGCCGGAAGTCGGACAGTACAGGTATACCACCTAGCTTGTCTCTATAGTATATGTTCCTAGGTCGTAAATACCTGCCTAATGCTACGGAAGGAGGCGACCGGGACAGTCAAATGGCGCAGCCCATTCTGGGGGATCGGTCATGAATCGGGCGGTGAAAAGACTTTTATAATTTTTTAAGAAAAACAATGTGAAATGAAATAAGTAGCTTGTAATTATGAAACGAAGTGCCAACTGTTACAGATACGAAGGCTTACATGTCTAAATACTAAAGAGTATGTGAACATATGAATTGCCTTTGTATTTAGGGTAGTTTGTTCTCCCTCTGTTAAAGGGCCCCTCACCAAACCACATAGCAAATTTTAGTTATACGCTGGAAATTGTTACGTGCCATCTAGGGAGCGTTCTACCGCAATAATTTGCTTAATTGGTTCATTAGAAGATATTTTAGGGGGCGAGCTTCACTGCCAACATAGACACTCTCTCCACTTACCCCGTCTAGCCTGTTGCGTTTGTTTTGTTTCACTCTGTGCGGGTTCTTCCGGGCTGCGCATGATCTTGCGAGCTGTGCACGAGAACACCTGCGTTGTTGTCTGGCTGCTTCTACGAAACGAATTTCTTAGTCCGTGCATGTTTGGAGAGGCTGGCCGAGAGTCAAATGACGAAGCTTTATTGACGACGATAGAACGGGCACGAAGGCAGGATGAGATTTTTGAAGCTGATCTCATAGCAAGGGCTGGCAGCACGGGTGTTAGCGCGCGCCATCTTTGTACCTATCTTCACAGGACGTAAGATTTCTTGATAAGTTTAACCGTGGATGACAGAATTGCGCGTTCCGTGACTCGTGATGGTGTATACTCTTCTATCGGTGGGACGTTTTGGGGAGTGTTGTGACGACATTGCTTGATGCTTTCTTGTAGCTATATATTTCGTGCAACCTGCCAATAAATGTTGAAGGAAAAAAACCAGTCACAAGCGACAAAGGACAGGAAGAGATGTTCACACCACAACGACTGGACTATCAACCGAGCTTTATTAAAAACGGCATAGACCCAGCAAGACCAGCAGAGCATGCGCAACAGCAGCATCACTAATCACAGAGGAAAAGACAAGTTATCACATCTGTCGTGACCTATCTAAAAAAGCAAATTCTTTTTTAAGTAAGCGAACCAAGGTTGTACTAATGCAGTCGTGACCTAATAACCTGATGTAGTACGCTTCCGGGATTTCCCGCTCTTCTTTGCCCTTGCCTCTACCAAGAATCGTTACATTGCTGAACAATGGGTAACATCCACATTCATTGCAATGGCGAGGCAGGCAGACAGACAGACAAAGAACTTTATTGATGGTCCTGAGGAACCGCGTTAGGGTACCTCCCTTTTCAGTGAGTCCCCGTAGCCGTCGCGGGCCGCACCCACGTCGCAGTCGGAAGATCGTAGTCCTCCGCCCTGTCGCTGGCCCTGTGGACAGCCCGCAGTTGCTCTGAGAGGTCGCCGCTATTGAGGGCTGTCTCCCAGTCCGTTAGAGTGGTAAGCTATGAGCTGCGTAACGCAGGGCATTGCCAGAGCATATGAGATAAAGAGCAGTACGCCTCCCCAGTTTGCACCGTCATCGGACCCCAGGGAGGAGTGGTGCTCACGCAGCCGTTCATTAATACATCGACCAGTTTGGCCTATGTAAACTCTATCACATGTGAGAGGGAACTTATACTCCACCCGTGCGACACATGCCGTGAAACGGTTTTCGTGCTGCGTTGTGCAAATGTGGTTCCTTGCCCTGCCTCGAGAAATGCGCGAGCACAGACCTGAAAGCCTGCAAGGAGCGAAAAACACTAAACTTACTACCTACTTGGCCACAACCTTTTTGATGTTGTGGCTCACTTTATACACATACGGCATGACTTCGAGTTTTTTACGTTCCGTTGCCCCAACATCTGCCAGCGTCGTACGTTCTTTCTTAAGCTTCTGAAACAGCGATTCAGCTACCACTTTCAGAAGGGGCTGACGACTGACATACAATTCCAAACGTTGTAATTGTATGTCTAAGCTACTTTTAATAGCGTGGTGACAGCGTTTTTCGAGTGCATTGCGGAAAGAATTCATTGCAATCACTCTTCTAACAATCTGAGTGAGCGCGTGGGTGACGCGTGGGCGCGATTCACAGCAGCAGCCGCCGCCAACAAACCTACCAGACAGCGAGCGCTACTCTGGCGCGCCATCTCGTAGCCATTGTCGCTGCTCTACACTTCTCACGCTTACGCCATACCCTCCTCCGCTTTCCGCCTCATGATTCCGCTGCACCCTCCTCTCCGTTTTCCCCCTCGCATCTTTCATCTCCCGCCGCGCTCTGCGTTCGCTTTGAACTTTGGCTGTGCTCGTTCGCTGGGTAACGCCGAGCTATGACGCCGAGGCTCGCCGCAGAAACGGGCTCTTGAGTTGCGCTCTAGCTCATTTGAAAACAATAGTGCAAGAACGTGCACGCTGCTCGCGCCGTTTGGACAAGGCTTAATGAGCTCAGAAAGCCTCTGAACACATGTTTCTGAAGCTATGACCAAAGCTACGTGTCGTTCACCCATGGAGTCCACGATATCCTCCGAAACAGAGGTTTGCTGGGCAGCATCGGGGCGTTATGCACACCCACTGTATAAATAAGGAGGAAACGGAGGCAGCTGAGGCAAGCAATAGACGCGTTACCACGTGATCAAACATGGCGGTCCCCACGAGATCGCAGTGGAAAGGGACATTTCCTCTTTGACCATGCAATTACATTCACCGCTTCGGATGAGCGTCGCTTGAAGTGCGCACTCATCACTTCGTTGCAACGCCCCAACTTGGCTCTGTATCCGTAATCGCGCGTCGTTAAGTATGGCCTTCTCCATTTGTTATCACGAATTTGCTGGCCAGCCGGCGGCCTCAGAGAGGACTATATATGTAAGCTACATTATAGGTGGACTGTGGGGGGAGAGTTCAAAGAGGTTCTATATTGTAAGGCGCACCTTACAATGCATCCAGTGTAACTGTGAGTTCACGAGAGTATATTTTTTCAACTGACATTCGTCTTTTTAAATGCACGTACTTATTCCTGGAAGGAAACACAACTCGAGCGTTTATATACTCTACAGAGAGGTTGGCTTTATTAAGCGGAACCGCCGACCTTAATTCTGTACACGGGCCCTTAATTCTCTGATGTGATGGTAGCAAAAAGCAGTCATTTTTGTTTCTCTTTCCCGAGTTGAGTTGATTGAGTTGAGTGGACCCGCTGTGTTTGCTCAGTGGCTATTGTGTTGGGCTGCTGAGCACGAGGTCGCGGGATCGAATCCCGGCCAAGGCGGCCGCATTTCGATGGGGGCGAAATGCGAAAACACCCGTGTGCTTAGATTTAGGTGCACGTTAAAGAACCTCAGGTGGTCAAAATTTCCGGAGTCCTCCACTACGGCGTGCCTCATAATCAGAAAGTGGTTTTGACACGTAAAACCCCAAATATTATTATTATTATTACTGAGTTGAGTGGTTGTAGGCTACTGGTGGGATTAGCCTTGCAGTTGCTGCCGGTCTCTTTCCTGAAGCAATTTTGCAACACGTCAACTTTCACTACCAGCGCGGCCAGCAAGCAGCCCCGCGAGCCCTCGCGCTCTCGCGTGGCGTTTCGGCACGTGACCGTGCGGAGCGCGACGAAAAAGCAGAAGAAGAAGAACGAGCAGCCGCAACGGTCGCCGGCGCTGATCCACGTAAGTGCGTTCTTTTGGCCCACCCTCTTCGAACAACGGGCTTGCGCCGTACTGTCCGAAAAATACACGAAAGACAACAGTGAATAAGCATGTGCCCCGAGAGCAGCAATGCGTGACGAGCCGCGCTTTTCACAGCGAAGCTGTATGCCTCTACCGTCCAAGGAAATTTTCGCGTCGTTGTTGGCGTGGTAAGCGAAAAACTCTCCATACGTGAGCCGATACCGGAGATCGAGCGATGCCGGGCCGACTCGCGGCGGATGCGAAGCAGGTGTTAAGCACTCCCCATACGTTGGCCGATCCCGAAGATAGTGAAATGCCGGGCCGACCCGCGGCGGAGGTGCTGTTCGCCATTAAAGGCCCACATACACAGCTTCGCTGGTCATCCTTATTCACAGAGTGGAAGGGCACTGAGATTTTTTTCTGGCATTTGCTAGCTCGTGCCGATCGGGTAGCACATCCTACAGCTGGATTATCAGATGAGGCAAACGAAAGGACGAGCAGTGCTGGACAGACACGTACTGGATGTGTAGCAGAGAAGATCAACAGGGAATCAGTACGCGACAGGGTGGGCTAGTTAATGCTGACACTGCTAATTCTCTCTTCTTATTCGCAGCTGTAATATGGCGCCGCCGCAACAAGCAGCTGCGCTTCAGGAAGCCGACGAGAAGTACAAAGCCGCCCTCCAACGCCTCGTCATAGGGGTGAGCGCGACTACTCGGAAAGCCGGGAGTGTACTAAATGCACGCGAAGGTTCGGTAGACATACAATAGTATGCGTGCCAACATGTATTAAATCTTGCCAAGACAACAAGCACGCGATGTAGTGCGCTTGCTTGACTCCGCTTACAAGTATCTGGTGTCGCTAAAAAAAAGTTGTAATAATAAAGAAAAACGCTAGGGGTGGTGGTTCCGGGAAGTTGTGGTAGATATATCGGCAAAGTTCGCAAAACGAAAGAGCGACGGGAAATAGCTGTTGCATTCTCTCAATTCACACTTGTTCGCAAGCTTCCTATTTGAATATTTAAACGGTGAGGGCGTAAAATACGTTACCCGTGACTATAAGGTTTATTTTATCATTATTCATTGTCACATGCATTTCTGTTTGTTTGCGCGGAGTTCTACTGTTTAGATACAAAGCAAAGAAAGCTAATACTGTAGAAAAATAGTTAGAGAACAGTTATGAATGTACATAATACCCCGAATATTTAATCATCGATCGGTCATTTTAGTTTGCTGACTAGACATCAGCTGTGTGAAAAAAAAGAAAAGAAAAAGAAGAAAAACGTCTATTTTAATAAGAACCTTATTAGAGAGGAGAGAGGAGACTTAATGAACGATACATTCATATACATACAACCTACAGCTTCAGAAACCTACACTATACCAGATCCATAGGGCTCGTACCAACTACGGTTTCGAAATGCTTGTTTATCAAATGCATAACATTTTGAATATATATTCTACACTATTTGGTATCTGAGGGTGTTTAGTATGCACAAAATAAAAAAGCATTCTATTTATTGTCTCTTAAAGAAACATCAGACGTCTCAGTTCGTGCTGGTGACGCCTTTCTATGCGCATGTACTACTGATTTTGACCATGTATAGTTTGTTTTTTGGTTAATGCGCACTTATTTTTAGCATTCGTGTATGTGCTGACATATTACTATTGCAACCGATAAGTGCTTATGAACCGCAAATGTTTGCTCTTTTATTTTCTAAGGAGGACGGGAATGAAAAGCGCCTTTAACCTTGCTCCCCATGGTTCGTTTTCTTTCGTAAACGAACCAAAATAAACTTAAAAGTTCCAAGTTCTTGCTCGTTGCTTTATGTCAGCGATCAGTAGTGTCAAGCTGCGACACGTCGTATGAAACGTTCAAATGGTTATAACCATAAGCTTGATATGTGATAAAACACTTATCAATGGAGCTTCACAGTCGTGTTCTTACCCGAACCTGTTGCCACGTCTTGCAGGAGGGAACCGTCGCGCTCAAGTACGGCTCCATGTACTTCGCGGTACCAACCGTCAGGGTGAGCGCGCATTCAGCGTCCACGTCACGTGCATCACCAAATGATTCAGCATGTTCCAGCACCACGCGAAGAAATTATGTGCAGCTGGAATTCATTATTTTTACCCTCGTCAATATACGGGCTACCTGAGGTAGTGATTTTGGCTAGTTGATCTGCCTACTTGGAAGCCGAGTTGAGCTAATATGGGCAAGGACACACGCAAGAAGGGAAATACAAGGCGCTATATTGTGTTTCGCTCTTATGTAAGGCCTACAGTCTTTTTAGCGAGTAGGACTACCAGAATTTCGAAGAATCAGATTCGGCTGGAAAACAAACTGTTTTAGTGCACATGCTAGTTAATATGAAAGCACCCTGCCGGGATTATCAACGGGGAGAAGAGGAGCTGTTTTAGCCTATACGTTAAAGGAGTGCACATTTCTGATTCCATTTTCTGCATTAAATGAAGGTCTTGGATGTGGAAATCCACGAACAGATACTAGCAACCCTCAGGGCACCCTAGGTTATTTAACTATAGCTATAAATAAGTACCTGCACTCAAGAGCAGGCCATCGTAACGTTTGCGTTCGCTCCGGCTCACTCGGTCGTACGCTAAGCTGCTACATCGGTTCTCACAGCGAGTAGCGTAGGGCCTGAGAAACACAAATGCTTGCTGGGGTTTGGCCGAGATGAGTTACGCCCGACTACAACTCTAATAACACGTGCACGTACCTTTCTCGCCGAAGAGGCCAACGAGCTGGTGGTCCATGTCACTGTGAATTACAGCGCACACCGGGTCAAGGACAGGAAGTGTCGAGGACAAGCGACGACTTCCAACTTTATTTTTTATTTCCCGCGAGTAATCACATGCAACTGCTATATAAAAAAAAAGGAAAAAAAAATTCTCCCCGTCGGGGAATCGAACCCCGGTCTCCCGCGTGACAGGCGGGGATACTGACCACTATACTAACGAGGAGCGCTGGTTTGGCTCTCTTAAAAACAGCTGAGATGCTGTTAGCACTGATAAATGTTTCTACTTTGAGTACAAATTTCATGTTTAGCTACTGCTGCGGCAGTTGGAAGCAGAATAATTGCCCAAGTGATATACGGAGATCACAGCAAGGGTTTCTTACTATGCCAGCATAAGGTTAGGCCTTGCGCATTTCGGGCCGCATCTGCGAAGTACCTCGCCTTTAACATTTCTGTGCAACAGCGGTATAGCAGGATACACATTGCGCTCTATCCGTCGTACGACGCGTCGGAGTGCGACTTGCCGTACATACAACGATTCGCAAAATACGGTACCAACGAGCGAGCCGCGCATAGGCTCCGCCCATAACCGCAGCCCTGCACGCATGCTCGGAATGCTTCGCGTACTCGCGGTTCTTTATTCTATGCACTCGCCCAGACGGCGCAAACCAGACGTCCTTGCACAGCGATAATTAGTTCTACACGAACTGTGCTATTCTAGGCACAACTATGCTAGCGGAAAACATTCCGCCATCGCGCGCCGTCCGCAGCGTCGACCAAGAACAACGAAGAGCGTTGGTGTCGACTCCGCTGACAGCCGCCGATCGCCGGAAGCCGTCGGGTGCGCAGCTGACAGCGCAGTTAGGTTGGATCACATTACGGTGCATTGAAAACGTGTGAAAATGCCCCCATAGAAAAGTGTGAAAATACCCGCATTTTTTATTTTTGGTTTCCGAAATGACTTCACTGCGGCTTGGTTTGAATTCCTCAATTGCAACATGCTCCTCAAAGTGATTCAATGAAAAGTTAACTAGTGATTATTTTTGATTCACTACCTGCATGGACTTCGCGATTTGTAATGGTGGTAATTTCCTCTTCTTCCTGAGCTTAACTTCGCTGTCACAGGCTTAAAGATATAAAATGAAAGGTGGTATATTTTCGTCCAAGATGTTGACTTTGTACGTGCCGCAGATTTGAAGTAACAGTTTCCGGGCAGTACATCTCTTGGAACCGACTAAGGATCTGATACAACACAGGACTAACCGTGGATCTTGTGGCCTGATCTGTTCTGCCATTTACAATAATATAGCAAAATAATTACGCAGTTCATTAAATAACGTTTAGGAGCCCGAAAATACTGTGGAGCTAATAAAACGTAGCCTACAACAAAACTACTCAGAAGTACATGTTAAGTGAATGACCTAAGTCACGTGTAATGGCGATCTGAAGCAACAAAAATGTTTTTTTTTTCTTTTAACAAGAAATTGTCTTTGTCAACTATTCGGCAAGCTGTTCTGAAAATTCACGGCAATGGAAACTGTTCCTCCATTTACGTTCTTTCGGAAAGTTAAATAATTTCTGTCTGCGGGAGCAATTATTGAAAAGGCCGACCACCCTCACTGTTCCACGTTTACCGTACCACCTGTTGTCTCAGCAGATGTCGAGATGTGGATCATGTCTGAACGTTTCCTGGACCTTACCGATCTGAGCCTCGATGATTAGCTAATAAATTAAAAAGTCAGCCATAAACAAGCAATCGAATGTATCGATATTTATGGCAAAACAGCTGGGAGCTGCGCACAGTTGGTTCACGCCCCCTTTTGTGAATCGTATGGAGATTTAATATCTAGCCTATCGATATGCGTATGTCTTGTGCTCGAACTTCTTCATCAGCCCATTTTTGTACACTGCAGGAGAAGGAGGACCTATCCCTGCGATCTCCAATTACTCCTGTCCTGCGCCAACTGATTCTAACTCGCGCCTTCAAATTTCCTAATTTCATCACCCCACCTAGTTTTCTTCCGTCCTCGACTGCGCTTCCCTTCTCTTAGCAGTCATTCCTTAACTCTAATGGTGCACCGGTTATCCAATCTACGCATTACATTTACTATACATGTATTCAAACTTATTGGACTGCAATTCAAAGGCTGTGAGTTTTTTTTTTTTTACTGATGCTTTGAGTGGCCATGGATCACCGGTGTCCGGTCCCATTGCAGGTGATGTTCGTGTTTACCAAAGACGACGCGCAGTACAAGGCGCTCAGGTGGGCAGTCGAGAAGATGCACTACGTGTGTAGCCTGAGCACGACCACGGAGGAGGCCGTCGAGAACTTCCTCAACTGCCGTCCGCACGTGGTCTTCATCGACGCGCGGAGCAAGAACACCATCGACCCCATCCTCCTGTGCAGGTTATCATGCGGCTTAAGCGTTCAGAGCAAAAGAACCGAAGGTTTCTTTCGCGCTGTTTGCGTTCTAGTGTACCACGTTTCGAAACGAACTTCATTCGGAACTGGTCTGACCTTCTGCAGGCCTTGTAGCTTGCTGAATAAGTAGACCAGAAAGACTAGAATAAACTGAATAATTTCAAAGTCTTACTGGTCATCCACTCAAAATTTCATTCGGGAACCCGCGTTCTAACAGCGATCGCTCTTTTGGTGGCATTATTATTATTATTATTATTATTATTATTATTATTATTATTATTATTATTATTATTATTATTATTATTATTATTATTATTATTATTATTATTATTAGAGTTTGGTAAGGTTAGGCGGCCTCCAACATACGCCTTCATGTCTAAGGACTCGCCACCCCCCGACACTCTGTTCGACATTATACTGCAAGTGCAGTAAGTAAACAATGCCAGAAAAGAATGCGCGCATTTCCGAGCTCGCGGCGCGTTATAGTATATCGGCTGTCAAGAAGCTTAGACCATGCTGGTAAGGCTACATATTTTCGTACAAGTGACAGTAAACTTCAGCACGTCAGTAGAGTTGCAACTATCCATGGAGTTAGGTGTAAGTGTCACTGCTTTGTCGCACGACAACATACATGTGCGGGAGCGTTCGTACTGGCTTTATAACATGAACCCTTTTAACCGTGGGTTAATTTACGCGCAGATAAATCGTACAGTGTGAGCCACCCTTGGCGTAGCACACTGACATTCGATGGAGTCATTGCGGGATAATGTGACGCGGAGTGCGAGCTAACGATTGGCCGGAAAACGTAGATAAACGCGTCAATCGTCTCATTTGAATGCGGTATAACACAGTGCACACCCAAGCTTTATTTTTGTGTTGGTTCTTTATTTTCTGTAGGACCTTGTGTGGCTACAAATGGAGCCAGTACTCCTGCATTGTCGCAGTCGTAAAGAAAGGGTGAGTTGATTGGAGATGTTGGTGTTCATTAAGTATAGCGATTCCGCAAACCTTATTTTATGACTGCTCTCGGTGGTGCGAATCAGCTCGCACAGATCAGCCTATAGTGAACGCTGTTCAACTAGCATTCATTCTCTAATATAGATGGCGGAGTCACGCACGTTAGTGAAGTGCATTTTCTTATTATTTGACTGGGCTTTCTTTCTTGTGCTTCAGGTTGGCTGATAGGCAGGAGGCAGCTATCGTCCCGCTGCTCAGGGCTGGCTACAAAAGGGTAATAACTCCCGTGACAGCGTCAACATGTTCTTATCCAGAGCGAGTCTTCTATTCTTGCTACCGAAATATATAGGCGGGGGTTTCGTTAACATGCACCCTCAATATATTCATCAACCCGTCATGCTCACACTTTATAAACGCCCGCAAAATAGCGCAACGGTACTTCATTAGTGCTATTGCACAGCACAGAAAGCAGATTTGAACACTGGGGTCTTGTGCGCATGCGCCGGGGTATAGGATTTTGCAGCAAGGTGGCGAGATAGGCTAGTTAATTGGTCGATGTTCATCGCGAAAGATTTTCTTTGAGTCGCAAGAGCCAACGCACGAAGTGTGCGCGTCAGCTACGGTCAGAGCGAGTTGCCAGCTTATGACACACCAAGTATGTGTCAGCTCTTGCGCGTCAAAGAAAATCATTCGCGATGATACATCTGTGCGCTTAATTCTGCCCGCGCGAATTGCTATTAAGATTGTTTTTAGCACTGATAGGTGACTGTGGTCTAACTTTCTAGCACAATGCGATCCGCGTAGGTTCCATGTATACGTGTGCGTACCAACCCCATGGTAGTACACCACTGTGGAAGGTATATTTTCTATTCCCCTTAATGTGTGTCGCATGATGAGCTACCGCTATCGCAGTCTGTCGCAACAAGCAGGTTCTTCGGACTGAGTGGTAACTGCTGCATCAGTTCATTACTGCAAGGCCGTTTGCGATGTCGGTATGGTGTGGGTTACTGTGTTATAGTGTCTTTGACAGCTGCACAACCAAAACAGTCTCTCGAGTCTCTCGAGTCTCTCGAGTGGGGAAAAGCGCACAAAATGTGAACAATAAATTGCGCCGTAGCGTGCGAAAGTCAGCACAATAGAAGCGACTATAAAGTGCAGAACAGTAAAGATAAAGTCAGGGATAAATTCAATACATACTTAGTGTAGGGTACAGTAGAAAAAGATATCTTTGATCAAAAGTATATAAGAGAAGAAAGTGCAAGATTATGCGCTATAGACAACACTGTCTCCAATGGATTCTAAGAATTGGAATAAAGACAATGAGCAAATGTTACCGGGTACTATAGGCTTTAGTGTTTAACTATGCGCGGAGAAAAATCTGTATATTTAAACATGTCGGTACGCACAAAAAAAGGAAAGAAAAGTAAAAGGCGTAATATTAAGCGTCTATATGCTGGGTTCGGCTTATGGACTGGTTAGCCACGTAGCAAGGCAACTGCTGTCGAAGAAGTGGCACAATGCATGCACGCGTACAAAAGAAAACAGTTGTTTTAGTTGGCGCCTTTCGAAAAGTAATTTCAATTTTAACGAGCGAATAGCTATAGTAGTCTGCGAGAATTCACGATCGAGCCTCGACAGAAGAACCTGACGGGCTTCTGTTTGGACTGATTTTACAGAGTGTACACTTGTTTTCGCACCATGAAACCCACTGGTGAACCGTTAACGCACATTTAGATTATGTGGGGAAACGCAAATATAGACTGCGTTCAGCGTACGTACGCAATATAGCCGTTCGGGATTTAGCAAGGCCTAGCTTATAGTCTGGATTCACGCGTGCGCAAGCCCATTGAGTCGCCTAATATATATCTAATGAAATGCCATGAGGATTACGCTACGCTAGTCTCAGCGCGCAGAAATCGCGAGCAGCACATAAAACAATGGCACCGGTTGTTGGTCCCAACCGCAGTGGATGCTGGAGACGTGCTCGCCCATGGTGTGCCTCAACGAGATCATCCAGATTGAGCACAACGACCTCATGCACTTGTGGAAGCTAATGACCTCCGAGGCACTGTTTTCTGCGCTGCACTATGTGCGGGACGGTGTCATCGTCACGGGGCCTACGCACGAAATACAGGTGGGCTTTGTGAAATAAACCGCCCCGTGTTTCCCACACGATCGTCGAGGCGAAAAAGCAGCAGTGCTAACCTTGCGCTAACCCTGCCACGGCCCGATTTGCCGGCGGTGGCTGGGTGCGTAAACGTCAAGACCAGCCGTGGTTACCGTGCCTTTCGTACGCGTATTCTGCCATTTGCAGTATATAAGCGCAAACTTTAAGCTTTTGAAGAGAGCATAAATGTCGCCGACCAAGGCGAAGAAATTAATGAAAACGTTCTGGGCCGTACAGCGAGCCCACGATGCGGCCAGGGAGTTACAACTCCCGGTCCCAACGTGGGAGTAGCCCGCTCTATGGGACCTTGCTCCCCGTAGCTCGCAGGACCTTTCATTAACGTTATTCCATCCCTCCATCCATTACCTTTCGGCCCCCGCACGGCGGACGCCTTGTTTGCACGATTTCAAACCGTGTGGGGGCTGAAATGTAAAGCTCTCTTTTCTTCGTGGCTCTTCAATATCAGACGAGATTGCGTCAGCTTCGCGACTCCATTTTAAGCTTTTTGCTGTTCGGCAAGCCTGTGTAGTGGTCATTGTAAGTGGCGTTCGCTAAATCTGCGCAACCATGTGTTTGCCGAATCATTACGAACGTGTATTGAAAATTTTTATTTCTTCAATTTCTTGTAGTTTTTGTTTTTACGCACGTGAACAAACTACGCAGGGTGCGCGCACACACACACACGCGCACACACACACACGCACACACACACGTGCACGTGCACGTGTGTGTGTGTGCGTGTGTGTGTGTGTGTGTGTGTTGTATATGTGGGATTAATAAATGGAACACAAACAAATAGTGAGAAGAAGCTAGGCGAGCCGTTCGTCTGAATGGTACGTGTTTAAACCTACATAACGTGCCGTAGGCAGTTTCGCCATATAACCAGCGATAGACATTATCACGTAGACAAAAAAAAAAAGGGAGACAGATTATAATCGGCGCCAGAAGAACGGTGTAAAAGTAAGTTCAGTGGTACTGACGTTTAGACGAGCTGGTTCGACATAAATATGAACCGACCAACGAAAGCCATGCAGACTAACAAAAAACAAAGGAAATGGGCGAGTGGGTGTCAGTTTATGGTTCCTTTGTCCTTGTGGTTTTCGCTACCGGTAATTGTGAGAGAAATAAAAGTACAAGTGCGAATTTTGGATGTGATCACAACCCAATTTATACATAAGCTTGCAGCTATCTACATGTGCTTTCCGCATTTGGGAAAATTGGTATGGGCTAACACCAGTCGGCTCATGTGTTGCATACGGACATAGATTTTTTCCTTTCGTTTCCTCACGAGGGAATTGACGCTGGTACCAACCTGGAACCCGAATTCAAAACAGCTAAACACGAGGCTGCAGTTTTCGAGCATTTTACGACTCGTACGCTTCTGAGGAAGTGCACAGTACACTGAATAGCACTCCCTGCATAACTCTTGCTCGCGCTTTGACAATTCACTTGTCATGGCGACCAAAGGCTCACTCGGCGAGGGCATGCACCTTCGTTCTCACAAAATGGCGGCACTGAAATTTATTTGTTTCTCAAGCCTGGCTACCAGTCTTTAGGCAGGAGCGGGCGTTAAAAGAAACGCAGTTCCGACGAAAATATCGCAAAGAACAGAAATGTCGACAGAATACTGGCACATACGAAAAAAAAAAAATAAGGGAGAAGGAGAGCCAGAAAGTAACGCAAGGGGGCGCGCGATTGTAAAGAGGAAGGATTGTAAAAAAGGAATGAAGAACGACTTAAGAATATGGAAGAAAGTAAATGGACTGGGAGAGTGTTGAGGTATCTGTACAGGAAAAAACATTGATTCACAGTGCAGGAAAAGAACTAGGAAGCTTACCAGCAAGTATGCGGCCTGCATGGTGGGCAACACAGCTACGAAGAACGTCAAGCGGAAAGTCAGAGAGGCTGAAATAATCTCATGGGTGGCGGCGATGGAAAATAAACCTGCCATGAGTAACTACTTAAGAGAAAAAAACGGAATCAGGAAAGAAACAATTAATGATAACTCAAAGGGAAGCTCATTACATTTAGAAGTGAGATCGGGATGCCTTAGAACACGCACGTATAAAGCGAGATATAAGAAGGAAGAATAAGCATGCATGTGCTTGCTGCGGTAAAGCTAGGGAAACGGTGGAGTATGTTTTATTAGAATGTGAAAACGTCTGCCCAGCGGTCGATTTAGGCACCACTGGCCTCCTTGAAGCCCTTGGTTTCAGCGAGAGCAGTGGAAAAGTAAACATATCCGCAATAGAGATTAATAAGAGGCGATTGGAAGATTGGTGGAAGAAAAGTAAGGAAACGACAAGAAACGGAGTCGTACAAAAGCAAAGTTCGCAATAGGGGATCAGAAAATTTGGTTGTGGGAGTTCATAGGTTTTCTTTCTTTTTTAACTTAGGTGGGACATTAGGCAGTTTAATAGCAAAAGCTTGGTGGCGCAACCCACCACCCCGTTCCAAAGGGGATGCTCATAACATCCATCCGAAGGACGAGCGCGCTTGTTCCCTCCAAAGCTTTTAAATGTAACCGCTTTCTGTATTCCTTTCGCTTCTATCACAGCTGCTTCAGACGTCCGTAGGCCATCAGACTTCCAGAGTCGAGACTCGAGTGGAAGGAAAGCTTACAATTGCATTCCCTCACGCGCGTGCGCAGTTTATGAACCGCGCGGCCGAGAAACTGGTGGGCTACTCGGTGGAGGAGATGTTGGGCGAGGACGCCCAGGAACTGCACCGCACCGATTCGCTGAAGGAAGATGTGGCTGCAAACATCAGCGATCAGCTGGACAAAGGGCGTGCCTGGGAGGGCACTCTATTCAATCGCCGAAAGACCGGCGAGTGCGTGCCTGTCTGGAGCAAGATCGCGCCCGTGGACAACAGCGCTGCGCCGGGGTAATTCATTGCGACATTTCAGCGGTCGCCAACCGGTTGTCTCGCCCAACCCGCATCGCCTTCTTTTGTCGTTTTGCGCACAGGAAGCTGGACCACGTGGTGTACATCAAGGAGAACCCTTTCCTCATGGATAAACCGTTTCCTCCCGAGGCCGGTGAGCTCTCCGCGAGTCTGTTACGCTCGTAAAGGGTTAGCTCGGGCTAGGTGACAGGCCCGCGTCGCGGTGATTACTTAAGTGCGGTGTCACATTTAGTGTTTGCTGCTGCTCGTTTTGTCAGTACGTCGTTTAGCATGCGTAGTAACCTGTGCCCGGGCTTCTACAAGGGCGACTCCGAAACGTGGGCACTGCACCCCCCCCCCCCCCTCCCTAGCTCTCCAGCATCTTGCCGGCACTTGTTCTGACATGCGACTTAGCCTTAATCCAAACGAGAAACAGATTCAGAGGAAGGTTGACATTTAGAGCGCTCAAGAGTTACCGAACTAAGGGATGCCCGAGACTGGAGACAACGACAAGTACTAGCTTCGATCGGATAAACAGGCGCAAAATTTTCTAGTCTTATCTGAATCTCCAATATAATGTATAATGTATAAATGTGGGTGGAGTCTTCATAAGAAAACAGACGGAAGTTAGCGTCTGCACGTTCTGTCTATGCGTTTCTATTTTTGTATTCGTTTTAATTTCGAGCCCAATCTTTTTAATACAGACAAGGAGCAATCTGAAGACACGTCTGGCCACTAGTCGAAATGTCGGCTACACGCGGCAGAAATTTAATCGATGACACAATTGAGGAAATTTGAAGGCGGCGCTGGTCTGTGCAACGTAAATGCTTTTTGTTAAACGTTTTGCTTCGCATGTGTCATCGCTTTGCCCGAAAAGAAACGAAATTCTTATTCGACATCAAAAGTCGAAATCGGAAGGATTAGGCGCGCTTTCTTTGTAAGTACTAAGTAGATGCGAAAATGAAAGCTTGTTCGTATAGCAAGAACGCAATTAAAGTGGCCTCTCATTCAAGCATTGTAAAAACAGGACGGTGATAGAGAACGGCGAACGACGCATTCGCTGTGTCAAAGCTTATTTTCCACCGTCCAGTTTTTGTGGTATTTGCTTGTTATATCAAAACACGAAATCGCCCTGCTTCAAAAACTATTTTGCAGTTCCTTTGTTTTCTGCAGTTATCACCTATTCGCGTGAGCCGTAGCACGACTGACATTTGGACAAAGCTTGAACAATAAAATTCGCTAACGCATCTTAAATAGTAATATAATAACTTCCTTACATGAATAACTAACAACGTTAATAAACAATGTTAACAATGTCTGCGCATGTTTATCCCTTGCGTGTGTTCTTTTAGCGCCCTAAAGTCATGTTTTCCAAATAGCACCAACTTGCCCTAAAAGTTTTAGTAATAGCGATGTTAATGTTCTTCTGCAGTGGTTCTCAGCCGGAGACAGTCGTATGCTAAGTACCACGCAATGGTAATCGAGGCCCCTGTCACAAAGGTGAGTCAGCAATCCATGGCGTGAAGAAGTTTCTCGTGCAGAACCGAATAAAAGCCGCTGGCAATGATTGCCAGACTTACATTAAAGCTGCATTTGCTGTAGGCGCCCTACCAGCACGCACGCAACATGTTTTCTTGCTCTACGATTCTTCGACCCTCCCCACCCTCCCCGCACTTAAAAGCTGTATAAAACATTGCACGATGTTGAATTAAAATAATTAAAATATTGTGTACGCTGAACGTCTAAGTTTAAACGGGAACTACTCCATCTCTGTAAATTGTCGACATTTTTTATTTAGCACGTACTTCTTTGCAGGCAAGCGCTCCTGTGTGCAAAAGTAATAGCCCCACGCCTCGTTTTACACTTGTTTTGCCCCAGAGCGCAAATGCATCGCTGTCTCCTTTTTTTAATTTAATGCTTACGAATGATGTTACACCGTACGTAAATTGAAACGAGAGCTACGGGGTCTGCCTCTTTTGTGTTTTGCTCAAGGACTTCTAGAGGGAATTATAGGGTCACCGCAAACCGTTTAACTATTGGCAATGCTGATACACATGACTACGTGGCAGAGGCTCCACGAGCATGGCTATTCTCATCGGTAGCGCTTGATCTGCTCTCCGTCTCCCCGAAGTACAGTGTACTAGAATCTAGTACGCTGTACCCGAAGTAACCTGGCGCCATGTTGCCCGCACCGTCCGGCGGTAAATGCCGGAACAGCCTCTGGTTGTCAGACGCCGGTGGCGAAACCGATTCACTTCAAAACGAAACTGTGTTCTCTCACAGGCTCGAATCCAAAATTAGAAAGAACTTTCAGCATAATGTCAAGTTGTCATCCTCGGGTATTTCTTGGCGCGAGTATAGTCTCTTAATAAACTTCAGTCATGGCCAACGACGCATACACACCGCGCGTATACTCGACAAATGGCTCCAAGATAGACAAGCAACGACTGCCAACACTTGTGCCCGATAAACAGATTTTCAGAAGTCGTGCGGAGCAGATTTACGCCAACTCACTTGTAGCTGTGCAGGTTTGGCGTAAGGGAAATCTGACATCCAACACTTCGCATATCCTAGCAAACCTAATGCATACCCAACCGTGAAGCGCAGAAAGCCGTCGCCACATACAGCAGTCAAAGTTGCCAATTTCGGGTGTGTAGGCGAGCTCGATGGGCCCATGTAAGACCGACCGAACTGAACATGCACCAAGTAGTACAAGGGTCCGCATAGACCGGAAGAGCAGATACCTAGATGAATATGTACTTTAACCAACAATCTACAGTCCCTTTACCGCCCAATCCTTCTAGTGGCCGAAAGCCGTTCCCTTTCTTGAAATAAAGGCTTATTCATTCACTTCCTGCGTTTTTATAGCTAAGACGACAAAAGCTACGGCACAAGGCCAGCTCCACGCGTCCAGCGCAGATGCGCATTTTCTTGCTGTGCAAATCATTGGTGGTCTTCACTGCCGTACTTGTGGCTGACAGGTCATCAAACTACTGATGGCGACACAAGAAAACAGTCCACCTTCCGTGGCGCAAGCCCTGGAGGGTGTCATGGACATCCTGCACTCTACCGACCTATACAACCCGCAGCTGGCCGCCGGGCAGGAAAAAACCGAGGACCAGATGACCACCGACCTTGTCGCGGGACTCACTGGAGTACGTTGTTCTCTCCTCAAAGTCGGTCATACATGCCTTGGCTTTTGCCAACCCAGCAGGTGTATAAAGCCCGAAGGGATTTAGAGTCGATGTGTTCAGAAATATGTGAGCACTGCTTCAGTGCACTTTCTTGGAAGGTGATGCAAGTACACTCTTAGGCAAAATTACACCCTTTTGCCACACAACAATAATCTTCATATGCCTTGTCTGCATTTCCTTTCTTTAACACGGCGAGCCCGGTACTTCCCTGTAACGAACGGCATGCGCGTTATCAGCATGACATAGCATTCCCGACAGGAAAGTAGCGGGCGCGGCGTTTTCAAGAAAAGAAACGCAAGCAAGGCAGATAATTATTGTTATGTGGCAGAGACACACCCCAAAGGGTGTAACTTTGCCTAAGAGTGTATGCACATCACATCTCTTTGCTGAAATGTATAAATGCCAATTTATCCCGGAATAGCGCTCTGTCTCGTTTATTGATTCATCTTGTCCTTGCACTATGTTATCTTGTCCTTGAACTACAATAATCCTCTTCAAGTGGCATACCAACAAGCGTATGTGCTCACCACCGTCGTTGTCATTGCGTTATCAAAAAGCAACGGTTGGGAGCAGTTCCAACGAATGTTTCATGCAACTTGCATAGCGTCGACGCATAGGCTCTTGCACAGCAGGGCTTGTGTGGGTCCCTTGACAGTGAAGTCCGCCATATGTTTGCTGTTAATAGTTTTAGTCGTGTAGCGTTCTCTTATCATCCGTACGGTAATATGGTAATATTCGGTCTTGTGTACCGGCTTCATTTTGCCGTGTGGTAAATTTTACCGTACGCGTTAGGTGCCTTTCCATACGGTAATGCGGACTTAAATAAAACTCTCCGTTGTCTTTGCTTCGTGACTTGGTCAACGCAACTTCCGTCTGTTCTGTATATTTATGTGCGCGTTCGTTGCCTCCCTGAACTGCTAGGTTCAGTTCTGTGAACTGGCCATCTCTTTGCGACTACATCGACCGTGTCGTCATTATTGAAGCGTGGCGATATTCGAGGCATATCACAGTGTGTTGCGCGCCATGACAGCCTAAGCTAAAGTTTCGCCGTCGCTATAGACTGAAGTTACCCGAGCTAAGCACGAGGTCGCGGGATCGAATCCCGGCCACGTCGGCCGCATTTCGATGGGAGCGAAACGCGAAAACACCCGTGTGCTTAGATTTAGGTGCACGTTAAAGAATCCCCGGTGGTCCAAATTATTCCGGTGTCCCCCATGCACTATACGGCGTGCCTCATAATCTAATGGTGCTTTTGGCACGTAAAGCCCCATAATTTAATAATAAGTTACCCGAACACCAGGGTGAGCTTTGACCCTCTCCGTTGGTACTTGTCTCTGAAGCTCATTTACCTTGTCACGGACCGTTTACTAAACAAAAAGGAGAATAAAATAAAGAAATTATTAGAAAACGTATTAGTATCGTGGACCATAAGAACCAAATGCACGTTACATTTCAGTTGGTAAAACTCACGTTTTAAAAGCTTCGCGTGCTACCCATGTTGCAATAGACGAATAACAAAGCCTACAAGGCAGCTTTCCTTCAAATGTTAGGTGCAATGAAGCGTCTGATGGCACATATTCGGCTTCCGAAAAGCCTGCTTAGTGGGGCTGAATCCCTTGGTAGCGCCTCCATTGACACTTCTGCGCCCTTTATATTCTATTAATTTCATTTGAATGGCGATGTCGCGAAGTTGCTTCTTGCGCGCAGCGCAGGCATTGTAAACTAAATGTCGCAGTGCAGGAAAGCTGCCTTGTACATGTTGCAACTCGTCTATTGCGAGTGAATTTGCGTGGAAAGGGGACTGTTGTACGCCCAAGACGAGTTTTTTGACGTTTCATTCCGTTGAAGACTAATTTAATTCGACATAAACCTTGGCTTGACATGATATAAACCTTGGTATTTGACACGAATGATGCTGCTTATAGACAGGCCGCCGCAAACGCGCCTCGCCGTGCATCTCGCTCGCCGATCCGATAAGCCGTGCTCATCAGTGGCAGGGTAGCGCGACGAAACGAAATTCTTTCAAGCGCGCCGCTAGGGGGGCGTAAGCAGTGAGGATCGGTTTCCCGCGAGACGACCGTCCGACCTGGGACAGAGCGAGCGCAGGGCAGGCTTAGCTATTTTGACGTACAGCACGGCGCCGCCGCTTCTCGCTCGCAGACGGGCCAGAAACCAACGGGCGTCCGGCGGCTTTCTCACGAGACGGCGCTGATGAAAGGTATTGTGCTGCTACTGCGTCCATATAGGATGAGCCGAGCGCCCATCGTTCGCGTAACCGGGCCAAGTCCTTATGTGCGTGGCGTGCCACCCGGGCGTCGGCGGACGCAGTGAACGTGGTGAAGGCGTCCGCAGCCCACGCGGGGATGACCGTGTCGTTGCCCAGTCTGGTCGCGGCGCCGACCAGGATCAAGGACCTGCTGGAAGGAGACGTCAAGTGGGAGTTCGACGTCCTCGAGCTGGAATCCCTTACGGGACGCAGGTGCGTGCAACCAGAAAGAATGCGATATAACTTATGTACATACCGGGTGTTTCTTTTTTGTTCGTTTCAACGTTAGCAGGAATTTTTAAAAGAGGCCTGCGATGTACCTTTAGCGCGAATCTACTCATTGAGCTAGATTATTCCAAGAGCGCACATGCATTATGCTTGCACGAGAAATAAAAATACATAATCGACTACCAAATCTTCACTAGTAAACTTTTACACCGAAGCTGTATATATATATATGGCTAGTTTCCAGCGGATCGGTGTCCATAGACCAAAAGCCATGGGCCGGTCCCGAAGATGGTGCAATACCGAGCCGGCCCGCCCGCGGCGGAGGGGAAGCATGGTTGAAGCACTGCGCCAACTTGCAAAAATAAGTTCAATATCTTGGTTGCAAACTCAACCCGTATCAGATATTAAGCTGATAAGAACATATACTACACTTTGACCCGCGTCGGCCATGTCTACGTTCGCACCGCCCTCTCTTTGTCGGCGTTCCGAGCGCTTGCGTATCTACTTTCCTCCCAGCTGGTGGTGGCGGTCCTCTCGAAACATCACGCGTGTCTATAACCTCTGTAACGTATGCTAAGCAGCTTCGCTGGTCACCACAGAGTGAGTGGCTTACGATCTTTTAAACAATTGCTTTAGCGTACCTGTTGCTATTTACGAATTGAATTTAGTGATTTCAGAAGGCACATTCATTTGGAACGAATATTGAATCTATTATCAATTTTGAGGTATGCACCGTCAGTCCTGTGGTAAAAGATACACTGCTGTTGTTGCACCTGTACTTTTTTAACAGAACGTATTCTTATGCACTGAAACTATAAAATTACTAGAACGCCAATGTGTTTCGTATCACACTTCTCGCACTCGTGTCACTCTCAGAATTCGTTTCCAGTGGATACGACTTGCGAACTCGCCAGATACTTCGTAAATTGCAAAATGTGTCGAAATGCAACTCGTTTGAAAGTTAATTAGCAAACAGCTGGTAATTTGTCGATTATGTATTTCGATTTATTGTGCAAACAATGTCCGCCTTTTAGAGTAACCCATCTCAATAAGCAGACTTATGCTACGCGGCAGGGACAATTTTTGAAGATTCTGTTAACTAATAAAAATTTTAAACTATATACGCAGGTTAATTTACAGCTACATTATTTCCATCGAAGTTTCAATACTTTACAGTGACAAGCTCTATGGCTTGCCTAAAATCAAACGTCGGTGGTCACAGCGCGTTTCGCACGCGTTTGACGTCACGTTACAAAATCGCGAAGTGCGACCACGACACGCGAGTCTTGATACTATAATAGAAATGTTAGTCTTACGTGACGGAGCAGGTATACTCCCATCGTATTTGAGCCGTTGTGGCGCAGAAAAAGTAAAAAAAAAAATCCACTAAATTGAGTCGTTGGTTCCCTTAGAACGCATTGCAATCCTTATTTTCCCATAAACTATCAACTATATGCCCCAGTATTTACTATCAAAGTACAAGGCATCAAGGCAAGCTGGTGCTGCAGGAACTTCAGGGCGTCGTCGCAACGCATCTTGCGTTTCCTGTCAGGGTTCCTTCCAGGGTTTCCTGCCGCTTCCTGTCAGGGAAGCAGAAGGGCAATTTCACTAGTAGTTCGGCCTGGCTTACAATTCCTTCTTCATATATTGTGCCTTTAACTGTGTCGTCCCTCGTTCGCGCAGGCGTCGAATGCATCCTTCTATGCTCTTCAGAAGAAAAAAAATGAAATTCTGTAGTTTTATTTGCCAAAACCATGTTCCAATTATGAGGCACGCCTCAGCGGTGGGGGAATTAATCCGGATCAATTTTGACCGCTTTGACGTGCGCCTAAATATGAGCACACGAGCGTTTGTACGCATTTCGCCCCCATCGAAATGCGGCAGCCGCGGGCCGGTATCGCACCCGCGAGCTCAAGCTCAGCAGCGCAATGCCATAGCCGCTGCATGGCTGTGCATACACCGCGGCGGGTTTTTGTGTTCTCGCGCTCCGCGGAACCAGTCCCACTGTTTGGTGTGGCCTATACGGTGGCACCACTGTGGCGCCTATTTTGTAGCGTCTTTCGCGAACTTTTTCTGCAAAAGGATTAACGGTTTGCCTGTTGTTTAATAATTTGTCCTCTCTCTTTCACTAACGAATTATTTACCGCTTTAGATCGTTCTTCCCTCATAGACTGCGTTTTCATAGATTTTGCAAAAGCATTCGATTCAGTATGTCATGCATTACCACTCTTCAAGCTGCGTGCGCTTAATTTAGACCCTAACGTACTAAAATGGATAGAGTACTTCTTGCTTGGGCGCACGCAGGTCGTAACAGTTAACGACCACAACTATTGCTCCTTGTCCTGTGGCATCCGGAGTAACGCAGGGGTCAGTTACATTAATGACCTGCTTAACAGCATTTGTTCTTCCATAAAACTGTTCGCGGATGGTTGCGTTATTTATCGTGAAATATTAACTGCTATGACCATTTAAGACTTCAGTCGGACCGAAGTAATATAAATGCATGGTGTGAGACTTGGTTAATGAAACTCAATATCAATAAATGTAAGGCAATTAGAGTTACTCGCGGTACTTCTCACGACACACCGTGTACTTATCCTCTTAACGTTGGCCTAGCTCGGGTTTCCACTTACAGATACCTTGGTATTTGTTTCTCAGAACCTTTCCTGGCAAACTCATGTTGACCACGTAACTAGTAATGCTAGGCATACTCCTGGTTATATCAAACGCAATTTTAGTCATCTCCCACCAACTTAACACTCTTGCTTTATAAAACACTAGTTGGGCCCAAGCTTGAATATGCATCTCCCATTTGGGATCCTCATGTCAGTTCACTGAACCTCAACATAGAAGCCATTCAGAACCGCGCAACACGTTTTATTTTATCTAACTACTCGCATACGGCAAGTGTCACTTCAATGAAATTCAATCTTGATTTGCCTAACCTGACACTTAGTCGTAAAATTTCACGTCTCTGTACATTTCATAAAATCTGTCATTACAATCCCACTTTAAGCGACTCCCTTTTTTTTTTTACCACCATTGCACATTTCTTCCGGAAACGGTCATCAGTTCAAGGTCGACGTGCCATGTTACCGCACTATATATAACCTTCATTTCAATTCCTTCATTCCCACAACAAGCGGCGACTGGAACCACCTTCCCGCTTCCGTTGTTTCAATCGTCAATGCCAACGAATTAAAAAAAAAAAGCCCTTGTTAACAACTTTTTGTAACCGTTTACTATGCCGCTAAAATTTATGTTATTTCTTTTTGTTTTGATACCACTCACTCCTCTCTGTAATGACTCGTCCTTAAGAAAAAATAAATCAATAGGCTTGTGGAGAAAAGTGATCACCTGCGACGTACCTCCACCTGTTCTGTCACAGGCCACTCATCTGGCTGGGCTTGTCCCTGTTCGCCAAGATGAACGTACCCACCAGTATCGAATGCGACGACGCCACCATCCGGAACTGGTTGCAGCTCATTGAGTCGCACTACCAGGACAACCCGTACCACAACTCCACGCACGCAGCCGACGTGATGCAAGCTACGGCGTACTTCCTGCTCAGGCTTCGAAAGAAGGTGCGCAGGACATGTCTTGAAAACAAGAGATATTTCTTCTTCTCGAATCGGCAATTTATGAGTAGAATAAAGATGCAGTAGCAAACTTGCACACAATTGTAATACATGATGTTCGTAAGTTGTCGCTTTATTTGCTCCGTCTTATGGCGTGGCGCATAAAAAAAAATTGAAATGTTTCTGTGACCGTACCTTGATACATTTGCATGAACAACACGCATGGCCTAAATTAAAAAAGAAAGATGGTTGCCCAGCGTGTATAATTAGAAAACGTATGCTCAAATCTACAGTGTCGTTCGCCGATCCTGTCCGGCTCGTTGTTGAGCCAACCTTTAATCCATCTAACGCACCTGTCAAAGTAAAAAAAAAAAAGCCAGGCTTGTCCGGGTTAAAGCACGGGTGTTAGTATCCCGAGTGTCGATCGACCATGCTCATTGCAGGACATATTCGACCCGCTGGACGAGGCCATCTGCCTCATTTCGGCTGTGTTTCACGACGTCGACCATCCCGGAAAGTCGAGCCCATTTCTCTGCAACTCGGACCACGAGTTGGCCATACTATACAACGACCGGTGAGTGTGCAGAGTTGGCTAGAATGGCCTTGTTTTCTATTGGACAAAAGAGCCATTTATGCCGAGCAAGTTGGCATTATGATATGTTAGCATTTCGTTACAGTTCTGCTTTTACCGTTACCGATTCCGCCTATTGCCGACTGCGCATGGGTCTTTGGGGGCCAGTGGTAGCGGTTATATATAACGTTTTGCCAAAATACTACATTTTTCGTGTTTGCCGCATCGTTATCACCCGCGCAGCTCATCTTGCCCAATACGTGTATGGCTGTACGATGAATATAACACATAAACGGGGGTGCTCTGGCCGCTTGATTGACAACTGTTGTTTAAGTAGATGGATTGGTCGGCAGATTAAGTGGATTAAGTGAAGTCACTAGCACTCATGCAGTCACACTCGTCAGCACTCGCTCACATTCCTATACTCTCGCCCTCTCGTGCTTATCATAGCTCGCTAGCCCTCACATTCACTTCATTCAGATCACTCACGCTAATGTTCGCGCCCGTTCCTAGTCACTCACCTGCTCTCACTCACATAAGTCCACACACACACTCGGCAGTGATCACTCACGTTCACACCCGCATCCACTCACTCACCGTTCGTACGCTAACCGGCACTCACACCTGTTCATACATCAACTCGTATACCTTCGTCGCACTCTATCTTACGCCTGTGAAATGAACGTGAAGCGAGCCAGTGTACTCGTGAGGGAGTAGACCAACCATAGCCTTCGAGATTGCTCGCGCTCGCCGGTTTTCCTCCGGATGTCCCACTAGACGCGCTTCGCAGAGAGAGAGAGAGAGAGAGAGAGAGAGAGAGAGAGAGAGAGAAGCGTCACGCGCGCCCGGCCGCGTCCCTAGATGGCGCTGTCAGCCGAGGACCAAGCGAATACTTTCTTTATCTGTTTCTTAAAGAGGTTTCGACTAAATTCCAAGTCCAAATCTCCTTTAGAGTTCATTAAGAAGCGACGTTGTTTGATATATCATGGATTGTTTTCCAAAGTTAGTCCGTGGTATTGACATGTGTCGTTTTTTTTTCTCTAATATAGTAAGATTATTTATCAATGCTGCTATTTATGTAGAATTTTTCATGACGCACAAATTGTAGTTGCTTAAAATAAAATATTGACTGTATTGATCTTGCATGCTATTACGTTGTGCGAATAAAGTTTTTGTTGCGTTGGTGCTCCTTTCTGCGTTGTTGCATAACGCTTGTTTTACGTTGATGTAACCGTAGTTTCTCTTTACCCAATGCCTTCCTGATGGCCTGTAAGGTACTCATAAATAAAGAAGTGTACTTAAAATAAATAAAATGAATATGCCGTGAACAGACACACGGATGAGAGAGAAGCGGATTTTGTGTGTTTGGTGTAATCAACATTTCAGTCATACTGTTTAAAATAATAATAATGCCTGCTTGGGTGGCAACTGTATTATACTAATAAACGAGTAGCTAGTCGCATAATTTATGAATTTATTATGCAGCCTTGAAACTGCGGCACGCAGCAGATATGGCACTCAAACGCACGCAGCACAACACGCGGATTTTTATTAATCCGCAATGAAACCTTTTTAAAAGCTTGCTGCGCCTTCTGAGCTGAAACATTCATGGTGTGGCTGGACTTTCAGTGACACTCCACCTTAAATATTTGTGCTTGAACTAGCTTACTTATTCCTGCGAGTTAGGTTTTTTCCTTCACTAATAAAGCCAACATGACGTATACTTGGTTCAAAAGGTCGATGAAAGGGGCTAGTTGGTGACTGTTCATACTTTCTGTCCGTCTCATGGCGAAATCTTGCACAGATATACCACTATATACCCACGTGAATGTAGTCCGAGTGTATATGTGCAGGAATAATTAACGCATTTGAGATCAAATAGCCCCCAGCGCGCGCTTTGCCCCTCGTGCCCCGTCAGCTGTAATCTCCTAATCAGTGAGGGATCATACAGCAGTGCAAAGTCGAGTTTTTCTCGCCTTATCCAAGCCGAGGTAATATTATATACCGGAGCGCGTGAAAGCCTCCTCGATGCATAGAAAGATTTCGAGTGCGAGCGCAGCGATGCGGAGAAGGAGTGGGCTACGCCCACCACTGAAAGTGCGCTCTCGCCGTGTGAACGGGACGGAACGGGAATACCTGCCAGGGTGCGCAAATCTCGCAGGCTATGGTCCTACCTACACTTAGGCGAGAGAGTCGATACGTGGTGACGTAGGTTTAGCGAAGAGGTTAGGCCTAGAGAGCTTCTCCGTGGAAGCAGGTAATGGAGGAACAGATTCTGTAGCGGAAGACTTAGCGTTACGGCAGTGTGGCGAACAACAGCGAGTAGAACCGGATGGTTGTCATACAGGCGCCCCAGTGACAGCGAGTAAGAGGAGTGTTCAAAGATAAGCGGCGAACAGCCGGCAGAAGCGGCTCTTCGCCGCTCAAAACATTAGTCGTCGCAGACTCCGATAAAGCTCTAAAAAAAAAAAAAATGTTATTTTGCCAATTTTATCAGAGGCTCTGAGAAGCGCGGGAGGGAGACAATATATAGGAAAACGGTTAAAGCACAGCAGCACGTGAAAAACGTGTGCTGTTCCTTTGGGGCCTAGGAAAATAACGTGACCTGAATATCCGGTTCACCATATCTGCATTCAGGTCGGTGCTCGAGAGTCACCACGCAGCATATGCGTTCAAGCTGACGCTGTCGGACGAGAAGGTAAACATCTTCCAGAACATGGACCGCGACGTCTACCGCACGGCTCGCACGTCCATCATCGACATGGTGCTCGCCACTGAGATGACCAAGCACTTCGAGCATTTGTCCAAGTTTCTCAACTGCTTCCAGAAGCCTCTTCAGGAAACTGAAATGAACGAGCAAGAGGCAAGTGGAACAGAGGGAGCGAAAGTCTGTTGGAATTTCAGGACACGTACGTCAGTGTTGACTGGCGGTGCCATGTTGTCACGTACACACCACGTCCACATAGATTTTATATATAGTCAAATTACCTTGTTAACGTTGACTGTAATGCGTTTCCAGCAGCTGCAACAACAAGGGGTCGATTAGATAAGGAAATTTCGAGCGAGCAGAGTGAAAGAAAAGCGAGGATAAATGGAGTGAACTAAAATGGTCGTAGAAGAATTTTTGTTTCACAGAAAGCGCTCGCCTTTAGCAACTTTTTCATCAGTGCCACTTTATACAGCACACATAGCGGCAGATCTGACGCTTGGAACCGCAGCATTACGTACGTCCGCGGACCAATGCTTTCACCGCCAAGCCTGCATGTGCGGCGAAAACATGAACGTGATAAACGCCATTGGATCGCTTGTGGCCGTTCTCGGAATCAAGGGAGCGCAATGTTACTGGGCGCCATGTTTGGATGCAGCGTATGTGCAAGAAGTTTGGATTCTGTATAGTCTGCCGATTCATCTTCTTGGGGGGATTTCTCGAAAGCACTCGAACCCACTGTATTTCGAATGACTTCTTTTGCCGGTTGTCGGTGTGAACTCTGCGACGTCATGGCCCACGCAGTATTATCCTTGCGTTGTCAATGTTGTGTGCTTAGCACGACGGCTGAATGCCCTGCGCGTATACGCAGGCAGTGCAAGAACGCGGCGAGGCCTTGTCGCTCCGCTCGCCGGACAGCCTCCAGCTGATCAAGCGCATGCTCATCAAGTGCGCCGACGTGTCCAACCCGGCGAGGCCTACCGAGTTTTGCATCCAGTGGGCGCACCGCATCGCCGAAGAATACTGCGGACAGGTGACCCGCTCCGTTCTTGCTTAACTCTGTCATACCCAATGTATGGTATGTATAATTGCTAGAAGCAGTTAGGCCCAATTCCGATTCAATATAGGGAAACATAATGCACAGACCATAAAGCAGAGACCTGACTTTTGTAGGCAGGAGTCATGTTTCGGTCGTGGATAGTTCAGAAAATTATATACTAATAACTTCGTCATTACCTTTACACTAAAAAGTCGCATTCTCGCCCGAAGGGCGAAGCATATATCGATTGCTCTAGAAAACTATTAGATAGCTAAAGAAGTAAGGATAGTAGCTTTATCGGCCGCATAAACTCGTAAACATTCGCTTACTAAGTGAATTAACAAGCACGCTGTGACGCGCGCGCACACGCCAACATAAACAAGATTTGTGTGTGTGTGTGTGTATGTGTGTGTGTGAGCACGCGCGCACTATGAACTATGTATATTTTTCGCTTCATCCCGATGTTAAGCGAGTTGGTGATCATTAACAAACTAGCCCGACAGTTCATTCCTATGTTCTAGGAGCAGAGGAATGCTCTAGCTCTAGGAGCCCATTGAAGCAGAACAGGAAAGCGTCATTAAATGCGTGCTTATTAGCGCCATTCATATAAGTAAAGCTATTTGCACCCAAAGTGACGAAGTCACGTTTCTGCCTCCCATCACAAGTCTTTACGTAGTCTGTGAAAAATTCCGTGTTTGAGCATGGTGTCACGCGCGTACAGGCAAACATAAACAAGATCTTTTTTTTTTGGAAGTCTGGATTGTTTGAAGGCAGTCTGTACCCATGTGATTACTGCTTTTGTCTAATTAATGTCCATACGATATGCAGACAATCTGTTCGAAAACATATGGACTACAATAAACCGAAAAGCTTATTAAGGGTATGCGTTGGCTCGGGAACAACTCGAATTCCCCTATTGAAATAATGAGCGAAACGTGAACAAGGTGAATGCAGGAGCCAACGTTTCGACAAGTGGACTTATCTTCAAGGCAAGTACACTTGAAGAAAACAAGTCCACTTGTCGAAACGTTGGCTACTGCATTCACCATGTTCACGTTTTGCTCATCGTCTTGAATTTCCATCTCCCGCATTCCCCGTCTTTCCCCTATTCAAATAAATGTGATACGCAGAAATGCTTTTACGGAACAGCTGTTTGACCGATTTGAAAGAAATTTTGTGCATCTGAGAAAAAAAGTTACATTATAAAAACAGAATTTTGAATTAGGGCCTGCAGTTGTTTGCAGATCTTGCCAAAAATTGGTCATAACAATCACGAAGCCTACAAACTCGTAACTAAGCGCCAAATAGAGATATCGCAATTGTGAAACCTGCATCCTTTATAGGATCTTAAGTGGACAAGTCTGATATGAGAATTCGCAGCATAAGTGAAGTTTTTAGTGTTTACAAGGGTTTTGCAAAAGTTCCACTTACAAATTAGTGGTACGTTTCCGAGAGGTGTATACTAAATCAATTCTGTCCGCTGTAAATGTGCTATATATAAGGTGCAGTTTAAATAATTGTGCTCAGTGGCTATAGTGTTAGGCTGCTGAGCACGAGGTCGCGGGATCGAATCCCGGCCACGGCGGCCGCATTTCGATGGGGGCGAAATGCGAAAACACCCGTGTACTTAGATTTAGGTGCACGTTAAAGAACCCCAGGTGGTCGAATTTCCGGAGTCCTCCACTACGGCATTTCTCATAATCTGAAAGTGATTTTGGCACGTAAAACCTCATAATTTAATTTTTATTTATTGACTTAATAGCTCTGCGGAAGCCCGCTAGGTGGAGAGAAGTAATTATGAGTAAATGAGACATCCACCCAATCGCAGCATCTCGAGGAACCCGTACGGGTTTCCTTTGTAGCAATTGCTACGATTCGTTGGATGTCTCATTTTCGCTTAGTTAAGCCTTATTTAGTGCTGAGTTAGAGTTATAAACTTGACAGTTTCGTCTTTTCTAAAATTTTGCAATTTTCGACTATTACAAAAATATCAGTGACCGAAAGAAACGAATTACTTCCTACAGGCACTGTATCGCAGGTGTTCCTTTTAAATGCAAAATCCTCATCAAATTCTGTGCAGTGGTTGCCGAGAAAAACTATTTCTGTTTCCACGTATTTTAGATAGGAACCCCCGAGCTAAAGCTTCCTTTTAACGACTTTTGTTTGTTGAGACCTTATGCACTTTACACAACAAAAAAAGACAAAAAGGCCGAGGTGATCTACAAGAAGTGCATAGACAGCAGAGTGTCTAGATGGAAATGCTCTTAAATTTACAGACGGACGAAGAGAAGCGGCGTGGCCTCCCCGTGGCGATGCCGGCCTTTGACCGCGCCATGTGCAACGTTGCCGGATCGCAGACGGGCTTCATCAACTACTTCGTGCGCGACATGTTCAAGGCATGGTCAGGCAAGTTGCTCGGTGCTAGCCCATCCAAGCGTTTTTGCCGTGATTATTCCCGCATGAAAGCGAATGTTTGCAGTCAGCTGAAAGCAGCAGGATGCAACGGAGAAAGCCCATACAGTGATATACGAGTTTCACATTTACACACACACACACACAAAAAATCCTTTTTGGCCCGTGTGTATGCAAACCGGCACCACCACCTTTCTTGGACAGTCGTTCTGTCAACCGAGCTAACCAGCTAGGAAGCACAGCTGTCCGTTAAATTAGCTGTAGTGCTACGCAATTAACCGCTGTTTATCGCCAGCCGTTTGAGCAATTTGCATTGTTTTCGCTGCTTCTTTCTTTGCAAGTTATGCTTGTACTCTTGAGTACGCTTGGTGCTACTTATAAAAGCGGCTTTTAATTCTGTAGCCATAGGAACCCATTTTGCTTATTTATTTCTGCGTATGCTATATATGTGATCGGGCATTTGCGAAAGTACTGTACTGCATACTATATGTACGAATTGTGTCTTCCCTTACCGACAGTATTACTTGAACTTTAGCATATAGCCACCTTGCTTCACAATAAACGCATATCAGCGATGGGAAAGGACCGTTTTGTTGAAGGCGACGGTCCGATCATATCCAAACAATTTTCCAGAAAAGAATGTGCCTATCCACGCTTTAAAGCCATTAAACATGCAGTGGAGCCAAGGAAGGCTTCATTGCTGCTGAATCGAGAAAGCAGTTAAAAAGAAAAGATGTTTTTTCATGATTGCAAGTTTTCGTTTCATTGCCACCAACGATGTTCGGTGTGTCTTGGCGGTAGACTTTCGCCGCACTTTCAGTTCTGCTTTTATGTCGCAAATGCAGGTTTCGGTGATAGTGATAATGCGAAGCGGGATTATATGAACTATATAACATCTCTGGGTATGCTGCCGCATACAAGAGCGCCAGTATGAACCGCGCACGTCCATATTTCGAATGACGTAGTGTGCGGGCGTTGCTGATTTTTCAAAATCGTGAGGTGCCGATCGGGCGCGTTAATAGTTTTGTTGTGTGTCGTAGCATAGGCCGTTCTCGCTGATAACGTCCAGGTAGTCGGAGGCATATTCTCGTAATCTGCACTGTGTGTGTTTTTCTTAGTTCATTCATCTGCAAAAGCGTTCCCCTCCCCCGACATTGTCTAAAAATACACGTCAGCGTAAATTTGTGTATGGTTTTGTAACCTATGGGGCTTTCATATAAGGTCACGACCCTACATCAAGGACGCCTTAATGAGCCGCAGACGAACTCTGTAGCGCTCACGCATTCAAATTCAATAATAAAGCAACATAGAGTTACCCGATACTTCTAAACGCTTACACTTCATTATAACTGCGACTTCCTTGCGATACCATTGCCAAGCTGTCTTCTTCCATCACAATTTCTTCCGTGCAGACTTCGGCGATTTCCCCGAGCTGATGGAGTACATCGATAAGAACTTCATATACTGGAAGGACAAGGAGCCGCCGTCGACTCAGCAGGGTAGCCGCTGAGTTCGCGTGGTTGGTTGATGGTGCGAAAGGCGGCCTCCCAGTCACCAACGAAACGCACAAGTGCAGCGGAAGTTGTGGCCTTTTTCCATCATCGGAGAGCCTGCTGGACTCGCGTAGGCCCAGCGCAGTCTTGGGCCCACGCTCGTCTTACGCGCGTTTGTGCGTCGTTGCGCAAAGACGGAAGACATGCGCACGGAATACCGAAGATGGACCGCAGCAGTTGGCGCAGCTAGACGAGAGCACCACCGAAGTCGGTAGTCCAGCACGCGCCTGAGTGAAGTAACGGTGACAATGACAGGGCATTGGGCATACCCTTGGCACCGTTGACTGCGCAGCTTTCGAAGAACATGTCGGGCAGTGTCAACTTCGCTCGTTTTCATCGTTGCGCAAACATTGTCACCATCTCGCTCAAGAAGTGAGAACGGGAACCAAAGACGAAGTAAAACAAAAACAAAAAAGGAAAATATTGCGTGTGTTAATATGAACTGAATATGTATCTTGATCAAGGCAGCTTAGTTAATTCGTCAAAGTCGCTACTTACCTCTGGCTGCATGTGCGAGTGGTATAGAGTAAGCACGGCAGGCATAGAGCCGATCATGTTATCGCTTTAACGCTATTGAGCATGACACCCCTGCGGGAAGGTCGCACCGCTCTACATTTTGAACGTGGCAGAACAATTCATGCGATTGAACTGCATATAGTTATGGTGGAGTTATATTAGAGCGAGCGTTCTCACAGGCTTGCATTGCGTTGCTTCGCGCTTGCTCCCGCGCTGCGCGACGCTCTTGCTCCTTGTGCTCCTCAGGAGCCATATACAGGAACTCGGATAATGGGATGAATTTGGCGGCGTGAAGAACTTAAAACCACGCTTTCAAGCAGGATTGACAGCGGCACCGAGTCGATCACAGTGGCCCTTGCCCATCCGTTCCACGTCCTTTACGGAGGCCTAGACCACGACGAGGTCGATAAAGTCGAACGAGGCCGTTTATAACGAATATGCTTGTGTTAAAAAGGAGTTCGGTATATTAGGTAATATCGTGTACCCAAACTCGGCTATAGCGTGTTTTTGTAGTGCGTTGGTTAGATACGGATCTGTTAATTTTAATTTACGAATTTGTTAATGTTACTTTCTTGAAAATAAAACCATGCGCCGTACGAACCTCGCACGTCAAGTTTTTGTACAGAGACGTAGTTTCCGGGTACCTTCATGAAGGGGAACCAAGGGACCCCTTCCCCATTTCAATTAAAACAATTTCCTTTCTGCTTTCCTTGCCTTCGCTATATGCTGCCTTTGAACTTGGACGCCATGTCCGTGATGATGAACTCGCCTGTAACTTACCTTTGCGGTGCGTTCGTTATACAAGGCTAATGTGAAAGCACAACCACACGTAGTGTGAAACGCACACGTCTAGCTTTCGTATGGGCGTTCCTGAGGAGGGGAAGAGATGGGCCCCTCCTAATTTCATTTACACTTTCTTTGTCGTCATTATCTACTGTCTTCATGGCATAGTATAGGCAGTAATATTGATGCGTTAGTATTAGAGGTATGAAAGTTAGGGACAAAGAGTACAAAATAACGCAAGATTAGGCGGTGGCGCTTCGCATATGCAAAGGACTCCTTTGGGTGCAGGCCCGTTTGCGTACGCAAAATATAAAACCCCACGTGCAGCAGACTTTATTCTGAGCGGCCTGCCTAATCCAGTCATGCACATTGTCGAAGGTGGGTCGTCTGTTTTTTTCTCCCTTCGAGGCCAGGGCAGTACACATCACAGCAAGTAGTGGTGCAGGCAGGGGCGCACTCCCATGTTGTATGTCTTACAAGTGACGGGAATCGCGGTGGAGGAAGTTGACTCGTCCCGTGGAAGCGCGCCCTCCTCGGTGGTGTTTCCGACGTTCCATTTTGCACTCGACGTGGTCCTGTTCAGAATTCATGTGCACCTACGTGTGCAGCGACATCAGTTGCACCCATTTTTAGCATGTACGTGCATGTACGCGCGTCACAGCGTGTCTGTCATTGTTGCGCGAGATGTGTAGCTTGTAACAAAACGTGCGGAGGTCCGGCATGGTTTGAGTGGTAATGGATTTTTTTTTTATAACGAAGTGAATACTATGCATGCACAATATAGCAAATGTGAAAAATGTCATGCTGAATGAAATGTTGTGATAGAACATTATAAAGACCAGACAGAACACTTTCTTTAATAGAGAAAACTTTAAGATTGTGCCGTTTGAAGGCTGCAGAATCCTAAACTGTTCATGAGAAATCTAAGAAAATTAACTGCTAATTGGTGGCAGTAAGATTCATATCTTAAGAAATTGCGATACTCTATAAGATTTACGCAGTCACAAAAATACGTGTAAAACTGCGGTAACAGGTCAAATTTCTACGGAAACCTTGCTTCAAGCTGTAAAGTAAAAAAAAAAAAATAAGTCGTGAGCCATTCCTCTGTGAAGGTGGTTGAGCAGCGAAGCGGTTTAACACGACACGAAGATGACACATAATTTTGTCATCGCGACGAAAGATACGCACACATTTATTCTCTTGATCGGTGGTCATTATTTCACTCATTTTAAGTCGATGCACGTACGCCGCTGGGTGGTCGGTTGGGTAGGCATCGCAAGGGATAAGTCTGCAACACGGAACGCGCAAACCGCTCCCTTTTCGGTACTGCCACATCCACATTGATTCACCGACAACCACAACAGGGTAGTGTCATCGCAGGTAATTCCCGCAAAGTGAGTAGCCATAAAATTTACGGGACTATGAGTCATTGCCTTTTTTGCTTGCTCACGGAGGTATGAGCCACTGAAGATGACAGTTTTCGACATGCTGTTCTGTATGTTCTATACGTAATAAGAATTTAAGCACTGTTCGCTTAACTTTGGTGAGTACTTGTAGCCTCTGCCTTATCAGGATATGAGCCATTGCATTTTTCGCTTGCTTACGGGAGCATGAGTGCTTACGGGGGTATGATCCATAAAGAGAGAGAGAGAGAGAACTTTGTAGAATATAGCACACGAGCGTACGTAACTCTTCCGCTCTGCAGTGGGTGGTCCTTTAAGTCTGAAGGGCAGCCCAAGTCCAGCGGCCTTGGCTGCCCTTCTCGCTCGGTTGACCAGGTTGAGCTGGTCCGTCGAGTATGAGCTGGACAGCGCTGCCTTCCATTGCCGTGTGGTGAGGTGTTTTATGGGTGTGAGCTGTGGTGTGCTTGCGCAAGCCCATACCATGTGGTAAAGCGTTGCGCACTGATCGCGGTGTGAGCCTTTATAGGAATACAGCGCAGGGTGCATGGCGTGGTAGAGACTCAAGTGAGGATATGTGTTTGGAGTTTTCACCATATTACGGCTTCCTCTCGCGTTAGAGTATTATGAGGCGGCGGTAGTGTTCGTCGTAAAAGGCGATAGTGTTGTAGGATGTGCGTGTGGTTCAATAGTATGGGCTCGGGGTGGAACTGCTCGGCGTGACCCTCTTGCGGCTCCCGGAGTGCATGCGCTCGGGATCATGATATCATTGATAAGTTTTTGTTCACAGAGAAAAATGCACGAAACTCTAGCCATATAGAGCTTCGCTGTCAAAACAATTAGCCACAACAAAAACACGGTGTATGTTTTATAGAGCCCATTAAGTCAAATATTCCATTATTGTAAACTGCATAACAGTAACTTGCGATTTTGACGGTACGCTGTAAATATTGCAGGAGAAATGTGTAAATTGAAGTTGCCCGTAAAATTCACGGAAAAATTGGCCGCCATAATTAACCATGAATTTTCGTAAGAACAATGGAAAATTATACGATAATCATGCAAGCATTTGTGCATGTCAACTTTTGACTGTCCTTTATTTTTTTATTTGGCTTTCCTTTTCCACCTGCGATACACTCGTGGTGCAGGTTGAGGCATTTCTTCACTTTGCCTCTCTCACTTCCTGTCCTGTCCCCACACCAGCTTATTTGCTACCATGTAACTGTGACCGCGTCGTCGCCGATGTGCCTTTTCTCAGTGTCTGTACAATCCGTATTGATACTATCTTTTTTTTTTATTCTCATGGCAATGGAGAACAGACACGGGACAATGTTGCAAGACAGACATCTCCAGGCTTCTTGAGCTGTCATTGACATTTAAGGATTCAGGAGACAGGGTGAATACATATCTGGTTCCCAAGCGAAATGCAAGTGCAAAAATGCTGCGCACAGCACGCCTTATTATTGCAAACCACGTACAAAGCGGCGCGCGAGGCTGTTGGGATGGGCACGCCAAGTGCGACGCGGCTCTGCGGGTTCGGCCGTCTTGCTTGCGCACATCTCAGCACTGCTTCAGTAGTGGTGCGACGGCCACGTGGGTCAGCTTCACAACCTGCAGTGGCAGCGGAGACTCGATGGGGCGTCAGCGGGTGTTCGCCACCGCTTCTGTTCGATTTGGTGCAGCCCATTGTGCTCGCCACAGTCTCACGTGCTCCTTTGGTTAGCCGGCCATGTAGGCAGCATATGCGACTCGCTTACTGAGGCGCAGGTGGCTCCTTGTCCTTCCAATAAATGAAGTTCTTCTCTATGATGTCCACGAGCTCGGGGAACTCGCCAAAGTCTGCGTGCGAGGAGGAAAAAGAGTAAGTTCTTGAGGTCATCAAGCACACAGCAATAACGGTGTTCTCTTTAATACATAGTTGAGAGAAAAAAAAAGTAGGAAAATAACATCGGCGGATAAAAAATAAGCTACTATCGTGCTCTGCTTTGCAGCTCTGCAGCAGTCGAATTATAGCTTACGCTTGTTCTGAAACGCTTTTCATGCCGGGCCATTGTACAGAGATGGATCACACCGGAGTGCAGTGACAAGATGATCGACCGCTTTTCTGTCCTCCTCAGGGTATTCACGGAGGCGCCGCTAACTTCAGTTGCTGCTCCAAGTGAAGATCGTGGTATGGACACGGCGGCAGTGATGCAGTGTTTGAATAGACAATCGAGGACACGTATAAATCCTCGTCGGCAGGATTTCGAGTGCGTGGACACGAGTTACACTATTTGTTAACAGCCGAGAGTCCTTGTGGTCATGCGACTGACAGGTAGAAATGTCGGGTTTGTGACATGTCCCTCGACATTGACCTTAGCTGCCACTCCATCTTTCTGTACATGAGAGCATTGTAGCAAAGTAGACAAGTGGGTGAGTTGATTAACGTTCACTGTTAAGACACACAGCGCAAACAGAACGAAATAGACAGCAAGGCGCCGACTGACAAGCACATTTCTATTAGGAAAAAAATAAGTCAACCTGCGTTCGCATGCACTCAACCAACACCATAGAGCAAATCTATTTCACAATCGAACAATAAAATAGAGGGTGTACTGATGATGCCCTTTATCTTAATCTAAATGCTATTATCGGACTTCTTCCCGATGTGGTGCGCTCCCACGATTTCGCGCGCCATCTGACGGCCATGTCTAGATATGCAGAAGTGCCCACTCAAGACAAGGACTGCAACCACTCGACCAATGGTGTCATGTCAGTTGTCAGTCAAGGCCTGTCCTGTCTGCTCCTTTCCGTGTCTCCATTTACGTCAACACGTGCACGTGACAGCGCAGAGAAAAAGACAACGTGGCAGTGGCGTCAACTTGCCTGACCATGCCTTGAACATGTCGCGCACGAAGAAGGAGATGAACCCGGTCTGGGACTTGGCGATGCTACAAGTGGCCCGGTCGAAGGCAGGCATCATCACGGGAAGCCCGCGACGTTTCTCCTCATCCGTCTTCGTGACGAGATGCGTGCAACAAAGCCGATAAAAACGTGTTTCGGGGTAAGTAGAGCAATCGTCGGATGACTTTTGATGTAGACAAGGTAAACCACAACGGCACAAGCTGCTTCAGAAGAATCACCCAGGGTTTGTTCTGTGCGAAAGTTTTTCATTACTATTTTTCTAAACCTCTAGTCAAGTCGATTGTTCTCACTAGTCTAAAGGTTGTTCACTGTTATCTTGATAAGCCGTGTTGGAAAAGCTAAGGCAGGATTCGACGCCCGGACCAAGACGAATATGAATCCTGTTGGGTTTCATTCGTAGCTTCGTGCTACGGGCTGGCGAGTGTAAACTTTCTTTTAAAGGAAGATTCGGCTTGTGGCACTTTGTCATCCATTGCGATGAACAAACTACGAATAGCTATGAAATAGAAAGGACGACTGCTGCGTATACCTACCTGGGAGCAGTACTCTTCGGCGATTCTCTGCGCCCACTGTATGCACAGCTCGATAGGCCTGGCTGGGTTCGAGACGTCAGCACACTTGATGAGCATCCGCTTGATAAGCACCACGCTTTCAGGCGAGCGTAGGGATCCAAACTCCCCTTGGTCCTGCGTGCCCTTCGGGTGTCCAGCGCGGCATGCGAGGTTAATATGCGAAAACGTTTAACAGTGTACTCCCTCTTGAGTGCTGCTAACACTAGTGATGTTACGGAAGACCGACTTATAACACTAGATTCAGTATCATCTTCATGTCAAACCTTTGTCACATACAATCTCTGCTAAAACGCCTCATCAGCCAGCCTACTTGTTTTAATGGCTGATAAGCAGAGACGCTGAACCGCGTCGTTTGTAGAGATTTTACACAGCACTGCCAGTAGCCATCTTTAGATTCTCACGGGCGAAGAATAAGCACAGTTTTATTTCTCCGCAGAGAACTGGCGAGTGCAGTAAGTTTAGACTGATCCGTGGTTTTGACCTCATTAGTGCAACTGTACCGCGCTGAACGGCAACATGCGAAGTTACAAAATGTACAAATTTGGAAAATCGTATTAGAAGGTTCCAGTTAATGCTATTAGTTCCAGTCACCTCTGGCCCAAATGCGTCGTCGTCTTGGGAAGGCTTCTGAAAAGCGTTAAGGAATTTGGACAAGTGCTCGAAATGCTTGGTCATCTCGGTGGCCAGCACCATGTCGATGATGGAAGCTCGCACGGAGCGGTAGACGTCACGCTCCATGTTCTGGAAGATGTTGACTTTCTCGTCCGACAGCGTCAGCTTGAACCCGAATGCTGCGTGGTGAGTCTCCAGCACCGAACTGCACGGGAAATGACTCGTGAGGTCGTGTGCTTTCTACGCTACAGCAGCTATTTTATACCCTGTATGAGTGGGACGCAATATAGCAGCGTCAAATTGCAAGGGCGAGCAAATAGAGGCCTGTAAACACTTTTCGCCCGTTCTGCTTTTAAAGGGACCCTCACCAGGTCTGGCCGTTTTGACCTGACAAGCGCAGTGCGCACAATGCGCGCTAACGATCGGAACTGCAAAGTACGTATTACACCACTACGCGCCGCGAAAACAGCTGAAATTTCAAAGCAAACGTCATGCGCCCATCATTTAGTGCTTCCATCCTCTTTGAATGCCAGCGCTCCTATAGGAGGACGTTTCTTACGAGTCTTGCCCATGGGTTTCCGTTACGAAGTGCCGAGCCGGTACGCTTTCGTGCTCAGGCAACCAGCTCGATCGGGCCTCAAATATCAAGGCACTGCCGTTGGTAATCATCGTACAGATTTTTCCTCCTCATTTCTTTATTGCAATATTCGTAAATCTCCATGTTATCTTGTTGTTTTCATCTATTGGATTCAATTTACAGTCTCTGTTTCCTTCATATTCTTTTTGATGTCTCCGGATTGTCTATCTGCACTTTAAATTACCCTGTTATTGGTCTGCTGCTTTCTTGACCTCATGATTCCATGTTTACGCCTTTGAGGTACATATATTTGTGCACTTTAGCCGCTCACATTGATGCGCAAGGGCCAAATGGCCCATTGATTGAAAGAGCCGGCGTCTGTCGCCTGTAGCAGCGAAACGGCATTAAAACTCGTCTTGCCATTGGCTGCGACGCCACGTCACGAGCTGTGCCTGGATGGAGCAGGGCGGGCGAACGGAGGAGAGAGGGCATCGCCGCGACGCCAAGTCTACCTCGCTCTCGGCACGAGCGCTCCTCAACGGAGCAGAGTCAACGCATCAGATAGCGGTTCTGTGCGCACGTGACGAAAGCACTGACATCAAAATCACTGCAGATTACTCGGCAGCATTCCCATTACATTATATGACCGTCGGGCAAGGTAGCATGACGTCCTGGATCGAAGTGCACATGTCTTGTGCTATCTAGAAGGCGTTGCCAGAGCGGACGAAATGGCGCACCTGCAGCGGTGGTAGCGCTCCAGGTACGCACTTTTTGCCGAGGTAAATATATATATGCCTGTATTCTGTACCCGCACTTCCCTTAGACAAACTTTCAAGGATGATGAAAAACGACTGCAATGTCTTCGACAGTGCTAGAGGTAGATGAATAACACTGTTAAGGCCGTCTCAGCCCACCGAAGTGGCCATGTCGCTTTTCTACGACAAGGATTGCTTATATCGAGTGACTGCATGGTGTAGAAGCTGCCGTTGAATGACTTATAGAGGAGGCGCGCTGGGATTGAGCACGCACCTGTCGTTGTACAGAATCGCCAGCTCATGGTTGGAGTTGCAGAGAAATGGTGTTGACCTTCCGGGATGGTCGACGTCGTGCATCACAGCCGACACGAGGCAAATGGCCTCGTCCAGTGGGTCGAATATGTCCTGTAGCCGAGAATAGCACAGTCAAATAAATAGTCTTGCAATAATCTTGAGAGCCCGAAGTACCGTAATTCCGATCCCACTTGAACTTGAGCGGCGGCAGTTGTAAATAATTCCTAAGGCAATACTATGTTTAAAGCATTTCACCAAGAGCGCTGAACACTTTAAAGCTTTCCCACTAAAATCTGATAAAAAAGATTCAGCAACGCTAGTCACAACGGAAGTGACTGCCGTTGCGACAGAAACCAGCAGCGTGCTGCAGCTAAAAACTTTCGCCCTCTATTGACGAAGTGGTCGGCAGGCAAAGCTTCTGCAACTTTTGAAATGCTTAAAATGTTTACCGATACCTATGTAAGCTTTTTTACAGTCACAGAGCTTTCAAAGATTACCTTTCCATACACAGGTTCCTCCTATATAGAAGGCAACTTGCTTTTATGTGAAATTGGCCATGTAGAATAGTTCAACCGAAAGACCATCTAGGCGAGCTATACTTCTAGACTTAATCATGCAGGATCGTAAGCTACGTTGGGATACTTAGTTTCAGTTTCGTTAGAACGAAAGCGGTCCTCTTATAATTCATGTGAAAAGACAAATCTAAAGGTCAAGGGAAGGTAGATAACCGTGCTCAGCCGGTAATTACGCTGGTCAGACATCCGCCTTATCCAAAATGCTGAAATGCAAAATTCGTCAAAAATGCACTTTATTGGTACTGTTACGATCGGCCTGCGGGGGCTGGCGATCTTCAGAGAAGTGACCTGCGAACCCTTCCCAGCCCGCTGCGACGACTCGCTTTGTAAATACAACAATGCGTCGCCTCAACAGCCCCACGGCGACTGCATGTCTAGCCACGTTCGGTGGGCCGAGTATTGTTAGTCGATTCGCTGTCGCCTTCACGGTTTGCTTGGAGCGGGGGAACTCCTGGAAGGGGATGTTTTCCGGTAGTTTCCCACGGGCACCAGAGGTCATCACAGTCAATGGACAGACGCGGCGGCTACTGACTGCGGGGTCAGCTCTGGGATCAAGAGGCACATGCTCGGGTCAAGACCTCTGTCTACGAGAACCCTCTCACCTCGGTGTGTTCAGTGAAATCAAAGTGCGGAAGTGAGTGTGTGAACCCTCCCCCTCAAAGGCGGGTCGTCTACGATGACTTTGGACGCTCCCATTGATCGAAGGTTGAACGGCAGTTTTCCCTCACCTAGGGATCTAGGGAGGACAGAGTGTTCTTAAGCAGCCGTTGACGGCTGCTTGGTATGCAGTTTTTTTCAGTCATGCTAGACTGATGAAATGTAACGTCCTCCACCCTTCACGTAGATACTGCAAATAAATCCCATATTCCTCGTTCTCCATGAGAACAAGTCCCTCCCTTCAACAACGTCCTCAGCGTGGATGAGTCGGACGACGGCATGGGCCAGGTACCGCCTAATTCATGCCCGACCCCAGCTCTTACAGTACCACTCTAGCATACTTCATTAAATATTCACCAGCAATGTATTGGCGCAATGTAAGTTGTAAAAATAATGGACAAAATCCTTTCCGTTCATTGAAAACAAAAGACAAGGTAGAACAAGTCAGTCACTACTTCCAGTTGGTGTTCACAATGGTAATATTCATCGATCATCTCATCCAGCGGAAGAACGTTATTAGAACTCCAGAAATAACAGAGTGGCACACTGTACCTGCCGTTAAACGCTGATAAAGAAAGAGCTGTGGCCCAGATGAGATACCGAACGCTTTTCCCAAACTGTATGCAAAGCCAATTAGTATCTTCGCCTAATATTTACACAATCTATTCATGATTCACAGATCCTTTCCTAATGGAAAGTTGCGAAAATAATCCCAGTGCACAAATCTCGTGATAAGACAATTTCATAAAACTACAGGCCTACTTCTTTAACTAGCACCAGCTGCAAACTATTCCAGCATGTTATTCTCAAATTCATTACAAACTTTGTCGAAGACAATGGTTTGCTGCACCCAAACCAACATGCGATGCCGGAGGGGCCTGTCTACCATGACGCAACTTGTCGAAACCTTGTTCAAGGTGTTAATAAGCCCTCTCAAATCGGCATAATATTACGGACTTTTTAAATTAAGGATGTTCTACCGGATTTCCCATAAAACGTTAGCTTTTCAGCTGATTCGCAAACTTGGGAATGGGGCAGTGACTTGTAGTTATTTGTCCGACCGTCAGCAGTTTGTACAAGGCAATGATCATGTTTCTGATACACTAAACGTCACATCCGGCGTGCCTCAGCGATCTGTCTTAGCACCATTATTATCCATGATGTCAATAACAAAAAAAAGAAAAGAAAAAGAAAACAAGCTTGGCCTCTTTCTTGCGGTTTTAATAACATCCCGCTCCGTAACGTAAGCCAGCACAAATATATTGGCGTTATAATCTCGTCCAGTCTCAGCTATACAGAGCACGTTATAGCCGCAAAAACCATAATGAAATGGTGTTTCCTCAAGTGAATGTTACGCCACGCCAACCATGACACTAAGCTTTTAGCATACGTCACATGTGTCAGACCGCTTCTGAATATGCTAATATAATCTTGTTCCCATTTACAAGTATAGTGGTATCAACAGGCTTGAGAACGTGCCGCGGAAAGCGGTTTGATTTATCGTTAGGTGCCATTGACGCCTGGATTTCCCGACAGAATTGTTATGTCGTGCAGGATTACATGAATTCCAAAGTCGAGCTAGACTCCATCGCCTAGAGATTTATATATGTTATTGTACAACTGCTTAAAGATATACCACACAGGATACGTTGAAACTAAGAGAACAAGACAAACACCTCACACACATGATTTCACACTTCAAGAATATTCGTGCAATAATAACACATTTCATTATTCTTTTTTTTTCTTCCTAGATCCATATGATAACAAAATGGTCTCGACTGGCTTATTGTAACACAGCATACACTAGATTACTTTCTAGAAATGGTACAAAGAACAGTTGAGTTTATACGTACTGATGAGCTTGTAAGCGTTTCGTATTTATGTTTACCCTATTCTTGTATATGTTTTTTCATTATTGTATTGTGCTCACTGTTTAAAATTTAGAAAGTTGTTTGTTTGTATTATGCGAACTAGTACACTTACACTAGCAATATGCATTGTGCATGCCTTCTCTTCCTTCTTTTTTGTTTGGACTTAAGCTAACTGTATTCTTGCTGGTGTCAATTATTGTTATTTATGTGTATTCTATTTTCAAAACCCTACTCCTGTAATAAACCTGCTCAGTACGAAGAAATAAATAACAATAGCGAATGCACCCTCAGGCCATCGTCCCTGCACTTCATTCGCAATGTGTTGAAGAGAGCTGGATATCTTTATTTATAATGTTTTTTCACTCTATTTGAAGAAGCCAAACGCTTATAATATTCATAGGGTTACGTTATTCAGGTGTATGGAAGATGCTGTCGAGCACTGAAATTGGTTGCCCGCTGAGACCATAAGCAATCCTATGCAGCATGTTTTTGCAGCTACCGATGAACGTCGTTTGAGAACAGCGACAGTAAAACTGAAGCCAACGATAGTGCAGGCACCATGTGGGCACATCTATGATCCGCCCTGCTCATCCAAGAAAACCGGCGACTTCGTTCTCGGCACAGCGCAGTGGCTCTTCGCACACTTGTGCGAGATCTTACGTTCCATCCTTTTGTTTTTTTTTCCCCATTGACAAGTGCAGTGACCTTTCGCTAGTACCTGAATTCGCGTTGAAGCACGCAAAGCAGGTCATACGTCATACCTTGTTTCTCAGTCTGAGCATGAAGTACGCCGTGGCTTGCATAACGTCTGCCGCGTGCGTCGAGTTGTGGTACGGGTTGTCCTGGTAGTGCGACTCGATGAGCTGCAACCAGTTGCTGATGATGGTGTCGTCGCACTCCAGACTGGTGTGCACGCTGAACTTGGCGAATATTGACAGGCCCAGCCAGGTGAGCGGCCTGCGTAGAACCCCACAGAAGTCCATTCACATGCTTATCTGGCCCAGGGGCCGGATTCGCGGTGCTTCTCCTTCATAAGCGCTCTTTGCAATTGGCCGGCTATTTTCGCTCCATGTACGACATCATGGTTATGTGGCATTTGTTCATGAGACTTATGGCGGATGGAATTTTCTGTGGATACATGCATTTCGCTCGTAAATGGTCTCTACCATCGCTCGGCCGCCTGCGCTGTTATGGTGTCGAGATTCCAGCATTAGCATTTGTTGGAATTCGCTCTTACGCTAAATATTGCAGATTTTGCAGGATACGTTTCGTCTTTCTTTTCGGCATTGGTTGGCACGGTACCGCTATATCGCCGAGATCGACCACTCGGCGGCGCAGGGGACAAGAAATGTATATTATAATCGACGGGAGCGAGTCGTTACTAAATTCGGCCACATATTGCTATTATTCTTGGCGAACTACGAAAACTGTCTCAGTTGCGTCATGCCGTCCTTTTCTGAAGCACGATGACAACAGGTTCTCTAAAAAACGTTTACAACATTTGGAGTGCGACTTGCCCCCAAACAATAATTATCTCTCTTGCTTGTGTTTCTCTTCCTGAAAAAAAAAAATAATTCCGACTGAACCAATTTCACGATGACTGTCGCCAATAATGCGATAAGCATTCAAACAATGTAGTGGCGTAGCGTGTTACCGCCGCCGAAACACATCATGTAAGATCCGCGTACTGCAACGAGACTCGCGGTTATGGATGGATGAAGGTTATGAGCGTCGCCTTTGGAACGGGGCGGTGGGTTGCGCCACCAAGCTCTTGCTATTGTACTGCCTAATGTCCTACCTAGGTTAAACAATAAAAAAAAACACTATGAACTCCCACAACCAAATTTGCTGATCCCCTATTGCGAACTTTGCTTTTGTACGTCTCTGTTTTTTTTGTCGTTTCCCTACTTTTCTTCCACCAGTCCTCCAACCGCCTCTTACTAATCCCTATTGCGGACATGTTTACTTTTCCACTGCTCTTGTTGAACCCAAGGGCTTCAAGGAGGCCAGTGGTGCCTAAATCGACCGCTGGGCAGACGTCTTCACATTTTAACAAAACATGCTCCATAGTTTCCTTAGCGTTACCGCAGCAAGCACATGTTTCTTCTTCCTTCTTATATCTCGCTTTATAAGTGCGTGTTCTAAGGCATCCTGATCTCGCTTCGAAAAGTAATGAACTTCCCTTTGAGTTATCATAAATTGTTCTCTTATGCCAACATCAACTAGCTCTTTCAGATGGTCAACTACTACGTGTCGATCATGGTGATTTTCATACTATATGGCGCATGCCCACAACGGGGGTTCGACCAAAAATCACGTGCGCAAACTGATTATGATCATATATTTATACTATGTCCAAAAACACAAAGAGAACATGCAAAGAAAAAAAAACGCGCGTTCATCAAGAACGATGAAAACTCAGTGGACCAATGCGCATTCGTTTCGTTGCCAAAAACCTCAAGGTTCTCACGCAGACGTCCAGGACACGAAACGCGTGCACTCACCGGCGCGCCGTGTGGGATTCCAGCTCGATGATGTCGAAGTCCCACTTGACGTCGTTCTCGAGCAGCTCCTCGATCTTGGAGGGCGCGGCGCCGAGGCTGGCCGGGAGACAAGCGTGCGCCGTCGTCGCTTTCACCACGTTCACTGCATCCACCAAGCGGGACGCAGACCCCACGCCTAAGGACTTGGTCCGGCTACGTGACTGTTGCGCGCCGGTCTTGTCCTATACATGGACACAGCAGCAGCACAATACCTTTCATCAGCGCGGTCTCGTGAGAAAGTCGCCGGACACCCGTCGGTCTTTGGCCCGTCTGCGAGCGAGAAGCAATAAAGCGTCGTCGCGCTGTGCGTCAGAACTGCCGGACCCGCTGTTCTCCGGACACACTGCTGCGCACCAAGTTTCTGTACAAAATCGAGTACCGTGGCCTTTGATTGGACCATGGGGGAGCCAATAAGACTCGGCTGGCGGTCTTCGGCAGAAGGGTATACTTCAAAACTGCCAATGAGCGCGCGTTATCACCAATAACTGTGCCGTCATTGCGCACTGCATTTTCCTAACATGAGGTCGCCACTTTGCTTCTCGTTGACCAAAACTCTTTGTGAGAACGAGCGTCGACCAGTTGTGACAGCCAACGAGACGAGCACCAAGGCGCTATAGCCAATAACATGACTTACGAAAGGAAAAAAAAAAGTTGTCCCGTCCGCCTAGTTTAGTATAATGAGTTACAAGGAAAAAGCGTGCGCGTTTCTCAGGAGGGACAGTTCAGCTAGTACATTGCTATGTACTGCCGAGGTGAACGGCCAATCGTTCTTTCATAAAAGCACTTTCACGTTGCGGATCTGCACAGTGTTTATATGTTCTATAATCGTTTCATATATATATATATATATATATATATATATATATATATATATATATATATATATATATATATATATATATATATATATATATATATATATATATATATATATATATATATATATAATAAACAAGGTTGTCCAACGGCAGCACTCGAACAGAGAACCTCTAGCACAGAAGCCCCATACTCTAGCGATTAGTCTGGAGAATCTTCCCTCACTAGACGAAATAGGACATTTTTAATAATTTGCCGCGTGCAAGATACGCTTAGCAGCTGACAGGGCGCTGTTCCTTCTACCCAGCAGCACTTGCCTTGTGTTTTGCGTCGCACCAATATGTTGCGTCCGCCTCTGCCTGAACATTTTCGAGGAATCGTTGGTATCGCATTTACCCAATTCGTGTCTCATGCCCAAGATGGGGTATCCGCCATTATATGGTTGAATCATTACAAATTGCAACCAAAAATAAACTTTTAGCACTTCTATTTAGTAAGTACTGCTGAAGGGTGAAAGAGTATCTTAAAATGAAAACAATAATCGCAGGAAAATTATTAGTTAATAATTGAAAAGCCATACAGAGAGAGGAAATAATACGAATAGAACTCGGCATTTGGTTAGACCCCATTAGGAATTCCTAAACTGCGGAGCGAACATCCCTGCGGTTGAACCATACTAGAAGCCGCAAACGAAAAAGTCCAAGCTAAACCAATTGGCACCGCTTCCCATGATTGGCACTTCGGGCGAGACTAACTTTTTCCTCGAAGGACTCGTACTGGTTCTATTCGAGGTACAATTCAGGTGATCAGTGACAACGTATCTTCTTTAAAGCGAAGCTTTTCATGCTGTTTGGATGTTATCTATGTAATCGCTATCGACTGCGCAGGCGCAAACTGAGGCCAGAACAACACGCTGGTACTGGAATTGGCGTCGGAAATGTAAGTTCTCTCTACATATATATTGACACGTGTACTTGTCTTTATCGGGCGACAAGTTTTAACAAATGTTATCGCACAGCGCGGGACGCGCCTGCATGTATCCGAAGTTTCTGGAAAGTTGTCGATGCTTCTATCCGCTGTCTGTTGTCGCCGAACGTTGTGTTATCTGATTTCATCGCTTGACACGAATGGTGTAGAACATTTTAGAAGGCATGCGGGTCCCAACGTTTAATCTGGAACATTCGATGATTCCTGTATAAAAGCCGACGCGCTTGACCCGCTGATCAGATTTCCGACGATCGCCGACCGTGTTCGCCGCTATCGTTGTGCTATAAGTGTAGCCTGTTTTTGCGGGCACAGGTTCGCCCAATAAAAGCTAGTTTTGTAGTCCACCGTATTCTTGCTTTCTTCACCGTCACTACCCCGTGACAATATGTATATGTGTATGGAGAGAGTACCGCAACACAGAGCATCAAGCTTCTGTTATGTGGGTTCAATACCAACCATCGAATATATATATATATATATATATATATATATATATATATATATATGCATTTTATTTCTATTTGAATTCCCAGAATAGGCGACATTGCATCGGCTCATTCTTACAGCGTGTCAATGATTCGGCAACAACAACGCTTCGGCTGACACGGACACCACAGCGGTGAGCGCCGGATGAGTTTTAGCCATTTAGGATAAGTGAACGTGCACCCATAGAGAACACTTTTTCGTTACATTCCTATGTTAGCTCTACTATCACGATAGGTAATCGACCTTACTACCTCTGGCTTAACAGCACAACAAAAACTGAGTCAGCGCGTCGCACAGTCATCTCGTTTAGAACTGAAGGACGGCAATCATACGAGCCTCTCTGAAGTGCGTCATTGCGTAGCGTCACGTCGTTACAAAACACAACGTGCTCCTTACGTTGCCTGTTGCAGCAATAGAGATTCCACATCTAATAGTGAGGTCGAGACTTGCGTGAATGGAACTCAAAATTAACGAAATGTTAACGTACAGAACAGAGTCCCGCGACAAGGTCTGATGTCATCTGGTCCTCGGCCTTTGCCAGGGAGGCGCCTAACTGCGGGTTGTACAGGTCGGTAGAGCGCAGGATGTCGATGACGCGGTCCAGCGACTGGCCCACGGAGTTTTGGCTGTTCTCTTTCGTCGCCGCCAGCATGTTGATGACCTGTGGACAGGTTAGTTGGGCATAAAAAGCCATTGACTTGAACTGAAGAGCAGCGGATAAATCAAATTATTTGCCAGGCTCGCAGTTCTTGGAAAGTGGCTTCCCTTCCTCATAACCTAAATACCAGCATCACGTTTCTTATTGGCACATGATAAGTGACGCAATTCTGACAAAGTAATCTAAAGGGGATTGAAGCGATCAACAGTGTTCGAAGAAGGAATATCGCAGGAGCCAACGTCAAGACAAGTTTCGTGTCAAAAGGTTTGCTCCAGCGACATTCCTTGTTCGACTACTGTTTACCAGTCCTGCGCAGTATAAAGTCCATACGAAATTATTTCGTTTGCTCAGTTAGCACGACATCTACAGTGCAATATTTAGCTTTAATCGCCCGTAGGGCGAAGTACTGACTACGATAGGAAGGTATAGCGTTGCTTGAACTTCCCTGGACGACCGATCAGCGGGTCAAAGGATGGGCGACCGCTGGAAACTCTGGTCTAAGCCTTATCTTTCCTTATGGGCCAATTTTCGCCAGGACAACGCATCTTGGTACAGTTTCCTTCCCAAAACTTTATCCGAGTAGAATGAATAACCTGAAATCATCTTTGATACTGATGATTTTCCGCACAACTGCAGCGTCACTTTTGCAGCTGGTGAATATACCGTCCAAGTATGTGTTATTTACTTTCTGCTTTTGTTTTGAATGTTCGGTTGTCTTTTGTTCTTGTTCTCTTTTGTACGACTGAAGGCACCTCCTGCTTGGGCCACAGAAGTTGTTCCTAGTATGTATATATAGTATTAAAAAATGAAAAGAGAGAATGCGCTTTAGAAAAGCGAATGACACTGATGTGCGATACAGCGTATACTAAAAGTTCCAGTGAAGTTTACATTTAAAGTAACGTTAAGAACAACGCAGCGGTGGCAAAGGTGTGCTGCCTTTCCTTTCTTGAGGGGGGGGGGGGGGTTGAAGTGAACGGTGATTGGAGGACATCAGTCTCCTGCAAGTTGTGAAATTGTCTGTGATTGTGGGCCCGTATTCACCAAACGCGTCGTACGCTTTCAAATAGTTTGTAATAACGGATGCCGGTCAAACATAAGCAAAGATTGCCAGCCAGTGACTAAACGATATTACCAAGGAAGAACATACTTATGTGAATTAAACTTTTCTAGCCGAATTCACAAGGCTTTTCCTTTTTTAAGTTCTTTTGCCATTGAGCAGTTGGCTGGCAACTTCTCTTACAGGGATTTAACTTGAGTGATGTTTTTACAGGCCTTGGATCGCACAAAAGCATGCATTCGATGCGATTATCGTGGCAACATTATTGCCTCTGCCAAGTTTTTTGTTTTCCTGGGTGCATGTTCGTCCGATAGATAAAAGCAAGGCAGCGCATAATGACATGGACGAATATTAACCTAGATGCGCTCGTTCAAACTACGCTCACCTAAAACCGCAATCAGAAGTGGTCTTTTCTTCCAGGTTCATTCCAATAATACATAACTGTCTGGTATGTGAGCCTTAAGAGAACAACCCACTATTATGGCCACTTCAATGTACTGGTGCTGACGTGCAAGAATAGACCCTAGCTGAAGAGAGTAACCTTAGTTTGGGTTTTATTTTGGCGTAGTACAATGCTGATATCATATCTTCTTTCCTATTCCGTTTTTTTCCCAATTTTCTTCTCTTCCTTTTTCTTGTTTGACCTTCAAATGTTATTGCTCGTTCTGAGCACGAAAAAAATCGATGGTCGTTTAGTACTATATGACCGCAAGATGACTATTTGGTTGCTTTATAATGTAAGTGTTACCTCACACTACATTTTCGCATAAGTTACGTGGTTTGTTTTTCTTTTATTTCCCTCCTCATTGCTGTTAGGTCGTTTTTCTCTTACATATTCCTGCAAAAAACGCTCCTGTTTATTCTGTGGTGCCCGTGATACTGCAGTTTTATAAACCTTGCCTGTCCGCTTTGCGCTTCAAGCCCAATGCGGCTTTGGCAGACCTATTTATTGGTGCTGATGTAACTCTTATGTTACAAACTATTAAGTGTGGCTTTACTCACCGAGAAATATGGGCCGATCCCGAGGTTATTGCAGCCTAAACAATAAACCACGTAGCACACTAATGCGCCCAAGAAGGCCTTGTCTTTCTTTGATGTCAACCGCTGTTCAGTCACCTTTTTGTCCGTGTTTCTTGTGCACTGCCCTGTCCTGCCCATGTTTACCAAATGAGCCAACTAGCCCAAACCAAACGTTCACTTCCGATAAGCAGTTCGCATTGAAATTGCTTTGCATATTTGACTGCGTGGCAACAGTATCACGTGACATTGCGGTAGCCGCGGAGTTCGTGTTAGGTTTAAAGTCAGCGGCCAACTTTGGTGGCGGTTCATGCCATTTCGAGCCATTTTTATATCTGGCGCGGCATTCGGAGGCGTACCTTTGTTATGGGACCTTCGATCGTCACCGCGTGGTACTTGGCAGCGTACGCCTGTCGCTTGTTGGAGCCGGCTGTGTGTGGGTGGGAGATGCACACAGCGTAATAAAGAATCAACGTTGCATTTATTCAACAATAGTCCTACATACACACACCGCGTCGTCATTGTAAGCAATGGCGATTACCATACTGACGTATTATGCGAAGACAGGGTACGTGCCGTGACCTGATACGCGTCTGCTGCAGCTGCTTTTAGGAGAGAAGCGGTAAGCGTAGAAACAGCGATAACAGCTATAGGAGATTGAAGCGACCTTTGGTGCAGACATCATCGACGTACTTGAAGAACTCACATCCCTTAGTAGACGTGTCAAAGTTCAAGATATTAAGAGACAAGAAAGAGCGCATGATGTTCCAACGCAGCTTCAGACGAAACGAGTTATGCGATGTAAACAGTGACAGGGAAGTAAAAAGGAAAGAAAAATATACCAGGGCGTAAATGCACTGGTTGGACAGAAAGCGTTATGGTAACGCTACAACGGCATGTGGCGAATAATATGTCTTTCCTAATGCAAATAATTAGCATATTAGCAAGAAATTTCGCCATTCGTTCGGTTAATTCGAATATGGGCCATTCAATATAAACGACGACAGTACACTCGTGCGATGATACACACATCATTTAACAAACCTCGATAAGGTTGCAAAATATCTGAATGATTCATCATTCCTCCACCCTTACTATATTCTGTCAAGTACGAAACGAACAAAACGTCAAATGTAAAGAAAGACCCAAATAAAAAACATGTTGCCCTATAAGTGACGAGTGGTGCCTTGTTCCATATATATTAAGGCTACATACAGCAAAGCTCACCAATGTCAGGAGAGAAGGGCCTTTCCATGAGGAAAGGGCTCTCCTTGATGTACACAACGTGGTCCAACTTCCTGCACGTACACGACACCGGGGGAAGAAAGGTTTGACTCAGTGTTATCCACGACAGGGTCAAGCGAACAAAAGAGACAGACTGCTTAACGTGAGGTCATGAAGGCGCGGCAACGAAATCATAAGGGAATCACGTAAGTGAGTTCGAACCCCTGTTTGACTTCCAACTAGGTGGAAGAACCAAGCGCCACTACATTGAATACCCTGGACCGGTGACGTCGACGGGCGCGATCTTGGTCAAGACGGGAACGTATTCGCCGGACTTGCGGCGCTGGAATAGCGTGCCCTGCCACTCGTGGCCCTTGTGAAGCTCGGCGCCGATGTACTCGGCCACTTCTGCCTTCAGGGATTCGATGCGGTGCAGATTTCGGGCGTTCTCGCCCAGCAGCTCTTCCGCCGCGTAGCCCACCAGCCGCTCGGCCGCGTGGTTCACGAACTGCGCACAGACACGGGGGGCTTCAGCGAGTGTATATCTATGAACGAGGCATAGTACAACGAGGCACGGTGTGTTTAAGAGTGTTTACTCACTACGGTCTGTCAATTCGTGACGCAGCGCAAAATATCTCATAGGAAAGCTTAGCTTTAAAAAAAAAAAAGGGGAATTTTGAAGGCGTATACTTGTTGCACTAGACATATTTATAGTTACTGTTGTTTCATTGCGAAATTCCGTGGAGAACAGAGCCGGCCACCCGAATAAAATAAGTAAGGGTATACACATGGAACTACATATAAGCCTATTCGTTATACGTGAGCTGTCCTATGTGCGAACTAAAAAAAAAATCATTATGATTTCACGCACTGTGGGAATCTGCAAAAGCAAAGCTTTGACGAGCCGGCATGATGAAGCGGCGCATCGCAACGATAAGACAAAAAATCGCGGAGTATTTCAGCTGCGAACGCATCCCGTATATCCAGGTTCACCCCAATCTGTAACAGCGGCCTATAGTCCAGACTCCAAAACGAACGGTTGGCGCTAACTCCATGCTTAAAAATCGGCCCCAGAGTGATTATATGTCGCATTTTCATGCATAAGCACGTAATGTATGTGATGATCTTTCCTGCTCGCGTTTCAGTTTATACTGACGACGATACAAAGGTATGCTGATAGTACTGTCGCCTGCTGTCTAAGGCTCGCTAGTGCAGACGACAGCCTGCGGGTGTCCATTCAGGGGTAATTTTATCGCCCTAAAATTAGCCCAAAGGTTGGTTCCGCTCTGCCACTGGTTACTTGTAATGTACTAAACTCTATAACAGGGAGCACGTGAGCTTGTTGCAAACAGAATCGTCGGTCACGTGTTGCGCGGTCCCATCGGCCAGTGGAGTCCTGGAATGAGGAGCCCACCCACTCGACCTCACGAGCAACCACCTCGATGGTCCGAATCGATGTTTTTTCTCTCTCTCTCCTCCTTTTTTACGTTCCTCGCTATAGCGAATAACGCCAGTTTCGTTCGAGTTTCATATGGGCGTAATGCATATAACGCAGCTATGGGAGCAATCGCAGTAAACGGTGGGTATGAAGAGTACAAATACCCTAGTATGACAAGCAGCTAGTGGCGCAGCCAGAAATCTTTCGGGGGATGGAGGGTAGTGCACACACTTGATTGGGCACGCGGAGGAGGGAACTGGGCAGTCCCGATACTAACAAAGACATATTTATTTATCGGGCAGGAGGGGGGGAGAGCGGGTGTACGTGCCCGGTGCCAACCCCTGACTACGCCACCACAAGTAGCTTGATCGCCCTGCATCGGATTCTCCGTTCTTCTCCGCTCGCGAATAATATATCAATATTGACACGTGTACGTTTTTTTTTCCGGTGACCGTTTATCACGGATTAACAAATGTTGCGAAGTTGTCGCTCAGCGCAAGACCCGCATTCTTGTGTCGGAACTTTCTCGAACGTTGTCGCAGATTTTATCTGTTGTCTACATGTTGTCGCCGAACTTTGCCTAATCAGATTTCGTGCGCGACACTATTTGTGGTGTGCATTCTAGAACGCGCTCATAATAATAATAATAATATTTGGGTTTTTACATGCCAAAACCACTTTCTGATTATGAGGCACGCCGTAGTGGAGGACTCCGGAAATTTTGACCACCTGGGGTTCTTTAACGCACCTAAATCTAAGCACACGGGTGTTTTCGCATTTCGCCCCCATCGAAATGCGGCCGCCGTGGCCGGGATTCGATCCTGTGACCTCGTGCTCAGCAGCCCAACACCATAGCCACTGAGCAACCACGGCGGGTAGAACGCGCTCAAGCATCAGCAAAAATGGTGGAATCTTTGACGAGTCATGTAAAATTGCCGACACGCTTGATCCACAAATCAGATTTCGACGATCTACGCTGCGCTCGCCACTATCATTGTGTCTGAGTGTAACTCGGTTTGTGGGCACAAGTCCGCCCGATAAAGAGAGACCTTCGTGACTCGCCACTTGTGCCACGGTCTTCACCGCTACGACAACGTAACAACATAGAAAAAAGGAAATGTGCAAGAAGGTGTGCATATAGGCAGGAGGAACGGCACTGACCACTACATTTTCATGTCGCCGCGATGCCGGGCGACGTGTGGCCGACGGTGCTTATCTGCCCCGCGCTCGCGTGTACCATTTAACCCCTTAACTAGGGTAACTCAACTGCCGATAACAAGGTAACTCATCACAACGAACATCCTCTGGTGCTGACGACGAGTTAACTGGTCGTGAACTTCACGCAATTTTAGCAAATGTGTATATGTGCAGTCTCTTGTAATTTTGACTGATAAACAGCACACAGTAACTCTTGCTACGTTTTCTTTTCCCTACCAGCCACCAGTAGAAAACCTACCAGTAGAAAATGCAATAGGCATTCCTGGTGTCACAATTTTGAGATAAAATTGGCGCAAGATACGCATATCTAGAAAAAATTTGAGAGAACTTTCTTTTTTTGCAATTTGACACAGCAGTTGAGGGTTTAATAAAGACGACGATAATACGAAGATGACGGATGGTCTAGTACGTGGGCAGCCGATTTTACCCAGATTGGTGTTTGCCACGGAGGAAGGAAACTAAGGAGAGGCCCTGACGTCACTCTCTGTGAAGCAAAAGTGAAGCCGCAAGTTGGCGTTGCTCATGGCGATGCTCCGCCTTTTGTGCCACCCTCCTCTCTTGTTTACATCTTTCGCGAAACCACGCCGCGCTGCGCGTGGTTTCGCGCGCGGAGCGCGTGCGCTCGCGCAACATCCGCCAGAGCGCGGTGCAGGTAACACAGCGCAACAAGACACGGTGACTAACGCAAACCCGCCCACACAGCGCCTTTGCCACGGCACGAAAGCTACCAGAGCAACACGTGCGAGTGCTCAAAAAATCAGAACAACGCCGCCATTGTGGCCCAAAAGGCGTGGCCGTGCAGCAAAAAAATAAATAAAAAAGCAGCAAAAAAATTGAGAACCTATACGTCATTTCCGCCACACTTTTCTCCTAGCGCGCGGAGGGGGTAGGGCCTCTCCTTAGTTTCCTTCCTCCGTGGTGTTTGCATTCCTTCTTCACCATCTTTATGGGCGTCCGATGGTCGTATAACGATGTCCGGCACTTTGCTCACGCCTGCGGCAGCTATAGTATTTAACTCACTCGTTTTGCAACCATCGGAACATGCAAGGGGGGTGGTATAAGGACAAGCCGTACGTAAGGCAGGCCCACCTGTATCTCGTGCGAAGGTCCGGTGACGAAAACGCCATCTCGGGTGAAGTGCAGTGCCGAGAACAGCGCCTCGGACGCCGCTAGCTTCTGCAGGTTGACGAGGTCGTTGTGCTCGATTTGTATCATCTCGTTCAGGCACACGCCGTGGGAGCTGGTTTCTGTGAGCCACTGCAGCCGTAAGGAATTATCAGACTATACTGTGAAAAAGAAAGCAGCTGTCGCTGCTAAAGTCGTCCAAAAATAAACTTCAGGCACTTCTTCCTAAACATATATAAAGTAAAATTCTGCTGACGTCCTCGCGCAGTATGCGATAGCGAGTATACAAGAATATTTGTCTCCGTAGTCGAAAACGGGGTCTCGAGCTCACTTGTTCAATTCATATACGAAGGAATTTTATCAAACTGTCATATAGTTTCCTAAATAGAAGTGAGGTTTAAATATCTGTAAGGATTGTTTTCCTACACAGAAATATAATCTGCGTAAATATTGGTATATGCTATCTGGATTGTCTCTAAAAAAATTATATTGTGGGGTTTAATGTGCCCAAACCACGATTTGATTCTAAGATACGCCGTAGTGGAGGACTCCGTAATACTTTGAACCACCAGGGGAGGGGTGCTTTGACGTCCACCCAACTCTAAGCACACGGGTGTTTTCACATTTCGCCCCCGCCGAAATGCGGCCGCCGTGGCCGATATTTAATCCCGCCACCTCGTGCTTAGCAGCCCATCAGGATTGTCGCTCAATCAGACCCATCGACACGTATAACGCATATCACCAGCCTGTTTTTAATTTTTTACTATTATACCTTGTCATAGCCTGACAGCATTTCATATAACTATAGCTTTTTATAAGGAGAGTATAGGCTTGGGCTGGTTAATAAAACATAGTTACACTGGAAGCATAGCGCGCAAAGGACGATCCACAAGGACTTGACAAGCGCTAACTTTCACCTTGAAAGTTAGCGCTTGTCCTGTCTAGTTTTTGTGGATCGTCCTTTGAGCGCTGTGCTTCCAGTGTAGCTTTTAACGCGACAGCGTTAAGGAGCTCGTGTCTCGGAACAACCGGTGTCGTCGGCGGCAGCGGCGTTGGCCGTGAGCGATAAATACCAGAAGGCACTTCATAAATGAAAAACATCTTGCAAGATGGGCTGGTGGGAATCGAACCAGGGTCTCCGGTGTGTGAGACGGAGACGCTACCACTCATACACGAGTTCGTTCCTTCAAAACGGGACAAAATCGCCTCTAGCGAATGCGGTGTTGCCTTAGAAACGCGCCATAAAAAGTTATGCTGCGGTGTATATGGGTAATTATGACCATGTAACTTACAGAAGTCGCAGTTTCACGAGTAGCGAAGTACGTTTCCGCTAAATTTCTTCTGCGCTCTGCGCACACGCAGAGCCATCTTGCGGCGAACACAGAAGACCCCCTGCTCGCTATGTACGGCGCTGCCCCCACACGTGGCGCGCCACTCGCCCCATGACCGCGTCCGCCTTCATCGCGCGTCGGGGCCCGGCTATCTCTGCCGATCGCGACGTTTGGCTGGCGTAGCGCGTTTGAGTAGGCGGTGCGAACGGGATGCGATAACGCTATCGCGTTCCACTCTTGAAGGCGAAGCTTAAGCGGCCTCCAATTTTTTATAATATGGGTGTGCAACGGTTTCTTGCAGAAGCAGCAGGACCGGCTTAATGATGGATACGTGTTTGCGGGCGCAGGAGCATGCCACACACGTGTGCGCGCTAATTAAAAGGGCGTTAGGGCAAGATGTCAAATTTTCTTTTAAACACATGTGCAATCAGGATAAATTACCCTGCTGAAACCGTATTTGAGCAGTGGTACGATAGCTGCGTCTTCTTTCTCGGCCAGCCTGCAAAGTAAAGAACAGAGATGAGCGATCACGTGCTTATGTCTGCAACACCACCTTTTCCAGTCAAGCATAAAATATGTAATTGTAGAAAACTTGACGGATTCACGCGTGTACTCGTTCAGTGCATTTCACCGTGGTTATGAGGCAGCAATGCATAACATGGTGGTGATGTTTGCGCAACAAGGGCCAAAATACCGAACCAATGCACAGGTAGAACGATGAAGTCAGAAGTAAGCTACCCTGAAATTGCAGAAAGAAAACTACATGTCACCCTTAATGTTTTTCTTCTTGGTGCTCTTCAACACGCTATAGGCGACGCAGGCTAGCACTAGCTCCATCTAGGGGACGATAAACACCAGAAAGCCCGAACAGCATTTCACATAAAAAATTAATAATAAAACAGCTTCTTCACATTTATTCCTGGCCTAGAAGAGTACATGGGTTCAAAAAAAAAAAATCGGTAATTGAGCAAAAGTGGTTTATTATGACAAATAATTTGTAATTCGTTTGCTGAATTACCGATAAGTGAAAACTTACAACTTACGTTTCGTATCGATTTCGAACAAGCGGGAAACGTTGCAGGGCGGTCGCTCGTGCAGCAGTCACCGAGCGCAATCTGTCAATTCACTCACCCTCTCTTGACAACAGCGACGATGCACGAGAACTGGCTGCCTCTGTTGCCTCGCATAGTCCTGTCATAAAGGGACAAAAGCACGCGGACCATGCAAAATTACAGCAGGTACCTAAGCCAGAATGATTAGACGGGGTGGCGAGAGTATAAAATAATCAAGCATAACATGGGTTCGGCTGGCATAAAACAGGGGTGACTAGAACTGTCTGGGAGACGATAAAAAAACAATCCAGCCTTGCGTTCGTTCAATAGGAAGACGTTTGCAAACCTAAATATACTTGCATACGCGCTGCTTCCGTATGTGACAAATGCCACGCACAGCTACGATATTAAAGGTCGTACATTAATTCACTTTTGCGGAACGAAGGAAGGTTGGTGTTAAAAGATGAAATCTATGACTGGTTTAACCAACTATAGCATTTGAAAACAATGTTGCTGGCCATTGATCGAGAGAGCTGCACGGATGCAGTGCTGTGCTTCATAGCAAAATGGTACGTCGTAGAGTCATTCTACGAGGCTAGCCAACTGCGAAAATTTAAATCGTAAATTTCTCGCGACTAATGCGTTCTCGTGACCTACACGACGAACGCCTTGTTGGATACTACGAAGTGAAAGCGGCGACGAGGAGAAACCTTTACTGCAGGATCTACAACTTCTTTATCAAGTCTTACGTCATAGCAAACGACGAGAAAGAAAGCAGGACGTAAACCAACAAGCACCGCGTGCTGCGGTATTTTGTTCTACCGGTTGCGATCCCGCACGGTCACCTGACTGCCGATGTGTGGCCTTGCAAACGTTTGAGTATTGGCCGTACGAGCGGATTTGCTTGTCGCAGCTACTGCCGTTCGACATCTCTTCAGGATTGTCATAAATGTCTATAGTTACAAGTTTCAAAATTATAATACGGCCATGTTAAACGAAATAATGGGCCTCGAATTATGTGTTGAATTTGCCTGATTATCCACGCAACACTGCGAACCGCAGCTCCCGGTGCAACTCTCCTGTGACGTCACAGGGTGTCGAAAAATAAAGCTGGGCTTTACGACGCGATAAAGCGGTCCATCTCGCCTCTGCTGCTGAAGTGCCTATACGTGCATCCGGTTGGGAGTTGCCCGCAGCGCCAATAAGATCGCCGGAAGAGGGAAGTGCCACGGTCGCTTCATTCTATGTCACCCTGCTACGTCACAAGAAAGTTGCACAGTGCCGCGTGCTTAGTCAGGTAAGTTCAACAAATAATTTAAGGTAAATTATTCCAGTTTACAAGGCCGTTTTGAAATGTTGAAGCATGGAACTAGACTTTGACGACAATTCCCATCAACTTTCCAATATGGACATGTACCGTGAAGTCTGTAACTAAGAAGTTAACTAACGTAATTAGCTTAATCAGTGAATGCATTACTTAAATGTCTCTTGCAAATGATGTGTAAGCTTCTTTTGTTAAGTGCTCGAAGTAAAACACGCACGCACACGCACACACTATATTGAGCTATGGACAGGTGAAGCGGCTGCACTTCAGAGGAAGCTTTAGCTCGGCGATTTGAATGAAATTTGTTGCACTTAAGAGAGAATTAAGCTAAATTGTAGACTCTAGACGAAGAATCTTGAATTAAAACCTTGAATTCTTTAGAAAAATTGCCTAAGATTGGTGCAGATCTGTAGCTATGCATCAAGAACCGATATCGCCATTCTGTAAACTACATCCGTTAGAGCATCTAGAGCAGGCAAACTTGATTTATAAATTTACAGCTCAGGTTAAATTGCTAGAATGTTTACAAGGCTTTTACGTGAGTCCTACCCACAGATAAGTGTTATGTTTCATAGCGGTGTGTATATAATACATCAATTTGTCCTCTTTACATGTATTATTAGGAGCACTTTGCAAAATGGTTATATCGTTTATTTTCATTGCTAAGCTCCAGAGTTGTAAACTTTATACTTGAGTTCTTTTTTCAATCTTGCAATTTTCAGCGTTCTTTAAAGAAAATTGACAGCTTTAATCAATAATCCGCTTCACACAGACGCAATCTTTTTTAATGCAACACATTTTATCAAAACCGCTGCAGTGGCTGCCTAGAGAACCAATTTCGTCGTTCCCATGTATTTAGACAGGAGCGCCCGAGCTAAAGCTTCCTTTTAACTGTTCCAAATAGTGTGAAATGCGAACGAACGGTCAGTATGGCCACGCATGACAGAGTTCATCCGTGAAGTCGTTGCACTGAACACCGTATCGAACGTTGCGCATATAAATGTGTAACTCATGCGACCGAAACTGCCCACAAGGACACGCTGCTTACATGGCGACACATAGCATTAGACCGGACTGTCGAATTTCAGCGAAGGTAAGCTCGAGGAACCCAACGTGGGCTACCATGTTGGGTTTCAACGTGATAGCCCAGTGGCTATGGCGTTGCTTCGCCGAGGTCGTGGGTTCGGTCCTGACCGCGGCGGGCGCATTTCAATGGAGGCGAAATGCAAAAGCGACCGCCTACTTAGATTCAGGTGTACGCAAAAGAACTCCAGGTAGTCGAAGTTATATTGGAGTTCCCAATACGGGCATGCCTCATAATGATATCGTTGTTTTGGCGCGTAGTTCTCCACAATGACACAGCACTACGCATACAAGCACGCGGCGGGGCAGGCGGCCGGCTACTACGCGTTGTGTCCGTGTCTATCCATCGCAATGGCGGCCGAAAAATGGCGTCGCCCGACTAAGCCACCGTAGCGCCAGTGCAGCACGCGGTGGTCGCTTTTATGCAGGCGCCCCACAAGGGTCGTGCGCGGCAACGTAAGGCGCCGGACCTGCACAGAGCGGTGGGGTCCATGCCGCCCTTGCCCCGCGCGTCGATGAACACCAGGTGCGGGCGCTCGCTGAAGAAACTCTCGATGGCCTCCTCGGCCGTCGTACTCAGGCTGCACGCGTAGTGCATCTTCTCCGCGGCCCACTTGAGCGCGCCGTACTGCCCGTCCTCTTTGGTGAACACGAACATCACCTGCGAAAGGAGGCGGCGGGAGAGACGTTCTTGAAACGCCGGTAACCTGAACCTCGATCGGCGTTGGGCAGCGTGGCGTTGTGGGCAGGCCGCAGGCGTCCGGGAGACCATCGCGACCAAGCAGGGGCGAGACGATTTGTAGTGCGGAACTTGCACCGTTTATTCCATAGTAACGATTTGAGAGAGGTGGTTCGGTGTGAAAAGGAAAGGTTAGCGCTATCTTCTGCAGCCCTTGAGGGAGCACGGCTCAGCACCAAGAAAAGAAAGAATACAATAAAAAGGCCCACTAAAATAGTAAGCGGGATTTCGCTCACGCCAACGTCACATGGGTTGCAGAATGGGTACCAAGAGAAGGGAAACGCAGTCGAGGACGGCAGAAGATTAGGTAATTAGGAAATTCGTGGGCGCTAGTTGGAATCGGTTGGCGCAGGACAGGGGTAATTGGAGATCGCAGGGAGAGGCCTTGGTCCTGCAGTGGGCATAAAGTAGGCTGTTGCTGCTGCCGCTGATGATGATAATGATGAACGTCACATGGTGTGCATTGAGTCCGGTCGGTGATTGGCGGCTGCTCCCTCTGTGCTAGGGGATGTTACACGTGCTTATCCGTGGGTCTCGCGTTGGGCTGGAGTATAGTGCATTGCTGGAGGAAGGAGGGCCTTCCTTTGACTCGCACAGTTCGCAGAAACCCCCCTTCCCCATACTGCGCTTCGACACAGGGCTCGTAATTACTGCGAGGCGCCAGCCAGACCGGGAACCACCTGAGACACCCATAGGAATTTGGGATCTACACTACGCTTTGCGATTAGCCATGGTTTTTCCATAATCCTATTAGCACTGGGTGCTTCACGCCAATCGTAACGGCGGGCTTAGATTCAGATTCTAGGGCAATAATTGCAGTTGCGATAAATGCAGGAAGCCAGACAAAAGGACACATGCTCCTAGTAATAATAAGTGGACAAAAGAGTCAGACGCACAACGCCACGAGCAAGTTATTCTTTTTCTTTGTATGTGTTTGCGTGTGTCGCTTTAATTGTCTTATACAGCGTTGGATGCGCCACGCCTAACCTCCGTAGTATGGCACACACTGACCACATGTCATTGCTGGATAAGCTGCAGAGGAAGTGACGTAAGCATAACTGCGAGTCGGCCTAGTTGGAACAGATTAATCTTAAAACTTTTTGTGCGCAAACAAACAGGGACGAAGAATTATGTTGCCCCTATTCTTCGTCCCTGTTTGTTTGCGCACAAAAAGCTTTAACGTGACGTACGCGTTCAAATTTGGCGCCTCTGATCGCTTCGTTTCCCGCATTTCGGGGTGACGTCGCTGCGACTGCCGAATTCTGAGCTTTGCTCCGAAAACCGCGTTCCTCCTCAAATAGCATGGGCAAATCAGAGGTTACATTGCGACATTGCGTGCGACCTTGATGGCGGTCGTTATCGTCCTTTTCAAGGCGGCGAGTAGCGCGCATCGAAGAGGCCGGGTCTTCTTTAAAACCTCCTCGAACGTAAATATGCGTTGCTCGATTTAAATGTCATTCAAGCCGTACGAAATTTTCGTAAGATAGCTCCCTCGTTCTTCTCCATCACCATAATAATTTTCCTTACGAGTATGTGCGTCTATCACGATAGAAAGAAAAAAAAAGTCGCTTCCGGTAATGTATTGAGTACTTCGGCTTTTATGCGAAGCATATTACTAGAGCTCAACCCAGCTCCTCAGGCGCGGCGGTGTCGCCTTCAATACCACGTGACACCGTGACATCACGACAGAGGAGAAACGGCGCTCCAACTCGCGCCGTCGCTCGCGGCGTTGCCTTCAAGGCTGACCACGTGACACTGTGACGTCACGACAGAGGAGAAACGGGGCTCCAACTAGCGCCGTCGCTCGCGGCGTCGCGGCGGTATATAAGCAGTTGCGCTTGCCTCTTCTAGACACTCACGAGGTGAGATGCCTCCTGGAGACAGAGCTGCTCGTTGGAATGAGAAGAGAAGGTTGCGGCGTGCTACAGAGACTGTTTCTAGGTGGCTTTGCTACGGCGCAGCGACTACGCGCCCCGCATCGGACGCGGTGAGCGTCGAGCAACGCAGCGTTCGGCGCGACAACGAAATGTGCGCCTGAGCAAGCGCCGTACGCCTGAGCCGACGCCGACGACACCGGCTTTTCTGCGACACGAGCTCCTTAACGCTGTCGCGTTAAGAGGAAGCTTTAGCTCGAGTGCTCCTATCTAAATACATGTAAAAGGAGAATTCGTTTTTTTGGGCAACCACTGCACCAAATTTGACGAGGTTTGTTGCATTTAAAAGAAAAACTTAAAATCTAGTGACTGTTGGTTTCGAATTTTCGAGTTAGGTCGTCAATTTTTCATTAAAAATTGGCGAAAATCGAAAATTTTCAAAAAACGAAAGTATCAAGTTTACAACTCTGTAACTCAACCACTAAAATTGATAATACAATTCTGTGAATTGCATCTTGTAGTACATCCAAAGCGGACAAAATTGATATGTTACACATGAATATAAAAAAATTAAATCATAGGGAAATACAACTTTTGCAAAACCATTGTAACCAACGTAACAAATTCACGTAAGATGTAAAATGACATATTGAATTTCTCCGCTTTGAATGATCTAATGAATGCCGTTTACAGAACCACGATATCAATTCTTTATGCTTATCTATGAATTTGTAAACTTCGTGCTTCTATTTTTTTCAAACGGTCAAATATTTGAAAATCGTTTTTAAAAAATTCAAGCCCTAAATCAAAATTCCGCTTCCAACAGTCACTAGAATTTAACTTTTTCTCTCAAATGCAACAAATTTAATCAAAATCGGTCCAGGGGTTATCTCATAAAAACGTTTTTGCGTTTTACATGTATTTGAATAGGCCGCGTCGGAGTTGGGCCCGAGCTAAAGCTTCCTCTTAAAATAAAGGCTAGTATGCTTCGCTTTCTGGGCTTAACCTTAGCTAAGCCACAGCCAGTTTTTTTCTACGGCGCGTTAAAGAGATGTCAAAAGGCGCTGTTTTTGTTGAATTATCTGTACGTACCGAGCCAAAAGCGCAGATAGCAGGCCAAGGTGGCTCCCTCACTCGCGAGAGAAAGTAAGCGTTGATAGGACTGACCACGTGCGTCCCCTTAGCAGCAACAAACGAGCAAATCGCACGCGGCCTGCCTGAAAGCTAAAACGTTAATAAACGAAGCACTCTGAAATTTTAATTCTAAATGAATAAACTGAAGAAAAAAAAAAAACCTCCCCGCCGGGGAATCGAACCCCGGTCTCCCGCGTGACAGGCGGGGATACTGACCACTATACTAACGAGGAGCGGTGTTCACGAGCGTGTTAGATTGTGTTCTAAAAGCCTCCAACGTCGCGTAGAAAAAACTTTAGTAGCGGCCGATACACATGCGTTTTTTTTTTTTACTATGGCAGTTGTGTACTGTGCGCCGTCTTCGCGCAACGTCTGTCTTCAACTTTATGAGTGTTACCTGGAGGAGATGCCATGCGGAAGGCATCTCCTCCAGGTAACACTCATAAAGTTGAAGGCAGACGTTGCGTGAAGACGCCGTACAACACACAGCTGCCATAGTAAAAAAAAAAAGGCACGTTTATCGGCCGCTACTAAAGAGTTTTCTACGCGACGTTGGAGACGTTTAGAACACAATCTAACACGCTCGTCGACACCGCTCCTCGTTAGTATAGTGGTCAGTATCCCCGCCTGTCACGCGGGAGACCGGGGTTCGATTCCCCGACGGGGAGGTTATTTTTTTCTTCAGTTTATTCATTTAGAATTAAAATTTCAGAGTGCTTCGTTTTTTTAACGTTTTGTTTCTTTTTCCTGGCAACGTTGTGTCGCACAGGATTGTTGTTTAATAACTAGGAGTGCTCGAATAGCATGCAGCAGTCTATTACAGAATCGAATCAAATGTAAAATACTTTTTGAATAGTTTGCGAATATAATGTTCAGCCTTCTCACTTTTACTATCAAAACATTTTAACAACTTGATGTTCCCAACAATAGAAATTTCGTGTGATTATGCTGCACATTATAAAGCATCCTTCATTAAAAACAGAAACGGAGCATTAGGAACAACTAAGCAGATTGTTCTCAATCTCAAGGCTCTTCGGAAAATACGTGGTCATGCACTATTTTATTTATATTATAGTTTATTTATATTTATTTATATTATTTATATTTATATATTTATTTAAGTTTATATTATAATGTATCTTTCCCTTTACATGACGGCAGAGTGAAAGAAAAGGTACTTTTTCTCTAGTTTTCTTGAATTGTCCCGGATGTTGCCATTATTGTAAATATGTGCTGCAATTAAACGTATTCTGATTTAATCCGATCAGAGGACGCAGGTGCTGCATCTGTAAATAACATCGAACAATGCCCATTGTCTTGTATAAATACTTTACTGCGGATGATCGTATTTAGCCGAAAAATTGACTGAGCGACACAGCCTGCTCTAGTACGTTACGTCCAAGGAGTCTATGTACTTTTATATAACCTCTTCAATTATGTCCACGGAGGATAGGATGAAACACACATTTTTCGCTTCAATTTATGCTTGATTGTGTAAGTCAACGGCTTATAATATTCGAAAAATATTTGTGCTTTCAAATAGTGACTATTCGATTCGAATCGAATAGGACGATATTAGATTGGTTATACGAAAGTTCCGAATATTCGGACGCCCCTTATTATGAACTTATATGAACCACGCCATTCGGTCCTTTTAACTTCGTGGAAAAGATTACCTGTATTATATATGCTACTTCTTCGCGGATGTTATGCAGACTAGTGCAGACTACTATACCAGCCGTATGACAGCGCTCAAAGCGCGGCAGTTCGAACGATCGAAGTCACACCCACTACATCATCGAGATCACTGCTTTCTTGGGACTGCAATGTACTTCCCTTTACCGACGATGTTATGGCCGTTACGCGGACAATAGAAGGGCTACTGTCATCTATGTTGTGAAAGGAAAAACAATATTGGCCTCTCGTGGCCTGTGCGATCGGGGCGCCCATGTGATCTCGGAGGCCATAGGGGCCTCGTTTCATCACAAGCCACCCAGAAAGTGGCGAAATACCCACGAGGAGGTGCGCTCCCCGTAAGCCAAAATGCGCCAGTCGATCGTGACGAACTGCGGTCGTTCAGATCCTTTAAGTTGTTAAGCGTTACGCCTTCGGAACTGCGGTCGTTCAGATCCTTTAAGGTGTTAAGCGTTACGCCTTCGGAACTGCGGTCGTTCAGATCTTTTAAGGTGTTAAGCGTTACGCGAATGCGTGAAGACGGAAAAAGGCAATCAGACGCTATGCTTACTCTGACGGTCGGGACTGTGAGGTACATCGAGCCGAACCTGAGTGGGACGGTCCCTTCCTGCAAGAGACGAAAATAGCGGTTAGAATTAGTGACGGTGTAAATAGCGCGTGAAGTAAGCACCATACGTACAGCAATACAACAGCAATGACTGACCTGTTTAAATCTGGTGCTTCACACACGTCGATAATAATAATATTTGGGGTTTTACGTGCCAAAACCACTTTCTGATTATGAGGCACGCCGTAGTGGAGGACTCCGGAGATTTTGAACACCTGGGGTTCTTTAACGTGCACCTAAATCTAAGCACACGGGTGTTCTCGCATTTCGCCCCCATCGGAATGCGGCCGCCGTGGCCGGGATTCGATCCCGCGACCTTGTGCTCAGCAGCCCAACACCATAGCCACTGAGCAACCACGGCGGGTCACACACGTCGAGGACTCATGGAAGGAAGGAAGCCCATGCTAGAAAGCGTGAGCCAACCCAAAGTAGCGAGGGCGCCGTGTACAAAGCTTATTTTTTTATACTGTATATAGTGGCCACGAAAACGGAATGACTTGAAGGAACACTGAAGAGCTACTCTAAAACTGTTTAAAAATATGTATTCTATAAAGACTCGTTAATCCACGGTAATAGGTTTATTATAAGAAAAAGAAAGGCCAGTTAAATTTCATTTTTTTTTTACATTTGGCGCCTTAAACCCCAGCGCCAGTACGTCCGTGTGATGTCGAGGATACAAATGCATATTTTTTTGTTGCGTACTTGGGTCGTTGTGACTAAGTAATAAAATTTGCAGTTTCGGCCATAATGCTAATCACTGACAGCGATAGCAAATCATTAGATAATTACACGAAGTAATGTTCGTAGTTTTATCGACCGTATAAATCGCACTGAACATTCGCCTACCGATTACCGCACTCGATGGTCGCGAGCGCTCGCTGTCACGAGACTGGCGTGCTGAATCTGGTTATCTTCAGCATACAAGAAGACAGGGGTGAAAATGAGACAGCTCTTCGCGCAAAAGTGATTGAAGATCTTTTTTGTAAGAGACTCAATGTAACATGCTGCTCTATCGCAAGAATACACCTCATTGGAAAGGCGGGAAAGAAAAGACCAGTGATTGCATTCTTTCAAAATTACAACGAAAAACAGGAAGTCCTAAAAAAACGCGCGAAAGCTCAAGGGAACAAAAATTTCCATTCAGAATGATGATTCAGCGGACACACTAAGGAAACGCAAGCTGTTATGGCAAAGCGTCAAAATAGAAAAGCAGCAGGGCAAGAAAGTGACTCTTCTGCATGATAAGTAAACTGCGCATAGACAATGACTTATACGCATGGGGCGATGACGCGAATTCTAGGGTAGGATTGCTTAGCCGTCAAAGAACCTCCAGCAAAAATTGACAGGAAACAATGTACTGAAGAGCTGCGTTTGTTAAATATAAACGCGCGCACTGCTGTGAATAAAAGTGATCAGCATGAAGTCATATCATTCTGGGATACAGCCCTAATGTCGTCGCGATCACGGAAACTTGGCTCCGTGATGACATTAATGACAACAGCATCTTTCCAACTTCGTACCAAATTTTTAGACGGGGTAGGAATACAACAGGGGCGGCGTCGCCGTCTTGGTTAAACATAACATTCCAGCAACTCTTCTGAGACAAATCGACAATCATGAAAGCACGACCTACTGTATAAACCCCTTATACACAGTAGGCTGTGCATGAAAGCATTTCATTTGTGTTGTCATGCTGGGGCTTTTCTTTATTACTATTCGCAGTGTACCGTTCTCCCGATGCACCCCTGCATTTCTTACATGATCTATACGAATACATGTCGAATTTCCCACCGGAGAAAATAATTATTGGTGGAGATTTTCAACCTTCCTGGTGTTGATTGGAACAATCCTTTTGCTTCTCATGAACATAGCGTGCATGTTCAGAGTGTACTAGACTTAATGTTGTGTAGGAACCTGCAGCAAGTGGTTAAGCAACCTACTCGTATTCAAGGCAGTTCGTCCTCAATATTGGATCTTGTTTTTGTAAGCCGATGTATGGAAACTTTTTCTGTGTCAGTTGAACCAAGTCTTTCAGATCATTACATAGTGAAGTTCTCATGCCCTCTAAAAGCACGAAATAGTTCTCCTATAGAAACAATGACTATTAAAAACTTTTTTCGTGCTGAAGATGAAAGTATTTTAGACTATCTTGATCTTAACCTCAGCAGTTTTGGTGGTTCTGATGTTTCAGAGCTATGGGATAAATTTAAACAGTTATGTTTGTACTGCATAGATAAGTTTGTGCCAAATAAAACGAAAAACATGAAAAATAACCCATGGATAACGCGCGACGTCTTGCACAAGAAAACTAAAACGTTAAGACGGCGCGGTGCCTCCCACAGGATTATCCGAACGAATCAGGCACTATTCAACCAAGCTGTAAGACGTGCAAAGCAGAACTATTTTCAACATACGCTGCTAAACTTTATCCAGTACAGCCCCTGAAAAATTCTGGCCCACTTGTGACGGAAAAATCAAATAATGCATAACGTTAATAATATTAATCAAATAATGCATAACGACACCCTTGTTACGGATACACAAAGAATCGCTTGACATTTTAACGTTTACTTTCAGAGCGTTTTCCCAAAGGCTTGCGATGGCGCATGCGTCGATACCACGTCATGTCATCTTGACTCCGACATCGTATCATTATCAGGCGTGGTGTCTATGCTCCTCAATTTAAAGACTAAAACTTCACCAGGCCCTGATAATATCCAAAATGCGCTTCTGCGTCGATATGCCGAGGTAGTTGCCAGTTACTGGCATCTTGGCATCAAGCTTGTTATCAAGATCTTAATATCATCTTCCATGCTCCCCTACGTTCGTCTAGCATTCCCGGCGATTGGAAAACAGCGCGAATCGTGCCAGTATTCAAAACAGGGGATAAGTCATTGGTCTCAAATTATCGTCCCATATCTCTCACTTCTTCCTGTTGCAAAATTCTTGAGCATATCATAGCCAACTATACCACTGACTTTCTAAACAATAGGGATATATTAACCTCTTTTCAACATGTTTTCAGGAAGGGTTTCTCCACTGTTACTCAATTGGCCGCAGTCGTACATACTTTCGCAACTATTCTAGATAAATCCGGACAAATTGATGTTATTTTTTTGGACTTCAAGAAAGCCTTTGATTTAGTTCCTCCCGCTAAACTCATTTTCAAACTTAAAAATATTGGCCTTCCAAACTTTATTGTGGATTGGGTTTCCGCTTACTTATTTAATCGCACACAGTTCAATATAAACGATTACTGCTCATCCAAACTTCCGGTTACATCAGGTGTTCCTCAAGGAAGTGTTTTAGGACCTTTGCATTTTTAATATATATTAATGACAATGTTAATGTTATCCCTGAACCTGTCGAAATATGGCTATTCGCTGACGATTGCGTTATGTTTAAGGAAATTGATAGCGTAGACGATCAGGTGCTTCTAAATAATTGCATGAATAATGTTGATGAGTGGTGCAACCAATGGGGTATGAAACTAAACTCCGAAAAAACAGTGTACATGAATCTAACTAGGAAAAAAAATTACTTCTCGATTCCATACACGCTATCATCTCACCCAATCAAAGAAGTCAGCGAATATAAGTACCTTGGCGTAATCATAACAAAGAATCTCAGTTGGAATAACCCCGTATCTAACATATGCGCATCCGCCTTCCGTAAGTTATGCTCCCTCAAATATAAACTTCGACAAGCCCCTCCATACGTCAAGCTGTTGGCCTACAATTCAATCATTAGACCTGCCCTCGAATACGCATATGTTATTTGGGACCCACACAATAAGAAAATCATTGATGCTCTAGAAATGATTCAACGTAAATCCATTCGGTTTATCTTTTCTCGATACCGCATGACGGACTCCCCAACCTTTATGATGCATCAACATAATATCCAGGAACTTAAGCTACGTCGCAAAATTCTGAGATTAAAGTTTCTTTTTCACTTGAAAAACAACCATCTAGCATTAGACTCTGCTTCGTACATCCAACCTCTGATGTCACGACTGACTCGAAATCGCCATGCTGAGTCGATAACACCATTTAGAACACATCCTAACACATTCAAGTTTTCATTTTTTCCAGGAACGATTACAGACTGGAACGCTTTGCCGCTATGTATGCTTCAGAACAGTGACTCATTTGACGCATTGACGTCATAATGTGAAGCGTTTTTCTTGTTTTTTTTTGCAAAGGACTGTTTTTCCTAAAGTTACAATGTTTACAATTGTTTTCACGGCCATAAGGTGCTCATTTATGCGTTATCTTTAGGTATATATTATTTTCTCTCTCTCTTCATGATCTATGATGATTTCTGTTTGATGTTTTTACCAGTGCTTGTGTAAACCTTTTTGATACCCCTCCTCCATGGGCGCTAGCTTGGGCCTGCAGTATTTTGTAAATAAATAAATATATAAATAAATAAATAGTGCCGGCAGAGCGTAGCGAACGCTTCGAGGCGTCATATACTATTACTGTAGCTAGCTATTAATAGCTATCGCAATAAAGGTTATTGAAACTTGCTAAGTTATGTTCTTGGCTCCTCTAGGATAAAATGTAGTCAATCTTTCGCGATACAAAATTAACTAGGGCTCAAGCAGGCACCGTCAGAATTCATGACGTTTCGGCGGGCTGGTGCAGAAACTTGAAGGCGGTGTTATTACCCGTATTTCGTTTTTGCCTTTTTCTCGCATAGCAAGCCTCCTCACGACAAAGGTGGCTTTCTCTTGATATTGTTGGATGGTTACTTACTAATAACTATTCAAATTATTTTCACATTCAGTGCGCCTTTAACATCAATCCCTCATTGAAACCTCCGCATTTTGCCTTCCACTGTGCACGGTCACACGGGCAGGCGTGGGGGTCTCTAATGCCCTCAAGAGAAGGCAACAACTTGAGTGCGAATTTCTGGAACTTCTGGCTCGTAACGACTTAATTTCCTGGCAAACCCTTATAATATTCTTGTTGGAAGTCTGGACTGCTTGTATCCCGACAGAGTCACTACATACGAATTTTTTTATGGGAGCTTGGCTATTCTTTTTTTTTTTTGATGTCATATTTCGTATGTATTGTCGGTTACTTGTTTCTAGATTTGACTAAGGTATTCGACACAGTAAACCATAGTAGAGCATTTAAATTTGTGTACGTTTAACTTTCTTACACGATATATGCATTAAGTAATTCCACTTGATTCCGTGAAAACTGCTACGAAAACGTCAACTATATCTGCGCATCTGCTTCCACGTATCTGGTGTTAGCCACCGAGGAATTCCTCTCGGCGCATATGTTCTCTATGCATGCTGCGCATCAATTACGTAGCGGCATCATGAACTACGAATTACACCACTATACGCCGCTTTGGGCTTCGTAATAGGCATCATGCTAACTCCTCGAAGCACTACAGCGTGGGTACAGGTGCACGAAAAAAAGAATGAAATTAGAGGGAGGAATATGCAAGAAACTGTGCAGCACTCACTCCGTGGGCAAGGCGCTCGCGTACGGCTTTGTACTTTGCGTCCGCGTCGTGGAGGGAAATTCCGTCTTGCGGCGGCGCCATTGCAGCTGCGAAGCAATCGCGCCAAGGCAATTCACTGTAACACGCCGGTTTCGAAAGTGTAACACGACTACAGCTAGAGAAATAGGCGACGCTCTGTAGTACTAACGGCACCGGTGTCAAAAGGGCAACATGAGCGACTCGAGGCGAAGGCGACGTAAGGCTTAGCGCTGCCGGCGGACCGGCTCTCACCTGGCTCAGCCCTGGCGACCGTTGCGACCGTTGGCCGTTCTTCTTCTGCTGCCACCCGCCCTCGCGCCAGACCGTTACGTGGTCGCGCGCCTTCACGTTGGAGACTTTTGTCTTCTTTTCCACGTTTTCTCGTTCATCCAGCGAGCACCCGCACGTGCAACTCTTGGGCGGAAATAGCAAAGAAGATTACGCGCCCCTCTGTACGTACTCGCACCTGTCGCGGCAGAGTAAAGTGTAAAGACGAGCGCGTAATATGCAGAATTAAAGCTGAGCAGGAAAGAACGACCATGCAATGCAACCAGATTCGATAAGATGACTATGCATGAAAAGACAGAGCTAAGACATGGTCCATTAGTATACCTACGCGTAAAGTGAATATTTCACCCAGGCCTTTTCATTAATCATGTATTCGTTTATTTATCCTATAATGGCTTGGCCCATTTAAATGTAAAACAGGACAGAGTGTGTTGCATCACTCATGCCAAGCTGCCCAATTGTGTACTTGATCAGGCTGTACCGGCCACTTCTTGTCAGATCCCACGTTGTGAGTATGTGCCGTGGTATGGAAATAATAATCATCATCAACACGCGGCGACCATCTCAAATAATTAGTTGGCGTTGACACGGTTTGTGCCGCCCGCTTCTTGATGGGGTACGCATCGGCCAAGATGCAGGTGGTACATAACACCATGCTATACATCTTTGAGATGGTCGCCGTGTATTGACGATGATTATTATTTCGTGCTATACGGCACACGCCCACAACGGGGGATCGGCTAAGAAGCGTGTCTGCGTGTTGCCGGTGACGTAGCTGTATGCGCACGCTGGAGAGCATTCAAGCTCAAGCATTGCGCAAATGTTTGGGCCTCCCACGATCCACGTTGTTATGATCGACCTGTCAAGTACGTGTGAGAGACGTTCAGGCGTATACGTTCCCATGACAAGATGATTTGCCACTTCGCAAAAAAGACTGTTATGATAAGCCTGGACATCGACCTGTCAAGTTCGAGAAGCATTCAAGCGGGCGTCTCCATGTCGACATAACTGCCCTCTTCTCAGAAACAGCGTCACCCCTTTTATTCTCCGAGCTGACACAAAGGGAAGGACGAAGAGAAGACAAACCGAAGGGCAGGAGGTCGTCGACGACAGAACCTGACGAAAGCACTAATACTTTCACAGGCTCCCTAAGAAGACAGCGACGACCACCAGACCGCGAGGGGTTATTTAAGGCCCTCCTGGCCACCGTGTTAAGCAGAACCGCTCGAAACCCCGATGAGAGTCACAACCATGTACCAATGAAGTGAAGAGAATGTTTTCTACTTTTTTTTCCCATCATCACGATGCCCGGCTTCGTCGTCGTTTCCTGATTCTTGAGGTGAAGACCCACCTCACCCGGTCGAGGTCGTGTCAACGTCAACCAATGGAACAATAGCGGAAACTCGTGCTTGTTCTATTGGTGCATACTTGCTCTTCGAAACTCTTTGAATGTATACCTTCGTGTGTTGACCCGGCACAGACGCCATCCTTTGTCATCGCTCCTTGCCACCAGCCCAGATTGCAGCTTTACAAGGACTCTATCGCGTCATCATAATATTCTACCGTCAAGATATTCTACCGCCTGTATTCCGAGAGTACCCCGTGGGTCCCGCCTAAACCTTTCGTTAATCTGCAGATCCCTGGAATTACAAAAAAAGGTCATCCGTTACATCCATTGGCTTCAAGCAACTTACCGTGTTTCACATTTATGCAGAGTACGGATATATTGACACGAGCTAGTTACGCGAGCTGTCGAGGAAGAAGAAGTGTGCGTGGTAGCTGCTGCGAAAACAAACTGTAAACGGCCGTTCGCTTAGAACTGTCTGACTGGCTTTTCCTCTCGTGACAAACTGGTGGACGTGCTGGGTACGCATCCATCGTATGCCTACGGGTCCTCAACCAGAAGCTACCGACGCCAGTACCTCGGGGACGGCAGAAATCTATCGAAGCAGCCGTCGCCTCCAAGGTCTTCCACCGCAATACAGCCCCCTGGCAAGCTCCGTGAGGAAGATGTCAACAACTACCGCAAGCCAAACCGAGGGGATGCCAAATGCTGCCGTACCATGCATTCTCAACGCGCCTCGCACGCCTAACCCGTTCCATGGCGACGCCTTTGAGGACGTTGAAGACTGGTTGGACCATTTCAACCGGGTCGCCGCCTTTAACGACTGGGACGATCGCCGTAAGTTGAAGAACGTCTACTTTTCCCTTTTAGACGCGGCGAGAGTATGGTACGAGAACCACGAAGCCTCATTTACCAGCTGGCAGGAGTTTTACCAACTGCTTTGCGAAGCCTTCAGCACTCCCGAAAGGAAAGAAAGAGCCGAACAGGCACTGTCTTCGAGGTTCCAAATGCCAAACGAAACCGTCGCCATGTTCGTCGAAGACATGACGCGATTGTTCCGTCGGGCCGATCCACTAATGCCAGAAGACAAGAAGGTGCGTCTGTTAATGCGAGGCGTAAAAGAACAGCTTTTCGCGGGCCTCGTGCGCAATCCTCCTACAACAGTCTCTCAGTTCATTCGTGAGGCAACAGTCATGGAACGTATGCTTCGGCAGCGGCTCTCGCAGTATGAACGCCAGACCACCATGACTGCTGCATGCTCTCTCGTACCTGCAAATGATGACAGGGAGTCCCTTACCGAGCTAATACGACAAATCGTTCGAGAAGAACTGCAGAAGTCCTATGCATCAGCTCCGGCACCTCCCAGTGCCGCGGTTCTTACGGATGTCATTCGGGAAGAAATCGGCAAAGTGGTTCATCCCTCGCCGCCAACACGACCCGAACCTCCCACGTTCTCGTACGCGGATGCTCTTCGGGCTTCCGCGCCGTCGACGGGCCGTTTTTCGCAGCCGCCTGCTGGGATTTCTCGACGCTCCCCAAGTCCGATCCACCGCACGAACCCGCAAGCACCTTTTCATCCTGGTCCGCGCAAATCTACAGTATGGCGCGCCCCCGACAACAGTCCGTTGTGCTATCACTGCGGGGAGGCTGGTCACATGTATCGCGACTGCCAGTACCGACGGATTGGTCTGCGGGGATACCATCCGGACGCCCGTTGCCCGCGCTATGGCGAACGCCCGCACGACATCGAGCAATACCTAGAAAGTAACCGGCTTCCTCCTGCCCAACAGCGAAGACAGTCACGGTCGCCTTCACCTCGTCGGTACGCGTCACCAAACCGTGCTCGACCCGCCTTTGATTCCGCTGGAGTCAACGGTGGAAGCCCGCGCCGGGGAAACTGAAAACGGCGACCTCCGGGGGTGAGGCCGCTGTCATGCGAACCGTCAAATATCCTCCGCCGACGCCATCCCCTCGCGACGTACCGCTGACGCCTTCATTCGAAACTGCAAAAAGAACTTCTGCTGTTATTACTGCTTCAATCGACGGTTATCCGGTAACTGCACTTGTCGATACGGGAGCTGACTACTCGGTTATGAGTGCCTCACTGGCCACTCGGCTACGCAAGGTGCTGACAGCGTGGGACGGCCCACATCTGATTACGGCCGGAGGACACTTCGTGTCACCCATTGGACGATGCACCGCCCGACTTGCAATTTCTACTTCGACTTTCGTAGCGTCTTTCCTTGTGCTGCCCAAGTGTTCTCGACTAGTTATACTGGGCATGGATTTTCTCCAGGAGTATGGGGCGATCATTAACCTTCGTGACTTGTTCGTGACTTTTTCTAACTACGTTTCTTCGGATTCGAGTGTGGAGGATGAACATCACCGCGCGGCTTTACGCGTGGTCGATGACTGCGTGACGTTACCGCCTCGAAGTAGCATCTTCGTCCTCGTTGAATGCCCCCAAGAACAACTAGGAATAGGCATTGCCGAAGGTAACCTCGCCATATTGCTGGATCGCGAAGTCGGCGTCGCACGAGGTCTCGTAGAGCTCCAACATAGGCAAACCACGATTCTAGTTACCAACTTCAGTGGCGAATACAAGCACTTTGCGAGGCATACCACCATGGCCTACTTTGAAACGGTGGCCGATTCCAACGCCTGTGCTTCAGTAACGACAATCTCGATTCCGGAACCCAGCGATGTGGACTTGACCAGTCACATCAACGTCAACCCACAGCTAGACCAAAATGAGAAGCAGAGGCTCCTCACTCTGCTATCGTCATTTAGCGACTGTTTCGCCACCACGTCGAAGGTCAAACAGACTCCTTTAATCAAACACAGAATCATCACTGAACCGACCGTCCAACCTGTTCGCCAACACGCTTATCGCGTGTCGCAAAGAGAACAGGATGCTATTCGTCATCAAGTTAAACAAATGCTCGACGATGATGTCATTCAACCATCGACAAGTCCTTGGTCTTCACCTGTTGTATTAGTTAAAAAGAAAGATGGTTCACTACGCTTCTGTGTCGATTACCGCAAACTGAACAAGATCACGAAAAAAGACGTTTACCCACTTCCTCGAATTGACGACTCCTTGGATCGCCTGCTACATGCCCGTTACTTTTCTTCAATGGATCTGCGTAGTGGGTACTGGCAAATTGAAGTTGACGAACGGGACCAGGAAAAAACGGCGTTTATAACACCCGACGGTCTCTATCAATTTAAGGTCCTCCCTTTTGGATTGTGTTCCGCTCCGGCCACATTTCAACGCATGATGGACACAGTTTTATCTGACCTCAAGTGGAACTCGTGTTTAGTCTACTTAGACGATGTAGTTGTTTTAGAGCGCAGCTCTTTGGCGTCCGTTCCTGGGTTTCGCGTCGTCGTCGTCGTCGGCGTTGTCGTCGGCGTTGTCGTCGGCCTCGTAACCAGCTTCGCCCCCCTTTCATCCCCCCAGCGCTAGCAGCGACCGACTGATACCGCTGGATGCCGCTGACGCCGCTAGAGATTCAAGATAACGTGACTGCATAGAACACCGTCGCCGCCATGCAGAAAGAGGAGGAAAGGGTCCCCCCCCCCCCCCTGTTCTTGTGTGGCGGATAGGGGTTGACTCACTATCGGCGTCAGCGGCATCAGTCAGTCGCTGCTATCTCTTCCCTCCTCCCTTTATCGTGTTGTCCGCTTGCTGCGCGCGCTTCTGCCCCCATCGTTTGCCGCTGAGTGTACACGCCGCCCCCCTCCCCCTTCTTCCTGCGAGTCTCGGGTTGTGGGAGAATGCGGGAGAACATCCCGTTCCTCTCGCTCGTAACGCGTCCCACGGCTGTGACAACCTCGCGAGGCACTTGTATAGATCTCGTCTTTGAGAATCAAGCATTGGTGTACTAAGTCGAACATATATCAGCCTATTTCTCCGACCACAAAGCTTCGTTCATGACTGTCAAGAACTGTTAGTGGAGTCTTTGTTAAAGGAATACGTGTGAAAAATAAAAAAAAAATTCTGTGATAGCGCATACATGTGTTGCTCGATTTCTTTGCCTCAATCTATCGAAAAGGTGAAACAGCTTATTTGCTGCGCTCAAATTTCGCATTAGGAAGTAACGTAACCGTCGGTAATTTTTTTTCCACCACGTTTGAACAACACATCCAGCGGCTTGAGGCGGTTCTTCAAGCTATCCGCACCGCCGGCCTCTCCCTGAAGCCCGAAAAATGTCACTTTGGCTACGAGGAGCTCAAATTTCTAGGTCATATTGTCAGCAGCACCGGTGTGCGCCCTGACCCTGACAAAGCCATGGCAGTCGCTCTGTTCCCGATACCGAAGACAAAACACGATGTCCGCCGATTTTTAGGGCTTTGCGCGTATTACCGGCGTTTTGTACCCAATTTTTGTGAAATTGCCGAACCTTTGCAACGACTCATCAAGAACGACGTCACATTTGTTTGGGGCCCGGCACAATCCGACGCCTTCCACGACCTTCAGCAACGTCTCCAGACACCACCGATCCTTGGTCACTTTGACACCGAGGCTGACACAGAAGTGCATACTGATGCTAGTAACGTTGGTCTCGGAGCGACACTCGTACAGTTTCAAGCTGGTGTTGAGCGCGTTATTGCGTATGCCAGCCGAACCTTGTCTGCTGCTGAAAAAAACTACTCAGCAACTGAAAAAGAATGTCTGGCAGTCATATGGTCTCTCCAGAAGTTCCGCCCATACCTGTACGGACGCCCCTTCCGTGTCGTCAGCGACCACCACTCTCTCTGCTGGCTGGCGAATCTCAAAGATCCTTCAGGCCGTCTCGCAAGATGGAGCCTTCGGTTGCAGGAATTTGATGTGACCATCGTCTATAAGTCTGGCCAGAAACACACTGACGCCGACTGTCTCTCTCGCGCCCCCGTCGAACCCGCACCACTAGATACTGACGACGATTCGGGTTTTCTTTGTACTCTTCCGTCTTTAAACCTTGCTCAACAGCAACGCCAAGATTCCGAGCTCCAGCCCTTGATTGAATACCTTGAAGGAAGCCGCCCACAACCCCAACGGCAGTTCGCGCGTCACTTGTCATCTTTCTGCCTACGTGGCGACATCCTATACAAGCAGAACTTTCACCCTACGGCAACCGCTTTCCTGCTCGTTGTTCCCGCTACTCTCCGCGACGACGTTATACGTGCATGCCACGACGAACCAACGTCTGGGCATCTTGGTTTCACGCGTACTCTCGCGAGGATCAAGCAGAAGTACTATTGGCAAAAACTCACAAAAACCGTGAAGCAGTACGTCAGAAGTTGTCGAGATTGCCAGCGTCGCAAAGTTCCACCTCTGAAACCAGCCGGTCTGCTTCAGCCTGTCCGACCTCCTTGCTCACCTTTTGAACAAGTTGGGATGGATTTACTCGGCCCATTTCCCAAGTCTTCGGCTGATAACCGCTGGATCGTCGTCGCCACCGATTACCTCACTCGATACTGCGAAACACAAGCCGTTCAGCGAGCTACTGCTTCAGATGTTGCTAACTTCTTCATCAAAAATATCGTCCTTCGACATGGCGCTCCCGCTGTCGTCATCACAGACCGTGGTACGGCCTTCACTGCCCAGTTGGTCCGAAATATCCTGCAGCTGAGCGGGACAACGCACCGTACGGCAACTGCGTATCACCCGCAGACTAACGGTTTAACTGAGCGTCTCAACAAAACAATCGCGGATATGCTTTCCATGTATGTTGCCACGGACCATAAAAATTGGGACGAACTGCTCCCGTATGTGACATTCGCGTACAACACTGCCCTACAAGGAACCACCGGGTTTCCTCCTTTTCGTCTGGTCTACGGACGCGACGTCACCACTATGCTCGACGTGATGCTCCTACCAACTTCGTCGCAACATACCGCACCAGATACAGACGCCTTTGTTCAGCGTGCCGAAGCAGCGCGGCACCTTGCGCGGGAACGAATTCTATCCCGACAACGTCAAGATGCTCGTCGATACAACCTATGTCATCGAGACGTCACATACAACCCGGGAGATCTTGTATGGGTTTGGACCCCTATACGTCAAAGAGGCCGGTCAGAAAAATTATTGCGCCGATACTTTGGACCCTACATTGTTTTGCGTCGTCTAAGTCCTGTCAACTACGAAGTTATTCCAGCCGACAGTTCGCACCACTCCCGTAGACCACGTTCCTCTGACATTGTTCACGTTACCAGGATGAAGCCCTACCATTCGCGCTGACTCTCATCCACAAACTTTGTGATTCGGCCCCTGTCGTCTCGTCCGCTGTCTTTCTCATTTCTTTTATTTTTTCCTTGTGGCATTTCACATCTCCCCAACTTTATTTATTTATTTATTTGTTTGTTTGTTTTCTTTTTTTTTGGAGGGAGGGGTAATGGCACGAGCTAGTTACGCGAGCTGTCGAGGAAGAAGAAGTGTGCGTGGTAGCTGCTGCGAAAACAAACTGTAAACGGCCGTTCGCTTAGAACTGTCTGACTGGCTTTTCCTCTCGTGACAATATTGTGCACGTGTATACCGATGACTCTGTCACAACATATGCCTCCACTGCAGCTTTCGTCATCCCACATATGATCGTCGCATGGCGGTTTAAACTAGACCATAGATCAACATCAACTGCCGCAGAACTTCTTGCAATCCGGGAGGCACTACGATTTCTCTCCGACTGGACCCCACCAGATCGACGACACAAGCGAGTGCATAAATGGGACCCACAAATGAAATTCAGTATGCCTCACAAGCTCAAAAGAAGCCAAACAAGCATGGTGCACCGGATTCGCCCTGGTGTCGCGTTCACCCAGCGTTATAGACCTCTCATAGGTTGCAGTAATACTAGTCCAAATTGTGAATACTGTCAGCTGACCATATATTTTGCGTTTGTCCCGCGTACGCGTAAGACCGACAGAAACTGGTCTCTTCTATTGCAAACTTCGATAAGAGACCGCTATCAGACGAGTTTATTTTAGGCCCTTGGTAACAAGTGCCCTGATAATAAGTGCCGCTATAGCCTTTCTACAAGCCACTAAGCTCGACGCGCGGCTTTAGAGATGCCACAACGTTGCGAACTTGTATATACGCACCTCCTCCTCATATCGTCATCATCATCATTAATCAGCCCTTTTCCTCCCCGTACCTTTTCCCCAGCGTAGAGTAGCAGGCCAGAGCAAGTTATAGCTCAGACCGACCTATCTGCCTTTCTATAAATAAATTTCTCTCTCTCTTTGTTGCACACAGTGGATTTCACATAACGCAAGTTGCGGACTATAACAACAACAACAACAACAACAACAACAACAACAACAACAACAACAACAACAACAACAACAACAAAAGGAACCACCTCGCCCCCCCAAAAAAAAATAAAGAAGAAGAAAGAAGTAACGTAAATCGACAATGTAAGAACTCTCAGAACAACAGCCACTGAGAATGCGCAGAACTTGAGCGAGCCAACCGATAATTCGCACAGAAACATAATGCACGCGTTCATCTGACAGCTGATCAAAACAGTCAGATGCTCATGATAGCAAAATTTAAAAAAAAATAGATGATATACGAACTTGTTATTGACGGGAAACATCAAATGTGTACTATTAAAGAAATTAAAAAAATAATAAATGTACTCCAATCCACGCTGTGAATTAAAGTGGTTGGCCAGCGAAGCTGTGGTATCCCCTGATCCGCTAGACCAATGCGACGGCCTTGAATTGTGTCCTGCCGAGCTTGAGCAAGACGCTGTTATATGTATATATATGTTGACCTAGCTGTTCCTTTCATCGCTCATCGTATTCGCGCTGCTCTTCAGGCGTCCTTAACTGTGCGTGATATGCTTTGGGCAGAAACCGCTGCGTCATACCTAGCCTGACCACGACGCCGTTGTGCCTATTGACGTTGCTGCTCCCGTCGCCGCTTACTGTGTTCACACTGCTCTTCGGGACTCCAAACTATGCGTGGCCTTTCCATAGCGCTATCGGAACACAAATTTGCTAGGCGGGTTTTTCTTTTACGTATGAAAGGGTAGTTACGTCACGCCCTGCTTCGTATGCTGCAGTTGCCGCTTCCCGTCAACTGTATAGGCAATGCGCAAAAGCTGCAGTTTCCGCGTCCCAGCAACTGCAGCTTATGCAACCGCAATCTTTAACGGGAAACGCTTGCGGCAAACGCTCTGCGCGAAGGCGAGTTTTCTGTCTTTTTTTTCCAGCTAAGTTACAGGCCGTCGAAACATTTCAGGTTAATAATTAGGTAAAGCACATTTTAATGTCGCCACATGAATAATTTCAACCTACGTCGCAATGGGTACTCATTACAGTTGTCTTTAGAGCTTCCCTGTCCAACCACCGTCACAGCATGGATTGGAGACCACTTTTGTTTTACAACGCTTTATGTTTTTTTATTAATTACATTTACCCGCTATATTATTTGGGTAAAATAACCAATCACCGCAGCTGTGAAGCTTCGTGCCCCATCTAAACCCTTTAGCGTCGGAAACACGAAGTGACATAAATTTGAGGCGTGCGCCGCATCGCCAGTCGTATATGTATAATCATCGCCCGATCCCACGTGCTGCCCGCGTGCGCTTTGCCTGAAGAAGAAGAAGATGATGAACTATGGTCGGAACGAGGCCGGCGCCTTCAGTCAGTTCCGACGGCCCGGCGGTCTGCCGTCGGCGACGGAGGCGCCGCCGAACCTCCATCGACGGGAGGCCCCGCCTCGGCCCGAGCGGACGTGCTTCGACCTCGGCGTCGACCGGCACGCCGCGGCCGGACCGCAACGTCGTCCGTTCCGCGTGCCGCCGTCGCCGGCGCGATCGACCGGCGGCGCTCGCGATTACGAAGATCAGCTACACCTCGCTGCCTCGAGTGCGGACCTTCTGGAGCGCTTGCAGCAGGGCAGCAAGGAAGGCCTGACCTCGGTGCTCGTCACGCTCGCGCTGTGCGTTTTCATCGGACTCATCGTGTCTGCCGTGCTCGCCACGAGCCGGCGGCTGGTCGCGGGAAGCGATCCCGATCCGGGCGCAACCGAGGCGGCCGCCGGCCTCATGCTACGGGCGCCGGCGATCGCGCCTCCTGTGGTCACCGGCAGCCAAAAGAAACGCGGTGCCGACAGCGGTGCGGATGGAACGGCGACGGATGCGCGCCAGCGGGCTTTGGGCGCCGACGCAGGACGGCGCCGAAACGCGACTGCACAGGCGTCCTGGTTCGACAAGCTGGAGGAACGGGAATGGACGGTGGACCTCAACTCCAGCCTAACCGTGGAGTCGGAGATTCCAGCGACCGTTGGCCTCAACGGGTCAACTGCCGCATCCGCAAAGCGGCAGCTGCCGACATGACCCATGGTACCGCACGGATGTAACGTCCACGACGCCATATGTTACAGACTCGTGTGCGTATTGACACCCTTTACAGCGAATTTGGCATATATAGCTAGCGTGACCCTCAACGCTACCATCGCCATAGTTTTATGTCTGGAAAACTGCGCGATGTCATTCCACGTTGAATATATTGTTTTCGGTTGTCTGTATAAGCAGAGCTCGGAAAAGAAGTGTGCGCGCAAGGATAGATGCTTTGTTGGTGCTGAAGCTTCACCGTGTTTCTCAACATATTGAGAAAATGTTTCCGAAAATCGCTGAAGTAGCTTCAGCAACAACGATTGTTTTAAGAGTTGATATGCTGTAAGCAGGTGCTGTCGCACTATAGCTCTCTAATCGCGGCTATAGCGGATGTATCGAGTCTGTGCTCAGGGTCACGTTGAATGTCACACCTGTACACGCGCTCTGGCCACCTCAATCTGTATTTCTGGCTTGTAACAGGCGTAGAATAATATGTGAATTGCCGTATCATATGAAGAGCAACTCTTACTTGCTGACTTCCGCACCGTTCTCTCTTACGGAGTATACGAAAAAGCAGCCCTCGGGCAGAATATACTATAATGGACAAGACTTCCAGTCTTCTCAATGAAACGCCGCATGAATACATGCTTCAATTAGTCACATTTTAACTTTCTTTTTGCAGGTATACAGCGGACGTTGTGCTCACAAGATTGACCTTGGCCTCAAAGCAACGTCTGTTTATTAGTGAAAATACATTATATGTTGAAATTGCGAGTTCCATCAATAACAACAAATAGTGACGATATTAATGATCGGTAAGCCTGCAGAACTGTTCACGAGCGTTTCATGGATTGCCCATCGTGGAGTGCTGCTCGAAAAAAAGAGGGCGTCGATCGTCATGGTTATTGACAGAAAGTTGAGTACCAACGGGAAAAAAAACACTTGCAAAGAGAAAGATGACAATACTACGTAAACAGCTCCCCATCAAGTTAAAAACTCGGCGCCGCCGTATAGTCGTACGTGGAAAAAATTTTTACAGACGAAATATTTCGCAAGCAGGCTTTCTCGCACAGCTAAACACGCATTTTGAAAGCTTTGACGGTGCGGCTAACGGAAGGCGGCAGTAATGATGTCGCCAGACGGCATGTGGACACCTTAATTACAATTATAGCCCTAGACCTGCCACCTTGGTTACGCAAAACATTTAGGGGAAGTACACTTGCAGGTCTTGCATGTCATAATTCTCTGAATAAGTTGCAACGCCGCTGTCGGTCAGGTATACACTGAGCATAAGCTGAACTAGGAAAATGAGCCTTGCAGATGTATATTTTTTTCACGTTTAATAATGCGAGACAGACACCGTCTCGTCTATCGCGTCGGAACTTCCACGATACTGCGGGCGCAAGTGATGTTTTGCCTGCAGTGATGGGCGCGACACGGCAGCAAACACCCGCGCCGCGTCATCTACGATGACTGTGCAAGTATGCGAATAGCCGAAACGCATCCTGTATGAGCTGTCCACTGCAGCCGGGCGCCTCTCTCACGCTCATGATGATGATGATGATTTCATGGCATTCCCTTTGAAACGGGGTGGCGACAAATAGTATAGCCTGCTTGATTTATTCAGGTATACTATGCATGTTTTTTATCTAGCATTTTTGTACAGACCTCCTTAATATTGCTTTCTCTTCAAAATCCACCTAGTACCGCCAGCTATGACTGTAAGAGATCCGGTCGTATCAATCACTCCCCTGCTTTTTTTTCACCAATACTCTAAACGTCTTTTGCTTATCTCGACTGCTGAGCGGTTGACGCTTCCATCCACTTTAAGCCCAAGCGCTTCTGGAAGGTGCACGTTACCTACGGTTCTCACTGGGTGAATCCCTTCGCATTCCATTAGGATGTGGTGAATGGTTTCCGGATTTTTGCGGCAACATACACGTGGCTCATCTAGTTCCTAACATTTGCTCTGGCATGTTTTTAGGCAACCGGCTCGAGCTTCAAATAGCAAGGCACTGCCATTCGTGTTATCGTACAGATTTTCCCTTCTAATTTCTTTCTTCTCATTAAAAGTGGTACAAGCCTACGCCCCAGCCTCCAGTCATGTTGACGATGAAGTAGATCAGTTTTATGAAGATGTGGAATTAGCCATGATAAATGTGCAAACCCAGTATACTGTTTAACGAGAAAAAGAACCGCGACTTCAGACATGACGTAAGACGAAGGAGTGGACAGGACGAGCGGTAACTATAGCAACCGAGGTTTATTACTATGAAACACATATAGCAGCAAAATGTCGCACCTGCGCGCAGCGTGCCTTGACATACTGAAGAACAAGATGAAACACACGTGACAGAAAGCACACTAGATGACCATGGAAAGTGCCAAGGGGCAAAAAATAGCTATCACAGGTTAATCGAAAACCGGGTTTCTTTATCTATAGAGAGCCACCGAAGGCTCACTTACACACGTGTCTAGGCCAAGTCTGCGCATGTGTGCCGCTTCCATAATTTCTCGCTCAAGTATAGAGTCTCCCCGTCCTACAATGATGGGTTGATTGAATTTGGGGCAGAAACCTTTGCATTCCCTGATGCCGACCTATATGCCGCGTTCTAAGAAGGCCATTTTACCGTTCTCATCTTCACACTCGAAACTAATTAAGAGAGGCATAGCTATCACCTGTTTGAGGCCAGCCCTTATGAAGTCATGCCAGCACAAGACAGCTGAAAGTTTTCAGACCCAAGTAAATAAGAACAGGCAGGCTTTCCTTCAGCCCTTCTTCAGGCAGAAGGTGTACCACTGTTGTGGAAGCTGCGGCACAAGGCGCGTGGGCAGGAGCAGATCACCCCACTCAACAGAGGCCCCCTAGAAGTCATGCCATATGTGCACAAAATTGCACTCAACCTGAAGAAGGTGGCGGCTAAACAAGGCATTCGACTCGTGTTCTCAGCCCCCTGCAAGTTGTCCTAACTATGCAGGCGCGTGGCGGATGGTCCGCGCAAAGTTGCCTGTACTACTAAGTATGAGTACCAGTACGTGCAATGTACCGCCAATGTGGCGTACCAGTTTCCGCTACGATGCGACAATGTTTACATTGGCCAAACTGGCCAATGTATTAATGATAGACTGCGGCAGCATTTCCGCTCCTTGAAGGGTGATAGCGGCGCCAATCTCCCCAAGACATACCAGGGAATGCAAAGGTTGTTACCCCAAATTCAATCAAGCCATCATTGTATGAACGGGGAGACTCTAGACTTGAGCGAAAAATTATGGAAGCGGTACACATGCGCAGATTTGGCCAATATACGTGTGTAAGTGAGCCTTCGATGGCTCTCCTAGATATATAAACCCGGTTTTTGACTAAACTGTGGTAGTTGCTTTTTGCCCCTTGGCACTTTCCATGGTCATCTAGAATGATTTCTGCCAGGTGTGTTTCATCTTGTTCGTCAGTATGTCAAGGCACGCTACGCGCAGATGCAACATTTTGCTGCTGTGTGCTTCATGGTAATAAACCTGAGTTGCTAGTTACCGCTCGTCCTGTCCACTCCGTCTTACGTCCCATCTGAAGTCGCGGTTCTATTGCTCTTTAAACATGTCGGACCAACTGACCCGAAGTCCCCCCCCCCCCTCTTGAATCAGTATACTGTAGTAATGGGCAACTTCAATGCAAAAGCGGGGAATAAGCAGGCTGGTGAGCAAGCAATTGGCAACTACAGCGTCGGTTCTAGAAACACTAGAGGAGAGATGTTGGTATAATTTGCAGAAAGGAATAAGCTGCGAATAATGAACACCTTCTTCAGAAAGCGTAGCTACAAAAAGTGGACCTGGAAAAGCCCTAATGGTGAAACAAGGAATGAAATCAATTTCATACTTTCTGCTGATCCCAGGCTTTGGAATGAGGATGACCGAGACCTTCTTCCAGGACTCCGGAACAACCCATCGTTCCCATATTCCATTGATTTCCTTTGTCAACCATTCTATGGAGCCGTCGGCCAGGTTTCTGAAGGCCCGGTTGCGAATGCCATCATCCGGCCCTGTCAACGCAGGACGTGTTGAAGCTCATCAAGTATCAAATCACAGACAACACCACAAGAGATATAAGAGGCATCTTAGGCCTTGACCTGGAGAAGGCCTTTGACAATGTATCCCATGCTCAAATTCTGAACTCCATCTCGGAGCTAAATTTGGGAGACGCCTTCCACAGATACATATAAGCTCGTTCCTCAGAGATCGCAAGGCCACGCTCAAAATCGGTGACCTCAAGTCCGACAGATTCAGTTTGGGCCCCAGAGGCACGCCACAATGAGCGGTAGTCTCACTAGAGCTTTTTAACATTGCCACCAAGAAACTATCGCAAAAGCTCTCCAACATAGAAGGGATCAATCATACGCTCTACGCTGATGACACCACAATCTGGTGCACAGGAGGAAGCGAAGAAGCTGTTGAATTAGGCTTACAGGAGGCTGTAGACCAAACAGAGATGTACCTGGAAAATACGAGGCGTAGATGCTCCCCGAGAAAGTCTGAGCTCCTCCTCTACGGGTCAGTCAGGAGAGGTCCCAAACCTAGAGGCTGGAAACCGTTGTCTGAAATAAACATCTGAAGTCTGAAATAAACTCTACACCAATAGCGCCTGTACCATCCCCAGAGTAGACGCCATTCGGGTCCTCGGCGTGTTCATCGAATCCAATGGCATGAACAATACTACGTTCAAAAAGCTCACAGCCAAGACAGAGAACATGATCAAACTCATCAACAGTCTCGAATAGGCGTGGAGGCCTTCAGGAAGACAACCTCCTCAGGTTGTTCCACGCTTTCCTCATGAGCCATATAGTTTATGTGGCAGCCATGCACAATTGGTATAACTCCGAGAAGAAACGAGTAAACACGCTCATCAGAAAAAGTATCAGAAAAGTACTAGGCATTCCGTTCCAGGCGAGCACGGACCTCCTTATGCAACTAGGAGTGCACAACACATTAGACGAGATAATCGAGGCCCAGGAGTCAGCCCAACTGGCCCGTCTATCCTGTACCCCGGCTGGAAAGAAGATCCTGGCCGTTCTTGAGATCAACCCTATCCTCATGGAAGAGCGGAAATATGAAACCTCAGAAGATCAAACAACATACGGAGTCGTACCGTTTCCCCGTAATGTTCATCCTCAACACAACGTAGGCAGACGCAGGGCAAGAGCCCGCGTCCTCCTCAAGCATACCAAAGACGATCCCTACTCGGCATGTTTTGTCAACGCAGCCCAATATGGACACGTCTAACTTCGCCATTGCCCTCATTGATCACAACGGACGGATGGTGAATGCGGCTTCCCTGAAGAGCTCAACATCAACCAGAGCGGAGCAAGTCGCAGTTGCTATAGCACTTCTAGATAACAGCAGATCGCAAATCTTCATCGATTCGAGATCGGCGGTCAGGACTTTCGCTTCAGGTTCCATCGCTGAGGAGGCTCACAAAATTCTCAAGAACAAGGTAACTTCTCCGCACACCATCACGTGGTTTCCGGCGCCTCTCCGACCCCCAACTTGACTCCTTTCCCAATCTCAATGACATCGCCCACTCCTAAGCGCGCGCACTAACCCACCGCGCGGGAGCAGGGTCGAGCTCAGACTCCGGGATTCTCGAGTTTCGGGACACCCTCACTACTTTCAGCGAAATCACTACGCACTATCACCTGGGTGGGAGGACTTATCCTCCCCCTCATAGCAAATTGGCTAGACTTCTGGCGTCCACTTTACGCATGCTTCAGACTAAGTCCTATCCAAACCTGGCCCTTCGCACATGGAATAACCTACCTGCCAATGTGGTTGAGTGTTCAACGGTGTCTTCTTTCTTGAGTGCATTCCGCAATAGCTAACGATGCTTCACATTGTCGTGGCATATTGTTTGTACTTTGCTTTGTATGTCTTATGTCGATTCTTCTAATGCCGTACTTGCTCGACCAAATGTACATTGTATTCCTATATACTGTATTGTTATGTACCCTGCTCCTGCCTAAAGCCTCACATCCAGGCACTATGTAACAAACAAACAAACAAACAAACAAACAAACAAACAAACAAACAAACAAACAAACAAACAAACAAATAAATAAATAAATAAATAAATAAATAAATAAATAGAAAAAGACTTGGCATAGGACAAGCCAAGATGTATGCACTGAAAAATAACCAGCGTAATATCATCAGCAATTTCGAAGATATAGTAAAAGCAGCGGAAGAATTCTATACTGACCTGAACAATACCCAGAGCAGTCAGGATACCTACATTGAAAGTAGTAATGAACACGTTACAGAAGCTCCTTCTAAAACTTGCGATGAAGTTAGAAGGGCTTTAGAAGACATGAAACGAGAAAAGACGGCAGGAGACGATGGAACAACAGTCAATTTAATAAAAAATGGAGGAGACATCATGCTTGAAAAGCTTGCGGCCCTTTATACGAAATGTCTCACGACTTCAATGGTCCCGGAGAACTGGAAGAATGCCAACATTACACTAATGCACAAAAAAATTAAATTATAGGGTTTTACGTGCCAGAACCACTTTCTGATTATGAGACTCGCCATAGTGGGGGACTCCGGAAATTTCGACCACCTGGGGTTCATTAACGTTCACCTAAATCTAAGTACACGGGTGTTTTCGCATTTCGTCCCCATCGAAATGCGGCTGCCACAGCCGGGATTCGATTCCGCGACCTCGTGCTTAGCAGCCTAACACCATAGCCACTAAGCTACCACGGCGGGTCATCCACAAAAAGGGAGACTTTAAAGAATTGAAATATTATAGGCCCATTAGCTTACTTCCAGTATTGTATAAAATATTTACAGAGATAATTTCTGACAGAATAAGGGCAACACTTGATTTCAGTCAACCAAGGGAACAGGTGGCTTCAGGAAGGGATAATGTATAATGGATCACATCCATGTAATCAATCAGGTAATCGCGAAATCTGCAGAGTACGATCAGCATCTCTTCATGGCTTTCATAGATTACGAAAAGTCATTTGATTCGGTAGAGGTACCAGCAGTAATAGAGGCATTACGTAATGAAGGAGTAGAGGAAGCTTATGTAAATATCTTGGAAAATATATACAAACATTCCACAGCTACCCTAATTCTCCACAAGAAATGTAGGAAGATACCTGCAAGGAGAGGGGTCAGACAAGGAAGACAAGGAGACAACCTCACCAATGCTATTCACTGCGTGCTTGGAAAACGTATTCAAGCTATTAAATTGGGAAGGCTTAGGAGTAAGGATCAATAGCGAATATTTCTGCAACCTACGGTTTGCAGATGAAATTGTCCTGTTCAGCAACACTGGGGACGAGTTACAACAAGTGATTTAGGACCTTAACAGAGAGAGTGTAAGAGTGGAGTTGAAGATTAATATGCAGAAAACAAAGATAATGATCAATAGCCTGGCAAGGGAGCAATAGTTCAAGATCACCAGTCAGCGTCTACAGTCTGCGAAGGAACACGTTAGCTAGGTCAATTACTCACAGGAGAGCCTGATCATGAGAAGGAAATTTAGAGAGGAATAAAATTGGGTTAGAGCACATACGGCAGACATACTCGGATCCTTACTGGAAGCTCACCATTATCACTAAAAATAAAGATGTACAATTAGTGCATTCTACCGGTGCTAATATATGGGCAGAAACTTGGAGACTGACAAAGAAGCTCGAAAACAAGTTAGGGACCACTCAAAGAGCGATGGAGCGAAGAATGATAGGCGTAACGTAAAGAGACAGGAAGAGAGCCGTTTGGATCAGAGAGCAGACGGGCATCGCCGATGTTCTATTTGACATCAAGAGAAATTGAGCTGGGCAAGTCATGTAATGCGTTACATAACAGATATTCGCAACTGTCTGTATATCTTTTATTGGCCGCTAGTAGCACTATGTCGTCCGCATACGTCAGTCCAAGGAGAGAGAGATAAAACTTTATTATGTCCTTGATGAGGTTCAGGGGTGGCGGGGGTCGGGAGACTAACCCCCAATCGCCCCCCCCCCCTACCTCAGGCGGCGGCCAGTCCCTGCTTTGTGGCGGCGTCTTCGGCCATCCGGACGGCCCAGAGCGGCTCCTCTGGGTCCAAGCTGAGCAGCAAAGTCTCCCACTGCTCGACCGTAGTTATGATGCGTGTGTTAGTGCGGTAGGGGTGTTGGTGGGTGAGGCTTTGGGGCATTGCCAGATAATGCGATCGAGGTCAGCGCGGGCCTCGCACGCTTTGCAGAGCGAGGAGTATGCATCGGGGTAAATGCGGTTGTAAAGCACGGGGTTCGGGCAAAGAGTCTCTGTTGCCCCATTTGTCCATTACGCATGTAGGATAAAGCAAATCCTGATTCGCTGTTTTACAGTCGTATTTCTTTGCGCTTAACCTAAAGCGTGAACGACAATGAAGTCAGAGGAGAGGACATCCTTGCTTCAGTCCTTGGTGGACTCCCACCACTTCATTACCTTTTCGACTTTCCCATACAACTCGTACTCGGTTGTCTCTGTATATCGTCCTTAGCAGCTTCCTCAGCAACAATTCCTTGTCTATGTTATCATAGGTTCCTTTAATATCTATAAATGCTATTGATAAATGTCTATTCTGAGCTACTGAAATCTCTATATGCACTGAGAAAACGTCTGCCTGACCTGAATCCGTTCTGCAGTTCCCCGAGTACGTAATTTTTCTCCACCCACTTCAACGGTACAATATTATGGCTTGCATTGCCATTCACTGACGTTATTGTAACTGATCTGTACGAGCTCGTCTTATCCTTATCACCTTTGCCTTTGCAGATGAGGTTCATCTTGCTATCCCGCCATCCAACCGGAATTTTTTTCGTTCTAATCACTTTCCCTATGGCATTGATCAGCAGTACCTTGCTCTTTGAACCGACGCTTCTGATTAGCTCTAATAAGATTTAATTGGGTCCTGCTGCCGTGTTATTAGGGGCACCTGCTTTTTTACAATAAAAGGTTTCTACCCAAAATTTTTCCATCTCAGGCCTCTCAGTTGTTGCTGGACCTGTTTGAGTCTGAACTACGTTTACTTTCGAGCCGTAGTTATCCCTCATAACGGCCGTGATGCATCGCAGCGCATCGTCTCCTTCGTGAACGTTACCGTCTTCTTCTCTTATAGCCGTTAGGGAATTTTCAGTTGGAGCTCCAAGCACTCTTATATGGTTCCAGAATCTTGTCTTTGTCTCTTTTGCGAATGTTATGCACCCAACGGTTCACTTGCGCATTTAATTTTCTCTTGCCCTGGACACGCTGCGCCATGCAGCGGCGCCGACGCGAAGTCCGCGGACACCCAGCGGCACACACCCACTGACCCAAGTTGGAGCCATTGAGGTTCATTGAAGAGCGGTACATACCCGGTGGCCCTTGGTGCACATATCAATTGGAAGATACTCAGTGGCAAACACCCAAAAGGGTGTCAAAGAGGTTCACTAAAAATGGCACACACCCTGTGATACGCCCCCAGCGGCAAGAACACACCCGCAGGAACTGTAAACTGCACCCCGGGATCGGCCCAACACTATGGCACCACTTTGTGCTAAGAGCGCAAGGCTGAGCAAGGAGCGCCATTTTGTAGTTCTGTCATACATTGTATTATGCCTAAAAGGGCGACTTTTCGAGCAAAAAACAATAAAAAATGAAGCAATTAGCTGATGATTTAAATCAAGGACTAGCGTCGCATACACGCCAATTCATACTCACACCTAAACCTCTTACACGAGAAGCACCCGACATGTTACACAGACACCTGCGCCCGCGGTGTGGCGCAAAGCACACGCTGGTCCATGGGTAACGTGGGAATGTATGGCTCGGTCAAGCAACATAATCTCACCTTTTCTAAGGGTCACGGACTTCGTACAACACTGGGAGGCACTGCTCGCACGCGGGGACCGGGGGGAATTGGCCCTCCTGGACCAAGCTCAGCGATCCGCAAGAACCAGTGGAGCCCTGAACTAAGGGCTACACCCAGACCTGCCGTAACTCCAATTAACTGCTCAATAAAGCTTTTTCTTCTTCCTTTAAATCAATTTGAGAAAAGCCTCCTTTTCGGCCCATTTATATCGTAGCGAATAAGCATCATTGCTCGGGACCAAGAACGCGGTCTGTATGACGTCGACGAAAACGAAGCAGCAGCGACTGGGCTGGTGATCAGTGCCTGTGATCCTATCTTTTGGAGCCTCCATTGTTGGGTTCAGCAACAGAAATGTTTGCTTGGCGATCCAAAATTACCTCATTGAAACTAATCGATTTCCATATTAGATTGATCGTTCTCCCTCCCAACCATAGCTTTCTTTTATTTCTTATCTTTTATTATATATTGTTATTATTATTATTATCTTATACCCGGTTTTCATCTGATTATTTCCTTTTTTCTCCCAACACAAAACGTTTACTTTTAAACTCGCACGCCCAAATATTTAACTCCCTTGTTATCATTATTATTTTAGGCACCTAATTAAACCGCCCGATTCTTGGCCAATCCCCCACTGTGGGTATGTGCCACGGCCACTCAGGACAACAACAACAACAACGACCAGCTCACTCGGCCGCCCGGGAACCAGGAGCTCCGGGGAGCGTCCTCTATTGCGCAAGGCCCTTGCAAACTGAATTAAGAGGCTATGAACATAGCTCCGTCTAACCAGGGCCACGCGACACCCTCAAAGGCGCCAGCGGGCTCAGCACCAAGTTCCAACGATAAGAAAGCTTTCCCTGGAAGCCAAAGCTCCGACGATAAGGCTTTACCTGGAAGCAAAAGCTCCGATGATAAGAATGCTTTTCCTGGAAGAACAAGCTATGACGAAAGAAAGGCTTCTCCTAGAAGCACAAGCTCTTCGGTGGAGCGGGAAAGAAGCTTCTTCAAGTGGAACAGAAACAAGCACAGCTCAGAAGGTGGCTGGACAGGCCGAAGAAGCGGAGAGCGGTCGAGTGGACGACGCATTTCCCAGCAGGGCAGCGATAGCACTGCGATAAACGTCGTGCCGCCCGAAGGAGCGGAGGAGGGGCCCATCACGCTGCCCAGCGACGTCATCAAGGACGATGACCTCAATACCTCGGCGAAGGCGGCCTTGCTGGCTTTCATCCTTCTGTTGTGCTTCGTCTTGGCCATTTTCCTCAAGCAACTGGCACCTGTCAATGGTGTATCCGCTCCTGCGGCACAGGAAGTGAACTTGACCATGGTCGTTCCCGACGCGCCGGTCGCTCCTCTCGACGACTACGCCATACTTACGCCTGCACCGGAATAACCGCAGGAGCAAAATCAAGGCACGTGAAACACGTCGGCCGCTACATCGTATCCATGATGCCATACGGTGGTGCACCGCTACGAGTATAAAACGCAGCGTGTTAACGTGCCGCCAGGCTCTGAAGCATGGAGGCATCTAATTGTGGGTGTTTGATAGTTTAATGTCCCCGTGTAAGCAAGCGCCATTGACGAGGTGCGTTCGCTAATGGAGCTGGCGAGTCCAAGACAGCATTGTGGGCTCGGCCCTTGGCTGCAACTCTTTATTAAATGATAAAAATATACATACGTTGATAGCGTATACCACTAGGAAGAGGGATCGCGCAATCTCTATCACAGCGCCTCATTCCTTTGTACTCCTGTTCGTAAATAGAAAAAAAAAATAAGAAGCACCTACAGAGGCGTGCATGTGCAGCTTTGTGTAACTCATTTTGCTGAGTCGGGGCATAGCTAGCTTGGCCCCACGTTTCTGTTTCTGGCGGACATAAATCTGTCACTTGTTGGTCATTGCGTTCCTGAACGAGCCGCTCACCAGGCCACATAGCAAAGTTTAGTTATACGCTGGAAGTTGTTACGTGCCCTCGGGAGCGTTCTACTACAAGACTTTTTCAAATTGGTTCATTAATAGCCAAGATAGAAATATTTGAGTACCGCGCATCCCCGATTTCTGGAGGCTAGCGTCGCCGCCAACAAAGACACTCTCCATTTGACCCGTCTAGCCTCCGCAAGCGAAATTCCTTTCCTGCGTTCTCTTATACAGGAACTGGAGGATCGCGTGACGCATACGACACGGGCTCCGCCTTCTTTCTATTGCCATAGAAGCAACATGGCCATAGAAGCAACAAATTGTATGGCCACTCCAGGCGCATTACTGCCGTCGCCGCGAGGTTCTGTATAAAGTCGAAGGGCGATAAAACCGTCGCTGCACCCGTATGCTGTATGTGCGACTGAAAGCTTGCGAGGGTGAGCCGGCGAACGTAAAGGGCGTCTCATGTGCGCGACCGAGGAACGCGGGCCGGAAGCGTCCCTCTCCTGTCGCGCGCGAGGCACGGGGTCAGGCGAGGGAGAAGGGGCGTTCTACTCCGGCGGCTGCTAGGGTGCCCCCACAGAGCTGTCCTCCACGTCCGTCACTCCGCATAAACTTTCAATATACAGCGGCCCGGGCGTGCAGCGGGGCGTGGCGCTTCTCGCAGCCCTCGAAGTTTCTGCGCAGGCGCGAGTAAGAGCGGGTGGGAGAGAGAAAAATTGGGGGCCTTTGTTGCCGGCATTGCGGAGTGCGTCGAGTTTGTTTCTCCGCCGCTGGCTACTGTTACGAACTTCCAACCGGTGCCACCAGTGTTACGACATCCAACCGGTGCCGCCAGTGTTACGAACTTCAACCGCTGCACCACGATTACGGCTTTGTGGTCCCGTAGCGCTCTTCACCCGTTTCGTGACAGAGCGTTGGTAGCGAAGACTCCGAGCCTGGCGTCGATGAGAATAACAAAAGGGACTTTATACATTATATACAGGTTATCATACAGGACATAAACGGATCGGCACTGGGGCCGAGAGCTCACACAAACGCGACTGTTCTCGCACGACGGCGTCCGGCGAAAAACGCGTGACACATCTCACCCCAGTCGGGAGCGACCCTCTCTCCAGGTGGGGTCGGCGGATCCTGTTTTCGAGCGGCGTGTCGCTGCTTTTATAATCCCCGAGGCCCATTGTCACTCAAACGGCCCAATACAAAGTCAGCACACGACGGTCGTCCGAGGGGTCCAACCAGCGACCGCGCTGGCCACCCGGTTCAAAGTTCGCGCGCGCGGTGACCTCCAGGCAAGGGAGGTGCGGCGCCGGGCTGTCGGGCACACGCGGGCACGTCTAAACACGCTGCTTCGCCGAGGCTTCTCCCGCACGAAGGCGCAGCATCTTGACTTGTGAAGGGAGAATTGTGGCGCTCGCAGGATAGATTCTGCATCTTGCAGATTCGGGATCCGGGCTTGTGGTAATGGCACAACACTACCCGCGCGGTGAGGCAGCGGGCACGGACGCCCCATTTGGTAAACGCTGTGTCTGAAGGGGCAAGGTTCTGACTGGTGTTGTATAAGTCGCGGGTCGCTTTTAGAGCGCAGCTCTTTGGCGTCCGTTCCTGGGTTTCGCGTCGTCGTCGGCGTTGTCGTCGGCCTCGTAACCAGCTCCGCCCCCCTTTCATCCCCCCAGCGCTAGCAGCGACCGACTGATACCGCTGGATGCCGCTGACGCCGCTAGAGAGTCAAGATAACGTGACTGCATAGAACACCGTCGCCGCCATGCAGAAAGAGGAGGAAAGGGTCCCCCCCCCCCTGTTCTTGTGTGGCGGATAGGGTGCTCTTCAGTTGCCGACGCGCCGGTTATTTCACGTAGGCCCCGGCACGTCGACGAATACGTGACCACCTTCCCACGGCTAGACCTGGTTCTTAGCGCTGCGGAAGCGAGGGTATCATATTGTTTGTGTCGGCATCGGCGGCGTTGTCCCTGAAACCAACTCCGCAGCTGGGGTTGACTCACTATCGGCGTCAGCGGCATCAGTCAGTCGCTGCTATCTCTTCCTTCCTCCCTTTATCGCGTTGTCCGCTTGCTGCGCGCGCTTCTGCCCCCATCGTTTGCCGCTGGGTGTACACGCCGCCCCCTCCCCCCTCTTCCTGCGAGTCTCCGGTTGTCAAAGCGCCGGCTCGAACTTAATTCCTTTCTTCGCTCCTCCTCCAATGCAACCCCTGTGCGGTGGCAATCAGAGAGCCAGATCGGTGGCGGCGGATCTGTATATGTGCACCGCCCGAGCCGAAATTGCCGCTGCCGTTCGCCCTGTGCGGTGGCAATCAGAGAGCCAGATCGGTGGCGGCGGATCTGTATATGTGCACCGCCCGAGCCGAAATTGCCGCTGCCGTTCGCCACTGCGAAATTATCTGCCAGTTGTTTCTGAGCCATGAGCGAGACGACCGATGGAAGTCCTCCGTCTGCTGCTGCTGCTGCTGGTGCTGCTAAACGAGCTGCCAGAGCAGAGGCCCAGCGCCGTCGCCGTCAGAATCCAGAGGTGCGTGCCGCCGAAGCAGAAGCTTACCGTCGCCGCCGTCGAGATGATACATGTGTTGCTCGATTTCTTTGCCTCAATCTATCGAAAAGGTGAAACAGCTTATTTGCTGCGCTCAAATTTCGCATTAGGAAGTAACGTAATCGTCGGTAATTTTTTTTCGTCGCGACGATAGATTGTATTTTTCACAAGCACTGCTCCAGGAGGGCACATGTAACCGGCAAACGGAGGCCTCAGGAGAGCACCTGAGGTTATAATAAAGCAGGCGGCGCAGGATCTCCAGGGCACCCAAGGGGTAGCGGGGGGATCAAAGCTGGAAGCAGGGCGGCCCGTGGATTGGGGCCTCGGCGGGCCCTAACCAACGGACCAGACCGGGATCTAGCTTTGGTGTCCTGGAGGTGCCGCCAACAATGCGGAATAATGACACGTTTCAATTACTAAAATACACGATTGCATAAATATAGTTATGTCCAGCCGCCAATTGCGACGCTAAGTTCAGCACTACCGCGCCCCGCGACTTTTGTCGGCACGCCTAAGGACAACCGCATACAACACATGCTAAGAAGCTCCTCCGTAGTGCCTAAGCAGAGTAAAATATTCAAGGAGCAGAAGTCCCCACATTTCCTCTCTCGCACGCGCATGCGCGCAAACGTCTGGCGTCTCAGCGAGTGCCACGCCCCGCTGTACCTACTAGCAATTGTAAATACGTGGCCGCCCGGAGTAGAACGCGGCCCCCCCTCCCCCCGGAGCTTCGTGCGCGATGGAATATGGCGCGCTTCCTCCCTGCTTTCCTCGCTTGCATGCGCGAGATTGAGCCACGATCACCGGCCTACACTCGCACGCTTTCACTCGTACATACAGCATAAGGCGCGCGGCGCCGATTTTATCGCCCTTGAACTTTATGCAAAACCTCACGGTGACGCCGACGACAAAAATGCAACTGGAGTTCCCTATAATTGCTATCACAAGAATATGCTAGAATGAAAAGCATACATTAAAATCATAATCATAAGGTATACTGCGCGAGATGTCAACACGCGCATTCCCTCTCTTTTCACGTTTTGCGAAAGATTTTCACAGGATATATCCCAAACAATTCAACACTGCCTCGTACATTTTGCCGTCTGAACCGTTTAGTTTTTTTGTGGCCTTTGTATTTTCCTGTAGCTTTTTATATTCCTATTCATTGATTTTATACTACTTATAGTCTTTTACGACTTAATAGTCTATTTTTCTAAACAACTCATATGTATGTTCATATGTTGTCGGTGAACTGGTAGCTTAACGTAGTTGGCAGAGTTGAATTGTTGTCTGCCTAGTGTTTCTTTCTTTCGTTTTGCACTTTGTGTTGCAGTGATTTGTCAATTATTGTACACCTTTTCTGTAGTGCAATGATGATCGCACAATATTTGCTAGTATCTCCCTGTGTGTGCGTTTTCCTGTTTTGATGCGAAAGCATCAATTGGCCCATTGAGTGAAAAAGTCTGTAGCAGCGAAACGGCAAGTAAATTCCCATTGGCTTTGATGCCACGTCATGAGTGCCTCAATGAAACGCTAGGTGCTGCATGAGGGGAGAGGGCATAGTAGCGACGCCACGTCACCGTTGCTCTTGGAAGCCTGTACCTGCGCGTTCCTCGTCCATGCAAGCTCTTGCCTGCGTTCTAACTGCACCTTGGTAAGGCCAAATAAGATGTGCCAAGCATATCAACGTGCCAGCTTGGCCGCAAGGAGTTCATACCTTGAAGGACTGCTTAGAGGCGTTCAGTCGGATATTAATGCTCTCACATTCATAACTCATGAGAAGTGCTTAGGTGTTCTCGGAACTTCTTAAGTTTGATGCGCGCTATTGCATGTGGTGAATGTTTTTGTTACCTCACACTTTTTACTGTGATAGAAATTACTGGACACTTCAAGCGAATTTTTGTCATCGTCGTTGTCGTAAGGCGCTAGTTCTGCATATACTTAGGTATACATATGTTATATACCATGCTATGCTATATGTAATGCTATACATGCGGGCTATATTGCTACACCATTCTATCACTAAAGTTGCTCATGCCAGGTCTTATATTCTTGACTAAATTATTCGTCAGAATTTTGAGAATGGCAGCACACAAACAAACGTCATGAAATGTAGCAAACACAGCTCATTCCTTTTATCCTAAATCATCTTAGACTATTAAATAATAAAAATGCAAAACAATATCAGAGCTCAAACCTGAAGATGACGTAATTTTACTGGCATGGATCGTTATGGGCAGCATAGTGGAGCCTGTGTGATGTCATTACAGGCTCGACACAGTGTGGCAATGCTTTTAAGGGTGCCAGAAATCTTGGCACACCTGCGTATACTGAGCCTGTGTTAGTCGGACCCACGTGCAGTCGGAACGTCGGAGAAGTTAAAATGCAACGCTAACACTTGTTATTGTCACAGTCAGTGCTCTCCAGGATGTCAGAACTAAATGTTTTTCGCTCTAGTTTTAGTTTCGTTCCACTGAAAAAAGTTCCGTTCTGGTCTGCTCCGGACCGAAGAAGAAAGAAAAAAAGATCCGCAATGGTTCATCACGGTTTTGGTTTACATGAAAAAATTTCTGTGCAAAATAAAGATAAAAACATAGTATTTATTTTTCTCAATAAGCAAATTATAAATTCTGAGATCATGCTCAGTGCCTTGAGTCAAAGCAAGGAGCATTATCTCAGATGCAGCACGTCATCGAGCGTACTCGCCGAAATTCGAGACCGCTGTTCCGATAAAATAACGTAAAATGAACATAAACAAAGGGTAAAACTTCGGTAACAAAGCATTGTACAAGTAGAAAATGAAAGGATAAGTTCTTCAGTGCATAAGCCCTGGGTTTTGCTACATTCTTAAAGAACTTGCACTTTTTGGGGCTTATCTTGTCCCACAACGATAATCGTCATCTGCCTTACTTGTGTTTTCTTTCTTGAAAACTGGAACTTTCTTTCTTGAAAACTGGAACTTCCTTTCTTGAAACATTATTGAAAATAGCATTCGCTATTTTCCTGTTGAGAATGCTATGTCACACTGACAACTCAATACAATGATCAAAGGGGCCTACAACTAAACAAGCCCTACATCTTCCCATTTCCGCCTCTTAACGAGAAACTGGACACACTCGGCATTCACAACACCATAGACGACCTTATTGAAGCTCAGCATATTAGCCAACACAAACGACTCACCAATTCCACCAGGGGCAGGCACATTCTAGACACCCTAAGCATAACCTATACACTACCCAATTCAGACCAAAAGTACCCATTCTTCTGAACATTTGCGCTCAGCTAATTATCTCCCCCATACCTTGCAATGTGCACCCTCAACACAACCATGTGCGACACGCAGACAGAGCTAAACGACTACAAAAGCACTACGACCAAGCTACTTACGTAGCCTACGTGAACACAGCGGAATACCCCAACCAGAACGCAATGACGGTCGTCGTGGTCGTGGATTTGCAGTACTGCCTCACTGCGACTGCATCAATACTCACCACTCAAACCAAAGAAGGAGAAGAAATGGTCATCGCTTTGGCCTACATGGCTACCAATGCACACTGCATCATCAGTGATTCAAAAATGGCCATTCGTAACTACACGAGAGGACTGATAGCACCCCAAGCGCAGAAGATACTCTCTGCCGCTTCTCCGTCAAGGCAACGCCACATCCAGATCATCTGGGTCCCTGGCTGGTCACTCTGGTCTGGCTGGAACTGAAGCAGCCGACGATGCCGTCCGAGCTCTCGCACAACAGCCGCATCATCCTTCTCCTGCGTCGTCTGATCCTGACCAGCCCTCTGTTCTGTATCGTGGTCACGCGCGCGACCGTATGGTCAGGTTCAGAAGAATCCTCCTCCCCTGCTGCAGAGAGCGGTTACGCTACTCCCCAGCACACAAAACACTGAATAAATCTCAATCCACCACTTGGCGACTACTTCTAACGCGAACTTTCCCATACCAGGTGCTATACAACTGCATTTACCTCGTCGCATACTTCCCACTTTGCAATGCGTGCGAGGATCTCGCCGACCTCGATCACATTATCTGGCAATGCCCCAAAGCCTCACCCACCAATGCCCACTGTACCAAAGCTACATGCATCATAACTACAGCCAAACTATGAGAGACTTTGCTGCTCAGCTAGGATCCAGAAGAGCAGCTCTGGGCTGTCCAGATGGCTGAATACGCCGCCAGAAAGCAAGGACTGGCCGCCATCTGAGGAAGGGGGTGGTGGAAGGGACCAGGGGTTAGTCTCCCAACCCCCACCACCCCTGGACCCCATCAAGGACACAATAAAGTTTTATCTCTCTCTGACAACGCGCATGCCGATAGTGGAAATACCGGGCTCGTAGCGTTAAATAAAGGAAGTGCGGGCAAGATAGATGACGATTTTCGTTGTGGAAGGAGATAAGCCCCAAAGCGGGCAAACTTTTTTAAGAGTGTACGATGCCAATCTACTAGTGCATCAAGCGGCGGACTTAGATTAGTGGAGCGTTGGACCAGCTACTCCTCGCACTATCTCTGCCTGAAACTGAGACACACACTTATTGCAGACTCCCGAGATACGAGCTAACTCTGATGTTGCCTGACATCAGCTGCTTTGGAGTGCCAACTTTTCCCTTGAACCAAAAACCGATCAAAAGTATTTTAGTTTCATTCTGAAACAAACTAATAAATAATGTTTCTGTTATGTTGTTATTCCAGTCAAATATATCCTTTCTTTTCATTTTTCATTCTGTTCCGACAAACTACTCTCTTCTGCCTTGTTCAATAATGCTTGTTTTATGTTGATGTAACTGTATTGCCCTTTTTACACTATGCCTTCCTGAAGGCCACCTAAGGTATTCATAAATAAATATACTAAAAAAATGCCGTAAGCAGACATGCAGGAAAGCTACTAGTATTTTCGCCTTCGATGTAATTAAACTTTTGATGATACCGCTTTTTTGTTATGGTAATGTCTGCTTGGGCAGCAACTGCATGTAGTAATAGATGAGTAAATAGTTACAGAATTCTTGGTTTCATGCTTTGGTGCACAATTTCTCACTCCAGCCACTCTTGAGACTGTGGCACGCAGCAGGTAATGACCTACAAATTCATGCAGCAGAACAATCATTTTCTTTAATACGAAAAAAAAAAAGACACAAACTTAGATCTTGCTGCACCTTAGCTGAACCAAATCTTTGTGCATTTGTACATTTCAGTGGCACTTCTCGTTGAATATTTGCCTTTGAACTGGCATACTTAATCCTGCGAGTAAAGCTTGTCAGTTTGCTGAGAAAGCCAACACTAGATACATAGATAAGCATACAATGTGTCTTTCTGTACTCTCATATAATAATTTTGAATGGTTTCTCTTGTGAGCTGATATGTCATACGCGCCACACTAGCTCCTGTCAGCAAACAGAATTCAAAATTTTAGAATGAGATGGCAAACTGACCCCCATTGCAGTTGGTGTCTGGAGTCTTAGTATGACTAAACGTTACTGTGGTGATACCTGGGGGAGAAAAAAAAAGAAAGAGATCGAAAAAACAGAACATAATACTTCGGTGTACATGCCAAAAACACGATACAATTACACCATACAAGGGGGTTCAGATTAATTTTAACCACCTGGGATTCTCTAACGTGCACCTAAATTTAGGCACACAAATGATGAATGCAGCAGGTTTCTGAGGGCGGATCATGCTGTGCCTTGCTTTACACCCTATCACGAGGGTAAAATGCACAAACGAAATCAAGCACCGACACCACCAGGCAACTCATTCAAAGCTTTGAAACCAGCTCACAAGACGATATACATACATACAACCCACAAATTGCCATGTGCGGGGTGTTTCCAGCACGCGATGAATTCTTGTAAGGATATTCCACTTCTACATGTGAATGTAGTGGGAGTAAACGTGTAAGTAACCACATTTGAGCATAATTAGGCCCCAGCATGTACTTTGCTGCTTATAGACTGTAAGCTGTCATTTCCAAACCAGTAAGCGATGACAGAGCAGCCCAAAAGCATTTTTTTCTCACCTCATCCGAGCCACAGCAACAGTACCGGAGCACCCGAAAGCCCCTTGATAAATGAAAAGCCCCCAATTGTGAGCACCGCAGAGCGGAGAAGGAGCTGACCACATTCACTACTGAACTTACGCTCTCTCCGTGTGAATAGGACGGCCGGCGCAAAAGCTGTTATTGTGCACCATCTCTGAGGTCACGTCTCAACACATTCATTTCTTGATTTGACCGCTGTACAGCACACACATTTGGCGCCATGCCAACTACGGAGCTCCACACACATATATAGGCTCCCTAGCGCCAACAGTTAGGGAAGAAAGAAAGATAGTAAAATGCGTTGGAAAGCTACAAAAAAGAAAGGAGGAGGAGAGCACGGGCAGACAGCACAGTTGAGTACTGGGTACCTTTTATCGCTGAAACATTGTTTGGCTGCGCCAAACGCATTGCACGATAGGAGAGTCAGTGCTCCTGTCTATCTTACACCAAGCTACTACCATTCTCTTTGTTCTTAAACCTAAGCTGAAGAAAGCAGGAGAGAGAACATAGTTTCAGGCAGTTTGCCATCATTTATTTCTCACAACTTCGAAGCTTGCTCCAAACCACCATTCAGGTTAAAAAGCCTCAGTCAGGCTGCTGACACAAGAGAGATCGACGCAGGTGCCACGGACCACGGAGCAAAACAATGACACAATTCCACAACCACAATGTCCGCAGTGTGTAGAAGTACCACAGGACAGGTCAACAAAGAACAAAAAAATAATAAATTTACAAAAATTGTGACTCTGAATGAGAGTTTTTGCAATGTCCCTTCGAGGCCTATTGCAGTGGTCCGTGTAAGTGAAAGGCTGGCTACTGTCTGACACAGACAATATGAATCTGAATATCTGTTGGAGACCAGCTAATACACAAGCTGTTTTAGCATGCTGCTGTCATAGAGTTTCTTACTGAAATTACTAGAGGGAACTCTGGCATTGTGATTGTTCAGCTACCACAGGAAAGGCAGTTAGTGCATAGACTTGTATTATCTTTGTGCTTGTGGCTTCGGGCATTCTTCTGGCTTTATTTAATGTGCTTGACCAGCCTTTATTGCACTCAATTTTAAAGCAATCCTTTTTTTTCTTCTAACTGCAGTAGGCAATAAGACTCTGCAAACATGCATAATCACTGCATATTGTTGCATATATAACACAATATTTTGTTGGAAATTATCATTTTAGAAAGTCACAAAGCCTTCTGAAGCCAGAAGGACGAAGTTTAGGAAAAACGCACGTACTAACCATTGTTCCTATGCTGCCTGAACTATTGTACTTGCATCTCCTGTAGGCACAAGAACCAGAGCTCCCTTCAGTCATTTTTGTAGGAAACTCTATGGCTGCTATTACTCGGGCGGTGCACATACACATAAACACAGGTATTGTTTGCAAAATAGATCCTTGCCTTTTGCTTACATCCTACCTAACTGCTCGACTGCACAGACAGCTTGGCAACAGCTCAATTCCAACCATTTCCTAGGACTGCAGCTGGGAAAATTCCAGAGCCAAAAAATAAAATATGTTCATTATAGTTTTTGCGATTTCTACACTATCTTGGTAGGCAAAGAAAACCCCAACGAACAAGTATTCATTCTGACTAAAGCAGTGGTGTAGTAAAAAGTTGCGACCTTAGTTAGTTAAAATGCACCTTATACTGCTTACACACCAAAAGTTGTTTGGTTTGCTATTTTTGTGACACTTTAGAAGCGGTTTCGAAGTTTGACGACAATTGTCATGTTTACAAACCATTTGGAGAGCTACCTTATCAGTGCTATCTTAATGATACTACCAGCCAGTAGAAGACCACAGACTTCATAGCCATCCCAAAATTAAAGTCTCACGAATTTGCCACTTGTTCGACATAATAGCGCGATGTCATCGCTGACCCTGCCTGAATGCAATGTGCGGGATTTGTTACAATAGTTGCCACACATCACTGTTCTTCTCATCTTGATGATGACATCAAGTGCCAGCTGCCAGAACGTGATATACACATATGCTCATCCTAAAGAGCTTTTTTGACAGCATGTAACAACGCGTAGTGCAAACACAGTTGTTCGAAATGCCACCAAAAGTGCTGGGGGCATACAAACGGGGACATCCTGCCATGTGGTGCATGCACTAGAGTATATAGCAAATGTGACCAGAGTTGAAAACGAACAGGAGTGAACACACAGTTCCCTTCCCAGGCTTCAGGTGACTTCCCTTTTGGAAAGAGATAACAAAAGCAACAACAACAAAAATAAAACAAAGGGAAGGTAGGCAATGGACTGGCTGCTCAAGAGGTTGCCAATAAGTCAAACTGAACTCTGCTCAGGTTGGCTGCATGGCATGAAGGAATGTGATCACAGATATCCAGACGTCTCTTTGTGGGTCAAACGAACAGACTGCACATGCTCCAGCCGTGCAGCATTGGTGCCTGGGCTCTCGAGCAGGTGCAGATAGACAGTGTCACACTTTCATCATTTCTACAAGCTTGACATTTTGCTTGTCATTCATGTTCCAATGCTACAAAAAATGCATGCAAGCTTCTGGATTAAATTCTGTGGGCTCAAAACTCCACTTTCTGCCAGTGTTCATTTTCCCCACAAGGAGAGCTCTAGACCACTACAAGCGGGAATCCTTAAGTGATGCAGCTTTTTTGGGTGTGTGCTGGAAAACACCTAGGGTGTGTGGTTCACTGGGTGATCTTGGAGGGGGTGAAGGGGAGGGTGCTTTCTCAGGCCTTGCGGGCGGGGGCGTTGTACTCCTCAACGTCAGAGTCGCTGCCCTCAGACGCTGTGTCATCCAGAGCTAGTCGGTCGAAACCCCGGTGCGGCTGCAGAAGCTGGCCCAGGTCCAGCTTTCCCTGGGACCAGCCTTTGCTGCTGGACCCTTTGTCTGCACATGCCAGCCACAGGGAGACTCAGCCATGTGCCACACTGCACTGCTAACTCATGAGCCTTCAAGCACAACAATGATTACGGCCTGACCACAAAGAAGTCTTTTCACAGGAGTCGGCTGGCGGTGAGCATCTAGTGTTCATACAGCACTGGTGTAGTGAAAGCAAACAATTTCGGCCGGAGCTACGTAAACACTGTTAAGAATTTTGTGCAACCAAATCGAAAGGAAGGCGAGTGATAGGACATGGTCCTCCCCTTTGCTGTTTTGTAATTCTGCAGAACAATATATCCTCCAGGCTGTAGCTCAAATGTGCTGTTCAAATGCTTTTTCACTCCAGAGTGGAATCAACAACAGCCCCCAATGGCAGCATGCAACATAAAGCTTCCGAGCACTGATGCTTGTTGCAAGTCACTGCCTAAAATGTAGTCTGTGATTGGTTGCTGCTCTTCCAGATGGTTTTGGAGCTGACATTAAACGTGAAGTTGACTGCCGACTGAATGCAGGTGCTGAAGAGTTTCCAAACGTCATAGTTGGGAGACTCGATGCCAGCCATGGCCTGTAAAAACTCACGTAGTTGAGACCATAAGCATCAAAAAGTGCCCCTTAAAGAAGCACTTCATCTTTTTGCTGCTTCATCTTAGGATTTGGTTCTGGTGGCACCACAGGCATTTATATCATAGCTTGCTTGATTAATTGATTGATTAACTAGCTGATTGACTGACTGACGGTGTTTAACTTCCCAAAGCATCGAGGGGCACTGTAGCAGATTCTAAAATTTTAACCCTGAAGTTCTCAAATGTGCCATAACTTAGTAAGTACATGAGCACATTTGACTCCTGTTCTAGCCATAATCTGGCCATTGCAGAAGGAGTCGAACCTGCATCCTCGTGCTAAGCAGAATGCCATAGCCACTGAACCACTATGGTGGGCTATGGATAAAGGAATGAAAAGGATGTGCTCTACCCACTGTGCGTCAAAAAGCCTTGTAAATGACAAATGTCATTTATCAGCTTTCCAACAAGACAGATATTTGCAGGAAGATGGAGGCTTGATGTGATAAACAGTGCTTGTAGAACAAGGAATATCATATCCAACGTTTTACCAAGGGGGTTTGTCTTCGTCATGGTAAAGGCAAGTACTCTTGCCAAAACACAGGATATGATGACATTCCTTGTTCAAGCAGCGTTAATTTTTCAGCTTCGGAACATTAGAAAGCTTACAAGGTAAACACTATCTCTTTTAATTGATGTAGACACTACAGCTTATCATAAGCATGTTTCTTTTGGTGTTGTGCTGAATGTAGACAAAAGAAATGTTTCAAGTGCACGTTGATCACTATTACCAATCTATTGCTCCTATATAAATTTTTTGCTGTTTCTTTATCTCAATGTGAAGAAAATGCTAATGCCTTTTTAGTACTAGACAAGTGGGACAGCAAAATGCCATAGATTTAAAATTTTCCAACAAAGACATGCTTTGTGGCACTAAAACTGACAATGAAGAATAAAGAAAACAAAACAAGAATGACAATGTAACAATTTTGGTTTTAATAATAAAAAAAAAACTAGTTAAAAGCATTTTTCCCCGCTATGCACCTGTACTTCTCCTTTGTTCTCTTCCTGGTGTTCCGTTCAGAAAGGTTTTAATATCATTGTTTCATGTTGGCATTGTTCTGTTGGTGTCAGGATGCACAGTGCTATTTGGCAGCAGTTGACAAGGTGGCTAGTCAGGGCACAGAAGCTCGTCACCCATCTTCATTTCCAATGGAGTGTATTCTGGATCTAAAACAAGCAATCATAATTTAGGTAATGTTAAAGAGTTACGCGACAATGACACATTATGTGTCCTGCACAGAGATGGGGCAAGACATTTTCTTGCTTCCACATTTAAAGAAGAGTCAGGGCACTGACAACAGCATTAAAGCACCTTCTATTTGATTGAGTTACAAGTCCTCTGGAATGCATGGAGGTGAATGCATTAATTCTAGGCCAGCCATGACTCATTCATTGACATTGGGGTGCCCAAAATTTAAGCCCTTCACCAACTAAAACATGCATGTGTATAGCATAGGTCTTATATTACAACTCATATTGTTATGCAATTTCTATGCAGAATAGCAATACTGCTAACACCGTGCATAATGATGTTATAATAGTAATATGCAAAATTATGCAACAGTGATGCTTGTTATAATATATAACTTTATTTCTTTTAGTTTAGTTAAGCATCATTACAAAAAGTTGTGTCCAGCACAAAAAATACTTCCATTATATCCAATACTATTACATGCTAGATATCAGCAAAAACATATTTACATTTACTTCATTATACAGTCTGTACTCGTTACAATAAAGCATAATCCAGTGAGAAAGGTCTGTTATATCTGAAGTCCATGCAGTCCAAAATTAGGGTTGTGATATGTTGTGAAATAGCAGAACCTTGTATATATACTGCTGTCTTTTGATTATTCATATTGGAACCTGGAGGTGATAGCAGAGACAATTAAAAAAATGTGGAATTAGAATAAAATAATAAATAAATGAATTTTTGAGGTAACTGTACACTGCATGGTACCTTGCTGTCCTCTTGTTTTTTTGCAAATGCTGGCTGTGAATAAATGGCAGTTCTTCCTACACTAGAACATGCACATCACAAAGGTAACATTTTTCTACTGGTGAAAAAATGGGTTTAAAGAGGCCCTAAACCCCCCTCGGGCTTGGTGAAATAAATTAGTCCACAGGTAGCATATGCTGCTGTGAACATCTCGGCCAAGTCTTGCTGTCGCACGTGGTGTGTGGAGCTCAGAAGAAGAGTGCGCTAAAACAACAAACGCTTTCTTTCCAAACAGAAGCCTGTTCCTCACTCTCTTCCGGACGCTTTATTTCGTAATAAAGCGGAGTCCAATATGCGGCTGCTATTGGTAGGTGCAGTCAATTAGGCAGCGTAGATGCCGTGGCTGCTGCAAGGTGCCGCCACGAGTCCAGTGGCTAAGCGCACTGCAGCTCGCTGAGAACAGCCACATTTGGCTTACGTTTAGCTCGTCGTAGGCACCAAAATCGGAAGTCGTGGCATCTACGTTAACATTCACAATGAAATTTGAACTGCGCGTCACGGTGACATTTAGAACGCAAAGCGTTGTGGGCATGCCTCACTCAGCCACAGCCTTTGCAGTGCAAGGCATTGAAGATGGAACGCGAACACAGTAGAGGCCCTGTTTGATTGCCAATAACTCTGCTTCTTCTGAACGCACTGAAGTACTTTTTGCAGCAAAGCATTTCTGAAATAGCCTATTTTCACTTCAGATGCCTTCATCCACTATAGCAATATTTCTGTCATTGTGGGCAGCTCTCCGCCGTGCATGGTGACCGCATGGAGTACGCTGCTGCCAACAATGACAGAAACATTGGCTACCATTTGTTTTTCACCCAAAATAATGGTCGGTAGAATAAACTGAGGTGTTAGTTTTATCTTATATTACAAGTGACAACCGCTATCAAACCTGTAGCATGAGCAAGAGCTGAGACATGAGGCAAGTTGGACTTTGAGCCCGGGTTTGGCCTCTGCTTCACCGCATCGGAGAGGTTGCGTCATGTGCTTCACTGTCTGTATGCTGTGAATATCAGTCTATCTTTTATTGTTATCGAATAAGAGCCTATCACCCTTGGAAATGGTGCGGCACCAAGCCAGTCGACAGCGGTGTGTGGCAATGAGTTGCTTGCATGGTCATCCCGAAAATTCTCCTAAGCCGACAGGGCGCCATATAGCATGGTGTTGCAGGAAGCTTGCCGCTAGTGTGTTCGCACATTCCACAAGTGGCCAAAAATAGTTGCGCGCAGTTCACTGCTACACACACACATCACCGCAGCAAGGTACACTGTACACACACTATGTACTATCTAGACGAAATTTGGACAAAATTTCGTCCGTTATAGTTGGGAAAAGCGGAACAGACTAAGTGAGAAGAATGTTATATCAGAAAGTATGTTGCATGTGCATCCATTATAGTGAGTGTGTACTGTATATGATAATTTGTGATACAAGTGTGTGCTATATTGCGGTTCGACTGAATTATGCATACTGAAGTGAATATTGCAGGACATGCTTGTCTTGTACAGTGGATTCAGAGCAGTTTATACAGTCAACGACTGAATTTTCGGACGCCCAAATTTTCGGACATGCCCGATATTTCGGACGTCTTCGCGGCACCGCCACGAGCCCCATAGAATCAATGTATAAGGACATCTGAAGTTTCGGACGCTCGAACCCCCCGCCGTCCAATTTTCCGGACTTTTTGACGCGACGGAAGGTCCTTTGGCTCCTCGCGTAGCGCCCTCGCGAAGGAAATCGACTTGCAGCCGAAGCATATCACCGCTTTGAACCACAACTAGCCGAATCTAGCCGTCACACACCAATGTGGTCTGGCCACGCTGGCTATGTTCATCGCCGCACTTCCGCCTCCGGCGGAGTTTCCAGAGCGGCGCCATTTCGTTTGTTTGCGGGTCACGTTTTGGCTGGCGTAGTGTGTGGTTGTGCTGTTGTGCTCTGCGACGCTAGGCCTAGGTGCTTCGACGCTCGTCAGCGAACTCCACTGTTCAAATTGAGGACTTCGCTTGCCTTCGATGGCCCCCACTCCGTCTTCGTCGTCCTCGCCGATGGCATTGAAGCGCGGAAAACAGTACCGTCGGTTAACGATGAAGAAGAAAGCAGCCATTATAAAACAAGTCGTGAGCGGCCGATCGCAGGCTGACGTGAGCAAGGAGTTCGGAATTTCTAAGCAAACAGTTTCGGATTTCCTCAAGAACAAGGACAAGATCTTGGAAGCGGCCGAAAAACCATCTGGTGCCCAAAAAAAGAATGCAAGCCAAGGTGTTCATCCAAAGCTTGAGGAAGCTCTCGTCGTGTGGCTTAATTCGATGACAGCAAAGCGGTTGCCGGTCTCGGGCTGCATCTTGAAAGAAAAAGCGGAAACTCTCGCGGTTCAAATGAACATTGAGGATTTTAAATTTAGTGATGGATGGTTGAGGAACTTTAAACATCGGAATGACCTCAAGTTCAAGAAGATGTGCGGCGAGAGCGGCGCCGTCGACAGTGCAGTTATTGAGCAGTACCGCAACGGAAAACTACAGTCATTGTTGCAGCAGTTCTCTGCTGACAACGTTTTCAACTGCGACGAAACTGGTTTGTTTTATAAGATGTTGCCAGAAAGAACGCTCGCTTTTGCTGGTGACCCATGCCATGGTGGCAAGCACAGTAAAGAACGGCTGACCGTTCTTGTCGGCAGCAACATGTCTGGCAGCGAGAAGCTTCCCTTGTTGGTAATCGGGAAGTCAAAGAACCCGAGGTGCTTTAAAGGGGCAACGCTGCCAGTGTTGTACGAAGCCAACAAAAAGGCATGGGTGACTCAGCAGTTGTTCGAAAGTTACGTCCGCAGGTTGGACAGGAAGTTTGAGCTTCAGAACAGACGTGTCGTGCTCTGCATTGACAACTGCGCCGCTCATGGTCACATCAAGAATTTGAAGGCTGTCCAGCTGGAATTCATGCCACCCAACACGACTGCAGTCCTCCAACCAATGGACCAAGGCGTCATCCGCAATTTGAAACTTTTGTACCGTTCGCGGGTGCTAAACCGCATGGTGCTGTGTGCGGAAAACGCCAAAGGATACAACGTTGACCTTCGGTCTGCTGTTGGAATGCTTGCGGACGCATGGAAGGCAGTGACGCAAGACACGATCCGCAACTGTTTTCGTCACGCGGGCTTCGTACTCGCCACAGAAGAACCAGACTTGCCTGAAAGCAACAACACTATTGACGTATGCCCGCCCATGGACGACGTGATCAACGACCTCCGCTCTGCTGGGGTTTCCATACCCACAGAAATAACTTTTAAACAGTTTGTTGATGCAGACAACGAGCTCGACTTCTGCGCAGAACTGACTGACGAGGAAATAGTCCGTCAGGTTGTGGGGGATTCGGAAGACTCCGATGTTGAAAATGAGGAGCCAATGCCTGCGCCGCCTACAAGCGCCGAGTTGACGCGAGCACTGTTGACTCTTTCATCGGTATACAGTGCTGACATGACCCTTGCACAGATCGAGGCGAATATGATCGCATGCAACCGGAACGCCGTCCAAACAACAATCGGCAAGTTCTTCAAGCCACTGCAGCAATAACACCGGCTGCCCGACGATGCATATGTATATAATAAAAAACGGCAGTCGGCTGCATACAGAGTTTTTGGACGCCTGTTTTTATAGCCACTTCACTGATGCTTTGGCAGGGTTTCGGAAGCCTGGTACTTCGCCCTCTACCTCTAGATCCAAGAAAAAAAGAAAAAGTGTGTTTTTTGCATGCATTCGTTTTTTCGGACTGCCTGAATTTTCGGACGTTTTTACGTTCCCTAGAGGGTCCGAAAAATCGGTCGTTGACTGTATTTCATTTATGTTGGCATGTTACCTCAATGTCTGTTGCATCAGTTGTGCGGTGATCTTTGGAGCGTGAGAAATAAATTAAGCAAAAATTTCAAACTATAGTAAGGACAGTATTAAAGTTTCTCCATTCATTTCTATTTAATACATAATGTTGCCTAGTGCCATTACTTGGTGCGATTGTGTTTTAATGTTTGGCAATGGCGAGTGATGAGAACCATTGACTTCCAGTTCTAAACTCAAGGGTGATGCATAGTAATAAAGCAGGTAACGGTTTCATGTGCTCTTTGTGCATTCATACCCGTCATGTAAACCTGTGATCACAAGTATGCAGACAAACAGGTCTAGAAAATAAACGAATATTTCTTGGCAACCTAGACTGAAAACCTGAAACTGATTAATGCATTGCAACGTTTGCAATGCTAAGTCTGAACTACAGTCTTCAGTTTCAGATTCCATACCACAGCATCAAGAAAATTAAGTTTTGTTGTTTTTGCAGAACCTTTGCTCTGTGTACTTTTGGTGCTTTTAGTACATGTTTTTACACATAAAGGGTTGTCCATGAAAATGAAATTTGGTATCCATCCACTTTGAAACAGCATAAATATACAAGGACACACACACATTACTCTATACAGGAGCTTTGCACCTGAAGAAAAATTAATCCTGATTGAGTGACCGAACCCAGTGCCACAGTACTTCAGGGGCAACTAACGAGAAGGATAGCAGATAACAGTTCATTATTGAGATTGACAATTTGAAGTCAATTTGATTTGACTGGTTTGACAGTTTGATTGAAGACAATTTGACAATTGAGAATTTGAAGCACTAGAACACTGATCAGCCATAAATGCAGGAACCCTAATTTAAATTATGTTAACCTCCATAAAGCTTGTGCGCCGTTGGAAGTAGTGCCTTATAGCTTGGTGAAAATAGCCTTTGTTTGCACTAAAGGAACTACTGAAGAGTTTTCTGTTTTTATGAGGTCAAGTGGGTGGAGAAATTTTACTGTATTAAGCCATTCCTGCAAGCTGCAGGGCACTTTCCTCAATATATATGGTGTCTTAAGCTGTTCCTTGAGAATCTTGTTTTAAGCTTTGATAAGCTGTTTTAGCTGCCATCATGCTAAATATTTATTCACCATCTCTAACAGTGGCTGTACCTATTTTTTGCCCGAGAGTTGCACGTGACTCACCTTTCCTGCGTTTGAGTCGCACAATGAGGGTGATGATAAGGAAGGAAAGGATGGGGATGGCCAGCAGGGCAACCACCACCATGGAGAAGCCAAAGTTGTCCTCGTCCTCGTCACCAGCCTCCTTCGAGGTAGGCAACTTGCTGGATCTTGTTTCACCCCGCGGTACCGAAGGGGGCGTTGTGCTAGGCACCGCTGGTGGAGGCACATCGACCAGGACCTTCTTGCCGCTCCGGTGCACTTCTGCAGCAAACAGAGTGAAACGCTGTGAAGGACAACTGGCAATGTCTGAAGAACTTTATTAGTACGCAAAACAGGGCTCAGCTGTTTCGTGACCAACAAGGTGAACAGCGAAAACAATGGGCCACGATGGACACGAGCAATGGACTTGCATGTCGTTCGAGCCTCAGTGGGTCTATGCGGTTTGTTGTCTCAGACTGCCCAGAAATGCCCGAGACGTTGCTTACGCCAATGATCACTGCCCGAAAGCAGTGGCTTCAGGCACTACTGGGCAACCCGAAATGAAAGATTGTAACACTCTCTATTTGTACTGTCTAACCTGCTAAGCTGTGAAGTTTTTTTTTATTTACAAAGTGAGATTACAAGAGAAGTGACTTCCCAAAACAGTGCTTTTGCTACAAGTTGGCATCCCACTACCACGAGTGCAAGGGTTGCTGGTCAGTGAAATCTATATCAAATTAGTCAAATTAGTAAATGGCTTCTATAGCTTTTGCTTTCTCATATACTTGAATGCAGCAAGGACATTTATGAAAGCAATTGCTTGGCTCACCACATGATGGAGTTGCCCAAGATTTTTGCCCTGTCACATAGCATTTGAATGTTAAAAAAGTTTATTTGCAAGGCCTTCTTGGGCCACATGAAATTAAATCAGTAAGAACAATGCGCAAAATATACAGCATGGCTAGTTTCATGACATGACTTATAGTTGCCTACTTAATGGCTAAATGTAGTGATGACGTTTCTGGGTCAGGCGGCAACACAATGTTTTGAGCAACTGCATGGAACTGCTTTGAGTGTGGTGAAATAGGTCTCCTAAGGCCAAGACAAATGACAGAGAGAAAGAGAGATAGAAAGTGGCATAATTGAACTGAAAACAAACTTTCAGATAGGAGGTTGTCTACGATGTGGAAGCAAGAACAAGACAATCTGGACACACTAGTAAATGCTCAAGATAGCTAGCTCCAAGGTGCAGATTGCACAACAGCAAATATCTCATAGCACAGCAGTTTTTGGAATAGTTTGTCGCACTAAAACGATTTTAATGGGCTGTTGCTAACATCGAAGCAGCTGTCTGTGTTAACCTAACGTGAGTGTTAAGTAGGAATGTGGTGAACTGGGCTGGTTGGTGCATTTTTAGAAGAGAGTCAAACAGCGCTTGCCAAATTACTTGAATTTCATCCTGTCTAAAGCACTGTTCGATTCCCTTCTATGACTGTAAAGGCCCATTTTTACTCTCATGTTTTGGTCACTTGTGACCGCTTTGGACAAATAGGAAGAGCTATGTAGTGCTCGCCAAATTTGACAGCATGTCGGCAGGCATTACATAGCTTTTCCAAGCTTCCTATGTTCGCCTTTTGTCTAAGCCACAGATATTCAGATCTGCACTGACTGGTGTGGTGAGTTTCTGCACACACAAACTTATTTCCACACCTTACAGTTATTGGCCAAGAGGCAGTAGTTTTGGCTTCTGAGCCAGAACTACTGCAACACTGGTAATGTGCTTGGAGAAAAAAGTTTACCTTTATCCTAACTGTTTGAGAAACAGTTAGAACAAAGGTAAACTTTGTCTAGTGAGTGCAGTAACATAGTTTGACCAAGTGCCAACTCAATGCATTGGGAAAATGTTCACATTAGATATCAGTGTCATAATATAAGATCATATCAGATGTAAAAATATCATTAGATATTATATTAGGCAAGGCTGAGAAGAGACTAGTGAGTACAAGACTATTAGAACAAGGACTAAGTGTGCACCGCACTCACGGTGGGCAGACTGGAACAAAACCCCATGTTTACATATTTTAGGTTGTTGCCCTGGACAGCACAAATGGAAGATTGTACCCTAAAAAAGCTTTTTTCTTTTTACAAACTCTGAAGGTACAATTATTGTAGCATCCCTGCACACACTGCTACAAGCCTGCATGAACTGTGCTTACCTCGGACAAATTGCCACAGACGGTTGGGACCAATTTCACCTACGTAGACCTGCTCTATGTCCTTGGAACACGCAATGTCATGTGGGGCTATAAAAGACTGGAAAGACAAAGCAAACAGAGGGTCACTCAACCTCACATGAAATGCTATACAAGAAAGATTACAGCCATCTATCTCACCCCTATTTTTTGAAGTATTAAAGAAAAAAAGAATGGTAAAAAGCAAAAAGAAAGCTAAGATGAGAGAATAAATAAATTGAGAGAGAATGAAGGCGAGACAGAGGGTAGATATGAAAGGGCAAGAGGTGGAGTCAATGTAAGCATGCATTTTAAGAGAAAGCTCTCCCTAGATGACCACCAAATCCGTTTGAATAAAGTTTATTGCTATTGTAGCACACATTTCAAATAGCACGCATTTCTTTAAAGCTTGTTTTGAACATACAAGCCTGCAGCAGACTTAGAGCAGCATTGTCTGATAAGTAACACATTGCTTTTAGACAAAAATGTATTCTTCAGCTCTTGTCTATATTGCCTGCTTCCACAACTCGTCCGGAAGAACTTTCTCCAATCAAGCACCCATCTTGCATCTTTTCACCATCAGAAGATTTCAACAGAAGGTTTAAAGATTGAGGAGCAAATATTTTTGCCACCGAATTTATTGTAAAGTTTGACACGAAATTAGTAAAATTGCAAAATGAGCCCAAGTTCGTAAACTTCACGAAAAAATCGGGAGAGTTGGCAGGTACTGAATATTCAATATGTCTAAATATGTCTAAACAAACTACCACTGTTGCATTAAGGCACTTTCTCACATGCTTTCACATTATGACAGCAAAGATTAGTATTAATGTCAAAGGTAACAAAAGCCTAACATAAGAACAAGTTTATAAAAAGGCTGGCAACTGGATCTGGAAGGGACACAATGTCTACGTCAAAAGAAAAGGATCAGAAAGGATATCTGAGAAAGGAAGGCAGAGAAATCACAAAGAATTAGAAGAGAAGAAAGAAAACAAACATGCTAAGAGCAAGGAGAGCCGACCTAGAGGCACAGCACCATGCTTCAGCTACCAGCAGTTGGTGAAATAAAGTAAACTTAAAACATATACAGTAGTTCACTGAGTAAAGTAAAGACACAATGCATATCATACCCCGCTGGGAGGGCTCATTGAAGCCAACAGCTGCCGTGATGTGAGGTTGAAGAGGAAGGCCCTGGAGGGATTGGACAAGACACGGGGACCTGACACAGCTAGCAGCAGGCCTCCGCTATAAGCAATAGAGTACACCTTGCCCTGGAATGCGTCTATGGCGAGCTGCACAGAATGGGGAAAACGAAAGTCTATGGTGACGACCATCAGGAGAATTTCGTTGTATAGTACTCCTGACTTCAGCCTGAGCTGCCCCTTACCTTGAAGCTAAAGGAGCCATCCAGAATGTCAAAGCACTGCACTCGTCCATTCTCTCTATCGGCCACGCAAAACAGCCCTTCTGTTTCAGCCAAGATGACCTTGTGGGGGATGGCAAAGCTCCCAGGCGGAGCAGTCACTGAAAACCAAATGAAGCTGATTCACCATTTCTAATTCTGCAAGATGGCAAATGATTCACCGTAGTGCAAGATGGACACAATGTGAAGTCCTGGCATGCAAAGTGGGAACATCCCATGCACGTGCCCAATTCCTGCACTTCTTGTCTACAACACTGAATGCGACATCGGTACGTGGCTCTTGGTTGGCCTGTTACGTTAATTCAACTGCCTTACGCTTTAGTCAACTTGCTGTTACTTGTGTTTACAAACAGTTTGACCGAGGCTGATATAGAATCCGTGGAAGCTAGGAGAAGAGCGAGCCAGCAATATTGCAGCAGTTGGGCACAGACACTGGCGGCACTGTGCCCACAACTCTACTTGATTGTAGGTGGGTTATCAGCAGCAGCGTAATGTCTTATATGTCTACAGTGACATTTTCAGACAAGGTGCCCAAAATGATGCCACTTGGGCAGATCAGGTGTTTGTGCCTGGAGCCCACAGTGGTTCTGTGTGTGCTGGGAAGTTCCCTCATTTTTGACCCTTAATGAAGTGCCGATTTCATCTAGTCCGCACACTGTAGGCAGCCTCATGTTACAAGCTAGATGCCCATCCCATACAGTGAAGCTGTGCATTGGGCAAGGTAACCTGTGGCATGCAACTCAAGCAAAGGAGGATCTGGCACTCTGAAACAGACGGTAAGATGTAGCTAAGGTGCAGACTAATTTTTTCTTTGTTTGTTTGTTTGCTGGTGAAAGCTGTGTCAGCCATAGTTGTCATTAAATGTTATTTGAAAGTGCCAGAAGACATGCTCACCAAAAGAGGAAGAGAATGCACCGTCTTCACCGATTTGACGAAGAAACTTGCCTCCCTTGTCAAAGTGCACCACTCGGGAGTTGCAGTACCTTTGAGAGATAGCGATACAATACATATATATAATATTTATGGCAGAGGCCAAGGTACAGTGTTAGTATCGGCCTGCAGGGGTACTGCTGTGCAAAGCTATTTCAGCCCGCTGCAGGTGCGTCGATTGATCCGCGGTGGGGGCGCCCTATACAGAACCAGCGAGGACAATGCTAACCAACCATAAACTTACTTAAGTGAACTGCGGACTATGGCAGCTCTGGAATTTAGAGGCGCCGGCTGGGGTCGGGCGTGACCACCTGGCTACGGAGACGCAAGACAATGGGCACCCGGCCGCGCTGCAGGGGTCAGCTCGGGGAATAAAAGGCACCTTTCCTGACACAAGCCCGGAGTTCTACGAAGTCCGCCTGACGTCGGCTCCGGACCGTGAACCTCGCGCAAGGAAGTGTGTGTGTGAGTGTGTGTGTAAACCGTCCCGCAGAGAGGCGGCTTGTTTACGATGACGTTGAACGTTTTGCCTCACCTAGGGATCTAGGGAACACGAAGTGTTTAAAAACGGCTGTTTGTCGGCTGCTAAGTGTGCTCGTCGTCGTGCTCTGTGCTCGTCAATGTACTCGTGAGCTGTGTGCTCGTAAGCTGTGTTCTGTAGGTTCGTCTTGCGTGCTCCATTTGGGAGCTACGCTTAGACTGTTGAATGTATCCTCTAGTTTAAAATGTAAATACTGTAAATAAACCCTGTTCACCTAGTTCTTCCCAAGTTCCTCTCTACAACCTTCAACCCTTACAAATGGTGGCAGTGGCGAGATCATCCGATAATTCCTACAACTGGATGCCAGCGGTGGGACTGTCCTCTAAATCTTACAACAGACATGAAAGTATCAAAGTTACCTGAGTTTGACATAACTAAATGATTGGTGCAATTTCTCTAACAATGAAATAGTAGTCTGCTAACTGGATTAACTATAACGCAGTGCCCATTACGAAAGTGAAGCAACTGTCCGCCCGGGTCATCACATGCCGTATATACAGCTATCACCACCAAACCTACTGTGATCAGCATATTCACCTATCTGTTTTACAGCATGTGATGCATCGTGCCCATTGGTAGTGCACTTCATGCTTTTAGTAGGCGATAATCCACATGCGCCGCCGTTCCCTGCCGCAGGCATCACGATGTGTGCATCACGTTTTGCTTCAGCGGCATCTGGGGCCACCAACCAGCTCTATTTCATTTCGGTTTCCTGTCGCCCTCCTAAAACACTATGTAATAGGAAAACAACAAAACACGTCTCATGCCACTGGAGCAGCACCAGCTCTACGTGCGTCGACGTCTCGTGCGGCAACGATCTGCACGACCCTTTGCATTACGTAGATGTCAACAATAGTTGAGTCTCAAATATTTTAGCTACTTCGGATTGTTCATTTTCCCTGTTAGTATGTTTTTTCTTGCGGATCTTTTTCAAAATGTATGAACGAGGTTCTACTCTATTCTAAATTTCGAATACTTGCACTCCCCAAAATGAACATGCTAGTATACATCACGAAAAGCAGCCCACAGTCTAGTGGTCCACTCAGTAGCATGCAGCCAGATCAACCAGCAGAGAAATCACAGGTTTACACACCCGTCAGCCACGTAGAAGTCACCTCCGCTAGCAATGGCAACACTAGTTGGCTTGCAGAAGTGGTCCTTGCCTCCTCCTGGCTGGAAGCGTTCTCCAAGAGACATCAGGGGAATCTTGGCTCCACCAGGAGGATACTTGTGAACCTAAAAGGTGCACAAGGATGCCACTTGTAACACACAGCCTAAACCCATGTCTTACAAGAATGCAGAAGAAAAGATGAACAGAACAAATCTTCCAATCCTACAGTGCTTCTCTTCCTGATTGCCGTTACCTGCTGCTGATCTCAATACCAGTTACGTACCATGTTTACTCATGTAAGGCCTGCATTTTCTTTTATGGACTTTCACAGGCTATGGGCTTTACAGGAGGCAGGCTTATGGCTACTCACTGATGCCTCGAACTGTGCTCAGACTACTATGCAACTGAGGGCGGCTGTTTTTATTCAATCGTCCTCACTGCTGCCACTGTCCTCATCATTTTATGAGTCTTCTCATGATCACCCACTCATGAGGCTGCAATTTATGCCATTAGGTGCCTCCCCATCATTGCTAGCAGAATGCGCCTAAAAGCATGATGCAACTAAACAATGTGCTGCAGCAGAGCCGATGCCATTGAAATGAGCTGAATCTATGCTGCATGATCAAGTGGAATGTGATGATGATGACGAACAATATTTTTTTCCAAAAAATACTTGTGCTCCAATATGAGGGTGCAGGCCTTACACGATTAAATGTGGTATGTACCCTGTAACCCTCACATACAGTTTCTTTCTTACCAATACATTTTACTGATGTATGGTTGGTCAGGAATGAAGTGCAGCAAAATGGAAAGGTATCAAGTTGCATTTCGAAGTACATATACACCAAGAAGTCTTACACATTAATCAGCTAATCACATTCTGAATTACAATAGTGCACTGAAATGTGAAAACCCTTCACAGAAATTTATTTGTAAGTGAAAGAAATCTGGCAAGGAGGATACACTGAACAACAAATAAAGTGCAACAGTAACACGCATATTAAGTAGTAATGGCCATAAAATTAACAAAGACTTGTTAAGTGAATTAAAAAAAAGAAAATGACCAACAACAGCCAGCCGCAGTTCGTATACTGCTGCTTTAACAAAAAATAAAAAAAAATGACACCCATCAAGGCATCCATTTTTGAACATCACAGTAAAGACACACAAGTAGGAACTATGCTGCCGATGGGCACTCATTTTCATCTGGACTGCTACATGAAGTTTAATGCTAACAGTCTCATTTATAGATGTGGTTAGATGGCAAAGCCATACAACTGATGAGAAGGAGAGTACAAATCTGTGCATGCAAGCAATACAAATAAGCCGCTCACCTGGTGTAGGGCGACGTCTGTGATCCAAATGAAACCCTCTCTGTCTACAGTGAGGCCATGTGGCATAAAAAACCTGAACAATGCAGAGAGAGGGGAAAAAATAAAATAGAAATGAGTGTCCCAGACCATGCATACTCAAATACACGGCATTTCGGCAAGTCAGGGCATTCATTCATCACACTACTATGTATTAGGAGGAAATTATTGTGCAACTGTCAATGTGAATTTCTTTGGCAGGACGTGTAAAGTTTAGCTTGGCTTGGATTGGTTGATTGATTCATGGGGTTTAACGTCCCACAGCAACCCTAGTTCTATAGGAAACGCAGTAGTTGAGGGCTATAGATTATTTCTGACTGCCTACGGTTCTATAATGCGCACCTAAACTTAGGTGCGCATTATAGAATAGAAATAGTGGTAATAGAAAATGGGAAGAAATGTAATAATTAAGAAAAGTAATAGAAACGGAAATAGAGTGGAAATAGTGGAAATAGAAAACAGTGGTAATTAACCACTATTGAAATGCAGCCACCGCGGCCAGGAACCAAACCCACGACCTTGTGCTGGGCAGAAAAGTGCAATAGTAATTGAGCCACTGTGGCAGGTGGCTTGATTGGAGTGCAACACGGTCTAGTTACGCGGTCATAGCTGTGCAAATGAAGCTTTGAACTAAACCTTCTTAATACATCTCGTTTCTCTTGTAATGCATTTTACCATTATTGTTTGCTCTTACATAAAGAAAACAGAAAGATACGACTGAAACAGCATGGTGAGCATGGGCCTTTTCATCATTACTATAAATTTAGCGACCTACTGGTGGTGCTGTTAATATTTAATATAACAGCACACTCTATTACCAGTGTTCATATTTTAGCAACAACTACTTGTAGTACAGTCGATCCCGGATATATCAAAGTTGAACCTTTCGAATTGCTGTCTGTATCGAACAGTTGCAAAATCCCATTGAAAATCCCATACAAAAATATAGCGGTGCACTACACATCAAATTAATTCCTGTTCACATCCACATTCGATATATTAAATGCAGAACTGTCCTTGAACTGCGCTTCTCCTAATGAGCACACAATCACTTCTAGTGTCATCAGAAAGACCATATGGCAGTGGTGTGCAAGACTCATCGCCGAGCGATTCGCAGGCCCGTGCTCAACGTGCTTCCACAGTCACAAGTGAGGGCGGAACGTCCTCGGACGTCCTGCAACTTGTAAGCCATTTTCAAAACTAACAGCGTGCATGTGGTGTTGGCAGTTGCTGATATAAGGGCTAGAGGGGAAGAGCCGAAAACAAGTGGACCTACCAGTCGTGAAGTCTTAGAGCGCTGAGCGGCACGCAAGAAAAAACACGCAAGCTTTTTAGGGCAGTCGAGAAGTGAGAACGATTGGTTCTATCAGGAAGTCGGTTCCAAAATTAGAAATAACAGTCCACCTCCATGGCTCGTTATTCACTTATGACAATCACCTGCTTAAATTGCACATTGTTGGTATTGTAACAGACATGCAGTCGGGGTGCATTCATGCGCAATTCACAGTACTAATGCACTGATGGCACATATCTGTACAGGCTAATTTGCTTCTGTAGTACATCAATTTCTACCTTATCTTGAATAAAATTACACAATAAGCACTGTTGTGGCTAGGGTGGCATTCAGGGCATGGAATCCACCAAGCCCATCAACTGCTACATCAGGTAGTAGAAAATGAAGGAAAAGGGTTTATTGGCTTAGTTACACGGCTCCAGTACGGAAGACCGCTCCATGAAGGAGCAAATTAAAGGTCCAAATTCACACCGGGGCTCTCTGTCCTCACTCTCAAAAGGTCTTCACTTTCAATACCGCCATCTTCCCAAGGCGAGTCAACTAAGGAATCTGGAAACTGTCCGGCAGCAAATCGCCATCGTTGACTCTGTTGCGATACCATGCCCATGCTCACAATAATCCACAGTAACTCTGCCTCCAAAGAGACTGGTTTGGAATATGTGGCAAGAAAGCAACCTACGCCTCTCAGGTCATCAACATTGTTACCCTCCTTTTCATCCTTCACTCAGGCTGCCAGGTAAAGGGCGGGGCGAGGGCCTTTTGTGGGACCCGTCAAGAGTTGGTGTCCTCCCGGTGTTGACCTCTGGATAGGCGCTGATGGATGGGTGGTGGTTTGACTTGTGTTAAGCATCTAATTAACTGTGACTCCCAAATCACCGTCGTTGTTCCCCTATTTTTCATTCTTCACTCAGGCTGCCAAGTAAAGGGCGGGGTGAAGGCCTTTTGTGGGACTCGTCAAGAGTTGGTGTCCACCCGGCATTGACCCTGGATAGGCGCTGATGGGTGGGTAGTGGTTTGACTTGTGTTAAGCATCTAATTAACTGTGACTTCCAAATCGTCGTCGTTGTTCCCCTCTTTTTCATCCTTTGCCCAGGCTGCCAGGTAAAGGGCGTGGTGAGGGCCTTTTATGGGACCTTTCAACAGTCGGTGTGCATGCTGTGCTGACACCTGGATAGGTGCTGATGGAAGGGTGGTGGTTTGTCTTGTGGCAAACGTCGAATTAACACCTTTGTGGTGTTGAGACATAACAGCACTTGGGCACGTGCGAGGTGCACTGAAATCTTGCGTTTGGACGAGGGGGGGGGGGGGGGGGGGGCTTTTAGGACTAGCATTGCGATCAGTATATCAAACACTATTCCGCAGCGTGAGAGACTTGCAATGTTCACAAGCAAAATATTAGTCAGCTTTTATCTGTTCAACATGGCTTTGGAGAAGGAAATCAATAAATTCATGCTTTTCAGGATATTCAGAAACTGTCCAAGATGTGCGGATATCTCAGATAAGCTTCAGGTAGGCATATTTTATATTTAGAATAATTGATATATATGTAACTATATTGCGATCTCCTTCGGGATCGATATATCTAAGATCGACTGTATAACAATATTCTTTTTAAGAAAGACACCAGATAACATTATGTTTTACTGGAGATTAAACAATTGTGACACAAGCAATGTTGGTCAGTGCACTTATTTTGAAATGACTTGTCTGAGAAAGAGGAAAATCTGAAGCCATAACTTCATCCACGACGCTTCATCAATACTCTTCTTGCTGGCTAACTTAAAAATGTTTATGGGAAAGACGCTTACTGTAGATATAAAGCAGTTGGGATGCAGGTGAAAGATTGAATGCACACCATACACAAAAAATTATCCATATATCATTGGTAGGATGAGCTTTGCAAGGCTAATCTGCATGTTATGTGTACATGTTTTGTCTGCTGAAAGGTACAAGGAGCAGGCAGAATTGGTTGCAACTGACAGGAAGTCTTGGTTCTTTTGAAATACTTGAACATGGTTAAGTCAAAATGTAGCTTGAAATAAATGTCACTTCAATGCCACATCTAAACACTTCTTTCTCCTTGCAATAAGTTGCCTCCCTACACTGCCTTTCAACTTCAAGCTTGTATGGCATCAACACTTACTGCTGTCGGCCCCATCGGTGAAGCAGGTGACCGTTCCCGGGCTCAAGGGTGAGCACCGTGGACTCGGGAATGGGGCCCTCTTCCACACGTTGGTAGACGTCGTTGTAGTCAAAGGACCTGCACGACACCAATCGCAAAGTTTGCATGCAGTTTTCTTTCTTTTTTTCCATATTATTAAAAGAAGAAGAATGAATGCCAATTGCTTCTTATGGAATCACACTAAACAGCATAAAAACACTGTTTATGTGAATTACCCTCTTGCATATGTCTGAAAAAAAAAAAAAATAAGACTGCCAAACTATCATCAGAAGACAAACTATACAAATAAGCACTAATGACAAGCTCTCACATATAAGAAAAATTATCAGTCTACTGTAGCCATCTTTCTACCTATGTAATATTGCCACAAGGTTTGAGTTCCAACTGCGAGGAAAAGGGAGCACATGTGGCGGACATAAAAAATCTTACATAAATTTAGGTACTAGAATAACACATTATTAGTATGAAAGGAAAAATTGACATCCATCCATATGGAGCATGAAGCTACAAAGGCAGCCCACATGGGTTTCTTAGAAACAAAGTCCTGCGTTGAAGAAAAATTCGTTTTGGTTTGGGACTCGAACCTGGGAACAACGCCTTTCAGGGTCAGTTACTCTACTATCTGAGCTAACCAGGAGGCTAGCAGATTGCAGTGTGAGGGCAAATTAATTGACAGCTCAAAGCACAAGGACAGCAAATCAGTTCTGCCAAATTCCACAAGGCGGAGGAAGGTTCATGAAAGCAATTACTGACATCCACCCGTATGTTGCATGAAGCTACATCCTGAGAAAGCTGTGTGGGTTTTCTTTGTAGCTTCATACTACACATGGGTGAATGTGAATTTTTACTTTCACGAACCTTTCTCCACCTTGCAGAATTTAGCAGAACTGATTGGCCACATTCTTAGTATCTTAGAATACAGCGTGATACAATCCTGACTTAGTGTGACATCATGTCACCAGGATTTGTTAGTGTGAGTGCAACTAGAAAAATTGAAAGCACGCAAACAGCACAGTCTTACAATGTGTTTTGATACACACAAATTAGTGTTGTGCTCACTGCATCTACAAATTATGCACTTGCATTTTATTTGCTCCTAGCGGGGAGCCCCCGCTATTTTCTTACTCCAACTAAATTTTTATATAGCACAGCAGAATCCCTTCACTAATCCGAACCAAGCTAATTTTTTCAGTGTGCGCCTTCATTATAGCATGGAAGAATCTTGACTGAGACAAGGTGGTAAATGTGGCTTATACAACTGTGCGATGTTCTGATATTTTTGGAAGTCTATAAAATGGTTTTTCTATGCTTTCATACTTTTTGTACTAAATTACAGAATTTAATAAACTTACCTGACTGCACAAGCCAACAACAAAAGAAAAGATGGCAAACTTGGCTTTTGAACAGTGGGCTAAGAATGGCCCTTTTTGGCAATCTATTAACATGTGTTTTCAGCACAAGTTTCTTCTGAAATTTTTTTCTCAGCATACTTTGCTACTTGATAACTCACATCATAGTGCATTTAGTCTCTAATACATACTCTAATACATCTTTAATGATGGTGGCAAATTTTGAAAAATCACAAAATGTCAAAAGTTCATCAGTAGCCATAGCAACTAAACTGCCGTGGCAGGTTTTAACAATGACGTTCTTTTAATGAAACAAAAATAATATCAGTGAAATCAAAAACAATCCTTTTCGTGCTAAAATGTCAGCTGAAAGCATTATAATCCTTTTGGTGAAATGTTTCTTTTTCCGTGCGTTCCTCATCTGTGCAAGCTCTCGCCTGCGTTTTAACTGCACCTCGGTAAGGCCAAATCAAAATGCACTCACTTGCCGGCGAGGAGTTACAACATGAAGGACCACTCAGTGGCATTCAATTGGATATTAATGCTTCTTATTTTATACACTCGTGACATGGTGTCACCTCCTACCCATTAGCTGCACCATCACATGCCCGATGACGCACGCACTAGGCACAACTTAGTCAGCCAGAACTGTGGAGCCGCCGTGGTGTAGGGGAAGCATGCTTGTCTCGCACCCCAGAGGCCGGTGCATGATTCTCACCCAGACCGAAATGTACCAAATTTTCATTTCAAAGCCATTGATTTTTTTTTTTACAGAAACCTCCTTGAGGAATCTGACGCCAATCCGAGCATTTCCAACATGTTCTTACTCTTTGCACCATCAGCCATTTCTTTGGCACGATTGCTCGGTGGCTGGGATTTTGGCACGATTGCCCGGATGTTTGCATAATGGGGCATATAATGCTTTTGCATAAAAAAAAAGTACAGAAGATTCACTCACTGCCCTGTCCACACACGTGATCCTCGGTGGAAAACAACGAGGTTCCCGTCGAGGTCCATCGACACAGCGACAACTTGGCCAAAGTGCACATCTGAATCAGGCCAGCCTTCACTGGCTGAGAACACTGGAACAAAGTAACAGAGTGTGTGTGCTGCTCGTACATAGTTAAACAGATGACTATTTTAGCTACAATACAGAAAGTGCTAGAATTTCAAGCTGGAAATGATGACTGAGCTTGAAATGGCTGTTCAGTTTAAGAGTATATAGCATACTGCAAATATTAAATAAATTTTTCAGTCAGCATCAGTTCGATGTGAGCGCTTTGCTTCTGTGCATTCCTATTACTACTGCCTTAATTTAAGTGAGCTGTTGCAGCTTTTAACAAATGAGACATTCACCACCATGTAAAATTTCTGAAGATAGCAGTGCATGTATATCCTTTTTTATTCCGATTCTTCAAATTCTGCACAGCTTCACAATGAGGGAATTTATTTTTATGTATCCATAATAGTGTTATATCGATAACATTGCATATAGATGCAGCAGGTATCCACAGGCTCATTGGTAAGACACAGTAACCAAAGTAAGCAGAATTCTTATTTGTTAGAATAGAGGTTTAAGCAGCAGCACAGGCTCACTACTGCTATGTATGCATGTAGCGTGTAAAGAATCCCCATTGCAAAAGAATGTTTCCGACAAATTCGGTAGGACAAAACTTCACAATTCACCCCATGCTGCTAAGGATGTGGCTAGCAGCTTCACCTTGATATTATGGTAATAAGCAGTAATACAACACTAATGCCATGTTTGCACAAATCGAAGTGAATACTATGGTAGATTTCTGTTCATCTGACCTCGGTTAATTAGATGTTTTGGTTAATTTGAATATGACCGAAGGTTCCGGCTGGCGGCCATGCATTTCTATGGACCCAAGCTTTCACTATATCGATCCTAAAATTGGCATTTTCTGGATAATTCAAACTTAACCAGACAGCATGCATGCACCTGACCTCTACAGTGACTCCTTTGGCGGCAGCGTCGATTTTGGCGGAGCATATAGGACAGTGAAAGCAATGAAAACATGTTATCTTCCGGCAAAAATGCCTAGTATCAGTGGGCTCAAGGAAAGTTTTCAAGCAATAACTGTAGCTGGCAATGTCCGATTACGGTATTTACCCAATTCTAACATGCGGCTTTCTTTTTTCAGGAAAATTGTGCCGAAAATTGCCTGCACGGTACAATCGGATGTGAAATGAAAATCGACTTTGCGAGTTCATGTGCTTTACCGCATAACACAAGTGTACTGCGGTGAAGCTGACTATAAACATGCAGCGAAGCTGACTTTAGGCAACTGGCTGCCATTGTGGAACACATTAGAAGACTCTTGCCCATTTTGTTCGCTAAAAAAAATATGGTGTGCTTTATATATCTACTTTGTTTAGGGGCTTCAGTGTAATTGCTACATTACTTTTCTGTTTTGGATACAAAGAAAGTGGGGGCGTGTTTGATTCGGAGGCATGCTAGATTTGGGCAAATACTACCTGCCAAATGAATCAGTGGTGTGCTTTGTCATTTTTTATGCACCTTGTTTAATTTGACTAGCCGGATAATTCGACCAAGTTTGCCGGTCCCGTTAGGGTGGAATTAACAGAAGTAGATTATACTCATAAATCTGGAGGACCAGAAACAACAAGGTTTCCTTGAATACCAACAAATGCAAAGCATTGTATTTCCTCACCTGCCCTGCTAGTCATAAATGCTTCAGAAGATGATTGTGCATAACACACAAGAAGCTCGTACTGAAGGCGCAAGCTCCCTTATCATCATAATCTGCATTGATATCACTCGACTGCTAGTCACTCTTATACTTCAGCCTAGTCTATCACTTTTAGAGCGTGCTGCTTTAAAAAGGTTTGAAGATGAGTTTAGCAGGAATGGCTTCCCATGGCCTGCTATACAGTTCACCACACGTCTTGCAAGAAGCGAGATTGATGCAACCAGTCAGGTTTGAGATTGACTGGCATGCTTTCCGAGTTAGCAAACCAGTGTTGCGATGTAGATACAGATTTCAAACAGATTGTCAAAGGCAACTTACTTGTACAGTATTTGGAACAAACAAGCTGATGTACGCAAATTTTGTCTCTGACATTTCATGAAAGAAGTATCAGCTTAGATTCGAGCAGATATGGCATGTGTATGTCAAGCTAAGGAAATGTCAACATACCTGAGCCTGCACAGTATCAGAAAACATGTACGATAGCTTACCATAATGGCTGCCAGTTGCTGGAAAGCCTTCAACCACAGTTTCGTCACCACCACTGCTTTCTAGCGGGATCTGGCTCACTAATGCTGGCCGCTCTAGGTTTTCACACTGACCCGATGTACGATTGCTAGATCTCAATGCGTAATACATCAGGTACAGGTTGCACATCTCTTGCCTCGCCCCTGGCCTGTGAACAAAAAGAAAAAAAGAAAGTGAGAAAGGAGAACAGAAATGAGGAAATTATTCATGTGGTGCGAAGCACTAGAGCTGAATAAAAAGAGTTACACTGGCCTAGTCTATATTATGTAAATCAGCTGACTACACTGATTTAAACAGGGAATTGGCCGTGATGCAGCACATTATGCAAAATAATGAAAATTTGAAATTGGGAAGATAAGTGTCCTGCTTTAGTAGACACAGCCCGCAGACACAGCCTTTAGCATAGTACAACTTGAAGGCAGTGTACTAAACACCACGCAAGATACATACCAAACATACCTACCAAATGCAAAGCCGCTGGAAGAGGCAGAGAATGCTTAGCATTAACACTCATAAAACTCTTACGAAATCTTGGCACACAAATGTGGAGGCGGCACTACGACCACCACCAAACCCAGAAGGGTAGGCAAATAAATCTTCGATTTAAAATTCTGAATACAGCCACTGAGCTATTCTTCAGATGCTTGATTTTTTTCGGACTTGTGCGAATATTCGGAGTTCCTGGTGGCATCCCTCTTTATTCCTATAATTAGTCTATGACGGCAACCAATATTACAGGCACCGCACAGTGTGCCGCCTGATTTTTCGGACATGATCAGCGTGCATGATGCTGCAAACATGGTTGTCGTGAAAAGTCACGGCCATGTTGACTTGCACCGAACTATAATTTGGATACTGCTGATGAAGAACCATCGGTTAGGAATAGTGGCTGGTAACAAGTTGCCGCAGGAAGCAGGTTATTATTATAACTGTTCCCACAGATCAACATCTGTGAGAACAAATTATTGGTGATCAAACACGAGATCAGACACATGTGCTGAACTGATGAGTGTCATCGAGTTCAGGTCTGCTTGTGCCTCCCTTTGCATCCGAAAAATTGGTCAGCAACTGTACTCAGCAAGAGCAACTTGAAACGGCACATTCCGGATGCATGTGCAGATTTTCACCAACATCTTAGCTTGGCTGGATTGAAACTAGTGAACCAACATGCAAATCCCATGCCAATGATGCAAAGCACGTGCATGTAACTTATTGTTGTTCCTGTGCCACGTACTCGCACAGCAAGTCGTTGATCGGCCATCAAAACTCGATCGGCCATCAAAATTCACAGCAGAACATTTGATGGTCTATCGGAGGCACCACACATTTTTTTTTTGCCCAGAGCTGACTGCAAATTTTTTTTCCAATGACATCAACGTGCATCCTTAACTCTTTGAGGGTCGAAGACATAAATATATGACACAGCAAACAAGACCCAAAGGGTCGATGCTGTATATTTACGATGCTGTCTGTATGTTTGAAAAACGTGGCAAATTTTTAACTCTTTGTTGCTCAGCAAGTGCTGCCACCCTGTGTGGCTACAAGAACATTTTCTTTTTTTGCTCTGGAGTCTCTTGATTTTAATTCCATGGACTGTTTATGCCAGTGCATCAGAGACTACTCACATATACATGAGGTGGTTAGTTTTGGTTTCATCTCGTGGGCCCTTTCCCTCTGTCGCACATGCAAAAACCGATGTCTATCTGGTTTCTAATTGCTCAAAGGGTCACCACTAGATGCTCGCTCATTTATTGTTTATGGGGGCGCAATTACATCTGTTCACAGGTGGGCGCTGGTATTACAAACAAACAATGCTGCCATGCCTACGTTTCTTTTTTGAGACTCACGAAAACCAACTGCCCCTTGTTGGCGATGGGACAAAGGATTACTGTATGTTTATGATTCATTTGGTTTTTCCGATGGACGCACAATCATAGTTTTTTTTTTTTTCATGTGCTTGCATACATGGTGTGATTACGGTAGGAATGTGAGTGCCGAGTGTGCTTCTGTAAGTGAGCTGAGTGGCAATTCCTGTCATGCGGACTACTGCCTAAGTGCTAAACAGAATATATATCTCCTTCAGTGTGTCAACTTTCTTATTCTTACTTGAAGCCTTTATGTAAGCCAATCTGTGTATATGAATAAATAATGCCTGTTTACTCATGGAAAATATTTGTTTGTCACCTTATGGTCATTCTAAAAATATTGTGGTAATTTTTTTTATATAATTCACTTAAGATTTTAAATCTGCAATAAAGAAAATCGACCCTGACAGGTCGCACTGGATTTGACTGCATATTGACACGTATACTTGTGTGGGACTTAATGGCATTAGTGCACCAGATTAGAACTCCTAAGTGTGCGATTTCTGTTTCTTATTGAGGACGAGAAAGAACACATTTATACGAACTGCTCTGATGAAATTTTTGCACTTCTGGGGTTTGTGTTCAATCTGTCCTGTGTGAATGACAGTGCATGAAAGATGACAAAAAAGAAATTGGGCAACCTAGATGAGCAAATGATGCTAAACAAGAGAGCTCATGAGAGCAAGCAGAGAGACAAGGGTGGCTAAAGAAATGCAAGCCACCTTTGCTCAGCAAAGTGAAGAACAAGAAGCTATGCCACTACTAAAATGCAACTTAGTATTGGACAACAGGCAAACTGCCTTCGGCACGCTCAGCATGGTAGAAGGCAACTACAGTCAAATCTTGTTACTACGAACCCCACATTAGCAAATTTCTCAAATTTACGAATATTTTATAAATCTCCACTGGATTGCCTATATTTTCAATGTAAAAATATTTCAGAACTTTGAATTTCAATGCAATGCATATTTCAGAATAACGCACGTCATTTATTTTCCCCTTTATAACCAAGGAACGTCAGTATTACGAATTTAGCTAAAAGTAACAGCACTGCAACTCTCGCGTGAAACAAGAACTGCGAGTGCAGTAGCTATCATTATAACCATGACGAGTGCCAACTGCTTCACCACAAACTTCGCCACAAGCTTCGCCTCAAACTTCACCACAAACTTTACCACAAGCTTCACCACAAAGCGGTGGCGAAGTTCGCATGAGATCTAACGATGAATGCAGCTAGCAACGACGCCAAGAAGCAAAAGCAGTTTTTGCTGCAGGACAAATGGGACATATTGCAGAAAATCGACGCAGGGAAAAAGCAAATCGATGTGTGCAGACAGCATGGCATTGCCCCATCGACCATCGCGACCATTCTGAAAGACCGAGACAAGATTGTCAAGCTTCACTTGGAGTCGCAACTTGCTCCTACTAGGAAATGGCTGTGACTAGGAAACTTTTAAAATGTGGACCAAGCTGTTCTCACATGGTTCAAAGACGCCAGGCTGCAAAATGTTTCCGTATCTGGCCAAATAATCCAAGAAAAAGCTGGCGAATTTGCTGATGCATTTGAAATAACTGGGTTTGATGCCAGTGCGGGTTGGTTTCTTTAGTTTCCACCAAAGGAACGGAATAACAGGGCAGGTAGCCTTGGGTGAGGAAAAGGCTGCTGACAGGGAAGGAGCGGATTTTTGGCACAATGATCATTTTCTAGAGGTGGCTGAATCGTACTCTGAAGACAATATTTTCAACGTAGACGAGATCGCATGACAGATCGCAGACCGCCAAACTGGACGATGCACTTCAAAGGGCAGCAGTGCAAAGGAGGGAAGAAGTCACATCTTTGCGGGACAGTCCTGCTCTGCTGCAATGCAACAGGCATGAAGAAAAACTGCTTATCATCGACAACTACGCGAAGCATTGCTGCATGAAAACTGTCATGTAAGAACCATACGACTACCGCACGAACAAGCGAGCCTGAATGACCAGAGAACTATTTTCTGAGTGACTCATCAAACTCCACGACCAAATGAGGAGGGATGACCAAAGAATTCTATTGGTTATTGACAACTGCTCTGCTCACATTGTGAATGTTCACTTGATGCACGTTCGCATGGAGTTTCTACCGCCAAACAGCACGCCCTTGCTGCAGCCAGGGCATTATAAAGAGTGTGAAGGCAGAATTTCGTAAGTGCCTTGTACAGCGGTTGATTGTAAACCTCCGTCTAAAGAAGCCGACTGCAATAAATATTCGTCGAGCAGCAGAAATGCTCACGGGAGCTTGGTGGAACTTGAAGGCGTCCACCATTAGCAACTGCTGGCAAAAAGCAGGGCTTGTAAAAGTGCCTGTGCAGCTTGAAGATGATCTGGAGGTGACTGACAGCAACCCAGGAGACATGTGGACCAAGGTTGTGGAACTGCTGCCCGCCGTCTCTTCCTTCGACAACTACGTGGAGAGTGACAGCGCAGCACTAACGGTGGCAAACCTGACAACCGAGGAGATTGTTAACTGCATTTGCGACATCTCCAGTGACGATGACGAAGACAACTGTGGGTCACCGAACACAGAAGATGAGATCGTGCCAAACATTGATGTTTCAGTGCGCATGAACAAAGTCCGCACTTTTATTGCTCGATGCAATGATGTACCCGATGAGGGATTGCACAATTTGGAAGATGTAGATGCATTCCCAATCGGTCGTGCGTGCTGCACGTGCCAGAAGAAAATAACTGATTTCTTCAAATAAAGCAGTTTTGAAGTGAGTGAAACATTTTTATTTGAGAGTATGCTTGTCTACACATGCGTCTACTGCCAAACTTCATAATTTTCATTCCTAGGTTTGACCACTGGCTTATAACCGCAAGTTTTTCATTACAACAATATTTCAAAATAACGTACCATATCTGGCAGTCCAGTGTAATTCATTAGATCAAGATTTGACTGTACAACTTTCTAGACAGATCATAGCACAAGGAATGTGAATCCATTCACTGAGCAAACAGAAGATGAACGAGAAGCATTAAGAGTGCATGCTGCAGATGGTACGTTCAATCAAAACATAGACATAGGTGACAGGAAAACAAATTGACATAAAAATGCAGAATAGAGACGACCTTGACTTATTCACAAAACAAGAAGCCAGGGGAAGTGAACAGAGAATGTGTGAACAGAGAACTGAATTTTTTAGCTTTGGCAGCGGAGACTTCAATGAATGAGTCAATCTTGAAATATGCCACTTTAAATATACAAGGCACCAAGTTCAATGCACCTAGTTACAATGTACCTTTTGCAAGCACAATCTGAAAGCTGAGCACCCTTGACCTGTAGTGCTAGCTTATATCATGCCAGCAGCACTCACCCGATTTCAGTGGGATGCTTTCTTGACATGGTGTTGTAGGTGCACCGGGACGCCTGCAAAGAATTTTTTATTAATTTGAACTAATTGTATCCCATGCCATGAAGCTGTAAAATATCAAATGCTGGGTGCACTCACCAAAACGTCACCAGGTTTGACAGGCACTGTCTTGTTCAGAGGATAAAATGCCTGAGGAGGTGAAAGGAATACAAGAATAAAAGAAAAAGCTCTCGCATAATTTTTTTTTATACTGCTTGCATCGAAAGTGGAAAACCAACTTGCCCAGTAAACCATCTTTCAAAAGAGAAGGAGCAGACAGGCCAAATTTAGTGTTTGTGTGCCTTCTGTTTTTTCTGTCTTGTATGTATCAAATGAGAAGAAAGGAGGTTAACCGAGGGATCCGATTTTAATTAGTTGTATCATAAGAAGCCAACAAACACTGATACCAAGGAAAACATAGGGGAAATTACTTGTGTTTAATAAACGAAATAAAGAAATGATAAATTAATGAAAATGCATTCGATCGTTCCCCACCGGCGGCAAGTTGTTTTTTCATCCACTTTCATTTCCATTAATTTATTGTTTCTTCATTTCCTTTATTAAGCACAAGTAATTTCCCCTATCTTGTCCTTGGTGTCAATGTTTGTTGGTTTCTTACTGTATGTATCAAGCAATTTTAACTCTTTAATAGTTATTAACAAGACTTTGTGCATAATGCCAGTGAATTGAAATTTTATGCATTGTCATATAATACTTTTCTGTCTGTTCTGAACTGTAGCAGTAGTACTGGCTACTAACAACAAAAATCAGGCACTTTTCCCAGTGTCAATAAAGAATTCGGCAGTTTCGTCCTAAAGGTAAAGCATTGACAGCGATAGCAAGGTTTAGAGGTGCACATGGACTCCTCGGACTGTGTTTTGTCTATATGTCTGCATGACATGTTGGTGCGATGCAGCACACAAGGCTTCTGGGCAGAAGGGACAGTGCCCCAGCAGCTGCCAGACATCTCCGATGGTGGCGTGAATGCGTGTTGAGCGTTCATATAATGGCTATTACAATAAAATGATCTATTGCGGCACATTAAAAGCCCTTATCTGTCGGATGTAATTTTACAGGCCAAAGCTTTTTCTACTTTGCTTGTGGCAAGTTAAGCTTGTGCATCGGCACATTTCAGGGCTTGCAGCAGAGATTCGATGCTCATGCACTTTACCTGGTGATGTACATTTACCTGGCAATAAAACACCACATCTATCACAATGGCTGCACTGTGAATAAACACAGATGCTTTTCATTTTCTTTTGCAGTAAACAACTGTTTGCTACAGTTGGTGATCATCCTATGTACATTCTGCTTGTGCCTTGAAACCCATTGATTCTCATGCCTCGTCTCGCTACTCTACTCGCTAAGGCTTTGCAAACTTTACTAAAGGTAAAGAAGAAGTGAGGTAAAGCCCTCGCTTTACACAGCACTGCGCCATGGTGCACAAGGCAGTCAAAGACTGGCAATAAGGTGGAAGTTAAAGGGACACTAAAGGGAAACAATAAATCAGTTTAGACTAATAAAGCATTGTTTGAGAACCCTGCAGGCAGTCATTTCAAGAAAATAGTTTGAATATTAGACGAGAAAATGAAGGTCAAAGTATGAGTATTTGAATTTCGCGCCGAAACGCCAGCGCTGGCACGGCAGCGTGACGTCAGGGATTCCAAAGTTTGTTTTCACATTTGGGCTGCGTTGGCTGAATAAAGGTTCCCGAAACTTGGCATGTTTAATATTTGGTTCCTTTAGAACACAACGTACTCAATCTGTACCACTATATATAATTAGTAGGCCCTAGAAGATGCCATCAAAATCCATGACGTCACAGCCCCAGGTGCGTGAACTTATGTAGGCGTCGCCACCCGTATTTCGTTCTTGCGCTTTTTCTGGCTTACCAAACGTCTTATCGTTGTAAGAGTGGTGTTTTTGGTGTTGTAGAACGGTGATCTACTGATGCAGAAGAAATCACTTTTCACTTCACTTTAGTGTCCCTTTAAGTTAAGCAATAGCGACAGCTGCTTGCTCTCTATGATGCATAGCTTCTGAAAGCTTTGTTGTTCCCTTCACCTGCGGTTGGTGTGGATCACCCTTGGCCAGCAAGCTCCATTGGCCATTGTGCAGCAGATAGGCAGTCACGGCACGCCCCAGGGAGTGTGTGTGCACCCGGTAGGCGAAGACAAAGATTGTCTCCTCTCGGCTCGCCACACAGTTAACGTCCACGGGAAAGTCTGCAGCGCGAATGACCAACCCAAATACAGCGTTACGGCTACAGCAAAATGACAAGAGTAATTGATGTCACCTGACAGACTGCCAGGCAATGTTTATGGAGTAAAAGAAAGACATACTTCTGACAAATTTTTATTGGTGTTTATGAATGTCAAATGTCCTAGGATATGGACCTACTGAACCACAAACCGGAATATAGACTAGCTCACATTTTAGATTTCCCAAGAAAACGCAAGATAATGCCATCACAGAATAGAATGGGCGAGTAAAAAATTGAGCAACTTACTCGTGTGACCAGGTGGGATGGTCCTGTCCTTAGCATAAAATACGTGGATCCCAGCCAGGTATCTTTGCCTGCAACATGAATTTTCATGCCAAGAGTTAAATTATTCAGGCTGGTAAAACTTGGCTCGCCATTCAAGTGCTTGAGAGGAAGCTGTAAGGCACCACCACGTTTGTGTCATTCAAGCGATGGCAACAAGCAACAGCAACAAGCTTGGTTGTTACAGGGCGCAATTTGTTGCCACTGCTTGCCGCATCTACCATTTTCAGCCACTCGAAATGTTGCTCAGAAGTCCGTGCAGCGGCTTCTGCCGGTTACATACTGTGGTTGTATAACAACATGGCAGCACCATTCGTCCGAATCGGCCTTGCTACTTGCTCTCTGTTGCAACAGCAAGAAATAAGCAGCGAGCTTTTGTACAGTATCATCTCACAGTGAGGATAAACTATTCGTGAGATTCTGCCGTGACTGTTGTGATCAGCTGTTTGTTTTGATGCTGTTAGGCCTACAATGGCACCAAGCCACGAAAGTGTTTTGATTTCAACCGGAAGGTGCCACAGCATATAATGCTGTCGATGATCAATGCCTGTTCGCTGTGCTCAAGTAAGGCATTAAATGTACATATATATTGCACTTCAGTTGAAAGATTGACCTCACGACTTTCCTTCACAGTGTCATATCCATGTGGTTGTGAACATGTGGTGAACATATATTGAACCATATATTGTGAACATGTGGTGTTACTCTTTAGTCGCTACTTTTCCTATTCAAATATTAAAGTGAAGTGCAGGAACGCTCTCCTCTGGCAAACACACAACAAATTTTAATACGTATCTTGCATTTTAAAATGCAAGGTCATATTTTGGTGACTTATGTGGGTGACTTTCTTTTCGAAGTCCTTAAATGTACAAGAGCAATGAAAATCCCCCCCAAACGCAAAAGCTGCACATTAAGTTCATTGCTTAATTACTCCACAACAGAAACACAGTGCGATATATAGCGGGCTAATGCAACTGTTCATATTTAACAAAGAAGATTTTTTGTAGGCATTACAACTACAGCAGATCCAACATCATGCCTCAATTAAAACAAGAATCAAATAAACACACAATATATTGCATGACACTTACGGCTGCAAGTCAATTTGCAGTTCCAGGCCTGTAGTGTCAGATTCCCCTTCTGCAAAAAGTATGCAAAATTTTGACAGACTGATCATTGTATTCCTGCATCTATGTACACGTAGGACAAAATAAAGGAAAGGAAGAAAAGATCAAGCAAAATAAAATCAATAGTTGGGCAATATGATCATAAGATGTTTTCTTTATTCTTGCCGCCAATGTCTGTATTCTGACAGAGACAGAATGCTCAAATTCTCATGCACTTCCAAGTAAGTGCTTGTTAAGGAAGCCTATCTGGTCAAAATCAATCCGCTGCCCTCTAACATGGTACCTTTCGCAGCTCCTTTGTTGCTCTAGGACGTCAAACCAGATCAACCAATCAACTATAATTAAAAATAATGAAAACACACAGCTGTACTAGGCCTATATACAAACGTCTTGAATCACCGAGAAAAGGCCACAATGTCACGCCTACAGCTGAGTGCGCCAGCGCGATATTTCTCCAACTATAGGCTTAAGTCCAATTCCTTGACATCTTAATAATCCATGTGAAAATAAATAGCTGAAGGATCAAAATGAAGTGAAAACAAAAATACACGGATAATAGTAATTGCGAGCACAGTCTGCTCACAGTTTGAGCTCACCTGGCATTGGGCTGTCATAATGCACTTGAAGGACCAAGTATCTGACAGGTGTTAGATGGCCAACTTGAAATCCCACACCTGGGAGGAGAAAAAAGAAAAAGCCATGCCAGGAAGGTCAAGAGTCTGCAACATTTGTCATAGCTCAAGCCTTTGTTTTTGTAGAAACTCATCAGGAACTAATGAGCCCTGCAAGAACACAAATTAGGGAATGTAGAAATGGCAAGCAGTCACACTTTATGTCTTGTCCGCATAACACCAGAGTGGTTAGAAAACAATCCTAGCACAAAATATAAAGAAGAACAGAATAAATGGTGCGATTGTGTTTCCTTTTTAATATCAATGCCATTACTGTTAATGTAAGTACCAAATGAGAATATGTGCTGGTTTGCACTGTTTAGCTGTGAATGTGGATACATTTCTGCCCATCCTAATAGCAACGGCAATACCTTTTCATTTAGGCTGTCATGTTCCCAACAAGCAATATAAAAAAAGCAACTGTAAATTTATCATGACCTTTGCGATTTGTGCTTGATAGCCTAAATTCTTATTTACCGTTGACAAATACCGTTGGTTGCTCAATAATATGGTTGGATATGGCATAAGGCGCAAGCCATCCCTTTGACTGTGTTGCCATGTTTGTGATGCAAAGCTTTCGGAGCAGTTTAGGACAGCCACTATATTCAGAAAATGGAGTGCCCAACACAGACTAAAAACTTTGTTTGCGGCTCCATAAGCGTGGTAGTGCCACCACTTCTTCTGTAAAGTCCTTATCTTAAAGCCATAAAATACCAGTAAACGAATAACAACACTTGCCTTCTGGCAGCTGTGTGCTGGCTGCATTGCGGGCCCAGCCATAGAGAACAGTCAGGTTGTCGCAAACAGCATTGCGATCGCAGTTCCTTCATACAGAAAGCGAAAGGTATTTTTTTATCAAGCAAACCACACATGGTAGAAGACAACTGAAAAGTTTTCTATGACAACATTGTTCACGCTTCCCTGCATTTTGATCTTTCACAACCATTCATACATTCGTTAGCAACACAGTGCATTTTGTTGTTTTAACAAAGTAAAAGCTACTGCTGGCTGGTTCCCTCTTACAGGAGAATAACATTCACAAGTCCATCAACAAAGAATGAAAGGAAAGTGACGTAACATGGTTATAGATGGGTGAGAATCCATCCCGGGTGTTGCAAGCACAGCTTTATAGAGCGGAGATAAATATGACAAAGAACGTCTGACTTGCATTCAAGTACACCAATTGTCCTTGTTTTTGTGCTGAAATCAAGAAAGGAGCAAATTCTGTAACAGGAGGAAAGCAATGCAACTGGCAACAGTGAGTGAATTGAATTCTGGGGTCTTACATGCCAAAACCATGATTTGATAATAAGGGACGCCATTGTGGGGGGAGACTATGGATTAATTTTGACTACGAGAGGATCTTTAATGTGCCTCCAAGGCATGCGACATGGGTGTTTTTGCAATTTGCAATTTGCATTTTGATTGCAATTTTGCATGCAATCAAAATGTGGTCACCGTGGCCGGGATTTGATCACATGACCTCATGCTTAGCAGCACAACACCATAGGTGCTAAGACACCGCGGCGGGTAATAATGAGTGATGTCCGAGTCCGCACTGTTACAGTAATCATCGCTTGAGTACAAATTATGTTTGATTTTGTATTTGACTAACCTGTAATTGCCTTTGTAAGTAAATCCAACATAGTTGCGAGGGGAGACGGAAAGCCTCAGAGCCAACGAAACTGAAGATTTGGAAGATGCCATCTCAGGACCCTTCTCAAGTCTTTTAGGGTACAATTAGATGCAGATAAGACAAGTAATAAGTGACAGAGGCACTGACCAGGATCCTGGGTGGAGGTGATCCTTCCTGAAGACGTTCCCGCAGCCGATAAGCAGCATGTGACTCGCTGTGCTGTGATTTGGCTTCGGCTTAAAGCTCACTGCAATACAAGTGTCGAGATGACAACAGTTTGTGGAGTAGAGCTTGAGATGGTGCAACAGTGAGATAAGTCAGATAAACATATGCAAAAACGCTTGTCATCATCTTACCTATGTAGGCTTCTTCATAACTTAAATTATATGCTGTACAATAGTAATCATCCGGCTGCAAAAAGAAAGAAATGAAAGGTTGTTTGCAGTCACAAATGCAACTGAGATGGAAAATACAAATAACGAGAAGTTGTTGCACCATGTACACAATAATCGCAAACAAGCAGATGCCCCAGTTAAAAGATTGTCAATCCTTTACATGAAAGGAGAAAGTAGGATATCCATAATCTGATTGTGAGATAGAATAAAACAAAAACAATTATAACATTTTTAGCATATTGTGGTTGTAGGTTTGAAGGCTGAAAGAAGCCGTTTAATATGTTGCATTAGCTAGTAAATCCTCCAAATAAATGAAATGTGAAAAGATTCGGAATACTAATTATGTGGTGTGGAATACAGGAGGAATACACACATAAATGCATGTCATTGATGCTAGCACCAATATAGTAAAAGACTCGAGGACATCAAGACACTGTTAGTTCTGTACTGAATCACATAAGATGTTAATGCATACTTATTAAGCTACGCAGGACACTAAGGCTATGAGATCAATTACTGTTTTTTGAATAGGTCTGACACATGAACATTAAGAAACCCTCAGTGGTGATCGAACGTTCATTGCAAAACTATCTAAACTAGTTTTTGCTGGAGATGGCATAAAAAATTATTCAAACATGGCTTTTTGACATTTAAGTTCACTCTATCACGTTAATTATATACTAGAAACACTGGGAGTGAACGCAACAGTCGTCCTGCACTATAAAGTTAGTGAGTGTTAGAACAGACCCAGGCACACTGCTTAATAAAGTGCTGTGGTGAGCAAGACATCAGTGCTAAGTTGTACAGATTACAGAGGCCATGCCTATCATTGAATCGTTTACATACAATTCCTATATATATGAAGGTACGTCTAAATGAATATCATTTGCAATAAAAAAAAAGAACGAGGTATTAAATGCCAAAAGCCAAGTGAGACATTTGATTACAACTAAGAGATTTACAATGGTCTGAACAAGTGATGCCTATACGTGTAGTGCACCACCTATAGAGGTGCCAGTGATGGCCACTTAGCAGACACTTTCGAAAGTACACTTGGGAGCAGGAGCAGGCGACAACTCTTTCGAGCAACATTGGCTGCAGTTTAAGGCTGTGATTTATATGTTTGAGTGTCAGACTATTTCTTCTATGGCGACAGCTGTAAGAAAGGCGCAGGCCTCTGTGATGAGGGCGGACATCTACATAATGTTACCAGAGTTTGGGACAACTTAGTTCCCATACATGCCAGGAGCGTCCCGATCACAAGAGTTATGAAGCCCACTTATACGAAGTGGAGCTCACATTAAAGGGCCCCTCACCAGGTCCCATAGCAATGTTTGGTTATGCACTGAAAGTTGTTACGTGTCCTCTAGGGAGCATTTATCGGCAAAAATTTTTCAAATCAGCTCATTAATAGCCGAGATAGAAATTTCAGTGCCGCGAACCCATGATTTCAGGAGGCAAGCTCTACTGCATAGCGAGACACTCTTTCCACTCGCTCCATCTAGCCTCCGCAAGCGAAATTCCTTCTCTGCGTTTTCCCACACAGGACCTCGAGGATCACGTGACGGACACGTCACGGGCCCAGCTTTCATTTTCTTTCTCTTCGTTTATTTTTTTCGGCACTGCGCACGGCTGTTGTGACTGTCTGGTTTCGCGCAGCGCACAATTTTGAGCGCTGCGCACAAGGACACATGACTATCTGTATAATTCAGTGCTACACGAATACTGAGGCAGACCAAGAGGATCGCTGAGCATGATCACACGCTGGAACACGGTAGAAAATGGCATAGTTTAGGTACCTGTGCACGTGACTGCACAACCGTGCTAAAAAGCAGACAAAGTGGAAGTACATCTTTCTTGCTTCAGAGTGAAGTAAAACAAAAAACATGCAGACATTGTGTTTGTGTGTTTTATTATTTCTCTAAACTTGAATTCGTCAACTCAAACAACAGATCATACAAATAACAGATGGTGCCTTGAATAATTCTCGAAGTCACGTGTCACCACGAGCGACGTCACACTGTGGACCCGAGTACGTAAGCTCAGGGATGCGAGTATGTCACCATCCGGCTTGGAGCGCAGCAGCCACGTGGAGAAGGGAAAACGACATTTGGATTGAAATTCCAGACCTTTTTTGCGGCGCATAGTGATGCGATTCTTCGCAAACATGATCGTTAGTGCGCATTGTATGCTCTGCGCTTGTCAACTCAAGATGGCCAGACCTGATGAGGGGCCCTTTAAATATCAACTTGGTTTTTAATAAAGAGAAAATAAGACATCCACCCATTCGTAGCAATTGCTACAGCAGTTGACGAAAAATGTAGTTGAAGAAAAATTCGTCTTGGTCTAGGACCAGGACGAATTTTTCTTCAACTGTGAGGCTTTTCTTTTGAGGAACCGTATGGGTTTCCTTTGTAGCAATTGCTATGAATGGGTGGATGTCTGATTTTCTCTTTATTAATTACTTCTCTCCATCTTGTGGGTTTCCGTAGAACAATTATGTCAACTTGGTTTTGTTGACTAAAGTGATGTCTCGATCGTATTTTTAAAAATTTCTCCCCTTGCTGTAATATTCTTTCTGTACCTCAATAATAGGCACCCATTGTTGGTGCAGACTTATATCTCAAACCACTCTACATGGCGTGATGCCTCCACACATTGTATTGATATTTCTGCTGATGAATACATGTGCTGTCGCCAAATAAGTGCCATCAAAGTTACCTCAAGAAAAGCACTTGCAAATTTGTTAATAGAAATGCGTACACTAGCCAATGAAGTCACCGAAAGTATGGGTGAATAAAAGTGCAAGTTAGCGCTGTATCCACTGCATACGTTGACAAACTGCCCTTCCCGATGCAGTTCTCACAATTTGAAGTTCCCTTAGTGACCTGCTAGGAAATATACAAAGCTAAAGTATTACCAACTTTTCAGTATTTGTTTTTTAGAATGTTACTGAAGAGAGATGCCACATAATATATGTAAAGGCGGAGCAGTGGTGGTCAACATAGATGGGCGCTGGCGGCAAGGCTGGGTTCAGTCCTCTAAGGTGTAGGCATTGCACTTCTACTATGCAACAGATAATAATAGCTCAGTTGAGCACAAAATACATAAACAAAAAGGACTATGCTGCGAAATAAACCAAGTATTCTGCATGGTAAGTCTGCTCAGACAACATGAAGGTGTAAAGACTTTCCAAACGTGAAGTGAACTTTTCAGCGAAAGTAAAACAACAATCCTTGCCCCAAGCTAAGTCTTTTGTAACACCTTTCCCAAGAAACCACCATGTTGAAGACGTTCTTGGATGAAAAGACTAAAGCTGTTGAAGAAGCACTTGCCTGTAGTCATTCCAATAAAGCACAGAATGATTTAAGCCCCTTACAAACGAGGTGAGGTGAAAACCTTGCACTTAAAGATATCAACAGTTCTGCATGAAGCAACTAGCAACAGTTCAACATGCACGAAGCCACGCATAAAATAGATCCAGAAACATAAATTATGTGACAACTGGTGTAATGATTTAGCACGCTGCATAAAACCAACAAAATCAGTCCTTGCAAGCCTCATTAACACACAACACGGTAATGCACTCGTGCAGTCATGCACCCTAGGTGGAGAAACACGGTGAAAAAGTGGCAAACAGTAGAAGCAGCAAGCCACATTCTGAACCCAAGTAGAATGCCTTTAACCCACATACTGCACTGTGGACAAACTGAACAAAACATAGGTAGGCCATGATTAACTTCGATGCTTACCTGTGCAAACACGATCAAGTGCGAAAAACACGGAGATCGCAAAAAAAAAAGAAAGCATGAGAACAAGAAATTTCCCGCCAAATGGCTTGCTGCCGCTCGTGCAACGTCGCAATGAATAATTAGAACCATGTCACTGCCAAGTTTTCGTAGGTATTTGAGCACCCACCACGCAACAATTCTTCTTTGACATGCCCTGAAGCTTTGGCCACCCCACACACGAGAAAGGTGCTGCTTATTTTGATCTGAGAATGTGAATCGGACTGAGACGCACGAGCAATAACGCAGAAAACTACGGCAGATGGCTACCTTCTTTCCCGACTGCACTTCGCAAGGCCGCCACCAATGGCATGCCTGTCTGAGTGCACTACGTGGATAGACCCATTTTACATTTACGTACACGCGTCCCAAAGACTTGCAGCTTCGCTCTTGCTATATTTAGCAGGTAACGAAGCAAATACAAGTTGCAACAGCCTACAAATATATACTAATTTTTCATTGGCAAACCATGGCATTAAAAACATGTAACTTGTGGAGTTTTCTGGGGCCATGAACACACTGCTGCCACAGTGTGGATCAACAAGTCCATAGAAATTTATTACAGTGAGCACTGGAAATTGCTGTCTTGCACAGCCTTTTAAGTTCACTAGTTCTTGACCTTGGTTTTCAACCTCAAATCTTATGTAAATCCGCATCAACAAAAAGAAAAATGAAAACAAGGAAGAAGAGAAATCGAGATAGATTAATTTCAACCATTATTTTCAATACTATTCTTGGAAGTTGACAGTAAAGAAGGATCAAAGCAACAGCAAGAATTTTGTTGTCAGATATCCCTTTAAATGCTTGGTGCTTTGGAGAAAAAAAGATTTCACCTGGGTTGGCTGCACGCCAGGCATGCGCAACAAGGTCCTTAGTCTGCTCTGACGGTGTTGTGGTGGCTCGCCACGACGCCACAGGCCTTCGGACAGTGGTGCAAAGAATAGGCCTACCAGCAGCCAGTAGCCACCTAGGAAGGACCACTGGAACATTCCAAACAAGATGTTTTTAGTGCCTTCGTGTAATAACAGCAGACTCTCATTAAAACGAACAGGCTGACAACATAGAAGCAATAATTGAGGAAGTTATCCATGAGCGTCTGGAGGCTAATAATTAGCCGAGGACACTGCTCGGGAGCTACAAGGACCAGCTTCACAGATGATGCAGCTGATAAGGACCTGAATACATTGGTGCATTTTTTCAACACGAGGGTATTGAAGAATGTTTGAACAAGCTAGATAAAATGTCAGCTCTGCGACAGTGCTGGAAACCAACAATCTTTGAATAACTGAAGCAGGAGCACCTAAAAAAAACACTTTTCATTATGCAAATTAAATGATTGTCTCTTTTTTACATCTGCCTTTTGGCTTTAATGCTGGGTCATCATTTTGTGTGATGGATGCTTAAAAGCACCAGCAATAACAGATGTTGAGGCCCATAGATCACTTGTGTTAAGATGAAGATATTTTTTTCGGTCCCTTCAAGTTCACCTTAACAGGCGTCTACTGTAACTTAAGGCGACCTACTGAAATCATGAAAGTCCATGCACCATGTTTCTAAACAATCACTTTTGTGAGGTATCCTTTTCCTGGAAATGCTGACTGAAAAACTTGTTGAATAATAATAATAATAATAATAATAATAATAATAATAATAATAATAATAATAATAATAATAATAATAATAATAATAATAATGTGAGCAGGCTTATTGGCTCACTTCTTAGTGGTGTTATTTTCAAGTCTGCTACCTCTCAGGTCGGTTGCCAGTGACTGTCGGAAAGCCACCTACAGGACATTCACATGCACAAATGGAATTGTTTTGGAATACGGCATCAGGTTTCGAGCACTTCAACTGATGTCTTTGCATCCGCAGTGCTCAAGCTGTGTACAATGCCTCATGTCCTTTCTTTTTAAAAAGAAGAAGCACTACAAAGGGAGTTTCTTTTGAGCACCAAGGCAATTTTAAAGATCAGTTCACCAAGGACATGAACTATAATGCATATTAATGCTTTCAAGTCTGGCTGCAGCTGAAAGCATGGGGTGACGTAAACCAATCCATTGTTATTTGGATGCTGTATCAACAGCTGCACAAGCACACACTGCTTTTATTTGCATTGCAGAAAAAGTACGGTTAAACTAAGCAAGTCAGTTCTCAATGCAATATGCTTATCAACACAGCTGATCCTTCTATGCAAATTTCATTGATGAAGAAAACCCAAAATTATGTGTAACGGAAGCAAGATTAAGTCGTTTCTCATTACAATACGAGCGGTTAAAAAGCTTGTAATACATTACACGAACGTACACACACAACTTAAAGAAAAAGTGGGGCGACCTATTTTTAAATCTCTGCGCACACAAGAGAAGCTCCGCACTTGAAATCCCGGGGAAGGAAGGACAATCATAAGTATGCCACACGGAAGACAGCGAAAACCTAAAGTCTAACCGTTCTACTAACCGCGAGATAACCACTGGCGAAAGTAACTACCACAGATGAAGGAAACTTCAACATAAGGGAACTACCGCGGAACATGTCAGAATCGTGGTTAGCAGAGTAATCGCGATTCAACACACACACACACACACACACACACACACACACACACACACACACACACACACACACACACACACACAAAGAAAGGATTTTTATGCAAGCAAAGCAGAAAAACAACCGTATAATGACAGCTGTTCTCTCAAATTTTGGATGTCTCGTCACCATGCAGTAAAAGCTCGAATGCGTCAACTCGCGCCTACGCACTGCAGAACGCTTCTAGAGTTGGCGCACGGAATCGGCGCGACAGATCCACTACACTTCTACGCTGATACTACTTCTTGACTAGCTGGGGATCTTTTTTTCTTTGATGAGACTGCAAACCTCGCTCGAAAGAACTGCATAGCGATCGAAGAGATAGGATTCCCAATCACTCGTGTCATCTTCTCTAGCAGAGCTTCAGTAAAGCGACCGCGCGTCTTCGCAGATCGCGTTGCAGTTGAAGGCGACGATACATGCTGCCACAGGATGTTATCCTAAGTCCTGGTGCGAGCCTGTGAGCTATCGCAACAGACGTACTATCAAAACATATTGAAGCTCTACTTACCAATCTGGCACCCATTTCCAACGTCGGAGTCCACCGCCGCTCACGCACTACCTCAGATGTTCGAGGCGAACCATATAGCAGTTTAAGACGTCCCTTAACCGCATACTTTTACGACAGGTTATCTGGTTTATGAGTTCATATCAAAGCACTGTGCGCATATCACATGCCACGAAACAAGCATGCGGCCACTCTTGATACGATCAGCAGCCAGTAAACAAATACAACCGTATGACCGTATGGCACGGGCTCAACAAGTTACTTATCTGAACAAATTGGATTGGCTTCTGTCGGCAGTAGACAATGTTACTTTACAAAAAAAATAGCAATACTAAAACAAAACAAGTTTAATTTATTTTTTATTTACCGTAATTTACTGAGTTAACAGAAAAAAAGACCAATTTATGATGGTTATTTCTAATGCCATTTTCGAAGTTTCTGGCGCCAATTTTGAATGATGCGAAGGTGCTTATGGAGACGAATACCACCGTGCACGATCTCTTGGTACGGTCCCATTCAAGCATGCACCACGGAGGGAGCGAAAGCATAGGTGTCTCGCGCCGTGAAGAGTTTACAGAAGTGTTCTTAAAATTAGGAGCGGCGAGGCACGCGCGCACACACACACACACACACACACACACACACACACACACACACACACATATATATATATATATATATATATATATATATATATATATATATATATATATATATATATATATGATGTATATATATTCATCCACTTTCATGTCCACTAATTTATCGTTTCTTTATTTCATTTATTAAGCACAAGTAACTTCCCCTTGGAAAGGCGTCAGGCAGGGAGATACGATCTCTTCAATGCTATTCACAGCCTGTTTACAGGAGGTATTCAGATTGGGAAGAATTGGGGATAAAAGCTAATGGAGAATACCTTAGTAACTTCGCTGATGATATTGCCTTGCTTAGTAACTCAAGAAACCAATTGCAATGCATGCTCACTGACCTGGAGAGGCAAAGCAGAAGAGTGGGTCTAAAAATGGATCTGCAAAAAACTAAAGTAATGTTTAACAGTCTTGGAAGAGAACAGCAATTTACAATAGGTAGCGAGGCACTGGAAGTCGTAAGGGAATACATCTACTTAGGGCAGGTAGTGACGGCGGATCCGGATCATGAGACGGAAATAATCAGAAGGATAAGAATGGGCTGGGGTGCGTTTGGCAGGCATTCTCAGATCATGGACAGCAGGTTGCCATTATCCCTCGAGAGAAAAGTGTATAATAGCTGTGTCTTACCAGTACTCACCTACGGGGCAGAAACCTGGAGGCTTACGAAAAGGGTTCTACTCAAATTGAGGACGACGCAACGAGCTATGGAAAGAAGAATGATAGGTGTAACGTTAAGGGATAAGAAAAGAGCAGATTGGGTGAGGGAACAAACGAGAGTTAATGACATCTTAGTTGAAATCAAGAAAAAGAAATTGGCATGGGCAGGACATGTAATGAGGAGGGAAGATAACCGATGTCATTAAGGGTTACGGAATGAATTCCATGGGAAGGGAAGCGTAGCAGGGGGCGGCAGAAAGTTAGGTGGGCGGATGAGATTAAGAAGTTTGCAAGGACGGCATGGCCACAATTAGTACATGACCGGGGTTGTTGGAGAGTATGGGAGAGGCCTTTGCCCCGCAGGGGGCGTAACCAGGCTGATCATGATGATGAATTTCCCCTATGTTGTCCTTGGTGTCAGTGTTTGTTGGCTTCTTATGATATGACTAATAAAATCGGGCCCCTCGGACAACATAGGGGAAATTACTTGTGCTTAATAAATGAAATAAAGAAACGATAAATTAGTGGAAATGAAAGTGGATGAAAAAATTGGCTGGGGCTTACCTAAGGTTAAGCCTGGATATCTCGAAGCGAAAAGGTTCGGTGATGCTTATGGTTTAGCTTATGGTTATGCTTTATGATTTAGCCTATGGTTATGCTTACGGTTTAGCTTATGGTTATGCCTTATGTTTAGCCTATGGTTATGCTTACGGTTTCGCTTATGGATATGTTTTGGTTTAGCTTATGGTTATGCTATACGTGTGCCTTGTGTAGTTATGCAAATTGCTAATCAATGATATATACCATAAGTTATGCAGGATTATTAAACAGCTTTATTCATCATTCTTGGGTACATTGTCTTGCAATTTCTGTACAGCCATAAATACAGCTCTCTGTATCGGTAGTATCACTCTCTTCTCTTTCCATGTTGAATGCTCACGCCTATTCTCTGGCAAGCGGTTATATAGTTGGCCTCCGCGATAAACATGCGCTTGCGGCGAACGTCAAACGATGACGCATAGCGCGCGGCAGTGGCCACCTGCGCCGACTCTGAACACGCTTACGGAGCCAATTCCGACATGCGCCGGCTCGCGCGAAATGCGGTGCTGACTAGCGTAGTGAAGCTTTTCGCTTCGAAACAACTTGCCGCAAGTGGGGAACGATCCCACAACCATGCGAAGGTTGTGGGATCGTTCATTGGTTAAAATTCTCTCTATGCATCGTGAATTGTGCGCCCTGGGGCGATCGTAGCAGCGGCGCTGTCATCGCTCACTATTGAAGCTACTGTTACAACTTAATACGGCGAAGATAATTTCTTAGACAATTACCAGAGGCAATCCACCCTCTTCATCACCCGCCTATCCAGAAGTCAACGCAGTTTTGACACCGACCATTGATGGGTCAAGACTCTCTACCTGAAAATGACAAGCTGAACTAATAAATACCCATGAATGTGGATGGGGACACCGCGCCGCGGTAGCTCAAATGGTTAGAGCATCGCACGCGTAATGCGAAGACGTGGGATCGTTCCCAACCTGCTGCAAGTTGTTTCTTCATCCACTTTCATTGCCATTAATCTATCATTTCCCCTTACTTCTTCACAAGGTGTACCCCGAAATTCAGACAACAAATGCATGTGCACTATGCAATGATTTAGCGAATTTACCTCACATGCTCTGGCGATGTCCCGCGTTACACAGCGATGAAAACAACACTTGTTCACCTTGGGGTGCGGTCCTACACAGCGCCAACCTCGAAGAATAGTTATGGGCTGTCCAACGGGCCCGCGACGCGGCGGAGAGACTCGGCCTCTCTGTCCCGACGTGGGATCCCTAGTGCGCGCCCTAAAGGACCCTAATAAAGCTTTTCATCCATCCATCATCCATAGAGCATCGATACCTTTAGAGCCGCATTTCGATGGGAGCGAAATACGACAACACCCGTGTACTTAGATCTAGGTGCACATTAAAGAACTCCAGGTGGTCCGAATTTCCGGAGTCTCCCACTCCAGCGTGCCTCATAATCAGATCGTGGTTTTGGCCCGCAAAACCCCATAATTTAATTTTTAATACCATGAAAATAATTTTAATGTGACAGCGTTAAGGGCCCCCGCGTCGCAGAAAATCCGCCGTCGCAGTCGTTTCGGCAAAAAGATTCTAGAACCACCGAGACCCAGGTCCTCCACGTGACACGAGGAAGCTCCTAACCATTTGAATATCTCAAGCTAAAATGCGTAGAAATATCGTAAAGTACGACTTCCACACAACCTACAGACACGATAGCGTCGGACTGTAATTTGACTTCACGAGAAAACATAATTCTGTTACGCGAAAACTCCAAGAAACCCCCAGCGTTCCTACCAATCAGAGACCGGCCGCCATTTGCGCGCGCCGGCGCCCGAGTATCTCGGGGGCCCCAGGGTGGCGCACTTGGTTCCTTGCAATACCTCCAGGTGGCGCTCGTCGTCGAGGAAGAACTTAGCAAATGGCCAAATAAAGAGCGGGAATACGGTGATCTTGTAAGCGTAATAACGACAGAAATACCGAAAGAGTAGCAACATGCTCATCGGAAAGGAAAAAATAAACCGAAAAGGTGGTGGAACAGGGAGATACGAGAAGCGATCGCCGAACGACAGAAGGCGATCGCTTCTTTCGCCTGCCTGCCTGTGCCTCCCGAGGACACAGGCAGGCGGGCGAAAAACAACAACAACAACAACAACAACAACAACAACAACAAGAAAAAACGCAGTTGCCGCAGGATGAAGTAGCCAGAAAATGCAAAATATACCGGGAGAAAAAATCCATGGTTCCAATGCTGGTTCAAGAAAAGATAAAAGGTGAAAGTAAACGTTTATTGTCAGAGACACGTGAGAAAAAGGAGGCCGCACCTAGAATATTTTGGAACCACATAAACTTATCAGTTGGAAGTCTGGAACAATACATCAACATATCCTAGACGAAGATGGAAACTAATTGGAAGGGGACGCGGTAATAAATTACACCCGAAAAGTAACAGCCGAATCTTTCCAAGGCATTGACGAGGTTTTACTTGAGGAAAAAAAAAAAAAGGGAGCATGAAAGAGACCCAGGTGGAAAAGGAGCTGGTGCTGACAAATTTCAACTGGAAAAAAGCTGAAGAGAAAATTCCGAAGCGCACAGCCACAGGGCTAGACGAGGTTCCCGTTAGGCTGATTAATGAACTATAGGTCCAAAAAGTAAGGAAGCTCCGTTGAAAGCAGTACAAAAAAGTTTAAAAGATAGGGGAGTGCCAGAGAATTGACGATAAAGTAGAATTAATTCAATTTATGAAGGTAAGGAGGAGAAAGATAGAATTCACTCATATAGACCGTTGACCATTACATCGGTAGTATACAGGTTAGCAATTCAGACAATCAAATTGAAGCTGCAAGCATGGGCAGAGAATAATGGCATTTTGGGAGAACTTCAGAAAGGCTTCAGAATAGGTAGGCGTCTGGATGAAAACTTATTTGTCCTTACTCAGTCGATTGAAATATCCAGAGTAGACAGGAGACTGTTATTTATGGCTTTTTTTGGACATTACAGGAGCGTATGACAATGTAGACCGCAACATTTTGTGGGATATTCTGGAAAGAGAAGGCTTAACCGACGATTGTCTACAGCTTTTGAGATAGATTTACCTAGAAAATACCGTTTGCGTTGAATGGGAAGGGATGAGGAGTGAAGAGAAAGTTGATATCAACAAGCGACTGAGGCAGGGGTGTCCTTTATCCTCACTGATGTTTAGGATGTACATGGTAAGGATGGAAAGGGCACTAGAAGGCACTAGAAGGAGTTTAATCTCTCATACAAACAGGTGGGTACACTAGTAGCGCAGCAGATTCCAGGTTTGATTTATGCGGACGACATTATGTTGCTAGCTAACGAGCAAAGTGACATGCAACGTCTGGCTGGACAAGACAGAGAAGAAGGCGATAAGTTAGGTCTGAAATTTAGACTTAAAAATGAGGTGTTATGGTGTTCGATGTAAACAGTGAACATATAGTGTCAATTCAGGGCCACAACATACCTCGGGTAAAATAATATAAATACCTTGATATATGGATAAACGAAGACGATATATATATATATATGGAAACGCAGGAAAAAACAATAATGGCAAAGGGGAAGAGAAATGCAGCCACAATGAAACACATCGCGCTATGGGGATACAAAAGGTACGAAGCGCTCCGGGGTATGTGGAATTGTGTAATGATTCCAGAACATACACTTGGAAATGCGGTTGTTTCCTTGAAATCAGGGGTACAAGCAGGACTCGATGGCAACCAAAGGTCAGTGGGACGTCTCTTATTGGGCGCTTTCGGGAAGACTACAAATGAAGCTGTGTAGGGTGATATGGGCTGGACAAGCTTTGAAGTGAGTAAAGATCACAGTAAAATTGATTATGAAGAGCGACTGAGAAATATGGGAGAAAGGAAATGGGCTGGGAAAGTTTTCAGGTATTTGTACAGCAAAAAACATTGATTCACAGTGGAGGAAAAGAACTAGGAAGCTTACCAGCAAGTATGCGGCTTGTAGGATGGACAACATGGCAACAAAGAAGATCAAGCAGAAAGACAGAGAGGTTGAGATAATCTGATGGGCGGCGGCAATGGAAAAGAAACCTGCTTTGAATGACTACTTAAGAGGAAAAAACGAAATCAGGAAAGAAGTAATTTACGATAACTCAAAGGGAAGCTCATTACTTTTCGAAGCAAGATCAGGATGCCTTAGAACACGCACTTATAAGGCGATATATAAGAAGGAAGAAGAGGCATGTGTTTGCTGCGGTAAAGCTAGGAAAACGATGGAGCATATTTTATTAGAATCTGAAGATATCTGCCCAGTGGTAGATTTAGGCATCTCTGGCTTCTTCGAAGCCCTTCGCTTCAGCGAGAGCAGGGATAGAAATAAACATGCCCGCAGTAGAGATTAGTAAGAGGCGATTGGAAGATTGGTGGAAGAAAAGTAGGGAAACGACAAAAAACGGAGGCGTGCAAAGACAAAGTTCACAATAGGGATTCAGATAGTTTGGTTATGAGAATTCATCGTGACTTTTTTCCTTTCATTTTTTTTAAAATTTTTGACATAGGTAGGAAATTAAGCAATATAATAAGAGCTTGGTGGCGCAACACCCCACCACGATCCAAAGGGGACGCTCATAGCATTCATCCATTCATCCATCCATCGCGGCCCACACAAGAGGCCGGGTTTCTACCAGAAAGCCCGCCTTCGTGCATAGCGTTTGCGGCCAGCGTTTCCCGGTAAACATTACGGTTACATAAGCTGCAGTTGCCGGGAAACATGACAAGCAGTAAGGAATATTTGAATGTTGTCGCGTTCCACACTTAAATGCAAAGCTTAAGCGCCCTCCATCCTTTTTTATTTGGCTACCTCCTTCTCTTTCAAAAAGATAATAAAATTTGTCCTGTGCGTATATTTAAACATGTTGTATATGTGCATGGCGTTAACAGCGGACAGTTAAAACATTGTTTAAGTGAGAAAATACGGATGAGGCAGCTGCCGCTAGTGCTTCTAATGCGCTTACAATCAACCTACAATCTATTAGTTCTCGCACACCTATACACAAATTTTGCCCACATTATTTTGTGATTCTTTTTTTTCGTATTGTTATATTGAACACCCGGTTCTTGGCCAATCACCCAGAGAGGGTATGTGCCACGAGAATCTAGGATCTTCATCTACATCTACCATTCGTACTCGATCGTGGAAGCGCCGGTTCGAGCCTACTGGCGGCGAGCGCGAGCATTCCTGCTTCTCAGGACGACGTGGCAACCCGTTCCCGTTTTTAAGCGGTTGAACCTGGTGTGTGTGAACCGCGAAGCGTCCCAGGCTCACTACGGCCAGCCAGAATGACCGATCGCGTCACGTTAACTCGCAATGACGTCGGTTTGCATTCGCAACTCAGCCAGCGTCGCGACATGGCGGAGAACCCACGCTTTCAGGGCGCCTTGCTTCTTGCCATCGTTGGCCTGGGGAGCGCGATGATCCTGGTGCTCAGCCTCGTGTTCAGAGGTACGTGGAGCCGTGTACGAAACTGAGCGTTTATCGGGCGACTGGACTCGTGAGGATTAGCACAAGGATGCGCCATTAAAGCGCGGTAGTCCTCGCTTAGCCTGGGGTGTTTACAACGGTAACAGTTTCGGCCTTGTTTTACGCTAAACACTAGGAAAACGACCGTTTTTCTAGTGTTCCGCATGGAAATTTTGAGTAGATACAGGATTGGCAAGACATACAGAGGCGATGAATTTCACCAGTAACAGGTCACGGATGCATGTGCTCAAGACCATCGTACAAGGCATGCGCAAGCTAATTGTGGCAGCAAGAAATGGCATTGTCGTCCTTGATAAAGAAAGCGAAGGAGTGTTAACGCATTTCAGGCCAAGTCTAGTGATTCTTGCAGATTTAGTTATTAATAAGGTAATTGAAGCAACAAGAATCGATAAGCTTGTCCCAGAATGCGTTCGCACTCATTTGCTTCCTTTACCAAATAGAGATGTCATGCTTACTCGTGCGAAAAGCTGGGCGGGTTAAATCTCCATCAATTCCTTTCACGTTCTATGCCTTAGCATAGAGAAATTGATATAAAGGGCAAGTTGAAGTGTTTGTATAAATGCTTCCTTGATATTGGTTCTTGCTTTTGTACCATTTCCCACTAACGCCTTTTGTTTAAGCAAATTATGTATAGCTAGAGTACCGCTCAGCTCAATTTTGCTTTTCTTATAAAACACTCGTTACTTATTTCGAGGGTAGAAGACAGGAGAGGCGCCGACTTAATGATTTTCGGGGCAAGCGCTGAAACTCAAAAAAGATATTCATTGAACACTTTCTGTAGTAACTCTATTGAACACTTCTTGAAGTCGACCTCTATCGATGCTATTCGAAAACGCAAAACTGAATATGGCCTTAGGTTATCGCTTCTTGCATTAGCGGAGCATGTATTAGAAGTCATTAGAACCGATGGTGTCTTTCTTCTTTAATTTTCATTCAGTGTGACGTCGCCGTCTTAAAATTGCTTACGGTGCAATTCAGATTCCCTTTCTTTATTAACAAAATACTGCTGACTTTAAATAGTCCAAGCAGGAAGGGCAAAACGAAAAGGAACTTCAAACGCAATGAATATAAATAAAATGTGAAAGGGCTGTAAAAAACACTTACGTATGACTATTGTAAACAACCACACTTAATCACAGCACAAGAAATTCTGCAGCACTTTTAGAAAATATTTGGCAAATATGACATGTTCGAGTAATTTATTCCAGTCCTCGAATGTTCATTGACAATAAGCACATTTATGAGCATTAGCTAATTCGAAATGAATTGTGCGTATTTAGTTGTGCTTATGACGTACTTTACGTGTGCTGAGAAGGTTTACAAAGGCTAAAGGCGAAATTTCATGTTGATTAACTGAAAAGTGCAAGAACGTCAATCGGGCTACAGTGCGTCTTCCTCGAAAGGGTTTAATTTATTTGATTGGATGACATGAGAGTACACGGAGAACCAGTTTTCTTTTGTTAAATGCGAAGCGAACTGCTAGCCTTCGAATTGTTTTTTTTTATTTGCGATTTCAGGGGTTTACATCTTTAAACAGGGAAACGGAGCTATTCTTTTGGTGTTGTGGGTTGAACGTGCACACCTGTTATTTCTACCTCGGCGTCCATTCTGTTTTCCTTTCATGGCTGCGCTCAGAGACCGGTGGCGAAGGGTCTCTGATTCATGACCTGCTGATGAAGTCCCTCGCCTGGAAACGTGATCAGCGCTTACTGGCCGAGGCCTACCGGCGCTCCATGGATCGAACCGCGGACCCTTGCGAAGACTTCGAGCGTTTCGTTTGCGGAAACTCGGATTCCGCCCACCTGCTTCGCGACGTGCGGGCCAGGTGAGCAGACGACATCGTTGTAGGGGCCATAGTGCGCTGTTATACTTGACACATTTTATTGAATGGATTGAACTACATGGCAACACGATAGCTGACAATAGTACGCAACATAGTCTTGCTTGCCGGGGCTGGCAGCATGACAGGAGCAGATGATTGTCGTTAGTTCATTGACAGCAAAACCGAAACAGGACTGCACAATGACAGAACGCTGTAGACTTAAGATTACATATGTGTGCTGCAAGCGTGGTGTAGTAGCGATTGCCTTCTGTATCTTGCGCGGGAGCTGCTTCCTGCTCACGTCACAAAGGGCTTCACAAAAAAGAGCAAAAAAAAATTACGCTGCAGGCTTGGATAGCTACTATAAGTACTCGAATTGGCCGCTAGACAAACATCCAGCTGGCTTATCTTGTACGTGTGGTTCTCAAACACAAGCCTCCAGAGGTACAACTGCAATCAGAAGTAAATGGAACACGAGTTCGGTGGCCGTAGCACGTCACCGCCTGGGTTTTTTCGTAAATTTCTGGGACGTATAGTGAGTCGCAGGGGCCGTGAATATTGAGGGAGGCACGGTATTTTACAGAAACTTCTACAGTGATAATTAAACAGCAAGCTCACGAGCCGTTCCCCATTTGGTTTAACGAGAGCGCCTTCAACGACGGTGAACTCGAAAAGCGAGGCGGGCTTGCAAACTGAACCGAATGTTGTCATTTGGAGTCCTTCATCGACGACAGTCTCCAAGTATGTATATGTAAATTCAAAATAAAAAGATAAGGGAAAAAGGGGGTTAAAAGCAAAAAAATAACTTTTGTTGGAGCATAGTGACTGGTCGATGGGGATTAACGGCACAAATCAGCACATGAACCACGAGACAAGGCGTAGTTGACGAATTTGACTGCCTGAGGTTGTTTAGCGTGCACAGCCAAGGCTCGGTGTACTCGATTGCTTTTGCGTTAGGCCGCCACGGCCGGTAAACCAACTCGCGGCTTCGCACTCGGCATCAGAGCACCAAGGCCACTGGTCAGGCCTGTCGCAGCGGGTGTGGACAGCATTGGCGATTATTTGGCAATTTCTGATGCTCTGAGACAGTGCATCATCATCATCATAAAGACTCACAATATTTATGATGATGATGATGCACTGTCTCAAGGCATCAGAAATTGCCAAATAATCGCCAATGAGCATACTGATTCGTTGAATATCTCTTATTAACTTCTTACTACCACTTTTTATTTTCGTCGGAAAATATTTGACGACCTTTTGCTCAGGCCAGATATGCCTAAAGAAACATTTTGCGTATACGCCTAAACAAATAACTGTTCTGCTTTTCGCGTCGGAATGACCGACAGGTGTGTCTAAATGGAGTGTATAATTTGTGAAAAATAACCTGTTTCCTTATGAATGTTTTTCGCGCTATGTAACAAGCTGCCGCCATGCGTTAAAATATAACTCTAAAATTATATCCACTGCTACACTCGCTATTTATTTAATTGCCAGAAAGAGAGATAGATGAAATGATAAACGAAAGGCAGGGAGGTTAGCGAGGTAATCGCCAGAAAGGTCAGATATTGGTTAAATAGGCAGGGCTTCCTTTCTTTTCGACTATGTTGTGCCAGAAGCTGCGTTTTGTGCACCATACGTGATACATCTTTCGGTAATGTGCTAATTTTACAAATTATATTGATTATAAAATGTTACGGATGCAGAATTAAAGCTGATCGGTGTTCGAGGCACGCGCACCCTCAGGTTAAGTATAATAATCACTAAAGTCTGCTGCAGAAATCAACTCAATATTTTTTTAAGATCATGGGAGTACACACAAAAATCCAAAGTACAGTGGCTAGGCGGAGTCCGCGCCCCGATGGAATTCGGCGCAATGCTTGACATGTGACAATTAAAAGCGAAATATGCACTGCATGAAAGGATAAACTTAAGAAAAAGTAAATAATAAAAACACGCAAGCTACTACAATCCGTAAACTGCCGGAAGAAAGCAACAACATTGGGCACATAAAGTTACAACAAACTAAATATAGACCCAGAAACACCGTCCTTTCTTTCTTTCAGCAATACAAAACTTCACAGGTAACTATAACAACTTTACGAATACGTGGCACTGTGACACATGTAACAAAGACATTGTGTTGCACGTAGCTTTTTGCGACACTACTCAAGGAAAGTTTCAGTCGAAAGCTCGCCCCCCTGACGGAATGTTCCGAGTTCATAATGTAACTTCTCGACGTAAATTAGACAAAAGAAATAGCTAAATATGGGAATGGCGAGTGACATTTGTGGGGCCACTCGAGTGTTTCACGTCCCGTGACACTTGTCTCGCATCTACTGAGGTTCGACTTTCTCACGCGAGACATACGCGAAGAGTACCGACGGCTGCTCGGTGCTCTTTGCGGGACTGTCCCGCGGTATGCTTTCGACTTGGCTTTAGAAAGCGACACTGGTACGGGCGAACACGATCGCGGGGATGCGCTTCCGTTCGACGGACGGCACTCCACCTGTGACTTTCGGACATGGGTGAGAATTATTCGCTCTGTGTACTTGTGTGGTGACTCGAACTTTCAAGGTTCCTCGGAATGTATCGACCGAGGAACTATTCCTTGTGTGTATTTTGGCTAGCTGGTATTCTTGAGGAAACACCCTCTTCGTGTTTACACTAAACTGTGTTGTCGCTTTCTTTTTTACCGAAAGGACGTGAGACCCCCTACAACACAACCGTACACGATGGCGCAACTGGCTATGCGACGCCCTGCTAAAGTCCTGCCATCATTAGGCTCGGGGAAGCCATAAAGTGCTAACTTGGACTGGTTGGTGCACGTTTAAAAAAACAAAAAACAAACCAGTAATATGGCAAAGAAGGGGACGTGCAGACTAGCGCTTCAACTGCCTTAGTCTGCATGTCCCGTTATTTGCGCTACTACTCGTATTTTTTTTCTCTTTTCGTGGAAGCAGCGTTCTGGACAAAGCATATACGCCAACGCGTTCTCGCGGTCCTGTCAACGCAGGGCACTGGCCGAGGCCGGCCGGCAGCTGGCGCAGACGCTCGTTGCCGCCGTCGAGGGCAGTGGCGGCAACCTGACGGCCTTGCAGAAGGCGGCGTCGCTGTTCCAGCTGTGCGTGCGCCTTCCTTCGCTGGAGGACGACGCGGCGCCCGAGCTGTCGGACCTGCTCCGCAAACTGGGCCTTGGATGGCCGCCGGACCCTCTGCCACCGGGATTCGTCGAGGAGTCGCCTGCGCCCACCCCAATCGAGGCCGAAGCGCTGCTCACCAAGCTAATCACGCTTTCCCTGCGCTGGGGCTTACACGCTTTGTTTCGATGCCAGGTCGAACCGGAGCAAAAGGTGAGCATTAATGCGAAGCATTACCATGCACGCACTTTGCGATAAGCAGGCAGGTTGGTTAAAGTCGTGCCTCGTTTGGGGCTTCTTCAATAAAGGAACAGCTACGTATCTGATGTGAAACTGGGTCGCCGCAGCCCTTTGCCCGATGCTCTAATCGTTAGACCACGGGCGAATGCGTGGCACGAATGAATAGCAACCTTACCGCTCTCCTTCCCTCAGCAAGTTGTAGCACTTTGAGACGCGCGTCCGATCGCACGTCAACAATTGGCTTATAAAAGAGAGAGTGTGCCAGTTGGTCCGATCCTACGCTGAGGCAGGCATACTCCTTCGTGACGATATGTGACAGGCGAGGCGACATAGCGCACATCGCTTACGAGATCAACCCGGTTTGCTCAATGCAACATTCGCAGTCGGCGTAGGTTGCATCAGAACATAAGTATAGCGTTCATTCCCGGGAGTGCTATAGCTAAGTCGCCAGGCCATCGCCATCAAGCCGTCCGCGTCGCCGTCGCCTTGTCTTCGTCGTCACACGCACGCTCGCGTCACACAGAGCTGCTCGCCTTACACGGACATGACGCGCCATCCGTTAACACTCATTTGCGAGACCCCAAGAATGCAATAGATAGCCATCTTTACGTGCCATTGTTTCCCACAGTATGTCAATGGGCACAATATTTGTGAGTTCTGAGTGACAGTTAGTGAGGTACCGTAGGAAACATCATCGGGAATATATCTTTGTTATGTCACATCACTAGAGGGCTAAAAGATAGAAGAGTGATAGAGGTGTTGCCTGCCTAATCGTAGCAGCTGACCCTCACTCAGCGTTGCTCTGACCCTCACTGAGTACATGAATCCATAACGTTTGAATTGCATGAAACCTTACTTAATTAGGCGGCTTCAAAATGCACTAAATATATGTCGCAGCAACTAAAAAAGTCAGGCTGGGATGAGTTAACCCAAGGTTTGTATGACTTGAGTTCGTATTATCACGAGCCGTCTGTATTTCCGATACAGCGTAAAAGCCCGTCTAGCGAACGCCGGGGGTGAATCAGGCTTCCCCCCACGAAGGATATTATAACGGAGAAGCCGGCTTTACATGCAGGTGTGCATGCATTATAGTATTGATTTTCAAGCTCCCGCCTAGCATCGTATTCATACGACAGCGAGTTCTCTATCGAGTGGGAGAGCTGCACGTACCGACAGTGGCAAGGCGGTCGTTTAGTAAGTTTAGTAAACATGAAAAATAGGCGTGAACAGCAACAACAACAACAACAACAACAACAACAACAACAACACACACACACACACACACGCGCACACGCGCACACGCACACACGCGCACACACCCACACGCGCGCGCGCGCGCGCGCGCACGCGCACGCGCACACACACACACACACACACACACACACACACACACACACACACACACACACACACACACACACACACACACACACACACACACACACACACACACACACACACACACACACACACACACACACACACACACACACACACACACACACACACACACACACACACACACACACACACACACACACACACACACACACACACACACACACACACACACACACACACACACACACACACACACACACACACACACACACACACACACACACACACACACACACACACACACACACACACACACACACACACACACACACACACACACACACACACACACACACACACACACACACACACACACACACACACACACACACACACACACACACACACACACACACACACACACACACACACACACACACACACACACACACACACACACACACACACACACACACACACACACACACACACACACACACACACACACACACACACACACACACACACACACACACACACACACACACACACACACACACACACACACACACACACACACACACACACACACACACACACACACACACACACACACACACACACACACACACACACACACACACACACACACACACACACACACACACACACACACACACACACACACACACACACACACACACACACACACACACACACACACACACACACACACACACACACACACACACACACACACACACACACACACACACACACACACACACACACACACACACACACACACACACACACACACACACAGAGAAACGCACGCGCGCACACACACTTATAATGACTGTACTCAATATAACATCAGTGTTTCGATCATACAAGATTGGTTTTCGTGAATTAGTTTACTGCTACGCTTGTGAACGTCCACCAACAGAATGCATTCAGTGACGCCGTAGTGCCCGCAGCGCTTAAAGCCATTCAAGTTGGTGTTTTGTTTTGAATAGGCCAATCGCTCATCACTGTCGTTAAAGAAAAGTCTCCAGTCACTAAGCAGAAAACTGTGTCGCTAAACAGACAAGTCGCTAAATCTAGCGACATAATTGTTAAAATGACAACACTGATGACTGACCGGTAAATTATAAATAGCAATGTTGATTTTGTATTTTCTAAGATGGTTAGCTTAGACGGCCCAAACAAACAATGGATGATGCAAGTGGCGTAAAATGAACTTGCTTTGGCCTGCCCGGCGACAGCCTTCTCTGCAATGCAGGCGTGCAAGGCGCGTCCAGCAGGCGGTTCGCACTGCGAAGAACTGCTTAGTGCGGCCGGTCGAACGTCATCTGCTACCGCGCGTGGAGGCGATGCCGGAAAAACAATCTTAGCTGTCAAAGCAGGGGACACTTAATAAACAAAAAGCATATTTACACGAGCGCTATTCTGAAAAAGAAAAGAGATCTTGGCTTCGGCTGTTGCTTGCTGGATTTTCCAGTGTGCAGCAGACATTGCCCTCTTTCAAAAGTGAGGGGGAGGGAGCCAAATGCCCCTACTTTGCCTCCACCACCCTCCTTTCTGACAGGGGAGGAGGGGGGAGCGGGGCAAGCACATGCTTTTATGATTTCTTGTAGTATGTGCATTCGCTAATCTGCTGGCATCCACAAGATTTTTGAGCGTTTTCCATCGTGACCGCGCAGCCGAATGGCTTGCTGGTGCTGACCGTGCGAAGCAGTGACGAGCTGTCCAACTGGCTCGAGGCCAGAACCGAACTGCAGCGCTCGGAGAAGTACAATGAGGCGCTCCTCACTGTGGTGGCCGGGTTTCGCTGGCCTGGGGGTCGACAGCAGGCCTTTAGTGTCGTCCGAAGCGTCGCCAGTGCAGATCGCCTCCTGAGTGCACTCATCTCGAACACCAGGTGAGACGACGCCATCACCGCCATTTTCTTCTCTATCGGTTTATTTAAGCCTGTCCCAACTCGGTTGTAGCTGCCCACGCTCCTGCTTTAATTATGTGGTTGTCATGGCTGTAAAAAAGCAGAGAGGTGGTACTACCACCTCGAGGGGCTCAAATTGGAAAGCCATGCTTGTAAAAATGAAAGTGACACTGTTAGGCGTTTTTATGCGAAGCATATTACGAGGGCTCAACCCAGCTCCTCAGGCGCGGCGGTGTCGCCTTGAATACCACGTGACACCGTGACGTCACGACAGAGGAGAAGTGGCTTTGGCTCAACTCTTGCAAGATGGGCTGGGTGGGAATCGAACCAGGGTCTCCGGAGTGTGAGACGGAGACTCTACCACTGAGCCACGAGTACGATGCTTCAAAGCGGTACAAAAGCGCCTCTAGTGAATGCGGTGTTGCCTTAGAAACGAGCTGTTTCCAAGGCTCAGGCGTGCGTCGCTTGCTCAGGTGCACATTTCGTTGCCGCGCCGAACGCTGCGTTGCTCGACGCTCACCGCGTCCAATGCGGGGCGTCCAAGGCGAAGCAGAGTAACGCATGAGTTGTTTCTTCGTCTAGCCGAACCAAATATAGCCAAGCAACAGCAGTTCACCAAGCTAAACAGTGGTTCAACAACTAAAATAAAGGCTAGTATGCTTCGCATCCTGGGCTTAACCTTACCTAAGCCACAGCCATTTTTTTTGGTAACTTCTTGTATTTCACCCTTGAACGTGTTAGTCTATAAGACGTGGGCCAAATCAGTGTAGTTTATCTCAGTTCAGCTTTCTTGTAGTCTTTAGGTATTCGTTATTAATTTGTTGCGCACGTAGTTTTCCTGATCTAGAAAATTTCCCATATCAAGCTTACGCGACGATACTCAGCTCTACAGGAACGATCAACGCTGGTTGGCATCCGAAAGTTGGGATGATACAGTTTACACAAATCTGAAGACGGGGGGGGGGGGGGGGGATCGGTTAAAAACTAATACAGAACACAGAGCGGAAGTTCCCGCTTTTGGACAGACCGTACTCTGTGAGGGAGCCGTTTACTCTAGAAGCTTTTAAGCCAGAGCGAAATAGAAGACACTGAACAGAGCTGCTGCTGCTGTTGATGATGATGATGATATGTACCGAAGGGGAAGGCGAGGTTCAGGAATACGACTCGCAGTTCTGTACGTCGTTTACATACGCTTTTTTATGCTTAATCATTCAGTAGTACAGCCGCAAAATTAACATTTACTTGTAGTATAGAAAGCGCCAAGGTCATATTGTCGCTGTCAGAGACAAAAAAGCGGCTAAACTAATGCTTCCTCGTAGCAAAAAACAAAGGCAATGTCGCGCGTTGACTCTCTCGTCGAGCGATCTCATATGTGTCATGCTCCACTGCATCTGAATGTATACGTAATATGTAAACATTGCAATGCATGACAATGAACTATTGCTCGCAGCCTCTGGTCCGGCACTCACATAAGTGCGGAGACATGGCGCCAGGTGGCGTCGAAGGTGGCTGGCCGACAGGTGACGCCCTCTGTGGAGCCATCGACGCTGCTGACGGCGCTCGAGCACTTCGTGCTCAAAATGACCGACGACGCTTCAGTGATCGCCGCATGGCTTGTACTGCGCAAGCTCGCCCCTCTCAACGTGACCCCCTTGCTCGATGAGGTCGAGGTGGGCTATCCTTCCCGTCATTACAATGGATGTCATACTGGTCATACCGCCAGCTGAATAACTGTGCCGCAAAACATTAAACAAATTACATGAAGACTGGCGCTGCGTTTGAAGGCAGTTTACGAATGCCGAAAGTGTAAAAAAAGTTCTTCATTTTTAGGTGACATGCCAAGGAAGCCAACTATGTTTTCTTACAATACACCAGTCTCCTTGAATCTGAGTCGTCGGTGCATTTAGTCTGATGCCGTTATGTGTTACTAAGATTTCATAAAGTGTTTTGCGACGAAGAAGTCGGGGACTAGCTAAGAAAGTTGTCGAGCGCGCTGACAAATATACTGATGCACCTTTTTCTTGCTTTCACATGAAAACAAGCCCCTTAAAAAAAAAAAGAATTCGGTAGAGGCACCTAAGGCTGCTTACGTGTCGGAATACGAAAGCATTTAGTGGCTTTGGTGAAATATCCTTTTCTGCGCATTTCTTGTCCGCGCAAGCTGTTGTCTGCGTTTTAACTGCGCTTCTGTAAGGCCAAATGAAAACGCCGTCAAGCGTCTCAAGGCTCTCGCTAGCCCGCAAGGAGCTCATAACCCGAAGGACCGCTCAGCGGCAGTCAATTGGAGAATACTGCTTTTATGCGAAGCATATTACTAGAGCTCAACCCAGCGCCTCAGGCGCGAAGGTGTCGCCTTCAATACCCCGTGACACCGTGACGTCACGACAGAGGAGAAAAGGGGCTCCAACTCGCGCCGTCGCTCGCAGCGTCGCCTTCAAGACTGACCACGTGACATCGTGACGTCACGACAGAGGAGAAACGGGGCTCCAACTCGCGCCGTCGCTCGCGGCGTCGCGGCGGTATATAAGCAGCTGCGCTTGCCTCTGCTAGACACTCACGAGGTGAGATGCCTCCTGGAGACAGAGCTGCTCGTTGGAATGAGAAGCGAAGGTTGCGGCGTGCTACAGAGACTGTTTCTAGGTGGCTTTGCTACGGCGCAGCGACTACGCGCCCCGCATCGGACGCGGTGAGCGTCGAGCAACGCAGCGTTCGGCGCGACAACGAAATGTGCGCCTGAGCAAGAGCCGCACGCCTGAGCCGACGACACCGGCTTTTCTGCGACACGAGCTCCTTAATGCTGTCGCGTTAAAATAAAGGCTAGTATGCTTCGCATCCTGGGCTTGACCTTAGCTAAGCCACGGCCATTTTTTTATTTCATAAACTAACTTTACCCACTCATGACGTGGCGTCCCCTCCTACCCGCTGGTTGCGAGGTCACGTGCGCTATGACGCACGCACTATAAGTCACACGTTTAGTCATCCAGATGGCTGTAACGTGACGTGCGCAATGACGCACTTACTATAGGCATACATTTATGGCGAATTCAGTAAATCGCACTTGTGCGCATCGGGGCGCCCTAATGCGCCGTTTCCTCCAATAAACGTCGCCCCAGGGCACCCCAGTGTGCGCCGGTGCGATTTGCCGAATTCGCCATAAGTCCACGTGAACCGTGGAGCCGCCCTGGTGTCGGGGGCATTTCATAGTCAGCTCTCGAGTGCGTCGGACGCTGGTATCATGTGCACTCTCGGCGCTCTGTTAACGCCCACGGGCCGCGGTTCTGCGGTTTCTGCTGTGGACTGCAAGGTTATTCTGCCCCAAGTGACAAGTGGGAACGCTTCCCTGAACACTACGTTTCTGCATTGGTATGTGTCTGCTAGGCCATTCCGAATCAACGACTTCGAAAAAGAGACTGAATGACTACAAGTAGTCAAGGATGTGGCGTCCATTGTAGCTTACCAGGTGAATCATGTCTGGGCGCTAACGACATATTCAACGGCCGCGAAGCAAGTGCTTGGAGAAGGACGGGAACTGCGCATAAAAGGTAAAAGATGTCGTGAATCCTAACGACAGTCAGGTGAGAGTCAAGCTCCATTGGTTTCCTTACCATACCAGCGACGACGCCTTACGAAAAGCAGTGGAGCCATTTGGAAAAAAAAAATTGAGGAAGTGAGGAGGGAAGCGTGGCTGACCAGAAAATTCTAGGCAACCCGAACCTCATCAAGGTCGGTGACGTTGAAAGTGAAACACGAGTTTACTGTCGAAATGCTCCCGCATCAGAATCGTATGTTGGGCAGCAATACTCCTGTAATTGTGCCTGGAAGATCACCGCTGTGATGCAAGAGATCGGGCCCTATAAGAAAGGATTGCCGTATCCCGCAGTGTTATGAATGCCGTAAGTCAGGCCACGAAGCCGACGACTGCAGGAAAAAGTACGCAACCATGGCACGGGAAGATGTCGAGAACGACGATACGGAGGCGCTCACGGATGAAGGTGAAGCTGTAGAAACATTGCAGACTCGTATTATTACCTTTTTTTATGAGTGCCTGAACCTGAAACACTAGCCACGCAACAAAAAACTGAGAACGCCGCTTCTCCGGTGAAGGCTGCGGCAGTAGTTTCACCTTTTGTGTCTGTAATAACAAATAGAACTTCGGGGGAGCCGGAAAAAGAATGCAGCGCAGTGTTTGAAGCTCCGTGCCCTTCAGTTCCAGTGCAGTCGCCGACGGAGGCCGTAGTGATTTACCCAGAAGCAGCACCAGAACGCCCGGCGACGTGTCAGAAGACGCGGTCGCTGCGATGGAGGAAGAAACTGTGGACCTGATAGAATACCCCAAGATGCCAGCAGCGTTTGGGCACACGAACCTTCTGATGGGAGCGGGGATGCCGGAGGCGTACCTATCGTTGGAGTCAGAACCAAGGACGCAAGCACTATGGCGGCGAGGATACCTGGGCTTTGTTCGGACGAGGACCAAGGCACATCAGGGAGGAGTGCAGAGATGAGAAGCGCGGAACCAAAAGCGATATCGTACGCGGCCATGAAAGGAATCGTGGTAACAGGGCTCCTCGGATACCTTTCATGGAGAAACACCGCAAGCGTTCCCTGTGGCGATCGCACCTCAAAGATATGTGTGATTGGATGGAGTAAGGGCAGTTTTATCCATGAAATACCTTTAGCTCCGGTTGTCAGTGGCCTTCGAGTGACCCTAAGTGAAAAGCCAGAGTCATTATCCGGGAACTCAAACGAGAACATCCGGGCAACCAGTAAAGACCGCATTACATACGCGAGTTACTTCCAAAACAAGTTAAAAAAATATTGCTTCCGAGCTCTTCCAAATGTTTGTTCACAATATCACTCAAGCTGTAATTTCTAGTACGTTGAAGTTTTACTTGTTATTTCCAATAGCACGGATGACTGTTTGACCGAGACGAGACTTACAATGAGGTTCTATCTGTAACGGAAGCTATTGCATCCATATGGACCAGTGCACAGTATGGCGTGGTGTGGTGTGGTGTGGTGGGGTGTGCCGTCGCGAACAGGCACTACATTCATTTTAAGATTGTGGCTAGTACTATCTCCAACCATTCTCCTTTGCTGGTAGCCATTTCATACTTTTACATCTACTCTGGATTACGGGAGCGTCAGCATTTTTTTTCTCAATTTGGCTTACCTAAACTACGTGAGCTGGGTCACACGCAGGAGGAAGCATTTGTTTCTAAATATACTCTTACAGGAAAATGTTGACATTACATTTATTCAGGAGATTAAACTTTCATCGAGTGTGCAGTTGGAAGAAATGAACCACTTCGTTCGCAACCATTACTTGTTTCATTTTTTACCTGCTTGTGGATACAGTGGAGGGACGGCCATTTTGGTAAAAAAAGACACTCAGCTGTAATAGAATACCCCGAGTGGGTCAAGGACCGAAAGAGCTGGGTATGCAGGGTGGACTTGGTTTTCCGGAATAAATCATACAAGCTCATTTCGATTCAGGCTCCGAATGACGCATCGCTGATAAAGGAATTCTTCTCAGGCCTGAGGCAGCTGGTGTATTGACTGACCGTGCCGTACCATATTTGCCAGAGACCTTATTTGTGTTTTACGTGCTTCTGATTGTTCGAAAGAGCGATCTCCATGCCAGCCTACCAGAACTCCGGAAGCTTTTGCGCGACAATGACTTGCAGGATGTTGCCGAACTTGCGCCAGGAAATAACGATGGTTTTACAGATTGACAAGGTGACTGTCACTCAAGACTTGATCTGTTTTACGTGTCTAGTGATCTGTCATCGCACAGCGTGCGTTATAAGGTGGAGCCCGTCGCATTCTCACATCATCCATTGGTCACAGCCACATTAGAAGAAGAGGAAAGAAATAGACGGAGGCGCAATGAATGACAGTTGTGGAAGCTGAGTGGGAGTCTGCTGGATGACAAAAGATATGCGACAGCATTAGGAATCTAATCAAGGAAAGAACGAATGGAGGAAACGTAGACGCCATATTGTGGTAAGAGCTAAAAAAAGAATGTAAGATGTTTGTACTTACGAAATGACAGGAAAAAGCGGCACTAAAGAAAAGCGAGAAGCTGTGTATTATGCAAACTCCGAAAAAGTTTATGGTAGCCGAAACCTGTAACCCAGGTACTTTTACATAAGATATCAAAGAGTGCAAAGGGCAGCTGCTGTCAATACTGGAGAAGGATTACAAAGGCGCTGTGATCCGGTCTAGGACGGATCACAGCAGAGAGGCGAGGAACCGCTCAAGATTTTCAAGAAGAAAGAAAGACAGCGGGGAAGGGAAAATCAGAATAGAAGCGCTACAAAGCGGCGACAGCATTCTCACACCCCAAAATGACATCGAGTCCGCTTTTACCCAAGCCTACAAGGACCTCTTCGAATATGGAAGTAACACATATTACACCGTGAACAGTAACACCATGAACACTTGCAAAAATATGCTTCAACATTAAATTGCATAAATGATGAGACAGCACAGCAAACGGATGAGTGCATATGAGAGAGCTAAATAGAATGCGCCATACGTAATTAAAACCAAGGAAATCGCCAGGAGTTCATGGGCTCAGCACTGCTTTTTACAAGAAATTTTCGCCGGAATTAGTGTCAGTACTACGCGACGTATACGATGACAGTTGGAAACGAGTATTGATGCCGCCATATATGCGGCTAGGTCTTACTGTCTTACCGCGGAAGAAGCGATCAAAGCAAGTGCCAACAGTGAGTGAGTTCCACCCCATTAGTCGTTTAACGACCAATTACAACATTCTCAAGTTATGGCTAGACAGCTTGACTTTGCCTTCGGAAAAGTCATCGGGAACCATCAGTCGTACGACATCAAAGGACGTCGTATCAGCGATAATCTGCATGCCATTCGGATACTGTGGGAAGGCACCTCCGTTGATTTAGTCAGGCTTGTGGTTTTGCAAGTCGATCTGAGCAAGGCTTTCGACAGAGTATTACATGACTTTCTCTTCACCTCGCTTAAGGCCTGCAACATTCGGCACCAGCATCTTAAATATATAAGTGTCTGCTACAGACCAGTATAGACGTTAGTGGTAATCAATGGGCAAACAACACCGACAATACAGCTCAACAGATCTGTTAGGCAAGGAAGCCCCATGTCACCAGCTATTTTTTTCTCGGTACTTGGAATCCCTGTGCCGAATAATTCTGAACGACGGTGACATAACACACTTCAGTTTTGCAGATACCTCTCTGAAAGTCCTCGCCTACTCTGGCTACCTTACGCTTATGAGTGCCTCTAAAGATGTCCGCCAAGGAATGCAGCATGTCATGAACTTTTGTACAGTGTCTGGTGCTAAAATGAATTGTGACAAGTGCGCGGGTGCATGGCTAGGTGTATGGAACTCGAAGCCAACCAACTTTCTAGAGATGAAGTGAACGTCTGAAATAATCGGCTACCTCGGTGTGTGCTTTGATACTGCCAACAGAATGCACAGAATACAATTCGAAGTGACTCTCGCGGCGAAAGTGCAACAGTGGCACAGGAGAACTGTCCCACTTATGAACAGAGCCCTTGTGTGCAATAGTGTGCTCATCCCAGCTGTATGGTACTCGGCGCAGGTATTCCCCTGTTTGCCGGCACACGTGAATCGAGTACGTAGATTTTGCGCAGCATTTATTTGGGAGTCTAGTTTTCAGCCCATGAGGCGCACTAATTTATATTTATGTAATCTGAAAGGAGGTCTAGGGCTTGCAAACTTAGAGGCAAAACTAAAAGTTCACAGGCACCTTGTTTTTTCAAAACAAACAAACAAACAAACAAACAAACAAACAAACAAACAAACAAACAAACAAACAAACAAACAAACAAACAAACAAACAAACAAACAAACAAACAAACAAAACAAAAACAAACACGCTAATCATTTTGCATGATAACGACCACATTCCCATTCCAGATTATGACTGTCCAAACGCGTTCAATTCGTTCTTTTCATCAGTATGCACCATAGAAGACGACTCAAACGTGCCTGAGGTAGCTGATCTTGACCACCCTTTCTTACAGCCCATCGACATTACTGTCGACGGCATCGCATCCATTATAAATAATCTGAAAGTGTCCACATCAGCAGGCATTGACGACATAAACTCAAAAATACTAAAAAACACGATATCAGTCTCGAGTAAAATATTATCTCATATATTCCGACAATCGCTATCGACAGGAATGCTTCCCCAAGACTGGAAAATCGCGAAGGTCATTCCCATCTTTAAATCTGGCAACAGAAATTCACCACTAAACTACAGACCTATTTCACTTACTTCCATCTGCTGTAAGATGCTAGAGCATATAATCACCTCCCATATTTACAATCATTTAGAGAATAATAACTTTTTCTTCACAAACCAGCATGGATTTAGGAAGGGTTTATCGTGCGACACGCAACTATTTGAGTTCACGACTGAATTACATTTTAATCTGGACAAAAACCTGCAAACTGACTGCATGTTTTTAGATTTTTCAAAAGCCTTTGATCGCGTAGCTCACTGCCGACTAATTTCTAAACTGTCTTCGTTGTCCTTAGATTCACTAACGCAATCTTGGATTCAGAACTTTCTTACCAATCGGCAGCAGTTCACCGTGGTTAATAATTTTTCCTCCCCGCTCTCTTACGTGTCTTCTGGTGTGCCACAGGGTAGTGTCCTCGGTCCACTTCTTTTCCTTATATATATTAACGACTTACCGAATAACATTTCTTCTCATGTGCGGATCTTTGCTGACGATTGTATAGTTTACCGAGAAATTGCTAGTACTGATGACCACGTAAAAATTCAAAATGATCTTGACCTTATTAGCAGTTGGTGTAGGACCTGGCTAATGTCGCTTAATCCAGATAAATGTAAAGTAATGTCTTTCACTCGCAAACATTTCCTTTCCAGCTTTCCATACTATATTAATAACAATCCTATGTCTGTAGTTACTTCTTTTAAATACCTAGGCGTAACCCTGACAACAAACCTTTCCTGGACTACACATATAAACAATATCTGCGGAAATGCCTCCCGATCCTAGGGCTATTTACGCAGGAACCAGTGGCGTAGCCAGAAATTTCGTTCGGGGGGGGGGGGGGCTCACATTGCAGCTCGGCCTCCTCCTAAGAGGACAAATTAGGTCGGATGCTCCTATCTAAATACACGTAGAAGGAAAATTCGTTTTTCTCGGCAACCACTGCACCAAATTTGATTATATTTGTTGCATTTAAGAGAAACACTTAAATTCTAGTGGCTGTTTGTTTCGAATTTTCGATTTATGTCGTCAATATTTTATTGAAAGGTGGCACCAATGGAAAAGTTTCAGAAAACGAAACAATTAAGTTTATAAATCTGTAAATCAGCAGTGCAAATTAATATCACAATTCCGTGAACTGCACATAATAGTACGTGTACAGCGGACAAATTTGATATGTCCCACATGATTCTCAAAACATTAAGTATTATGGAAAGACGGCTCTTGCAGAACCCTTGTACATAACATAACCAATTCATGTAAGATACAAATAGACATATCCTATTTGTCCGCTTTGAATGGTGAAGTGGGTGCCATGTACAGAACCGCGATATCTGTTCTTTATGCAGAGCTCTTAATTTGTAAACTTCGTCCTATTTTTTTTCGATGTTTCGAGTTTTTCAAAACATTTTAAACAAAGTTCCGGCCATAAATCGAAATTCCGCTTCCAACAGACACTAGAATTTAACTTACTCTCTCAAATGCAACAAATTTCATTAAGAGCGATTCAGGAGTTATCTCAGAAAAGCGTTTCTGCGTTTTACATGTATCTGAATAGGCCGCGTCGGAGTTGCGCCCAAGCTAAGCTTCCTCTTAAATAATTTGCCTAGGGGTCAAATACATGAATAATAACCTCATTGCCATTGCCAAAGATGCTGCAAACAAATTCTTGAATGCTACGCACTGTCAATACAAGTAAAATACGCATTTTTCCATAAAATATTATATTCGTATGTGCCAAAAATCGTGCCCAACGTAACTGATGTCAATGCTTCCATGTTTTTGTCTATTTAATACTAAAGGAAATATCACATGAACTTTAGAACTACATCAGTTCGAAATCAGCAAAGCAGTGCATGTCACTGATATGAAAAATGTAAAGGCCATGAAATGAACAAGTTCAGGACAAATATGTTAATGAAACTTTGTCATTCAAGGTCCTTGTTTACATCCTTGTACATATGCAACGGCCAGCAAAAAATCTCAATGACACTGTCATTTGTTCCAATGTATTACGCAAAAACATCTATCCCCGGTCGTGTATCGTGAGTAATTGCACCGAAATTATACTGGCAGCAGAGAGCAGGTATCAGAAGCAGTAGTTCTGCAGAGTATACGAGGGCGAGTCAAGTGAAAGTGAGCCAATGCAAATATATGACAAATGGGGTACTTTATTTAAAGTAGCCTCCATGAGCATTTAGACATTTCTCTCATTGACTAATGAGTCGCGTAATTCCTGTCTCATAAAGCTCCTTGGGTTGCTGCTTCAAAACGTCTGCAACTGACTTTCACGTCATCGTCCGAGACGAATATGGTTCCCATGAGCTGTTTTTTCGGTTACCCCAAAATGTGGAAGTCGCAAGGCGACAAATCTGAGTTGTATGGCGGATATTGCAGCATTTCCCACTTGAACTTCGCCAGTTTTATATTAACCACATCAGCGACATGGAGATGGGCGTTGTCGAGGAACAAGATGAACCGATTCGTCAATTTTTCATGTAGTTTGTTCTTGACTGCGACACGCAGGCGATCCGGCGTTTCACGTTCCACAATATCGTAAACAAGTGATAGTCTCTCAAGATTCAGTAAATTTTATCAGTAATGGCCCCTGACGATCGAAAAATAAAAGTCAACAACACCTTTCCGGCGGAAATGGTGGCCTTTGCTTTCTTTAGGGAGTGGTGAATTCAAGTGTTTCCATTGTAAGCTTTGCCGTCGTGTTTCAGGCTCGTAGTATTGGCACCATGGTTCGTCCTCGATCACAATTGCAGACAATAAATCGTCACCCTTATTGTAATACCGGATCAGATGAGTAAAGGCAGCGCCGAACTTCTCCGTATTCTGGCGGAGATTCAAAATCTTGGGCATCCATTGCGCACTCAAGAGCCGATAACCGAGATGTTCATGAATTATGGCGTCAACGGTGACGGTGAACCGAACCGTGACTGATGTTCACACGCTCTGCCAGTTCATCGATGCTTATCCTCCGTTCTTGTGTCATCAGCTCATCAACCTTTGAAATTTTGTTAGGGGTGATTGCACGATGGCTTTGTCCCAGTCTCGGATCGTCTTTGCAACTTTCACGGCCTTCTTTGAACCGTTTGTTCTAACGCTTCACCGTGGCCAATGAAATGCAATGTTCAATCTACACGGCAGCCATACGATGAGTAATTTCTTTTCGGGAAACACTTTCAGCTGTCAAAAAGCCCACGGCACTACGCTGCTCAACTTCTGGAGCGTCCATTACGTCCCGCAACCATGTTCAACCAAGTCTATGAGCGCATTAAAGAACATTTACGCTCACACCTGCGTGCCACTTTTGTAAATGAGAGATGCCTGCGTGCTACGCGCAGGCCTTGCAGATAATGAACAGAACCATCATTGCGCGGGGTGGGTAGGCTCACTTTCATTTGACTCGCCCTCGTACATTAGAAATGCGAAGATACAATGGAATATACAAATGCTAAGATACAGCTTGACAAAGGGCAAAAATGCCACTGGAAACAATGTTCACTGCACGTAAACACTAAACCTCGCAACAAGATATCTAAACATACGTATAGGTTTCCAATAAATCTACATATCTAAGAAAAAGTCATGGTATATAATGGGTCAAACAAGGCGAATAAACATGTTGCGCAATCACAGATTCACAGAATCCTGGATCCCGCCCCAATTCCATCCACTTCCCCCGATGTATCACGCGCGACGGATGGCGCGGCGCGCTTGCTCCCCGCTTTTCTTCTTTGCGCACACAAGACTGAGCCACCATCATCGGCTCAACCATTCACCCCCCCCCCCCCCCCACACACACACGCTTTCACTCGCACATACAGCATGCGGCGCGCGGTCATGATGTTATCGCCCTTAGACTTTATGCGGAATATGAGGGCGACGGTAGGAATGCGCCTAGAGTCTCCATATAATTGCTATCGCAATAATATAATGAGCATCCGGCAGCTGAAGCGTCCCATAATCCATTACTTTCCGCAAAAGAAGTAACAAAATAGAACTTTCACTATGCGACAATTCGCTGCGCCGCAACATTTTTTTTTCCTTTTGTGGGGCGGGGGAACCCTAACGAAAAAAAAAACACGCAAAGGAAAGTATGTTGGTGACAATTGAATGTCTACTTTGGGCAACTAATGTGGCTATTAAAGGAATATCGAAGAAAACACGAGACGCTTGGTTCACCAAGAACCATGTGAATACTGCTCGGTATCCTACACTGGCGAGACAAGACTTTCTGGAGAGGTTGCGCTCAAGCGAACGCGGTGCAATCCGTCGAGTCCCTGCATTGATGGCGGCGAGCGACCATTTTTTTTTTCTCGTCTGCTAGCTAGAAAGCGTCCAAAAACTCTGCCAGGCAAAAATGCACTCAGCCAGAGAAAACCGAAGGCGCACAGAAGTGCGCCGCGCGGTGCTCGGGGCAACACGAGAAAAACGCATGCGCTCTGGCTGGCTCTGGCAGCCCCCGGGTAGGGGAGCGAGAACAACAAAATTGAAGAGGCTCAACGTGGTCTTCGCGATGAAAAGTCATAGTAGAAAAAATAAATAAGAACGTAGTTACCTTGGCTGGCTTTAGTGTCTTCACTGGATGCTTTGTCGCAGGTGAAAAAAAAATTGATATTTTTTATGTGACATGACGGCACGAATGAACCACCACAACGCTTCGTCTCATCGGGCCTCGCTGTGGGCTTTGTCAACTTGTCTGATAGTGCGTTGATTTGGCTAGTCTCGTTGTATGGCCCGATGTGCGACTTTGGAAAAGTTAATGCACCTTTGGCGTCAAATATTTATGCGAACATTAAACTTACAAAGTTACGCAATTGAAAATCTAAAGCACACGTTTGGAAATGTCAATGCAAATTTCAGATCAAAAGTTAATGGGAACTTTATACCCATAAAGTTTCGGAATTGACATCCACGCGCTCCGTAGATTCCATGAGAGAGTGTAAATTCCGCAGCATCCGCGAGATGTCGCGGCGAGCCCGTTCACCATCAAAACGGCCCTGAAACTTAGTGCTCGAATGGGGCTGCTTGCGTTATGTGACTCCCGGTGCATGGGCGTTGCCGCGAAATCCAGCCCGAGTTCGCAATTTTTGCGGTGAGATGGCTTTTCGAGCATGAAAAATACGTTCTAGACAATATCCAGAATGATTTTCTGCGCCGGCGGTTGCTTTGGTCGGCGGTGCACGGACAGCGCGAAAAAATGTCGGGGGGGGGGGGCTGAAGCCCCATAAGCCCCCCCCCCTGGCTACGCCCCTGGCCGGAACCTCCGTAAGACGCCGACAAATATCCGCAAATTATCCTACCTTACATTTGTACGCCCTAAACTTGAATTTGCTTCTTCAGTATGGTCCCCTCATTACATTTGTTTAACCACTATGCTAGAATCAGTTCAGAATAGAGCCGCTAGATTTATTTCACAAAATTACAACTGGAACGAAAGTATAACGCAAATTAAAAACAATCTATCGATTCCTTCTTTGGCCACTCGTCGTGATGTAGCACTTACATTGCTGTTTCACAAGTACGTTCACGGACCGAGGCCATCACCAATAGCTCTGCAAGTTTCTCCATTCACCTCACGAAGATTGCATAATCATCTTTCTTTCACGCGCATCTACGGCAAAACAGACGCTTTTAACTCATCTGCGCTTCCACGTGTCATCCGCTTGTGGAACGACCTTCCCGATATCCTGGTAGCTGAAGCTCACAAAGAAAAATTCCGTCACGACATAAACATTTATTTCTTACTTAAAAAAAAAAACTTGTCTGTGTAGCTTCTTGTATGCTTTTTTTCTTTTTATCTTAGAATTATTTACTTGGTGTAAACTTGACTCTTCGTTGTGTTTTTATTAACAAAGCATTGTATAATTGTATAATTTTGTATAATTGTTTGTTCTTTATACTGTGTCAATTTTTCCCCCTTACCCAATGCCCATTCTTCGGGCCTGTAAGGTATTTTGAATAAATAAATACTATACACCACTCTTTCAAAAAGCTAGACGGTGGGTACTCCGCCGAGTTGATTAATGGTGCCTAAGGAGTTCCACGTGCGCGCACCGGAAGATACAGGGAGGTGGAACAGGCAGCTTGATTCTTTGAACAGCGTTTTTCTCAAGTGTACCTAAAAAATGTAATACGGAAGAGGCTCCATTGGAACGCTATAGATATACTATTCCCAACACCACTGTATCGGTCTCGATATGGAAGCCAGCTGAAGCCTGACTTCTCAAGCGTCTTCCAAGATATCCTGTGAAAACAGTGATTAAGGATCATTGTCAAGTTTCATCTTGAAGTTTTACACGTCAAAACATGGTGAAGTAACTAGGTTTCTTTTGTGCTGTGGTCAACGAACTGGGCGCTCTGCTTCTATCCAGAATCGTTGCAACACTCCTTTATTTTTGTACGAATGCAGCACACTTTTGGCACAACATACGAATTGTGTTTGATGTACAGATATACCCAAATTTGGAAGATGTAAAGTTTTTGACAGTGGAATAAAAAAAAAGATAACAGCAGTGTTGAAAACCTGACGTTACTAGGCTTGCATGCAATTTGGAGATCACGAACTGACTACATCCTAGCTCTAGAAAACGGGAAACCGATGTAAACGCACTTTTGTGATGCCTTTGCGTGTACAAGTTCTCTGCTTGACGTTTGGGATGAGCTTAGCAAGAGATGGCAGGCGTGGCAGAAGTGCCTGCAGCAAAGACTGGTCTTCATGAAGATGTGTGATTCCCTCTCTCTTTGTGTTAGGGAACCTGTGAAAAAAACGCTTCAGTGCATGGTGCTTGCTATGTTAGAAAAATAAAGACATTGCGGAAAAGAAAAAAAGAAGCCGCCGTGGCATCGGGGAAGCGGGCTCAGACCGGAATTCCCTAATATTCTTCTCAAAGGCATTAATTTACTTTGTTTACAGGAGCCTCACTGAGAAATCTGACGTCAATTCGAGTATATTTTTATATGGTTTTAATCTTTGCCGTCGGTAATTTCTGGTACCGTCATTCGGTCACGCCGCTGACTACAACGGCAGATTTTCGCGTAATGCGGCATATAATACTATCGCATTAAAAGAAAAATGCCGCAACATTTCCTGACGTTGAGTCTAGCTTATTTGCATCAACGAGAGTAAGCTTGTCAGAAGTGTGTTCTCCTTGTACTTTCCCTTGCGCCCTACAGCTTTCTAGAAGCGCGGTGAATAAAAAGGTGTTCGAACTTAAGGACAAAAGAAATAAGAAGGAAGAAACTGAGAATAAAATGCACAAAATACAGCAACACAAAGGTCGTTGGATTCATCGTTGGCTCATGTGTCGCAAATTTTGTAGGCGTTTAGTTAGGTGACCAAAATTGTGGGTTAGTCTGTATTTATAGTCATTATTTGTTGAGAAGCGTGTTGGGCACTTAGTTGAGACACCTTGCGTGTGCACTCTCCAGAGCACCGAAGCCAATCTTCATATCCACACAGCTTAAGTTTGCGAAACTTCTTATGCTCTACCAGGTGCAAGACAGACGCTCCCGGCACTGCATGGACATGGTTAACCGCGAAATGCCTCTAGCCGTCGCTTCCGCGTACGCCCGCGCTTCTGACACAGCAGCGAACGCCAGCACATCTGCGGCAGCGGACGTGGTAATCCACGACGTGGCATCCAAGATGGCCGAGCTGTTGGAGGCATCGGGCCGGTTCCCGATGGCAGAAAACCTGCGAACCATCCAGACCATCTTTCTGCTGCCTATGGAAGACGTGAGTGACTGAATTTCGTTTGTCTGTAGCCGTGCCGACAAAGCTAGGCAGGCCTTAGACTCGGAACAGTAAGAAAGCACTAAAGCGTTGCTATTTGAAACTGCAGGGCGCTATCTTGACGTGGGCGGTCACTAAGCAAGGTTATAGCTATATGACTTGTCGCCTGTGAATGAATAATACCAGTGTCACACATAATCGAAGGGAGAAAATGAAAACCATCGGATAAGTTTCTTTTTTTTGTTATTAGCTTTCCATTATGGTCGGGCTGCACATCACCTGGTCGTTTTCGCATACATTCTTGTGGTAAGCGGGAACGGTGCCTCAGGATGGGGAAACACGCGCAGACCGTGGTCATCCCTGAGCCGGTGAAAAAACCGGACTTCGAGAACCTGCGAAACATATCACTAACGCCGTATTTCGGAAAACTCAACGAGCGAGTGGGGGTCACGCGGCTCCAGGGCTATCTCGAATGCAATGATCTTCTACCCAAGACAACGTTCGGCTTCAGCCAATATCTCGACTCAAGATGTCCTCCTCCTACTCGAGGAGGAGGACATCTAGTCGAGGAGGAGGAGGTATTCATGGCCCTCGATATAAAGGGGGCCTTTGACAACGAGAGTCACGACGCAGTCCTCGAGGGACTGAGTCGATTAGGCTGCGGTCAGAAGATCCACGGATATGCCGTGGCTTTTCTGACCGATAGAACAGCCACAACCGACATGGGTGACGTGAGGTCTGATAGAATCAGGATGCCTAACAAGGGCAGACCTCAGAGTGCGTTTGGTCTCCCCGATAGTTTTCAATATGGTCATGTCCAGACTTCCAGAACGGCTTGACAGATTCCCAGGCAATTGGAACGCCCTGTATGCCGACGCCATCATGGTGTGGGTCAACGAATGTTCGGTGGGACAAAACCTGACGGCTTCATGAGTAGGTGGGCTGTGGGAATCAGTACACCAAACAATGCCGCCTAGCCTGCCCACCGAATAAGTCTGAAATAATAAGAATACGCAGAAGGCGATACGACAAATCACTCAAGCGGGAGGTTACGCTTGATGGGCAGGATACTGGGTATGTGACTGCAGTCTAACCACAGAGTAGACACCACACTCAGACTCGTATCCAAAGCCAGGGCCCAGGTGATTCACATCACCACCAGAGTCGCAAATGAAGAAGAGGGCTCCAGGAAGAATATACGGCGAGACTTGTGCGAGCCCTCGTCGCCAGCAGGGCTATGTACTGTCTGCTGTATCAGAACTTCCTTCAATCAGAAAGCTAGCAGGTAGATGCCACGCTTCGCAAAGCTTATAAGGTGGCCCTGGGCCTCCCCAAGCGGACCTCTACGACCAAGGTGATGGACCTCGGCGTTACCAACAGCTACTTAGAACATCAGGACGCGTAGCTCAACTCCCAAATTGAATGGCTCCTACTAAGGAAGACCGGCAGATCTCTATTAAAGAAAATCGGCTGCCGAGCTTGCCTCGAGAACATCAGAGAGATTGTAGACGTCCAAATTATGATACCGTGCTCCCGATTAAGATGGCAAAAGGGAAGGGAGAGCCAAGAGTCTAGAAAAAGGATTTGCGGACGGAGCGGACGTGGCATACGTAGACGCAATTTGTTGCGCAAGATGATCAGCGACTGTTGGTACGGCAGTGGACTCTGCGTGCAGAGAACTCGCCAGCATCACTGCCAGAGACAGCAAGCCCACAGAGGCTGAAGAGGCCACTGTTGCTCTAGCGGTAGCCATAGGCAACTCTCGGGAGAGTCTTTGGCCATAATCGCCGACTCGCAGCAAGCCTGCAGGAATTATCTCAACTGAAGACTATGTAAGACGACAATGCGACTCATTCAGGGCGTAAGCTCCGGAGTCGAACATCAGATGTCATGGGTACGAGGACATGCAGATCACCACATGGCTGACGTAATTCTCGAGGCCACACCTGCCGAGCGGGGAGTTGAGGCGTGGCTACTAATGCCTGTACCCCAACGGTATAGAGAAATACTGGGGCAGCAGCAGACAATATCCTCCGCCCCACCCTAAGCTCAACAAAGAGCAGGCGATATGCTGGTGACATGCTGGCGTCAGCTTTAGGCAGGCACTTTTCCATGTGTACATATACTCAACAAATGTTGCCCTACCGCGTATGAGAATAAAAGTCAACATTGCTGGGATAAGGTTACATTACACCACACCATGTGGGCCTGCCAACGTAACCCTGCACGCCTCCACACAAAAGTCCCACATTGGAGCAGTGAGAGGCTGCCTTGACCAGCCCGGTCCTGGAGGGCCAGATTTCCTTTACAGGCCGAGCCTGCGCGGCGGTTGTCTATGTGGGTGCCTTAGACCAGAAGAAGGAATTCCGGAGTGACTCACACAGATCACAACGAGAATACTTTTTAGAGCTACAATAAAGTTTATTCTCTCTATCATGGTTTATGATTTCTGGTGGCAACACTTGTCTCAGTGGCTCAACACGGAAAATCTTGGCTGGCTGTGTTATACGACTGGGTGAAGTGTTCCCGTTGCGCTTCCGCACCAAATGGCAATATGATCACTCTGTGACCACATTATCGACAGCGAAAGTTGCAGCGAAGAACTCCTTGCTGCGACGTGTTGCTGGCACTACACGGCAACCACTTTCCTATCGCTTTGTCCATGTCTGCCTCTCGATTTTTTTCCTTTTTCAAGTTTTCTGGCATTCTCATAGTATAACCGTGTACAAACTAGCCTAACAAGCCACTCTTATAAACCCCGAAGGTCGATGTCTTTGGCAAATGACTTTCTATAATGCTGTGTTATGACACTGTTAGTTTCAAGAATAAATTAAATATGCGGTGCACGGAGATGTATTCTCTATCCTATGCTCAGGACGACAGCTCAACCTACACATGTATGCGCCGTACACAGACCGTGTACTATTTAACGGTGTTACCCTACCTTGTACTTCTTTGTGAATGCAAAGGAAAATGACCTATTGCTTGTCGCAATTCTTGATAGCGCACTGGGTGGCAGCGGTGTCAGTTCTCAATTTCAGCTCATACAATTGGCTGTTTCATCGGTTCTGTCGCTCTGCTGCGGCGCGCAAGCATCCGCGTTACAGTTTTCTTTAATGCGAAGCGTTAACCGATCTCAGCGACGTTTTTGCGGGCTGGCGGGGGGTATCTTGCCGTTTTGCTGGGCCGACTCCGGTGATAACGAATTCTAAAATCACATGCCACAAGGGTGACTTGGTATGTGCCACTGGGTTTTAGTTCACTTTTAATTTTACATTTTGACATTATACACATTCTGTCTTACGTATTATAAACACAAACATCTACAACATACAATCTCTACCTACCCGTTGACTACACAACAGTTCCACCACTCCCACAACCGTTCTCTACAAATCATGAATGCTTCACATTCGTGGAAGTCAACTACACTTGAGTCTGCGAAAATTTTTAATTTAGCTTGCTTTTTCTTAAATGCGGAAGAAGTTTATACAATAAAGCTAGCTCGCCGCAAGGAACTGCATCCTCCTATCGACATATTGACGGCAATATGGTTGGTTAAATTCACGTAGGAGGCTTGTAATTGCATGCAATTTAAGGCACCCTGAGAAGGGAGTCGCATAGCAGATTACATGCCCATGCACCCACCCCGCCCTACTTGTTCTTTCAGGAGGTCGTTGACGCGCTGTACGAGTCGGTTCCGGTGGCCGACGCCAGGCGCACTTTGTTCGGCTCTGTGGTGCTGACGACCACCGCCCTGAGCGGGCGGCGCTTGGCAGCACTCGGCTCCAGGCTCGACCACCTGTCGCTGCCCCTGTTCGTGGATCCACTGGACACCAGGGTGCGCTACCTGGAGTCGCTGCACGCGCTGCTGGTGCCCATGTTGGTGCTGCAGCCGCCCGTCTTCGGGCAGACGCTCACCCCCGCCGTCAACTACGGGTCCCTCGGCCGACTCGTTGCCGAGGTAGGTCGTTGAGGCAACGGCTGCGTGTTGTGGGTACATTTCGGGAAAGAAAGATGCTGCTTGCGTCATTATCCGTGGCAAATCTATTTTCATGGATACTCTAGCGATGGATACCCATCGTGGATACCCATTTCATGGATCCCTAGCAATGAAACAGTTTCTTCACGCGCCCGTTATGAGTCCTGCAAATGTACTTGCGATGATGTCTTACCTATGGCACAATTTGAAACAGCTGAGAACATGGGGTCATAACACTTTAAATATACTGTGCCATATGCAGTATCATAGAAATTCATTTGCCGAGATCATCGACCTTTGGGTTGCCACAACACCGTGCCGCAAGGAGTCCTTCGCTACAACTTCAGCTGTCGATAACGGGGTTATAGACTGATCATACTGTCATTTGCTCCGGAAATGCAACCGAAACACTTGGACCAATCGTATTACAAAGCTCGCCAAGAAAAAAAATTGTGTCTTGTGCTATTAGGACAAGTGTTCACGCCACCCGCCGTGGTTGCTCACTGGCTATGGTGTTAGGCTGCTGAGCATAAGGTCGCGGGATCGAATCCCGGCCACGGCGGCCGCATTTCGATGGGGGCGAAATGCGAAAACACCCGTGTACTTAGATTCAGGTGCACGTTAAAGAGCCCCAGGTGGTCGAAATTTCCGGAGTCCTCCACTACGGCGTGCCTCATAATCAGAAAGTGGTTTTGGCACGTAAAACTCCATAATTTAATTTTTTTAAGTGTTCACGCCTTGCTAAGCAGCCACTAAGGCGCGCAGTGATGCAGTGACGATGACACCTGCGCACAGCTGTTGTACAAGATGCTTGAGCGAAGGAGAATGCTACTAGAGTGCACCTAGAGTAAAATGCTACTACTAGAGCCCAACTGTAATTAAAGAAATGTATTCAGGCCAATTGTTAGAGACCATCACGTGATATACGCATCCGTTTGTTAAACAGTTATTCTATCGTCATAGGGTGACAGGGCATCTCTTGCCGGACGCATAAGGGAGGCTTTCGCCTGTCACGTCTTCACTGTTCCTGGGTGGTCCGCGCACTGGCACGTGAGCGAAAACTTGCTGCCAAGCGCCGAATAATCGCCCATATAGCAGCCACCGTGAGCCACGTGCGCGGGCTTATTCATGTACGAACAAATTTGTGTTTTTCGTGCACGTAGCTGGGTCGCAGGGCGGAGAGCACGCTGCTTCGACTACACATTGCGTCGTATTCCCATTTTTATTACCCGAACGATAGCCAGTTATAGGAACGCCGCAAGAGCTGGAGGTCGACAATTGTAGACTTAATTAATTACTCATTAATCACTCATAATGCAGCCTATGAAGTCTACAGCAGGTGGGGGAGAGGTCGAAATGTGCAATAATTTAAAAGGCACCAAAACAAACCGTATAAAAGAAAACAATATCAAAGAGCTATCGCAACTATACGTACAGGGAGGTGGCGAGGTCAGCAGTAAGCAAAGGAGACGAATGCACTAGTGAATAAAATTGGAAAAATGGTGAAATAAATCAGGACCACGAAGGCACAAATATTAAGCAACACACGAGTGACGTCAGCAAGGAATGGAAGCATGTCAGATTGCACGTTCCCCCTCTTTTACTCTATTTCACAATATCCACCCTCCCTACCTTCCCTTTTGATGACGATGTCTTCCTTAGTGACCTTAGTGATCTACTCACCCTTATCCGTATCGGGTATCTGGGTTTCTAGCCTTTCTTTGTGGACCAATCGCGAGGATAATATACTCTAAATATGTGGGCCGTTCCAGCGGGCACATGGAGTCAACCGATTTAAGGCGTCCGGCGCTCCTCCTACTTCCATCACGCGATGGGTGACGCGGTAGAGTGCCGTGCGCAGCGACTCCTGTCCATTCTCATCCCCAACTGGATCAGGAGGGCATCCTTGATCGACTTAAACTAGAGATTTAATCACCTGCCAACTTCTTTAACGTTTGGGATTCCTTCAGCCTGCTCTACACACCGGCTTATTCTTTACTCCAACAGGAGGGAGGGGTGAGTTGCCCAATAATAATAATAATAATAATAATAATAATAATAATAATAATAATAATAATAATAATAATAATAATAATAATAATAATAATAATAATAATAATAATAATAATAATAATAATAATATATAAATAAAAACAGGTGCTGCTGTAGCGAAGGCAACTCTCCTAGCCGAAGCATTGGCTCCAGCGACATTCCTTGTTCGAGCGGTGTTGATCACTTAGGATGACTTCATCCCCACCTTACTGGAAAGCTTTGTCTTATTTGGATGTTTTTATTGAAGTTCTTTTTAGCTTTACCATAGCTAAACATGAAAAGTAAACTGTGCCCTTGCCAAAGCCAAAACTGAATTTTCTGCGCAATGCAGGGATGTAAGTGGAGACGGCGCCTTAAGGGAGCGAAATCATTACACGATTTTGCATAAAGAATAAATTCATTCCGCCCAAATAAATTTATAGGGCCATAAAATATAAAATGATTTGTATGGTCGCCGAGAGTCGACAATTTTCTGCGCAATTGATATTCAAGAATGTGGTTCCACAGTCATGATTTATTGTGGTTCGAAAGTGTGGCGGCGCGCTGGTGAAATTTAGTCGCGATTCTGTTTGTGAAGAAACGTTAAACGATTGATATGGTGTCGCTAAAGCTGCGAAGAGCACTGAAGAAATCACAAGACATTCTCATGTTGTATGTAAAATAGAGTATTGAACTTTCCCAGTTGTCGCTGAACAGATTTTACCGCGAAACAATCCCGTTAGCATATTTGATGGAATCAAAATTGAGAGTTTGTGAGTACCTGGATGCTAGCTTGAATTGCTTTGTGTTGCACGAACTTGCATATTTTTGTAATCTTGCATCCATGCATCTTCGCGTGCAACACACACACACACACACACACACACACACACACACACACACACACACACACACACACACACACACACACACACACACACACACACGCACGCACACGCACACGCACACGCACACGCACACGCACACACACACACACGCACGCACGCACACACACATGCACACACGCACACACAATGCGTACGCAAAGGGAACTGTCTTCGAAGACGTCGATCTGTATTTTGATGATTTCGTAGGAGATTTACATTTCTAGTAAAATGACTTCACTATGGTTATGGTACGTTGATGCACACTTCGACTGTGTAGGTTTTGATCGAGAGTTTCGTGCGGCATCCGTACATGACGAAGTCCTGCAACGAGGCTGCCGACAATTTCACAGCTGCTGTGCTTCTACACGCCGCCGCCGAAAGGCCCGTGGGCCGTGCATTTCAGGTGAGCGACGTCATCGAGATGCGCAGTTCGCAGTGTTTAGGACGAGGAACTTTCCAAACACAGTACTTAGGAAGTTGTCGCTCATTTGGTGGGCATCACTCAAAATTGTGTAAAGTGGTTTAGGGGTACGCCTCTCAAGGTTCAAATATTTTCGTGCTTTTCTTGTAAAATGAGGCCTGGTAATTTCATACAATGGCGGCGCGTCTTCGGCATCCCTCAGTTGTAATATCCACACACACTTCAGTTCTCCCCAATAATCTCCGATCTCAACCTTGAGAATACCCAATAATCCCCAATAAGCTGGAAAATAATCTCCACGTATTTCACTTCAGTTATAACGTTACTCTGCGTTTGATTTCCACGTACAGTTTAAACTGGAGCAAAATATTTGATTAGACTGAAACGAGGAAAGGTGTGCAAAGACATCGCTCGAAATGTGGAGCTCGGGGAGAATTTTATGGAGAATGGACGCTCTATTGTCTCTAAATAATAATCTTATTGACAAATGGCGCTTCAGGTAAAAGAAAAGTTGAATAGTAATTGCACGCAGCAGCTTTCTATACTGCACGAAGTCTCTTCTGGGTTTCTAATTACCTAACTGAGATGGATGCTGGGCAGACTTACTCCATCGCACGACAGTTCAAAACTCGTGTATGTCTATGTTTTAAGGAGCAGCTACGGCGAAGTCAATTTTAGTCCATATGTCGTGCCATTCTTGATTCTGTGTTGTTGAAATTTAAGACGCGCTACCACCAAAGCCAGAGTGACGAACACATGGCTGTTTCCTGCTAGGAGCAGGAACATATGTATCGAAGCTATAGATTGCTCGAAAAAAAAAGTCACAGGAAGTTAGGAGCTTGATTTGAAGTTCGCGAACTTAAACGCCTCATGCTTAGTGGACAGCATTAACTTGCACTGCACTTGTTGTCTTGATATCATTTTGTTTGATCTTAGTTACCACCCACATGGTGTATGTAATCTGCTCTCAATTAAATTTATTGTCAGTAAAAAGTTTCTAAATTCCAGCTTCTGAACCGGTGCGAGCAGTGCCGATGCTGATTTTCTACCGCTGAAAATTGCTAATGTTTTGTACAATTTGATATTGGACAGTTCTGAAGATCAAGTATCTTCAGATTAGCATGCAACGCACGAGATGTGCTGTTGGATAAGTCTGTATAGTCCGCCATTCCAAACAATGCTGCCGCAAGAAATGCTTTCCGGAGTGTTAATTAGCGTTAACTAAAATGACATTTATATGTGCCCAGTGTTGCCAGTATATTGATCGCGTCCATGCCTGTGGCTTCAACTAGGCTTTGCCGAAGAAGCTTGATTTCCAAAACCTCTTATGAACTATTTTCCCGCGGGCTATTTCCCAATGAAACCGCTTACCAAACGTCTAATAATGAAACCTTCGCTTAAGGTCTTATCGAGTGCGTGCGCGGTCATATGAAATAATTCAGCTTGAATATTAGCTCGAATCAATCTTGTTTTCGTTTCCCCGTTCCATTTTGAGGATTTGATACAGCTACCAACTTTCATACCTTGCATATGTATATTTTGTATTGTATGCATGTATATTTTGTAAACAACTTCTTGTTCATGTATATTTTGTACTCCGTCATTATAAAACTTGTGACTCGCCTATGTTTTCTCGCTGTATCTCCTGTCTTTTGAAATTTGTGCTTGTGTAGCATAGCATTTGTAATTTTGACTTCCATGCATATCTTTACTCGTATCTTTTGGAAAGCCCTGCTCTACAATAATGTACTTCGCTTGGATGTAGCAACAAGTAATAATAATAAAAAAGGCGTAGATACGTGGATGTCACGAACACGTCTTGCCTCCTAGTGTAAAAATGACCTACGCACTATTCTTCAATATGCGAGCAATATTTGTATACTGTCGTTGATGTCTTTTCTCTTAGGCAGTTTTTGTGACCCTCTTCAAGATCATCAAGACTTCACCATTATGGGTCACCTCATAATCATGAAAAGACACCACACTGATGTATAGATAACTGACACTAGGATAGATAACTGACACTTCTCTGGGACATTTCCTCAAATTGAACGCTCATTTTTCGTTGTTGGAAATGTTCCCCCGTCTGTACAGAGCTTTGGCAAATTGCTCATATTAACAGCAAGCAATTTTCTTTTCAAATTTTTACTTAGTCTTGATTTGGTCGGTTTTTCGTTCCTGAATTTCTAGAAGCCCCGATTTAGAAACCCCGTCAATGCAAAGACAGAAAGGTCCAGCTTGAACGTCTTTTGTGGGGCCGTCTGTCTATAGTGGCGTCTAGCGAGTGCGGGGCTACACTTAATTGCAGTCGTGGGCCTCGGAGATCTCTGGTCGGAAGCAACGCATAGTGCCGGGTATTTTAGAGGCGATGTCGCAACTATGTCTATTATTTGACACAGCGTTTTGCGAGCTGTGGTCAATGCTTTAGGGTGTAGAATTAGATGTTCGTTTTCTACGCGGCTATTCGCAGGAACATTTAGGTCTAGAAAACAGCATTTCGTCCTAAAACGCGCGTTTTTCTGTCATTACAACATATACTTCCCTGTCGTCTCTTACGAATGCTCTTCAGGGCCAAACGAACAACCGCACCGCTCCGAACGAAGCCCGGCTGCTGGGCTTCCAAGACTTCAGCGACGAGCAGACCTACTTCGTTGCAGGCTGCTACGTTCACTGCGGCTCTGAGGCATCGTGCAGGACGCCATTCCGCCACAATCGCTGGTTCTCGGCCGCCTTCGGCTGTCCCCAAAACGCGGCCATGAATCCGGAGGAGAGGTGCACCTTCTGGTGAAGACCTAATGGTGTGCTGCCTGACCCCAAGGCGTACCACGTTTCCCACCGCGCAGAACTTGCGCTGCAATAGCGATCGACGCTTCTTTGGACATTCTGTCAATATAAATTTGAATCAAGAACATTTAACGTCGGCTACATTGCGCTGTACGCTTGCTGGTTTGACGCAGGTTGCCGTTTCGGGTTATGCGTGCGTTTTTATGCGGGCTTTTGAAATGATCGAAAATACGTCTTTGGACGACGCATTCTTGCGGTATTTAACGACGATCTTATACGCTGTCGCATTTGTGTTGAATTTGTTCCTTTGTGTTTGGTTTTCATTGCTCGGTTGTGTAAGTTGCCGTCTCAGACCTTTTATTTGTGCTTGTTGCAGAGAAACGCCGAGAATTGGTTTATTTCACCAAACAATGAATGAGAAGACTCAGGTATACCACCGTGAGGCAGTGTGTTCGCAATTAATGAATGGATGTGCATATAAAGAAAGGCTAACCCTGCTCGGGCTAATGGGATTACTGTAAAAAAAGTCATTTACTGCTGCAAATATTGTGCAGAAGAGGATCGAATGATTGAACGGGTTGTACTCGTATAACGCCCCGTGAACGATGGATTCGACGGTGGAGTCATGTATTTACCGCGAAATCTCCATCAACATTTTACATTACTGGGAGCTCACATAGCTGTACGTTCCAGGGTCAAGATGACGTCGCGTTTGTTCCTTTTCTATTTGTTTCTTCTTGTTCGGTTATGAAATTTTTCTTCTCAAAGCTGTTGTTTGTACCTATTGCGTTAAAAGTGACAAGTTGAGGCTGCTTTAACATATATTGACAAAAGAGATTGGCCTCACAAAATGTGATTTAACAAAACAAAACAAAACAAAACAAAACAAAACAAAAAAAGCTTGTGATAAGGAATGTAATCTTAAATAGTGCACATATATACGCTGTTTTTTTTTAGCTGCACCTATTTGCGAAAATTGCCTGTGGCAGATAGCGCCACGCTAACCTTCGATCTAAATTACTCAATGAGGTGGCCGTTACTTCAAAAAAAGCAGCATACTTAATTGAATGATTAACAAAATTACGTTAATTAACTTTTTAATTATTTTACGGCACATCTTTCAATCTACTAATTACAGCCGCTGAGTTCGCGAGGTGTATCTACTTGGAACGAATAATCAGGAGTACCCTTTTATAAATATTCATTTTCGATGTTTCCGACGAATGCATTGGCGTTCCATTGACTCTTTTAAGAAACCGCTGTTTTAAGCATTGAAGCCCTAACATAACTGGAACACCAATGCATTTTGTAGGACACTTTGAAAATTAATCTATTGAAACTTTTGAACTCCAGAGAATTCTTTCCGAATGGATACACCTTGCGAACTCGCTAGCTACAATTCATAGATTACCGTTAGTGTCATGCAATAAATAAAAAGGTAACTAGTGTAAAGTTCATCATTCAATTAAACATTTTCATTTCTCGTAGAAGTAGTGGCCGCCTCATTGAGGGATTTAGAACAAGGGTTAACAATGCTATCTGCTACAGGCAATCTTTAAAGATTGGATGCAACTAAAAACAACAACAAAGAAAACACCCTGTATACGTAAAATGTGCGCCACGTATGTCACCGTGTGGCGCATCTGTCCAGGAACAGCAATGAATACGTAGAGTAAGAACGTTATCCAACAGAGCTGTACCAAACAGCAAATTTCAGATAGATAACAATCTGGTTGTGCAGAAAATATACACTGCGCACGCTATGTAAAGCCGACGCGAGCTACGGAAACGTCACCCACAGCGCTACAAGACTCAAAGGGCACATCGTCAAGCTCGACACGGGGCTTCGTCTCGAGAGTACGTGGAGCGTCAAAGGAGGACGTGGCGGTTTCTAGGATTTAGTCAATCCCGGGCCGCAGAGAAGCGGCCGTTCATTCGAAGCTCAAATGAGTCCATTAATGCCGCGCATGGCTGTACTGCTGCCGTCATCACCTTCGTGGTAATGGGCTTGAGGTTTCAACCGCACTTCATACCTCGTCATGGCGTCCTTGCTCTTGAAGTGAGCTGCGAGAGGAGTGGGTAAAAGGACAGGAAGACGATTTCTATGGTAATGCAATCGGAAGTTTGAAGATGCGTATATGAGAGGTACAACATCGTGCGGCCGCCTTTGAGAAGTAGGATACCCTTAAAGATGAATAAACAAACAACTGCACAAAGTTGGAGCACGGTAATAAAGAGCCGCTATTGATCGCTGACGCTATTCCAATCGTGCGATGCAGTGCTGGCGCAATCGAGAAAAGGGAACGTCCCTCTCCCGTGTCTGCAGGTTGCCGTTGGAGGTGTGCCTTGGTGCTCGCCTTAAACCTTCTTTTTCAGGGACAGTCGCGCGGGCCTTTTTCTTCCAGTCGTGTATTACACTCGTTCGGGAGATTGAACCCCAGCAAAGCTCAATCGAAGGAGACATGCCAGCTGCACATGGTTCCTGCACTTCCTGTTCTTTTCAAAAAAAAAAATTCTTGCGTTTCCATGTGCAGGTAGTTTTGCAGTAAGAGACTCGTAATCTAACATTCGTTTCTTAGTACACCCACATTCCTCACAGCCACGTCTCCGCTACAGCGTTTTTGTTCCCTGTATTTACATTCCTGGCTACAGTTCACGCAACAGATGTCTTTGCATGGCTTGTCATTAAAATCAATCAATCAATCAATCAATCAATCAATCAATCAATCAATCAATCAATCAATCAATCAATCAATCAATCAATCAATCAATCAATCAATCAATCAATCAATCAATCAATCAATCAATCAATCAATCAATCAATCAATCAATCAATCAATCAATCAATCAGATTCACAAAAACGTGCTCGTACAAATATTAATATTAAATTACCTGGAAGCCCATGAAATTGGCTGATCAATGTTAAGCGAGCGCTCCATTCTTTCCTTTGGTCGGAAATGAGTAGTTTATGGCGACTTTCCCCCCAAAACCATGGCGCATGTGAGGAGGCGGTCAATGTCCCAGGGACGCTTGACCATTTGGCATCAGCGTGTGCTTGTTGTTGCGTTTCTTAAAGCTGACCTGGAAGTTCAACAGCAAAAAAAGGGCCCCAAAATAACAGATCTAGTAATACTTATCATGTCTGCATAGTTGTACCAGCACCTCCTCTAACTAAATGCCTGGGATGTGAGCGAAAAACCTGTCGCTGTTCCCTTTTCCTTCTTCTTCCACATGGTATGGTCACTAGAGCCCCTTGCGATGGACGGTTGCGACACACCGGCTACCGCACCCCTGATAAAGCTTGAGCAGATGACGACCGCACATTGATATCTATGCATGGGTAAGCGCATAAAATTCGTGCTATTTCCTCCTTCACTCCGCTTACCGTGCGTTTTGATGTACAAGAACAGTAATATAAAATGTAAAGGACGCAGTGCGGTTAAAAGTTCCAAATAATTTCTCCTAGCTTACAGACAGTGTGCTTATTCAATGCCAGGCGCAGGTTCCTCTGTTCGCCCGTCAGCTTGGTGCTTACTGCCATGTCCATCTTTCAGAAATTATTCTGCCTTGCTTTTAGGCTTTCATAAACGAGTATGTTTCATAGAACCATATGTAACTTCAATCGCTCAGTAATGCGCCATTGTTGCATGCCACAGTACTTGTCTAGTCGGAGCAAAAGAGACTCGGTCGTGTCTTTCCACGAAACACTTTCCGACAGCAGTAAGCGTGAACGGTGGCTAAGGCAATTCCGAGTAAGGATTAAGGGCCGCCAAGTTGCCCATGTAGTGCACTTCCACACTGTGGACTTTAGGTAAGACTGCCGAGGCGGCAGCTAAAGCCAATTGTATACGCACTGTTTTAATCAGCTCAGGCATCACTAGACCGCGCGGCCTCCTGCTGACTCCAGTTGTACGGTTGCGAGCGCTACCCCGCGGTTCCGGCTGTCAACACGCGGCAGGGCGCCTCTAATGGGAAAGGAAGCGACGTCCCAGGCATCTAGTTAGAGGGGGCGCTGGTTGTGCCTCAGAAAAACATTAATTTTCCGGCTAGTGGACAAAAGAAAAAAATAAGAGAAAGTTTACTATATTGCTCAGAGAGGCTATAAGCCGTGCATTGGCGCTAGGTTACCTGGGCACCTTTCTGACAAATGAAGTCGGTCGGCCGAAAACATAGATATTGAATATTTCGAATCGTGGTACTGGTCGTGAGTATTTCACACAATAATGCTGCTTCGGACGATTGTTTCCTCCACCTTGTAACATTGTCGGTAAATTCAGATTTCTGCAAATTTACAGAGCCGTTTTTTACTATTGCGCCCTGTTGACATTCCTATAGATATACTCAAATCGTGCGTATCTCGGCACATATTACCACATCAAGGATCTATTTTTCATAGCTGCTATATGTTTACTTTTTAAAGAAAATTTCTGAAAGCTCGCCTATAAAAGTTATTTGCTTAATTGTTATTTATAAAAAAGGTACTACTAAGTATTTTGCCCATACTGCGTGCTGTACGTGCCACCAGGAGCTCTGAAATATAGCGATAGCGATGATGACGGTGACGACAGACGTAACTTTTGTCTCCCAATTCCAAGTCCTAACATAGTATTCAGTCGTCCCTCAGGAGAAACGGCGCTGGACGTAGCATATGGCAAAAACAGGTTACTGCGTTCCTGCGATGTTCCCTGTATGGGTGCGACACCAGCGCACCTCGCTCGTGCGTTGCGCCCGACGCAGCCTCCAAAAGAGTTCATGAAGTGAGTACGTGAACTGCCGCGAGGACAAGGCCACTCTCTTCAATCGAATTATCGGCAACAAATAAGCCTACCGATAGACCCGTCCTTGCAGAAAAAAGAATGCAGTGAAGAAAATTCATGTTTGGTCCAATGAACGGGTCTGTTTGTAATAAATGCCCATCACAACTAAGAGACACAGCCCTGTGCAAAACAACAACAAAAAAGAGAAAACAAACAAACAAAGGAAGTGTTTATAAATAGTGGAGGAAGGCTGGCCAGTGTCGGCTATAAACTTCAGGCACTCTCCCACAGATGTGGTGGTTATTTTCACTCCACTCTAGTCTGGATAGCATCTCCAATTTCTCTTTGTCGTGCCGAGCCCCTTCACTGACCTGTGTGCGCGGGGCAGGAGGCCAAGCTCGCAAGCACCCTTCCGCTCATCAAGTTTCCGATTTCGCTTCGCATAAACTGGACGGTTTCGAGGCCTCATACGAGTCGACGCATTTCCCCCCGCAAAGTGGTTGCATCCGATCAAGCGTAGCGATCGCCAGTTTCGGCAACGTGCGTGGGCTGGAGGGCGAGTATTACGGGGTTTGTGGAATGACTCGTCAAGGTGACCCTGCCGACGCTGCCGCTGCCAACGCCGCCCGGTGCCCGAAAACCCAGTTTCCAGCGCCTGTTCGAGGCACGCACCATCCTCGAATCGGCAACCGCCTCGACGGCTCTCCGACTTCTTTGCTCTCAGCAGGGCTGGCTTTAACCCTTCCCAGACACTCATTTTTCCTGAGCGAGAAACACCGCGCATGACTGGGCGACGAGGTGCTTACCCCCGTGTGGGAAATGGGCGTTTTAGGCTGATCGCCTTCCGGAAATCATCCGAGCGTTTTGTGCACTCTCGAGTGGGGAGGGGGGTGGAGGGGGGGTGCAGTCGGTTTTAAAGTGCCCTGCAATATCTGGGTTGAAGCACCCACGCAACGGTGTTTGTTCATGTGCGTTTGTGTGTGCGCGGCGCTCGGTGGTGCGAAGAAAAGGACGCATTTTTTTTAGTATAATCATCTTGCGAGACTAATTCAGAATGAAGAGTTACCAAAATATGTATGCAAATGTATGGATCTTTTTTGATCTATAATACACGTTTTTTTTTGCCGTCTGCGACGATATCATAGCGAATGCTTTTTGGAATATTTATTCATCGCATTCAGGCTTCACGGAAAAGCTGCAAGGTGAGCGAAAGCAGAAAGGTTGCATTGTTAAGTGACATCGGTAATGTCGGTAGAGTCGGTAATGTCGAAGAAACGCCTCAGCAATAAATAGCAATTTTTCTGGGGGGAGGGGGGGAGGGGGTCATACTTTTCTGGTTTCAAGGTTACTTTGAAGAAATTCCAGCTTTCCATTACCAAAGTTAGGTGTAATGCTTGTACTTTGCGACGTGCTTCACTGCATAACGAATGTATATAGTATAGTATAGTATAGTATAGTATAGTATAGTATAGTATAGTATAGTATAGTATAGTATAGTATAGTAAGATGTAATGAGAGGGATGAAAAAATTGGAGGACGCTTAAGCTTCGCCTTCAAGAGTGGAACGCGACAGCGTTCCCGTCGACCCGCCAAGGGGTGTAAGACAATGGGCTACAGGGCAGCCATCACTTACTAGGCGCCCCGCATCGGACGCGGTGAGCGTCGAGCCATATGGTCGAGCAACGCGGCGTTCGGCGCAGCAACGAAACGTGCGCCTGAGCAAGCGGAACGAACCAAAGAACTCGGTATCTCGGAGGGGGAAATGATGCACGCCAGCCAAACGTCGTGATCGGCACGGGCAGAGAGATAAACAGATAGTGATCTAAAGAAAGGAAGGACGCTTGATTCTACAGAGGGAGCAAGGCGAAGCGTTGTCAGGGGAGAGAGTCCGGGCCGCAAAGCTCCAATCAAGGAGGGCTCCAATGCGCGCGTGGCGCGCCATCTCTCGGGGCAGCTCCGTACATGGAGAGAAGGGGGTCTTCTGTGTTTGCCGCAAGATGGCTCTGCGTGTGCGGAAAGCGCAAAAGAAATGCAGCGGAAACGCACTCCGCTACTCGTGGAATTGCGACTTCTGTAAGTTACATGTTCATAATTACCGATATACACCGCAGTATAACTTTCCACGGCTCGTTTCGAAGGCAACACCGCATTCACTAGAGGCGCGTTTGTACCGCTTGGAAGCATCGAACTCGTGGCTGAGTGGTAGCGTCTCCGTCTCACACTCCGGAGACCCTGGTTCGATTCCCACCCAGGCCACTTTGGAAGTTGCTTTTTATTTATGAAGTGCCTACCGTGATTTATCGCTCATGGTCAACGCCGCTGACGCCGACACCGACGCCGACGACACCGGCTTTTCTGCGACACGAGCTCCTTAACGCTATCGCGTTAAAAAGGCAATGAAGCTGAGCTGCGCCAGATCAGGAGCCACTTGAGGCAAACAGGAATGGCTCACCGGACCATGCAGATTCGGCGGTTGTGCGCGCTCTCTCGCGGCATGTTACGGTTGCTGCGTCTTCAGCTGCGTTACACGCCCCGAGCGTGACCTAAACTTTTTCTTGAAGCGAATAAAGCCTTCATTTACTCACCGTGTGACAATCTTCGTGGTGGGCCGGTACGCACGCACGTGAAAACAGCGGAACTCACCAGACAAGGGATACGTCAATATGCAAATGACTCCGGGTTTTGTATAGGAAGGGTGTCTTGTTAACGAGTTTTTTTTTATTCCTGACTTTCTGAGGCTTGTGAGTTATGTGTGATGTCGAGCATACTTGAGCGGGTGAGGGAAATGCGCGGAGAAAGAACTTTATCACACAGCTATAGGTGTGATTTTAGCCACTAACCAACTTTTACAGTCTACATTTACGCCAGAGTTACGGAGCGCTAACTGCCGAGTTGGAATGATTCCTGAATCATTCCACACTTTTAAACATCCGGATTGGAATGGGAATGGAAGGGAGGCTTCAGTGGGACGCGTGCAATGGGAAAGGAATGTAAGCGCGACATTCTGGAATGGAGTTTGAGGGAAATAGATACCTAGTAGTGTAGCGCTAAATGTTGCTTAGAGACGAGACTACAAAACTAAAAAAAAAAGGCCGGTAAACCTTCCATCTAGGTTAAACTAGACTTGGCGAATATATTGTATTTCTCCTACCAGTTCTTTCAGCATCTACCTATAGGTGACTACTTCTGGAGCGGTAATTATAAACAACACGAACATGCCCGTTCTACATTTCTGAAGACCCGGAAGACCTTTCTGCGTTACAATGTTGAAGTACGTTGAAAGAACAACTTGTTGATGCCAAGAATTATTCCGTTTAGCAAGAGCACGCGCGATCTACGTCACAAAGATACTGGCCAAGAACGACGACGACGCAAATGGTTGCACCCTATACGCGAGCCCACGGTAATTCAGAACGTGTGCCATGTTTTTTTTCGCACGCTGTCGATTGTCCAGAACGCACGATAACAGGAGGCCGGAGATGTCCTTTAAGAAATGGTGCCCATTATATTACCCTAGATGCGTAAAAAAAAAAAAAATACCGCCCTCCTCGACATATCAATACGTTTCGCTTTTATTCTAATCATTAAAGGGACAGAATAATCAAGCTGGAAGCTTGACATGCACAACAATGCTTGCTTGCTTCCTTTACTCGTAGAAAAAGTCGTCCTTGTAACCCGTATAGCGATGCGGTTGCCTAGCACGTGTGCAGCTAAGGTGAAGCCAACTTCAGCGCTCGTGAGTGAGCAGCTGCAACCTCGCACTTGAAAAATAATCGGTTTACCATGAAGTCAAAAATTAGCGTCGTGTTTGGTGTAATGCCAAATTTAAGAAAAACTACATAAACACGGTCAAGCGTAAATTCACTCCCGAAGGCATTATGAACCAACCTTTAAATTATGATTTTGAGGAAGCCTGGAGAGGGACAGAACCTTGCTTGGTTTCCTCACTTTGTCCCAATTATAGACTAGAGAAGCGCTTCGGATGAATGTACCGCATGACAGGCTGTCACTACAAATTGACCTGTTTTGGGTGATACTTTTAACGCAAGAACTGAATATATTTTACAATCGCTTCACATTTTCGTGGCTTCTAGCCCACGCAGCTTTGATTGTCGATGATATTTGACAAACAAGAAAATAAAATTAAAGTAATCATGTTTTATTGATCTTCTTGTCCAGTCTTATGATGCATGTAATTGTCTTGAACAGTCATTTTGAATACGTGTCTGCGAAATAACCTCCCTCAAGTATTGGTACTGCGTTGACCAGGCATGTGCTCTACCGTACATGTGTTCGCGTAATGCTTCTTTTGAGGGCTCACGATTGTTTTCACAACTCATAGGCAGATATATTTTTACTAAAACCAATATTGACAAGATAACTTTTTTTTTAAACAGTACATGTTATAAATGTTACAGGCAACGGCGCGCTGCAGGAATAAAAGGCCGCAAAGCATGTTTGTTTTGCGAGAAAACTCGACGTAACATTGTAACGTTTTTAGGAGTTCAAAATATGTTTTCATTCATAACAGGCAGAAAAGCGCGAGAAGTCTACAGTTATGGAGAAAACATCCATTTACTGGAATCGGAGGAATGGAATGGGTCAGCTCTGAAATTCCAGGAGTGGCAATGGCCAAAGTCTTACCATTCCGAGAAGTTGAGGAGTGGAATTACGGGGGATCTGCCTGGCCCGGAATACAACTCTGCTTTACGTACTTTTTGTAGCGGAAGTGTCGTGTTGCAATCGATGACTTACGGACATTTACTGACTTGACGAAGACTCTGCCCAGACTACTGGGACGTTCCCATTTGGACTGAAGCTATTTAGAGCATGTTCGCTGTCTTTGCCCCCCTCCAACACGCCTTTCCTGGGTAGTGATGTCGTTTGCTTACTTGTTGTTTCCGCTTTGTCATCCAGAAAACGAAACTTATTTGCGGCCTGTCTGCGGCGAGTGTGTCACGCATTTGACGCTAAAACACTCAGGCGCACAAAAAGGCCACAGACGAGCAACTAGTGTGATCATGGGATACGGCATATGCGCGTCAAAACGTCCTCTGCAAAAGTGTCGTGACATTAATTTGTATCTGCTGCCTTGTTTTCGAGACAACACGGACTGGCAGGCAGGCAAGGAGCACAATTAAGGCAGGCGGGAGAGGTGGGGGCGGGGGAAGGGGGGGGGGTGATTGCGCCCAAGCGCAAGCCCACTATTCTAATTGAAGCAGTTGGGAAAACACAGGCACCGTACTGTCAGTTCTCAGCGGCTCCCAGTGGAGTGCCAGCTTTCTGTGGCAATACTCAAAACTACTTGTTTGTGGATTTGGTGTTAAATAATAGTACACGTAGGGGGCTTGTCGACTAAAGACTCATGTCGCATACTTGTCAACGGGAAATTAAAAAAAGGAAGTAAACGAATATTCGTACCTTTTGGCTTATTAGCACTTTCGCTGTTTTTTGAAAAAAAAAGACTATAGTTCCAGCTTTTCTGACCCTATTCGCTTTTCAGGAGGCAGATAAACGATGAAAAATAAAAATAAAAGCACGTTTCAAAGTCTCAGCTACACAAATATGGCATTTGTGGCGACAGGAAAATAAACTACGTTTATAGAGGATGACATGGAAATCAGTATTATATGAAAACAGGCTTACGCACCATTTTTCGTTTGTGCGGAGAAAATAAAGCTACTTCGCTGGCCTCGTACGCTTTGTGAGGAAAAATGAAACAGTAAAACAGCGATTATCGCATTCGTACCACGCGGTGGTGTGAATGGAAGCGGTGGTATTCTGGTCACGTTTTGCACTTAGAAAAATGAGTCAACAAAGGGAACTCATACAGATAAAAACGTCATGGGTGAAAATAGAGTGAACGCTAGAAAGCAAATTGTGCGTCCACATCTCGGGAAAGAAAAAGAAAGGATGAACCGCTCGCTTTTCCGTTTCTCGCTTTTCATTCCCGTGGTGTCGCCCCGTCAAACTGAGCGTGCTTGTCGCGTATGCGTCTTGAGACAAAAATGGCCCGCGAGCAAGAAAACTACCATACGCATTACATTGGCGGCAAGGAAAACAGGCTTTCAGGCGAAAACAACCGATAGTAACGCTAAGTCCTGCGTTTTGCTAGCAAACGTCGCTAAGTTACCATTTTCACCATTGACTTTTGGCCTCGTCTTGCTTTCTCTCTCGCCTTGATTTCTTATTTTAACAAGCAGCGCAGCAAGCGCGGTTACTTTTCAGCCAGATTACTGCATTTTTTATATTTTTTATACTATACAGTGCGCATAGTACTGCGAAGAACGAGAGATGTGTGTCTATAACTAGAGCTTCACGGACGAACTGGGTCATTCAGGGTTCTAGTACCGGTGTCACAGGGCGCATTTTTGATCGCGGTCAAGCTCGATGCGGATCGAATTTCTCGGTCGTGATTGGCTCCTTTGCGCAAGCGGCGCGAGGGAGCCATTCGCAGTAGAGAGTTTCGATCCGGATCGGGCTTGATGGCGATCAAAAGTGCGCCGTGTGACATCGGTATAACAAAAGACGACATGTTTTGCACAGGTTGACAGGATATGAGTTTCACAAGACCGTATGACCGAGTAATCAGGCTATACCTTCGTACAAGGTACCTTTTTTTTTTTTGAGAAAACGCACCCTCGTCTTTTACTGCGAACCGTTTACTGGTCCCGTTATCTCAGTTGCTCTTATTCCCTCGTACGTGCCTGTACGCTTGTAGTGACCTTAGTTAAGCATTCGCTCACTAACCGTACAGTTGCCTGACCGAATTTTTGCATGGTGGCAGTCGCGTGGGAGTGAGATCAACTCCCACTTTCCGTTTCTTCTGCGGAACGCGTGGTCGCGGGTTCGTTTAACAGGCATAAGCGGGCTAGTTGGTGGTCGTTATTGGAATGCATCATGTAACCGCGCAAAAACAAGGGACAAAGAAGGAACACACAGGACAGGCGCGGAACTTCAACATCTTCAACATGAGTTGAAGTTCCGCGCCTGTCCTGTGTGTTCCTTCTTTGTCCCTTGTTTTTGTGCGGTTACATGACGCGGGTTCGTTGCCCGGCCGCTGCGGCTGCGTTCCTATGGAGGCGATATGTAAGAAGGCTGGTGTACTTAGATATAATGAATGAATGAATAGAATTTATTGAGAGGAAAGACAGAGAGGTCGACCTGAGCTAGTGCGCTCTAGTCTGCTAAACTTAGATATAAGTGCACATTAAAGAACACCAGGTGGTCGAAATTAATCCGGGAACTTCCCTATAGGAATTCCTCAAAGCTATAATTATAATGTTTTTTTCACTTTTGCTGCCTAGTTCCAGTACGTACCCGATCCCGCTACCGAAGCTTCTATTCTTTAGAGGTCACAGCTATGCGTAGAACATATCTACTCCTACTCTTCGAGCACACAATACTGTAGGGTTGACAGTTGTCACCTTCGTGCTTGCTCGCAAAAGCTTGCTTCCGAGCGGCAACCTTCTATAGTGTCTTGACAGGATCTTGGGGAAGGTCTACGTGCGCTGCTTTTTACTATCTGGGTGGTTTACGGACGACAGAAATGGTAAAAAATAATTATTCATCAAAAAGAAAGCACGGTAAAAGCGATATCATAAAAAAATATCCACTCAACTTTCTGAATCTGGGGTTCACGTTCGTGCGGTAGCGAAAACACCCCGGTGCCGCAGTGCGCTTATTTGCCGTCTCTCTCGGAAGATGGCGCGAACTCCTCGCGACACCAGGGGCCTTCGCTTAAGGCGTCGGGTCGAGAAATGCGCGCGTCTGATGGGGAAAGGCTGCACAGACTGCGTGTTGCTGATGGTTGCTGTGCATGCGTAAAGTACTGATAACTTGCGCACTCATCGTTGCGTAGTCAGTACTGATAAAATTTTACTTTCCAGCTGGGCACTTAGTTCGTGAGGCTCGCGTAGTGGAGGCTACGGATTAATTTGGTCATATGGGCCGCTATACCATGCATGTAGACATATACAACAAGGATATTTTAGCATTCGACTTTTGCGGCAAAATATAATTTTGTTCACCTGAGAACGGGAACTATGTGCTATGTTTGGGATTTCAATGTAACGGCATGAGATGAAGGTATATAACGGATGCGTGAATTACGAGTTCTCCTGTAAGGCTCAACGATAGCCTCGAAAGAAGAAAGAAAAATAAATAGAAGTCGCGCCTTTTCGCGGTATAGTCTTGACGGAAACCAAACGCTTAAATATAGAATCTGGGGAATCGAGTCGAGCGCGCCTGAAGTATGGTACAATGCCTACGGCGTTCCTTATAGTGATGGCCGTTGTCGCAGCCTGTGAACACAATGGTGACAAATAAATCTGTGCCAGTGACCGACGGTACCACGTACAAAGAGGATTATCCTCCGTCGCGCTCCGCCAGTCGAACTACCTACCTCTGTTGGAAGAAATGTTTTTACATCGACGGGATTTATCATCACATGAGGGAGGGGGGAGGGGCGGGGAGGGAAGCTGCGCGCCAGCATTAATTACTGCGCTTTTTGCGATCCGCCGATCTGCTTGAACGCCTATATTCTGGGAACGCCCTTTATGTTTTTATTCTAATGCGTATATCTTTCTTTCTAGCGTCTTTCCAAACCTAATTTTTTCGACGCCAGTCCATGGTGGCAAAACGGAATCACTCACCTGGTTAGCCTCCTTGCCTTTCCTCTCTTTTATATAAATCCCTGATCAGACTAAGCGTCTCTCTTTGTGACAATGGCCGAACTGTAAAAGATCGCCTTCTTTGTATTTCTAGAAACTTGTGATTCGAGAGTATGGCTTTACTTCGAAATATTCTGTCTAATTTCGGCAACTGAACTCTCGCCTAAGAACTCTGCGCATGCTAGCAGACGAAGGAAGTGGGTGCGCGATATAAATACGCCTCAGAGAGGCTGTGCGAACACGTTCATTTCTGGTTCAATGACGAGAGTGCTCTAACTTTCGTTGCACTGCATGGGTGTGATGAGAGAGAGAGAAAAAAAGCGGTGCTTTCGTCGTCGTTGCTCTTTTGTCCACGATGAGCACTGGTCACGTACTAACGCAGGAGGTGGAAATAAAGAGAGTAGGCAGGGATGTTAACCAGAGATGGGTCTGGTTCGCTACCCTACTCTGGGAGACGGGAAGAAAGGAATCGAAAGATAAGATAGAGAGAGGGAAGGGGGGGGGGGACACGCGGTGAGCTCACGCACACACGCGGGGGGTCTGAGCATGTTAAAGGCGTTCACATAGGCAAGTCGTTCTCGACAAAGACAAAAGTGCTTTCACAGCTTCGTGCGCCGACGAGCGGTGGGGACGGTCTTCAAGTAGCACATGCGCACACAACGGCCGAACGCAGAAAAAACAAGTTCGCTGAGGTGTAGAGCACAAAAAAAGTATTTCTCGACATGTAATGGCCCATTTTAATGCTTCTGAGCTACGCTTAACTGCCAGAAAGTGTTTGTCGTTTACGGTGTGGTTGCGGCGATTTCGTCGTGAGGATACGTGCTTCAAGTTACCAACTATAGTTACCGATTTTAGTGCTGTGCAGACGTGTCTCTACCAAAGAGAAGCGAGTTGTGAGAAACCATCGGTGTTGTATGCGAGGTCGGAAATATATATAGCTCTGCAGCGTTGACAACCTTAAGTAATCTTAAAAAGTTGTTCGCGTCGAAATAATATAGGTCCGCCAGTAAACTTGTACAGTGAGATGAAACAGATTTATCGAGGAAATCTATCGGGCACTATCGTCGGCAAATCTATCACTCCATCTACGTGATTCTCACAGCCTGTGTGTGTGCCTGTGCGAAGTGCTGACGAATGTTCGCACAGCGCACAGACGCCCTCCGGTGCAATGTACGCGTCTAATGGTTGCGCCACCGATACGACGCCGAGACACGGTCGGAAAATTATTTGCCCGAAGTCAAGCGAGAGGACGCTTACCGCGCGGCTAAGGTTGCTCGTTGCCTTTAGTCTCTTTATCGGCCGAGCTTCGAGTTGGAGATTTAAAGCGTAAGCTGCTGCTCCTACTGCTGATGCAACTGCTGCGCTCTCCAACTCCGCGCGACGAAACTAGAGAAACCATCCATTGGTTCTTCTTTTCGAAAGAAAAATAAATAAATGAAGGAGCCACTTCTTTCTTTGTCACGGGTGCCGGCGTTGTTCGTCCTGGAGTGCTTTAACGCTGCGCCGAGTCACAATAAACTGAGCTCAGTCGTTATCTCTAACTGCAACAAGCAGGTCCTAACTTTTAAAACGTTACGCAAGGCATGAGTCGACCTTGTTAAAACGAATGTTCTCGGGCGTAAACTCACAACTAATTAGGCAGCGTTCGACTCCATACTACTGTTAGAATCGGCTTAAGACAAAGGCCTTGAAGGTTGATCGAGTGCTTCAGACTGCTATGCCACACAGGCTTGCTTCCATAGCGTAGAGAGAGAGAGCTTGTAAAAAAAGTGTTTCCAGAAACTCGTGGACAAAATTGTATTTGTCATTCCCACGCTGAGTGCCAACACTTTGTCGAGGGACACTATGATGATGGCTCAGTACTATATAACTTCAACATTTCTTGTGCTTTCTGGGTAAATGGTGACAAATTGGACGACAACGCAGATATGTAATAAAGAAATGTCATTGTACGAAGATCCGTTTTAAACTGAGGCTGTTGTGAGTGCTTGAATACTTATTCCCTGTAAGACTGACTACTCTATGGTCGTCGGGGAATAAATAGTGATAATGCGAGCACTTGACCTGCGGGGCGTGCTACATGCATATCAAGACGCAGCTAAAAGCACGCAAGCGAATGTCATGACGCATACACACGCGCTTCTCACCCTCAATCAGGGGTCAGTAAAACGTGCGCGTGCAAACTAATAGTTACCTTAAGATCCACCGAAGGCCGCGCGCACGCTCGATTTACCGTGTTTCATTCCTTGACGACTGCGTGTGTCGACGTTTTCGTCTAACAAGATTACCGAGCGCAGCCGAGCGCCAAGAATAAAACAGAAATGCGGGCCAAATAATGTCACCCCTCATTTCAGCTCCGCGTTCCGAAAGGGCGAGCACAGTTAACGGTAACAAGTCGCCCTGACGCGTAAGCTGCAGAAAAGTTACGTTGGAAAAAAAGTCAAATGCTTCACACGAGGCCGAGGCTTCGCTAAGTGCGCACGAGCTTCAGTCTTTTCAGGAATGACAGGCGAGGTACGTACAAGCCATTTACGCAGAGTTTCTTGCTATGAAGACGAAGAAAAAAAAAAGACACGAACCTTTCCAAAGTGATTTGGAATACGGAGAGACCTACATCATAGACACAAAGTGCCAGCTAGAACTAGTGCACGAGCAAGTCTTTCTGCAATGCAATGACCCGGAAAACTACGTTCCCAGTGATCTGAACTGCACATACGTTAACCCTCATTACACGAGACCCTTACGGCTCCGGCGGGCCCCGGTGCAGTGGCCGTGCATTGCCTTCGTTAAAGGCATGTCGCGCTTTGCGGCTCTCATTATTTTCTTCTGTCTCTCGACTTAATGCCAGCGCGCTCGTAAATGTACGTTCTTCCGATCCACTCAAGCGGCTGCTAGCCAGGTGACCTCGCCGTTAGCGGATTGTCAGCCTGTTGCGCCAGACAGGAGGCGGCGGTGTTTGTACCAACGCGCGATATCGGACTCCTGAGCTATTCATGAGCCTACCCGCATGCCAGATACAAATGCACCAATCCACCCCGATAAGTGCCTTTTGCAACACTTTTACTTCTGTTGATCGCTGTGCTATTGTGGCAGAACTTGCAGAGAAAACAACGCACGAGGTAACTGATGCGGCGAAGACACTGGTTAGCCAACAAGCTTTTGCGGTATATCGCTGTATATCGCTGTATATCGCTGTATTTCGGTTTTCACTGTATATCGAGAGCTAGTCTTTTTCGGCATCTTTTTCAGCATTGGAGGCAAGTGAGCCTGCGTCTCGTCTTCTAGCCCGGCCGTGGCTTCGTACGGCTCGGCTTAGTGCTGCCCCGCGCACCCCATCTTGGAGGTAATCTGCGGCGGTTGCTAAGATTAGGCGAGCCGAGATGGCTGGTCGCTTCGAGCGCTCTTTATTCTCGCGCTCGCAGTGTTCGAGACAGCGTGATCTCAAGTTTCGGAGACGCGTTGAAGCGAGAGGCAGCACGAAGCGTTCGTTCGCGGCTGCTGCCGATCTTTATCACGCCAGTGTCGTGACTGCGATTGTTCGCGGTCGTTGAGTGAGATCTGTTTATGTTTGCCTATGTGGGCGTGACACCATGCTTGTTAATCCAATTAGTAAGCGAATGTTAACTGAAATTTATACGGCGGATAAAACTACCACGCTTGCTTAGTGTTGTTGTGGAAGTATTAATAGCTTCACCTTTTGGGAGAAACTCTGAATTATTTCTTCAGCTTGCTTTGGAGTTACTGTTGCTCACGGGCATTTCTTTTCAGCGCTATAGATACCCAAGATCCTTCGGAACTTCTATAAAAGACTATCCTTTAAAGATAGAGATAATTTAATAGAAAGAAGGCAGAGATAATTTACTTTCTAGTCAATGGATGCGCACCAGTGTTCAAAATTATGTGAACACGCGGATATTAAATGTGAATCAAATATATAATATTGTAAATGAATCAAATCGCTTAAGAATGAAAACGGATATTTGTATACGGTCCTCTGAAGAGTGTGAATAAAGTAAATCAACGTACGAAAATTTACTGCAGTAAATGCGCAATGAGAAGACATTGCTTCGGCGAGTTACGCGATGACATACATACAAACGCCAAAAGAATGGCTGGTCCACTTGCCGTGAATGACAATTGGGCAACTGATGTAAAAGTGCATCAATTCATCCACTTGCACTCCATTGTTGTCAGGATCCTATACCGAGGAATACTCTAGTCTATTCTGAATGAGACATAATATATCGTTATTTCCTGCAGAAATACTCCCCTCCAAATGTGCTTCCTTTTTTAAGGCTGACGCTGATTACTAGGCACATTGCCGTTCAAGGTGAGATTCTTTTATTGTGCCTTCCGCGCAATAGCGTCTTCATGTGTGGGCATTTTAACACTGGCATGAAAGACCCTCCTGATGACGCGGAAGTGCGCAAGGATGTGAATGGCGGTTTATGACCATCCTACTTTTCCTAGATGTCAATTGCTCGGAAATCATTTTATCGCCAGTAGCGTGTGGCCTTGACTTGTTCGCTCTAACCGTGAAGTGTGCTCATTGCGAACGCCGTTTCCGTTTTTGAAGATCAATAAAGCTCAATGTCGAAGCAGTCTGAAATGGTCCTGAAGTCGCATCTTGTTCAAAGTTTTCCAGATTTATGAGTGGCGTCGAGACCAAATGTCGTCGTTACGGCCATACACACTGGCCATTACAGATGGGCCGCTTTTCTCTGGTACAAGGTCAAGGCCAGCGACGTGGCGTAGTGAAATGCTGCAAAAGTTTCCGAGAAGCTTGCAAGAAATCAATCCACCGCACACTCTCCAAAGTCATTGCTAATAGCCGTCTTTATCGGTCTAACTTATCGCTTTCGACATCAGAATCTTGCGCCCAATTCACCAAGTACAGTCAACCAGAGAAATTTATGGACCACGGGATCTCAGAAAACGTTGACATTCTAAACAACCTGTAACAGCAGTTGGTAAAACCGAACATCACAATGCTGTTCACATAGACTGGTAGAGGCTGTAAATGCGAATATACTAGGTCGCGCTGTGAGGCTGCGCAGATATTCAGCTTTTTCTCAGATCTCAGGCTCCGTAAAATTTTTTGTTGTTGACTGTACATGTTTGTTCTTTGTATGATTTAGTGTTTTACCATCGTCGCACAAATTCTGCTGTGGCTACAAAACAGGTGTTCAGTACGAACAGTAGACTGTTTTATTTATTTAGTGTTTACACGCGCGGCTGTCGTCATCCAATATATAGCAAGAGCAGGTACAGAATGAAATAGCAAGTACAAAATTTCATAACTGAAAGAGGTACAACAACAAAATAGCAAAAGAGGAACAATTAAGGAGTAATATGGCTAGGCAACATTATTCCCATTTCACGGGTACTCTGACATTATCTGCAACAAGGATCAAAAATCAAGAAAATTCCCACTAGTAGCGCTGGTAGCAGGAGATTGAATAAGGCGCGCAAAATTAAGCCTCGACCCTTTAATTGATGTAGGCAAGACTGACCTCCGCAAGCGCCGTTTCCGACCTCAACGTTGTCTCTTTATTCAATTTCATTTTCTAAGTTGGCCTTGGCTCACGACTGACTCAAGTTTGTCCGTAGTCACTGTAACGAGCTTTCGTCGTAATAAGTGCAATATACAGGGTGTTCCAGCTACTCTTAGCCAAGGTTTAAAAATATACCAAAGCACTTTTGGAGAACGCGACTGGATGTATGTTGTCAATTATTGTACGGAGCAAGTCTCACTTTTTTGTGTTAAGACTAAATGCATAATTATCTAAGTTTATTTAAACAACTTCAGATATAGGCACAACTTCGAGTGAGAAGGTCGCAGAACGTTTTAAGAAACATGTCGTTCAGCAGCTTCTAGCTTTTTTAATTGTTATGTAATTATTACTTCTGCGTTCTAACGAGAGTTCACTAAAAACAAAGAAAAGAAAAGCAGGCAACACACCCGCATGCGCGCCGCGCCTGCAATGCTCTCAAACATGACGTGTATGAACGAAAAACGCATTTAGTCTTGTGTGGCGGTGCTTAAAGGAATGCCACTGCGTCGTCACTACTTCACATCTTGAAGGAAAAAAAAATTGAATTTGTCTTTCGCGAGCAACTGAAATGGTCAAATAATTGGATTTCTCGCCGTAAGTCATGCCATGTCGAAAGAATCTCAACCCACTTTCGCTTTTCTTTTTTTTGTTGTCAACGCCATTTATTTTTTCGCACACCCTGGATTGCAGACGCAAGAACCCGCGAAGAAGGTCCGCTTCTGTTTATGGTGGTATTAACACTCTATAGGATAGGCACAAGAGACGAACATCGGCAGCGTGAAACACTGTAGCCCTATTTAATGGGTCGATCGCAGAAACCCTGCAACCTAATAAGGGTAGCGCCGAAGGACATAGAAAAATAGGGATTACTCGGGGACGTCCTTAATGTCGAGGTGACACTACCACGGGTCGTAAACGCGCTGAAGCCTCTGGCCGCTCACCGCCAAGTGTTGCGTACGGGAATCGTCGCCGCAACAGCTCGACCACGCCATGAATGCGCAACCAACATTGCGTTACCTTCACCTTGCGCAAACTGCGTCGAGAAGAAGAGAGAAAGAGTGTGAGAGAAAGCGTGAATCTATTGGCACCATGACGGTGAAAGTTCTTCTTGATCCTCTTACGCAAGGTATTTGCTGCTCTATATTTTCCTTACCTTTTCTTTTTCGCCGGGATACGTTTATGTTCCTTTCACTATAGCTATCCTAGTTTTTGTTTGTTGTCGCCTTCGAACGAATACTTGGTGTTGCAAGACTCGGAGGCGTGTCGGTTGTTGGCATTTTGTTTTCTTTCGAACAGAACCACGTACACTGTCCCTGAACGTTTTGGCGCGTTACATATGTCTGCTGCAATTTTGAAAGGCCTCTTCATCGCGCTTGCTTCGGGAAGGTTATGAGAGCATCCCTATTTCCTCCTACTTGATTGTTATGATGCGATCGGCACTGACTTCCGAGAGAAAATACAGAACGCAATAAGTGTCCTGCGGGTCGCCTGAATTACTGCTATATATATTTAGTTAATTAATATTTATTTATTTATTTATTTATTTATTTAATTGTTCGCTTAGAGAACATACTTATTAAGCCATAAATGCAGATATAATTCAATAATAGCTGTATTGTTTAATTTATTACTTAATTGCTTAGTAAATTAATTACCTCATTCACACGAACATTGCGCATCTGAAAAATACCCTTGTTGGAGGCGCAGCAGGTATGAGAAATATCAATAACAATAAAAATAGACAATTAGAAAGAAATAGTTATATACAAAGCTAAAACGTGCCATGAACGTTCTAGCTTTGTTTAGCGTTTTATATATATATATATATATATATATATATATATATATATATATATATATATATATATATATATATATATATATATATATATATATATATATATATATATATACAGATAGATAGATAGATAGATAGATAGATAGATAGATAGATAGAGAGAGAGAGAGAGAGAGAGAGAGAGAGAGAGAGAGAACATTCATTATTTCCGACGGAGCTAAGGCTCCAGTCCGGGTCTCTTGGTGGGCTCATGCATCCTGACCCAGCACGTTCTTGACGTGTTACTACAGAAGCGGACACCATAGTTTTTTTTTTTCAAACTTTCGTGGAGTAGTGGTCCACTCCTCTCAACTACCAGGGCACTGGTTGAGTGGTAGTTTAGCAAGCATTGTCTTTCTGAAAGAGGTTCATTGAAGAGCGGCAGATATCCAGTGGCAACTCCATTCACTGACGCCGAGCAGGAGCCTCCTCAATGACGAGAATACGGAGCGTGAAGGAACAAAACGAAATACCTCTTCTGGGCAGCTCCAATCCCTTTTACATCACTCTTCTTGCTTGGCGTCTGTCCAGTTACCGTTGGCGACGCTGTGTTTCTACGTCTGTCGCCAGAGGCGTGCAACGAAATGTGCGCATGCAGACGGCAAAATGAGTCGCGACACCATTTATTATCGAACCCAAAGAGGTCACTTAACGGCTGCTTAACCTCTCTCTCCCATCTTCGACCCGCAGCGAGCTCAGAATTGATCCGTGTTCATTCTAGTCGATGCATCACTCGAACTCCGTCCGAGCATTTGCCTCAACATGTCACTCCTCTCCCAGGCGAGCAGTGCTTTTTTCAAAGTATTTTCCCCTCCCGTACCTGGTCGCGCTTCTGAATCAATATTCGCGACGCGACTACCCGATATACGTCCCGTCTCTTTCCTGCAGATTTCCGGGAAGAGGAATCCATTAGCGAGAGGACGGTTGGGTGGCTGTCATTAGAGGAATGCGGGCTTTCTCCGCATTGAAAGTCGAGCCTTAATGGAGCCCTGCCTGCTGGCCGCCGACTGGAGCTCTTAGACGTGGGGAGAGAGTAAAGCTCGAAATGGGGGGGGGGGGGAGAGGGACGGCAGCTTGGTTCGTGGTGAATGGCCTAGATCGGGCGAATACGTGAAATTATTGCTCGTCAAAACCTGAGAGAATAATTGATGGACATTCGACAGGGAAGGGAAGCAAACAGGGCAAATATTGGAGACAAAGAAGAAACGAACGGTGCGTAGCAGCTTGCGACGCATACGCGCCGTGTTACCAAAGCTGCTTGACGTTGTTTCAGTGCTGCACATCTGCTTGTGTGTCGTGAATTGGTTGCTAAACGTTGCAGAACCAGCATTAAGCATGCCGGCATCTATCACACGTACTACTTCAGCCAGAATGAAGTTGCGCGCTATATATCATTTGCCATAGCTATTACAATGGCAACAAACATTCGCATATGACTCTAGGAAACAATCCAGAAGACGTAGGTGACACTGACAAACCACATCTTTGTGGTAAAAAGAAGTTTGTCCTGGGATGTCTTACGGTGATGGCGGCGGCCGCATTTCTCCCCGACTGTATATGGCCGATATATATGAAGTCAGGTAGAAAAAGGTAGATTCCTTTAGCCATCTATACATACTCTGTGCTGGCGGTGAGTTGGTAGAATAAAAGCGTAGATCACATCAGATGGCAAGGTGGAGAACAAGCTTGAAAGCTTGGCAACGGACCCTCGACAAAAGCCAATGAAACTTACATCATTTAGGTGGCGCAACAGAATATCTCAAGGAAAGCACAGGAAGAAGGACAATGGCAACTTTGAGCCGACAGGTTCGTAGACTTACTGCACTAAAAATAGCACGATGGAATGAAATTCACTGCTTTGGTTCTTGATTTAAGCGTGACATTTACAAATGAGTTCCATGCTGCAGCTGTTTGCGCTACAGCCGTCTTTCAATCATTGAAGTGTAATAATCGAGTAGCCGATGAACGTGAACGAAAGCAGAAAAGAAAGCACTAGAAAAAAAAAGAAAGAAGTGAAACAAACACAGGAAAGTCAAGAAGGAAGCACGGAAACGCTCCGTCGTCGAGCACCTTCACGGGATCTCTGCGTCCCATTAATCTCCATGTCGGCTCTGTCAGCGACTTCTCCGCGCACTGTCACTGATGCTTTCGGAGTCGATTCAGACTAATGTTTCACGCTCTTTGCCAAATTAAGTGAGTCGTCTTCGCGATGTTGAAAGAAAAAGAAAAGAAACTGGGTCGTTTCGTAGCTTCCAGTGACATCTGCGACGTCGGCGCTGAGAGCGTTGACTTTGCTGGCACGTGCACGTATTCCTCTGCAGACTAAGTATTACAGAAGCGCCCAGCCTTCTCGTTTTGATCGAGAATAATTAGGCAGATTCGGTCCCTGCGGTACCTCGCGCGCCACTTGAGAACCGTGTGCTCTCGCGTGTGCATCCGTTCACCGAAAAACCTTCGTCCAACCTCTGTTCTTTTTCCAGCAAAAGTTGAATGCTCAGAGAGAGGAAATCAGAGCTACCTTTCTTTCAGCTTTGGAAAGCTTAGATGAAAAAAAGAAGGAAATATATGAGAAGTTATTGAGAAAAAGGTCACGTGGAACGAAAAAAAGGAGGTCGTTTCGTCTATTGACGAGGAAAAAGAAGTGACTCACTGGAGAACTAGCACGTCGAATTACTTTTTTTTTCGCTATCGTTCCCGACCCACAGCCATGTTGAGTCGCTTCGCCGTCAATATGCAGAACGTTAATCACGCAGCGATCTGTTTCCGAGAGACTTGCTCCCCAAAGGGGAGATGCGCGGAGATGACTATCCAAAAAGAATTACATGGCCGAGTAGATGACCGTACCTTTTCATCCTATCAATAACTGGAAGTGGCGTGCCTACCTCGGAATATTTACGCAACACTGCGTTTAAGCTGAGGACTTGACGGGAAGGAAAAGCGTTTTATTTATCCAAAATTAGGTTTGAGCGAAGGGCATACAACGATTGATGATGATTGATTGGTTTATGGAGTTCAAAGCCAACAAAGCAGCCCCTGGGTCATGAGAGATGTCGTAGCGGATGGCTTGGTGTTAGTCTTGATCAGTATAGGGTTTTTTAACGTGGGTATAAGCCTAATCTGTAGCATACAGGCTGCGGACGAACTTGCGCACGGAGTAGCGATAGCGCTCACTGGTTTCAATGGACGGCCCATGCTTGTTAAGATATTTGATTGCATTTTACCGAATCGAATCGGTGCTTCGTTTATACACGTAAGCTTGCGCTCTACCGCCACCACCTTAAACGCGTGCGCACGCGTTCATGTCAAATGTGTGTTAGATGTGCGTGCGTTTGAATATATGAAAACAGTGATGGACGATGGACGAATGACTTGATGGATCGAAACGCGCAGAGAGACGTTATATACGGCGTTTGCTCCTTCTTGCTTACAACAAATTTCAAATTTATGTAAACTGTATGCATTATTTACTAATTGTAATGACTCGTAAAAAAATATTGCAATACTTCACCCAAGAAGAGAACGGGCCGAGAATATGAAGTTGCTAAAGAAGGCCGCTCGGCGACCGCCACTCCCGGCGTGCGCTGAGGGCAACCGCTGGTATCGCAATATATGCGAGATGAGCCGCAGCAGCACGAGTCCCGGCTGCGGCTTGTTTTGATATAGCACTGCATGGCGTCTCGCTGGCTGCGTCTGCTTCTGCTGTTGCTGCGGCGGCGGTGGCGGCAAGCGGCGATCGGTCCGCCATTTTCTTGAAAACTCTCGCGTAGAATCTGATGTTTGCGAGCGACCACGCAACCTTCGCCGAGAAAAAAAATATAAGCGCTTGTCGTTTATAAAACAGGCGACGCCAGCAGTGCGCGACGTCGCGACATCGAGCCCGAGCAGTTTGCTCTGAAAGTTATTGGTTTCAATAGGGAGTGCCACTTGCAGAGCAGGGCGAAGGCTATTTGGGGACTTGGCATGTCTGTCTTTGCCTGCACAACAAGAGCATCGTCCAACCGGTCTCCACACGTGGCCAACAGAGGTCAGCGCTATAAGGCCATATTGCGTGACATTTCTTTGACATGCGTGACGTTGCTGCGGCTGTGTGGCCACACCAACCGGCGGTGCGTCGCTGCTCAGTTGAACGAGCAAACGGTGAATTCTTTTTTTTAACCTCCAGAAGAACTTTTTCGCGGACATTGAAAAGAACAAAGTTCAGCGCATACTGACGAGCTATTCCAGCTTTGCTAAAGAGAAGTGCGTTGGCTGCGCTTCGTGTGGCGTCGAGTGATGCTGCTTCCCATAACGTGTTATACGGAGCAGTGTCACTCGACGCCACGCGTACCCTTGCTATTGACTTTGTCACCGTGTAGGCTTACTTACACATATTTTGTGGCCTCCTCTGGATAATACAATATTCGAATGATACGTTTTAGTTTCCGGTTCCAGTGAAAATTGTATCAACAAGATTCCACTGTATCCGCTTTAGAATGATGAGTCCAGCCAGCCTCTGCAAGTGGCTAGACGTGCTGCGGGGAGTGCATGCTCCTCTGCACTTTCTAGTGCACCGGTGCGAAGTCATGTCAGGAGCTGGACAAATGTGCTGCAAGATGAGCAGTAAGTTCGCTGAATGGCAACGTGTGCTACTGAAAACGATTTGATGCGTCTGCTAGGCCGGGTGTTTCAGTGGTGCTGCTGGCTAGGGAACATCTAGCGCTGGCTACTCGCATGGTCTCCATAAATGGCCATCATGGGCGAATCTTTTCTATTTTCTTTTGAATGTGCTGTCACTTGTCATGTAGTACCTATAGTGACGTACTTTATCATTCCGCGCTTGATTCCGACGCGACAGCCGCAGTTAGATGGTAACGATATGTAAAAACACTCGTGTACTTAGATCTAGGTGCAAGTGGTCTAAATTAATCCGAGATCCACTAAGGCGTGCCTCATAGTCAGATCGTGGTTTTGGCACATAAAGCCCTAGAATTATTTTTTTATTGCGCTTGCGTGCAATAAATCATTCACTTGTCTGCGTGGATTTTTTTTTGTAACGTTTTTCTTCTTAGACTGTACAGATGTGCTAGTAATGTGCGCCGTAATTGCAGGATCATATATTGTCGACATATTTTTCTCTCTGGAACATGGGATATGACTGATTCATTCATTATGTTTAGCGGCAAACAGTGCCTGACTTATGTGTAGTTTTATTTAACAGACATTTTTTTTTTCTTTCTGCCTTAGTTTGTTTAAATGCGCAAGCATTTCTGTGCCTACCGAACGAGAAAACCCGTGCGTAGAGAGAGAGAGAGAGAGAGCAAATGATAAAGGAAAGGTAGGGAGGTTAACCAGGACTGAGCCCGGTTGGCTACCCTACACTGGGGAAAGGGAAAAGGGGACTGAAAGATTAAAAGAAGAAGAGAAAGTCCACTGGGGATATCGTTCGGTCACTCAGTCCGGGTCACAGACGCTGACTCAGTCCAGTAGCCTTCAAATATCGCAGCAAAGCTTTTGTGGCCTTTCGTAGCTGCGATATGCGAGGCCATGGTCCCAAGATCTTCTTCAAGGTGAACGGTGTGCTGTCTAGCTGATTGAGAGCTGTGCAGAGGTCATGTCTTTCGTTTTGAAAAGATGGGCAGTAGCACAGTAGATGTTCTATAGTTTCCTCGGCACCGCAGGCATTACAGTCGGCGCTATCAGTCATTCCAATCAAAAACATATACGCATTGGTGAATGCGACGCCCAAGCGTAAGCGGCACAGCATTGTTGCCTCATTTCGCTGAATTCCTGGTAACAGCCGCAGTTGCATAGAGGGGTCGAGGGAATGCAATCGTTCTTGGGTGAATTCAGGTGTATGCCACTTCTCTAATGTCATACGGTGTGCTACCTTGCTTAGGTGCTGGGCTGCGTCGGTCCGCGATAAAGGTGCAGAAACAAGGGTTGCTCCTTCGTGGGCTTTCCTAGCAGCTTCGTCAGCGAGGTCGTTGCCGGAGATACCGCAATGGCCGGGCAGCCACTGAAACACGACGTCGTGTCCTTTCGCTATCATACAATGGTGCATTTCTCGTATCTCCGACACTAGTTGTTCACACGACCCGCGACGAAGAGATGACAGAAGACATTGTAAGGCCGCCTTCGAATCGCAGAATATTGGCCACCGATTAGCGGGTTGGTTGTTAATGTAATCAACGGCACCTCGGAGGGCAACAAGCTCCGATCCGGTCGATGTTGTCATGTGAGAAATCTTGTATCGGAGGCTAATTGATCGTGATGGTATAACCACTGCGCCGGTGGAGCTGGTCTGAGTGGAAGAGCCATCCGTATATATGTGGACTCAGTCAAAATAGAAAGTGTTCAAACAATCCAGAGCTGCTTGCTTCAGGGCCAAGGTAGGCAGGTCGGTCTTCTTTCTTATTCCTGGTACCGTGAGACGCACTTGAGGTTGTTCTAAACACCACAAAGCTGAGGTTGAACGTGCTGAGGGTGTGAAGCCCGATGGTAGACAGGCACGATGGATGCTGACCTCGTTGGAGAAGGACGCCTGCGGTCGTCGTTCTGGCAGGCAGGCAAGAGAGCTTGATTGTATGCGTGAAACATGACGAACATGGGCCCTAAGCGTGTCGATGCTAACGTAAGTCGTGATCGGATGGTCTCGAGCCAATATAATGGTTCCTGCTGTTGAGGCGCTCCGCGGAAGTCCTAGGCAAACACGTAGTGCCTGGGCTTGCACGCTCTGTAGTTCTCGAAGATTTGACTTGCATGTTTTAGCAAGCACGGGAGAACTGTAACGTAGCAATCCGATAAAGAGTGCTCGATATAACTGTAGCATGGAGCCCACTGACGATCCCCATGTTTTCCCGGCGATAAACTTGAAGACATGAACAATAGATGTGAGCTTCTTCTTCAAATGGGCAACGCGAGGGCTCCAAGAGAGGTCCCGGTCCACAATGACACCCAAAAACCGATGATTTCTCTTGTAGGAGATAGGCTGGCCATTAATGCATACTGGATAACGAGACATTGGTTTTCGTGTAAAAGCGACTAACGCACATTTTTCTGTTGAGATGGTAAGGCCTTGTGTGTGAAGATAGTGAGATGCCTGTGTTGCTGCTTTCTGCAGCCTTGCGCGAACCTGCAGACGAGTGACCGCTGATGACCAGATGCAGATGTCGTCGGCGTAGATTGAGACACTCACTGTTTCCGGTAGGGATTCGGCCAGCCCAAGAAGCGCAAGGTTGAAAAGAATAGGGCTTAGAACCCCACCTTGGGGAACTCCTCGGCATATGTAGTGGTCGGTAGTTGGACCATCTTCCGTACGTACGAACAAGGACCTTTGTGTCAAGTAGTTTCTGATCCATCGATATACTAGCCCTCCTAGTTCAATTGTCAAAAGTGCGTCTAGAATGGGTTGATGGGAAACGTTATCGTAAGCGCCTTTCACGTCCAGAAAGAGCGCTACTGATAATCGTTTCCATGATTTTTGCTGTTCTACAGATGACACTAAGTCGATGACACTGTCAATCGATGAACGGCCTCGTCGAAATCCCGCCATAGAATCAGGGTAAATCTTGTGGTGTTCTAGGTACCATTAGAGACGCATGAGGATCATGCGTTCCATGAGTTTCCCGACGCAGCTAGCAAGTGCTATAGGCCGATACGATGCCAGTTCGAGCGGCGACTTTCCTGCTTTTAGTAGCGGTACCAGGCGGCTGCGTTTCCACTCCTGTGGGACGACACCATCTTGCCATGAACTATTAAAAAGGCTGAGGAGTTCTCTTCTTGCTTCTCGGCCTAGGTGGCGCAAAGCAGTATATGTTATGCCATCGGGCCCTGGTGAAGACGAACACCTACAGAGCGCCATAGCAGCTTCTAACTCTTCCATAGAGAAGGGAGCCTCCATACTGGTATCTCGTGGACCGGGGATGTCGCTTAAAGCCATCGCAGGGACTAAAACTGTGCCGCCGGTGATTTGCGCGCAAAATTCCTCTGCGACGTCTATCTCACGGCGGTTTTGATAGAGAGCAAGGGCGTTAAAAGGGTGTCGTTGCTGGGGTCTTGAGCAAAGACCCCGTAAGGTACGCCACACACGGGACAATGGCTTGCGGGTGTCTAGTGACTCGCAAAAGCACTTCCATCTTTGATCCGCTAGCGTATCCATTCGGCGTCTTATCTTCTTTTGCATTCGCCGAGCTTCTCTGAGGTCAAGAATTGACTTTGTGCGCCTGTACCTCCTTTCAGCACGGCGACGTATTGTACGAAGCCTTTCCAATTCAATGTCATTCTCTGTACGCTTTTTCGAATGTGTGAAGCAACGCGTGCAATCTTGCATTGCGTCTGCAATTATATCTTCTAATCTGCATGCGATATGTTTCTTGCAGATGTCTTCTACTCGATCTTGAAAGATTGACCAATCGATTTGGCGAGATACATCCGGTAATGTGGCGTCTAGACCATTGATTCTCACATAGGTCGGAATGTGATCACTTCCATGGGTTTCAATATCAGTGAACCACTGCACGCTCGAAGTCAGGCAACGTGACACCAAAGTCAAGTCAAGGCAGCTACTGTACGTTGTTCCTCGCAGAAATGTCGGACTTCCGTCATTTAGAAGACAAAGGTTGTGGCCTGATGCAAAGGATATTAGTGACCTGCCCCTCGAATTTATCCTGGAGCTTCCCCATATATGGTGGTGAGCGTTGAAGTCCCCAGTTATTATCCAAGGACCGGGAGTAGTAGCCATAATATCTTCTAGTCTTTTGCTGTCAAACTGACTTGTTGGGGATAGGTAGACGCCAATAATAGTAAAAGACAGTCTCTTCTTTTTCACACTAACACAGACGTATTGGTTACCGTCGTGTGGCGCTACGGGTTGCGAAAAATACGTTAGGTCCTTGCGAATGTAAACCAGAACCTTACTACTACGGACACACGTTGTTGAAACAAAAGGTTCATACCCTGATAGTCTTATGGAAGCTGATAATTTCGGTTCACAGATCACCAGTATAGGAAAGTGGTAGTCAAACACGAACTGTCGAAAATCCGAAATACGTGACCTTAGGCCTCTCGCATTCCATTGGAATATGGAGGCACTTCTGACATCATCCCGGAACGATCGCTGTTGCTGTCGATGAGCCATGGTTCTGCTGTAGAAGTTCTCAAGCACTGGACTTCTGAAGGCTCGCTAGCACCGGATTGATGGCATCCAGCACTTGCAACGCACTTCGAGCTGTTGGTGTCTGTATCTTGTCCAGAAGAACACGAATGGCACTCACCAGAGAGCTGATCATACCAACAATTTGTTGATCTTGGTCCGTCAGTTTATCAGGAACAGTCGAAGTGTCCCTTGCCGTAGAAGTTTGATTTCGCTCAGTAGCTGCATGTAGCCTCGGGAGTGCAGGCCACGCGTCAGCAGCAGGGCTGGTGGTTGCATCTTTGTCCTTTGATCCGACTGCGTTGGGCCTGGGCGGAAGAGTGGGTGGCAGTGCACGTGGCTGGCGCTCTGCAGAGGCTTTGGAGGTTCGTGATCGACGTCGGCGACGCGATCGTCGCCGCCTAATAGATATAGCTGCTTCTCGGTGAGACGAGTGGTCTCTAACCATTTTCTTCAATATTGCCATTTCCTTGCGAATAAAAGGGCATTCCTTCGAGGAGGCATCGTGTGGGCCGCTGCAGTTTGTGCACTTCAGCACACTGGCTTCGCACGTGTTGGTGGTGTGGGGCCCAGTGCAGCGAGAACAGACGGTAGTGTTCTTGCACACACTACTCACATGCCCAAACTTCATGCACTTCCAGCACTGCAGTGGTTTTGGTACGAAGGGGCGAACTGCGTGTCGGAAATGACCCACTTTTACATGCGAAGGTAGGGATTCGCCTTTAAATATGATTTTGACACACCGCGACGTGCCGAGACGAAACGCGTTTGTGATGATGGTGTTTTCCGTAGCTGGCTTGATTAAGATTGACAGATCGGAGTCAACGATGGTCTCATCAACATCGTAAATTACGCCACTACTGATTTGTTTGCCCAGCGGAATATGAGGGCGGACTTTCATCCCGTCAAGTTCCGTGACATTGCGCAAAGAATCCAACCCAGCCGCGTGCTCTACGTCAATCGCTAGGACATTCTTACGGGTATTCACTCTGATATCTTTGATTTCATTCGGAACCAGTGCCTCTAGATGTGAAGACACGGCTTGCCTGTTGAGGCGTCTCAGGTTGTCTGTAGCGAGAACTGGCGTGAACAGGATGGTGAGCTCCTCGGTATTCCGCGAAGATCTCACGGTGGACTCACTCGAATTCGAGGATGCGCTGAGAAACCTTCGTTTTGCTTTACGGCTCCGCACCAGCTCGAAGGCTTCGTCACTAGAATCTTCACCGCTGCCATAGTATTGCATGGTGTCGTCGCTGTCAGTGTCGCTCTCGGTGCCGTTGCGCTTCCTGGAGGCAGCCGCCGCGGGCACTGCCGACTCCGGCGGACGCGCGTGAGACTCCATCTCCATCGCAGGTAAGGAGGAAATAGCAGTTCACTGGCAAAGTCTAAAAAATCCACAAAATAAGTAGAGCTGGAAGACTCGGCGTTCTGCCTGAAAGGCACTTCGTCGAACGGTCTCAAGGTAGGGCCCGCAGTAGCGAGCGAATTCGCCATCGTGCTGCCTCTCTCTTCAACGCGAACTAAGCGGCGCAAACTCAACGCGAACTAAGCGGTCGGAACTCGGTGCATTAAGTCCCCATCACGAATTTCTTTCAAGAGAAGGCCCGCGTGGCTTCGCAAAAGCAGCCGCCGCCGAAGTACAGTTGACAATGGTTCCCATCGACAAGAGGCGGCGCAATCGAGCACGTCTACGTACGAGGTCTACCAAAAGTGACGCTGTTCAATTACGTCACGTACTGCAGCACGCATAAGCCAGTGCTCATCTTCCAGGAATAAGCGGCACCGTCCAAACGCACCATCATATAACATGTGTGAACATTGCTATTATTTGTCTCTTGCTCGGAGGAAGACGACGAAGGCGCTTCTGTGCGCACGTATGCGAAACGGGGTGCGCTATCTTGTGCTGTTTCGCCAGGTTCCCTTGGTCCAAGGAAGGAACCGATTGCATCCTCACGTTCAACAAGTCAAGCGGCATCGACGGACACCACTCCCACCTCGGTATGTCGAATTTTGACCGCTTTCTCGCCTGAAAACCGCCGTTAGGCATAGCTCCTGTCTGAAGTGGTCGGGGCCGGACCGGCCCACGACGCCACGCCAACATGGAAGTCGTCGTGGATGGGACGCCCATCACCCCCGAAGACCTCGCAGATAAAGGATGGCGCACGCTGCAGCGCGACAAACGTACACAATGCACGTCGGCGACAAGTTCGCCCCGCGAGAAGGCGAGCACGGCCGGAGTCGTTGTTAGGCCTAACCCGGCGCGACGTCCCAAGCACCCGAGGGAGCCCCCTATCCCTCCGCACTACTTCAAAGTGGTGTTGCGAATCAGCGGTGGTTTTAATGTGTCCGGACAACGCCCATCAGCCGTCATGGAGGCATTGTGTGTTTCCACGGGACTGTCAAAGCAAGCTTGCGGCAAGGACATGGTACGTTTGGACGCTGTCGGCAACTTCGTTGTCGTGGGTACCGAGGATGGGGACCGAGCCGACAGTTACGCGAAGCTATCGACGCTAAAGGTGGGAAGTCAAACCTATCCGATTAATGCTTACTTCCCAACTGAAGATCAAGGGAAGGGCATTATTCGCCAAATTCCTCCGCACCACACCCAACAGCAAATTCAGGAGAATCTGTCCGAGAGCGGCATGAATCCCGACATAGTGGGGTTCCGCCGTCTAGGCGAGTCCGAAACCGTCCTGCTGGTCTTCAGGAGACAGGAAGTTCCTCATTACGTCATGTACGGCGGGGCATGGCACCGATGCAATTTATTTCGGCGCAGAGTACAAGCCTGCTTGATTTGCTACCAGACCGGGCATCGAGAAGACGTCTGTCCGAATCGAGGCACGACCAAGAAGTGTAGAGAATGCGGAGCACCCGACACGACCGACGGGCACGAGTGCACGCCACATTGTCTATTGTGCGGCAAGAGCCACGTCACGGGAAGCCGGGAGTGCCGGAAGAAGTTTGAGACCCCTTTCATCATCCGCCAGCGCCGACGCCAGCGCCGTGATCGGCAGGCTCGAGAGCGGGAAGAGCAGCTTCATCCACCGCAGCCACGGGGTGACGACCACCGCAGCCGGTCTAGGGAGAGGCGCTCGTCGTCAGTCTCCTTCGCGGACGGGGAGTCGACCGGTGACGGCGGCACCACGGCCGGAAGACGTCGGTCAAGCAGCCGGGGTCGGAGCCGGAGCCGAGGTCGGAGCCGGAGCCGCTGCGGCCGGTCGAGATCGCGGAGCGCCCCGAGGCAGCAGCCGGGGAGCCAAGCCAACCGTGGAGGCCGGGGCCAACAGCAGCATCAGCAACGAAACCAACAAGGAGCCCAATCACAGGTGACGTCCCAAAGAAACTGGGCCAGCATAGTGGCAGGGAGGGGGAGCGAGGTGCATCCCGAAATAGTTACACTTGACACAGTTAAGAGTCTACAGCAAACAATCCAAAACATGCAGACAAAGATCGCACAACAGGATACAAAGATCCGCGCCTACGAGAGGGGTTGCTTCGCACAACCAGTGGACAGGGACCGACACCCTAGCACGGCAACTAGCGCCCTATCAGTTCCCTCACCGACTTCGGTGCCTATTAGCATACCAACAACTACCGAAAGTGAAGAGTCCGATATGGACTCCCAGGGTCCACCGAACAAACGAAAAGCCAGCCTCATTCACAGGACTCCCACTACAGCCCCAATTGAGGACGCAGACCTAATAAAACGCGTAGAGCAACACCTTGAACGCGCGGTCAAGGCGGCCATGGACGCCATCCTTCCTGCGATTTTTGAACGCTTCCAGCAGTTAGAGAACCGCATGACGGCACTCGAACAGAACCACAACACGCTAGCCGCACAGGTCGCACAAATCACACAATACATCCCAAAATTAGCGCCCGTCCAGCCGGAGCAGACTCTCCCTCACCCCGCGGTCGTTCCTCAGGTGGCACCCGTCAGCGCAGCGGCGGTCCTCCGCCCATCCCGCCTGGACCTGGCCGTCCACACACTCCCCAACAATCAACATGGCTGTAACAACCAATAGCACCTATCACGTTTGGCAGTGGAACTGCCGCGGATTCAAAAAGAAGAAGGCCAACCTTCACCAGCATGTTAATAACACGGCACAGCAAGAATCATACAAACCTGATATCATAGCGCTACAAGAAGTCAACATGGAAGCCGGCCTCTCCTCTTACCGGGCTTTCCATTGCCGTAACAACTCCAAGAAAGTCACTACGCTCGTTCGCCGAGAACAGGTGACGGCGATCCACGACATCGAAACTTCTCCCCCCTCGGGCATCCCCCACGTTTTCGTGGAGATCATCCCAACGCGCACGTCAGATCCCAGCCTATTCATCCTCAACGTATACGTCGCCCCGCATGCAGACCCGAAGCTCGATGCGATTTTTCGCTCGGCCCTCAAAGACAGCCGCGACTGCCCCCTGCTCATCGTTGGGGACTTCAACGCCGGTCATACTCTGTGGGGATACCTGGGCGACACCCGCAAAGGTAGACATCTAGCAGAAGCCGCGCAAGAGCTGGGCCTCACGCTAATCAACGATACTACCACCCGCACCAGAATCGGCAGCCGAGGTCAGGTAGACACTAACCCTGACCTGACGTTCGTCGTCCACTCGCAAGACTACGCATGGACGAACACCGGCGAAACTCTGGGAAGCGACCACTGCGTCCTTCACACGGAAATCTATGCACGCGGCAAGCGTCGGCGGAAGCATCGCTTCTCGGTTACTAACTGGGACAAATTCCGCGAGTCCAGGAGAATGCGAGCCAATGAGGGGTCCATCGCCAATATCTCATCCTGGACGAGCCAACTCCTGGCCGACGTGGAAGAGCATACGGAACATCTTGACCCGGAGGACGCCCCGGAAACCACCAACGTCGACAGCAGGCTGCTCCACATGTGGCAGGCAAGATCGAGCATGCTCCGGCGTTGGCAACAGCAGGGGAAAGATAACCAAGCCCTAAAAGAAAGAATCACTCGACTCGACGCAGAGATCTCCGATCACGCGACCGAGGTCACCCGGCAGCAATGGTACCAAATATGTGATCGCATGAGGGGACGCCTCAGCTCAGCCCGGACGTGGCACCTCCTACGCCACCTCCTGGATCCGGCCACCACCAGGGTCGAAGACAGAAGAAACATGGCCAAGTTAATCCACAGGCATGCTCAGGACCCGGGGACGTTCCTGGCAGAGATGCGAGACAAGTACATCGGCCCGCAACTCAAGACACCGTTACCTGCGGCCTACCAGGGCCGGCCGAACGCGCACATAGACGAAGACATTACGTTCGCTGAGGTGTCGGCAGCCGCCTACAAGCTGCGGACGAACTCGGCGCCGGGTTCGGACCGCGTTACCAACAAGATGCTACGCAACCTGTACGAGGCCGCAATGGAGCAGCTGACAGAGTTCGTGAACGAATGCTGGAAGACGGGCGCCATCCCGGAAGAGTGGAAGACGTCAACGATCGTCTTTATACCAAAACCAGGCAAACCACTCAATGCGGACAACCTCAGGCCGATTTCACTGACATCATGCGTCGGCAAACTGATGGAGCACGTGGTCCTAGACCGTCTCAATGAACACGTAGAAGATGGGGACGAGTTACCCCACTCTATGTTTGGTTTCAGGCCACACCTGTCCTCCCAAGATGTGCTCCTTCAGGTAAAAAGGCAGGTGATGCAACCCGAAAGTCCGGCGGACGCTCGCCGATTCCGGTGCCTCCTGGGCCTCGACCTGAAGAAGGCCTTCGACAATGTCGCCCACGCAGCGGTGCTCGAGGGCCTGACCCAACTGGGTGTCGGAAACCGAGCGTACCAATACGTCCGAGACTTTCTCACCGACCGGAAGTGCCGGATCAAAGTCGGCGAACATGAAACTGAATTTATAGAGCTGGGGAGCCGAGGCACGCCGCAGGGATCAGTCATCTCCCCTTTTCTCTTTATCGCGGCGATGCGCGGGCTCCCGGAACTGCTGTGCTCTATCCCTGGGCTTCACCACAGCCTTTACGCTGACGACGTGACGTTATGGGCAGCGGCGGATGATCCACAAGCTCTTCAAGAGATCATGCAACGCGGCATCGACGTCGTACAAGCTTATGCGGAGTCAAGGGTCCTGACGTGCTCACCGGAAAAATCCGAATACCTCCTGATCAAGCCCAGCAGGAGTAGCTGTCCCAGGGGATTACCACGGAGAAGGCGCTTCCTTGAGCTTAAAGTTGGAGAACTTACCATCCTGGAGCGCCCCAGTATCAAAATATTGGGGCTAGACTTTCAGAACACGCTGCGCTGCGGGCTCATGTTAAAGAAACTCCAGAGGGCGACCAACTACACACTACAGCTCATTCGCCGGGTGGCTAATAGGCACCACGGCATGGGCGAGGGCGATCTGCTTCGACTTGTGCAGGCATACATAACCAGCAGAACCATGTACTCGACACCATATGTCAAACTCGCAGTCACAGATTTAGCCAAATTAAACACCATGATCCGACGAAGCACAAAGGCAGCCTTGGGCCTTCCGGACCACGCGGCCACCGCAAGGCTAGAGGCCTTAGGCATGCATAACACGATCGAGGAGCTCTTGGACGCTCACCACACAGCCCAAGTCCGTCGTCTCTCGCTAACCCCGGCTGGCCGCACAGTCCTCCGGAAGCTCAGTCTCGAGGCTATCCCCGAAATTACAGAGTACGTTACGATTCCGCGAAAGGTCAGGGGGCATATTTATGCCCCACCTCTACCCCGCAACATGCACCCCGAGTTCCATCAGGGCCGTCGGCAGGCCCGTAGTGAAGCCATTTGGCGACGCTATGGCTCGCAAGATGGAGTGGTCTGCACAGACGCAGCCAGACACCCTCGCGGCGACCTCATGACTGCGGTGGTAGCTGATCACAACGGAGGACTGCTAGAACATACAACAATCACGGCTGGCCGAGTGGTGGAAGCGGAGGAAACCGCGATTGCCATGGCCATGCATGCGGACGCAAATACCGTCATCAGCGACAGCAAGCAGGCCATCGGCAATTTCGTCCGTGGTAGAATTTGCAAACAGGCGTACCATGTCCTCACACGACGCCCCCTAAGCGGCTTGAAAACCCTCGTGTGGACCCCGCTCACGCGGCTGTGCCCGGCAACGCGTCGGCTCACAGTTTGGCTCGAGATCTCGCGCGCCGAGCCCCTTCCGCGGATGCGGACGGCGTGAATGAGGAGGAGAGACACGAGGAACCCTGCGAGACTTATTATGAAATAGCCCATCGGTATCGCTTGAGGCGTCGCGCGCTCCCACCACCGGCCAAGCAACTCGACAAAACGCAAGCGGTCGCGTTTCGGCGACTTCAGACAAATACATACCCACACCCAAAATACATTAACAAAATCACAGGGGGCAGGGAAAGCGACAAATGTAGGCTCTGTTCAGAAACAGGAACACTCACACACATAATGTGGGAATGCACCTCGCTCCCGTTCTCTCATCCCCCCGTCAGCAGCGAGACTGACTGGACAGCCTGGCTCAGTTCCGGGGACGTCGACCGACAATTGGAACTGGTGGACTGGGCGGAAAAGGCCAAGCAGGCCCAGGGCCTTACTTGAGCCCTAACGCTCAGCCACGTCCCTCTTTACCCTTCCCCCTTTCAATAAAGTTTATCACCACCACCATCTCTTGCTCAGTTCACACTTTGGTGTCGTAGCCTCGCTTCTCCGTTTCACAATTTTTTCGCGGTGTTTCTCGCAATTATGTCGCACACACAGCAGCATACCACGAAGAAACAGCAGGTGATTAGTAGCAAATGTTACGCATCATTTAGCTAGCTCCCACAGGAGGTTCTGCGTGTAATTTTGCTTTCTTTTCTTCGCGTGGCTCAGCCGCTGGGGCTTATGTTTTATCATTGTGCATGGGATAGCCGGATTTTCGGCGGCCTATTTTTCTAGGCTTGAATGAATTCTGGGGTTTTACGTGCCAAAATCACGATTTGATTATCAGGCGCGCCGTAGTTGGATACTCCGGAATAATTTTGACCACCAGGAGATCTTGACCGTGCCACCAATGCACGGGACACGGGCGTTTTTGCATTTCGCTGCCGTCAAAATGTGACCGCAGCCACCGGGATTTTATCCCGCGGCCTCGGACTTAGCAGTGCGACACCATAGCCGCTAAGCCACCGTGGGGAGTTGTTTTTCTAGGCTTACATCATCTAATGAACAACAAGAACAACTACACCGAGTTCGCCCCTGATCATAACTTTTCGTTCCACGTGATCTAATATCCCGAGGGAGGGCGGTTCGGCATATTCTCCCATATGTTTCTGAGAGCGCTATACGTGAATTGGGGATGCACAGAGGAGGAAATGTTCGAATAAAAAGAACATGAGGGAAGAGGCACAAAGCAAAGGAAGAAAGAATTGCGACAATAAAGAAATAACTGAGGAAAGGACGAACACTTCTCCCTAAAAAATACACCACTCTAGATTTTTAGTCACCGCCAGCAACGACTTGTTATTCTACGTCGGGAATAGCTGGCTACCTCGAGGCTTGTATAACAACTCCTCATTGATGTTCACAGGCGATAGACAGTGGAGGCGATCTTCTATTAACTCTGTGTAAACACCAGCCGCGATTTGTTGTCGGCCCTTATGTTCAGGCGAGAGATGTGCAACCGGACGAAATAGGAGAGGAAAAAAAAACATATACGAGCATGAGGTAAATAAAGTCGGCCAAGATCAACGCTACGAAAACACCGCACAGCCTGTTTCTCTCATTTGTATGATAATATGAGATCGAAGCATATACGGCGCTACACTGGCACACTTAAGACGCACGCACAGGCGTACACCACATCAATTCTCAAAGCGTGTATACCAGTAGAAACTCACGCACGTGCAAAGGCTCAGGCTAGAGACACACGTGGCAGAGCACGATTGAAACTGCCATTCTCTGCAGGTTACTTTGAAACATGGCTGAAAAATCACCCTAGCGTAGCAGAGGGTTCCTTTCGTCACAACAAGATGTAATGTGCAATCAACTATAGTTCGATTTCTCCGTGGACGGGCTGTGTGAGTTGAATAGTGGGGGAGTCGGGGTGTATGAGGAGATATCTATACAGCTGGCATAATAGATTGTTTTTGTCTTCTTTTGCTAGATCTCCTCGGAGGTGTACGTCCGCGCATTGAAGATACTTACAGCTGTCGTCCGAGACACGGTGGTAGAAGTAGTGAGGCCTGTTTCTTGGACGTTGGCAGAGCGAAAAAGCGGCACTCGTGATCGATAGCAGGAGATTGTCTTCGGTGCAATACCCCGCTTAGGCAGCTGGCGGATTTTTTTTTTGTTCTCCGGAGATCGAAAACGAGGGCTCCTATTGATTTGATCGAGGGACCACTCGCTGCCTGGGCCCCCATTTCTGCATTTCTGTCTGACAGGCAGTGGCGAATCATTTCAGTGTTTCTCAGTTCCCTGTAAGGAAATTGCATTGGCGTCGAGTGCTAAAGGAGATAATGAGAAAGAAAGAGTAAAGAAAAGGTAGGGAGGTTAACCGCGATTTCATTCGGTTTGGTATCCAACGAAGGGGAAGGGAATGACGAAGCACAATGAGTAGAAAAAGAAAAGGGAGTATGAATAGAAACACATGGCGCGTGAGTGTTGAGCCTTCATTCGGAAGGCGGTTGCTTTGCCATGGTCCTCATAAAAACTGATGCAGCGCTTGTATAGCTTTGTCTAAACAGGGAAGCAGGCAGAGAAAAGCAAAGAGGTTAGTGAGGGTAGCGGCCACCTGGGTACGCCTCGCCGTGCCACGGGGGGATTAATGAAAAGAGGAATCAAGAGAGTCACTGCGTGAATGGACATGCAAGTGTGCACTTGTACGCTAGTTATCTCCCAGATAGGAGTCCTTCCACGAGGGCCCAGGAAAGTATCAGGGATGTTAATCACCTGATCAACGCACGCTAATGCTGCAGTTTAACATGGCGTTGAACTTGTTGCTGAAGTTCAGCGTTGAATAAATACTCTTGGAACGCATGTGCATAAATAATGCGAAAACGCCCAGTGCTCAGACCACAACAGTTTAAGTTGTGGAGCCTTTCGTAGATACGGGCTGCTCTCGTTTCCTCTATTATAACTTACTTTCTGGTTAATGTAGTGCGTGGCAATATAAAACGTAGCGCATTTTTACAAACAAGAAACAGTTCAATAACTACAATTTAGGGCTCAAGTGCTTTCCCTGGCGTCACAAATTGTTCACACGCCCTTTGATGGTTGCTAGAACCTATCCTCTCGGTTCCTTCCGGTTCTTTCCCGCGACCATTTTTGCCGCTGTGGACATACGAATTCCAAAATAGTCGCTGCGTTGCGTATCTTTCTATAACCTCTTTCCCGTGCTCCAGAGTAGCGTAGCCAACCAGACACATTGCTGGTTAACATCCCTGCCTTCGTTATTTATTTCCTCCTCTCTCCTTTACGTGAGCGCTTCGTTTCCGTCCTTTTCGAATGCTGGTACACCAGGCGACCACGAGGGCAGTAGTTGTCGAGGAATCTGAGGGTCCTTTTCCGTAGCCCTTTGCTTGTTCAGCTTCTAAAATCGGTTGTGTTGGTACCTTCCTGCTTTTCTTTTATGTCTATATATTTGAAGTTCCTGTCGCTAGCTCACATTTACTTTTTTTTTTCTACAGGCCAGTGAGCCCGCTTGAAGGACGCGCAAAGGAAGTTCCGATTTGACAGAATGGGGTCCATATTGCTTTTTCTTTTTTTCTCTTTCCTTTGGCGAACTCTGCAGGTGGCGAAGCACAATCTATCCTCTCTGCGCTCCGTTGCTGCGAGGCACAAAAATGCTGGCGCCCACTGAGAGAAAAAAAAAAGAAGAGCAAAAAAAAGAAACGCGGGTATCAGCTCAGTAAAAAATAAAAAACAAGATGAACATCACACAGTGCTCATGGAGTAGCGGCCAAGGTTTCTCACGCCTAATTCCGGATTGGATACTTTCCTTTCACGCCGCTCTTGAGAGAAAACCGCCTTTTCCCCCGAATTTGTGCTTTCGTTTGTTTTAGTGGCTTTTGTTACTGGTCTTTCTGCGCACAGCGCGACGAATTCGTCACTTTTTCTTAGCGCATGCATTTGTCACTCTTTACTCTCCAAGGTCTCAAAATAACCCAACCCGCCACAGACGTAAAAAAGTAAGCGAAGAAAAAATTATATTGAAAGCGGACCAGCCAAGGAAGACTAGATAAAACATTACCTCAAGCCGGAACTGAAGTTCCGGGTCTGAAGTTTCTGGTGAAAATTCTCTGTTTCTTTTTTTTTGCACCCAAGCCGAAAAATAGGAAGAAACTCATCTGCGCTACAAAGACTAAGTACAAACCTCACCAGTAACACGAACGAAGCGTCTATATGACACGTAAAAAGTGAGCAAGTGTGTTTATTGTCTCTTTTTAAATCCCAAGACTTGGTATTTGCCCTGGGCGGCGCGTACGTTCAACGCATTTGCCTTACGCGGGGTTTCTTGTTAGCGGTTCCGGAACTCAGTGCTTCAGACGCTGCATGAGCTTGCCTCAATTTCACTTATGGAGGTGAGGAGAAGGCCCATAAAGACCTACCTGAGGTGACGGCATTCCCGAAGACAGAATAAGCAGATAAACCTACCATGTAGGGAAAGGCTAATCAGCGTAAACAGCTTCAAGCAGTTTTTTTTTCTTTTTGGCAAATGCGTTTTCACGTTCTTGCCCGGACTCCGAACTTTTGCACCGCATAGTCCTAGTGTTATTCTAAATCTAATATTTTCGGAGGAAGACTGCTTGCACATCTGTTAAGCATTTGCGCACCGGACTGAATGATCAGATTATATAAACGTGTAACCCAGTTTCTTTCTGCATCAATGTGACAGGCTTCGGAGACACAGCAGACACATGCTGTTCGGTACCAGACGCAATGTTCGTATTTTTCGCGTCATTGTAATCTTCTGAAGACATTTTTGAATGCCTTGTTTCGCTAGTATGTGCTACGTACTTGCAGACTCCGCACAAAGCCTAGTATGCAGCGCCATAGAACATTTCTTTTTCAAATTGGTTGATTGTAGCGACAGGCGGGCACATCCTGGTGACCGAAGGCGGCAGTTGCTCCGCCTATATATTTTTAAAAATTTCTTGTCTTCGACGTTCATCAGACTAGTTCAGAGCTTCCGTGTCGGGAGCGTATGTTATGTGCACTTCGTACTCACGCATAACAAAAGATCGTGCTTCAAGTGAAGCCTAGAAGGTAAAACACACCTGCGCGCTTCTGTGTACGAGAGTTGAGCGTCCTTCTTTATCCTCGTTTTTTTTAAGCATTTGTTTTAGAACGAGCTACACTCTTCTACACAAGCAGTGACGATTGTTTTATTTGATGAAGAGACAGAAAACTTTCTGATGCCCCCTGGGCCTGCTCCGACCGCAGGAGTTCTGGACTAAGGACTCCTGCCAATTATTATTAGCAACAAATTACCCCAATAAGTTATTAAATAGCTATCAATAAATTGTTATTAATAAATGTGGTAGTTATAAAATTCGACAGTACCTAAACTACCGAGTCGAAAGAAAATGAATTGGAAGACTGTTTCACTCTTCTAGAAAAAGTACCACGATTCATTAGCTACTGCTACAACACTCTGAAGCTCTGATAAAACAAAATACAATAAAGAAATACTGCAGGTTGATAAAAAAAACATCTCTGAGTTCGCAAGAATGTATCTGGAGGAAGTTCGCTGTAGCTTAGCAACGACTATAGCAACCCCTAATCCCACGCTGGCTGAGTCAGGAGACCTTGGATTAAACCGGTCGTCTGCGTTGCGCCTGGTTTCAGATCTTTCGTAACTGCGCAGAAGCGTCGACTTCTGATAATTGAATAGATGGAAGCGTTGCACAAGCGTTCTCATTTTACGCGTACTTCCGAATCACGGAACATCAGCGAACAAAATGGCGCTATAACTGAGCACCGCTCTCGTATACGTAAGCGTTGCCGAGAAGGAGAACTGCATTGGTTTCTGCGAAAAATTAGATTATCCATGTCCAGAGGTCCGTCTTGTTCTGTGGGACGTTTCTCTACTCAGGCCCTTCTAAAATCTGCTCACCATTCCTGTTCTACTCGCGCATACACGAACAACTAAGCAATGCAACTCGGAGTTGCTTCAGTTTGAGCTAACATACATACGCTGCGCAAGGTCACCACCGTGTGTACATGCGTTTTAGCGTTTCCATGTTCTGATATTGAATGCTTCGAGTATAAAATGTGCAAAAGGAAGGAAGGAAGAAAGAAAGAAAGAAAGAAAGAAAGAAAGAAAGAAAGAAAGAAAGAAAGAAAGAAAGAAAGAAAGATAACCAAGCACAACAAGATCTTGACACAGTAGACTCTGTCACACGGCAGATTTATTGTCATTCACAACGAATGACATTCGTTGATAACGATGAGCAAAACGTCAACAAGGCGAAAGCAGGAGCCAATGTTTTGACAAGTGTACTTGTCTTTTTCAACGCCTTGAGAAACAAAAAAGTTCACTTGTCGAAACGTTGGGTCCCGCTTTTACCTTGTTCTCGTTTTGCTCATCGTCTCGAATTTTCATCTCCCGCCTTCCTAGTGTTTTCCCTGGATTCGTTCATAACGTCGTTTGTTTCTGTTTGATGGGAAAACGTTATGAAATTTCTTCGGAACTACATTGCAAATCGAACGAGTTCCCGGAATTCATTCGCGTTCATGTTGAGACCGAACGCGTAATCTCGACGCCAGGGACATTCTAAACATTTCGTTGCTTACTTATACTTGAAAAAAAAATTTTTTATTTGCTGTACTCTGTAAGTGCCCGTTTATTTATGTACAAGAGCGTCAACTTTTTTTTTAAACGCTACTTTCCCTTCAGCGACTGGACAGCGGTGTCAGCCGTGTATGCTGAGCTCTGGTAGCTCGGTCCTTCCGTGCACTCTGTGCGAATCACGTGCCCATAGCCAGAAAGTTCCGCGCAGTGGGCCCCAGCAGAAACGTACGTTTTGATAGAAGTATGGCAAGACCACAGAGGTTGATGCATCAATTAGCAGAGGTAGCTCTGGCGCTAGTGTATACAGGAGCTGCAAGTGGGTCAATTCAGCCAGCACGGGAATGAAGGTTACTACATGGATTTGCCGAAACTTCGTCTTTCTGGCTTCAGGTGGCTTCGTGAAATCGTCACATTGAACAAAGCGCAGTGCTTCAATTAATTAATTAATTAATTAATTAATTAATTAATTAATTAATTAATTAATTAATTAATTAATTAATTAATTAATAAACGCTTATTAATTTGTCTGATGAAATGATTCGAAAACAGCTGCTTCTGTCAAGAAGCCCGGCATTGAAACCATTACGCCACGGACGCACGCATCGACAAGCGGCACAGAACACCCTTAAGGAGACACTAAAGGCAAATATTAAGTCAAGCTAAAATGATAGATTAGTGCACGGGAACCTCTGAGGCGTCAATATTATCGCCAACAGAGACTCCATAATCGAGAAATTGAGGTAAATGCAGGACGTGATTACAGACTCCCCTAGGACGTTCAAGTACTTGCCCGATCACGAAAGCACCCCTATATTATAAGTTAAATTTTGTCACTACTACTCATCCACTCTTGCAAAGAAACATCCTTGTATTGTATTATAAGACGACATAAAAAGCTACTTGTCCAGTTCTATTTCATTTTTAGGAAAAAAAATTCGTTGAAATTACCCTCGACAACGACGCGGGCGGTCGAAAGGTTTCGTTTTCGCTCGACTCCTCACCGCCCACGCTTTCGCGTTCCAGCAGTTTCGTTATCGCATAGTGCTGCGCTGGTTTTGCTGCCTCGCAAAACTCGCACAAACTGCAAGCAGCTCGGAATTCAACTTCCATGTGATGTCGCGGGATGCCTGAACGGTCTACGCCACTTGACCAAAAAGCAGCTGCCGCGGCGAATCCACCACTCTGTCTTGGCTCGGTACCGCCGCCTGTCGGGCGCCGTTTTACTCACCGACGGCAGCAAAAGGTGGTCATGGCGTATGCAACATCACCACTCCTCCGGTTGGGTGGCGAGAAACTTGAATTTCGAAAAAGGTATTCGGATCCTTCAGATGCAGTTTTCCCGTAAACTAAGCGTTTTCTTCGCACGAAACAAGCATTGCGAGGTTTCTGGAATGGTATTTAAACAGTCCACGTCGACTTAGTATTTGCCTTTAGTGTCCCTTTCAGCATTTCTTGCGGGAAAGCGAGCGGGTTTTGACGGTTCGCGCATTTCCATTTGGCCACCTCGACAAGCTGAACCACTGAAATTACTAGGGATTATGCGTGTTCGCAGAGTCTTCAGCTTTAAGAAAAGTATAGATCGCTAAGAAATTTTGGACAATCGAGGAAGAGAAAGCGCCATAAACAAAGCCACAAGAACGTACGTCTGAATCCATAAGCACGAAGATGAGACAAATCCATGTACTGCCCATTATTCCCACGGTGGCTGAACGGTGGCAGCGCCAGAGGAAACTATTCAGGCAAGACCATTTAGGAACCTATGTCGTCGGCCATATTGTGTTTCGTTTGGCTTGGCTAAGCTTGGCTTGATTTGGTTTCTGCTGTGCAGCTGTGATAAAATTGTCTAAAATAGTCAAGAATATATTTGTGATGTACTTTTTAATAAATAAGAAGTCTTATTTAAAAGATATACACTTGTGAAATTCAAGTTATGCTTTTTTCCAAGGTCATGCAAGGTGGTCAGTTTCAAATGACATTTGTTTTCACCATGTGATTGCACGCACGGAAAAATGACATTAACTTCACTAATATCATTAGACGGAAACGACATTACATTTGCCATGCGATAGCGGTATTCATTATTCTTGTGCGGCACAACGAGAATAGTGAACTACGGTTTTGTGTGGACAAACATTAGTACGTGGTGGGCCTGCTGCACCTTGAGTTATCCGTTGTAGTAATACTTTGGCCGCCACCAACACGAGAGCCAACTTCGCTTCATTGAGTGACCGCCGCCAGAGTAAAATAAGAAGTGCACAACAATTTCGAGTTACCCAAATCAGAGGCCATGACAACAAGCAGTTAGTTTTCGGCAGATACGAAAATTACCTCTGAAGTTAGTTGGGTTCTAGTGCGAGTTAGTTGGTTCACGATCTTGAAGCAAACTTTTACCAGCGCGAAGAAAACGAGACGAAGGAAGAGAAACACGAACAAACACAGACGAGTTAGTTAGTTCGTTGAGTTAAAAAGATAATAAGCCAACTATAGAAACACTATACATATTCTGATATGGCGAAAACAAAAGTGACATAACGTTTTCAGAATTTAGCAAGAAAATCATCCTGAATGAATACATGAATTTCTCAACAGCTGCGAAGGCATTCCTGCGAACTGTCCCACAGAGGAGGCAAGGAAAGGAATATTAGGAAAGGAAATGTGCGTTCAGTCAAATACGGCGAAACGGGCCTTCTAGAACAGATATTCTTTACGATGAGAAAGTTCGTAACGCTTAACATCGTTCTCGTCGTCACCTGCATCACAGAGAGAGCGCGTGCTTAGGCTGACATGCATATTTTCCTACGGCCAAGTGAAAGAATTGGATATGAAAATGCATGCAATCGAAATCAAAAAATGACATAGAATATAATCAGCCTGAAAAAAAAAACGCAACCAACAAATACACACGGGGCTTTTAACGGCAGAGCCAGGGACCGCTCGTTTCTCCTTCGGCTGAGCATCGGCTGCTACAACACGGCCGCCAGAATGTACAGACTGCACGGAAGAGGCAGCCCCGCGTGCTTGGATTGCGGCGAGGAGGAGACGCTTGAGCACCTTCCGCTCCGCTGCCCGGCCTTCGATGTTGAGCGCACTGCGCTCTTTGCATCATACCGTCGTGTGGTACTGCCCTGTGACTCGGAGGGAGCACTTCTCTTTCCGGCAACTCACCCTTCCATTGTCAAGAAAGTGCTTCCTGCCCTACTTGACTTTTGCTCTGACACGCAGCTGAGAGCGCGGCTGTAAGCCCCTCATTGCTTCTTCAACCTTCTTGTTATTTTTTTTCCGCTTTCCTTTCCTTCTCTCCCTTATATTTTTCTCCCCACTCCCCTTTCCCTGTGCAGTGCTGTTGAGGTGTCCTGTTCTGAGCGACAGTTGCGGCACTGCACTTCTCTCTTCCTCTCCTTCAAAAATCACTACACACACACAGAGCCAGGAGGTGCGAAAAACAAAAAGGTGACATTCTATGCATCTGGCGCCAAACGCCGGCGAAAACACAAAACTATAAGAGAGCTCGTGAATTTAGAACGGGTTCGTTAGCATGGGTTCGACGGGATTCGCGACAGTTCTAAGCAGACCTAACGCCACGACAGCGTCTACCCAGCTCACCAAGGAGGACATCAGTGTGCAGCTACGGGTTCCATCCATCCACCGTCTCCCAGCACAACAGCCGACCGCGAAGCCCACAACAATGAACCGTGAGCAGGGCGACATGGGGGAGTCCCTGAATTCCAGCCCGAATTCTTTGGGTGATGCTCCAGCCACCTCCCGAGCGCCAACACCTTCGTTGCCCCAGAAACGCCTCTCCTCGTATCCCAAGAAAGATGACTTTGACATTCGGCGCGGCGTCGCGTCCTGGTCCAGCGAACAGATCCACCGCGCGCAGCCCTGGAAGTATTTCGCGGACACCGCGAAATTTTCGATTCCGAAGTCGGCCCAAGAGGTCGCCAATCAGATCCAATCTAACGTGGATCGTTTCCGCAGCAACTACGGCGTTCTCTTCGTCGTTATCCTGGCGGGCTACGTCATGTCCCGCGCGGAACTCGTGGTAAGCGTCGAAGCGGTGGCTGCAGTGTGCATCGCGCTCAAGCTGCACCAGGACGACGAGTCTGGGGCCGTGTGGGGTACTAAGCTGGTGCTCAGCAATAACCACAGGCTGGTCGCGGCCACATTGGTAGCGGTGCCTCTTCTATACGTCGCGGACATCTGGTCCACCATCCTGTGGTCGATTGGTTCCTCTTTGGCGATCGTCACTGTCCATGCCACTCTGTACACTGGGCATGGCTCCACAAACAAGTTTGCCAGAAAGCTGGCCGACACTTCCAAAGAAGGTGATGTCATGGGCCACCTTTGAGCGAAATTCCTATCTTTTGAGTTCAAAACATTTTGCTTGTGGCTTTTTTAGAACAGTGTGTCGGAGAGGTCTTTCTTTGATTGAAAGCAAGAAATGCGGCGAGAGAACACAAGAGTTTTAATATCTGCCCTCGAATATTTCTGTGGCGAGCACTGTATTTATTGTGGTCTACGCCGAGGCTCTTCGAGGATAAAGCTTCACTGAATCGTCCGGAAGTGTCACCAGACACTGCTGGACACTATTGCGAAACACCTCTGGAAGGACTTTTACAGTTTCATTTTTTTTCTTTTCTTTTTAGTGTGTGGACTTTGTTTACTGTGAGAAAGTGTGAAGTAGCGTTAAAATTTGAGATAGGCGGTATAAAACATATGTTGTAATGCGACATGCGTCTCTTTTTATGGGTGACTGCAATAAAAACTAGGCTTTTGATACAAGCTTAAGCAACACCGGCGAGCACAAAACGCGCGAGTGTACGGTTATGGCTATAGTGAACTAGAATAGATATTCTAGTTACTATAGTTACTGCTGCTGCTTCGAATGGTTAATGGTTGAAATCGTTCACAAAGCATTAGCTGTGAACTCGTAGCTCGAAAGCAACTCGTAAAATATAAAAAAAAATATGTTGTTGTTCAATTTTATTTCAAGGATCCCACCCATAGACTGCGCACAGCTGGACTTTCCTATGTTCTTTTAGATCGTAGCTCTTTGGCGTACGAACCTGGGTTGAGCGACGGCGTCCCTCGGCGTAACCACGGTAACACGCTCGTGAAATTGCTCGCGCGTTCGTCGTCGTCTGGCTCCGATGCCGGTCATAATGCCGGCGTTCGCATATTGTCCCTCCGTGTGCAAAGGCGCTGACCGCACTGACCCAGCACCAGTCGGTGCTGCGGTTTCGGTCTCAAGCAGCCTCAAGTTTTTTTGCATCGATATATCGCGAAATGAAAACACTTATCGAGCTGCACTCGAATTTCGCATTAGGGAGTATCGAAATCATCGGACAATTTTTTTGTTCTGCGATTGAACGCTGCTTCAGTGGCATCAGAAGAATGTGGTGATCGAAACCTAATACGAACAGGCATCTTACTGCTCCATTGGTAAGGACAAAGAGGCAAATGAACCTTGCAATTACGTCCGTGTCGAAACTTCTGTCATTATTTCTTGTTATTGAGCCTAAGGTCATCCAGTTATGAAGCATACGTTATAATGCAAAACAAAGAAAAAAAGAAGGGGGGGGGGAGCGAGTATATAGGAAATTTAGGTAGGTCTCACTGCATGACCTTGTCTACCGTTAAGCGTGGTAGTACCGTGCCCTACTTGGAGAGTCAACTTTTATGCTGGCACGCTCCGTGCGTGTATAATATCCTAGGGCTGCGGCAGCTGGCCCTCCAAGGCGTTCTCCAGTGTCCAGTCGCAGCCTTATATACCTATACCGCTGCCAGGTGCTATTGTTGGCCGGATGATGAAAACATGCTTTTGTACAGGCGAGATCTAATGCATTCGCGATGGCATTGAGCCCGCCCACCATGAAACTGCCTTCTGCTCTATGAGGACACGGCATCAGTTTCACTTCCTCCAACAATGGCCTGGTCGACTGCGTCTCTGAGATCGTAGGCACAGTGACATTCTGTGTACGTACAATACCTACCATTGATAATATGTTGGATAAAACTAGGCGTATGGGTAAGACTAGGCCTTGCAACGCATTTGCTTTCCCTTACCCGTACGTTGGCACGGTGGAACGAACAGGCGAGACAACGTTCTACGTATAGTAATCTCGGTCGGGGAGCCAGCGGATTATTTGAAGGCCCGTATCGGCCGGCGGATCACAGATTGAGGCTCAGCGTTCTTCTTCATGGTCTAGCCTGCCCTTAACCACGCTGAAGCCGTCGCCACCCGTAGAACGCGCGCTGCTGCCTTGCAGATTGAATATTGATGAACAGCGGAGCTAGTAGCTTCTTCGGGGAGGACATCGATATCTATGACGAGAGGACGTCGACGGCGGCGACATGTATTAGCCCTTTCGCGAGCTTGTTTTCGGACCCGTAATCACCCCTGTCTTCAGTGTGTTCGCCAGGCTTGGCCGTATTTAACCCAGAAACGTGGCACCGTTACCACCCGCTATAGGGTCACGACGCACTGCATTAAGGTCGCGATACATAAGGGTCACGACGCTGGCGCAAGGTAGCATATAACGCAATCGATATTTACACCGACGCCTTTGGGTAAGATATCTCAAGAGGCGCCATTAACTAGCCTACTGAGCGTTTTCACACAGAGTTGCCGTTGAGGACCGGGAATACCTTCTGGAATTTTAAATGGAGTATACTTGTAGTCACAGCGTGTTGTAACTCGCAAACCTAGAGAGATACTGCACTAAGCACAACTCTGCACTCAGCACGAAGCATTTTTGTTGTGGTATACGGCTCTGCTGGAGCGACAACTTCCTGCATATTTGCCTGATTTAATGCTTTATTGGACTACGGCACTGTAGCATATGAATATAAGCTTGGCTCCTGAGTGTTAATTCATTGCGTAAGGAAATAATAAGCACCTTGACTTTATACGCGTTTTCATGTATTCAGTGCTTGCTTTTAAGAGGATTAGCTCGCACTGCGTCCGCCGGGTTGTAAGCAAACCTCGGCGCGGCCCGTAATCTCTTTAAACTCCGTCACGTTCTTTAATTAACTTCAACTTACTGACGAGTAAAACGAGAACATATGCTGTTTGAAAATAAATTACCCAAGCTTACGGGGAATGAAGGCAGCTTCGGCTAAGAAACATTTATTTAAAATGTAGCTATATAGTTTTACCTAATTATATTTGCATTGCTAGGTGGCGGTGTTCAGCCGATGATCACTCAGAAAGGCACGTACAACGAACTCAGAGATACTGCACAGCTTATTCGAGAATGCATATTATGATGGCTTATTGTTTCCAGCAGTTGTGGAAATCGGCGGGCTTTCATCGGTGGTTTTGTTTCAATAGCTTCGTGTTTAGCTATTTTCAGTCATTGTTTTATTCTCGAGGCAGTTTACTGCCGGCAGTAAGTGCAATGATCACACACGTCGAATGTTCAAAGGAAGTACTCCATTCTTGACGCGCATTCTTGCGTGAGGATAGGTGTTGAGTGGACGAGAAGTAAAAAAAAAAAAAGAAAAAATTCAGAGCCATTCCACTCTGTGAAGGTGGATGGCCAGGGGAGCTCTAAATATGGTGATAAATATGTGGATAATAAATTCGTTGGTTGAAAATCAGAGACATGCCCCAATGAACTTTTCCTCACGATTTTTCGTTGTTTTATTAAATTGCATACTCAGTGCTTTCTTTAATTTTTAACCACATTTTGTTTACTTTTTTGGATTTCTTATTTGGTCACCAAGGTGACTATCGCTTCATGATCGCTATGATATACGCACAGTTGCTCTGTGGCGACACTGTAAAGGTTCCTGGCAAATGTGAGGTCTATACACGACCGATGACGCGTCGTGGGCACACTGATGTTTGTGTAACATTGAATGACGAACCTTACCGAGAGAAACGTCACGCACCCCTTTCCGTCTGGCCGAGACACGTATACGTTGAAATCGCCCACGATTACGATGGAAGTGGAGTCGGCAGGGGTCATCCAACCTGAGATCCGTACGCTTGGCGTTTGCGGCACGATTTTCGTGCGTAGTACGTGCCGCCCGCCGTCGCCGCGCACATTCCCGCTTGTGTTCACGACGGTGTCCTTCGTAGGCGGGCTGTTATTCCGCAATCTTAACCGCACGCGGCCTACCCGCTGTACGGGTGGAAGGAAACTGAAGTAAGGTTACGTGGTTTTCCTATAGAGCCCTTCACGTCAAGACGCAATTCATACTAAAAACAGCGTCTATTCCGTTTTTCTTATTACGATATTTTTTTATAACAATATGTCCCCACACTTCTCGCTATTAAACGCAGTTGGGGCAAACCCGGCGACTCGCTTTTGCTTTATGCTTTAGCACTTTTAGCTTCAGGGTGGCCACCATATTTTTTTCCCTACGCACACAAACCGCCAGAACCTAGCGCATAACAGCTCCGCTGTAAAAAAAAAAAGGGGGGGGGGTGAGGACAATGTGGTAGATTATGCGCACTCTCTGTAGCTGCTTTTGGCCACCTCTCGTATGTACAACCGTTGGGCGATACAAAACAGAATTTCCTTGCTCTTCGCACGGAACATATATACGAAAATAAGAAATCTACAGACGCGCGTGGCTCTCGCTCTTTCTCGAACAAATAAAGCGCGGTTAGTTCTGCTTGCGGTCGCGTTAGTCCCGTTTTTTTTTCGCCAAGCGTCAGTGCACCGCCTGGTGAGCGATCCATTTTGATTCCCGGGGCTATGCACTTTATTCCCATTCAGCGTCCTTCGAAGGTACAACCACCACGTCCGCTTTCTCCAGAATGTCCCTAAAATATGCAAGCGGTGGCAGGCAGGCATCTCCGGCCGGCTAGCCGTTACGACGATTCGTGTTTGTGGACGCTGCGTGCTTTATTCTGAGGTCCTGCAGCCTGCCTCTGCCTCGAAGTCTCTGGCGACGCGGGAACAAACAACGTCGGGGCAAGAAATAATACCAGCCGGGAAAGGGCCAGGTGTTTACAAACTTGCAACTTCGTGCTCTTTTATTTTTTGTTCCACGCCCCGAAAAGATCCCATGTATTTCGCCTTCAGAGCCGGGAATTTGCTCCTGTGTCTGAGTTTCTTGCTCGGTTGTGTCACGCTTCCATCGAGCAGCCGTTATCCGCTTCTCTTTATGATATTTCTTCCTGTATTGATCTTTTATCTTTTTTTCTTTCTGCAAGGCGTTGAGTTATGAGATCTTTGCGCTTTTCTTTTTCATGTGTTTTGACTTCAGTTTTCTTTTTCTTTCGCGGTGGGCCTCAGATGGTTCGTGTAAGAAAAACGCGCACCCGTCACGCTTTTTTCATTGCATGCCAGCGATGTCGTTGCGAATTTTGTTGTTCATTGTCGTTTGTTGTCTTGCACTGGGCCATTCGTGGTCGTCATTTGCAATGCTGCGGGGAAAAAAAAAAAAACACGAAGTGTCGTGTAGAGTACGCGTAAATCTCGGCATCTTATTGCATTGTGTTTTGTAAATCTCGTATGCATTCCGCTATGTCCACTGAAGTTTTTTCTATGTACGCTTTGTTGGTTTGTTAGATAACGGTTGTAAAAGTATTGCAATCGCTAGAACACCACGGTATGCACTTCTGCGACCAAAAATCAAGAGAAGAAATATGGAGAGACCTAAATTTCATAATAACGTCCTCAGACGCAACAAAATTATAGTCACTAGAACACCTTTTCAAGTCAGTTATTATAGTCAACCGGCCTATTACAATTGTGAAAAGGTACTGGCGTCATGTTAGATCTAAGTAGAAGCTACTTTTCAAATCGGAAGCCTTGTCTATCAGCAAATGAAATGTGATCCTCATTCAAACTCACCAAACATGGCGTTCCACAAGGTCCTACATTAGAAATGGTACTGTTTATTAATTATTAAATAATAAATAATTAATTAATGACATTGTAATAATTGATGACTCAATGTAGTACATAATCTACAAAGGTGATACTTATTTTTTACAGGGTAGAGCCTTGACACGCTCGTTAAGTCGACTGATGACGTTTTAGGCAAAATAATTGGGTGTTCACTAAAAAATTCTCAGCAGTAGAAGTGCTCCGACACAGAAACTGTTATTATGTGCGCATAGTCCACGCCACAAAATATGGATTATTCTCTCAGCTTAAGTGAAAGTGAAATCGGGCTTCCTTCTAAACAGCAAAAACTTCGAAGTTTGTGTTTCATGAATTTGTGCTTTGGGACCACCATATAAAGTATTTGCGAATAAAGCTGTCTGAGGCTTTGCGTATATTAAAGAAATGCAAGTTTATTATTGCTAACACCGCAAGAACAGCTCTTGAACAATAACCTCCGTTAACCTCACCTCTGCTACTGCAACCTTGTTTGGTGCAATGGCAGTGAAGCATCAATGAGTAATTAAGTAGTTATACAAAAAGAAGAACTGCGTTCAATTTCTGGTCGCTCACGTAACACGCACGCGTCTCATTTGTTTGCCAAGCACAAGTTTTACGAGTGAGCAGCATATATGAATATCAACTGTTAATACATTTTTCAATGAAGTAGTTAAAGAAAGTACATTTCGACAAAGTGTTGCTATTTTTAAGCCAAAATACTACATCTCTCCTAAAGAGACGCGCTGAATAATGATATACTCTACGGCCACGCAGCAACTATCGATTTCTAACATTGGCTTACTGTCTTCCAACTATTCATAACAGATATTAACTAGCGCATCAAAATTTATGCCATGCATTGAGAAATAATTTACTCGTGATGTTCTCCTTTTGTCTGACTTTTGTCTTGAAATTTTGAAGTTGGAATTCAATTTGCCTGTATTATGTTATCCCACATGTTGTATCATAGGCGTGTTGCCACGCTGTTGCCTGGATTTTCGGAGAAACGGGGCTCGTGAAGCTGTTCTGTTGCTACGCTCGCGGGCGAGGTGCTTGTGTTTTGCGTCCAAAACATGTGCCAACCAGCTCACCTATAGACCAGTATTGCTGTTGCGACCTCCTACCCCTTTGTTTACTGTGCCGTTGAAAAGTTCTGGTCGCCATTGAATAATTTTTTGAGGACAACCGCGGCATTTGTTTCTCTTCCTTCAGTCGTGGCTCATTACGAGCGTCGCTGCGTGGACTTCTTCGCCCACTTTTTTTGGGGCAGTCCGGCGAACTTCGTGTTAGAGCGGCAAATAGGCTTAATCTATAAGTCAAATTTTTTTCTACTGAGCGCTACACATAGGGAAGCCAGAGGACCATTAATTACGAACAGAATAATAGGCTTAAGCAAATGCCTTTTCGACTGCCACGGCGCGCAAATTGCTGGGCGAACTGTGGCTCTCGCTGCGCTTAAGGCTACTCGTGCCGTTACGTAACTCTGTTATTGCGAGACTACCTGGCACGCGTAACATTTTAGCCTGACTAAGTTTAAGAAAACGCTTAATGGTGGTACATGTAACGGGTTTTCAGTTGCCAAACCTGCTGGCTGAGGCCAATGTGGCTTTGTTGCCGCAGGAGGGAAACAAGAACAGAGGCACACGTTCCATCTCCATTGATTCCGGCTTTCCAGCGGAGGGCTTTTAAAGGTCAGCCCGAAAATTCAGCCATTTGCGACAAGGTGTGACGTGGAGTGGGCGCGTATGTCATCCATGTATTCTTTGGAAACTAGAAGCTACGAAACCCGCGGTTCATGACACAGTATGATTCTGGAGGCCCGGTCGTCGGGTACGTTGCGTGTGCTCGTGGGGTAGAGAACGGTGCGTAAGCAAAGGCATGAGCTGAAGTGGGTATACCAGGGAAATCAAACACATTCCTGTTCCCGATTGGCCCCTGACTGGCGCTCTTTTATTTTTGCGAACAGGCGAAGAATACCCTTGACGGACTCCGGAGACAAATCGCCGCCTGCTGGTGAAGAATGTGTCACGTGGCCATTGATGTCAAAGCAGAAATTAAAAAAGAAAGCGTGCCAGTGGTCTCGAAATGGTTAAAGGAGGCGGCGTCGAAAGTGTGACAGTATGATAGCTTAGCAGGTGTACTACCTATATATATATTTTAAATTTTTTCTCTCTTATTTCATTTCGAAGGCGACGCTCATTTAGGCATTCGTCGCTTCTTTCAACTGGCGCCATCTACCGCAGTGTGCTGACACTGTCTTTGCCCTGGAGCAGACAAGCATCCTCGCGGAAGTCTCGGATCTTTCTCTTTAAAATTACCCGTAAATTGTATATACGTGCATGGCTACGTTAATTTGATTCACTTCTCTCTTTCTGCGGTATACGTTTACTCATTTTAAGCCACAGCTGAAAGCGCATATCGTTTTCTGAATGCCTAATTAGGTACAGCTTTCTACATCCTGCAAATAAATGCGCTGTCAGACCTCACTGCTTCGCAGCAATCTGCCGCGGTAGTTGAGTGGCTGTGGAGTTGCGCTGCGCAGCTCGAGGTGGCGGGTTCATGCCCGGCTGCGGCGGCAGCATTGCGATAAAGGCGTAGGAAAAAAAAAGAGAACGCTCGTAGATTTAGGTGCACACAAAGAGCCCCAGGTGGTCAAAATAATCCGGTATTTCCCAACAAAGTGTGCTTCAAGTTATATCGTGGTTTTGCAGCTTAGGATCCTAGAATATAATAATTTTTTTGCTTGGCAGCAGTATTTTCCGCCCAGTTATCTAATAGTTAGATTTTGCCGAAAATTGCATTTTAAAAAAACTTAGATCCCACTGACATCCCAGAGATTGCGATATATTGTTTCTTTTGCCTTGAAAAGATGTGCGTGGTATTTAGAATCACCTTCACTCGGCCCTCGCCAAGCGTCTTCGAAGTGTTGTCCGTCTGCTGACGTTTTGAATAGCCTACTTTACATTCCTAAATTCGTTACGCACATTCACATGTGCGGTTAAACTAAATCAGTAGCTGTCCACCCCTTAAGTGTTCTGATAAGTACTGGAAAAGGAGTACCAGATGTTTGATAAGGTGGTTGTACCACTTGTAACAACATGAAAAGCAATCTCGAATAATTAAATAACTTTCTTTGAGGTTTACGCCACCCGAGCAGCTGAACATGTGAACTCAGAGATAACAGTTATTATACACCTAATGAGAACCACTTCTTCGATTTCTTTTTTTTCCTTTCTAATTTTTCGAGTTGTGAAGTAGCACCTACCATCGTCGTCGTCATCATCTGCATAACAGCGAGAGAGTGCGTGCCGAGGCTGAAGTACATATTTTTTTATGGTCAAATGAAATAATTAGATATGGAAATGCGTGTAATAGAAATAAAAAAGAACGAGACAGTATATAATGAACGTGAAACAAAACGCAGCGAACAAAGACACTCGGGACATTTGACAACATAACCAGGAGGTGTGAAAAAGAAAGGTGGCATTAAATGCACCTCGCGGTACACGCCGATGACAACGAAGAATAACGACCGACGATCAGAGAGCTCGTGAATTTAGAACGGGTTCGTTGGCGTTGGCTCGCCGGGATTCGCGACAGTTCTAAGGCAACCTAGTGCCAAGTCGGCGTCTACCCAGCCCTTTAAGGAGGACAGCAGTGCCCAGCTACCGCTTCCATCCAGCCACCATCTGCCAGCGCAGGGGCTGATCACGGAGTTCGAAGCCATGAACGGTGAACAGAGCGACATCGGGGAGTGCTTGAATTCTGGCCCGAATTTTTCGGGCGATGCTCCAACCACGTCCCGAGCGCGAACACTTCCGCTGCCTCAGAAACGCCACTCCTCGTCTCACAAGAAAGAGGACTTTGATCTTCGGCGCGCCGTCGTGTCCTGGTCAAGCGACCAGATCAACCGCACGCAGCCGTGGAAGGATTTCGCGGACACCGCGAAATTTTCGATTCCAAAGTCGGCCCAGGAGGTTGCCGACCGGATCCGATCGAACGTGGGACGCTTCCAGAGTAACTACGGCGTTCTCTTCGTCGCCATCCTGGCGGGATACGTCATGTCCAGCGTGGAACTCGTGGTAAGCGTCGCGGTGGTAGCTACAGTGTGCGCCGCACTCAAGCTACATCAGGACGACGAGTCTGCAGCCGTGTGGGGGACGAAGCTGGTGCTCAGCAAGAACCAGAGGCTGATCGCGGCCACATTCGTGGCGGTGCCTCTTCTCTACACCGCAGACATCTGGTCCGCCTTCCTGTGGTCCATTGGTGCCATCGTTGCAATCGGCACTGTCCATGCCACTCTGTACACTGGGCCTGGCTCCCCGAACAAGTTCGCCAAGAGGGTGCCGGATATTCCCGAGGAAGGGGATATTATGGGTCACCATTGAGCAATATTGCTGTCTTTTCTGTGTTTGGTTATGTCACTTTTTTTCCACCAGTATTTTGCTGAGAGCTCTTTTCTTTCTTTTTTTTGATGAAGAGAATCAAGTACGTCTGAAGTATGGAATGAAGTCCAGTTGATCTCACAGCTTTCAAGATGGAGCTCTACCAAAGTTTATGCAACATCGCCGGACAATGCCGATGAAGCTCGTGTTGCTGGACACCTCTTGAGTGAGTTCCATGCGCGTTGTTTTGTATTTATTCTTTTTTTTCCTTTCTTGTTCTTTAACCCCCTCCCCGCCCCCTCTTAATAATTTTTTATTAAAGTTTGGCCAACCAGACATTCCGTGTAGTGAGCCTTCACATCTTTTCCTTTCTCCATTTTTTTTGCCGACACTAATAGTGCTTCAATACAGCGCTTCTAGTTTCTCTCTCTCTCTTTTTCTGATGAGGATCTGGACAAAGCCGAATTTTCGGCAGCTGCTCTTTCGGTGCTGCTCTGCATGTTTTCGGTTGCATGCATGTTATCTGCAGCAATGCGGCGAGAGGGCCAGGTGGCAGTGCTTCTGAAAGAGGCAAGTGAGAAAGACACATTCGTACTTACGCACAACATCGACTACAGACAACGACGTTGGATATGACCGAGAAGGGCTAGGTGATGCCGCTCTCTGGAATAAACTTCAATTGCTGGAGTGACAAATATGAATTGGTAATGCTATCGCTGTCCAGTCTAGACCTCATCGTCTGTATGAAAAACAAAAGCGCCATGACTTCTTATTTTTTAATGTTTAGCGGAAGTACGTGGCAGTATAGTTTCTCTCGTTTCGCATCGCAACGGCGCATGCGTTTCTTCGCGTCTTCCAGCACCAAAACGTCACTAAGCGCGGAAACAAACGCTATCGAGGTCAGAAGTTTTGCCTGCGAATAACAAAACTATTGATTTTGATTTGCTGTATAAACCTGGTAGGGGCACGCATGCTTGGAAATCTCGCAGATTGGCCTAAAGCCTGCAGTCTTGCGGGAAGAGACCTCGCTGCCGCTTATTCGATCTAGCGTAAAACCGTGTCAACAATACTGTGCTGTGTCTGTGCATCTGTTTCTTTCTACGTCCTTGTTCAGTCGCGCTTATACACTCTACCATGGATTCTAACCAACTAGCCCGCCAACGTGTTTTAGTCAACAATACACAACCCTTACTATCGCAGCTCCCTTCCTTTCGCTGGTCTGTGATGGCTCATATATCTAGAGCGTTCGTACAAGCAGCGTATAATGGAGCTCGTACAATTCCCATTTGGTAACCTTGTTTTGTGAACGCAATTAACTTAAAAGAAAACTGGAAACTCAAACAGAATAGCGCTAGATTTTGGCATGATCAGCAATAAAATACGAAGGTATCAATCAAGCACACGCGCATTATTGACTCCTGGTTCGGAGAAGATCATGGCAACGCAGATCATGTCACTGAGTCAGATTCCTTTTTTTTTATTCTATAAAGAAATAGATGTCTGGACCCCAAAAGACTGGTGCATTAGTGACCTACCCGACAAGATTTTTACAAACGTGTAATGTGTACAGTCCCATGCAATATGAGCTGCGACATGGTGCAGGTGCTAGAAAAGGCTTCAAGACGGAGCTGGGGCGCCTATATACAAAGATTTGGTGTAATAAATACCAGTAATTGTAAGAGTGTTTAGTCCTCCAGTTATTCGTATGTCGGCGCCGCCGTACGGTATTGGTGTCTTTTTGAACATGGGCAGCGTGTTGCAGCTCATATTGCACACGACTGTACATTCAGTTTACTTTTTTTTTACCTTGCGAGTGCTGCGGGAAATGTACATGCTTCCGTTTTTCTTCAAGTTCACAGGGCCACTACTTCATCGTCGATTTACAAAGTACATAGTATCAAAATTGGAATGATACAGATAAGTTTGTATGACCCCTGCGAGAGGATGACACGTAGAAACTGAGAAAACACGAGACAACATGCACTTCCTTCTTTTACTGCGCTAAGCACTTTAAGTTAGGTACTGGGGATATCCCTGTAACATCAAGGCTCCTTGTACCACACGCTCGTCGCCTCAGAAACGAAAATAATGCAAGAAGGAAATTCCCGTGTTTAACTGGGCTCGAACCAAGAGCCCTACGCATGTGAAGCAGGTGCACTACTCCTGCATCACAACTACATTACATTTGCCCCCCTCCCCCCAAAAAAGGATAAATAAATAAGTAAATAAATAAAGATTGCGTTATAGGCTTGCTTCGAATCCACAATATGGTGGATTCACAGTAATCCGTCTAGATTCGCCAGTGCCGAACTCCAAAATCCCTCTGGATTCTCAATTGCTTCAAAAGTGTCCCGAGTCCGTTCCTTTGTGTGTCATGGCGGAAATATCGAGAAGACAGCTAGCTGGTCCAGCTGGTCCTTATGTGCTGATGATGTTTATGCTTGGGCCCCAAGTCCGGCGCGCCATCTTTGCTCAATCAACGTCATAGGAAGGCCTAAGCTTCGTGAAAACAGTCTAAAAGAAAGAGGAACGAACTATCCCATACAGAGACAGGTGCGCTGCCTTTACGCAGACGACATCTATAGGACTTTCAACTGTCTCTGTAGGCACGACCTTTTGGGCATGGCAGAACAGCTCAGGTATCTCCGTGTTATACTACACAGAACACTCTATTTAAATACTGAAAGCACTTGAAGGAGTGAACTCTTGACACTGCTTTCGCTATTGGGGCAGCATAAAAGACACTTGCTAGCTGTTACATTTATTGAGAGATTCGGGACTTGCGTTTGTATGATGATTCAGGGGAACCATATCCACCACTATCAAACTACGAATATTATTCGGAGCAGATGTCTCTCGCTCTCTATGGTGATTTGCAGACCCGAAGGTAAAGCATTAAGTGCAAGGAATATATTGTGGAAGAGACACGCGTATGTCGGCAGCGTAACAACTGGCGTTATACCTGATATAATGCAGATACTCGCGTTACGTTAACGGGTACAAAGACGGTTCTTGTCAATTAATCTATTGTTCCATGGTCCACATTCGTATAATTTCAATATGAAAGAAAATACAGACATTCACGCTCTCTTACGCAACATTATAGCTGTAGCAGGACGTTTTGCAATATAATTTGTGGTACAGCACATAAATTCTGTTCAAGGGGCAAAATTGGTTATCCTGTGTGATTATCAGGCAGCACTATCCACCCTCCATAATGGCAATATCAATTCACCAAACGCGGCACATAATTGCCGGAATTTTCAAGTAACTTGCAAAAGCAAGTGAACAGAACCGGAAGATAATGTTCAAGTGAACACCTGGCAATTGCCATATCACTTCGAGTGTTATGACACTCGCAGTATGCCGACGAAACATGACAAGGACTTGGGAACAGCGTAACAACTGAGCCACCTGTATCACAAGGCGAAGGGCGGCATATATTAAGACATATTTCAGCCCGTGGTTGCAGAGTGACACAATTTGATAAAAATGCCGAATTGTCCGAATTATATCGTGCGGGCCGTTCGCTTGAACTCAAAATATTGTGAACATTGGAGACAATAAGATCCTTGGAAACGGCGATCCGCCGTTTCCGGCATGGTATCGCGTTCGTAAAACACATTCTGCACAAGGTGTCAGCGCTGGTAGTTCGCAATGCACTTGTGGTCACTCGGACGACTCGACATGAGACTCCCGAACACTCACTGAAATACGATGTTTAATGCATGATATAATGGGCCACAGGCCCTAAAGCCTCCAAAAGATGCTAAATACAAGGCCAACATATTCAGCACAAAGGCAAACACTACTAGGCCCCCAGAGATCATGGGAGCGAGCGATATTCTAGGCAAATATTTAGTAGAGTTTCCAATATCAACGTATTGTAAGCCCACTGTATGTGAATTACTTGATCTGATATTGCTCTATCGTGTGCCTGACTTCATGCGCTTTCCTGTGACATTAATATTGGTTTTATTTTGTTCTTTTTATTCAATGTACCTCTGAATTTTACATTTCAGCGTTTATTATGCGAAACTTCTTGCGAGCTGTCGGTAGCGTAGTTATGTTACTTGATATTAAGACTTATCGCGTTTTACTTATTTATGCGACTTTTACTTATTTATGCGAAGATTGAGCGCGTTGGATTAATGTATATGAGCTGACTTTGTGCTTGAGTAGGCTTTAGGCGATCTTTCCACTGCTGTGGTCTATTGGATGAATTTTTTGGGGAAAAAGCTTAGCCGGTGATGTTTAAAGATGCAGCTTCTCCTACACAGAAAGTTAAAAATGCAATGCTGTTTTTTTGCTGACAACCCACGCTTGGCTACCAAATTCAGGATATGTGGATACGAAATTAGGCATACGTTTGCCCCCGCCTCTTGTTCTGGTCATCAGATCCCTTTACAGGGAATTCTACGCTACACTGGAACAACGGGTGATGAAATAATGGACAAAATGGCCATTGCGGCGCATACTTCGCATGAACTTACACCTGTACGGTTTGTTGCCTCCGGCGCCAAAAATTATTCCAGGCGCTGAGGCGTAAGTTACCAAAGACCCCCTGTTTCTATGAGCGGGCGAAACCGCCTCTCTTGTACAACGTAGTTTCTTTGTTACGATTATCACCAAACCTCAACGTTAAACGTGCTCTAGACGCACTCTTACATTGCCTACGTATCGAAGTGGTGCACAGGCGCCGCTTTCTACATGGATTGGAAAAAGGCCTTCATTATACTGCGCACATTATGGTCGCCCAACGCTTCCGTGGAAGACATCCTCATCAAGTCCTCACAATTTCATTAATATCGCATTGCGAGACGTTTGTTAGTGTTCACGTCTCGGAGAGGAGTCAATTATTTGTAAAGAATTTGATCGGACCCTGATCTTCCTATGAACAAAGGTAATTCGCAAACTTTTTCTGGTGGACAGTGACTTCCTTTGTTCCTTGTTAATGGTACTATATAGATTTTGCAAGGACGACATAAAACAATGTGGGGTGATGAAATTAGGAAATTTGCAGGCGCAAGGTGGAATAGGTTGGCGCAGGACAGGGAAAATTGGTGGTTGCAGGGAGAGGCCTTCGTCCTGCAGTGGACATAAAATACGCTGATGATCATGCTGATGAAAGTTTTTGTGATGTAATCTTTATCACACCATGTCATCAAGAAGACTTTTCCATGTTAGTGACATTTTGTGTGCTTTGGTGCGACAACATTTCTTAAGAATCAAATTCATGTCATCATAACTTTTGTGTGTTATGAACTTTATGTCCTTTGTTGTGAGCTGAACTACTCATCATGAGTAGAGACTATTCATGCTTGTCACAGGTCATGCGCTTACTCTTAATTACAAATTATATGTATATTTTTCAACTTTATGTCAGGTCCTTAGTATGTAGTGTATCTATAAGTGACTGTGAAACATTTCACTATTATTTTTTCTATCTTTACTGTGGTAGTGTTCAGTGTTTCTTGTTTGTGCTTAGCTGTTTATCATAGAAGATCAAGAATAGCTAGGTGCGGTGAGTTTCACATATGTCAAAACACCATGTACTCGTAGATTTCGCAACGTGCAACCTCAAATATGTCGTGGTTTACTAATGCGCTCAAAACTACGTGATGTGGCAAAATAAATTTGAATGTAAAATATTTTTATGCCAAATAGAACGTTGTGCGGACAGAAAGCAACAGAACTGAACCAGACACACACACACAAAAAAAAGAAAGCTGTGGTGTGCTTTGTCAATGAATCCATGACAATGAATGCACGACAAATTGTAGAAAAATTCACACACTATCCATAATTCCTCATGATTGAAAAATAATTGTAGTGACAGATTTTCCTCGCATAATCTTTGTAAGAAACTATATGGTTCACTATTAGAAAAGTGAATGAAGAGTCCAGTTTCACTGTTCTCCTCTACCTAGACCTCGTGTACGATCTCTTGAATAACGCTCTGAGGCCTATGAAGGCAGGCAGAAACTTGCCATAAAAACAAAATTAGGTCACAGGAATGGGACAACACGCAAGAATTAAAATGAAGTATAGTAAGCAACGAAAGTATTCCAGATATGCTATGGCCCATCCATCGCAGCAGCGTGGAATGTCACTTGCCTGAGGAGAGCCGCTGCTTTGCAATGCAAAATGCCTTTCGACCAGGCCTCTGGCAAGGTTTCCTAGCCTCGCATCCTCTTGAGCTCTCCTACGTACAGCACGTGTATGTGGACCGAGATTAATGAAGACAATGCATTGGAATTCCGGTCTCAAAGGAGGGGGCATATCACGGCTGCGCAAGGCCTTGGCGCACGTCGCGGCACGAAGACCGGAGGGAGAGGCAACGAATGAGGGCGCGAGGAAAGGCAGCTCGAACAAAATTGCACTCGGTGCATGTCGTTGTCTCCGATGCTGGCGCCGTGCATAGATAGAACCCCGGTGGCTTCTATCGTGCCACCGGGGTTTCTCGAGCGAAGGACGTTGTCGCGCACTCCCCGAAGAACCGGCGGATGAAATGAGATCGAAGGCTGGGTTCAGGACAGCTTAATTCATCCGAGGAAGATTGTATCCGTAGTGCTGTCTTCTAGCTACACGGAGCATCGCTGTTGTAAAAACTGAAATTGAAAACTCAAGGACGGCCAGAGGCTTATGCGAAAAGATTGTGTGAAGTGGCATAGGGGAAAGATGTATGCCACGTCATTCTTTCTTTTTCTTTCGAAGAAAGAAACAGAAGACGTCCGAGGAGAGAGTTGTAAGAGGTCCGATAAAGGAGAAACTATAGTCCAGAGCTTAAGCACCGCTAACTGGCCAAGCGTGCCATAGCACGCAAAGACTGTGAAGATTGGGACAGCTCGACAACTGTGCGTGCGTGCGTCACGGGCGATCTTGCACACTCTCATTTAACAAAGTTACGTTTCTGTACATTGTAAATCTTACAAACTTGTGATTTCGTGCACACTATGACACGCTCGCGTACCGTCGTTACACCTCGAGATTTTTGCTAGATGCATCCTTCAAAGTTGTTAAAGTCTGCCTATACCACGATAAAGAAATGCGCGTGACTAATGGTAGCATCGAACCTGTCCTTCAGCAAAGAGCGGTAATAATGAAGCTACTATCGCACTGCATGTTTTTCAGGTGTCGCAGTCGCTCTTTGAAACGTATGACGCACGCGTCACGGGCCAGTTTTTCGCATTATTCCCTCGTGATTAGCCTTGAGGTGCTGTATTACAGACTCTACTGACTTCGGTATGGGGGCCACATTTCTTCAGAATGCACAATTTTCGGCATCGGTCCATATTTTTCGGCCCGTATATTCCGTATAACCGCAAGTTAGCTGCAGTCCGCCCATAATGCTACCGCACTAAACAAACTACTGAAACCGGCCTTAGCGACATCAACGTATATGTCTGCGAGACTTCAGCGTTGTTTCGCCAGGCAATTGAAGCACACTTCGCCGACTGCGAGGAACGATAGAGAAAGCCGCGTTGGAGCGAATAGGACGGCAACGAAATCTGTGCGTCGGCGACTAGCAACTTTACTCAATGTCGATTAACAACGCGAAACAGAGGAGGCATCCTGATAATTGGTGGCTGCTGCATGCAGGTTGCACAATGCTTGAACTACCTTCCCGAGATTGCAGTGCATTGCGGAAACTCACGTGTTGCGCGGGTCCTCTTGCGACGAAGGAACGCGGGTGCTACACCGAACGAGCACTCCAGATAATTCCTTTCGTGAAATACGTCCCTGTATTACGATCGAGAATGAGAACGCCTTATTATGCAACTTAGCGAGAAATAGGTCGCGTTGCGCAAAAAGCATTCGGCAAGACTGTTATCGACCGGTATTCACGTATTTTGAAACCACAGCCCGCGTAGTCGCATTAAACCTGCCCCCAAATTACGAAAACGATACCACTATGAAAATGCGCGAACCGTGTATCATGGAATATGAAAAGTTCCTCTACGTGAATAAATACCTAGTTGGTAACGTGATTCGACCTAACCCAAGCTGTCAGGGTTATTTTCTTTTGTTATTGTATTCCCGTTACTGTAGAAATCGATAAATGCGCAAACTCTACATCGCACGCAACCGCTTTGGTGAACCGATCGTGGCGCAGGGCTTTAAAGAAATCTGCAAAGGTAGAAGCGAGGGAAAATAAAGAGGTAAATATGAACGCACGAAGCTGCTCGATTCACGTACTTCTGAAAAGCGTAGCCCTGTGACGAAGCCACTGTGCTGATTAAATGACAGCGCCATATTTATGGATTTTTGAAATGAATAACGAATGCCATCGTTTGATCTCATTTAAAGAAACACTTTCAACAGTGTGTTCTCAATACTACGAGAAAATCACTATACACATTGGGCAGTCAGCGTTACGTTCATAAGTGATGTTCAAGGTATTTGAGTTGAGGGAATCAAAGAGTTACTGAAGTTGGCTAGTTTTATCTATTTTGCTTATTTCGCTTACATGTCAAAGTTGTTTCTGAGTGGAGACTGCACACTCATATAAAGGAAGTGTAAGGATCATGAGAACGGGAATACGCGTGCCTTTATCATTGCGGACAAATAAATATTCCATTCTGCTATACTATATAAGAAAAAGAAACGACCTCTTGGAACTCCTTAGGAATGACATTGTTATGTCGTAACACAGAGTGATAAGCATTAAGGATAACAAAAACAAGTTGCGTCCAGTATGCCAGCTGTTTTCCAGGATTTTTTTACGAACAATTGATTAATATGCCAACTAGATGTGTACCTGCATTTACTAGCACAATTACTGACCACATTCTGTCTAATTTTATTACTCCTGAAAAATGCAGTGTTTTAAAAGCGAGTATTACCGATCACTATCAATTTTTTATCACCTTTATATTTGCTTTCCTAAGCCAATCAACACATACAAAAAAGCAATCCTTAACAGAGAGCAGTTCATTCACACCGTTGCAAATCTAAACTGGTCATCAATAGAGCAAGAAACTGATGCTGAGGAAGCGTTGAACACGTTTTCTTTTGGGATAAAAGATTGCATAAATGAATGTACTAATGCTGTAAAATGTCAAAAAAAGAACCTCTGCTGCACACAGCCCACGGTGGACCAATTCCTTACTGAGAAGCATGTGCAAAAAGGATAACCTGTCTCAAAAGGTAAAAAAAGAAAGAAACATCCGTTTAACGTCCGATTAGAGTCTCGTTACATCATTTACGGTAATATTCTTAGTACACTGTTAAAGGAAGCAAGGAGAGAATACTACGAGTCATAAATAAATCAAGCTGGCAATGATTCTCAGCAGCAAAAAAAAAAACACATTTCTGTATAAAAAAAGTTGTGATACCAGTATCACCATTTGCAATTGTTCTAATGACATAGCAGACGCCTCCAACCACAATTTTTTCTTCCACTAACACAAACCATACAGTAACCCTTGTTCAATCACGACAACGTCCTCCACAGCCATTCTATATTTTCCATATCGTTTCAACTGACATCCCTGGCGTCATAGAACAATCCAAAGTGGAGCAGGACTTGACGATATTCGTCGGGGATCCATAAATTTATTGCTCACCTTACAGCTTTTTCTTCTTGACCTATTAACCTATATTTAAAGACACGAACAATTTCAAGCGCACTAAAATCTTTTGAGGTAATACCAGTATACATGAAAGGCGACAGATCTTGCATGACTAACCATCGCCCCTTCTTAATATTGCGATATTTTGACAAAATCGCTGAAAAATGCTTTACCGAACATCTAACGAAATATTTCAATGAATTTGATATTTTGTTACCCCATCAATTTGTATTTACAACAGGATACCCTTCAGACCAAGCACTAATCTTATTTACAGATAGAATTAAAAGCGCCATAGATACGGGGGACATAGCTGGTGCACTATTCGTAGATTTATAAAACGCAATTGATTCCTTATTTGATTCCATTTTATTAAACAAACTCATTGTGATAGGTATTAATGGGCCCCCTTTATCGTTATTTAAAACGTTTCCGATCAGGTTGACAACAGCCAGTATACGTTTGCCCTACATTAGCTGATTTCTCAATTACACAGAAAGGTGTATTTCAAAGATACATTCTTGTACCTCGTTTACTTTGAATTTATATCAATGATTTTCCTAATTGTCTTAATAACACAGAGCGATATTTATATGCAGACGATACCTCAATACCAGCCACTGACAGTTCATCGTCGCGTTCTATAGCAGGCAAACTTATCTCTGACCTCAACAACGTATTGAACAGGTGGCTTCAAAATGCCCTTGCAATTATTGCTTCTAAAACAACATTCATTATAGTCTACTCAAGCCACAAAATTATTTAATTAGACCTTGTAATTGCCCTCGGCAATAATTTTACTCACACAGTAGATGAGTGCTTATTTCATGGACTGATACTGTGTTGTAACCTCAAATACAGAAATCCCATTGCGTACATTCAACGAACGTTGATGTATGGCGTAAGAGCGTCTCTTAAAGCACGTCATTATATTACAAAGTCCACTTTGCTGAAATTACATTTCGCGCTCATTCATAGCCATCTTAATCACTGCATCTCATCATGGAGGAACACCTATTCAACTCACGTGATGCCACTACAGGATACACAGAATCAAGCTATTAGAATACTAACATTTCATACATACCGTTGTAGTGTTTCTAACCTACTCAAAAGCTTCGCGATAATCTCTCTATATAAATTAGTTCAGTTTAGTCTCATAATTATTTTATTGGTCTGCGACTCACTTAATTTTATCGTATATTTTATTGGGCAATCATCTCGTTAATACTGTGATGGATATAACGTATATTTACCAACCAAATTTGCCTGTGATGGTAATATTTTGTTACTTTCAATATACTCGAGATACGGAAAGCATGCCACCTATTAACGCGATAGCGTTAAGGAGCTCGTGTCGCAGAAAAGCCGGTGTCGTCGGCGTCGGGTGTCGGCGTCGGCGGCGTTGACCGTGAGCGATAAATCACGGCAGGCGCTTCATAAATAAAAAGCAACTTCCAAGATTGGCCCGGTGGGAATCGAACCCAGGTCTCCGGAGTGTGAGACGGAGACGCTACCACTCAGCCACGAGTTCGATGCTTCCAAGCGGTGCAAACGCGCCTCTAGTGAATGCGGTGTTGCCTTCGAAACGAGCCGTGGAAAGTTATACTGCGGTGTATATCGGTAATTATGAACATGTAACGTACAGAAGTCACAATTACACGAGTTGCGAAGTGCGTTTCCGCTGCATTTCTTCTGCGCTTTCCGCACACGCAGAGCCATCTTGCGGCAAACACAGAAGACCCCCTCCTCTCAATGTACGGCGCTGCCCCGACAGGAGGAGCGCCGCGCGCGCATTGGGACCGCTGCCAGGCGCGTCGCGGGACTCCCTCTCCCCTGACGACGCTTCGCCGTGCTTCCGGTTTAGATTACTATCTATCTCTCTGCCCGTGCCGATCACGACGTGGCGTAGATCGTTTCCCCTCCGAGACACCGAGTTCTTTGGTTCGTTTCGTTCGCTCAGGCGCACGTTTCGTCGCCGCGCCGAACGCTGCGTTGCTTGACGCTCACCGCGTGATAGGTGGGCGCTAAGTCCGATGCGGGGCGCATCGTAAGTGATTGCTGTGCCGTAGCGCATTGTCTTATACCCCTTGGCGGGTCGACGGGAACGCTGTCGCGTCCCACTCTTGAAGGCGAAGCTTAAGCGTCCTCCAATTTTTTTACGACGTTATTATTGTGGTATCGCCGCCTATAATACATTCCAAGATTTTTCCTCATTAGCAATTACCGAACAGCAGTTGCTACCATTTCCTATCCATACCTAATGCCTCGAACTTTTATGGCGTATTTGTTGCTTTGTATTGTAAAGGATCGATGTTATAACTTTGTTTGTTTTTTCATTTTACTAATATTTTGACTATCTGCATTTTCTAGCGTGCTGCTGTTGTACTCCACATTTATTGTTTATATAACTTCCTGACAGGAGGTCCCCATGCAGCCTTGTGCTCTGGGACCTTCTGCTGTAAATTTGTCGATGTATTACGCGTAAGCGTTGATGGCCCGCCTATGAAATGGGCGAGATTATGTTTGGAGCCGCGACGTAAGCGAGCGCCGGAGGAGGAAGGCGCCTGCAGGTGGAGAATAAAATCGCCGCGATAGCGACTTTTCCCTTTGTGCTTCGACAACCGTGGAGCTCACTCTGCATGTTCACGGCGTCTATTCTTTGCATGTGTAGCACTTGCGCTTTCGCTGTGGCACACCAGGCGTCGTACCGTCGAGATCAATGTAACGTCCGCGACTGCATTCGCAACCTTTCAGTTTGTGCTTCGTTGACGTGATGCTGGTTTTGCATGTTCGCTGCTTCCATACGCTTGCGTGTAACCCGCGTTCGCGAAGTGAAACGTCACTAACTTTTAAAGCAAAAGCTTTACTGGCCGCGAACTTGCGATTTCGCCATGGCGATGCTCCGAAGAGGCACATGACGTCACAACGCGCGCATCACCAGTGATATTTCTCTCTCTCTCTCGCTCCCTAGTCACTACTGCGCATGCGCCACTAGTAGCACCGAGCCACAGGTGTTCCGCCGTTGCGCAGCGCCGCGCCTTTCCGCGCCGCCGTTTGGTATGACGTCACACCGAGCTCCTCCTCGTTGCGCGCGCCTCAGCTCGCTTCGCCAGCTGCATTGGATGCCTGATAACATGTCGGAGGATTGAAATGGAGAGCTCGCGTGTGCCGCAACCACATTTGAGGCGGCAGTATGGACGGAGACAATTCTGATAAGCAGGAGGAGGCCTGGAATCGACATCGGAACGAGATGAAGAGGAAACGGATCGCCCAGGAAACAGGCGAACAGCGCGCTGAACGACTGGCTAAACGCCGCAACATAGCTAGGCAACCAGACTAACCTGGACTTGCAATCAAGATTAACCAAGGCCAACCATGCTATGCCTTAGCTTTCGCTGCGTACATCCTGGCACAGCCTAGCTAAGCCACTACCAATTTTTTCGAATCCTGATATAAGCACTGATTGATTGATTAATTGATTGATTGATTGATTGATTGATTGATTGAATACAGTAGCCAAACAAATTTTACTGAACCAGACAGAAACCAAAGACGCCATCAAAACGAGCGAAAAATAAACCAACGACAAACAGGCGCGACTAGAGGCAGATGAGCCTGTCGCGGCGGCTGTATCTAGGAGCTGCTCGCCTGGTCATCGAAATCGACCCACCGGCAAAGACGAACGCGAACGTCTGTCGATAGAAGGCGACATCGCCAAGCGGCACCGATTATTGAATAAGCCTTCTGAATACATGGAAGCCCGCTATGGACGTTGCTGCGATGCTAATCTTTCCTCACTGTCGCATGTTCGACCGGGTTTCATTGATCATTTGAAAGTTAGCCTTGCGTCTTTGTTTAGAGGCTTTCATTTTTGTGTGTTGTTGTATAATGCCTCGAGAAATCTGCTCCAACTGGATCTATATACGACGTGCCCTAACGCTGTTTGTAAGATCGATGCGAAGCGCAGTGCGAATTTAGAATAGGTACGAAGAAAGTAATTCATGTCCTCACTCTGTGTGTTTTTGTATCGAAACTGTTTGAAAGAGACGAAGATACGATCAATGTAGCGGTGCATGCGAAGTGTGAAGCTCTTTGTTTTATTTGAAAATGCAAAGAGAAAATAAGAAAAAGACATAAAGACAGGGCCTTGCCAGCATACCTTTCTGGCAAATCAATCCTGCCCTGATTTCGTCTGAAACAACAGCGAGTACTTATACCCCATAAAATGATGTGGTTCAGACAGCTATTTCCCTTTCTCCTTCTGCCTTCTTTCTTTCTAGAGTCGTCGGTCATATCTAACCGTGTAAAAGGGAATGCACGGTTAGCACGTGTATTGAATGTTTTTGTGGCATGGAACTACAATGAAAATGCAGGAATTAAAGAATAAAAGAAACATTTGTCAGTGTCGCGAGAAGGGCGAAGTATTCAAAACGATAGCAAAGCTTGGCGTTACGCGTATGCAAATCAAGCTGCTCATGTTCAAATCGCCGCAGACGAGAACTCCGACGTGCGCACTTGTAGCCGAAGCGCGGATGTCCCTTGAAGTAATTTTACCAGGGCGTTCGAGAGACAACGGAAGCCGTACGAGTGCGTATTTCTGTTTTATTCGATTTTAAAGCACTGTAGTACACAAGAGAAGGCCATTTTAGTGTGCTGCAGAAGTTCACAAAAGTTGCTACGTTGTTGCTACGACACGGAGGCTTCGATAACTTTATTTAAGCTGTGGAAACGAGACGAAGAATGGCAGCGGTGCACGTGGATGCCGTTCACATTCGTAACCACGTTATTGAAAGGTGCCTGATCAGTGTTGCAGGTTAGAGGAAATTACCGCACTCCGACCTCACTGCGTTTTCTTAATATATATATATATATATATATATATATATATATATATATATATATATATATATATATATATATATATATATATATATATATATTTATATATATATATATATATATATATATATATATATATATATTTATATATATATATATTATTGAAAGTTGCGGTTGCAAGAACTGCTGACTGAATTCGCCTGGGAGGCTCAGGCCCAAACAATGAAACGTTCCTTTCCTTCGAGCGCTTCCTAACCTTACGTGAGGCCTCCTTACAGCGAAGGACCGATGGAGGAAGCAAGCATACTCTGAAAGCTCCCTTCACCCGTCCTCACGTAAGGAGCGGTTGCCGCCATGCCTGGGTTCGAGATTATCTCTTAAAAGCTTTAGGCGAACACCAGAACACCCCTATTCAAAAAAAAAGGTTGTATCGTCGCACAATCTCTAAGTTGATGAGCTAATATAGAGAAGCGTGGACGCTATTTTTTAGTTTTGTTTACTAAATCTAAAGAAGCAGTGCATTACAGTGCGAAACTTGATGTGCTCCAGCAACGCTGGCACGCCGGCGTCGTGCAACGCCTAGCAACGCTTCCATGCCGCACGCGTGACTGAAACGAACGTGCCTGGCAAAACGTACCGTGCTCGCGCTTCTCCGAAGGTGGGCGACAGCGCGCACGCGCAAGCAAACGTCACGTGGTTAAGCAGTGAGGCGAAGTGCTCGTTCAGGGCCAGGAGCGGCGTAAGGACGCATGAAGGTAGCTTGGCCCAAACAATAAAACGTTCCTTTTAGGGGTGTGCGAATATTGAAATTTTCGATTACGAATCGAATACGAATAAGACGAAGAACTCTCTTCGAATATCGAATCGAATATCGAATACATGTGTAGTATTAAAAAATTGCAAGAGAGGTAACAATAGCTTTATTACCCTTTTAAAAATAACATTGCATTTTACAAGGTTGCTTCAAATTAAAGAGGTACTCAATTATAGATAACGGACTCAGGTAATGCCCTCAGTCAGGTAAAACGCTTGTTACAGATTGTCGTGAAGGAAAATTAACTGCTCAATATGGCCAGAAAGTAAACGCTCTCTATGCACTGTCACATTTCTACCGGTAGAAAAGACTCTTTCACTAGGAACTGAAGTGGCAGGGATCGCCAAGTACTTCCGGGCGAGTGCACTTAAAAGCGGGTACCTGAAGCGGCCAATGGACTGCCACCACTCACAAGGATTCATGCCCCTTTCCAGAAGAGGCTTTTGCGCGTAGTCTGTAACTTCCCTCTCAGGGGCAGATGCCAAATGTGTCTTCTCTTTGTTCATCACTAGATCGTCAAAAGCATTCCATACACTCGATGCCACCAGTGGACACGAAGTCGACGCTGGCACGGCGGTGTCCCCATGGTGTTCCACGACGGCTTCCTGGATCTCCCTTGTCACAAGGTTTTTCAGCCAGATCATCTGACCAGATGCCTGATGAACTGTGGCCATAAAGCGCGGATCAAGAAACATGCCTAGGCTGGCCACTTCATCAAATTTCCACTCGGCACAAAGAGCCTTGATACATCTTGAATCAATGTTAGCAAACCCTGAGTTGCCTTTGCAACCTTCAAGGCAATGGGGCATTCCAAAAATAATTGGAATTATAAAGCTTGGTGAAAAAGAAACCGAAACTGATCATGTCTCAAATGCCTGAAGCAGATAGACTGAAACAGAGCATACAGATAATGAGCCGATCATGCGAAGTTCTCAGTTAATAAACATGTTCTTAGGAGAATGCGGAGCAAGCATACAATTGGTTAATGGCTCAATTATTCGCAGTCTATCCGAATATTCGCCGTTTCCACCGTTATTCGGCCGTCCTCGGATATTCGTGAATTTCCGAACATGCATTTCTCGAATCGAATACGCTTCGAATATGGAAAATATTCGATTCGTATTCGAAATTCCGAATATTCGCACACCCCTAGTTCCTTTCCTTCGAGCGCTTCCTAACCTTACGTGAGGCCTCCTTACAGCGAAGGACCGATGGAGGAAGCAAGCGTACTCTGAAAGCTCCCTTCACCCGTCCTCACCTAAGGAGCGGTTGCCGCGTGCCTGGGTTCGAGATTATCTCTTCAAATCTTTCCGCGAACACCATTATTCTATTAAAAAATGTTGTATCGTCGCACAATCTTTAAATTGAATAGCTAATATAGAGAAGCGTGGACGCTTTCTTCTAGTTTCGTTTACTAAAGTTAAAAAAAAGTTGCGCATTACAGTGCAAAACTTGATGTGCTCCAGCAACGCTGGCACGCCGGTGTCTTGCAACGCCTAGCAACGCCTAGCAATGCTTGCATGCCGCACGCGTGACTGAAACGAACATGCCTGGCAAGACGTACCGTGCTCGCTATTCTCCGCAGGTGGGTGACAGTGCGCATGCGCAAGCGAATGCCACGTGGTTAAGCAGTGAGGTGAAGCGCTCGTTCAGGGCCAGGAGCGGCGTCAGGACGCATGAAGGTAGCTTTGGAGCTACCTTACGCTGAGGAAGCACCAAGGAAGCCTTCACCGAGGGCCCCTCAGTAAGGAAGCTTTCAGAGTGACATAAGGTAGCCTCACCCCAATGAAGGCTTCCTTAGTGAGGTAAGGAAGATTTCATTGTTTGGCTTCTTATGCTGAGGAAGTACCAAGGAAGCACCAAGGAAGCCTTCACCGAGGGCGCCTCAGTAAGGAACCTTTCAGAGTGACATAAGGTAGCCTCACTGCAATGAAGGCTTCCTTACTGAGGTAAGGAAGATTTCATTGTCTGGCCCTAACACTTCCGCAAGAGCTTCGGGATCCGCGCTCGGTGACGGGACCAAACCAGAGAGTGGTTGTGAATAAGGCCGGAACAAAGAGCCACTGCGGTATGTTGTCGCTAAAGAAACGAAAGCAAAGACAAAGCAGAAATAAACAATGAAAGAACAAGCACACCAAACAGCGCAGGCGTGCAGTAGGATATGTTTCGCAACCTTCTCTTCTCGTCTGCAGTTCCGACACACTTCCGGCGGAAGTTGATTTAGCGAGCGCGCTCAACTTTTCCAGCGGGACCACCCAAGAGTAATTTGGCTCTTGTTTGGTGCTGGCTGTACAAGAAGCAAGTGCGTCTGGCTTAGTCTATATACGGAATAGTGCCGGATGCCGCCGTGACGTGCGCAGAGCCTAATAATAATTATGGGGTTTTACGCGCCAAAACCACTTTCTGATTATGAGGCACGCCGTAGTGAAGGACTCCGGAAATTTCGACCACCTGGGGATCTTTAACGTGCACCTAAATTTAAGTACACAGGTGTTTTCGCATTTCGCCCCCATCGAAATGCGGCCGCCATGGCCGTGATTCGATCCCGCGACCTCGTGCTCAGCAGCCCAACACCATAGCCACTGAGCCACCACGGCGGGTATCCCAGAGTCTCTATACACAATCTCGCGCCGCAGACCGTGTGCACGGAGGCAATAGAAACTGCCATAGGCCTGTGCAGAAGGAAGAAACTTATTGTAACTTTTTTTTTCTGCATAGCCATACGCATTCGAAAGCGCCAGGTGATGAACAGCGGCTGGAATTCTACGAGATACGAAAAAAGGAGTTTATTGGATTTGATGAGTACCAAAACGAGATTGAAAAGCACAACGACAGAAACCCAACGAAGTCTTCAGGGCGCGTATCCTAAACTTTTTTTTGAAGGGATAACTTACTCACGCTGTGCATATCGTTCAACTGGGTCTAGAGGTAACTATTCCAAGCTCATGCGTACCTTTCCTGCTATTTGCCTCTTACTAGAGTTGCAGAAGGAAATGTTTGAGAAGTTTCATCACACTACGATTGCCATGATTTTACTTCACGACGGGAGAAACCGTGGGAAGATCGCTCTCCACTGAAGGGAACGAAGCTCTTCCTGAAATTTGATATAAACAGTTATAGCTTCCATCTTGCGGGAGTGACGTAAAAATTCCATAAACGATGCTCTCATTGACCTACCGGACAGTTTTTCTCCCACGGCAGCCACAGTGCCTGGGTGGTAGTGCCAAAGATGAAAATTTGACAGAAATAGAGTGCGTGTAGATGTAGTGTGTAGTGTAGTGTGTGTAGATTCCAGATGTGCGTGTAGTGTAAACAGCGTTTATCTTTCTCAAGGCTACTTCCCTCGAGGCAGTAAACTATAGTCCGCGACAGAAGACACCAAAAGGCGAAGGACTGTGTGAATACACAACGATCGAGGAGACAGAATGAAAAAGAAGATAATTATGGGTACGAAAGGAGGGTGTACAATTGAGTTTCCTATACAGTGACAACTGCGGATACAACCAGTTGTTGCCGATCGGCCCAGAAGCAGGCTAGCAATTGTGAGCGCCGGGTGAAATTTCACGAATGAATATAAGCGTACAGCAGGATCACTACAGACAAAAAAAAGTGAAAGGTAACAAATACGCTGGTTTAGTGCAGATAAGGTGTACACGTGCGGAGGATTCTGTAGAGAAAAAAACAGGCAAACCCCAGTCAATCGATGGCTGCCTGGCGGGGTGGGAAGAGTTAAAAACGAAAACAAGTCTTGTGGAAAAGGTAATCGGCGATCGAAAGCGAAATCAGGGCGTCGCTGAACTGCGATCAATGGTGCATTTGCAGCCAGCAGTGTAGGGGCGCGTTTCGTCGGCGAGATCTGCAAGAGGATGCGCCAGCTCGTAGCACTGAAACGCTGGCGTCCGACGAGCGCGCCTCCGCTCTTCTCTTTCCCAGCGTTCCAAATTTGTACCACGCTGCTTGCTTTTCCTATGTACTCACACTCTTCCCCCTTGATATTTAGGGCAATTGTTTCCCTTTTTTTGTATCGCTAACTTTCCCACGTTCTCGACTCCGTATGCTCGAACAGTACTCGTCATCCTGTCCAGTCTTGTTCAGTTTCCGTCCTGTCAGATTTCTTGTCTTCGTTCGCAGTTGCGCTGTTTATCTATTATTATGGCTTACCAACTAGCCCAAGCCAGCACGTTCTTTAGTACAGGCACGTAGCGCGGCTCGGCTCACAAATATGGCGCGGAATGGAAACTGAGGGCGGATTGTGAAGCCAGGTGAAGCCACCACCACAGTCGGCAGGCAGTCACTACAAAAGCTTTCTGACATTTTTTTTTTTTTTGCACGTGGTGAAGAAGCCTAATGATTTCAACGCTCAGCCGTAATTGGTAGCCGCGTCGGAAAACTAGCTGTCGATACGCTCGGTGGTATCGAGTCACAAAACGTAACTCGTTGCTTCGGCGGTTCTCGATCATCGACAATATGGCGAGCTATCAATAATCGAAGATAAATAAATGAAGAGAAATTCTCAAAGGTAAGAAATACGTGGCACGACGAGTAAAACCCGAGGAAGGAATTCCGATCTTCGTTCTACAGCTCTCTTCGAAGACGGAGGAAAGGATTAACATCGTCAGTGCATTTTCTCGTGCAGCTGTCTTTTAATTATTGAAAGGGAATCTGACCTGAAATTGAACGCGGCTTCAGCGTGCGCAGAGAGTATTTCAAACCGCAATCATCCTCCTTTCCTTTGATATGAGGGGCTAACATCTGAAGGTAATTATGGCCGACCCAGAAGGAAAGTCGAAATTAAGAACTGCTAAGAAGGGGATTAATTTTCCCGTGTTTGATTATTTCGCTCTAGCGGTAAGCGCTGAAGGCCCGGCCCTGTGGGCAACGTTTTATAATCTCGCTGTGCGACACTGCATGAGAAGGAAAGAGCGAGTGTCTCATGGAAGGCAAAATGCGAATTTGATTTTATTTTGTTATGCCTGGCAATTTGTTTTTCCTCGTTGGTGATATCGTTTGCGTGCTTTTAAGTTAGGCATGCCCTCTTTCTTATGCGAAATTGAGCCCCTTACATACATTTACTCCTCTCGCTCACGGACTGCACAGCGAGGTCATCGAACGTGGCAGTGATGCCACACGGGGGTCTTTTCCACGACACGAGGGTCTTTTGATGCAACACACGAGGACATTTCCTGTCGGCAATGCTATCATGCTGATAACGCGCGTGCCGTTCGTTACTGGAAAGTACCGGGCTCGCAGCGTTAAAGAAAGGAAACGCTTCAAGGCAGATGACGATTATTGTTGTGTGGCAGAAGGGGCACTCCAAAGGGTGTAAACTGTTCTTAGAGCGCATCCTCTATTCCTTTTGGAACGGGGAAGTCTCCGGCTATTCAGAAAAAAAAAAGTCCATTTTGTTCGGCCTATTATTGCGTGTTTAACACGTGCATGTCACTTTGACGCGGTGAGTTCTTGCGGTTTTCTGACGTCGGTTTCTTTCGTTCGGCCTAATCATGCATAATCAGTGGGCACGTATCAAATTGGATGGGGTGTTCTCACGGTTTTCGTGACGTCGCGTGAGAGACAGGCGAAGGGGGGGGGGGAGGAGTGGCCCGAAAATTGTTTGACCAATCATGGAGGGCTGATTGCAGAATTGGAATAGAAAAGTTTGGAATAGCCTTACCTTATAGCGCCCGGGATGACGATTATGATTTTCATACAATGGCAGGACGGGGGGTTGGGCGAAGCATAATGGCGCAGGCCCATGACGGGGCAATGGCCAGGAAACGAGAGGTACATTCGTGCCAACGCAACTAACTCTTTGAGATGATCGCCGAGTGTTGATGATGGCAACGATTTCTATACTATGGCACATGCCCACAGCGAGAGACTGGCCAGGAAGCGACCTGGTACATTTAAAACGTTTTAAACAAGAAATTATGAAATCCACGTGCTGTAAGTTTTGTCACAACGCGCAGCGCGGGCACGCGAGAGGATATGCGCGTGACAGTGTTCTTTACGCCGAATACGCAGGAATAAAATTGACAGAGCTATAGCGTTTCATTAACCGCTTCACATTGATTACAACATGTGCGTTGGATCTTCATTATCATTTTTTTCCTCCGTTTTCATTTACATTTACGTTGCTATTTATGCATTTTATTTAACTTCGATTACGTTCAGCTGTGCTTTCTCTTGCTTCCTTGCCTGTTACTTCGTGTGGTTGCGGCTTGTAAAGTATTGAGCTCCTCGGATTACCTTATTCTTCTTGCTTGACCCACTACTCTGCCATACTGGACGTAAATTACAGGATTAAATGAAGAAGTGGAGTTGGATGGCAATTAGCTGTTATGCTTAGCAGTTGGGTGAACGTGATTCGTTGGGCATAGCTTTCGTACGAAAGATTGAGCACTTTATGGATGCACGAGACGGCCCCTTTCGGCGCACGACATCATGATCGATTCGCTAGGATTAGTTCTAAGTGAACGGGGCTGTGTTAAGATAAACGTGCTTGTTCCTAATATGTATGTGAAGTTGTCTTGAGAAGAATAGTCAAGGAAGGAGCTTTAAAACGCGTACCAGTGAGAATAAGACTGCTAGTTTAGCCTTGGAGCAGGCCCCAGCAGGCCTGAATCCTAAACCGGCGATTTGCCAGGTTCTATCGGCGTACCTGTAAAGCAGTGCCTAAGTATAAGTGTAGGAACATTTTACACAGGTTTGCCTCTCTCATTACCGTTGGGATTTCTGCGGCAAGCAGAACGTGAGTGTGTGCGACGAAGACTGGAACGTGACGTTGCATTGCAGCGCCTTCCAGCTGCTTTCGTTTGCAGTAAATATGTGCGACATCATGCAGAAGCATGCAGGAGTTGCACAAACTGCTGGCGTCTGAAGGAATAAGATTGAACGTAAAATATTCCGACGCCAGAACTTTAGCCGCCTTCGCTGTGTAGACATGAAGGGACTTTCGAAACATTTTACTTGAAATATGCGTAATGTGTGCGAGTTTGCAAACTCAGCGTATACCGAAATGACGTGCCTCTCAGAACACTTTAGCGCAATCTCGAAGTCAGAACTAAGTTAAGACTCGGAGATGTTTCGCATATTCTGGTTCGCAACCGGGAAGAAAAAAGAAGAGTTCAGCTTTCACTTTTAATTCCGGGTGTTCTACATGACATGCTAACATGGCTTTGCAGTTAAGTACAGCCGTATGTTCCTGAAATTAGCATCTTCGAAATCAGAGCCGCAAAAATTTTTGAGTTCTGTTGCGACGTTACCTGACAGCGTGTTTGCGCAAACGTGGTTAAGTTGTACAAGATCCAGAGTTGCCTATGACTATGACAGCAATGAAAGTGCGCAGCTATGCAAACCATCGGGAGAATCTATATGCGTCCTTACGCAGATGGCTTCCCTTGAGACAAGTATGTTGAGCGTTTTGAAACGAAGCATACGGAAAAGGGGAGAGCGAAGGTCTTCCTGTGATTTAGGATTCAGGATACTGCCGCACAAACATAGCTCTAGAATCCTCACCCACCTGGTTCATTTTGCAAGCGATGGAGCCCATAGTAGGTTTCCTTTTTAAGGGCTGTTTCGTTCAATATGTTTGCATATATAAAGTTCTATCAACAGTGGTGTCTTGCAGTTCGGTTTCTACGCTGAGCAAGTTCGCTTATATGCGCTTCAGTGAATCGAAATATTTGGAGTTCCGTGCTTGAAATGATGTGCGCACGTGCATGTCAATGGCCTCACGTGATGCAGGTTTTGTCAAGAAAGAGGCCACCAGCGTGCTTGCTTGGACACATCAAGATCTTCGAGAGGGAAATAGAACGCCTCATAACGCAGTCCAGCGCTATCTCATCATTCCTGTATAGGCACAAAAACACAATTGCTGAACATTGAGAGAGCGTACACACGACGAAAATAGGTATAGTAACTTCTTTAGGTAATGTACTTTAGTTAATTTGGGATGCTACACCTCCTTTTTATAGCTTTTACAACACAAAACCAATTTTCTTTTCGTCAGTGAGGAGAATGTAGCTGTAGAAGTGTTGAACAAGTCTAATTGGAAATAGTGAAATTTAGGTATTTTACTCCACTTCATTCGCAATACAGCGTATCGAGCGGCACGGCCCTGATTCGAAATGTATTCAAGGAGAATTACAACTCTACAACCGCCTAGCTTTGTCTATTAGAAGCCATCAGCGTGCAAAAGCATGGCAACGTCTATTCGAATGCAACGCAGCTATTTCAGAAGGTAAGGCACAGAGAGGGAAAAGTCGAGAAGAGTGTATAAAAGGGCACTTGGACGCAGTTTTAAATTAAATCCGCCTGCGACGCTGGAAAACGACGCCCACGGAGCAATGGCTATCCAGTTAATAGCTTCCACCAACGAACATTTCGGGGCTTTGGAAGTTGAGTGCGTGATGTCATCTCTGGGGAAAACCGGAAGTCCGGTTAAAGTTGTGCGCGCCAAGCGTCTCTGGTACTCAGAAAGCAAGTATAGAGACAACGCAATGGCGCAGGATCTCGCTGACCTGAGGAAGGGAACAAAGCGACTCGCGGTGTGTGTCTGTGTGTGAGCACAATCGTGCGTTCCATTTATTCTTTGGCCACAGATTCCGCTTGACGCTTCCGTCGCTGCTGCCATCCATTGTGCGACTCGCGGGCACAACGGGACCCCGGGGACGCGAGAGAAGAAAGATGGCTCCCGAAGAAGTCGCTCTTTTCTCCCCGACCTGAATTTACGCACCCTTTGAGGGCACTTTTCGGCGATGAAAGTGGCCGTTGTGGGGACAGTGCAGACGCGATCGTCCACCCCAGGAACGCAGAAAGCATGTACTGAGCGACACAAAAACCTATCGGAGCAACTGGACCGGCAACGCCGGGACATGCAGTGCATGTGCGCGGCAGAGAATCACATTTGTTTTGGCGAGCTGCTAAGTGAAACTTATAGTGTGTCGCGCTGGAATGTTGTGCAGCGAAAGACAGTAGGAAGGAATACGTATACACGCGGAACGACGAAGAGAAAGAGCGTAATTCAGTCTAACGTTGAAGGCAACCCGTACGAGCCTGTGTTCTCAATTCCTGCACTTTGCTAACCTATTGTTAAACAGAAGAGCAGCAGTTTGAGCAAGTATACAGCGTAACTTCATCTTATATTCGTTAATAGAGTTAACAGATAATCACTAAGAAACGGATGACATAGCTTGCTCTGAAGATCACTAGCAGGCGAATGTATTAGGAGCATCTATCAGGACTGGTGCAGGACAGCTGAGAAGTCTATGATAATTTTTTTTGATACACAGGTAAGCGTACTTTCCCACGGAAGACGAAGCATGAAATTTAGAGTAAGTGGTGTGGTGGTAGTTGAAGATGCAGCACTGCCCCAGTGTATTTCTCCCTTATAAATGACAGAAAGCAACAGGCAGAACAGCGTGTTTCTTTCTGTCATCTACGTCAATTACGAGTACAATGTAACCCAGGCCGCCTACCACAAACTTGTAGGGTGCTTAAGGCAGTGACACTAGGGAAAATGTCGCTTTATATTGACAATGACCTATTGATTTTATTGGAGCAATGGACAGATACGCCTAAAGAGAGCCATTGATTTATATTGCAGGGCATTCGAATGATATCGTCACCTTAACTCCCGCCCCAGCATTTAAAGTAGTAGTACCAAGACGCTATCGACTTTTTACATTTAAGCATAAAAGTCTTTAGCTACCGTTGTCAATGACTTTCAAGTAATCTTGAGCATAAAGCCGCAGCTGTTATGTTATCCGGGCACTAAAACGAGTTCACCCAAACAACTAGAAAAAAGGAATGAAAGAATATTATCTCTGGCCTCCAACCCTTTGTACAGGATCGCATTACATACGCCAATTACTGCCCACACAGATTGCTAAAAATTTTGCTTCCAAGTCCTTCGTAATGTTTGTTCACAATATAACTCAAACTGTAAATTCTAGTACACGGAAGTTTTATTCGTCATTTCCAATAGCGACGTTCAAAAGGTAGATACAAGGCACTATACATTTCAGTGTCCCCGTTTGGGGCTGACACAGGGTTGCCTCTTCAACGTCAGCGGTTCGCGAGTTCTTCGGCGCGGGTGTTGCGTCGTCTCGAGAGATAGAGCCACGCTTCCTGGCGCCTCCTTCGGACGCTTTTCTTCTAGCTGGGTAGTGTACTAGAGTAGAGGTAGTGGGCCGAGGGGTGGCGCGGGTAATGTGCACGCGTGAAGCCGAAAATCCGGAAAATCTTTGCGGCCGCCCGGCGGCGCTATGGAGCCTTTCACCTCATTTCACCTGGGGCCCGCCGTGCCACCGCTGCTCTCACGCGTGGGCCGTCGCCTGCATTTGTCCACGTACTTGTGTTGTTCTGTGTTTTGTGCGCGCATTTGTTATATCGTGTGCAGTGTTTTTCTCTGACCGATGAGGTGACATGAGAAAGCCTCATCGGAATAACTGCTGCTTCGCTCCCGGTTGCAAAAGTGGGTATAGCGGTGTGAAAAACGCGCCGGACTTGTTTAATGTCCCCGAGGACGACGAAAGACGCTGTGTTTGGAATCGGAACATTCACCGTGCTGATAAGCTCCTGGAGCTGTGTGTGAGGTACAGTTCGAAGAAAAGTATGTATTTCGAAACTATGTTCATGTCATTGATGAAAAGGCAGTGCAGATGCCAAGTTTTCACCTCGCTTTCACCGGACGTAGTACCGACCATTCAATGTACCCAAGTACCTGTCAGAGGTTCCTGAACGCGAAAGACCTCCAAGAAAAAAAAAGGTGTGCGCAGAACCTGCAGTGTGTGGCTCGTCTCAGAAACCTTGCTTGAAAGTTGATGAGCTTTAGACGGATGGGCCAGCAATCGACGTGCAGTACATGCCGTAGGACTTATGGAATGTGTCTTAATCGACAGAGCAGTGGGCTGCTCATAAATTTCTCAACTATGGTGGTGCTTATTACGTTCACCCTTATTTTAACAGTCAGCCTCACGCTGTCATGTTTGACAAGACTGTCTTCATGAACTCCGGATGTACACGAGGCGACGTTGTCTGCCGTACGTATGTTTGCCGTACGTTAATACCAGAAACAATCTCGCACACCGTGGAAGAAGCTAAACAGGTGCTGCCTGACTCTTTTCGTCCTGTTCTGCAGCAAAGTTGTCTATGGCTAGGATCCCGGGATTTCTTCGTGGCGTAAAAGGTCGACAGAAAACTATCATCATCTATGGCTCATACCTCCGTAAGGCAAAGGCTATAAACACTTACCAAAGCGAAGCGAACAGTGAATACATTTTCTGGAATCACGCATGCAACATACAGAACAGCATACGTTTTAATAAAGAACAGGCTCAAAACAAGCGTCCGAACCACGTGCATAATTGATGATAAGACACTCCTACGCCTACATGCAATGCGAAGCACGTAGCGCTCTCCGCATACGTTTGCCAGTAAAGATTACCGTTGCGGTAGCTTCCGCAGCGACGGCATCTTGACTGTTGTATACGAAGCAGTGGGTGACGTAACTACACTTTCGTAGGTGTAAGAAGAATGCGCCTAGCAACTGATTTCTGATGTGACACGCACGTATAATGGAAGAGCAGCGTGCATACGAGGCGCGGCGAATTTTTCTCTGGCTCACTCTTTGTAGGTGCACGGAGTAGCGGCGCAAGTCAAGTCGCAGGCCATCCAAACGTAATAACTAGGTAACGTGCATGTGAATGTCGCCACATGAATAATTTCAACCTACATCGCAACTGGTAATCGTTCTAGTTGTCGTTTACAGCTTCGCTTCCCGACACCCTTTACAGCATGGATTGGAGTCCTTTATTTTTATGTGTAAATAAAGCGCTCTCTGCAGAACTAAACCTGTGTGTACACTGAATGTTTTCCTTTCGGTACAGGTTTCGATAAGCCACTCGTGCCACCGGCGCGTGCTTGGACTCGCACGTAGCAATGAAACTTTTTGAACTTGTGTCCTCGCAAGAAAAAAAGAACAAGAAAAGAAAACAAAGCAACTCGGTTTCTTACCCCTCTTCTTCTTTCTTCTGTATATTAGAGATTGTGGTAGAGCGCATTGAAGCGCGTTTTTCCAGCCGGGCGAGGAGACAACTGGCGTGAATGCATGCATGAAGTGCCTAGATAAAAGGCGCAGCAGCGCCACCTGTACGTTTTTGGGAAAATTGCTTCACCGCGGAGCCTACTCACGGCCCACTACGCCTAATCTAGTACACTATAGTAATGCGCTTGGTCTTCCTGACATCTTTCGCGGCCTGTCGTGCCACGTTGAGCCTGTTTTCTTCTTCTAGCTGGGTAGCGTCCGTATGCACCAGTGCACAGTATGGCGTGGTGCGGTGTGGTGTGTGCCGTTGCAAACATGCACTTCACCCATCTTAAGATTGTGGCTAGTATAATCTCCAACCAATCTGTTTTGCCGATTGCCATTTCATGCTTACATCTGCTCTCGATTACGGGGGAGCCGGCAGTTTCTTTTTATTGCGTTAAATGAAGGTACCAGACCACGAAACGCTACAAAAAAGACTTGTGAGCCTCAGAACGCAATACATATTTAATATGTCGCTTTTCTATGAATCAGCGCCAGTACCCTCAAAAATCTACCATACCTTGATTTGGGCGAGTTGGTTCGTCTTGACACTTTTCATAAAAAAGCGCTAAAGACGAAGATGAAGGAACACATGCGGTCAGTCCTGTCGTATGTGGTCCTTCGTCTTCGTCTTTAGCGCTTTTTTATGAAAACTGTCTCAAAAAGCTTTGACGTTATAATTTTTCTTGAGGGAAAATTTCTGCCAATCCCCAGGCTGAACATATTATTAGCCAAGGCAGCCAACCAATGGTAAAGAGCGGTTATGAACGAAAAACTTTGTGAATACGGCCTCAGTTTCGGTATCTTTTTACAGGACGTGTCTTTGCAGCGACGTCATGACGCGGAACGTGGTCACGTGAAAGCAGAACATCGCGACGTTTTGGCACTCACTCGAACTCACTCGGTGGCCGCGCAATTCGCCGTAGCCTCACCTCTGAGCAAGTTTAAAAATGTCGCGATAGCCCGCTTCCACCAAGCGACCACGTTGTGGGTCATTATGTCACGACGTATTTTTTATTTTGTTAAGAAATACGCTGCAGAACAAAAGTTGGGGATACATTAAGGGAGAGGAAAGATACAGCAAAATACATGAAGAATATAAGTAGAAGTCAAAAGTGAATACACCATAAGTAAACCAGTCAATACTGTAAGCGCAGTATCTTCAATTACCTTAAAACAATCAGATAAGATACAAAGCAAATACACTAATATATATATATATATTTAAATGTAGTCATTTCAGCCAAATGATTGTCTACTGAAGGATCCATATGATCAATATCAATGTCGTCCAGAGTGGTATTTTATATTGGTAAGGTGTTTATGCTTACCTCCATATTAGTGTTTCTTCACCGGTGTCTGAACGGCATGCCTCAAAGATCATGAGGTTCCTTGTATGTGTCGGCGTCGCCCTGTAAGCTATAGCTCAACTACCACGCTTAGAACTTGGCGTGCGTTAGTATAGCGTGCGCATGCACACTTACGAAAGTGGCGCGCGCGTATTTCGGAGGCAACAACAGGCTATACGCCCTCAAAGCACACCTGGTGCGTGACATAGTATAGGCGCCTGCAGAGCAGTAATTAGCACAGCAATCATTCTCCGCGTGCCTCTCACGCCAACAGCTCTTCCATTTCTTAAATTTCAGTCAACGAATTGCGGTCGTAGCCATTGTCGTTGCGTTATAGGCGCGTCCCCGTAGTCGAATGGTCGCCGCATGCGGTCGTAGTCGTTATTATCACGTTGTCGTCATGCCACCCCACTTCGTCGTTGCATGCAGCTGGGAACTTTGCAGAAGATCACGGGAGCGTTGAGGAAAGCTGCAAATGTTGGCAGTATTCGCAAGAGTAACTGGTCTTGCGGCAAATGAGTTCCGAGCCGCGAATGTTTCTCAACGTGGCCAATTTTTCATGTTGCGTGGGCGCTAGTTCGTTTTTGAAAGAGGTGTTAGGCGACGAAAGAACGTGCTTATACACGACCTCCCATTTAGCATAACGCTATTTTCAAGGGAGAATTTGTGGCAGCAGGAAAATATAAGAGAAACAAGGTTCACTGTCAAGTCACTGAAAAAGAAGGCATAGCAAGCAAAGGAGAAAAAGAAAGGAGAAAGGAGAAGCCGAGGTGACATTGAGGCGACTTTTTAATGACAACTTTTTTTTGGGTAAGATACTTGTCAAGAGTGAAACACACGGAGCACCCGAAAAGGAAGGAGAAACGACAAGAAATAGGAAAAGACATACATTTGGCAATGAGGACGATTCTGCGCTCAAGTTCGGCTAAACATTGTGCATGGCAGGGGCCCAATGCAGACAACAGAGACGAAGCGCAATACTGCACTGGCACTAAATGAGAGAACGACGGAGTGCGTCCTTAATTATTGGCTCCAGCTGCGAGAACCCGATTCAATTTGCCGCCGAGAGTAATCGTGTGAAACTCGGCACTGGCGAAAATTGTGCGGCAAAGACAGATGGCAAGGAAACAAACAGAATTCATCAAAGGATCACACGAAGAGGCAAAAAATAAAATGAAAGTAGAAGGAGTTAAGGACAGAAAAGTGACGGAAAGGACGACCCGGAGAATCAGAACTGACGGAGAGCCGAAAAGCGAGCAGGAAAGCGAGGAGCAAGGCGAGCATCTTCTGCATCACGCAAGGGGCAGCTGTGTGGAACCAAGCTTATGTAGAGGTCACACAATTCAATTAAGTCTCGCTTGGCTGCGCAGCATATTATTGCTGTTGTTGCTGGTTCTGGGGCTGCATATTTTTCTTTAGCTGAAAGGCATAATACATTCTCTACATATTTTTCTTTAGCTGAAAGGCGTAATACATTCTCTACATAATTTTCTTCAGCTGAAAGGCGTAATACATTCTATACTGTGTGTGTGTGTGTGTGTGTGTGTGTGTGTGTGTGTGTGTGTGTGTGTGTGTGTGTGTGCGTGCGTGCGTGCGTGCGTGTGTGCGTGTGCGTGTGCGTGCGTGTGTGTGTGCGTGTGTCGAACGATCGTAATTGACTACAACACACTGTCATTCGATCACTTCTTCTTACAAAGCTTTAAAAGCGTTTTCACAAGACGTGCAAAGTGCAAAAAGCTAAACACAGCTAAAGCCGTCGTAGGTTAGTCGGGTGACTGCATGCTCTAGGACGATTCCGTGGATGTCCGACACAAGAACAGAGTGACTGTAGGCAGACATCGTTTGTAATCTGAACGATGATCGATTTGTCTGACGTCAGCGTCATACTCCTTGTGTGTGAGCTCCTCGTGTTTGCTGCCCCGCACTGGGCGAAAGAGACGCGGCCACAAAACTAAAAACAAAAGAGAGATGGAAAGGGATAACAAGCGATGTGCGCGCACCTGCAACAGTGTTCGCCGCGTAAGAAAAGGCGGTCACCGAGCCTAACCATATATATATATATATATATATATATATATATATATATATATATATATATATATATATATATATATATATATATATATATATATATATATATATATATATATATATATACACACACACACACACATATATATATATATATATATATATATATATATATATATATATATATATATATATATATATATATATATAAAAGAGGCAGCAGGGCTTGCGGCCCTCTGCGCGGATGACATGGTTTCAGTTTATTGTTTTTTCTTGTGTGGGTGGAACAATGGCAAAGATAGTTCGATAGTTTCCTAGTTACCACGGTCATCACAAGCAGCACTGTCGGCCATTCTGATCTGGAAATCAATGGGTTTTATAATAGCTACGCTAAGCCACAGTCTTTAAGAAAACGCACGCAGGTACACACACATGCAAATATTGAAACTAGTATTCTTTAAATCGGGAGCATAGCACTGGATTACACTCGCATAGCGTAACGCTTTCTATACCTTGGAGGTCAGATACATCAATTCACTGCCTCTGACAGCGACTTAGGCCGACGTTGTTTTCCCAGAGCCAACACACTTCCTGACGGTATAGAGAATCTGATTATGGAAAACAAACATCATGGGGCCTTACATGCCAAAACCACTTTCTGATTATGAGGCACGCCGTAGTGGAGGACTCGGGAAATTTCGACCACCTGGGGTTCTTTAACGTGCACCTAAATCTAAGTACACGGATGTTCTTGCATTTCGCCGTCATCGAAATGCTGCCGCCGTGGCCGAGTTTTGATCCCGCGACCTCGTGCTCAGCAGCCCAACACCATAGCCAATGAGCAACCACGGCGGGTCTTATTAGGGACACATTCGCATCAAAGTTATGCAGGTAAATGCAAGTTGTGCAAATCGCAGAATGTTGCGCTCACGCCAATATGACAAGATTGGCGAAAACTGAGCACGCTCTTGTCTGCACTTCGAGAACTATATCCTATAGCATCTCTCAAACACCAGGTTCAAGGTTTCCCACTCTGTCGTAAACTTGAACCAAGGAAGCAGAGCTCCAGATTTGGGAATAGCACGCGCAATTTTGAGCTATAAGCTATTGATTAACTGAGTGCGGAAGCATAACTCGCGCAAAATTCTTTTTGAAAGGGTTGAATGTTCTGGCAAAATCTCACTTTCATCACTTTATAGCCGCATAGAAATGGAATTTAGTTACACACGTGCGTACACGTGCTACACGTGCCTATTTTACATGAATATATATCGCCATACTTTTCAAGGCGACATTGCGCAGAAGAGATAGTGCTCTCCGCGTTTGATTTTAGCCAGAAAGCCCGTTCAACCGTCGAATAAGTAAGAAATATTTATAGTACTAACTTATAAGTATTTACCTTTAAAGACGTGGAGCTGCTGGCAACCGCTCTCTCCTTTTACAACTTGCACAGATCGCAGCAAGAAGAAGCGTGGAGGGTAAATGGGCCGAAGATTGAACTCTGGCAAAGTGAAGGCAGTAAGACGGAACACGTGTCGACAGTGTTAAATGGCCGTCGAACTGTGCCGGAACACCGCGACAGCGACTCCGCTGGCGAAAGCGAAAGGTGTTTGCTCTGATTGGCGAGGGCATTTCCACCGCCGTCTTTGTCGTCGGGAGGATTCAGCTGCTTTTGTCGGGGCCGCGTCTTTCTGTAGCCCGGCTGTCGTGCCCCAGCAAACACTCTAAGTGGACGCCCGAACGCCGGCAAAGAGCCCATTAGCAGGGCACCAGTTCCTGTAATTGCAGCCTATCAGGACTCTCTCTCTTCGTGATGCACCTCAGCTTCCTCTCCCCAAAAGCACTCCGAGGCTCCATAGTGCGTTCCTTCACCATCCTTCGCCTTTTACGCTATTTGTAACACTTACGGTGTGTGTCCCTCCTCGAGCTGTACCGAGTCGGCTCCTCTTCTCCACTCATTCGCGAACGCACGTTCCATTGCCTGTCCAGGCCAGGCTACCTTCGGTGAGTATGCGTCTCGACGCTAGACAGGCGGGATGGCGACCGTGGCGAAAAGCTTGCGGTTGCCGCAAGGGTTAGAATCTTCCTCTGAAATGTCACTATGCCGTGGCCGAGTGTCGATATTGTTTAGTTAAGGCTGCCCTGTCCACAGAAACACCGGACCTAGATTGTTCGCACCTACACCAATGACATCGCTTTCCTTATACGAAATACTCTTCACGAAGAGTTTGCCTCCCGCTACACGGAATGACACTGGGATGGTAAGAAGTAGTCTGTTCAGTAGATGAGCTACGTCAAAGACGACAGTTAACGCAGCTGCAAAAATTCATTTTTCATCCGATCCATTTGGAGTACCAAGCTAGGCATGCCACCAGGCAAGGGTCTGCAAGATCCATTAAATCTGTCTCTCTCTCTCACTCTCTCTCTCTCTCTCTCTCTCTACAAGAATTATGTATAGTATAATTACACAAGGATGTGTGTTTGTGTTTTGCTTTGATGAAAGAGCGGCGAGACTCAATCAGCAAGTCACTTGAGGTCAAATCAGCCCACCGTCGGTGGGCTGTGCACCTCGGCAAAAGATTAACAACATTCTTGAATTTGTTATGACTTGTCGTTTATTTTGTGCGTACGGGAGCACGCAGTGCGCACACTTGAACTCGGGTTGAACTTCCCACGAACGCATTCCAATTTTTATTATTTATAAAACTTTTTTGGACAAATTTTGAAGACTTCCCATGCATATAGTAAGTGTTGCGGTATACAATATGCTTGTTAGAATTTTCGGGAAATATGGCTCCCAATACATGGTATCGGCTTGTATACGAGTAGTTTGAGGCATGCGCACTTACTTGCTACGGAAGAGACGCTCTAGGAAACCGCACTTTCGTGCTATTACGAGTGAGAGTTGTTCGGTTTTTATAATATCTCATTCGTGTTGAATCTGTCCACGACTGTTTATGCACGTCAGTGCTTCCACACGTGCAGCCTGTGGGCCTCCGCAATGCTTGCCACCACTCTCTACCCAGGTTGCTCGTGGAAACACTGCATGCTTAGATTCTGTAGCCATGAGCGCAAACGCTTCTGTTTGTGCGAGATGGGCAGGTGTTGCCATGGTCATCGGCGTCGGTTAGCAATTCGGAGCAGGAACAATACGTGCACTTCCGTATACAACAGTAGCAACGTCAATACCAACGTCAACAGCAACAACCGACTACGTAAAACAGTGTTTCCATTTACGCCTTCCTCTGAGAGCAGCCACTCAGCATAAAGCTTCATCGCAGCCCTGGGTGCCCTTCAAGGACAAGCAACCAGCCGTCACAGACACATTCTTCGAACGCGCTTCACCGAATCGGCGAGTAGGGCCCCCTTATGTTGAAGAGTTATGGAGAACGAAAAAAAAAATTTAAAGCGTCTACCATAGCGTGAGGAAAAAGAAATAGACTTTGTTCCTGCCCTGGAAGGACTCTGAACCCCGTGCTTTGTACCAATAGAGAACTGATCTAAAATCCGCCGCCAAATTTATTCCGCGACCCCGCATTGCTGCTCCTTTGTGAAAGAAACAACGGCGGCCGCCCCTCTGCATCACCGTCGGCGTATTTCACGACATCAATAAGAAAACCGCCCGAAAGAGACAATTACGCTCAAGCACTTACCTTTTCCCAGACTTCTGAGCCTCCCGTTCGAAAGGAGCGAGGCTTTTGTGAACAAGAAAAAAGAAAGAAAGAAATAAGATAAAGGGCTAAAATGGCGCAGGGAAACTTTCCCTTGGTTGTCGCTTTAGCGCACGTTTTCTTGGTTGTGTTACATCTTCCTTTTGTCCGTCCTGCCGTTTCTCTTTTTGTCCGAAGTTAGGCACAACTGCCCTGTTTTTGCTGCTTATTCCCTCAGTAGTGCAAAATATTCCGCCGTCACTTATCGCATGCCATCTAAACTATCTCAAGTATGCACAGATTCCGAAAAAGGGTTTAGAGAAGAGAGTCATCTATATTCTGACGTAGCCATCACGTTGAAGTGTTATTTCGCTCTTATTTCTTTCTTCTCTTCTGTCAAGAGGCTTGTCCCAGTACGCTCCAAACTTGGTATAATAAGTGCGGCCCAAAGCAGAAGCCCTTGAAGAGGTTCGGGAAAGGCCAAATGAAGAGAGGAGTAGCAATTTTAGATGGTGCGGAACAAGTGATGTTACCGGTGCTCAGCGTAGCAATCACATCCATAAACACGAGAAAAATAAGAATACAGTAAAATGAACAATCGATCTCTCTACTGATGGGTGCGTGAGACCTCCCACTAGCTGCAGCCTCGCCTCGGAGGCCAGGCTGGCCTTTTTGCATAACACTGTATCGCCTCAGGGCGTCAAGCGAAGAAGTTGCGTGAGAGAACGACGCGACACGAGTAATGCCGAAAACAAAGAAAAAGAAATGACAATAAAAGACGTTCTTTTCTTCTTTTTGCACTAATTTCTTTCTTCCTTCCTTTCCTTTTTCTTTCTTTCGTTTTTGAAGTTGACTCCTCTATTTTTTTTCGCCGGGATTGCGGGATCGGGAGAGAAAGGGGGTGGCGAGTAGTGACCTTGCGGATCGCGTGCGGGACTAAACATTAAATATGTAGAAAGTAACAGCAAAACACTGGTGAATGAAAGTGAGGTGCACTGGCCCGAGATAATCGCGGGCGCGGTATGAAAAAAATTTCAGTTTACATATAAACCGGACATACCTGAGTTCAGGAAGTTCTCGAATTGGAAAAGCAGGAAAGGGTGGTTAAAGCAAATAAGACGAGAAAGACAAACAATGCAACATGTTTTCGTTTACGTTGCTATTTCCTTGGCCCGCATGCTTCTATAAAACTGCCTAGTTCGTTATAAAGTCCCCACGGGAAGGAAATCTCGTCAAGCGTAGTGCGAAGCCTGATTATCACATCAAATTTGTTACGTTCGGAGAAGAAAATGTTTGTCGCTTCGTTTCCGCGCATAGTGCCTTTCCTGTCCTGTTTCTTGTGTGCGCATACATTATTTTTCACCACTGACAGATGCGTCTCCCACGCACCAAGCGAAGAACGAGAGTCGTTACTGATGGAGAACTAATATTAATGACGACCAAAAAAAAAATAACACTGGCCAGAATGTCAGAGATCATTGTATGCGGGCTCTGTTCTCATCTGCCAACATGAGTCCAGCTTTATTGTACTGCGTTAAGTTGCTTAAAATGCTTGTGCATGCACCTCATCAGCCAGCCCTTCAGTGACACCCAAAGGATCTCACAGGCGAAAGGTTATTTCTCTTCTACAAGGGACCTACGTTTCAAAATAAGCAAGCTGGCTCTCTTTTAGCGCTGCTTCCATAGTCACGTCACGTCGCGAGTGTATATACAAGCGAGCACTGGGGAACCTGAGTCACGCCTACGAAGTTGAAGTCGTCGTCCTCATTTTTCCCTTGATCGTCTTCGATTTTTCTTAAAATATGTCTCCTTTGGCAGCAATTAACGCTGCTTTCGCGGTGAAGACGAAAAACATTAAAGAGAAAGCGCCCTACATGTTTCCAAAAGAGAATAAATAAATAAATAAATAAATAAATAAATAAATAAATAAATAAATAAATAAATAAATAAATAAATAAATAAATAAAAGTTTGGAGGACGCTTAAGCTTCGCCTTTAAGATTGGAACGCGATTTCATTCAAAGATCCCAGACTGTTTCTCACGCTTCCCGGCAACGGCACCTCATGCAACCGTAATGTTTACCGGGAAACGCTGGCGGCAAACGCTATGCACGAAAGCGAGCTTTCTGGTAGAAACGCGGCCTCTTGCGTGAGCCGCGATGCGGCGGAGACGCGCACCATCTGGAGGTGTTGCAAGGAACCGGGTGCGCCACTCCATGGCCTACGAGATTTGCGCGCGCCGGAGCGCGCGAATTTTGGACGTCGTGGCCGGTCTAAGTGTGGTAGAAACACGGGAAAAGGGGATGAAGTTTCGAGTTTCCACGTAACAGAATTATGTTTTCTCGCATATTCAAATTACAATCCGACGATGTCATGTCTGTAGATTGTGTGTAAGTCGCACTGTACGATTTTTATGGCGTATTTTAGTTTGAGAAATTGAATTAGTTCCGGAACTTCATTGCGCAAGACTGCGTGATTGGGATTGCATGGTTTGGAATAATTTCTGCCAAGACGACCGTCGACGCATGACGCGGGACACCTGATTTTCTGCGACACGGGGTACTCAACGATATCGCGTTAATAAATAAATTGTAATGCGAGAAGCAGACAATCGGCCGTCCGCCAGAACGCCTGGTTTACTTATACCGCTTCTCTCGCGTCCCCCGCGCGAGCACCCGCGCCCAAGTGCGCATGTAGTTATCTTCCCAAAATACATAAATAAATAAATAAATAAATAAATAAATAAATAAATAAATAAATAAATAAATAAATAAATAAATAAATAATCTTCAGGAAGGAGAGCATGGGCACGATGAACGATCGTGTAAATAATGTTGCCGCATTACATGAAGTATGATGACGCTTCTGCCATCTCCCATCTGCTTACACGCTTCTGCTAACCGTGCTCCAAGGACTGAAAGAGAGACGGGTATGGGACATCCTTCATTTTTCTGAAATTGGTGGCCATCCGGTATGTGTGCTGCGCGAGACCTTTGAGGCTTTTGTTCAGTAAGCAAATCGCACATTTTATTGAAATGTGTGTTCAGATAAGACTGTTTCTTTATTTTGCGATGAGGTTTATTCTCGTTCACGACGTTGTGGAACGCTAGGCAAAACAAGGCACTGCAAGGGCTGTCCGAAGCACGGGGTCGCTCGAGATCACGGCACGGCCCTTCGTCTTCCTCTTCAGACGGCACATACACAGGGGCGCGTCTGCTTCATTACAATGCCCCGGGAGCTAAGTGTAGCCATCCTGGCGACTCAGGGCGCGGAGAAGATGAGCGGGTCGTAGTACGGTTTCAGGCGGTTGACATGTACTGTCTCTCGCCCACGACGACGCAGGTCTGGTGACACGGTGAGCGGCTCGACGATGTAGTTGACCGGTGAAGTGGCCTCGATTATACGGTATGGACCGTGATAACGCGCCAGGAGTTTGGAAGAAAGGCCAGGAATGTTGGCTGGTATCCAAAGCCACACAAGTGAACCAGGAACAAAGTTGGGCGGTGGTTGATGAGCACGGTCATGTCTTGTCTTTTGACGTTCTTGAGTCTCACTAGTCAGGGCACGTGCCAGCTGACGGCAATCTTCAGCATATTTGGCGACTTCGGAAAGCGGAGTATACTCTGTAGCGTCAGGTTGGTACGGCAGTATGGTGTCCAAAGGGCATGATGGCTCACGGCCATACACAAGGAAAAAGGGGGAAAAGCCGGTGGTCGCTTGCGTCGCGGTGTTGTACGCGAACGTAACAAAGGGGAGTACGGTGTCCCAGTTGGAGTGGTCGGATGAAATATACATCCGCAACATGTCGCCAAGTGTGCGATTGAAGCGCTCGGTAAGACCGTTGGTTTGGGGATGGTACGCGGTCGATTTGCGATGAATTATCCTGCACTCAGCGAGGAGGGCTTGGATGCCCTCCGACAGGAAGGCACGGCCCCTATCACTCAGTAATTCTCGGGGAGCACCGTGGCGAAGGACAAAATTGCGAAGGATGAAAAAGCCAACGTCACGGGCGGTCGCTGCTGGCAGTGCTGCAGTCTCAGCGTAGCGAGTAAGGTGATCTACGCCGACAATAATCCACCGATTTCCACGCCCGCTGCATGGAAACGGGCCGTAGAGGTCGATGCCGACGCGGTCGAACGGACGAGACGGGCATGGCAGCGGCTGCAACGGTCCTGTGAAACGCTGTGTAGGTGTTTTGCTTTGTTGGCATGTAGTGCAAGACTGAATGTACTTTTGCACAAAGTTGTACATGCCTCTCCAATAATAGCGCTGACGCAACCTTGCGTAAGTTTTGAGGACGCCGGCATGAGCGCTTAGGGGGTCAGCGTGAAAAGACGCGCAGACGTCAGAGCGCATATGACGAGGTATAGCGAGGAGCCATTTGCGTCCGTCGGGCATGTAGTTTCGGCGATATAGAATGTTGTCCCGCACTGAGAAGTGGGTTGCTTGGCGACGCAGTGCTCGTGTCGAAGGGACATCAGACGGAGCAGCAAGGTAGTCGAGTAACATTGCAAGGGATGGGTCCTTGCGCTGCTCTGTGAGCATGTCAGGGATGGTGAACGGTGACAGGGTGGACGAGGAAGCTGACAACGACGCCAAATCAGGCGTCAGTGGGGAGCGAGAGAGCGCATCAGCGTCGGAGTGCTTGCGACCAGAGCGGTACATGACGCGGATGTCGTACTCTTGCAAGCGAAGCGCCCAACGTCCCAAGCGTCCAGACGGGTCTTTCAAGGAAGAAAGCCAACAAAGGGCATGGTGGTCAGTAACAACGGCGAAAGAACGGCCGTAAAGGTATGGGCGAAACTTGCTTAATGCCCAGATGATCGCTAGACACTCCTTTTCTGTGACGGAGTAATTTAATTCTGCTTTCTTTAGAGTACGGCTCGCATAAGCGACGACGTATTCATCATAGCCAGCTTTCCGTTGCGCTAAGACCGCGCCAAGGCCAACTCCGCTGGCGTCAGTATGGACTTCCGTGGGAGCATCAGGGTCGTAGTGGCGAAGAATCGGTGGTGAGGTCAACAAGTGGCGCAATTGCTGAAATGCTGCATCACATTCAGGTGACCATGCTGCTATGCCGTTACTGGCGGAAAGTAAACTTGTCAAAGGCGCCATGATGGATGCGAAATTGCGTACGAAGCGACGAAAATAAGAACATAAGCCAATAAAACTTCGGAGGGTTTTGATAAACGTGGGCCTTGGGAACTCTGCAACAGCGCGGAGCTTGTCTGGATCCGAAAGGACGCCGTCTTTTGAGATAACGTGACCCAATATGGTTAGCTTGCTTGCAGCAAAGCGGCACTTTTTGAGGTTAAGCTGTAGACCGGCAGAGGCGAGACAGGTCAGAATGTCATGCAGGCGAGCGAGGTGCGTCGGAAAATCGGTTGAGAAGACGACGATGTCGTCGAGGTAACATAGACAGGTCTTCCATTTGTGGCCACGAAGGATGGTGTCGATCATACGCTCAAAAGTAGCAGGCGCGTTGCACAACCCGAAGGGCATGACGTTAAATTCGTAGAGGCCATCGGGTGTAACGAATGCGATTTTCGGACGGTCAGGCTTGGCCATGGGAACTTGCCAGTACCCGGAGCGCAGATCCAAGGAACTGAAGTGTTCTGCGCCTTGTAAACAGTCGAGAGCGTCATCGATTCGAGGCAGAGGATAAACGTCTTTCCTCGTTATCTTGTTTAGGCGTCTGTAGTCGACACAAAAGCGAATGGAGCCATCTTTTTTCCTCACCAATACGACAGGTGAAGACCAAGGACTTTGAGAGGGACGGATGACTTTACGTTGGAGCATGTCGTCCACGTGCTCCGTGATGATTCGGCGCTCTTCGGCAGAGACACGATACGGGCGCTGTCGCAAGGGGGAGTGGGAACCAGTGTCGATGATGTGAGAAACACCGGTGGCACGGCCCAGTGACGTCTGATGACAGTCGAAAGAAGAGACAAACTTGTGAAGGAGAGCGAGAAGTTGGCGGCGATGAGATGGGGAAAGTGCAGGGTCGATGGCCTTGTCAAAACCCACTGAAGGTGATGAGCCGGAGACCGAAGCGATGGCGTCAAGGTGACGGAGGGAGGCGGCAGGAACATCGAAGTCGTCGACGTAGTCGACCGCTTGAAAGTATCCTACCGTCTCTCCACGCAGTAGGCTGATCGGGTACTGGTAGTAGTTGGTGACCAGCATCACAGTTGAGCCAGAGGTTACAGTAAGCACGGCAAACGGAAGAACAATGCCCTTGCGTTGAGCAAACACATCGGACGGCGTGAACACTACGGTGGCGTCAGATGCGGAATCTGACGACAAGACAACAGCCATCGACGACTCAGGAGGTACGGTTGTGTCGGCATCAACAGTGAGTTTGTCGGCAAAGTGAGGAGAGCTGGTCGGCAGTGATTCACATAGTGGTAAAAGCGACACTTCTGCACGTGAACAGTCAATGACAGCATGATGACGTGACAGGAAATCCCAACCAATGATGAGGTCGTGAGAGCACGATGGTAGCACGAAACACTCGATTATGTACAGAACGTCGTTGATGACGACACGGGCCGTGCATACAGCTGAAGGGTGGATTCGCTGCGCGCTGGCAGTGGCGAGCACCAGGCCAGAGCGAGCTGTAGTCACTTTTCGTAGCTTGCGGCAAAGGCCCTCGTGAATGACGGAAACGGCTGCTCCGGTATCGACTAGTGCCACTGCTGGTACTCCCTCTACAAAAACGGTAATTACATTTTGCGGCGAAGATTGAGGTCTTGAGAAAATCGACGTATTTGCAGTTCTTGCCTCAGGAACTGCAGCAGTCAGTTTCCCTCTTCAGTGGGAACTCGACGACGCAGGGGCGAAATCGAACGCCGACGAGGGGAAGGGGAACGCCGAGTTTCCAACCGGCGATCAGTGTCGAGACGTCGCGGTGATAATGGAGGCGTGGCGGCGTATTGTGGTGCGTAGCGGGGCCTGTCAAAGCTGGTACACGCAGTTGAGGCGCGTCGGCGACAGAAGCGTGCCACATGGCCAGCAATGCCGCAGGCGAAGCAGATAGGCCGGTTGTCTTGAGTGCGCCACGTCTCGGTGGGACGAAAAAAGTGTGGTGACGGTCGGGCAACTTGAAATGAAGCCGGATTCATGGGCGATGGAAAGGAAGCGGTCTGCGCAGGTGGCCGTGCAACCACGGCTGCATAACTGAGCGGCAGCGACGTAGGGTGGTTGGCAAAGTTGGTATGGGCCAGCGGCACACTCATAGGGTTGGGTGGGGGGGTTGTAGGAGCTGCAGGAAGCGCTTCAGATATGTGATTTCGGATGGCTTCCTGCAGCGTTGGAGGCAAAGCTGCCGTAGGTGCGTCACTGTGAGGCAGCAGCGAGAGCTGCCTGGCCACCTCTTCACGGATAAAATCTTTGATATGCTGCGAGAGGGTCGAGTTGGTGAATTCGGTAGAAACCGCGATGCTGGAGACGGAATCGGCGTGCTGGATGTTCTGGCGGGCGATGGAACGTTGGCGGCGCAGCTCGTCAAAGCTCTGGCAGAGGTTAATGAGGACGGATACGCTAGTTGGGCCTTTGGCCAGCAACATCTGGAATGCGCTGTCCTCGATGCCCTTGAGGATGTGTTTGATCTTGTCATCCTCTGACATGCTGGGATTGACCCGCTTGCACAAATCGAGAACATCCTCGATGTAGCTGGGGAATGTTTCTCCAGGCTGCTGTGCGCGCTGGCGTAGACGCTGTTCAGCGCGTAGCGTACGCACAGCTGGGCGATCAAACACTTCTGCAAACAGAGTCTTAAAGGCGGACCAGCTTGTAAAGTCTGATTCGTGGTTGAAGAACCAAAGTTTGGCTACGTCGGCGAGGTAGAACGGCACGTTGGTCAGCTTAGACTGGTCATCCCATCGGTTATGGGCACTTACACGTTCGTACGATGAGAGCCAGTCTTCCACGTCGTGTTCGGCGGTCCCACTGAAAATGGGTGGGTCGCGCTGACGAGGGACGCCGGCGCAGATGACAGTGGCAGCCGGTGGGGCGGGCAACGAGGTGGCGGGATCAGGCATAGTGCAAGGCGATCTTGTTGGCAGGGTTCGAGTGCGGAGCACCAGGACGAGGCGAAGGATCTCAGCAACCTCCACCAAATGCGATGAGGTTTATTCTAGTTCACGACGTTGTGGAACGCTAGGCAAAACAAGGCACTGCAAGGGCTGTCCGAAGCACGGGGTCGCTGAGATCACGGCACGGCCCTTCGTCTTCCTCTTCAGACGGCACATACACAGGGGCGCGTCTGCTTCATTACAATTTCAACGATCTTTTATGCGACAAGCGCTAGAGAAAGGGATTTCACGCCTACGAATGACAGTTCTCGCAGATGTGCTTGGCTCACGAAATTTCGACCAAACGTTTCTTTTTCTGCTATCCCCTGTAGTAAAAAAAAAGAGAAACAATAAAAAAATATCCAATATAGCAAGCCTACATTAAATCATCACAAGAAGCCAGTTACAGTTGAGCTCACTGTTAATAGTAGTATACACAGCGATGAAAAAATACGCAACATGAAGTCTTTGACTGAATGATGCCTCTGCACTGCTTAGTGGATGTGAAATTCAAACACGCCTAGTAGTCGCTTTCATTTGAGTGCTATATACATAGTACTCAAACTATGTCAAGTTACATCACGCCTAGTTGGCAATTTAAACATTGCCGCGAGGCAGCTACTCGATAGTTAAGGTTAAGGCACGTATTGTTGTAAAGGACTGAAAGGGTGACAGGCCTTTAGAATGCGTACGCCATCTCTCTCTCTAGTAAAACGTTTCCGCTACATTGTGCATCTCCTGAAGAGCAGTGCAAGCATTGGGAAGCGGATAAATTCAACTTACTCTGAATCGATGTGCCCACAGCCAGGCGCGGGCACATGGTAGAAGACGAGAAGGAACGCCGCCGTGATGAAAATGCCCAGTTCTTTCTAGGAAAGAAATAGGAACACTTTAGGAGAACGATTGTTAGGACTCACTTGAGTGCGAAAATGTGCTAACAGTGACTCAAATGCTGTAGTTAGCACCCTGGACATTTTTCACTATCCAAACCTGTTGCAAGGCCGGTGAATGAAACGTGGCAGGCTCCGCACTATTTTTACTGAATTAATTTCAGCGCTCGACACAGTTTTAGTACGTTTCCTGGCATTAGCGAATGAACAGCGTGTTCCAGTCAACGTTAGTCAAGTTCTTAAAAGTACAGGTACAAGATGCGATTATAATACCTACGGGTTTGTTGCCACGTGAGTGTGGTATGCATGCGTATAAATATGTGCATGTGCCTCTAATAAAGGCTTCCTTGCAGCTAGCGCTTGTGTGTGCCCACTTGCTCATTCCTGTCTGTTGTCGCTGCGCTTAAGCAATCGTAAGTAATCTCCCCCCCCCCCCCGCCCTCTTTTTTTATCTCGTTACCAACCAGGCCAAGCCAAGGCGATTGTCAAGTTTTGCTGGAGAGCCAGAGTTCCCTCCCTGCGAACCATGGCGGCTGGCATTGCGATAGCAAAGAAAGCATGACCCGGGCACAAACCGTGCACTCGGGCAGCGAGGAATACGGAGGTGCGAGTTCGCGCCGAGTTCAGCAAAGGTGACCGACTCTGCGACAGGCGGCGGTGCGCAGTAGGCAGGACGGAACTTGCTAAGAGCGTTTTTATATTTGAAATGCTGAAGGAAGGAAACACGCAATGAGCCAGTTAGGAATTGGCTGGAGGACTTGCGATGGGCTTCCGGCAGTAGGAGTAATCTGCGGCTCCGAGAAAAAGTACGTCAGGGGAGAGAGCAATGTGGACCAGCACTTCCAAACTTTTGCCATTCATGGAGTGAAAGCTTGTCGATTTCCTGACCTTGCATAACTCTAATTATCTTATTGTTCTACACATTCCATTTTTTATTTTGCCACCATATGTCCATTCCACGACCATTTCGCGTCGCAGCCCCTGGAACTCGTCTTGGAGAGGCATTCTTATTTCGTTTGCACGTTTGGAATAAGACGTGTTTTTAGACCCTGCCGACAAGTTTCATCAAGTATATTTTCTTTTCTGGGATTTGTTATGCAATGCTTTGCCTTTACATTAATTTCCCCTACTTTCACATTTGCTTTCTCCCACCGCTTTGCGAAGGTGATGAGGACTAATGCGATTATATAGCCCGAGTTCTCATGTATGCTTAACAAAAGAAAAAAAAAGAAAAGAAAAGAAGAAGGCCCTCGAACCATTCTTCGACAAGCTCCTTCCACTAGGCTAAACATTCACAGGACTAAAGAAACGTGTGGGTAAGCATGAGAATCCTTTCTTTTTTTTTTGAGACGAGGGAGGCTTTTTTTTGTATGCTGTCAAACTAACGCGCTGAGAAAAACTGACGTACAGAAAAGTGATCCCTTCCTCATTCTGCTGTCTGTGTTTAAGGTCCAAGAATATCCGCAGTTTGTCTGCAGCGAGCGTCCTGCCTTTTTGTTGAGTTACGTTAGGGGGCTGACTGTTCGCTCATTTTTCCTTGCAGGTGCTCACGTGTACTACGTACATAATTAAATTTAACTATCGTAGTTATGTAGGAGAGTTAACAATGAAATGCGGTCGCGGTCGGTACAACGTATGTTAGCGCAGGACAACGACCCATAGGTGGAAGGAGCAACGACCCTTTATCATGTTGGGGAACTAAACTCGCTGTGTTTTCTTTTTTTCTTTTTATCGCTCAATCTTCGTGCCCAGACTGCTTCGCAGGGGCACAAGAAGTGCCATTTGTGTAACGCAATTATGTAATAATGTGACCACAAAATCAACATATAATCGAACTCCTAGTCGCACGAAAAATATTGTCTAGGAAAAAGGACAGAGACATAGTTTGACGAGGCACCTTGCAAGAGTAACTATATACGGTATAGAACGCGGCCTTCTAAGGCGAATAAATTAGTTGGGGTTGCAATTTTACGATTTTTTTTCCATTCCTTGTCTATACTCAAGGAGTGTCCAATGATGTTTAAGACGTTAGGATTCTGATGTGTTCAGCCAGTCAACTATGCTCATATTGAATATAGATTTACTATTGTCGCAGCATCGCACAACACACCCCTTTAATTCCGTAATTGCGTGGTATCTTACGACCGTATTTTATCACGTATTGAGCAAGATTCTGTGCCAGCATATATTCTCAAATATGTTTTCTCCGTACAAATGCTAGCCACATATGAATAAATTCCGAAGAATTCGCCCATCGCTTTCATGAAGGACAAATTGGGAATGGGCTATTACTGTCGACATCTCACAGAAAGACCGAAACTCTGGACATCATATGGGAGTTCCTAGCTCGGGGAACGGCACACAATGATGATAAAGACATGGCGCTTCGAAGATACTTGCCAGACGGAAGGCTTCGTGCATCATACAAGCATATTGCCGAGTTCCAAGAAACGTATGCCTCGGCTGACGCTAAAAAGATAAAGGCAAGGAGACGGGCAGTGCCATGGCGGCGACAGGCTCTCCCCTCTCGGCAAGCAATCACCATGCCGCAACCGCGAGTTTATTTCCGCTTCCGGGAACGTGGTTACGACGACGACATTTCGTCGACGACTTGCGGGAGATCCCACTTTTGCAGATGCTCACGGACTGCTGGATAGAGCGTCTGTCAGATATGAGCTCCATTCAATGCCACCGTATACCCAGAAAAAGAATGGCGGACGCTGGGTGTGGTACTCGCGTCATCATTCGCATTTGCAGTATGCGGGGGCCGTGTGGAGCAGCAACGTGTTTGGGATGGCAGTGTACCAAGGAGCTGTCGGAAGCAATTTATAGGCAGTGAAACGCTTCTCTTCGACGGATTGGCTAAAATGAAATACCAACGACGGAACAGCATGTCTCACGAATTTCATCCTCTTTTTGCTATTGAAACTAATAGGCAGCTATAAGCCTGATTATTGCTTGGAAAGGATATTGTTTCAGGTTACCTTAATATTTAACGCTTGCGTGAGAAACCCTATAGCGCGGGCATCGCTTGTTTGCTCTTTCGGGGAGAGTCACACGGCGACGACGGACCGGTCTGTCTTTGTTACGAACGAATATGGTGCGCTTGGTCGGCAAAAGACGTGTTCGCCCCTAGAGTTACGCTTGCATGCTAGGCACACGCGATTCCTCTTTCATCAGCACCGCTACAGCTGCTAATCATATCTTCCCAACTTTGGCCTTGTAAATTTAGCATGCACGCTAGAACACACGTCCTCTGGATGACCGCACCAACTTGAGAAGTCGCATCAGCGATGATGATAAATATGTTCACATACAGGCTTCGGAAAGAACTGAATCAAAACAGCGTGGCAAAACTCACCGGCAAACAATGTGGCAAAATTCACCTAATGGAGGGGCTTCGCGCGGTTTGCGCGGTTTCTAGCACATATAAATGAGCATTCTTCTCACTATTCGCTTAACGCTTGGCAAGTCGATGTGCAGGCCTAGAAAAAAAAAGAAGAAATCAAACCAAGCCATTACTCGCAGTGGCGCATAAACGACTTAAATGTTTGCATTCTCTTTGATGAAATTGTTGTGTGTTTCTCAGCTGTAGCAGAGAAAATTACGACAGGGCGATTGATCTTACAATTCTGCAGCCCATCTTATGGCTTGTACACTTGTCGATACCTTCCTGGACGTTAAAGAAATTGCATTTAGTACTCCATGGAGACATGACACATTCAGTACTGCTGGTACTTAGAATTGCGGAGTGCACAATGCGACTACGCGGGCACGTGGAAGCTTTGTAATGAATTCGCGAAGTTCACTCCCATCATGTGGAAATGCACGGAACCACCATTTCCTCGCGCTAATTTGAAGACTATGGAGCAGGGGGAGGCACTGATGCGCAGCTCTGACCGAGCCGTCAAAAAAAAAGGAAAAAAAAAAGAGAACGGTGCTGGTCTGGTCCGTGAAAGCCACCGACGCCCAGGGGCTTCTGGCTGCCTTTGTCAGCAGTCATCTGAACCATTCATTTTGACCAATAAATTTTTATCATCATCGCACCAACTTTTGTTTTTATTCGAACAGATCAGCAGAACTTCTACATTTCCTAAACATGTATGATCGAAATTTTTCGCCGTATGAAGCAAAGAGCTCGCATCATTTAGAAACCGGTCAATGTGGTTCACTCGCGAATTCTCGGATTGGCGGAAATGACCGAGTCATGACTTTGTGCTCCAAGAGAGGCCAGCCGCTCCGCGTGTGCTCCCACCTCCGAACTAGTCATGCTTTGTGGCTCCGGCAGCACGTCGTCTTGCTACGCGACCACCATTCTGCGTACGTGCCCCTTTGCGTACAGGCTCTATAGTTCGCCAGCTTTTGTGTTCGTGTCATGCTGTGCATGCCCGACGAAATGAAGAATAACGGTCGCGGCATCGGGCTTCATAGCCTCTTGCGGAAACGCTGCAGTCATCGACGCTGCTCGTGCGGCTCTGCGGTCTTACGTTACGACGGCGACACAAGCGACGAGTAATATGACGGCGGCAAAGGAAGAGAAAAGGAAGAAGTACGGTGGCCGTTTTTCTGTGGGAATCATGTGCCCATTTACAACGCCATGTGCATGTGTGTTTGTGATATCAGTATTAAGAGAAAGTTGAACATTGCGAGACATTGTCGGCGAGAAGTTTTGAAGATGTATGTAATAAAAGAGAATATACCACCTGTGCACAATCGATGGCAACGGGCTCTGTATGATACAATCAAGGGGGTTAAGCATTAAGAACACACAAAAGACAAGGCTCCCCCCCCCCCCCCCCTTCGAAAAAAAAGAAAAGAAAATGCAATGGCGCTGTAAGAATACCGGTACTCTTTATTTAGAGCAAACGTTGTACAACTATTTTTCTACCTCCACTTATGGCCTATTACTTCATTCTTAACTTCACGCTGAACATGCACATATTTTCAATCTTCTTGCTGCTATAAATGATTGCCGCGAAATGCTTGAAACCAGGGTCTTATTGAGAATTAACGATTGAATTTTTAGTGTTTACTCACACTGGACAAACACTTTGTCAAGAGCGTCCGAAAACACCATGTTCTTGGTTGCTTGGTTACACGAAAGAAACGACAAATGTTGGGAAGTAGGATATTCTACTGCACAGAGGCACGAGTAAACAGAGCGCATTTACTCTCTTCCTCAATCCTCCTAATCACTGATACTATAGTGTAGCCTAACAAAATAGATGTTTCTTTCGATGCCTGCTTTTTACTCCCAATGGTTAAAGAAGCCGCGCTGGTGTAGTGTAACTATTCTTTTCTTTTTGCTACATTCTCTTTTTCTTTTCTTACTGTCCACCGCTCAACGGCTGGCCGATGCTAGTGATAACGTAGGCGCGCGGAACGGCGTTCCGCGCGCCTACGTTATGAAGCCACGTCGATGAAGCCTTCGTCGATGAAGCTCACGAAGGAAAATAATTTGAAATGTCGTCCCTGCACTACACCGGCATTGAACTCTACTTGCGCGTACTTGGCTGCCAATCTCTGAACGAGGATAGTGCTAGAGCGCATCGCGCGCTCGACGAGGACGGGAAGAAATAAATGTACACCGACACTTAACACACATTCTAGTTGATGTCGGAACAACGTAGGCGCAATTTCAGAGGCGGCGAACCCTCCTACAGAGGCACTTCACACTCTTCTAAATGCAAAGTGTTCGGTGCGTCACAAGCACCCACCATGCTGCACTTATAGGGAGTGCTTCGAGCAACCGCGCTATACCAAAAGCTTCAGCAATAGAGGTCATTCCACGCCAACTCAACCAGCGTTCTTTCAAACATCACAAATATAGCGGAAGACTTGGTTGGAGTTCAAAACTAGTTGTCGACGTTTATTTTTTTTTTGCCAAACATTTCGCAGCATTGTGGCGACTAGCTGAGCTATAAGGCATCACCATTTTTTTTTCAGAGGTGCATTGTACGATCCATTCGTGCAGGAGGAAATGTAAGAAAGCTAGTGTACCGTGCTTTGCGTGTCCTCCGCTACGGCGTCCCTCATAACGCGCTGTGACGTCTGGATACATTAAATGTCACCACAGATCGCCAGCTTGGACCTGGGGGTGCAGAGGACACTCGTTCAGCAAGTCCAGCGGGCGGCCAAGTCTAGTGGAGCCCTGGACTAAGAGAGCCACCCATCGCTCTTTGACCCCTTTCCCCACTCCTTGTCTTAATAAAGTTTATTACTACTACAATATGTTGCAATTTGTAAAATGTTTAGTAATCGTGTGCTGGCTGGAAGGCTACCACATTTCTTGCGCTGCTTAGGGTTCTGCAGAGTGCTAGCAGACTGGGAATAATGTGAAAAAGTTCTGTTCCCCAATAAAACGAGGTGGTCTACTGAGGGACACAGAATGAAAACAAACACCTTCGTGCCAGATGGCGCAATAATGACAAAAGCAGTATAACGACAGTGCGAATCGGACGGTCACACAGGGGGCAAAAAAAAAAAAGCCCACGGGACAATCACCGTGCCTTTGCCTGGTGCGCTTCTTTTCTCTGAGTCCTTGCACTGCCGTCATAAAGAAGTTAAACCAACTTGCACGAATCCTTACCTCTATCTCGAAAAAAGAAAGAGTGGCGAATTCGCTCCTCCGCACTTTCTCTGTCAGTGACAGCGATTTCACGCGTCGCAGGACGCGCTCCATTAAGTACTGTTTATCGTTACGAGCCGTAACTGAAGCTGTTGGGAGATGACCACGGCACTTTCTCCACGAGTGCACCACGTCGTAGCTTTCCTTAAGCCCGCCTGTTACACAACCGACGCACAAAAAAATAAAAGCACTCTGAAATAAGTTCCACGAGAAGGGCCCCGTCGTAACCGCAGCACTTTGCTTCCCACAATGGCCTGCGGCTGGAGGGTAAGCACGAAGCCGCAGACGCTTATCAGAGCCATTAGTAGGCCGCAACTATACGACAACGTCGTACAAGCGCAGCAGCAGACATCCACGGGAGCGCGCAATCGCCGAGCGTGTATCGGATGTATCATCGCCGTCGCGGAAGGGTGAAAAGGCACCGGCGGCTGCGGCGGCGAAGTAGGGAAGCGACTCCGGAAGGAAGTAGGGCGCGTTGTCATCGAAACGGCCCACCAGCGCGCCTATCTTTGTTTCTTTCCCGACGACGTCCGCCCGAGCGTGGCAGCAGGAAGGAGTCGACGAACGAAAAAAGCCAAAGTAGGAGCTATAGAAAGCAACTGGAAAGGCGGGTCGAATTGCTGTGTCGCGCCTGCGTTGCTTCTGCCTTGCTCGGCCGTCATAACGCGAACTTGCGGGGAGTACGCTGCGAATCTGGTAAGCATCATTCGTTGCAGCGACGTGTTCGTGCGCTGACTTGCAGAGACAAGAGGAAGCAGCTAGAAGGGTATGAAGAGTCGGTGGAGAGGAAGCACAGATAGAATGGTAAGCATTTTGTAAGAAAAAGAAAAGAGCGAGGACAGTATGCTGATTGCTATAAAGACAAAAGAAATCGCCGCAGATATGGGCTCTGTGTAGTTTCAAATTCGGTAACAATACGGCGCATCCAATCAATACGGCAACAGCTGCAATAATACGAAAACGCATGTGAATTACAAGCTGATAAGCGAGGGACCGAGAAAGGAACAAAGTGAGCGGAAGGAAAATTGGATGTTTGTTGCCGTTATGCAATGGATACGGACGTAGATGTAACGGAACAAGATAATCACACACAGCAGTCACGAATGTGGCGTGTCTCCCGCGCTACACATACTATACTGCATGGATAAGGGGGCGTCTGATACTTATGTCGTTCTACGTGACATTAAGAACGTCTAACGCAGTTCGGAGTGAATGCTGATAATTTAGGCATTATATCTTTATATGCTTGCTTTTCTAGAGCCCTTTCCTTGGCTAGTTCACTCTGGAGAAGCTGGAAGATCCTTCCAGAATTATCCCATGATGCCCTACGATCGTCATTCTCTTTTCCTCTCATGACAAATCACAGAAGATATAATGAAGTTATAGTTTGTCGTTATTTGTCACGCCTGTCTACAATATGTCCGCAAGAAAAGAAAATAAAGAAAAGAAAAACTACTTTGCCAAAATAAATATAGAAAACAGAATGTTATAAGCTGGCAATGCCCTGTTCTTGCCCTCCATTTGCATATATTGCAATGTTTTTGACAATAACGTTCAGCAGGAATACAGCGATCATCCGTGTCTCCTTTTTTTTTTGTCCCTGTTGTTACCGCTGCGCTGTACACACTCGAAGATGCCTCACGAATTAGCTCAAGCAACCACTTCACTCTTGACGAGTTATGCCTAAGAAATACTATAGACTCGAATTGTAGCAAATCGTAGCCAATTGAATGCTTATTCGTTACAACGCAAGCGTGCCAAGCCAGCGACAAAACAAAGAAATTAACAATGCAAAAATACTGAATAATTGGCACAAGTGGTTTCCCCAAACATGTGGACAAAAGAAAGGGGGGGGGGGAGGAGAAGAGATGAAGGTAGGGGTTGTGGGTTATGCCCCGGCGGCGCGATGCTGCAGAGAGACGACAGAAGGACGCTTTCGTTTGCCAGTGCTGTAAATGACAAAGGTCCTTGAGGGGTCGCATGCCAGCTTTCGAAGACATGTAGTTTTCCAGCGTCAATTTCTCATGGTAAATCGTAAGCAAACGAAAAAAAAAAGAATAGAAGGAAATTAGGGAAAGGACTTTCTCCACTCGTTTCACCAGTCCGTTTGGAAAATGACCATCTGACTTAATTTAGGCTCAGTTGCAACCGCGCAAAATGCAAGCGCAACTGGCTTTGCTGCTACTGAGGAGGGGGGACGCCATTGATCATCATGAATATATTTTTCCCTTGTACTTTCGGAACTACTGCTCCGAGGTAACTTATCGAACACTTCGTCCAAGTATAGAAAGAAAGCGATAATGTGCACGTGGCTGAACTAGACATTCATGGCGTTTCAAGTCTCATAGAAAGAGAAAGAGTTTCGGCATCCAATATCATAGTCTGGAGTACCTTTGCTTGACCAAGTTAGTTAAAACATTTTCAAAGCAAGGCAGCCCGAAGAGGCGAAGACAATGGCTTCATCTTTTTGCTAAACTTTCTCCTGTATACCTAATAAAGCTTAATTACCAGAGCCATTGTAGTATTCTTTTGATTAAGACCCCATTTCCTCAGACCATTTTCACTGAGAGCACTGAAATAGATAATTTTAGTTATGTAATATTATCTAATCATAAGTTATATTCCTGACATTATTAGATGTTATGGAGTATGTTATTCATGAAAAGAGAAGAAACCGACACCATATTTCGGTGACATCTCCTTATTTATGCTTAAAAAAAGGAGAAAGAATGAAAGAAAGAAAGAAAGAAAGAAAGAAAGAAAGAAAGAAAGAAAGAAAGAAAGAAAGGAGGAAAAATATATGTCTTGTATTCATGCTTCACTTCACCCTGCACAAACTCTTTCACCATTTCTATAACACTTCTTAAAGCCATAGATCAAAACACGTGTAGCAAAAGTTGAATTAGACCTAGCAAATAACTGCTTCTTAGAAGAGCCTTTTTAGTAGGCAAGCTTGTTTAGGGACGGCATTATTGCGCAGACGCTGTGGAAAAGCACATTATTGTTCCATCGTTTGGTGAAAAATTCTTAGGAAATTGCTTCGAAAATAAAATATTACAAGATGACCAAAAAAAAAAGACTCAGTCATGTGGATACAAACTGCTTTGCCAAATAAATATACAATACAGAAAGATATAAACTGGTAACGCCCTCTTGAGGAAGTTATGCCTAGAAAAGTTCCAGACTCGAAAAGACAAGCAAGGGCCTTCCCTCCTCCAAGAGGTGCGTGAATGTTGTCATTCAGATTACCATTTTGTTCATAGCGGATGATGCTTATCATTACGATAACAAGACGCTCACGGTAATATCAATTAGCTGCAAACCTACATTTCATTTTTGTGTGTAGTTTAAGTGCTTTTTTTAGATGATTACTGGGAAGTGTTCTTGATCGTAATACTGCTATATGCCGCAAGGCAAAGGAGAAACTTCCGGGAACCTACCTCTGTACAACAAAAACGCGTGGTGCCAATGCTCGATATTATGTAGGATTAGCTGACCTGTTTTCAGCCTTAAATCAGCTGACGTGATTCAGTCAAGACCGAAACGATTCGCGTTTCACGAGGTAACCCGCGCATACGTCGGAGGATCCCGCAATAATCACGTTCCGATTGGGCCATAAAACTAGGCAGCACATTCAGGACTGTTAATGTATACATCGCGCCACAGAATACCGATCATTTATGCACCTGCTGCGATGGCGTCTGGTTGCAGCCAACATCTTTGAGTCAAGGCGGTTGCATACCGAAGGAGAAATTGCGACTTGCGCTGTACTTTAATGGAAGGGCCCCAAACGATGCGATCATCAATAATTGTGCCCAAGTAAGGGCACCATCGTACCCAATGTATTGGTGTCTCGCCCAGGCACAGTCAGCTGATCGTTGGACGAGCGCGTTGTCTGGGATGACATGCGATCGCAACCGACTTAACAGCTGACATCTGTAGGCCAACTTCACCCAAATACTCTGAAGCCATGTCCGGAACCTTGACTTGCACGAAGGCACGGACGAAGGCGAAGAAGGCTGATGATCGACAGAGAGCTATCATCTGCATTGATAGTTACGCCTACTGCAAAGTCACAGTTCCCAGGCAAACGCCTTGGAAGCACGTGAAGAGTGCAGTTAAACAGAAACGGCGACACACTTCGATAAGACATGTAAGACAACGTTACCAAAACGCACACAAGCACATATTTAGGATGACACCGCACGGTAATAGTTACGAATGTTTCGCGAGACTTGTCTGCGCACACAAACCCCCATTCCTCTGTAATACGAGTACGACAATGAATTAGTGCATGTGGCATGTAGCGTGTATACTATGCAGATTCGAAGCGTGCTTGTTATTATTAATTTTAGTTATTTTCTTGATTTTTGTATTTTATTTATTTATTTATTTATTTATTTATTTAATTATTTTATTGCTGCTACCTGCGTTGCTCAGGTGGTGTTTGAGTTGTCCCTAACTGCTTACTGATTTTTGGACTTTTCAGACTGCTATACCTCGCGTTGTTCGTTAGCCATTGAATTTTGAAATCTATATCTGCAAAGAAAAAAAAAAGAAAAAAAAAGAAAAAAAAAGATAAAGAAAGAGAAGACAGGAGATGACGTGAGCGGAAATGCTATGGGAGGAAGAAAACCCTTAACGAGGCCTTTCTGTAATGCACATTCGCTCCATTTCTTGTTTTCAGAAGGTGATCCAGGTTAGTTTGCGGCCGCGCGCCACCAGGGTCGATCGTATCGACTAGATGCGGCTGCTGCAGCATCCGTTATGTCGCTTCTTTGCACTTCACCCTGGCTCGCACCTGGCTATACGACGCTAAAATGTCCACAGTTCCCTTTATTCAATAGCTATACGCAGTTATTAGGGCACCTACCTCCCCCCACCACCCACTCTTAAGAAGAAAAGATAAAGAAAAAGAAAAAAGCTCAGTGCCTTTCCTCTTTGTGAAGAAGGATGACCAGCGAAGCTGGGTATGTGGGCCCCTTAATGGCGAACTGCACCTCCGCCGCGGGTCGGCCCGGCATTGCACTGTCTTCGGTATTTTTTTCTATACTCGGACACCATAGTGGGGAAAGTAGCCCTTAACAGCTTCGCCGTTAAAAAGAAAAAACAAAACGTTGTTCAATTAAACCCATGGGATCTTAATCGCAGGAATGTTCTAACGATAGAACTGTTCGTAAGAGCAGATTTCATCCAATTTTGTTCTTGGGAATAACATTAACGAAGGCAGCGCGCCAAAGGCAAGTGGTACAAAGAAATGGATAGCTCCGGATTCTATCCTGGATTCTATCCCTCAGCCAGTGTTCCGTAAACTTGTCTTATGTAAGAGCGCTTTATTAGTGGTCGGATTTTGTGCACCCGCCGCTCATGGCAGCAATCGGTGTGATAAGGAGATCATAGTGGAGATTATTTGTTACTAAAGAGACGCTTTCTTTGTTTGTGCATGCTTGCATGGTTTTGTGCATACTTACATGATTTCGTGCGACCTATACAAAAGTGTGCATATAAATTTGGAAAGAATGATATGCGTGGAATCTAGTAAGGTTATGTCTAGTGCACTGCGCTCGCCTGCTGCGTTATAGTCCCCTCTCATACAGTTTGCTCTAACACGTATCCTGCCACGTTTAAACACATAAGACTTCTTTTTAATTACAACAAAATCAAATTATGGGATTTCGCATCCCAAAGCAACACCGCATGGGACTATGACAGGTGCCGTTCTGGAGGGATCTAAATCAGCTTTGACCACATGGGGTTCTTCAGCGTGAACGTAAATATAGATCGGACGCGATCTTCGCTGCCCTGAAAGCATTGCAAGGAAGCCTAAAGCACACATGTATAGATAGGAGGTGCTTTTGAAAGCACTACCCTGCCACAGGCGCCTTGGCTTGCAAGACTATAGCACGTATATAGCTGCATTGGATAATTTGCGCTCAAAGAAAATTACGGCCCACATCTAATTTCTTTCTCTCTACGTCCCTCTAACATTTTTTTCTTCGGGAGTCATTGTAGGCCGCGTTCTTTATCAAGGCGTCGGCAAGGCCTGAGATTTGGAAGAAGACTTTGAGTGAGCGCAGAGAACGACGAAACGACGAACGCGAAATGATGAAGCTCTGATTGCGTCCTGTTTGCGTTCTTATGGCTGATTAAACTGCCCGCATTGTGATTAAACTATTCGCTTTCGACTTCAGAAGTTGCATCTGCGAGGGAGCGTGGCAGTGGCAACGCCTTCCTATATATTCGTACAACATTCCCGTTCAGCTACAGTCCGTGAATTTTTAAGAAAGAAGGCGAACGTGTGGCGTAATGCTTGCAAGGTTTACAAACACTCAGATAATAACAGCTGTGATTTATGCGTGTTCATTACTAAGAAATGCACTTTTGCGTTATAAATTAGGAGAGCCATGAGATTTGCGAAATCGGGAAACAAGAAACAAAAAATCCAGTGAGAGCCATGGCGCCGCCTGCTGAAACGACAACGAGCGCTTCAGCCTTATATGGACCCTCCAACACACATGACGACAAGAGAACTTCAGTGAGTGGCGAGATGCAACATCAGTTTTAAAGGAGAGTAATGAAAGGGCTCTCATAACATAATCATGGAAATAAAAATTGTCGGTAGAGGTTAGTGCTTAGCAGAAGCGGATAATGGCTGCTCGATAGACACGCGATAAAAGGAAGCCGGCCGCGAGACAATAAAAGAGTGGCAGTCCACAAAGCGCACATGTTTCTCGCCGACTATATATGGACAGAAGTTAGGGAAATGTGGTCTTTGGCAACGCTAGGCTTATCGGCGTGTTATTTTCCCAGGCTTTGTTTCTTAGCTGTTCGCCAGGCCTTAGGGGTGAAGAAAAGTTGCGTGTGCGATTTCCTTCCAACATCCGTGTGCGCAAGTTGCCGGACCAGGGAGTCGATGGTTAAAGGTCTTCTGCCTCTTCTATACTTTGGTTCTCTAGATGAGAGCTAATGGGCTGAAGAGCTGATAACCTTCCGCACCTGGTGTCGATATAGCTCGCTCGCTGGCTGAGTCATGCATAAGCTTAGCAGAAGTCGTTGGGAATGACAGGGCTGAAAAAAAAAGACGGAGTTCCCCCATCATGGCCTATATGCATAAAACGCGAAAGAATAGTGAGGTTGGAGGTCTATGCATGTTGCCGATGTGAATTGTATAAAACAGAACAGAATAAGTTTGTTCTCGCAGAAGTAGAGAAGGCATGCAAAATATGTTACCCTAAACAATCGCAAAGCGCGTCTCGGTCTTTAACTTCTTCTATGAAATAATTCCTTTGTAGAGATTCTGTTAAGAAAATTTAGTTGTTCCGCAGCTCATTGCGGCGTGCGAGACCGACGGTACTCCTGGAGTCCGCCATGAGACAGAGAGAGAGACAGAGAAAGCAAGGAAAGGAATGGGAGTAGGTCAACCAGGGGAGAGTCTGGTCTGCTACTCTACGCTGGTAATATGGAAAAGTGGGAAGAGAAGGAGGAACAGAGGGAGTGAGTGCGCACTGAAGGCACGTGGGAGGATGCACAGAGGCACCGAAGCAAAGCGTACGGCGTTGTCCTAAAACCAAGGCGATAAAATACGTAGTCAGAACCAAAACGTGACACCCGTGTTTGCCGTTTCTCTAAGCCCCAAAGCTAAGCACGCTATACGCAACCATTCCTTGCCCCCTAGAATGCACTGACGTCCAAGTTATGTAATTGAAGCCCATCGTATTTAGTGACACTGAAGGTCGGAAGACGCAGAGCCGTGTTCGGTGAAATGAAACTGGCAGCCAAGAGGCAACATCGAACACAAGACAGCGTGTCATCTGGCTGACAGGCTAATCTCGTGCGAGGAAAAGTCTCGTTTCCTACTAACCTGAGCGCACCTACAGAGGTATTTGCTTCTTTTTCTGAATGCATCAGGCCTGCGAGCACTCAAGAGCATGGCTACGCGCTCGAAACGATAGAAGCTTGCGCAGTACGCCTCACTCTACGCACTTGTACGGCTGTCCATCGAGTGCTCTGTGTATCAATATTTGTTTCTTGATCCAGCTGCGAGTGGGAAAGCGTAGAAGACCTCTCGGCGGCTTGGCAGCCGAATGTATTCTGGTAATGTTTCTCATACATCTGCCCTCTAGGGAAGCGGTGTGTTCTCCTAGGTTCTAGCGCTTTATGTCGCACTTTTTACTTGTGTATATTACACTGTGATGAGGATATCGAAGTGCAATGCTTTGTTTATTTCTCTGGTCTGTCTTTTCTTCCCTCTTATATATTCGCGGATAGATAAGTTTCTAAGGCGATGAATTAGAGATGTAACGAAGCTGGTAAAGCATCTGATCTTTTTTAGCACTGGCGCATGACCCATACAGGCATGTATATAATCACCATTATTTTATGAGGCGGAGGTGGCATATGTCTGCAGCAGAAAGTAAAAAAAAAGAAGAATAAATAGACGGAAAAAGGAAAAATCTCTATTGAAGGACATATAAGGGATATAGATATAAATGCCTGTGAAGATTGTTTAAGAAAAAATGTAATTCAAATGACACATAGCTTACTTGAGCTAGCGAGATAGCAGCACTAGCAAATCACCGGAGCACTACTATAGCACTTGAGCAAAACGAGAACAAGGTAAAAACTTGTTTTTTTTTGAACGCCTTGAAAGTGTTGAAAAAAAAAAAAAACAAGTCCACTTGTCAAAACGTTGGCTTCCGCTTTTACCTTGTTCTCGTTTTGCTCATCGTCTTGAATTTCCGTCTCCCGCTTTCCCCGCGTTATACTATAGCAGTTGTGTCACAGTTGTACTTACTAATTTTGAGGCGATGGCCGACAATGTGCACATACCCAATGACACACAACGAGAGGCACAAACACATTTGCACATACAAAAACTTACTCAACAACGCAGACCAAGTGGTACATATCCGGTTTCACATACCGAGTGACCCAAGTAGTCGATTCGTCTAGAAACGATCCTTAGCTATCAGCGCAAACCAAGCCCTGGAAGGATGGGAAGGTCGGAAAATAGAGCTTCCGCTTTAAAAGTTTCTTGGGCACGTAGCGAAATTCTGTTATGTCAGAAGGATTTCTGTAGAACGGACACGACTGCATTACAGCAGGGTTTCAATTACGCAATTGGGACACGTCTAGTCGAACGAACTGTTACAAAGTCTTTTAGTGAAACTGCTAAATAGGATAATTACCTTATACTGGAGCGATAATACTGCAATCTTAATTAGCAAATGATTAGTACATAGCAAATTAACAAAGAAGTCGCAGTGTCGTCCGAAAGGCTAAGCACCAATTGCGATAGCAAATTACTATATGATTGCACGAAGTAAGGATAGTGGTTTTATTGCCCGTATAAACTTATAAACGTTCGCTTGCTAACTAAATTAACAATGATATAATGCTTAAGCGCCACTGAACGAAGACAGAAAGAAACACGCACAGAGACAGCGTTGTCTGTGTGTTTCTGTTTCTTTCTACGTCTTCGTTAAGTCGCGCTTCCACATTCTATCATGGATTCAAACGAACTAGCCCGCCAACGTGTTAATTAAATTAACAGGCATGGTGTAACGCGGGCGCAGGTAAACCCGAACATATCTTACTCAATGAGCGCTTCAAGCTCGCTGTCCAAATGCTGGTGTGAGGAATCGCGAAAGCAGCAAGCGAATTGACCTTCGTGCATCTCTCGCTTCAACGCGAATGAAACGTCGAAAACACAGCGCATACAAAGTTACCGGCACTACGCTCACACTGCAAACATCGCAGATCGCTTTGAAGATGAGGCCTGCGCGGGCGCGCGCTTTGGCTACGTCGCAAATCACTTTTAAGATACGGCGCCCTCACGGTCGCGCCGTAAGCAGCAATGATTGATGGACGGATGTTATGAGCGCCCCCTTTAGAACGGGGCGGTGCACTGCGCCACCAAGCTCTTGCTATTATACTCCTAATGTCCAATGTCCTAGCTAGATTAAAAAAAAAAAAAGACACGATGAATTTCCATAAGCAGCCGCCGGAGAAGAACGCCCCCCCCCCCCCCCCCTCCCTCGCACCTCCTCCGTGCCTCGCGCGCTACAGGAGAAGGCACGCCTTCGGCCCGCCTTCCTCGCTCGCACACGTGAGATTAAGCCGCGTTCGCCGGCTCACCCTCTCAAGGTTTCACTGACGCATACAGCATACGGCGCGCGGCGACGATTTTATCGCCCTTGGACTTTATACGGAACCACCGGGCGACACCGACGACAGAAATGCGCCTGGAGTGCCCATTTAATTGCTATGGAATAATCGAGTTAGTATAACAGAAAATAACACACACACACACACACACACACACACACACACACACACACACACACACACACACACGCACACACGCACGCACACACACACACACACACACACGCACACACGCACACACACACACACACACACACACACACACACACACACACACACACACACACACACACACGCACACACACACACACCACTTTCATTTCAATGACCGTAAGACCCACTTGCTCTTAACCATATGGAGCATATTTCAAGAAGTGTGTCCAGGCCAGTCCAGAATTTGTGCTATGGGGCAAGGTCGTTTCTTGAACATCGCGGAAAATTGAAGCGACGGCCTTCGGTTGTCGGCCGGTTCCAAATGAAAATGGTGGTCTTCGGCTTGAAATTGAGTAACTGTAATATGCTTTTTTTGTATCTGATATTTGTATGGTGAGGCTCGCATATGTATGATATACCTCTACCTTGGGCATGTATCATACGGGCGCATCTGTGAACGACATGATTTCGCAATGTTATAGATTTGGTCAGAAGTTCCCGCCTAAGCTCCTGTAACTGTTGCTGCTGATGCTGTTGTTTTCACTTCTATAGTTTCTCGCTCATATCATTAGATATTCAGCATTTGGAGATACTGCTCCGAACAGATAGATACGAAAAATGTCAAGGGCACTGCGTGGATCTCTACGTGGATGAATGCGAAAGCATTGCGACGTCATACCGTTAGACTCGTTTTACGAAACGCAATAATGGTGTTGTTTTCGCGTTGGCGTGTGTCATTTCTCGCATAACAGGCCTCGGTCTCGCTCGCGTACTTGCGTGGACGTCCGAAGGAGCGGGGCGCAGCTACAGACTGAGAAGTCGAAGTCGAAGGTTCCCTCATCTGAGCGCACGACAGAACTCGCCGACATCTACACACCGACTGGTCGAGCTGTGACGAGCGGCGCTTTATATGGACCGGCCATCTAAACGGTCTGTCTGTGTGATCACGTGGCTTTTTGTACCACCTCCATCGAAGGTTCGTTCATCGGAGCGCATGACAGAACTCACGGAAATCACCGCATTGACTGGCAGTGGGCCAGTGCAGTCAGCGCCTTCGCAGAAAGAGGGATAGTACGGAAACCCTGGCCTGATGGGTGGCATGTGAACCAGCTCTGGAAGGCGACAATGATGAGCGCGTCTCTGTGACCACGAGATGTTTTGTTTTGTACGATGTCTGGCCATGCCGCCAGAATTTCCGCTCCGTGAGCCATATAATGCTTTTCGCATTAAAATCGGAAATGAGGAGCAAGGAGGTTAACCACGACTTAACGGGGTTGGGTATACCCCGTACCGGGGGAAAGGCAAACTGCACGAGAACATTAAATTAATGAAATAACTTGAAGAGTTCATGGGCATTGAAGTCATCGACATGATAAAAGCACTATGCGACATACGGTCACTCAGTCCGAATGCCTTCAGGAATCAGAAGCAGAAAACTATAAGAGTAACTATAGCGCTCGTATGCTGTTTTAATAGTTTGAAGTTAGGTGTTGCATGCGTACGCCGAGTATTACTGAATTGATTTTTGCTTTGACATGCCGCTTGCCTTATTGTTATCAGGGCTGTAACTTCAAGAGGGAACAATGTCTTTCGGTTGTAAAACATTAAGATCGGTAATTACGGCGTGCCAAGTGTTCTTATTTTGTGTGTTGAATTGTTCAGAGCCTTCTTTCACAATCCTGGTGCTAATAACCTCGGCAAGTCTCCTTGGTCACTTTTGTGTGTCTAACACCGACTGGCGAGGCACTAGCAGTTACTGACGAGCGGAAAAAAATAAAACAATGAAACAGAACGATCACTAAACGAATAACTGAAAAAGGAAAGAACAGGCGCAAATAGTCACTGTATATGGACAGGTGTGTAGCTTTGAGCGCCATATAGGTACTAATAAAAAAGGCCCTTTATGGGGATAAAGGCTATTCTTTCAATGCTTGTAAGGTGCTGTGCTCTGAGTTTTAGTTCAAAAGATAATCGATGGTTGCCCAGTGCGCTCAATTTGTAACGTATAGCTGCCGTCTTTAATGCAAATGGCCCTCGTATTCTCTAGCGTAATATAGTGGATTCTGGTGTTCTTTCCTATGCTCGCAAGAATTCCTGCCATACACTCCTTTGTCGACACACATAAATTAGCCTGCAAATAACAATTTATCCGTAAGATTGTGGTCGTTTATATATCGCGTCTCGTCAAAAAAAAGTTATCCTCATATTTCTGGCAACGACAAAAATAACTGTAACGCCAAGAAATATCAGTGGCTCACATTTACAACTTCGTATTTTTTTCTCCCACAGAAATAAACAGAGAAATAAACTAAAAAAGATATTGAAAGAAGACGAAGAACCGTTAGGCTCTAGTAGCGTGGTCTTCATGTAACCTCTTTGAGCTGTTCGAGAAGACATCAAACATCGCTTGCTCAATTGGCGCTCGCAAATCACGTCCGGAAAAGAAGTGTAAGAGCGAAGCTGCACCATGAACGATGGCACGCACAGCCGTGGTCGTAAACATTCCCTCGGAAACATATGGGGGAAAGCAAGCAGCGGTGTCAGCCCGGGCTTCCCACAGTGCACGAGCGGAACTTATGATCCTGAAGAGTTTCTTTCTTTTTTTTTGAAGAGCTGGAAAGTTCTTTTCTGCTGCCGCAGCGGTCTTCGCAATGGTCCCCGAAACGAGCGGCAAAAGCATCGCTTCGAGGCGCGCGAAGCCTGGCGCTGACGGCTTTCCCCGAGGAATAACGCGCACATTATCGTGTTTGTCTTCGTTGTTTGCGGATAAAAGAGCAGCCTTGAATATAGTGACCCGTACCCCCCTGCCACTGCTATAAAATATTCAGGCACAGAAAAAAAAATGCCGGGCTTGTGGCTGCAGCATGCCTCGCTTTGTCACCCTCTCTCAACTTTCGCCGCATACACCCAGTGGTTACATGATCTCGTTAGAGGGCTTAGGCTTTTCCTCCCTAATCGCATCAGAAGAATATCAAAATGTGCCCGAGGCCTGCTTGCGGAAACAGGAGATGAATAGTGTCGAGTTTGGCTCACCAATCGCCTATACATACGCTGCTTTGATTTAACCATTGAAGCATGGTTTTTGTACTGCTGACCCCATTTCATTACTTTTCGATTTATCTCTCACGGTAGTTCTACTTTCGTGTTATGGATCTCTGGTGTTGCTACTCGCGATTGTGCCTAATCGCAGACAGCAGTAACTGCCAAGATCAGCCCTGACGCCTTTCCGCTAGCTCGAAAGCAGCAATGGAGTTTCTCGCGCACGTGAATGTTAAATTAACGTAAAAAAAGATTAGAGTTAAATTTTCAAGAGCTGCCCAATAATGAGAAATATGTGATGTCACTCTTTGTTTTAGAAAACCTCAAAATTATATCCAAGATATTAGCACGAGTACTTCGAGGAAACATTTCAGCATGATAGTTACGCATGCTTAGTTTTGTCGCATATTATTCTTAAACATTTTTAAATCATATCCTGTACCATGTGTAGTATACAGAAACCAACTTATGCATTTAGGAACGTAAAAAAAATTGAATAAAAAAAAACTGGCAAGGAATACTGACCCATAATATAGCGAAACAACGAGAGAAGGTTGGATGGCCGATTGTGGCCTCTCCGTTTTCAAGCTGCGGCGTACTGTGTTTGGGGGGAAAATTGGTACTGCTCGCATATTTGTCTGTCCTTTATTCCGGCTTCCAAGTAACCGTTCTGTTGGAACCAATAAACTTACAAGACTGCCCTCCAGTGCTCAATTTACTGGCAACGTTCACTGTTGCCAAGGCCTATACTAAATTTGACCGCACCTTCTCACAGCACAGTGGGGTTTGCGCAGTGTTTCGAGGGCACAAGATTTGTCACGAGCGTTCTCAAGAACTGCGACGTGGTTGCTGCGCGCGGCATCGCAGCAGTGGGCGTACCAGAAAAGCCGCCGTTGGAGTAACGTGGTCTAGGATATTCAAAGCACGGGAACGACTATATACAGGTATATTATGCGAAGCATATTACTAGAGCTCAACCCAGCTCCTCAGGCGCGGCGGTGTCGCCTTCAATACCACGTGACACCGTGACGTCACGACAGAGGAGAAACGGGGCTCCAACTCGCGCCGTCGCTCGCGGCGTCGCGGCAGTATATAAGCAGCTGCGCTTGCCTCTGCTAGACACTCACGAGGTGAGATGCCTCCTGGAGACAGAGCTGCTCGTTGGAATGAGAGGCGAAGGTTGCGGCGTGCTACAGAGACTGTTTCTAGGTGGCTTTGCTACGGCGCAGCGACTACGCGCCCCGCATCGGACGCGGTGAGCGTCGAGCAACGCAGCGTTCGGCGCGACAACGAAATGTGCGCCTGAGCAAGCGCCGCACGCCTGAGCCGACGCCGACGACACCGGCTTTTCTGCGACACGAGCTCCTTAACGCTGTCGCGTTAAAATAAAGGCTAGTATGCTTCGCATCGTGGGCTTAACCTTAGCTAAGCCACAGCCATTTTTTACAAGCGCATACGCATGTAGCACTGCCCAGAACGAACAGACGCTACCAGGTTATAATCTTGTCAATCGTAATAGGCCTGCTGTTGATCAAGGAACTAATTGTCTCGTAGCAATATCGAAGCAAGCTGCAGCTTTAACCGATGGAGATTTCTTTTTCTGACGATCGACAATGTTACTTGATGTGCTCCTGTGTTCAGAAAAGACGGCGCTTGCCGTCTGTTTCCATTACAAGTGTAGTCAACGGAAAAAATTCCTAGTTTTCGAATGGAGACGTTCTAGCTAGCCCGAGCTCTATAGAAAAAGCCATGGCTGCTACTTGTGTCCAAGGAGTCGAGCATCAGAAAGGAAGCCATGTGCCACGGGCAGCGATATTTCGCCCGAATTATGGGCAGGGTAACTGTGATCTCCTGTCATTATGTTATGAAGCCTTGTTTACCGGTTGCTTAAAAGGAATCGTAGTTTATGCGAACATTATGCGCAGGTGGAACTTAGAAGGAAATAGGGAAAAAAATAAAAATACCCATAAACTACATTGCTTTATATTAGATAACACGAGCAAACTTGAAAAACGAAAGAAATCGAAAGGCAGACAGATAAATCGACAGGAAGGTGGCTGGACTAACAACTGAGCTTTATTCTTGTGTACAAGTTCCCCCAAATCGGCACTGAACATGCGCAAGGCACAACGTATCAGATACACAGTAATCACCTAATCTAGACTTCTTTTTCCTTTTTCAAGTTTGCTGGCACACTCTTAGTATAAACGTGTACCAACTATCCCAACAAGCCGCTCTTATAAACACTCAATTGTATAGTCAAGGGTAAAACGGACGCCGACCAAAAACATTAAAAGAAAGGGAAACCAAGACGTTTCGGCTCCCATACGGGGGCCTAATCAAGATTGTGAACAGGGCTCTTTTAATGTTATTGGTCTGCGTCCGTTTTACCCTTGACTGTGAGCAATTTCTACCAGAGGAGTTTTCGTCGAGCTCTTGATTACTTTATTATATACCAATTTTTCCTCTGTGTTTTGGACAATGAGACAAAATTTTGCGTGACATGCCTCACATGACGCGTAGGCTTAAGGTTATTGCCGCATTGTGGGTCAACTGCATTGTGGTGGAGGTGGAAGTGGAGAAAGACAAGAAAATATCGGCTAACAGGATACTAGAAATGGTGCCGGAAACAGTGAGCGAGAATCTGTTCTGCACTGAATGTGCATACAGGCCTCGTTGGGCTCTTCTTAGCGTAGGCAGCCCTCGTTTCTTTACGGGCTAACAGCAGGGTCCGCCCGGACTGCGACAGTTGTAATCATTCTTTATCGAAAGTAGATAGCTGTGTGCGCCGTTGACAGGGTCAGCTTAGGAAGAGCGAACACTCCGGCGTAGTCCAGAGCCACTTCAATCTAAATTGAACCCTATTACTTTTAATTACAGGTCGCGACGACTGCGCCATCCGTTTGGCAATGAGCGTGAAGCATTAGCCTGAATCGACTCCAAAAGCGCGAGTTGCAGGAAACGGCGACGTCCCTGAGTGAGGTGGCATGGAGATTAATGTAACCCGGAAAGAACACGAAAGTGCTTGATGTCGCGTTTTCTGCGTCTGTGCGAGATTTGTACGTTTCATTTGCGTTTCTCTCTCAGGGGGTAAGTGTTCAGTGTCTCGGCGATTAGTATTCGTCAATGACTGCGTGTGGAAGTGGCCGTCGAGCAAGCAGTGATAGACGTTATCAGATATAGGAATCGCGTAAGAATAGTTACATAAAGACTTGTGCGATCCGGAACTTTTGATATTAACTACGTCTCAATCTTGCTGAAGCTTGTATTTTCCTACGTATTTGTCGCAGAATCAGCTAGGCCTCTATAATGTGGAGCTCAAAAAAATAAAATAAAAAAAGAGGGACGGAAATAGGGCGCAGACTATATGCACTATACGGTGAGACGTCTTAGCGTAAGCCGGCGTTAAAGGGCTTTAGGATAAGGCTGAAGGAGTCCCTAGCTTTAACAAAGTAGTCACGTGCTGTTTCGCTGTTTTACTGTCGACAAGCAAAACGTTGGATAAGAATTTCCCTGTCGTGAGTTCAGCTTTACTTCGCGACGGTTAAAAGATAGGAATATAAAAGACGCAATACTTTCCTATCTACAGCTGTCAAAAGAAAAAAAAAAGTTCCTAACATAAACTTACAACTGTAACGACAGTTATATAAAGCTTAAGTGGAACAACTACTTCTGTATTTGGTTTTAATTCTTATTGAACAAAACGCCTTATGTTATGTAGCGGTTAAATGAAGTAGCAGAAAGCAAGTAGCAAAAAACTGTTCTTATTACTTTTTTACTCATGCCTGAAGTGCACAGTTCTGGCGGTTTCGCAAATAAAACTTAGTTTAAGTCAGCGCCTGTGTTGTGTTATTCCCTCTGTCCTCCTCTTTTGCGCTCTGCAGACATGTCGCGATCCTTCAGAACACACCACGTGATTCCCCAATTAAAGAGTAACCGTAAAACTGTGATCTTTCTATAACAGCAAATTTGCGCACATGATATATACTTATATTAGCGGGCAATTAATCTTGCGTACTTGCTAGCTTTAATAATAATAATCATTTGTACCTTCCGCACATTTCTCTTTCCGTCTTCCCGTTTCAAACTCAAATATGCGCTTGTATGGCACTTAAGAAAACATACAAGCAACAAAAAAGTTCGTTGATTTGAAATAAGTACACTTACGAATACGATTATCTTTCTTTGGGAACTTCACCCAGTTTGGAGCATGTCTCTCGGTATGTCGCGTCTTTGTCTGCGTCTAACCCCTTTAACGCCAATTTAAGTCAATGGTAGTCCGAGGTCAAATGAGTAGACCATCGGACTGTTGTGCTGAGGGAAGGAAGTTCGAAATCAGCTGTCAGGCCAACTTTGGTCACCGGATACACTACACGGAGTATCTGCCACCCACGAATAAACATTTGCTTTAGTCCAGCTTGGGCGACTGGGTTTGCGCCGTTCACCAATGAAGCTCTTTGACACTTTGAACTTTGGTCACTGAGTATGAGCCACTGGCTATGTGCCGCTATTTAATGACAAAAATACACATTTACATTTAGTGTGGTGGACTTAAACGCGCGGAATTCGCGGCGGCGCGGTTAAGTGGGACAGCGCGTTCACAGGAAAGCACGAGAGAGGAGGAGCCCCGCACACGCATCATACATGAATAGATTGGGCGGTGGCTGTGTGGTGAAAACATTCTGAAGTTTTACGTGCCTAAACTATGATGTATTTAAATAAGATAAATAAATGAATTAGACTACCATGGAGGGTGGCAGTACGCTGTCGCTACGTTGCTTCAGTGATAATCGCGTAAACGTCGACATTCATCGCGCCATGGGTTCTGCCGCAATTTTCTTTTCGTCTCCCGCGAGCAAGTCAGTGGTGCTGAAGGCTGAACGAACAGAGTCCTCCTTGGCGACATTGGTATACTTAGAAGCTGAGCAGAACACGGATCCGAGGGCCAACGAATTCATTTCGCGTTAATTACGGCAGTCCACGACAAGATTAGGAACACGTACGTATAATTTCCTATTTATTTTCTGTATATACTAGATGCGTCGTTTCTAAAACTATCCGACAGCGTAAACATGAGACAAAGCAAACGCCTGTTTAACGGAACCCTTGCTGAGAGCCTGGCCGACAGCGTTGGAACGATGGCGAGGCGCCGTGTTGAGACAAAAGTGCTCTCAGTTTTGCGATGCGTGTGCTGTATACGTGGCCAACCTGCGAATATCGGTTCCCGAGCCCGGGGCGAATGCGGGAAACGGCGATTAACGGGGGTACAGGGCGTTTCGGGCGCAACGAGCGACGCTGGGAAGCGCTCGATCGAGCTCACGTAATGCGCGTTCCGAGTGCGCGGCTAAACGGGTGCTGCCTATGCCGCCGACCACGGCACAGCTAGCGGTGTCGAAAAGTGACCTCTTCGGATGGGATAATAAAACACTTTGGAGACTCATTTCGTTGCCACGGCGGGTTTGAAGGAGCGGTGGCTGCGGTCACAGCTGGCCAGCTGCATTAGCGAAAAGGGAGAAGGGGGAGGCGGGGGGGGGGGAGGTTACCGTACAGAGAAAGAACCGGTTACGCATTTTGCGGGGTGGGCTGAATCATCGTTTTCAGTGGTGGAGCGTCTGCTCGGCGACGATAATCGCAATTGCCTGCTGCATTTGCCAATCTTTAAGCCGCTTTCTTTGGCACCCATCGGGATGCTCGAGTTTGCACTAAGTGCACTTCAGGGCACTTCTGCAACGCGAGAAGAGACTGGTCGTAGTATGCAGAGACATGTCTTATACGTCTCACTTTATGTTTACTTTTGCATCTATCGCCGACCTTTCTCTATTTATGCATCAACTTATTCGTTTTGGATGATGTCTGACGTAATGTGTAAGCGCGATGTGACCCGATTGAGGTCTGTTTTTCTACATGTGTTTACTCAAGGCACGGTAAAATTGGAGATCAATAGACGTAAAGTTAAAATGCGGATAGTAGAAGTGCGACTAATACCTTAGAAATCCGCTTCGTTGGTTACATTTTGTTCGCTTTAAAGACGTGTTTGAATAAGTTTGGGCTGCCATCTTTTTTGGAAGTCGCAAGAAGTAATTTCGTTTTAATGGCGTGGGAAACTGTTAGCTGGTAGCTGCTAAGCGCATAAAGTGTGCAAGCGTACGTGCATGCTTGGGTGGGTGAGGCAGAGATAAGAGAGCATGTTAGAGAATGAGCACGAGTGCAACATCTGTTCAAGCAATTTGGCTACAGCGCTTTCGCGCTGTAGCCAAATTGCTTGAACAGGTGTTTCGCTTACGCAACTAATGAATGTTACTATACTCCGGTGAAACCTAAAACTTTGCAACATTAAGACACTTAGGTATAGCCACAGGTTGTTAAATTACGAGGAGCGGAAGAATGCCGTTGTGGCTGCAACACTCTGATTATTAGGGTTAGAAATTTTGGGAGGCAATTTGGTAATGATCCATTTTCAACAGTGCCACTTGTGACAGATACGAACAAAGAGCGAGTAAGACATGAGACTAGGCCAGGTGACGTTCCCTATTGTTAAACAGCGCAAAAACAGACACGAAGCACAAAAAGACTTCGTCTTACTTCCGACTTTTAGCGTCATTCGTCTGGTTTTGCACTGTTTAACAAGGCAAGACGAGCAAGCAGAACACTTTTTGAAAAGAATGCACAAAGCAAAGGGGACAAAAAGAAAACACGGACAGTGTCCTCTTCGTTGCCCATCTCTGTCGCAAGTGTTGCTGCTGCGGACGGAATCTAAGTTTGTGCAGGTTTGCTTACACCAACATGGAAGCCCTGCAAAACCACACTGTCGAAATTTATTTGCGTATCGACTGCCAGCCTTGACTACTGCCATGTATGGTGGGAGAGATAAGCAAATGGGAGTTATGAAATACGCGCAGTCAGAAATACGTAGTCGGTGGGGTCTACCCCCCAGAGACAGCCCAAGCGGCATATTATTACGGGTTATGTTTGTGTTATGTCTCCACACATTGACGAGTACTGGTCGAATGCGTTGAAAGCGGGCATACGCACGTTGCGTGGAGTGCTGCATTTGCATTGCGGTGCCACAAGACGTCAACAAACCCGGTCAGCGTCTGAGGGTGCTTGTTAACAGCATGCAGTTATTTAAACCAGAATAAATAATTTGCGCAAATTTAACCTACGGCCCTGTTACTTGGGAAATAAAGTAGTAATCCTAAAAAAAGTAGACGCTTCATGCCTTTCACCTAGCAGTACCAGTAGAACAGTACCAGTTGAGCGACGCAGCTGCAGACCACCCTTCGCACCAATTCTGCTTTAGGAGTTGTCTTGTGGGTATGTAAAAGGCGGCAAAGATATTGGAATAAAAACAACAAATTCTTGCGTTTTACGCGCCAAAACCAGGATTTGATTAGGAGGCACGCCGTAGTGGGGGACTCCGGAAAATTTGACCACGTGGGAATCATTAACGTACGCACACCCTATGTACAGCACACGTGCGCTTTTGCATTTCGCCCCCATCGAAATGCGGCCGCCGCGACCGGTATTTGATACTACGACCTCCTGCTTAGCAGAGAAACGTCCTAGCTGCTAAGTCACCACGGAGGGTCAGATATCGAATTAGGATAGTTCGATCGAAAAGTCCAACACCAACGACTCGCGCAGTATGTAGCGCTAGCCTTCATAATGCAAAAAAAAGAAAGAAAGAAAAGAAAGAAAACAACAACGACAACAAGCAAAGACAGAAGCCCGAGAGAATGAGTCGCGAAGATGTTTTATAGTGTTTTAGCCTCCTTATTGAGGGCAGAAAACAATTATTATTGTACTATACATACGTACGTGCCTGCCTGCTTACGTCGTCCACGCAGTTTCTCTGGCGACAAGAACCGACGGAAAAACATGCATTGCGCGGTGGCTGCGGTATACAGCGAGGATAGAGGGAAAAAAGGAAGGTAACCAAACAAAATATATGTGTCGTTCTTTCCCATCCAAAACCACCAGCTCAGTTTGTTGTATCGCGAAAGCAAGAAAGCGACGTGGGTCTGCTAGTATAGTGATTGCGGCGTTTTCTTGCTTTTGCGTGCAATGAAATGCGATGGCCTCGAATTTGGCAAATCGCTGGGGCAATATTTCTGGCTCAGTGCTCTAAGGCGCTTTCCGCAGTAGATCGGGTCGCGCTCACTCTGCCAGCGGGCCTGCTCAAAGGGAGCAAGATCTAAAAAAAAGAGAACAAGAAATAAATATGAGAGCAAAATAAGGACAGAGGGGCGAACGCTTCACGGTCCATAGATCGCTTTGGAAATCGATCGGCGCCGCTTTCCCCGAAGGAGCGCAGTGGGGCGCTGCGCATAGTCCGGGAGCGTCGGAAGAAAAGCAGTTTGAATCGCAGTCGGGTTACAATTAGATTTCGGACGGCTCCGGAGCGTGGCGGCGGGACTCTGCAGCTGAAAGGGAAGAGCAGCGAAGGCGAGTCGAAGCGTGTGTGGAGAGGAATGGGTAACGGAGTTGAGCAACGGGGTGAGGAGGAGGGGAGCGGGAATGGCCATGGATGGCACAAGTATTCCGCTGTTCGCCAGAGAGCAAACAAAGCTTCTTTTGTATTGACAAAAGAGTCGTCGACCTGCATCATCCCGCGCGCAACGAGAGCGATGAAAGCGACGTCGCTGTGGCGGCATTGTTTCCTAAACTTTGCATTTCACTCAATTTCGTTTTACTTCATTGGTCCAAACACCCCAACTGACTGAAGGCATTCCTGCGGATTGTTTTCCTGTCACCATTCCTCTTTTCCTATCTTCGCGCAGCGACTTCCTGGTTTTACAGCGAGTGACCGTCTTTTTCCGCAGTCGGCGCCGATCATGTCGGCTTTCTGTTCTTAGCCTTCCCTCCTAGCGCGCTGCCCTGCATTCCTTACTGAAGCTCAAGAAGTGTCCTCGTCTTTTGCCCCACCATACTGCAGTACACAGTTCCAGATATTTATCGTCCTCATGTGAATGCCTACATTTTCATTTTCCTGCCAACAATAGGCAGCAAGCAACTACAACCGAAAGCGAGTGTTTCTCATAATACATCTGATAATGGTATCTTCACCGCACGTGTCATCGACAGCACAACACGCTTCTACGAGAAAGGAAAGGATGTTCTTTGAAACGCATCGGACAACACGGGGACCTGAGTCAGTTCTTCCCCTTCGGAGACCCTCGTATTCAGAAATGTAACTCAACTTGAAGCGCATGCTTGACTTGATCTAAATGGCGCCTGTCGTGCACGCACCGAAGGAAACGCAATGAGCGTCCTGAAACAAACATTGGCAGCGCATGCCTTTTATGTTTTTGTGACATGGCCACGTCTCGCCAACGTCCCGACGCGGCCGGCGTCAGTGGCGTGCGTCTCAACTACGTCCTCACGTGGCCGGCGTTCGCGACGTGCAAGACCACAGGAGCAGCACCACCAGCAGCAGGAGCAGTAGAAAGTCGAAGAAAGCGGCAACGAAAGCTTCGCTTTAAAAGTGCATTTGAGAAGTGCGTTCTACCGAAGCTTTCTTCTCTTGATGCTGTAGTGTCGAAGCGTCTGATACAGTGGAATCTCCTGCCGGGGCGTCTGTTGCCTTGTTCTCTTGCGAGGCTGCACTGCTGGTGGACGCGACCACTGCGGCCACGTAGCGGATGGACACCACCATTGCAGCCACGCTCTCCGCTTTCTCTTCTTCCCTGATCACCTCACTACGGTTCCCATCTTCGCCTGCGCTTGCAGCTCTGGCGTACGAACTTGTACAATTAGCCTTCTTGTGCCCGAATGCTCGACAAGCTGCGCACTTGGACACTCGGCATTCACGTCGGATGTGTGCAGTATTGTGACAATGAAGGCATAACAAGGCCCGTCCACGTACAAACACGAGCGCAGTGCTGCTACCAAGACGCATCTGATGTGGGACGCGGGCTGGTGTGACACCCCTGTGTAGAAAAGGACGTATGAGAATAATTCACTTGGCGCCTTCAAACACCTCCATGTTCGGCCGATCACTGATGAATTGCTTTACCTCGCCATACTGTCAGAAGACTCGTCATATGGTCTCATAACTGAGACCCGAAAGCGACCCTGTGTACCTTAATCCTGCGCTCTTGCCGCGCTGGATCAATAATGAGGCACAGTCTGTTCTTCGCCAACCGCAGTGCGGTGTCAAGCAGCGTTTGCTTTGACTTATCGGTCTTCGTGCTCAGCAGCCACACGTGAGACATTTGACATGCACCAATTACACCTGTCTGCTGGATATTTCCAGCATCCTTTGAGGACGTTGGAAGTCATCGCGATCCTATACGGGCGTCCTGCGACACCGCAGTGCAATACAGCTGCGCGCCTTTGTCCTTCACCTGTTGCTAACGGAGGCAGTTCATGAGGCAGTGCATGACACGGTAATCCTCGGGCAACGAAAGAGCACGGGCCACCGCGGTCAACATCGGCCGCTATCGACGATCTCGTAGAGCCATCTCAGTTCTGCGTCCGTAACGCACGGCGTCCAGAAGCAGAATCTTATGTGACGGATACAGGCGTCGACAAGCGGCATGAAACACCTATCCTTGCGGGCAAGTAAATGCGTTGAGACGCTTGGCACGTTTAGGTCCGCAGTTGTACATGAAGAAACCGACGCATCAGAAACACCAACAGCGCAACATGGCAGTATGGACACCACTAAAAATTTAAACAAATAGATATAAATATGGCATACGGCATGTAAATATATGTGCATAATATACAGCCTGTTTAGAATTCATTGCAAATAAAGTAATTTCTTTCTATAACACGCTGCTCTTTAATATTTACATTTATACATCTAAAACTACCCTTCATATACGCACATACGTGGTTCATGAGCCAATCGCACCAAGAATGCTTCGCTTAACGTTGATATCAACTGGAGTTGCGTCTGCCTGTTTTAGCTACATTTCGTGCAGGCACGTGCATGCCCGTGTAGTCTGGTGTAGAGCCAGGCAGAGGCTATGACGTCCTACGCTGCAGTTGTCTCACTGGGCTGTAGCTAATCAGAGAAGACTGCGCGTCGTCTTCTGCATAAGCAGACGAAAAACTGCAGCTAAATACGCCACGAATGCGCAGCGCACGAAGACAAGTTCTCTATGCATATAACACAGCACGAAGTCTGAAACAGCCTGCCCCATCCATGACTAAGATAATTTTGTCTTCTTCAGGGATCAGCTCACCTCCGTCTGTGACCGTCTGTGACACACTGTCACGGCAATACTCACAGCCTCGATCCTGCGTCGAATCCAAACTAAGTCGTTGCCCAGCCCACATTGGCTGGCCATAATTACCAACGGGCAATGGAATGCTATATGTCAAAACTGCACAAATCAAACATTGGCTACCCAAAATCTCATTCTTTTGGGGTGCGAGGGCTCACCCCCTCGCAGGTCGCTCCTGCCAGCTCCCGCAGAACAGACGTAGGAGGAGCTGCTCAGAACGCCGGATGAAAAACTACAAAAAGCCCTCGTTGCCTGGGCCGAAAGAGTGGCTCCTCGTGAGGCGCCATCCTAGGACTCGGGCCTGCCAGATCATAACTGAGCAGAAACTCAATAAAGTTGTTACCACCACCACATTCACAGCACATCCCGGCAGCGAACCGTCACTGTCGTCTTCATACCAGCACCGACAGCCGCAGACATAATTGCGTCACGCGTTAGCAATGCTCGCTTGTTTGTTTGTCTGCTATTTTTAGTCATCTGCTCATTGAAACTGCGGTGAAGAAAGTGTAGTTTTCATGCTACAGTACTGCTATTAAACATTGCTTTGTTTAGGTGGGTAGAGCTACAGTTCTTTTTCTTCGCTAGGAGTAGATAGGAAAGAAGACGCTCTTTTTCCTGACCCAGGATTTTATGCCGGATCCACGACGTGCATGCAAGTCGTCATTTCTCACATCATCAAGCCGGCATCCTTGTGGCGCTTTCTTCGCACGTCTCTGTTGTCATACAATCAAAATTGTTCACGTGGGATCCTTAACGTTGCCATCCGCCAAGCTGTTGCTCTTTTTAATGGGATTTCAGGTGTTCCTCGTGGCGGCTCTACAATTATTTTAAAGTTTTGGCTTAGGGAACTGATCCCCGTATTCAGAAACGTATCTGAACTTGAAGCCCATGCTTGACTTGACCTAACTGACGCCCGGCATGAACATGCCCAAGGGCCCTATAACTTAAACTATTCCAATATGTTTTTGTTCCAATCTTCTGACGTCAAATTTACGTAACCCACGACGCAAGCATCGGGCGGTGACCCACAGCGTTGCTCGAACAGCCAAAGCAAACGCTCTCCTCGTTTGTTGGAGGTCACTTTTGTTTGCTTTCAAAATGAATAACATTGTCTACATTGAGCGGTTTGTAGTATCTAATTGGATGCCAGGAGGCGAGGAGCAAGCTAAAGTGAAAAGGGCTTAGATGGGGCCGAGACAGCACACTTAAAATAGACAACCGGATGAAGAGGGAGGTGCCGGCGTTTGCGACTGGTCCCCTTTCCCTTTACTTAGCTTGCGCTGGCTTGTCTAAAATCATGGCGGCGCGCAACAGAAGGTGAAAAATGCCACTAAGACGGATCATCAGCAAAGAAGAGTAGGCCGAGCGATGTCGTATACGTGTCGAAATGGCTCGATAACGTTAGACGGCCACACAAAAAGTTTTGTTATACGCAAATAAACCAATGCTCTCCGGCAGCTGCGAGTAGCCAGTGCCTGAGCAATTGGCGGTAGCCATCTTCTAATCATTTAGTCTCCGGCTATTCAGAAAAAAAGACCCAGTTTTGTTCGCTATATTATTGCATGTTTAGCGCGTACACGTCACTTTAACGCAATGAGTTTCCCCGGTTTTGTGACGTCGAGTGACAGACAGGTGAAGTGGGTGCAGCCTGAAACCTTTTTAGCATTAGCAGAGGGTTAATGGCCAAAAAGCGCCGAATCAGAAATAATTATTTTTCTTTGTTCGGTCGAGCCATGCATAATCAGTATATACAGGTCATGCCGAATTGAGAGCTACCGTGGTTTTCGTGACGTCGCATGGCAGACAGGTGAAGTAGGGGTGGTCCAAAGAAGTTTTTGACCAATCTTGGAGGGCTGATTGCAGAACTGGAATAAAAAAAGTTTGGAACAGCTTTACGTTATAGCGCCCCAGGTGGACTGCTACGTTGTAGCGATGCCTTTTTAAATGCTAATGCCTTTAGGTGCTTCTCGCGTTGGTAAATGAAGCGATGCTCCGCCCTGGCGGAGCGTCGAACGCGGCCACTCATGAACACGAAAAGCGCCCAAAGACATTCACATAGAAAACGACATCGCTAACTACCAGGCCACCGATCCTGTTGGCCAGCAGGAGTTACGTTCTGCGTCACGCCGACATGTCGCATCCGCGTGTAGTTGGAACACCATCCTAGGAGATCAAGCGCCACGCGAAACCTTGCGATTGCTGTCGATGCATCGCCCTTCGGGACGAAACTGGCAATTTTTTCTATACTTATGAGCAGAGAAATTCCGGAAATTGGGATTTAAAATGTTTAAACTTTTTTTTACTGATTCTTCATACTTCTGACAGTCCATCTTTCTTTTGAGACAGCGAGAATTACAGCGCGAACACGTTAGGCGTATGACAGACACGCTTACGACTGACGCTAGTGCTGACTTGCAAGCCTTGAAAAAGCTGAAAAAGCAAGATGGAGAAGATCAATTAAAGATTTAACAATATGGCCAGTGCAAACTGCATTATACCGCTTGACTGCAGTTCAGCGCTTGTACACGTGTGGCTTCATTATTTTTTGTCTATTGGTGTAGTAGTTCTCATATTTCAGAACAAATGTACAAGTGTGCCAGTTATCTGGGCAAGTTGCTCTACAGGACAACTTTTCAAACCATCACTGATGCTGACGGTCAAGGACTGTCACTGTTACGGTCAGTCAGACACCATTCTCAATGAAATGTTTTTATTAGTTTGATTTTTGCGTGTTGCGGTGTATTTTGCTTATATAAAGGCGAAAGCCTTAAGTGGCTCGTTGAAGTGGCTCGTACCCGTAAGAAGCGGCGTCTAGTTAAGTGATGCAAAAAATATCATCGTGAGGAACGGCTCATCCCCGCCTGAGCAAGCAAAGATGCAATGGCTGAATATGAATGAAGAAACAAACGAAAGAAGAAACGAAAGGATGAACGAAAGAAAAAAACGAACAAAAGAACAAAGAAATAAAGAAGGAAAGACGGAAAGAAAGATAGAACGAAAGAAAGAACGAAAGAACCTTTAGGCAGTGCATTAGGTGCTCGTATGTGTTGTTCAGGAGGTCGACCTACAACCCATACGTTTACTTCACACTGCGGTTCGTTATGTCTTGCAAGAAGTGTGACCTTGGCTATGGTGTTAGGCTGCTGAGCACGAGGTCGCGGGATCGAATCCCGGCCACGGCGGCCGCATTTCGATGGGGGCGAAATGCGAAAACACCCGTGTACTTAGATTTAGGTGCACGTTAAAGAACCCCGGTGGTCAAAATTTCCGGAGTCCTCCACTGCGGCGTGCCTCATAATCAGAAAGTGGTTTTGGCACGTAAAACCCCATAATTTAATTTAAGAAGTGTGACCCTCCGATCGCATAACCTAATGCATTACCACGTGTGCAGCGGGCTTTCACCTTCACGTGTTACAGGAGTGTAACATGCTGCAAACTTTTTGTGTTTCTGGGAAGTGCACTCTGCGTATAATTTCATTTCTCATCTTTCTCACAAGTAGAGGTACGCTTGGCATGCCGCGAGACAAACTTTTCCAGGACTCACTAAAGAGCTCCTCTCTGTCCCTCCAGTCTTTTTCACACAGAGCGCACAGAGAATGCAAGGGGCGCTGCACAATTTTGTCACCAAGCAATGTCTTTTAGCCTTGTGACTGAGCGAGCACCAGAAGCAAAAACGGTAACGATCTGCCTCAGCATCCAAGATCTCCATGTTTGCACTCCCTAAAGCGCAAAAAAAAATAACGCAGGACCAGGAAACACGCCTCTACTACAGCTGTTGCTGAGGGCAGTGCGTGCGTACGGTAAGGCGTTCTATTGTTTTCGAGATGTGTTACTTTTGGAATCAACTGAACAGTCAAGTCACATTAGCGGACACGTCGGCGTTTCATATTAGCCGGCTGTCTGCTGCGGCCGTCGAGGTCCAAGAAAAGAAGGAGAAATAAAAGGAAAAAAGACGAGTTGCTTCGACCGAGTTGTTTCAGAAGGGATGTCGGATACGGAGCTCTCGCGCGCTCCCTGTTTGTTTGGCACTTTCCTTAAAATTTGTCCTGCTTCGACACTCCTTTCCAGAAGTGGTCTCCCCCCCCGCCCCCCACTTCAATCTTTGTTTTGCGCAGTTACATGGTTAGGGCACCATCAAGTCTTTGCTGCGAGTCTCATGTTTTCTTTCTTTCTTTATTTTTCTATTTTATGCTTTAAGCAATTTCTTTGAGAAGTGTTTGGATCTGCGTTGGCGTCTGTTTTCAGGGTCGGGCTGAGAACGATCCTTGCATTGTATTGTGGAAGCCGTTCCCAGGAGGCAACATTGTTCAGCGTTGCGTGAGACGCAGTTTCGGGCTCAAACGTAAGGATCATGCACGGGGGCCTGGAAGAGCGTAAATTCCAGCCGTGTTGCAGGAAATAAAACTGAAGGAACAAAGGAGGGATGAGGCAGCGATTGTTTAGAAAAGTCGATCGCCTTTTCTGTCACTTACTTTACCAAGCAGGAAAAGACATTCTATCCTTGCACAAAGACACTCCTGCTTCGCTCATTGTTACCGACTTCGCAGAAAAAATAAATTGAGGAGCCGTTCGACTGCGTGAAGGTGGGTGGCCAAGGAAGCTGTAGCACATCACACAGGGTTAGGCAAGGGCACATGTACCTATTTTCATATTTTGGTAATGGTAGTGACAATAGCTTCGTGATTACTGTGATATGCACTCATTGGTTCAGTCACATCCTTAAGCATAATCTTAGCCAAAGTTAAATTTGTACACGGCCGTTGTTGAGTGGCTTAGATTGGTGTGACACTTCAAACCAAATCTTTCTGGCACAAACTGAATGAACCATGTCTTCTCTGGTTTTGAAGTGTACACATCGATGTCTCCAACGATGATCACAGGCTTGATGTGATCACGGCTAACCCATGCAAAGTGTGTGGTCATGAACTTCTAGACATGACACTTGGGTGCGCCTGGAGATACATGCACAGTGGATATCACAATTCCGTCTTCCATTTGTACGGCAGAGACATCCCCACAGCCGGTGGCATTGTCCACTTGCGAGTCAAGGGTGTATGGTTGTACAGGCGGCGTGGCCCTTGAGTGGAGCGCCAGAACGGCGGCTGCCGGGCCGCTCCGGAGGCAGCCAGTGACGTCCAACGGTAGCCATTGGGCTCGAGATAAGAAGTATCTGGGCACGCGCGTGCGACGCATCTAATCTCGGGCCCAGCCACTACCGTTAGACTTCGCTGGCTGGCTGCGGAGTGCTCCGGCGGCCACCCTTCCCGCGCTCTACGCAAGGGTGACGCCGACTGCACATACGTTTTGTCATTTGCGCATATGGCAATTCTTCACGCTCGTGAGTCCATCTGCTGTTCAGAAACGATGCAGTTTTATTTATATTAAAGTCGGAGTGCTTGAACCCTGCTTCCCCTCCGCCGCGGGTCGGCATGGCCCGGTATTGTACTAACCCCGGGATCGGCCCACATTTTTGCCTACCGACAAGACAAATGGATTGGGGAGTAGAGATATAAAGCTTTGCTGTGGAAATGCACTCTCCTTTAAGCGTCACTACCTGAATAAAAAATACTCCATTCGGGCAGATGCTCTCAACTCCCAGTTAATAAAGTTACATATTTGCTTGTGCCTTTCTGAACCGTGTTTGGTATTGTTAACGTTTTATTCAGGACTCCTCGACGTATTAACAATGTAACCACAGTGTACGTGTGATTCTTCAATTTTTTAAAACTCTGAAACGATCTTCTTAAACGCGGAAAGCTTAGGCTTTACGATGCAAGTCGTGCTGTGGGGAGACAAGCTTTTTTGTACCTAACTAGCAGAACTGAATCGTGAGCCCACGGCCGTTTAGCCTCCCACGCCATAGGGGTATATTAACATATGTAAAAGCCCGAGCAGTGGATCGGCCTTTTTGGCAATCAGCTGCTGAATGCAAGTTTGTTGCTCAATTTCTAGTCTGTATAGATGCATCCCCCTGAATTACATGCCATTTTCAAATTTATCATCAGCAAGTTTGAAACAACTTGGTGCGCAGAGCTTGTTTTGTTTATTTATAATTTACTCTGTTTTCCTCATACATTATTGCGAAGCTAATTTTTTGCGTACAACGTTAATTGAGATTGCTTATTTCTCGTTACGCCGGAGGCCTTAATTCCAGTAAGTGAGGTCATAACGCTGAATTGACACGGACAAGGAAGACGACAGGATGTATAATCTGAATTACTCGAACGAACCAACCAGCCCAAAAATCTGTACTCCTGTCCCTTCCATGAAGTGCCGAAGGAGAGAGAGAGAGAGAGAGAGAGAGAGAGAGAGAGAGAGAGAGAGAGAGAGAGAGAGAGAGAGAGAGAGGTATTTATTATGATAGAAAAGCTGAGGTGTAGGCCTGAATCAATGTTCTGACCTGCTTCTAGTGTGTGGTCGGTGCCTGTTCGAGCACTGTTTGCGTTCTTTTCGACACAAAACTCACATTTGTCTCTTGCAATCGATGCTTGCGCATAGCTAGCTCTCAAGGAGCAATACCATTCCACCAAAAGGCGTCCGCTCAACGAGCGCGCTTTGTGTGCCCAGAGTAAGAAACATCCGTGTCCGGTTATATAGAAACCGGTGTCAGCCCCGAGAATACGACCACATTTACGACACGCCACTCAGATGTTATGTCCGCGGCTGGACGGCGCCGTCCAGAGACATTATTTTGTCTGCACGCGGACGAAAATAGCCGCCGCCTCGTCCCTTTGTTAGCGTGTGTAAACGTATGGCGCCTCCTCTTTGCCATCTTCCGCGATAGCGCTGCTCCCTTACCGCCTCTGTTTCCTCCATCTCCTCTACTTCTGCACACGAAGCATTAACCCTCATCTCTCATTTTCCATCTCCCGGGCGCATCAACCCCTGTTCACTTTTCTTCCAGTTACTGAACGCGAATGGAGGTTGCTTAGAGTGGCCGTCCGGTTTCTACAAACTTTCTACTGTTCTTGCAAGGCAGCTGGTATGGACGCTTCAGTAGGCGGATCTTGTGCAACTCTTGAAGGCAACGTGATCCTCTTCTTTTAAGCCGAAAGCGTTAAGTAGCTCGCGGGTGGAAAAATTGGTTGTCCGGCGCTCTAAAAAAATACACCGTCCGGCATTATGGTGCCAGAATTCGTGGTGCCCCTTATGACCATGGGTGGGACGCGAAAGCACGACCTTTGGTGGGAGTTGAGCTCACAACAGTTATTAAAGCACCGTCATAAAGATAATGCACCCGAGCCCACAACTTTTGGTAGGAGTCAAGCCCGTGACCATTGGTGCTAAGGCACCGTTATTCAGATAGAGTTATTGCACTCGAAGCCACGATCTTTGGTGGGACTCGAACAGGCGACCTTTGGTGTTAAGGCACCTTTCAGCTTCGTCTTGTGTCTCGGGCAGCATTTTGAGGACACTTCATGGGGACCAGAATAATCGGCGCATTTGAAGTCAGTCGGACGGCAAACATCAGTGCTGTGCTGCTCAGATCATTTTGGACACACGGTAGCATTCTTGCGTGTGACAATGACATTGATGTTTGCATCAGTACATGACGCGAGGAGCATGCAGAAAAAGCTGCCACATGGACAGCTTGACGAAGCCGCAGGCCCCCGCATTGGCGTTTTGCGCGGCGTTAGCGAGCACAAAGGTAGAACATCATTGTTTAGATATGTCCTTTACACAATAGTGAGCATCGCGAACCATGCGAAGCAAATGAAGAAAAAGAGAGATGTGCTCTAACAGGTCATAGTAAAAATCATCTCTAACCAATAAGGATAAAAAAACAATGATAGGCACAATAGTATCACAACTGTTCAAAAAAGAAGAAGAAACACAAGGGTGAGAAAGACATAATCATAACACAAGGTGTAACAATAACATTTCTCATACAAACTAAACAAATGAAAAAACCAAGAATATAAGCTATACAATGCGACTAGTTGTTTTCAATAAGGAAAATTTTGCGAACGCCAGGGAACAATCTATTGGAGGCAGAAATAACTATACACAGCTTTAAGAGAGGTATTTTCCCATCCAGTGGTTTCATTGTGTAATTTATTCAGTAACCTTGGCAGGTTGTTACGAATAGTTTGTTGTCCGTATGTTGTTCTGACGGTTTCTACTTTCCAAAACTCTCTGGACCTTGTCGCATATGCTGTAATGTTGATTTTTAAATCCGCTAGTGTTCTTAGAAAGCTGGCTCCATTTTTTATTTCTTGTTTGTACGCTCTACAGAGTCGATAATCGTACATACTGGTAATTGGCATTACATTGTATTTTATAAAAAATTCACGTGTATGAACATATTTTGGAACATTTTCTACGACTCGTAGGAATTTTTTTTGCAATACATAAAGTTTTTCCAAATTTCCTTGCGTGGTAGTAGCCCAAACTAAGTGACAGTAGTTTAGACTAGAAAGAAACAGTGTGTTGAAAATCAGAATCATTATTTTTGTTGGCAGTATATGACGGTTACGGTAAACAAGCCCGATTATTTGAGATAATTTTGCCGCCAAGGAATTTACGTGCATATCCCAGGATAAGTTTTCTTGAAAGATAACACCTAAAGTTTTAAAGTACGGAACTATATCGATAGGAGTTGAATTTAGCAGTATAGGCGTATTAATTATCACGCTTTTATTTTTGCTTCGAAAAATTATTCCCTTTGTTTTGTTTGTGTTTATTTTAAGACAATTTTTATGTGTCCATTCATGCAATTTTTGAAGAATTAAGTTTGCTTCCTCAACTAATTCATCCGCCGACTTTCTTATCAGGAATATGCTGGTATCATCTGCGTAAATTATATAGCTTGCCTTGATACTGATACTAATGATATCATTAATATATAAATTAAAGAGGAAAGGGCCCAAAATACTGCCTTGTGGTACGCCACAAGAAACGGGCAGTGGACTTGAGAGTTCATCATTAATACCGACCCTTTGCTTACGGTGTTCTAGATAACATGTGATGAGGGATGCAACCTTCCCGCGGTAACCATAACGTATGAGTTTCCTAATAAGAAGTGAATGATTGACACAATCAAATGCTTTTGTGAAATCTACGAACAACCCCAGAACCAGTTTTCCCTCATCAATCGCCCTTGAAATTAACTCTTTCTGAGCAAGTAAGGCACACTCCGTGCTAAGGCCTTTGCGAAAGCCAAATTGGCATTCATTTAGAAGTTTATGTTTTTGCTCAAAATCCATAAGCCGATTTAAAATTATTTTTTCAAGTACCTTCGAGAACATAGGGAGAATTGATATTGGACGATAGTTGCTCATGTCATTTTTGTCGCCTTTTTTATATAGGACACTAATGCGTGCTTCTTGCATTTTACTGGGAAAAATAGCTTGACCGAGACAAAGGTTGAAAATATATGCAATGCATGGAGCCAGGATATCAACAACGTATTTTAATGGCTTTATCTGTAACCCGTCAATATCTTTCGCACTGCTGCTGTTTAGATTTTTAATTATGTGGATTACTTCGTTTTCATCTACAGGTTTAAGAAAAATAGTGTTGCTATTAACCGGAATATTACTAAGATCATTTGGTTGCATAGGCGTATTACCTGCACTTGCGAAATATGTATTAAATGTATCTGCAAGCCGCTTCCCAGATAATTCTATACCATTAATATCTAATTTAAGAAGTTTACTGATAGGCGGATGATGCCTTAATACAGAGCTGAGCCTTTTCCACATAATCTCAGAGCACCCAGCAGCTGCTGCAAAGAAATTTGCAAAATATTCTCGCCTAGCCTTTTTTATATCTTTATCGAGGCGATTACGGCACACTTTAAATTGGCGGAATAATTCGATATCTTTAGTTGAAATAAACTTGCCATATAGAACATTTTTATGCGCGATTCGTCCGAGAAGCTCAGAGTTAATCCATGGTTTCCGAATTTTTTTGCTTGGCTTAACGCGCACTGAGGGAAAGCTAGATTCATATATTGATTTGACAATGTGAAGAAATTTTTCATAGGCCCCATTTGCTTCGTGGGATCTATATACATCATCCCAACAGGCATTTTCTATTTGTTCCCGAAATATAGACAAGTTGCGCGGGGTTATTTTTTGCATCTGGTGCATTGGCTGCGTTACCTTCTCTCGAATGTGCCCTTTGGCGCAAATAAATATAGGCAAGTGGTCACTGAGGTCATAGGCAAGTACACCCGCCTTAACTTTTTCAGGGATGATATTTGTGAAAAAAATATCAATTAAAGATGATGAATATTCGGTAACTCTAGTGGGCAAGTCTATTACATTCACTAAACCATTCACCTTCAGTAAAATATCTAATTGTAAAGTTTGGGAATCGTTTTTCATCATATTAATATTGATGTCGCCGCCGAAAATTAAATCAAGCCGATTTTTATTAACAAACTCAAAGATTTCTTCTAATTTATCAAAAAACTTGCTAACGCTGCCATTGGGAGGGCGATAACACACTATAATAACAGTGTTATTCATTCTTATTGCTAGAATTTCATAGTCAGTTGTTGTTGCGGAAAGTTCGGACAGTAAGTCACACTCGAATACTTCCTTTACCAGGATGCAAACTCCGCCTCCGCGAGAGTATGACCGATTTAAGTAGAAGGTACTATAATTTGGGATACGGAAAATATCCGCATCGTTCGTTGACCATGTTTCTGTTAACAGTATCGTGTCAAATGATTGTCCTAGCTGTTCAAAAAACAAGGAGAGGTCGTTTTTCTTATTAGAAACTGACCGGATGTTTAGATGAAAGCATTTAAAGGATTGCTGAAATTTTTTGCCTAAATGCTGACTGAATACTTGCGGCAATATGTAAGTCTCCCCACTTGCACAAGCCATCGTTATCAAGAACTGTTTTTTTAAGCGAGTTTATCAAGATCCCTCTCGGTAGAAACAGCTACTGCGCGTTCACCGTCGGTTTTTCGGACAAGAACGCGGCCGTTGCTGTGCCACACATATTTGTAGTTTGCTCGCTTCGCCCATATCTTTGTCTGAAAGAGCAAATCGCGGGTCCTTTTCGTGAGATTTTCAAGCAGGAATACATCGTCTTTCGATTCACGCAACTTCTGTCTGCTTTTCCACCAGCGGTTTTTATCTGCTTCTTTCGCGAAGCGACAGATTATACCCGGTATCTTTTCTTTCTTTTATGGCAGCCGGTGAACCGAAACAACGTAATTTTCTGAGAGCTGTGGAAGTTCGAGCTGCATGGCTACGTCGTTTAGCTTTTCGAGCAGGTTTTCTTTTTCAGAGTGTTGAATCCCATGAAATTCCAGGTTTAAGCGGCGGCTCCTCCATTCAAGTTGGTCAATTTCAGCGTGAAGCTGATTGACATCGCTCTCGTTTCCCTCAAGTCTTTCGGTTCTGCGTTTTAGATCCTTGATCTCATTTTCATTTCGCTCCGTTCGTTGTTGCAGTTCATCGTACTGTTCGCTCAGAAATTGTAAAGTGTCTTCAATGCCTTCAACTACCTCTCGGAGTGGCAACAGCTGGTCAAGCTTTCCGTTAATGGTCATTAACAACTGCCGCACGTCCTGCGTGTCAGAATCATCACTAGATTTGTTAGGTTGCACACGTAATTTCTGCCGTCTACAGGACGTACAGTGCCAAGCCAGGCGGTACGCATCTCCCTTCGACTTAATTGTCGTGTCCGAGATTCCCGAGCATTTCCCGGTGTGAAATTTAGAAGTACACTCTCTACATTCAATTATAGAGTCTGAAACAGTAAGCGTTAGCTCACAAGTGGCGCATATCATATTGCAGGACATGGTTTGGCACAATTTGGCAGCAGCAGCATCAGCAATAGGGAAAAAAAAGTACTAAGTATCCAAATACTAACCTGCGAAAAGGCAGGTTGTTACTTTGACGATGCTTCTTCGATGCTGCCGCTGCCGCCAATGTGAAAGCAGGCCTCGATTTCCACCACTTTATAGCTTGCTCTGTCGATGGTGGCGCTTGAAGAAGACTGCGGCGTGATCCGGACAAAGAGGGCTTGCAGCAAAGACGCTTGCAGGGCTACGCCCACCAAGGTTGAAGCAAGCACGGTAGCGACGTCACAGGACAGCTGGCGTTATCTGCGAAAAGGCAGGTTGTTACTTTGACGATGCTTCTTCGATGCTGCCGCTGCCGCCAATGTGAAAGCAGGCCTCGATTTCCACCACTTTATAGCTTGCTCTGTCGATGGTGGCGCTTGAAGAAGACTGCGGCGTGATCCGGACAAAGAGGGCTTGCAGCAAAGACGCTTGCAGGGCTACGCCCACCAAGGTTGAAGCAAGCACGGTAGCGACGTCACAGGACAGCTGGCGTTATCTGCGAAAAGGCAGGTTGTTACTTTGACGATGCTTATTCGATGCTGCCGGGGGGCGCGAGCGTCGCTCCTGTCCGAGCATACGTGCCTTCGCATCGCTCCACAGGAAAGACCCGAATGCCAACTTATTCGACAAGGACCAGTCCTCAGACACGGCTCGGCTCCTCTAGAACATCATCCGAACATTCTGGCCAACTTCTGCTGTGATCGGACCAACGTACTGTGAGTTTCTGTGCTTTTGTCACGGACCTGGCAGGGCACCCAGCTAGCCCTAACGGGTGGGAGAGTAGACCTACCGTCAAGTACGCCAAAGGCCCATACTCCTGCAGCAACAATGGCCCCGAAATTCGTCACCGACGCTGATGGATGGACCACCCGAGTATCGAAACATTCCCAAGGTACGCAGCACGTTGCAACGCTCATTTTGCGTCCGCCAACTGGCCTTTTCCTACCTCAGTGGAGCCCACGAACGCTCCACGACCCGCTAAGCGTCTCAGCAGCCCTGACTGCTGCAGAGGCTCGCGCCGCTACAGTAGACATCAAAAAAGAAAAGAACTTGGCCATAATAACCAGTGATGACTCCTCGGCGACAGAAAAGCTCCAACGCATTAACGAAACCACTCTTAATGGCAAAACTTACCCTGTCCACATCTATATCGCTTCGCCCCACAACTCGTGTAGAGGTGTGATCCACAACGTGGAATTGAAAACCCCCACCGAAGAATTGATGCGTGAACTCAGAGCCCCAAATTATGAAATTATTGCGGCTCGTATGATGGGTAAAACAACCACTGCCATCATAACTTTCAAGGGCTCGCATGTACCTCGCCAGGTCATCTTCGGCGGAGGTATATACCGCTGCGTCCCTCACCGACCCAAGGCGCAATTTTGCTCAACATGCTTTGCTATAGGACACCGATCAGACGTTTGTCGCGACAATGGAAAACAAAGATGCAGAACATGTGGAAAGTCTGTCGGAGATCCTGTAGGGGATCATGACTGCAAACCAGGCTGTCCTAATTGTGGCAAGGACCACAAGGCCGATGACCCGACTTGTGAAGTGCGACGAGCCGCTGATAAAGCAGTCAGAGAGGCGGCCTACCTGAAGCGTTTGAAACAACGAAAGGACAACAAGCAAATGAAAACAGTCACCATCGCAAGCCGAAGCCCAAGCCCAAAACGCAACTCCGACAACACATCGAGAGACAGAAGTAGCTCCAGAAGCCGTCAGCCGTACAGGGGCCGCAGCCACTCCAGAGGCAGGAGCCGATCCAGGGGCCGCAGCCGATCTAGGGGACGCGGCCATTCCCGGGGGCGGGACCACTTCGGGGGCCAAAGCCAGTCCGGCAGCAGCGGCCGTTCCGGGAGCGGCGGCCAGTCCGGGGACTTCAACCGGCCCAGAGGTGGCAGCCAGTCTCCGGATCACAACCATTCCCGAGGTCAACAAGACGAGCAACCCGCCAACCAGCGAAACGTGAGTCAGTCACCCGGCACCTCCCCTTTCCCCCCCGCGACCTATGCATATCAAGTTCAAACAAGAGCTCAAAAAGTAGCCAAAGATTATAAGAACGCTCTACTTCAAACCCGCAGACCTAATCAAATGTCAATACTATCGTCACAATCACTAGAGCCTACCGAAGACATGGACATGCAAGCAGAGGCACACGCACCTGAAGCTACACCATTGGGTGATATAGTGCAACCCTTAGTACAGGAAGTAGAACCAGCGTCACTGCAACCGGCAGTGAAAAAGGCAAGATACCACACAACAGCCCTACAACACCTTGAAGCAGATTTTAAACAACTAAGGGACGAAATGAAAGAAATGCAAACCAGTCTAGAGGCCAAGATAGCTCAACAGGTTGCTGCTCAAGTTGAGGAGGCGCTAAAAACATACACTCAACAAATAATGAGCCAAATGCGCTCCCTGTTCAACGAGCTCCTCAGCAGCCAGGCAGAGGCGATGGTCTCTACACAAGTGCAGGCTGCGATGGTCGCATTACCGCGCCAGGAAGAGTGCGAACGACCCAAAGCACGTCGATCTACCAGCGTAACGCGACCCACTCCTTACCCTACAGCGGGCGCCCCGCAAAATCATCAGTAAAACAATGGCGACTAATCTGGTGGTGTGGCAGTGGAACTGTAGAGGGATTGCTCGAAAACGGGGCCTTCTCACGCAGTACATTGCCGCTCAAGATCGTCGACCCGACATCCTCCTACTCCAGGAAACTAACCAAACGAGGTTACCTCATCTTGCAGGCTATACGACGTATAGCCATAATTCGACACTGGCCATTCTCATTCGTAAAGATATAGCGGCAGATGTTGTCCACAGCACGGAACAGAGCCTCACTGTACGCGTCTTTCCAACTAAAATTGTCAAGAGCAAGGCACAGCCCCACTTATTCATCACGAATGTTTATAGCCCGCCAAAACAGAAAGTAGACTTCTTCAAGGAGGTTGTGAATCTGCGGCCAACGAAGTATTTTGATCATCTAATAGCAGGCGACTTCAACGCGCCACACACTTCATGGGGATACACAAAAAACTCCTCCAAAGGATCCGCCCTACTATACCATATGCAACAGGCCCAGCTAACTCTCCTTAACGAGGCCGACTCCCCGACGCGGCACGGCAACTCCGTCGAAAGGGATACCACGCCCGATCTCGCCTTCATTAAAGGACGACTGTCAGCGCAATGGGTTAACACGCACGATACTTTAACAAGTGACCACACTGTCATACAGATATTTCTGCAAATCAAAGGATTCCCAAAACGCCAGCGCAAGCATCGCCTCACGGATTGGATTGAGTTCCGCAAGACACATGTAGGAGACTTCCAAAACTTGCACTTGAAAGATCGGGTAGAGATGGTCAGGCAACGAATCCAGTCACACACGAAGGAAATAATAGAGAAGTGGGAGCAACCAAGCACGGACAAGCATCTTCTTCATCTCTGGGAGGCACGACATGCCCTCATTAAGAGATGGAAAAGAAATAAGCTCAATCGAAAACTACGCTCACGCATCAACACGCTCAACGAGCAGATCATCCACTACACTGAACATCTCACTCGTGAGCAGTGGTACGATACGTGCAACAAGCTCAATGACACATTGAATATGAGCTCCACGTGGAATCTCATCAGATCACTCATTGACCCCACCCAGACAAAGACGGAAACGTCCCACAAGATGCGAAAGCTGCTCGAAACATTTGAGCACACCGACGACCTATTCAACGAGCTTATAACAACACACATTGCGGATCCAGCGCAACCACAGTATGCCGACTACAAAGGCGCAGAGCCAGAAAATGACGGTCTCACCGGCCCAATCACATTAGCGGAACTACAGCGTGCCTTAGCAGAAGCAAAGCCGAATAAAGCGCCAGGACCAGACCAAATTACGACAACACAGCTCCGCAACCTTACAGAAGCCGATCATGCATTCTTACTTCAGCAAATTAACAATGTGTGGGACACGGGCAGCTTGCCAGAAGAGTGGAAGACAGCCAGCATAATTTTCATTCCGAAGCCTGGCAAGCCCCAAGCTATATCCAATCTGCGCCCAATATCGCTAACATCATGCGTGGGTAAGCTAATGGAGCGCATCGTGCTTAACAGACTTCTTAGTCATCTTGAACAATCACAACACCTACCCCATAATTTGATTGGATACAGACATCACTTATCTACTCAAGACGTTCTGCTGCAGCTACACGAAGAAATCACGAAGGAAACAAGCAGCGCTCAACTTAAAGCTATTCTTGCCATAGACCTCAAGAAAGCTTTTGACTATGTTGACCACGATGCTATGCTGCAAGAGCTCGAAGCTACTGGCTGCGGAACCAAGCTTTATAACTATATTAGGGACTTCTCACGGAGTCGCACGTACACGCTACGAGTAGGCGACATCATCTCACAACAGTATCCCCATCCGCAGAGAGGTATCCCGCAGGGTTCCGTGATCTCGCCCACACTCTTTAATCTTGCCATGTGCGTAGTCCATAGAGGACTACGAGACATCCCTGACATCAAATATGCGATCTACGCAGATGACATCACCATCTGGATCAGCACGGGTTCGCCAGGGCATATCCAAGAAACTCTCCAACAGGCTATGAACAGGGTGCATGAGTCTGCTCAAACTATTGGCCTTAGATGTGCGCCGGAAAAATCTGAGTTGCTACTGGTCCATCACAAAAGATGGAGACCGCCCACCATACAAATTGTAAACGAAGGCATGCAGATTTCCCAACCAAAATGTATTAAGATTCTCGGTCTCCATATCCAGAAAGATGGAGGTCCCGCTGCGACGGTGCATCACCTGCTCAGGCAAGGAGAACAGGTGCTGCACATGATGCGTAGGGTCTCCAACCGAGCAAATGGAGTTAAAGAGGCAGATATGCTTCAACTAAGAAACGCACTAATTATGTCGCGCCTGCGCTATCACCTGCCCTATACCAATCTCCATCAGCAAGATATCAATCGCCTTGATGCGCTCATCCGCAAGGCGACAAAGCTGGCCATTGGCATCCCGTTTAGTGCCAGCACTAAGCTCCTCCTTGACATCGGTTGCCATAACACGGTGGCGGAACTAATCAGCATTCATCGTCGTCGCCAAGAACTGCGTTTGCAGCGCACGTGTCAAGGCACGCACGTCCTCCATAGTATCGGTCATCATCCAGAAGCTGCGCCCCTTCTGAACACGCGCCCACTACCACCGAAACAATGCGAACTCCTAACCATAGCTCCACTGCCACGCCATATGAATCCAGAACGAGGCAAGGAGAGGCGACGACAGCGAGTTGCCTACTTTAAGAGGTACACGGCAAGACACCCTGACGGCATATACTTCTACACTGATGCTAGCGTTGGTGCACGGGGCTCCGCTATAGCAGTCGTGAATAACGACCTGCAAACTGTACATACTGAGTTACTCCCAGAGACAGATCCGACCTTAGCGGAACTGACAGCCATCGCAACCGCGATCAAACACATGCCCCTTAGTAACTCAGCCTACCCAAGAATCATATTTACCGACTCCATGGCGGCTTGCAGGAAATTGTTGCACAACGATCTCCCGGCCCACATTTCGACATTTATTGAAGAGCACCTTCAGGGTCCTCTGGAAATCATCTGGATACCTGGTCATGACGGACTGCCGGGAAATGAAAGAGCTAATCAGCTCGCCTGCGAGACTTTGAACCAGGCACCCTGCATTCCGCGACCAGCCCAGACGAAAAGGTGGGCTACCCTGCTTCTGCGCCCATATCAAGAGGCAAGACGCAAGTTCCCCAAGCTCAGCAAAGTGCTCACCCGTGAACAGGGTGTACTGATTCGTCAGGCTCAGACAGAAACACTCCCTACACCAGCGCGAATGCACCTCCTCCGTGGTCTCTTACCTGAAGATCCCCCACCCTGCCGATATTGTGGAGAACACCCGAACACATCCCATATCCTCTGGTCCTGTGGACCACCCCCACCTCCCCTTCCTGCCCCCACAAATCTTTCCCCTAAACCCCATGCCGTGTGGCTGACAGAAGCAGCCAGCGCCGACGACCAACGGTACCTTGCGGCGTTTATCAGTGCTGCACTGAAGAATGCCGCAAGCGAGGCTCTGGACTGAGGGCCTTTCCACCATACCAACCAACATGAAAATAAAGTTTTTCTCTCTCTCTCGATGCTGCCGCTGCCGCCAATGTCGCCAATACCGCTGACATGCCCGCTCTTAAAACAATTACGGCACTGAAGTGGTCTCGGCACGAAAGGTCGCACGGGATGACGAAAAAAAAAAATCTGACTTCTACTTGTGACGGCAAGGTTCCTGACTTGAAGGCTATCTCAACAGAACGCAATTCTCCTAGGCGACAGACGACTTCAATAATAGTCACATACGATGTGGCGGGTTTAACCAAAATAGGCAGGTCGTTGTCGTGGATTGACTAATCGACATCATAAATCACACCTGATGAAGTGTCACTGTCCTGTGCGATTGTGTTGCAGACATTTATCGTGCCCGGCACTCTGACTGTGCTTAAGATATCAAGCGCTGCTCTGCTCTTGACGTCGACTGCGAGAATATTCTTAAGGGTGTTAATTCTCACATCCATAATCTCACTCGGAACAAGAGCCTCTAGTTTGACAGACATGGCTTGCGTGCTTAGCTGAGGTTTTACGTAGACGTCTCGGGCAAGAAGATGATGGCAGGGGCCGTGTAATTGTTCTTTGCCATCGCCGTCGTCCTTGTTGAAGACGAGAAAGCAGTGACCATTCTCGTCTTTTCTTTTTGCCTTACAACTGTCAAGTAGTTACCGTCACCATCTTCCGACACATCTACTTTTGAAGCAGAGTGCAATTTGAGCAGGGTGTCCTCGCTGCCTGTATTGCTCATAAGGTGATTGCACTTCCTTGAAGCACTTGACGCTGTGCATGACGTATGACTCGTCCGGACTCCACAAGAATACCATGTATGGAAGTGGAGTCAGACTTCGGCTGACTCCATTTCCGTAGCCGAAGGCCTCGGGAGCGGCACCTCATAAAAACACTGAAAAATACTCGTAAAGTGAGAATAGTAGAAGACGGGGTTACATACAAGAGCCACTTCTGCCAGTGTTCTAAGTTCTCAGCGCAAACAAGCAGCTGACGCGGGTGCAAGCAGGGCTTCTTCATAGCATGGTGTTCTTGTGAAGCGCTCCGTACATACAACACACGTCTGGCCGAAGCCTGGCCTTAACTATTCAAAACAAGCAGCAATAACAGCGGAATGTGGGAAATCCGCCATCTCGCGCCGTAAACAGCTAACAATGTAGCCATACTAGACAAGTTTGCATGCTGCTACATGCTTACGAACGTTAGAGAGCTACATGCTTGGATAGGTAACGCGGGTGGCATAACGCTAAATGTGTTATTACAGCTCTCTCAGCTTATATCACTTTCCCACTTTTTCGCAATAAGCAAAGTCGATAGACTGAAAAAAAGAAAAAGAAAAAAATATACGACGATCACGATACGCCCTAACGCGAAATTTGAGCGTAGCTGTATACATGTTTTCATTTCGTGATGTATTGAAGCAATGAATTTGAGAACAAAATCGCCGCGCTGACTGGCAGTACGCCAGTGCCGTCAGCGCCTTCGCAGAGAGAGGGGCAGTATGGGATCGCTGGCATGACGATCGGCATCGAAGCCAGCTGTGGAAGAAGACGGCGAGGAAGGCGCGAGCAACGGCACGAGCTCGAGGGACATTATGGGAACGCTGGCCCGATGAGCGGCATCTTCGCCAGCTGTGGAAAAAAGACAATGACGAACGCTTGAGCAGCGGCATGAGCGCGTTCACGCGGTTGCGCCGATGGATTGCGACGCTCAATCAAGAAGCGGCCCGGCGTCTAAGAGCTATGCTCCAAAATGACGTATATAGAAAAGTCCCTGAGGAGGTGTCCCGCAGCAGCGTGCGGTGACACTTGATGCTCTGGTAGAGCTTTACCTCGAAGAGACATAGCGTAGGCCGTAATAAATACGGCACTCGCCGCAGAAATATTCGAGGACAGATAGTAAACACTTCTCTAGCCACACGTCGTGCTTTTAATCAAAGAAAAAAACCTCTCCGACACGCTGTCACAAACACATAGTCACAAACAAAATGTCTTAAACTCAACAGACAGGAATTTCCCTCAAAAGTGACCCATGATATCACCTCCTTCAAAAGTGTCCGGCAGCTTTCTGGTAGACTTGTTTGGCGAGCCAGGGCAAGTATATAGAGTGGCATGGACAACACCGATCGCCACGATAGCTCCAATGGACCACAGGAGAGCGGACCCGATGTCTGCGACGTAGAGAAGAGGCACTGCTACCAATGCGGCCGAGACCAGCCTGTGGTTATTGCTGAGCACCAGCTTAGTACCCCACACGGCTGCAGACTCGTCGTCCTGATGCAGCTTGAGTGCGGCGCACACTGCAGCTACCACCGCGACGCTCACCACGAGTTCCACGCTGGACATGACGTATCCCGCCAGGATGACAACGAAGAGAACGCCGTAGTTTCTGTGGAAACGGCCCACGTTCGATTGGATCCTGTCGACGATCTCCTGAGCTGACTTCGGAATCGAAAATTTCGTGGTGTCAGCGAAATCCTTCCACGGCTGTGCGCGGTTGATCTGGTCGCTCGACCAGGACACGATGGCGCGCCGAAGGTCAAAGTCCTCTTTCTTGGGAGACGAGGAGGGGCGTTTCTGAGGCAACGGAAGTGTTGGCGCTCGGGAGGTGGATGGAGCATCGCCCGATGAATTTGGGTTGGAATTCAAGCACTCCCCGATGTCACCCTGCTCACGGTTCATGGCTTCGAGCCCCGCTGTCGGATACTGTGCTGGGAGACGGTGGCTGGATGAAATCGGCAGCTGTACACTGCTGTCCTTCTTGGCGGTCTTGGTAGACGCTGACGTGGCGGTAGAATTGTCGCGAACCCAGTCGAGCCAGCACCTGCGAACGTGCTCTTAGTTCACGTGCTGTATGGACGTTCTTCGTCCTCTTCGCTTGCGGATGGCGCGAGGTGTATAAATAGAATGCTGCTTTTTTTAAAGTCAGTCAGTCAAGAACTTTATTGAAGTCCTGAGGAGTTTCAATCCGTTGGAGATCCCACGCGGGGAACTCCTCCGGCAGAAACCGTAGGCGACACCCAAGTCGGGACGGGAACGTGGTGACGCTCCGCCAGTTCTTGGGCCCTCTGGACGGCCTTGAGTTGGAGTTTGAGGTCCGGGCTTTTGAGGGCTTCTTCCCATTCGGGCTCACTGGAGAGATGGCCCTTTGGTAACGCGGTACATTGCCATAGCATGTGCGAGAGTGAGCAATAAAGTTCTGGGCAGTCTGGGCAATTTGCCGGGATTTCTGAGTTATAGTGACTTAGAAGGCCTCGTGACGGATACGAGTCCGTTTGTAGCATTCGAAACGCGGCCGCCTGCGCGCGTTCGAGTTTGGCGTGTGGGAGCGGGAATTTGGTTCTGCCTTTCCGATAGTGGGATGTGATCTCTTGGTAAGTGAGCAGCGGGTCATTAAACTGAATGTCCAGCCCCTCGTAGGCCGTGGGACCGTCGCGGCGGGCAAGTTCTCGCGCACGGTCGTGGGCCGTTTCATTGAGGTTAGCTTTTTGCGGGTGAATGTCTTTCCCCATGTGAGCGGGGAACCAGGAGAGGCACCGTTTGCTCTCCTTTGAGCTCGCTAGTAGTATACGCGCTGGTTCTTTAGATACGTTGCCGCATTCGTAGGCCCGAATTGCGGCACGCGAGTCCGTGAAGACATAAGTAAATGTGGGGTCTGCCATGGCGATGGCTACGGCTATTTGTTCCGCTTTAGCGCTGGTGCTCGTTTTAACCGATGCGGATGATCGTAGCTTTCCGTTGCCGTCCACGACCGCTATTGCGAAAGTGGATGTGCTGCCGTACTGGGCCGCGTCCACAAATGCGGTGGCTTCACGATCCGCGTCGATGCGGTCGAGAATCGCGCGGGCGCGGGCCCGGCGCCTACCCACGTTGTGTTGTGGGTGGACGTTTCTGGGAAACGGTGAGACTTTGTATTTGTCTCTAATTTCGCTCGGTAGGGTAACCGCGTGCTCGAGATAGGGAGACGGGGAGACATTGGCGTCATTTAGGATTAGCCTACCGGCTTTGGACGAGGATAGGCGGAGTATTTGCGCCATAGTCTGAGCCTCGATCACTTCGTCGATGTTGTTGTGCATACCTAGCTGGTCAACCTTTGCTGTACTTGCTCTTTGTGGAATTCCCAAGACCTGTTTGATGCTTTTGCGCATGAGTGTGTTTAGCTTCGTCTTTTCTAGTTTCGTCCAGTTGTGGGCAGAGGCGACGTAATTAATGTGACTCATAAGGAACGCGTGGTATACGCGCAGAAGGTTATCTTCGCGGAGACCCTTCCTGCGCCCCGAGACTCTGTGGATGAGTCTGATCATGTTTTCGGTTTTGGCGGTTAAGTGTTTGATCGTGTGTCCGTGGCATCCGGTGGATTTGATTAGGAGCCCAAGAATGCGTATGTGGTTGACTCGCGGAATCTGCTGTCCGTCTCTTGTGTGTAGTGCGAGCGGAAGGTCGTCTAGAGGTGTTAGGTGGCGGACTCCTTGGCAAGACTTGCGAAATAGTAATAGTTCCGATTTCTTTTAGGATAGTTTCATTCCTGTGTTTAGGAGGTACTCTTCCGTGGCATCAAGGGCAGACTGTAATGCCTGCTCCATGTCTCCCAGGGAGCCTCCCGGGCTCCAGATGGTAATGTCATCTGCGTATAGTGCGCAGTTTACGTTTGGGATGTGTCGTAGTTTGTCTGCAAGTCCCTTCATCACTATGTTAAATAGTAATGGAGAGATGACTGAGCCTTGTGGTGTTCCGACGGAGCCCAGCGCGTAGGGGTCCGACTTAAGGTTCGAGACTCGCAGTCGGGCTTCTCTGTGTTTTAGGAAGGAGCGTACGTACTCCTGAAATCTCTGGCCGAGGCCGAGGCCTGCCACAGACTCCAGTACGAAGCGGTGCGAGACGGTATCGAATGCTTTCGTGAGATCAAGGGCGAGGATGCCTCGAACGTCTCTTGTTTTAACGTCGAAGATCTGTCTCTTTAGGAGTAACATCACGTCTTGGGTGGATAGGTGGGGTCGAAACCCTACCATGTTGTGTGGTAGGAGTTCGTGTTCTTCAATGTAGCGTGACACTCGGTTTTGAATTACGTGCTCGGCTACTTTACCCACGCATGACGTAAGAGAGATGGGTCGTAAGTTGTCGAGGTTAAGTGGTTTGCCGGGTTTTGGTATGAGGACCACCGTGGCAGTGCGCCATTGCGTTGGTACCTCTCCTGTTTCCCACACGTGGTTGATGTCTTTCGTCAGTAATGTAACGGCTTGGTCGTCTAGGTTACGCAACAGTCGGTTGGTTACACCGTCGGGTCCTGAAGCAGACCTGCTGTTTAGATTGTGTAGCGCCTCTCGGACTTCTGCTTCCGTGAAGGCAGCGTCTAGTTCGGGAGTGGTTTCGCACTTTATGATCGGGTAATCATTGGGGTGAGCGACGCCTAGCGGCAGATACCGTTTGGCAATTTCTTCCAAGAAGGACTCTTCCGTTCCCCCTTTCCCTTTATGTGAGTGTAGAAGTCGGTCTAGCGCGTGACTTTGATTATCCTTCGTTTGGCTGTCGTCTAACATGCGTTTCAGGAGGTTCCACTTACCTCCTGTCCGCATGCGGCCGTCTACTGCCGAACAGAGTTCGTGCCATTGGAGTCTTGTGAGCTCCGTACAGTATTCGTCTATGTCTCGGTTGAGGATCGCGATGCGTTTGCGCAGGCGTCTGTTGAGACGCTGCTGTCTCCATCGCGCAAGTATCGAAGCCTTGGCCTCGAGTAAGTGTGCGAGGTGAGGGTCAACCCTTGGGACTTCCAGTTCCGTCTCTATGGTTTTCGTGGCTCTGGTAACATCGCCCTTTATCGCAGAGAGGAGTTCCGCGAAGGAGTCATACGTATTCGTATCTTCCTTCCGTAACTTACGGAAGGTATCCCAGTCTGTGAGGGTGAAAGATCGGGGTGGGGCCGTCGTGTTCGGTATTTCTGTGCGTATGACGAAGTGATCGCTGCCCAGGTTCTCTTGCGTGTTCGTCCATATGTAGTTTGCAACATTTCGGAGTAACGTGAGGTCTGGCGTAGTATCGCGCTGCGTCGACGTACCCAATCTGGTGGGGAACCTGTGGTCCGTCACCAGGGTGAGGGACAGGTCGTCTATTGCGCGCGAGAGGTTGTTGCCGCTAGGCTTGATTATGGGGTAACCCCACGACGTGTGGGGGGCGTTGAAATCACCTGCTATAATGAGCGGTGAGTTTCGTGCCAATGACGTGGCTTTAGTGAGGATCGCGTGGAAGGATTGGTTGTAGTGCGCGGGGGAACTATAGACGTTTAGCACAAAAACACTTTGTTTTAAGAATCGGTTAGGGACGAGCTCGATTAGGATCGCCTCGATGCGACTGTTTTTTGGTGGGACGTCGTGAACGATGTGCGCGAGCTTTCTACTAACGAGCGTGGCGATGCCTCTCCTGGCGTCCCCTTCTCTTTTTGAGACGGTGCAGTACCCTGAGAGCGTGAGGGTTTCGCATAGGGTTTCCTGTAATAGTATTACGTGCAGTCTTTGGGGTTGAATTTTGAGGTACTGTTGCAGCGAGGATTTGCGTTTCGCGTAGCTAGCGCAATTCCACTGCCAAATTTCTAAAGTATCCCGTGTCGTGTTAGCCATGATGGTTTTGTGAGGAATTTATTGGCGCCGAAGGCTGCGTAGTCGTGTCCATTTGTTGTGGCTGGCTAGCTTTGTTTTTAATTTTTATGGCGACTTTGTTTTCGACAACCTCTACACGATTTGCTAGGGTACGAATACTTTGTAGGTTCTCTCGCGTGAGGCGCAGAATTTCATCTAGGGTGTCTTGCGGTACATTACACTCTTCTTCCATCTCTGGGAGCGGAGGTGGTTTGCGTTTCGCTGTGCTTACTTTTACATTTGTCTCCTGGGGTGGTGCTTGTTTGGGAGATTTAAGGTTTTGAACCTCCTGTTTCGCGTCATTAAGCTGCGCTGTAAGCACTTGTATGGTCGCTCGGAGACCCGCTAGTTCCTGTCGTAGGGCTGTGACTATCTCGCTCTCATGCTCGGGCAATGAAGACCGCGATACCTGTTTCATAGATGAGGCGTCCTGTTGCTGCTGCTGGTGGTGTTTCCCTCGCACTCGGTCGGCCCACGTCAGTTTGGTGTGGCCGGATGTAGGGCGCCCCCTGGAGCGGGAGCGGCTGCTGCGGAGGGCGCTGCGGCGCTCGGGTGTCGGCGTGACTGAGCGACTCCTTGTGGTCGCTACGGGAATTCCCGAGGTGGCGCTCGAATCGCGGTGACTGTAAAGCCCCTCAATCTCCCAAAGTAGCGCCATTCACTTCTCTCCTCCTCCGCTCGGCGCGGCCTCGACGGTGGCGCCGCCGGCAGTGGGCCTGCCGTAGCAGACGACGGCTAACACGCTACGGGAGGAAATCCGCGGAAAAGTTCGTTCGAGTCCTGCGGAGCAGTTTTTTCAATCTAGATCTTGCTTTGTCAGTCGGTAACTGGCCTTAAGAATGTCGTGTCGGATTTGCGGAAGAAATAGAGAAAAGCACCATTATTCAAGGCGTATTTAAGGCGTAAAGCGCGCGCACGTTGAAAGTTCGTGTTGCTGAAACACGACACAAGCACGCGGTGTGCTCGGACACGCGAGTAATTACCAGAGTTTCAGGTTTTGGCAGCGCGAAAGTATGTGCACGTGGTTTCGTAGGTTAATTTACGTACCTGCAGGATGCTTTTGTTCGGCCGGCGCGTGAGAGATTCCGACTGTCTGCGGTCAGCAATGCCTGGCAGCAGGGCCGTTTCTGTTCCGCGCCTTTTACAGATGTACGTAGCTCATGCACAGGTTGTGGTGGCCATGAGCAACGTTTTCACACATAGGCGGTATAGATAATTTTAACAACTTACCAGCATATGAAATCGTTATTTATTTATTACAGTGCAAATGGTTAGAATTTGATAGAAAAGAAAGAAGGAACTTGATGGGACAACTGGAAAGAGGTTCAGAAAATAATTATCCCCCTCCCTCCCTCATTGGCACCAGCAACACTTTTGTTGAAGTGCTAATTTTATCTCTGTATACTACGTGCGTCTGTATTCTTTTGCGTTGTAAGTTTTCACAAGGAAGCAGTGTTGCGTTAACTGGAACAGTCAAGGCACACAAGACAGAAGAAAAGTTGATTCTTGGGTTTTACATCCCAACACCACGATCTCATAAGGCACGCCATAATGGGGGCTCTGGATTAATTTTTTTTGCAGCTGTGGTTCTTTAACGCACCCCCAATGCACTGGACACGGTCCCGTTTTGACACGGGCGTCAAAAGAAGAGGTTGGAGGAGCCGTGTCACTTAACAAAGCCGCGCGTTCTTTGCCACTTGCTCGAAGTCAGCCCGCCCGATCTTGTGAATCCACACTTTTCTTCGTTTTGCGTTGCGCCCGGCGGATGGTAAAACAAACAGCTTTTTGCCGTCACTGGGTCTGTTGTGGCAACCGTAGGCGCAGCAGCACGGCATCGCAATTAAGCACTCGGCCCTAACACATTGTATAAAACTACCGCGCTCCTTCAAACCGCCTGCCGTACTTCGTCGCGGAGGCCCAAAAATGGGGGTCGCAGGCCCAAGATTGGGGGTCGCAGCGCGCTGGAAAGAAAAGATATACAAAAGCGCGGCGTTTGCTCTGCGCCGGAAAGAAAAAAATATACAAAAGCGCGGGGCCCGCTTTCACGTGACACAGATTGGCCAATGGGGGAGCGGAGGAGGCTGGGGCGACAGGAGGAGTGGAGGAGGAAGCGCCTGGGTGAGCGGGGTGGCGGAAAGATCTAAGAATGGCGCTACTTTTGGAAAATTGAGGGGCTTTAGGTGACTGGCGCCGCTCGGTCCTCGGGAGCGGTTGCGGCCGCGTTGGTTGCGTCTGCGCCGGTGTCTCTGTCGCACGATGTAAGGGACTTGAAACTTGCGTTTGCAGTCCTTGTCGGCGGTGGGGTGTGTTCCACCACACAGAGTGCAGTGAGGAGTACACTGGTGATCTTCTGGTGGTGTTTTGAGGCCACACTTACGGCACCACGTGGTGCTGGGGTTAGGACAGACATCCGCGCGGTGACCGATGTTGCCACAGTTGTAGCAAATTTCCGTGTGCCTGCGAAAGAGCGTGCATCGAACAATGCTTGCTCCGCAGTAGATGTAACTTGGTACTTGCATTCCTTGGAAAAGGATTGTCACGGCTGTGGTGTTCTTGATTCTCTTCACCTCCAAGGCGTTGGGGTTGCGCTTCGTGACGATCAGTTCTCGGAGTTGGGAGTCGTTGAGCTCGAGGTCAATGCCTCGGACTACGCCTTTGCAGGTATTATCGGGTGGGGCCGGGTATACCGCGACCCGATACGTAGAGTGTTTCATGCGAATCTGTTGCACCGTGGCGTATGCTCTTGCGTTACGTTCGCTGGGGGTGCAGATGATGAAGATATTCTGAGTAACGTTGGGGCATATGGAGTCTTCCGTGAGGTCTTGAGGAGCCAGGGCTGCCGCCATTGCCAGGGCTTGCTCAACCTGCACTGGTGTGGATTTGGCCACGTTGAGACCGTCTCGGGGCCTCACGATGATACGGAACGTGTCCCTCGGTAGCTGAGGGAGTCTCGAGGTGGCGACGAGGCGCTGGTATGCGCTGTTCGGTCCGGCGGTGCGATCGCCGTCCCTTCGTCTGCCACGTGTACATGACGAACTTGCTCCTTGGGGTTGACTGGCCTTGCCCTTGCGTGGTTTGCGGTTATATGCCGCGATCCAGCCCGGGTCATTCGCGTCTTCCGGCGATATCGTCTCACCGGGGACGATTTCCATGTCGGTAGTGAGTGACTTGCGTTGGTCGCCCTAGGCCTACCTGCCTTTGCACGCCGAGGTTGAAAATTCCAACGCAGAAAATGTTGAGAAAGGGTCCACCCACCGAAATAAATCCGGTATCCACGGAATCCGTGTAACTTGCTGCCTTCGTTGGTGCGCAATTCACTTCGATTTGGCTGAATAACCTCGCGAAATCATTGATGATATCGGGAGCCGATGTTTGCTTGTCCGCACTAGTCGGCGCCCCACTACATCTCCGCTTTTTTTAAAGCGAATCTTTTTTTGCTAAGAATGGATGAATGGATGGATGCAAAACTTTAATGAAGGTCCCGAGGTACGCGACTCAGCACGCTGCGGGCCGCCCCCACGCTGGGACAGTCGGGCCATGCCCAACCACCGCATCGTGGGCCCTCTGGACAGCCCATAGTTGCGCCCCGGCACCGGGGCTCTTGATAGCGGAGAGCCACTTGTCCTCATTTATTTGTTCTGTGGCTCGTAGTGAGGGGCAACGCCAGAGCATATGGTCTGGGCTAGCGATGTCATTGTAGTTCCTGCAAGAACTACTGGCTAGGTGTAGGGATAAAGCTTGTGGAGTAAAGCCGGGCTGGGATATGAGCCTGTTTGCAATAATCTGAGGGTCAATGCCTGCGCTCTATTTAACTTCTTGTGTTTAAGGGGAAAGTCTCTCCTGCCGAGATAAAAGTGCTGTGCAATTTCGTTGTATGTGGTCGGTTGACCTCTGTTCTCCACCACTGCGGGCCGGCGTTGGAGGTCTCCATGGTCGCGGAAAGCGAGTCCTCGCGCCTTGGAGTGGGCCAGCTCGTAGCGAATAAGCGATTCGTAGAGCTACACGCGCGGCTGCAACCAGGCAACACCGGGATCAGCAGGCCACTGTGCAGAGAGCAGGACAAGCCACAGCTCGCTCTAGACCCCGGGCGGAGAGTTCAGGTCATAGTCATGAAAATGACCCAAAGATGCTTCGCCTCGAGGACCTGTAGTGCGTGATGCCGAAAATAGAGCTCCTATGCACCCGCTCCTCCGGCTTACGTTGCGACTGTGCTGCTTGCGTCGCGCAGGCCTGTGACTTTTTGCACTTCGCCCCCATCAAAATGCCGCCGCGGGGGCCTGGATTTGATCCCACGACCTCGTGCTCAGCAGCGAATGATGCTTTTCCAATGGCAAACCTTACGCAACAGTACTGCTGTCACGATAGGCGCCTCTTGAAGGCTGCGTACCTTTCTGAGTTGCTTGCTCGTATTTATGCAAACAAATAAAATTGGAGCGCCACAACGGTTAGTTTTTTTCCAGTATTAGGAAGCGTGAGGATGAAACCCAGATACAGAGGCGCCGCCTTTTAAAATTCAAACAAGACATTTCTATTTCAGTTTCTGTCAACCTGCCCCGGTAGTTCTATAGCTGTATAGCGTTGCGCTGCTGAGCTCAAGGTCGCAGGTTCCGTCCCGGCCGCGGCGGTCGCTTTCGGATGCTCACGGAATAAAAAGACTACTTATTTAGACGAATCCTAATGAAACCCAGGTGTACAGAATTATTACGGAGTCTCCTACTACGGCGTGCTTAATGATCGGATCGCGGCTTCGGCACGTGAAACTCCTCCTTTACCCGCCAAAGACACGATTTAAATGTCATACAATCAGAGCTAAGTCCCATTGGCGCATCGGGAACATAGAGGGTACAGAGACCGAATTCAGCCATGCTATAGGCTGTCAGTTTTGTACGCTTGCTGCTTTTTGGAACGCTGGCGTGCGGTGAAACCTTTAAGGCTCCGTACCTTGCGTACCATTGGGCGAAAAAGGTGATAGTTAACAAATCTCCGGCATAAGGTTTCGAAATGTGCGTGTCCATAATAATAGGACAGCGCATTTGCCGATTTGGTTCTGTAGCGTTCAAAGATAGCGGTTGCTGGTTTACAAATCAAAAGTACTAGATTTCACTGGCTACGAATAAAATGTTCGCGATCGTTAGCTATGATGACCGCTCAATGGGCAGAGATTAAGCTTTTCTACAAGGATCCTGCTGTGCCCTATAGGCGAACTCTATGTTTCTGTATGCATAAGAAGCAGCCGCATGATCTCTCTTGACTGTGAGCAGAATGCGTCCTCCTTGCGCCCGTGACGGTTCTTTTACAACTTCGAGATTTCCTCCTCAATAGGTGAAACAAAACAAAACAGGTCTGACGCGCTGGAGTTTTGAACGCACCGCGTTGCGATCTGGTGGAGAGCAGCGATATTGGCTGAGTAGTACAAGTCGCAGCTCTCCGCATTGAGTGGTATACCCTGTCACTGGGCCGTACAGCCAGTCGCGCTTGCTTCGTTTGTGTGTTCAGGCTTCATGGCTTACTTCATCTGGGCGTTCAGCTAGCGAGAAAGGCGCCTCTGTCCACATCTCTTCGAGAGAGAGCTCCGCTCTTCGCATAGCCATCCAAAATACAGGAGCAAGAAATGCAGTCCAGTCTCTAAAACCGCGCGTGGTGATGTTTATTGTGTGTTTATTTAAGAACTACTACGTGCCGGCATTTGCAGGATTTAGTATAGAAATTTCTGATAGTGAAGGGGACACTGTAACTAAGCAAAAGCTCATGGAGCGTTTTAAACTGTTTCAGAATGCGTTGCTGAGAGGACAAAAAAAAATATCAACTGACGTGGTACGACAGTCAGTTACCGGATGAAGTTAGGCAAATGTTGAAAAAAAAAGTGGTGTTTAAAGATTCGCCATCAAAACACACCACGCTGCGAACAAATGAATTACAAAGAAAACAGGTGCGACCGGATCGTCTTATGTCTAAATAAGCGATGTTCCTGCGCATGAACGCAAAGGCTAGAGATACTCTATCGCATGGTTTACCGATGTTCATTGTCTGGAAATGTCCTTCGCCGCATAAGCATGTTTGCGGCTGTCAGTTTAACGGCAGCCAGCGTCAACACGTACTACAACCGGTCAGACCCAGTCGTTATGCTAACGATAGCAGCTTCATTATTTTATTATTTTGATTAGGTGATTACATCGGGGCCATTCTACGCCAACCATCTGTCGCTCGACCATGTAATATTCTGATTTAAAGAAGCACCGCTATGCAACACCTTGCTCACAGTAATTCCCCAAAATATTTTTTCTGAAAAAAAAGAAAGGTCTGGTCACGTGACTTGTTTTAAAGGCTTTATATTGTACGCGAGACATCCTTATGCAAAAAAATTGTTACAAAAACTATTATAGTGCCTAGTGCTTCACAGCATCGCCTACTGAACCTACAAGGATTCGTTGTCAACATGTAAACGTATATTGGCAGCTTCGGTCAGAAAAAGTATCTCAGAATTCAAAAACTGACAAAAGTTTATCTAATCGACCATTTTTCCCCCTGGCAATACGAGTGGTGATTTGTTTATTGGAATTGTGTTGCTGGATTACGACAGACCTGCGTATTACCCTAAAAAAAAAACGGAATAAACACGGAATTTCCTGAAATTTCAAGCCAGACACAAACATTTCGGTTGTGGTTCACATTTTTCCACGCTTTTCGCCATGAGGTAAACCTCGTAAAATTATGACGCAAATTGCATTAGATAGGCTTGCTTATTGGCCATTTATTTTGTCATTATCGCATTTCAATTCTTGTTTTAAGCGAGATATAAAATTTTGAATTTGGCCCCTGCGCTACGCTCGGAATAGGTCCACGCTACCACTACATTGCAAAGCGCAGTGGCTGTCTTATATAATTCAGACAGTCGGCCTATGCAGTTTGGTAGTGTAAAGTGACTTTCCTTAGCACGTGGGGGCTCGACTGTTGCCCAGTCTATTTAACTATTACAGAAGTTCTCTTTTAGTTGTCTTCTTGTGGTTCCTCCCATAGTGCACAGGAAGCCTCGTATGCTGCTACTCGTTGTGAGGGTGGCAGTACAGTGGGTGACTAAGCGAGCCGGAGCTACAGTGTGAAAGCATCGCTATGTTCTCCAGCCACGTGACCACATGCTGGGGCGTCCCGACACTGTATCCTCCTCGGAAACGCAACGGAAACTGGCTGTGGAAAAACTATTATATTAAAATAATGAAGGAGCTCTGAGGCTTGCCACTACCTTTATAGATAGGTTCAGATGTCTAGGACCTTCAACTAAAGAATAAAAAACAAAAACATGGATAGTTGAAAATATCATGTCATTACCCGCTTTAGTGATTGATAGAGTGATTATTAGATTGAGTGATTCAGGATTCAGGCCGACCGTTCAGCTTTTCTCTCATAATAAATACCTACCTACCTACCTACCTACCTCTCTCTCTCTCTATCTCACACACACGTACACACGCACACACACGCACGCGCGCACACAAACACACACACACGCACACGCACTCGCACGCACACACACACACACACACACACGCACACACACACACACACACACACACACACACACACACACACACACACACACACACACACACACACACACACACACACACACACACACACACACACACACACACACACACACACACACACACACACACACACACACACACACACACACACACACACACACACACACACACACACACACACACACACACACACACACACACACACACACACACACACACACACACACACACACACACACACACACACACACACACACACACACACACACACACACACACACACACACACACACGAAGTAATGCGTCCGGACTCCGGAACAACTTTGGCAACATGGGGTTTTGTAACGCGCCTCAAAATACAGGCAATTAAGCATTCCGCTCCGTCTGAATAAAACACCAGTGTCCGGAAATCAAACCCACAGCACGTGCATGGCAGGTGGTATAACTTTTCAAAGAAAAATGCCACCTTAACAAAAACCTATAGCACGGAGAACGTCGCAAGTACGTGCTTACGGGTTTCCGAGTACCATAACGCTTGCCCTCAGAAGGAGCGGGAGTGACATGTGGGAGAAATACAAGTGGCCCGCTAAGTATGCGGCACAAGTGCGCACAATGTCCTCTTTATGGAAAGGAAGGAGGGTGGGGGCGTGTAGTGAATCGACCGGGTTTCGAGTCTGACCCACGCTGTTTTTGCTAGCTCCGCCAGCTCTCGCAAGGAGAGAGATCTTGCGCCGTCCGAGACAAACAGCGGAGTCACTGGCGCAACGCCGCGAGCCCCGGAACCGGTCGATCCCGCTGGTCGTCTTCATTTTGACGAACGATCGAAGAGGTCGACAACGCTGCTCTGTCGCCAACGTGAGCTGCCGCGCACTTGGGGAACTGTTTCCTCCTCTGTGCAACGTGGATGCCTCCCTCTCGAAATAAGCAACCGCGACGCATGTAATTTTGTCATTCCCTGACTGTTCTTCGCTATTTTGATTTACACTCGCTCTTCCACATCCACAGATTCTCACGAACAGTTTCTTTTTTTTTCTCTGCGTTGTCAGCTTTGGTTTGGAGACGCTTCAGAAGACACTTTTTTGCGCTTGCAATTAGGATCGACGTTTCTTTATCTTTTATTTGGGTGGTCTATCTGTCTTGAGTTTGCACGCATCCCTTTCTTACGGTGCAAGCAAACATTTTAACTTATAAATTGAGCTCGCCACCGCAAACTCGACCGAACTGTTGTTGTTGACGACGGAGGCGGTGCTGCTGATGCTGCAGGCAGCTTCGTACTAAAGCTTTGGACGTGACGCTGTTAGGCTTCCCTGCTTACTACGCCAGGAGCGGTGTTTCTCGAGGACTCCCGCGGACTTCCGTTTCACGGGAATTGCCTTAATCGATCGGCATGGGTCAAAACAAGACAGCACGCATACATCGCGTGGGTGTGAACAATTGTATACCGTCACAGATGCACTGGTCACCTGCACTGTCCTCTACGGAATTAGGCAACGACACAACAAATGGACTAACGAGTTATCCTGATCGCCAAAAAAAATGTATGCTGTCAAGCGTATCATTCCTTTAATGAATAACCTCAGTTGTCTATTTCTTCAGTTATAACGAGACTAGCTTTTTTGTTTGTCTGTTTGTTTGTTTCCCCGCTTTCGTACTCGGACTTCCTGCGCAAAGGGCACTCGCTCTTGTGCAACTGTGTGGCGAGGCGTGTTCGCTGCCCAATGGCAACTAGCTATTTAAGTCATATGTGTTGTCGCACGAGACCTTCATGGCGCGCGAAGCCTTAGATGCTGTGGTTAAGTGGCAAGGGTCGCGTGTCACAGCAATCCGTAGTAAAGGCAGCTTGTTCATCAGATGAAGCCTTGAGGTCGTTTGCCTCCGACTCCTGTGCTAACGGTTCCAGTGATTCGTTGGGCGTCTCTTGTCGAGATGCATCAAAATGTACTCTTCTTTCGTAGGTAACACGCGCTTAAATGCAAGCCTATTTGTGAACATTCTAACTGTTGTTGTAAACTCAGTGGGCGTAACTTCTGCGGCAACTTACTTTCGTTCAGAAATGAAGTATGTTCTGAGCTTCCTTGTTCAGTGCGTTTTGGTTTAGGCTGATTGCTTTCTGCCCTTTTCGTTTTTAAATATTGAAATGGTCAAAGTGGACCTTACAATGGGTCAAGCGCAATCTTAATATTAGTGAATGAGTGCTATTTTAGGATAACTCTGAAGCCTAAGGACCGTTCTTACAGCGCACAAGAAAAAAAAAGAAGAAATAAATAGAAAAAACTGAACTGTCGGGGCCTCCTCAAAACGGTTCATATTACACCTACTTCGTGAGTAACATAAACCTGCAGAATGAAACAAGGAATAGACGTACCAAAGCTGGCTTAAGTTTCCTAAACATCAAGTTGAGGGTCTGTAAAACGTTGAAAAAAAAATTGAGGCAGACACCATCCTTACAAGTGTCCTTTGCTTGGTATATGTGGTAAAAATAGCTTTTATTACACCACTCTACTTTGTTTACGGATTAAAGGGGTCCTGAACCACCCCTCGGGCTTGCAGGCGTGTTTATAGTCCGAACTTATCGGCGCCCGGGCGACCGTCGCTAGACGGCGGGCGCGTCCGAGCACGTTGGCTGTGTCCGGCTACGTTTACGGTACCAGTGCGTCGAACCATCCATCGAACTGTAGACGCTGTTGTTCTCGCCAACGTGAGATAACGCGTGCGCGCGCTCACGCCACATCGGACTACATTTAGGCCTTAAGGGCAAGCGCGTTCGGCTTACGTTTGGCGCGTCGTAGGCGCCAGAATTGCAAGTAGTGACGTCTTCGTGACGTCTTCGTGATGTCTTCGTGACGTTTAGTAGGCGGAGCGTTGTGGGTGCGCCCCTCTTCGTCGTAGCCTTCGCAGTTCAAGGCATAGAGAAAGAAATTCAACTGTTGAAATTTCTTTCTCTGTGGTTCAAGCCATTAAAAAAGAAGCGGAAGCACCGCGAAGTTTGATTGCCAGTAATTCCGCTTCTGTTGAACACATTGAACTACTTTTTTTGCGCCAATGTATTCTTGATATAGCCTATTTTAACTTCAAATGGATTTCTCCACTTCGATAAGAAGTGGTTCAGGGCCCGTTTAATATACGCGCGTATAAACATAAACTGCACCTCTAACTTGCCTGGCTTCATTAATATCACGTCGTTTGTGATAAGAGCGCCAGCTTACGCGAAAAACACCTAGCGTTACAAAGTTACCGAATTAGAGAAACGGTGACCTCGTTTCTTATACGTCGTGTCTGCGTGGCGCAGCAAATTAGGAAGAGCGCGTGTCTTAATTATTACTTAGATTATCGCTGCCTATAGATTGCCCCGCACGTCGTCCTTTTTACTGATATGATGCATGGAAATAGTCAGTTTCAACTAAATCACTAGTATAAATCAGACGGTACATCCAATACAGAGAGCTCGCACAAAGGAATTTTAGGGCGAAGAATGAAGCTTCAGTATTCTGAGCTTGAAGTACACCCTGTGTGGTCTCGAATTTTTTTTCGTATAACAGTTCTTTCTCTTTAGCCACAATTTTTAATAACCTTGCTACTGGCCATGCTTTTGTTGATCACTTAATAATATTAAGATAAAACGAGGAATTCAGCTGTGCTGGTACGTTCTTGAGTAAAGTGAAACGGAAACTTTGCTGTTGTGCTTAATACCGGCCATTCACATTAAATTTAGAGAGTTCGGTAACAGTTCATGAAAATCTTCATGTTTATACGCAATTCTTCAGTTCTTTTCTTTTATATTTCACAGGCCTTTCTTGCTTCCTCAGTTCAGGAAACTCAAACGCAGATACCTCCTGGTGAACTTCCCCGTCTCTCCATTGCTTTTATCTCTTTCCCGATCTCTCTCAGATGTTCGTTCACTTAATTAGATGTCGTTTAGGCGTGGTGCACTTTTAGCAGAACACTCCTCCATGCGGCATTAATACATGAAACAATACTTTATTTGCACTTCGGTCTGCATAAATTGCTTTCACAGCGCAGAATATATTTCAGGATGCAAACGCACATGTCGTGTTCAGCAGGAGCACGCGAGGCAACGGGCACCTCATGTGTTTGCGCGTAAAACTAAGACCGCGAGATTCAACAATCAGGTCCACTGGACAACCCTGCTTTGCCATTCGTATTGTGTTCAAAACAGCATCCAGTTACTACAGACGCCGTTATTTTTCATCCATCGTGAAATTCGCACGCATGGATGCAGGGGCGCGAGCAAGAGAGTACTGCGTTGCATTTCATCGGGATTGGAAAAAATTTGTGTCATATGCGTGACTCGTAGAGCAGATGGGCATTCTCTTCTATTTGTCTATACGCACATTTTCTTTTATGCGAAGCATATTACGAGGGCTCAACCCAGCTCCTCAGGCGCGGCGGTGTCGCCTTCAATACCACGTGACACCGTGACGTCACGACAGAGAAACGGGGCTCGAACTCGCGCCGTCGCTCGCAGCAGCTGCGCTTGCCTCTGCTAGCGTAGCTAGCCTCTGCTAGACACTCACGAGGTCAGATGCCTCCTGGAGACAGAGCTGCTCGTTGGAATGAGAAGCGAAGGTTGCGGCGTGCTACAGAGACTGATTTTCTAGGTGGCTTTGGCTCAACTCTTGCAAGATGGGCTGGGTGGGAATCGAACCAGGGTCTCCGGAGTGTGAGACGGAGACGCTACCACTGAGCCACGAGTACGATGCTTCAAAGCGGTACAAAAGCGCGTCTAGTGAATGCGGTGTTGCCTTAGAAACGAGCTGTTTGCGTGCGTCGCTTGCTCAGGCGCACATTTCGTTGCCGCGCCGAACGCTGCGTTGCTCGACGCTCACCGCGTCCAATGCGGGGCGCGTAGTCGCAGCGCCGTAGCCCACTGTCTTACACCCCTTGGCGGGTCGACGGGAACGCTGTCGCGTTCCACTTTTGAAGGCGAAGCAGAGTAACGCATGAGGCGTTTCTTCGTCTAGCCGAACCAAATATAGCCAAGCAACAGCAGTTCACCAGGCTAAACAGTGCTTCAACAACTAAAATAAAGGCTAGTATGCTTCGCATCCTGGGCTTAACCTTAGCTAAGCCACAGCCATTTTTCCACGAATTCAGCGAAGTCCAGTTTGCGAACAGTTGGCATTAGTCCTATCTGTAGAGGGAGGCTTAGAGAGTAAGGCGTTCTATAGCTTAAATGCTGCCCGACTGAAGGGAAAACGGCAAGCAAGAAATTAAATGGGAGGAGGAAAAGTCAAACAATTCTGGAAGGCAGTATTCATTGAACGACGTGAATGCCATGCCGTTCCAGGAGCGTCCACGCCGTTACAGAAACGTACAATTTGTCGCATATTGCCCCTTTCGATTACTTGAATACAAAACGCTTAGTCTGAATAGCAAACTGTGTTCAAAATGTAGCAAGCGGTGGTGTTCGAGAAACTTCCAGCCTCTACAGTTTTTTTACTGCAGTCTCTGTTTTTTTTACTGCAATGATTATTACCACCCGCGTTTCTTACTGAGCAGTTTATATAAGCGAAAGAGCAGAACACTGCGCTACTCACTGAAAGATGATGATAGTATAAGAGACTACTCTTGCTAGGAAAGACGTGTCAGTGAACTCTCATTTGCCGCGATTGTATGTCGCATGCACTGCGCTTTTGTCACAGAAACTAGGCAGAATTAAATGATCGAAATATCTCATTATATGATGCCGGGGGCTCCAGTCCAGCCTGTACTTCTCATGGTACCATTTAAATAACACGAAGCTGCCAGAGCACATGTGCTTTTGTCTACAGCGCTTACACTAAGGCACGTGTTTCTCCCCCTTTCTGTACTTTCTTGACCATCACTCATCACAAACGTTTCGCCTGCATATCATAAAGCTTCATTTTTCAATCGCGGTGCTTGTCTAAAATACCAACACAGCAATCATGCCATGGTTGTACAGAACAAGTGGTCTAAGCTTTCGTAACTAGCAGTGTGCGTTGGACGGCCAGACCATGCTTGCTTCAGTATAACGCGAAATCCCCTCCATGCACTGAACGCGATGGAGGAGAGTCAATATTTTTTCAACCTTTGGAGTTGAAATTGATTTAGCGCTGCATAAAAAGAAATGCCTTTCCACGACAGTTAGCTGACGTAGGTAGCCTTTCAGTGAGCAGGATTCCTCCTCTGAAGGACGCTTTTGTAAATGTATCTGCCTGACTAAACCATGCGCAAAAGTGTCAAACTACTTTTAAGGGACGGTAGTGGTTGGACGGAACGCCCTTGACAGCCGTTCACAAGCGGCAACCTGGACTGCAATCGGGGGAGCTCGGGAACAGAACGCCCCCCCATAAAGCGCTCCAAACTCATTTGGACGTGCCACTCGCGCAAGCCGATTATCGCACTATTTTCAGCCAAAGCGCTTCCACCAGAGCTTCATTCGGTTCGACGGCCAAGAGGGTACGGAGTACGACTGTGCGCTTTCGCTGCTCGCACAACCGGATGCAGAAGACTTACGCCCACATTACTGTCGGAATTTTCGTTATTGCTCTCTCGAGTTGAATATACTGCCACCAAGCGAGTCGAGCGCTCATGAATATTTCCGCAAGTAGTGGCACGGCGGTCATTTAGAGCTTGGCGTGCGGACCAAGCAATATGCATTGCGGGAATTTTCTGAATACTGAGCAGCTCATTACTTCAAGAAAGAAATGGAGCTAGCCCCTTGCTTCCTTCTGAAGACAAGTCTTTTGTGTTAGCCTCCAGATTATTGAGCGCTATTTCCTGTACGGGAGAACAGTTTATACTTACAATGCTCATATACTTATTTACTATGATATACAGCCTGTACCTTCCAGCAAGCAATACGTATTTCTTTTTTTGTTATGAGAATCATACCCGAGAGGCCCCACTTGCGCTTTGATGTGAGACAGGCGTGGCATGTGTTACAGCTTCAGCTCGCGCGCCATGCATGAAAAAAAAAATTCTGAAAATTCTGAAATAGACGCACAGAAAATGCTGTTCATCAGGAGTAAGAAACAGCAGCGCCTCAAAGAAACAAAGTCTGTCCCCGGACGTCGTATAGCGATAAGACATATTTGGGCAAAGAGAACAGTGCTTCAAACTGGGGAAGCATGTCTGCGGCGACTCTGGGATGATGATTAGCACGGCACTGTAGCACGTCGTGAGGTTGCGCGGCCATGGGTCTGCGCATATTGGCAAACCCTTCACGCAAAGCTACTAGTTTACTGATAGACATTGTTCGTAACCTACGGTATGCTAGAGGACGAATAAGTCATTTTCTACTAAATCACGCTGTCATATTGTGATATTTACGTATGTCATACTTCCCCAATGAACCTGTACCAAATCATACACCTGTGTTGAAAGATCAGCTCAACGTCTCGGCTGCGTGCACTTATAAATTGTCCTGTGATGATACAGAATGTAGCCGTTCCTTTCGCAAGTGATCAGGGTAGTACATATATATTATGATCAGATATATCTGTAATGCAGGTGACAACGATGACGATGGTGGGTGTTACGAACTTTCTCATGATAAGGAATATCTGTTCTAGAAGGCCCGTTTCGTCGTATTGGATTGAGCCTTTCGATTCCGATACTCTCTCTTCTGAGACCTCCTCTATGGGACGTTTCGCAGGAATGTGTGCGCAGCTGATGAGAAATTTATGCATTTATTCAGGACGATTTTCTTGCTGAATTCTGAAAATGTTATGTGGCTTTTCTTTTCACCGTATCAAAATATGTATAGTGTTTCTATACTTTGCTTATTATCTTTTTAACTCAACGAACTAACTCGTCTGTGTTTGTTCATGTTTCTCTTCCTTAGTCTCGTTTTCTTCGCACTGGTACAAGTTTGCTTCAAGATCGTGAACCAACTAACTCGCACCAGAACCCAACTGACTTCAGAGGTAATTTTTGTATCTGTTGAAAACTAACTGGTTGTTGTCATGGCCTCTGATTTGGGTAACACAAAATAGTTGCTGCACTTCTTATTTTACTCTGGTGGTGGTCACCTAATGAAGCGAAGTTGGTTCTCGTGTTGGTGGCGGCCAAAATATTACTACAACAGATAACTCAAGGTGCAGCAGGCCCACCACGTACTAATGTTTGTCCACACTAATCCGTAGTTTACTATTTTCGTTGTGCCGCGCCAGAATGATGAATACCGCTATCGCATGGCGAATGTAATGTCGTTTCTGTCTAATGATATTAGGGAAGTTAATGTCATTTTTCCGTGCGTGCAATAACATGGTGAAAACAAATGTCATTTGAAACTGACGACCTTGCATGACCTTGGAAAGAAGCGTAACTTGAATTTCACAAGTGTAGATCTTTTAAATAAGACTTCTTATTAATTAAAAAGTACATCAGAAATATATTCTTGACTATTTTAGACAATTTTATCACAGCTGCACAGCAGAAACCAAATCAAGCCAAGCTTAGCCAAGCCAAACAAAACACTATATGGCCGACGACATAGGTTCCTAAATGGTCTTGCCTGAATAGTTTCCTCTGGCGCTGCCACCGTTCAGCCACCGTGGGAATAATGGGCAGTACATGGATTTGTCTCATCTTCGTGCTTATGGATTCAGACGTACGTTCGTGTGGCTTTGTTTATGGCGCTTTATCTGCCTCGATTGTCCAAAATTTCTTAGCGATATATGCTTTTCTTATAGCAGAAGACTCTGCGAACACGCATAATCGCTAGTAATTTCAGTGGTTCAACTTGTCGAGGTGGCCAAATGGAAACGCGCGAACCGTCAACACCCGCTTGCTTTCCCGCAAGAAATGCTTTAAGTGACACTAAAGGCAAATACTAAGTCGACGTGGACTGTTTAACTGCCATTCCATAAACCTCGCGACGCATGTTTCGTGCGAAGAAAAGACTTAGTTTACGAGAAAATTGCGTCTGAAGGGTCGGAATACCTTTTTAGAAACTGAAATATCCCGCCACCAGACCGGCGGGCGGTCACGTTGCATACACCATCGCCACCCTTTGCTGCCGTCGGGGAGTAAAATGGCACCCGACAGACGGCGGTACCCAGCCAAGACAGAGCGGTGGATTCGCCGCTGCAGCTGCTTTTTGGTCAAGTGGCGTAGACTGTTCGGGCATCCCGCGACATCACATGGAAGTCGAATTCTCTGCTACTTGCAGTTTGTGAGAGCTTTGCGAGTCAGCAAAACCAGCACATCACTACACGATAACTACTGAAACGCGAAAGCGTGGGCAGCGCGAAGTCGAGAGAAAACGAAACTTTTCGACCACCCGCATCGTTGTCAGGGTTATTTAAATGGGTCTTTCCTCTCCAAAGCGATATAGAACTGGACAAGTAGCCTTTTACTTCGTCTTATATTACAGTACAAGGATGTTTTGCGCAACGAGTGTTTGAGTACTAGTGACACAATTTAACATAGGGCTAGTTTCATCATCGGGCAAGTACTTGAATGTCCCGGGGGAGTCTCTAAGCGTGTCCTTCATTTACCTAAATTTCTGGATTATTGACGCTCTGTTCGCGGTAATATTGACGCCTTAGAGATTCTCGAGAACTAATGTATCACTTTAGCTTGACTTAATATTTGCCTTTAGGGTCTTAATGCCCCTTTTAAAGTTCCTGTTTCGGCAATAGGCAGCCCTTGGTACATCCAGGAACGCTTTTCTCAGACGCTCATTACTTGATAATATTGGGTGGTATTTTCGGAGGATGTTGTTCATGCTTCGGAATGCATTAGAACATTTTGTTATAAAGGCTGGCGGTCTGTCAGATTCTGGTGTGGGCTGTTTCTTCGCTAATTCCGACTGTCTCCAATCTTGACGCGGCATCATAAGCTCTGTCGAGAGCGACTTGTGGATACCTTCTGTCTATTATCGCTGTTTAAAGTCATTTAGGAGACTAAACACATAACAAGACTATGCATACCCGCCATTTCCACATCCACAATGGCACCGCGGTAGCTCGATTGGCAGAGCATCGCACGCGTAATGCGAAGACGTGGGATCGTTCCTTACCTGCGGCAAGTTGTTTCTTCATCCACTTTCATTTCCACTAATTTACATTTCTTTATTTCATTTTTTAAGTATAAGTAATTTCGCCTATGTTGTCCTTGGTGGCAATGTTTGTTGGCTTCTTATGATATGATTAATAAAAACCGGGCCCCTCGGTTAACCGTCTGTCTTCTCGTTTATTAGATAACAAGTGTCTCGATTTCGGCAACACTGATGCCGTGAGGTAGCATCTGTGGGTTTACTGACCAGTCGCCCTCACCCGAAAAGATCACGTGCTCGTGACGCCTGCAGCAGAAAGGATCATCTGCCGCCAAGGTTTGGGAGTGGTGGCACTGGCTAACACTCCCGGGGATCTAGTAGGAAACATAAATACCCAAGAAAGTGGATGGGGAAAGGGCACCGTGGTAGCTCAATCGGTAGAGCATCGCACGCGTAATGTGAAGATGTGGGATCGTTCCCCACCTGCGCCAATGTGTTTTTTTATTCACTTTCATTTTCATTAAATTGTCATTTCTTTATTTCATTTATTAAGTACAAATAATTTCCCCTGTGCTGTCCTTGGTGCCAATGTTTGTTGGCTTCTTATGATATGTCGTACCAGCAGTTACACTTGTGTGACTTAGCACTCCCCGTAGAAGTTATATACCTAATAGGCGAGGTTTTATGTCTCTGCAATTTGAAAAAACAACACGGTGCTATGAACATGCATACATAAAATTGCTGTTTTTATGATGGCTCTCCAGAAACGTATGATAGTGTAGCGATCGCTACTAATCGTACTGCCTGACGCAGATGAATGCGATACAATGCCGCATAGCCTCGCACCGTCTCAATTACACTGAACACTTGTATGTTGTGCTCACTCATTCCTCCAATAGTGTCTTCGCTTCTTCTCGTTACGGCCCAAAAAGTGAAGTGAACCTGCGTCTTATGCCATTACACTGTGTCGCTTTCATAATAAAGGCTAATTCATGTTAAATCGGGGCTAGCTATCATGTTTTTACTATTACGCGTTGTGCTTACCTAAGCAAGAGAAAGAGAGCTATGTAATGTGTGCATGGCTTTCTTCATTCCTCACGTTCTTTGACTGGCGTTCCTAGGTAGAGAGCGAGAGAGAGAAAGGCAAAGGAAAGACAGGGAGGGTAACCAGAGATTATCTCCGGTTGGCTACCCTGTTCTGGGGAAAGGGAAAGGGGATGCAATAGGCGAGAAAGAAAGAAGGATAAAAAAAAGAAACGTATGATAGTGTAGCGATCGCTAATAATCGTATTGCCTGACGCAGATGAATGCGATACAATCCCGCATAGCCTCGCACCGTCTCAATTACACTGAACACTTGTATGTTGTGCTCACTCATTCCTCCAATAGTGTCTTCCTAGGTAGGGCTCTGTAGAAACTCGTTTAGGGCTCTGTAGGGCTCTGTAGAAATAATGCAGATTCTCGTTTGTGAAAGTGCACTTGTTTTGCAATTCTCGCTTCCGCTTGCTGCAGTCACGATCGACAATGCACTGAAGCGACCTGTGCTGTGTGCGCTCACCGCCGAGACGCCCATATACAGCTCATTCTCAAGGTCCCGTAGCCTTTGTTAGAGCGTTCGCCTATAGCAGTTTTTCGCAACAATTTTGATGTCCTGCAAGAGGCTGGAAATATAAACCAGACGCTCGGGGTTTCTTACGAGATAGGTATTTTCGTACCTCGCGCAGAAACTCAGAAGCGAGAAAATTGCAACATGACATGAAGGTTCTGCAAACGAAGTTTGTCCCTTGCTGTGGCAGTGGCGCGGACGGTGGTGGAATTAAATCTGAGATTCGGCGGGATGTTTCTAACTGTTTAGAATCGCATGACTCGTAACATCCAACTGAATGTAAAATCAAACCCAAGTAAGAAAACATGCCGTAAGGTGGATATAACAAAATGGAGTCGTGTGAAAACAAGCGTGAACTCACAGTGACAACCCTTAACAGAAATCGTTGCCACGAAGCAGAGATAACGTCGTCGAGTAGAGGGAGATTCGAGTCCGTGAGAAAGAACCACCAGGATTTGTAGGCATACTCGCTTTCGTTGTTCTGCTGGTACGTTGTCCTTTCTTCCCTTCACTACACGCCAGCGTAACATATACTGAACGTAACCTGTCCAGACGCATATGAATGTCTATCGTATTTTTCTTCTTTTACTACTGTATATTTGCGTTGTGCTACAATTTACGGCACGCAGCCAGACAGACACGATAAGTAATTTTGCGTGCTGTGAAATGTCGTGCTATTGAAAAAAAAAAACATTATCTTTCCCATACCATGTTGCTTCACATTGCACTATATTACACAAAAGGTGGCGAAATGTTTAAGCAATTACTAAAAAATGAACACCCGTGAAATGTCCCAATCTAGAGTAGCAAAGAAAAATATAAGGCGCAGCATGGTTCCCCTTTTCGCAAAGCCGATGACAAAACCTTCCTTCTTGTCAAGCAGTTTTGCTTACCACCATCTTTTCTGCCAACAACTAAGAAGAACCAATATTTTTTTTTCTCAGCCTACGAGTTCGTCGCGACAAAAGTGCTGGAGCACGAGGCAGATGGCTTAAGTGCTGCTGTCTACAATGAGGGCCAATTTTCCTTTCTACCTTAGTTCCCCAATCACTCTGGAGTTACACGTTTACGCTGCGTCCCCTTCAATAACCCTGAGGCCACAATCCAGTTCTTGGCGTTGAGTAGTTTCGCAGTTCCCCGTGGCCAGTCGTCAGATCAAAATAAAAGCTGTTCGAAGTTGCTCCGCCTTTTTCTCTGGTCCGCGCTGATCCTCCGATCTTTCCTCGTTTTCACTCTACTGGTGCTGACAATGTGGAGAAAAAAAAGACAGAATGAAAACTGGAGAACACAAAAATAAGAAAGAATAATTCAATTTGACATGTGTCTTGTTAACTTCTGCCAAGCTGTGCTGTTGGACTGAATCAAACGGCAAAATATACTCAGATAGCCTCTGTTATTTCAAACCCAAGTTAAGAAGCCAGTTTCCTAAGTTTTCATTCTTTGTGGTTGCTATCTCCCCAGCCTTGTGTGACAAAGAAGGCTAGAGGCCTCCCTGTTGCAGTGCCTCGCCACGTCACCGTTAGGTGTGGTGTTAGGTGTGACTGTTTGTCGGAGCAAATTTCTGGTTGAAGCATTCCAGCGTCTAGGCGCGCCAGACACTTGTGCGAACAAGACGGTGTCTACACGAGGACATCGTTATTTCCGGACGAAGGTTTCCAGACTTCTCCTGAAGTTAAGTGATGTGGACTTTGCGTATGATTGATAATATTTGGCGGACCCCTTTCAGGGCGTTGTTTCGGAGGTGGGCGGCCTGGCGCGGGATGTTGCGCTGGATGGCTCACAGGCTGCATTCGCCGACTCAAGTTAGCAAGATGAACAGATAGTGGCTATTAATACCTCCAGTAGTTTTAACCAACAAACACCAGCAAAAAAAGTAGCAGAGCTAGGGTCGCTGGAAGTAAACGACCGTAATATTTGCCGGTGCACCGCAATGCAGTGCCCTAAACAGGGTTGGCAGGGGGTTGTTTGGAATTAAACGTTCTTTTTGCTAGCCTGTATACATGTCCGTCTGTCAAAACGCTGTCAGGGGTTGCTGACAAGTGTACTGTGTCTTCAAGAGGTTATGGAAGCGTATTTTATTAAGCAGAATGAGACAACATATGTGTTAACCAAGCTTTCCTAACCATGTTAGATAGTGTAATAACACTTTTTAGAAACGGGTGATGGGTGTATAGAATAATATGCTGAGAATCGGCGTAGCGCATGCTTAAAACACATGCTCAATTATGCGTTTAAAATGAGTGTTTTCCAAACAGACGACCACTTATTAGTCGGCGCTTATATTGTCGTAGTTATTCTCGCTGGGTCGTCTCTACGCTCTGTGTTAAAAAAATGGGCTGGTACGAACTAGCTCAATTGAATGTGCATCTAAGAAATAGTAGGTGCGATCACCATCAACTGACGCCAAGACATCGACATATCAGTATTTCAGCATGAGCCTGGCTGAGGGTATAAAAACAGTCAAATGGCCAGAAATTGTCCCATAGTGTCCTCGCGTAAGCATCATCGCGCATCCAACAGGAAGGCCGTGAATAGTGGCTCCCGTGGCCATCGATCGTGAATGGTGCTGCGCCTGCCTTCGGTGGCCTTTTTCGCCTCATTTACGAAAACCGTATACTCTCTTCGCACTTCATTCCGTCCCCCGCTGTTTCTTTCTTTGATTCTTTCCCTCCTTGATTCTGTCTTTTCCTCTTTATTGGCTGCCCTATTTCAATCCTTTCTTATCTTCTATTTCTGCTCGTTTCCTGGGCGAGTCAGAAAGCGAATTGTCGATGCCTAGCTTTTTTTTTTGTGGAGCGGTCATCGGATGACTGACTTTCGGTTGCCCAAGATGATTCCCAGTGGGGCTGGCGAGTTTCCTAGACGTCGCAAAGTCAACGAGGAGCGCTGTGACCTAGGAGGCGGCGGTCACAATTCGATTTACCGCGTTCCCCGAGTGTGGTGAACCCTGCTACTGCGGTGGCAAGAGCGTGATGTTTGCGGTGGCGTCGGCCGCGACCGTGCTAATTGCTTTACGCCCTCTGCGTCTGGGGCCCCAGGCCGCTCGTTCGCTCGGTTGCGATGTCACTGCGGGGGGAAGCCTGCTTCCACGTTCCAGGGGTATTTAGCCGGAGATGATTAAATATCAGCGTTGCTTAAGACGAACGCGTGCTCACTGTCTATCCTGTCCTCCCACTTCTTCGTCTTACCTGATCTGACGAAGTAACTGCGGTTTTCTGCAGCACATCGTATTGTTAGTGCGCAGTGCACAATAGCCGTTTGTGAAGTGTCGTCCTGGATTTTACTGCGGCTATTTCTCGTGCTAGGAATATATCCAGTAATCAAGCAAGCAATAAATTTCGCTCTGTTGCGATTTCGGCTGTGTAATTTTCTCGTACAGGAACAACTGAGACCGCGATGTTCCCGATTGGTAGCTGCACGGGGGCTTCTGGAAGAACTTCGGTCTCTTTCTTGGACGCGATGCTTGTGAAGGTGTCTAGGAAAGGGCTGCAAAACAGGTCCCACGTTGTAGAGCGGGCTTTTCATCCTCAAACCAAATCCTGGCGCCGTCCACTAAGGAGAACTAGACATGCCACAGCTTGCGTTCGCAGTTATATTTGTTGAACGTAGTAATACTTTAGTGCCCCTCCAGCCAACTTTCTGGGTCTTTAAGCGATGATCTGCGGAAAGCCTGTGGCTTCCTGGGTTCCTGCAACACGATCGCTGCAGGACACCATGGGCCTGTCTTTGTTGTTGCTGGCTTGGCCATGATCTTCATTGTCTGGTTTCGTAGGAGCCCATACTCCGGCAGTAATCCTTGCAGCCGGTGCCTTGCTCGCTGGCCCATGGCGACGTTTACGTTGTCTTCATGGCTCAGGCTTTTCTCATGGCTTTCAGGGGGCGTCTGGGGCTCAACTAAGCCCCTCCAACAGGTGTCAAGTTGTAGTCGCTGGGAAGAACCCGTGCGAAAACCATGTATTACTAATTGAATTATTTATCAGTCGAACTTCTGCCAAGAAAGACAAATGACACTCAAACCACAATGATAGGAGCGGCCACAGTCGCCGGTAGTCTGAAGTCTGATCTGCTGGTTAAGAGCGTCGACGTTATACATGACTATACATGACTCATCGTAATCGCTGGTGCTCGCGTAAATATTAAAGTGTACATCACTTTTCGGCGTCGCGCACGCATTCTGGTTGGACAAGATTATTTCGCTATAGAATCGTCAACAACATTCGAGAATGTTCCAGTGCACGAAGGCGCGTTTTGTGCCGAGCGATAGTTGTAATAGTCGTTAGGTCGGTGAAAAACGGTCACGAGGAAAAGACAATGTGGCGTGTCACTATTCTGTAATGGACGTATTGTAGCTTGAAGAATATGCTCATAATTGTAGTGGCGTCGTCTGATAACCGTAAATCTTCTATACTAATTTTCGAATGCAGCACTTTTGCTCTGCAATTCAATGGTTGGGGAGTGATATATTGTGGATAGTGTTAAGGCTCTGAAAGGAAAGTAGTACGGGAACGAGAAGACGACATACAGCATTTGTAAAGAATATGATATGTAGTTCGAGGAGATGGAATGCAGAAAGAACCATTGACAGAGAACACTTTTAATACCTTCATCTTCCTTGCAAGTGTTTCTGCGCAATTATCGCTCCTGTGGCTGCAAGGTCGTTCTATGAGATTATCTGAAACCGTGTAGCATTCCTTGGGAAATAACCGTGATTTATTCGTGTCTAACCGCTGTCGTGGGCCACCGATCCCGAAGATAGCGCAGTAAAATACAATAGCAAAAAACACACGGTGGTACGGTGCCACCGTGGGGTGGTACCGGTGATACCAGTGGTAAGTAGGGCGTTCTCGCATCCTTTTCTCGTGGCAGCTTGCGTATGGAGACGCTGTCGCTGAGACGCTGTGCCTCTGGTGGTGGCGTCTGATACCGGTGCCCTAAGTACACTTCTGATCGCGATCGGGGCCGATGCGGATCGACCTTGATCCAGATTGGGTGTCGCTACACGGTGATTTTTGATCGCGATCCTGCAGGATCCAGATCTGGGTGATCACGATCCGAGGATCGCGATTAGGCCCCTTGATCGCGATCGCAGGCTGCCATCTGCGCCCCCTAGTGCAGTATTCTGAAAACGTTATAAAGAAAAAGTGAAGCCAGCTCAATAAAAAAAAACGTATAAAAATATTTTACTAGCAATAATAAGCTGTAAAATTGAACTATTGTCCAAATTTAACCATAATTTGCAAATTTTAATTTGTACCTAATAGATTATGCCGTTCTGAGAGTTTTCCACGATCAGCAGACAATAATAACTCGATCCGGATCGTTGGACCATGTAGCAGCGACTATTGTTGATCGCGATTGAGAAATTCGATCCGGATCAGCCCCGATCGCGATCAGAAGTGTACGTGTGACACCGGTATTAGACATGCTCGACGGGCCTCCGATCTGGTCGTTGCGGTAGCGGCCCTTGAAGTACCCTATGGCTACCGCGTACTTTTGAGGCATACGGGAAAGGGGTGTGCCACTCAAAGCACATAGTGCAGCATAAACGAGAGAAAAAGGGGAACTGTGCACGATTTTGTTAATCATGACCACATGAAGCCAAGAGACGACGAAACCAAGGAAAGCGCCGCAGAAATGAAGTGTGGTTTAAATTGGAATGCAGAAAATAATGAAGAAAAGAGAAATGAAAGGGCACAAAAAGAATGGCTTGTCGCTGGTGTGAGCAACATAGTACCACAAATAACCACCTCCTAAAGCAGACTAAACGCATTTTAGGTTGGCAACCGGGGTTGGTTGTCTATTTAGCGTGCTAGCGTTAAACGCCCCGTGTCGCAAAAAATCCCGCGTAGGCGTCCGGCGCCGGGCGTCCCGGGGGCGAAAAGTTTCATATATATTACCGCATCTGTATATGCAGGCATGGCATATACCATGCCTTACTATATAACGTGCGTCATAAGCGGGCTATATTGCCCCACCAATCTGTCACTAAAGTTGATTATGCCTTGCCTTACATTCTTGACAAAGTTATTCCTCAGAATTTTGAGAACGATCGACAGCCCACAAAGAAATGTCATGAAAGCAAACACCGACAGCGTACGCATTTTTGTTGAACCTTCTAAGGCTGAAATAATAAAAGTGTCAAACGATAACACAAACCTGTAAAGAAGAAAGGGAAAATCAGACATCCACCCGTTCATAGCAATTGCTACGAAGGAAACCCATACGGGTTCCTCGAAAGAAAGGCCTCAGAGTTGAAGAAAAATTCGTCCTGGTCCGGGAGTCGAACCCGGGATCACTACCTTTTTTCCGGGGCAGCCGCTCTACCATCTGAGCTAACCAGGCGGCTAGCAGATGGCAGGGCGAAGTCGAATTGGTCGACAACACGAAGCAAAGGCAAGAGTTTGACATAGTAGTTCTGCGGAAACCCGCAAGGTGGAGAGAAGTAATGAATAAAGGGAAATTTTCCCTTTATTCATTACTTCTCTCCACCTTGCGGGTTTTCGCAGAACTACTATGTCAGACCTGTAAACAATATAAAGATGTGGGTGCGGTGGTGCCCAATCTCTGGTATTGGCCCACGCAAGAGTCCGCGTTTCTACCTGGAAGCTCGCCTTCGTGCATAGCTTTGCCGCTAGCGTTTCACGGTAAACATTATGGTTACATAAGCTGCAGTTGGCGGAAAGTGCGAGAAGCAGTCAGGGATCTTTGAATGCTATCGTGTTCCGCTCTTACAGGCGAAGATTAAGCGTCCTACCATTTTTTTTTCTCTTGAGAAATACATTCCTACGAACGGGAAAATTAGATCCCGATGGCTGTCGTACTCGAAACACTGTAACTGCACTGAATCGCCGTTCAATAGTTGGTAAATGTTAAGATGTACCTCCGATGATAAAATGCAGCCATTACCCAAAGTCGAGAGCATCCTTTTCTTTAGGATACCTAAAAATTTAGCCCAGTTTTTGTAAAGAAACAGAAAGAGAGAAGAACGAAAAGTTTTGTTTCTTTGGTGTTTTCTGTCTTGACATTATTAACGTAATGCCTGATTTTGTGTTTGATTTTATTTCACTGCGTTGTGGTGTTTGCGCGGATTTTCCTTTTCAGCTCGACATCAACGCTCAGTTTCACTCTTCCGGTAAGCATATTGAGCCCTACTCTCGGCGTGCATGAAGTCAAGTACAGTACGTGTTTATATTGAATTTGGAAATTTCTCGGCGCATTTTTCGTGGGAGCCGAAGTAATGCTCTTCGAAAAGAATAGTGAGTAGCCACCCGTCATGGGTACGTTTTAAACACAGATCACACACCTTTTGTCTACTTTTCTTCCGAACATTTCCAGTCATTACTAGGAAGGTCACAGTGCAAAAATGTGTATGTGTGTGAAGTGTGGGAAATCAGATACGTGGTAGCGTTATATTATAATATTTTATATATATATATATATATATATATATATATATATATATATATATATATATATATATATATATGTATGTATATATATATATATATATATATATATATATATATATATATATATATATATATATATATATATATATATATATCGCGAAGCCAACAAACAGAGACATCAAGGAAAACGAGACACCAAGTTTTCCTTGGTGTCCTTGTTTGTTGGCTTCTCCCGATATGAGCCCCCTTTCTTCTCATTATATATATATACATATCTATACATAAAGTCGGGACGTTCATGGTGGTCTGTTTCGGGCCACCACTAGTTGCACCTAACTCCTCTAAAAGGCAATGCATCTGTCGAGTCAGCTCATGCATGAAAAGCACTTTGCCATGTGGTGAACGCCGTTTAAATCATGTATCCGGGACCTCGAAGTGCGACGTAATGCTAACGAATTTCTTTCGCATTTACCGCTAAATCGCCACTGAAATTTCTATCTAGAATCAGAAATTAGTGAAGCAAATATAGCCGTTACCGCTTCCTTCATTTTCCACCATAAACGCTCTACCCGAAAAATGGTTTCTCCTATAACCTTCGCATCTAATATAGGGCTATTGCATCACTTTTGTCTGATGATTATTATTGGCCACTTGTTTCACTCCTTTCTGTACGGCGTTTTATCAAGCCCATGTCTTTGTTGTCGCATTCAAACCGGGCATTTAAAGCCACAATCTCTAACGCATCGTGACAGCTTAATGTACAGCCTGGAAAAGAAATGTGTAAAGACAATAAATTCGAGAGTACATATTGCAAATGGCAAGTGCACAGCCCCAGGAACCCTGTATCTTTAATGAGTTTCAGGAACGTACGCTGTAGACAGTTTTAGGAGATAAAATATACTGGAATGGAAGATAGAAATAACGATCTTTTCAGTCCTTTTAAACTAACCTACTAAGCAGGGAAATATATTCCCTGTAGGAATGTTCTGCCGCTGAAAACTTTCGTCTAATCATTTTGTGTTTCTTTTCTTTTCGCCTCTGCGCTAATTCAAAGTTTGAAGGTAAAAAGAAGGAAACATACATAATCGGGTTGTTGTGGTCTTTAAGACGCGCAGAGGTGTATAAGAACCTAACTTCGTTCAAAACTAGAACAAAGCGTCCAAGGACCTCTGTATTAGCTCTTCAATTCAAAAATTGTGCGATGATAAAATTTTTTTATTGAATAATGGTTTGTGCGTAAAGCTTTTAAGAGATAATCTCGAACCCAGGCATGCGGCAACCGCTCCTTACTTGACGACGGGCGAAGGAAGCTTTCAGAGCACGCTTGCTTCCTCCATCGGTCCTTCGCCGTAAGCAGGCCTCACATAAGGTTAGGAAGCGCTCGGAGGAAAGGAACGTTTCATTGTTTGGGCCTGACCCTTCGCCCGTCCGCACGTAAGGAACGATTGCAGCACGCCTGGGTTCGAGATGATCTCTTAAAGCTTTACGCGAACGTCATTATTTAACTAAAAGAAGTACCCTCGTACAATATTTAAATTGAAATGCTAATATAGAGACGCGTGGCCGCTTTCTTCTAGCTGTGTTTGCTAAACGTGAAAAGGTACCACATCCTGGCGCGCAACGCTATTCATGCCGTACGTGCGACTGAAGCGAACATGCCTGGCGAGACGTCCCGCCCTAGCACTTCTTCACAGGCGGGCGGCAGCTCGCATGCGCATGCAAATGCCACGTGGCCAAGCAATGAGGTGAAGCACCCGTTCAGGGTCAGGAGCGGCGTAAGGACGCATGAAGTTAGCTTGGGAGCTTACGCTGAGGAAGCGCCAAGTAAGTCTTCATTGAGGGCCCCTCAGTAAGAAAGCTTTCAGAAGCACATAAGGCCGCCTCATCGCAACGAAGGCTTCCTAAGTGCGGTAAGGAAGATTTCAATGTTTGGCCCTTTAAGTAACTAAGTAACTAATAATTAAGTAACTTGCGGAGCAACAGGTTCCCCATGTCTTTTTACCTCAAAAAGTGTTTATTTTGTTAGAACACAACGATACGAAAACGGATTGGTTAATTTCTACTGATCTAGTGATAAGCTATTACATCTAGTTAGTTAAAGTTATAAGTTCTTTCTGTTTTTTCCTGTATTTAATGATTTGCGAAGTATATACTATATTAAATCATTTGAAGTCCTAATGCTGGAATTTGATGACTTCATATTGAATTATTTAGAGCTTTCATGCACGGCGTTAATGGTGATCTTGCGATGTCGACGTTAGCGATAAATGTCTGCGTTTATTTTTACCTACACTCTCTAGTGTTGCACCAGATACTTCTTTTTCTAAGTGAATATAATTTTCTAAGACTTCGTTCTTTTTCAGATTTCCTTGATAATATAATCACTTAGACATCTGTTAGAAGTACTATGGCCAACGTGCCTTACTTTTGACAATGTACAGGTGATGGGTTACAGGAAACTTTGCTTTACTTGTGATTTGTTGCTACAGCCTACATGGGTAATGCTCTACCTCATCTCCAATGCACGCTCTTGCGACGTTACCCTATCTATTCATTTAGCTTTCCATATTATTAGTAGAAGACACGCGCTTCTTTTTGTTTCGTTCCTGTTGTATGCTTATTGTTGCTATAGGTTCTTAAGACCACGGCCCGGTCTCAGATCCGCCACGAATACTTCGCATGTATGCTGCACATGTGCTTCGTGCTCTACCTAACCAATAAATCTAATCTTTTTGTTGTACAGAAACACATAGACAAACCCAGAGATGCCTTGTAGACTCCACTTCCGTTGCTAGGTTACTATTATTGCAAAACAACAAGAACAATCAGACAGTTCAGGAGAAGTAATGTCTAAATAGTGACATTTGAAAAAAAAAAAAAAAACTCGTTCTATGACACGAGCAACTCCGGTTTCCAAGAGAAGCTTTTCTTTCCCACGCTTCACTTAAGGGGTGTATGTCACATAAAATACATCGCAAAACGTGCTGTATTCTTCCTGTTCCAAGCTCGAGCTTTCTTTCTAGGATTTTTTTTTTGTAACTGCACTCATTTTCTGTCCTCTCATAGATTCTCTCTCTTTATATGTTACCTCATCTAATGCACATTCTTGGCTTTTGACTGGTGCTGAAACTCTGTTATTCATCATGTCACCTAATGTCTAAGTCTGCACTCTGTTTCTCAATTTCGTGTTATTTGTCCTGTTCTTTTTGTTTACTTTACTTTATAATTTTATTTCACAGCATTTCGTCATACTTGTACTACCTTTCCACTGTTTCTTTTTTTCCCTCTGTGCGCCAGTCGTCGAGGATACTGCTTATTATTATTATTATTATTATTATTATTATTATTATTATTCAGAACATATCTAAAATTTAAAGAGGTAAAACGAAAGGGAGGAGGAGGCTAAAAAGAAAGTGACCGATAAAAACGCAGGTTTCAGTCTCAAGCACGATTCAATATCAGTACAGCAACAAGCCGATTCGGTCATAAAAAGAGCGTGTCTGTTGTCACAGAAGGAATGAAAGAGGTTATGAGCGAGATCAAATGGAGCAAGTCGGTGACCACATGTACTTATGACAATGCTAATCTCAACTACGATCATGGGGAGAGAATCGAACTTAAAGAAACTTACTAATGGGTATTTCTTGACCCCCCCCCCCAAAAAAAAAATAAAGAAGACACAATGATGTTTCTTTCATAGTCATTATTTCTCCTGAGCAAAGTATCACGCAATTACAAGCCTTGTTGTCTCTTTCCATTAACGCATTCTCTTTTCTACAAGTAAACTACTACCCACTCTCTCATTCTGCCAATCATGGCGTCATGCACACACAGGCAAACGTGAACACAACTCACTCGATGATCGCGGAAACTCGCTATCAGAAGGCTGGCGTGAGGAAGAGTGGCAGCAGCAGCGAGCGAATTGCCTTTCGTGCTGGCGTTCGCTTCAACGCGAACAAAGCGGCGAGTGCACAGCACATGCACACACAGTTACCAGCCCTCGGCTCGTATAGAAAAGTTTTTATAATTAAGACAACAGAAAAACATTGTTCCGGAATTCACCAAAATGCAGATGAAACACTCATCCGGCATGCTTACGGAGCTGACACCCGTGCGTACTCTCGACGAGAAAAAACAAATACAAAGCAAAAGCACATTCACAAAAATGTTGACGTAGTCCCGCGGAGTCTCATGGCTGTCAAGCACAGAAGCAGATAGCGCTCACATTCGTTGAACTCGTTGCTCCTTTGCTGCTCCTTCTGGGCAGATGCATTGTTATACGTCGAATGTGCGGAGCGCGATCACCGAAAACGGACCGGAAATAAGTTTCTTCCTCTCACTGGCAGAACGGGGAGTAAATAGCAAGTAAGCGAGCGTCATCAGGAAGTGAGAGTGGAGTAAGGGGAATGCAACGCTCACACGGCTAATGAGGTTGACAGCGACGGAATCTACTCCTGCCCACGTGGCGCCACCGCACAGTCCTGGTATAGGCAGGACTTTTGTTTCCGGCTCACGCGAGGCGTGCAGAATACACCTCGCGCCCATTCGGCCTGTTTTGTTATTTGCGTTGTGTTGCGTATGCATGCCCTGATGCATATTATGCACACTGCTTGACAAGTTCCGTCGTCTGGCCGCACCAGGCTCCCGTGTATCGGATTCGCAGGGAGGAGAATCGTGCTGTGAATACCTGAGTGCCGGGTTCAGCTCAAGACAGTATTCCTCGATGGCCGGGGCTTGGTATCGCGAAAAAAAAAATTAAGGCAGCCAGAGCGCATGTCGCGTAGAGACAGGCCGGAGAAAGCCGAAGCTGGGAAACTAAACTTCTCTTTGCCAACCTGGATGGGAAATTATTCTCCTCTGGCCGTGTACTGGCCGTGTTTATTCAACTGCACGCAGCCCCGTTTACTATGCCCATGACGAATAATGTGATGAAGAGCACATAGATTTGAAGAAACACGAACGATGTTTAGCGATTTCAACTTAAATCTGAAACTCTCATATCATCAACCAATACACAAAACACATTAGGCCACCAGCCAACTTTAATTCTTAACCTCACCTACTCTTTCATTTCGGAGGAAAAAGGGGGAGAGGGGGAGAGAGGAGGAAGGGAAAAAGAAAAAAAAAATTTCCTGCCTACTACTCAATTTAATGTACTCTTTCAGGATTTTACGTCCATACCAAGTGTACTACGATCCCCTTCTTCCATGTACACTTGCCCGCGCCCACTTCTGCACGCGTCGCCCTCCTGTTTGCTATACCGATTTCGCCCCCCCCTTCCCCCTTACCCCTTTTTTAGTCTTTTTTTTTTTGAAACCCCCTCGACAACACATTCCGAAGTCAATATGCCTTCTTCGGCGCCTCAACCATCGCCTTCTGGATGCCGCCGTAACGACACCTACGTTAAGCGCGTGGGGCAGTGCCCCTTGAAAGACCATGCCGCTGCCTTTCAGTCAACCCACCATTGCACCGCAGACTCCCCGTCGCCACCTTAACTATTTCAAAATTACTCGACCTATTGCTTGACCGGCCGTTCTAATGCCTCAAAAACATGCCGCCAACGACTCCCCCGGATTACCTCCTAACCCTTCGCATCCCCAACACGCTCCCAAGCCCCCGTATTTCTTAAAGATTTCATTTTTCTCTTTCTTTTTCTTTCACCCCCCCCCCCCCCTTTGTTGTGTCTTGGTACGGCCCTGGCACCCCCCTGCTTTTTTTTTCCCTTCTTTTCCCCTTTTTTCTGCTTCTATTTCTTTTCTTTCCTCCCCGCGTGCCCACTCTCACGCTCTTGTCCCTTCGTCTTGAGAATGAGGCTCACAGACGTCGGACGGCAGCGCCTGTTCCCTCTTGTAATCTCTCTCTTTAAAACCAGCCGCCAGCGACAACACCCGCACGTGACGTCACTGCACTAACCCTTTAAAACTAACACGCCGAGGATGACGAGGCCGCCTTTGACGAAGATAGGTCCACCTATCGAAACGTTGGCCAGCCTGTCTGAGGTACTTCAACCCTGTTTTAAAAAAGTTTATACCACAGTGCTTAATATAGTTTTTCCATTCGAGTAAAACTGAAAGTACCTACAGTTTTATTTAAACATGAAAAAACAACAACTGTGGTTGATTAACGAACTCACTCATTAGTTCTCACTCACTCAGAACTCACTCATTAGCTCGAATACTTCATTAGTTATCATTATTATGCACTAGTTATCTCGATTTCATGAGTAGTAACTTGCACGCACTTTTACAATCACTTGACTCCAGGAGCATCTCCAGGATTCATCCATGAACCCCTCGCTTCCTTCCCTTCGTACACTTTGTCTCTCTCCGAATTAGTACACAGTGTGCTGTCTAGAAGTGCTGCGAACAAAATAAAACGTAAGAAATTTCAAACCACGAAAGAGTAGGCCATTCACCAACGGCGACTCACCAAGCGACTATAACTAGATATTTATATCAGGGCCTGCATGAAATCTAGAAGTGCGTACGCTGCGTTAGGCAACAAAGAAATTCGATGTATTCCCAGCTTTTGCTGCGCCGATCCACATACACTGGCAACATGTTCGTTCCAGCTTAAGTTATGTGTCATGGTAACACCCAGATAATTCATCTCAATTGTTTGCTGAATTTCCTTAATTTGTAAGTAAATTGCAATGGTGATGTCTTTGCTGTGGCACTCATGCAGATTGATGTATCGAAATTAGTTTCCATGTCATAGGCTGCGCACCAATTAAAAAGTATGTTTAGAGAATCATGTAGCAGGGAGTGGTCGAGGACGCTCCTCACTCGTCAAAGTAACAGACAGCCATCCGCGATAAGGCGAACCTCAATATTTGGGACCACATCTTTTAGCAATACCGTTGATGTAAAGCAAAAATAGCAGGGCTCCTATTAAAGATTCTTGGGGCACCCCAGAGATGACAGGAAAAGAAGCTGAGTACTCATGGGCTATTTACACAAACTGCCACCTGTTGTACAAGTACGCCTCAATTCATTTTACTATGCCATGGGACTTAAACCGTAGGTTATTAGTTATTTTTTTAAGGGACGACGAAGAAGTGGCTTTCCGTGTAGAACTCTGTTTTCTACTGCTTTTATCTTACGAGTATTTTTGCGTGTTTTCGGGGGGCGCCACTCCCGATACCTTCGGCGATGGAAACGGAGTCAGCTAGGCATCCGGGTGAGACAGACGTCAAAGCGTCAAGCGCTCCGAGGAAGCGCAACCACCTCATGAGCGACAAAGGCTGTGAGGACATGCTGTACTACTCTGTTTCAGAAGATGTGTCGGATGACGGCGGCTACTTGACAGTTGTTAGGCAAACAGAAAAGAGGAGAATCGTCACTGCTTCCTCGTCTTAAACAAGGACCGCGGCCATGGCTAAGGACAATGACAAGGCTAATACTATCCTCTTCTTGCCCAAAACGCCAGCCGACGACCTGAATCGGCTAAACAGGCAAGCCATACCTGTAACACAAGAGGCTCTTGTTCCGAGTGAGGTTATGGATGTGAGCCTTAACACCCGTAAGAATATCCTCGCAGTCGGTGTCAAGAACAGAGCAGCGCTGGATATTTTGTGCATGATCAAAGTGCTGGGCACGATAAATGTTCGCAGCATAATATTGCAGGACAGCGACATTTCATCAGGCGTGATTTATGATGTCGATGAGTCAATCCACGACAACGACCTGCCTATTTTGTTTAAACCCTCCACATCGGATGCAACAATTATTGAAGTCAGTCGCCTACAAGAATCGCGTTGTGTGAAGGTAACTTTCAAGGGAGGAAGCTTGCCGTCACGAGTGAAAGTTGGATTTTTTCATCTTCCAGTGCGACCTTTCGCGCCGAGATCTCTTCAGTGCCGTAATTCTTTGAAGATCGTTTATGTCAGTGGTATATGCAAAAATTCGACTGTGTGCCCAAAATGGTCTGAGCAGCACGGCGCTGATGTTTGTCGTGTGACATGCATCAAATGCATAAATTGTTCTGCTCTCTATTAGGTGTCGTAAAAAGACTGCCCGAGAGGCAAGACAGAGTTCAAACAAATGGTGAAAGTGTTCAAACAAACGGTGAGAGATAACTCGACGCACAGAGAGGCCGCCGCCAAAGTGCGATGGCGTCGTGCCCGCCGCAGGCGACCTTCGTCTTCTAGAAATACTGATACCGTCGTAAGAAAGGCGCAACTTCCTGGAGCTGGTGCTCCCAAGGCGATCGACAGCACTGACAACGCGGTGTCTAGTGACACAGTGCATACGTCTGCTGCAAACGCCTGGCCCGCGCTTCCGGCATTAAATCTTCCAGCAGAACAAAGACCGATGGTGGACTGCTGACACACCAATGACGGCACAGATCGGGTGCAATGTTAAGAGAAACAAGTAATTAAAATAATCAAGTCTCTAATGAAAGTCATTCACGTGATGATAAATGACATGCAGACGCCATCTGCTCGGGACACACTGCAAGTGCTGGGCGGTCTGGATCCGGTTCTTGCGAGCCTCGAGTAGCAAGCACAATGAATCTAACGCCTCAGCCGTTCTCCAGACAAGTCAAGGAAGCGTCCATTATGCAATGGAATGCCCGTCGACTGAAATCCCGTATTGTTGATACCCGCCAAAACGTTTTCGCCCCCCTTTATTGTTGTCTGTGAACCGAATCTACAGAAACCCGTTCGGCGCTTAGGACATACTTATGTGTCATTGACTTGTCATGACATTCGCAAGATGATCATCTACATACTGGGGGAACTGACTTATGTTGTTCATCCAGTATGGCCTCATGAGAGTAATCAATATGCCCGTTTGACCATGAAAAAACACAAACTTGCGTTGACTGTAGACAGCGCTTACCTAAATTTCTCCATCAAGTTTCAATAGACAGAGACTGAGTGACATTTTAGATACGACTCCTCGTCCATGGATTGTTGTTGGGAACTTTAACGAACATAATTCATTTCGGGCAATTATCAAGGTAAATTCCAAAGGAAGGAACTCGTTTACTTTGCCTGCGACTATGAACATTGCTGTCTGCTGTCGAGAACAGAATATGGTGTGCGTAGGATGATATGTAAGCATCATCACTGGTGGTACTAGCTCCTTACACGAACAACTGCAGTGCTCGGAGGAGATTCGGTGTCAGACCGAAGCAAAGCGACACCAAGAGCTGCACGTCCAACAGGCCCAATAAGCGGGTCCTCTTTTATGCAGGACTCTTTCTAGTTCGAAATAACCTGAAGCGCCCGAAAGCTGGCAAACGCTGCTACTATGAAGAACATCCATCTCCTCACTTTGAATGAGTTGTAGCCGGCGTTGAACGTCAAACTGCGTGTTAAAGGCCCATGACCATGCATAATGTATATTTCAAATTCTTCATAAATTTGCAGACATGTGACAAATGCTCTTTTTGTCTAATATTAGAAGCACACGTAATCATAAACTTTTTTGTCAGTGCTTTCTTTTCGCTAAGCTATGCATGTAGTCAGTTGTTCTGCTTTAATTCTGTTACAAGATTTTTTTTCGTTTTACGAAAGTTTTCCTTCCTGATCATGAGCTCACTGTGCGTTACTTTGCCTAGTAGACATACTTAGTATATTACAGAATAGCAGCCACATCCCATCGGGGGTTATCAAGTGGGACACCTCTTTTTTTCAGTGCACACTGTATCGTGCGCCTCTGAGCAAGTCGACACACACAGTGGTTGGGCATCGAAAAACTGGCTGTCTCTTTATTGTGGTTGCTTTTATATCTCCGTGTGAGAGGGTGCCGCATGCGCAGAAGTGGTTAGGGGAAAGAAGGATGCGCTGCTATCAGCTCGTCTGCTTCCGTGGTGGCCAAGTATGATACATCTCCTTTCCCTTAACGAAAGAAAAAAAAAAGAGACTTTATGTCCACAAGGTAAGAAAAAAAAAAGCTAGGAGACTTGACGGAAATTCGCTTCGTATTGCAGCCGTTGAGGCTTGTTGCGCTGACGGGTCGACCTGCGGGGCTCTGCTTCCGATGTCTCCACTTTGGGGAAGACCTGTATGTTGGCTTGCGGATGACCAGTTAACCCGGGTGCACTTTGGCCTTGTTCTGGAGGCTCCTGTCTTTCGTTTTGTAAGCTACTATTTTCAGCGTTGCTGTTGTCATCTTCGTCTACCCTGCGGTATTTTTCCCGCGTTTGCAGCAGGTGTTGTCTGTTCCGCCTTAGAAGCCTTCCATCCTCTGTCTCCACAATGTGCGACCGGGGAGCCGCTTCTTGAAGCACTCTTGCCTTACGTGACCAGTCGTCATCCAGTATGCGTACAGTGTCTCCTTGCTGCAAAGGGTGCAGCGCTTTGCCCGTGGCCCGCTGTTGATGCTTGACTATTGGGCATCCCAGCTCAGTGCTGTATTCCGGAACGTTGGTGCGCAGGCGCCGTCCCTGTAACAGTTGGGCAGGTGAATGGCCATCCTCTAGTACAGACACACGATAAGACAAGAGTCCTAACCAAAAATCGTCGCAAGATTCATTGGTCTTTTTTATAATGCGCTTAACTATCTGTACTCCCTTTTCAGCAAGTCCATTTGATCTCGGAAATCGCGGGCTTGATGTAATGTGCTCAAAATCATATCGCCTTGCGAAGTCTGCAAACTCTTTGGATGCGAATTGAGGCCCATTATCTGTAAGTACTTGCACAGGGATCCCGTAGCGCGCGAATATCGCGGATGTTTTTTGTACCACCTCATAGGCCGTCATTGTAGATAACTTTTCCACTTCAGGAAAATTGGAGTGCGCATCGAACACTACTAGATGCTCTTCCCCGGCGAAATGGAATATGTCGATGCCTACTCTGTACCACGGCATACTAGGTGTCGGGCGCAAAATAAGGGGCTCGGACTGCTGCTTGTATGCATATTTTTGGCATGCGTTGCACGAACGAATCATTGATTCAATGCTGCTGTCTAGTCCAGGCCAAAAAATAAGAGCGCGCGCTCTTGCCTTGCACTTATTCATACCCAGATGACCTGCGTGTACCTTTGTTAGCATTTCGCTCCTCATGGACTTGGGTATGACAATTTTGCATCCTTTCAGTAGTATCCCGTCAATGACAGATAGCTCAGCCGTAAACGGACGTAATTCCCCTTGAACCGTTGTGCCACGCGAGAGTTGGTGCATTACAGCACTCAGATAGGGATCCGATAGTGTCTCGTCCTGAAGGCGACGTTTTGTCGATGGGGTTACCATGCACGAGACTAGACGAACTGCGTGGACCTCGATGTCCTCCATTGCTTCCGGGTTTGGTGAAAGGGAGGGCGCACGGGAGAGCATGTCAGCCAGGAGCAGGTCCTTTCCGGGAACGAACTGCAAGTCATAATTGTATTTTAGAAGGCGAACAAAGAAGCGCTGTAGCCGGGGTGGCATTTCTCCGATGTATTTTTTTGCGATGGCCAACAACGGTCGGTGGTCCGTCTCTATGAGGATCTTGCGGCCATAAGTAAACTGGTGAAATTTTTCGCAGGCGAACACTATGCCAAGCGTTTCTTTCTCGATTTGCGAGTATCGCGTTTCGCTATCAGTTAGCGTTCGCGAGGCGTACATCACTGGGCGCCATTCATGCTGGTGTTTTTGCAATAGCGACGCGCCAATGCCGATGGCTGATGCGTCTGCCGAGATCTTTGTTTCTTTAGTTTCATCAAAAAACGCCAGGAGCGGCGGCGATGTTAATGCCTCGCAGACGTCTTGCCACTCGCGCCGATGGGCGGTAGTCCACTCAGAAACCGTATCGTCCTTCACAAGGCTTCGCAGCAACGTCGTTTTATCGCTTAAGCTGGGTACATACTTTCGGAAATAGTTGACGACACCCATCATTCTTCTCACGGCATTTTTGTCTTCCGGTGCGGGCATGGCTCGGATGCCTTCAATCAACTCGGGGCTTGGGCGCACGCCGCCTTCATTGATTATGTCACCTAAAAATGTTATCTCCTTCATACCAAACGCACATTTTTCAGGATTAAACGTGAGCCCTGCTTTTTCTGCCTTTTCTAGCGCGGCACGCAAACGTTGGTCATGCTGGGTTTTGTCAGCACCCCAAATGAGGACGTCGTCGACGTAAACGCGTACTCCTGGGATACTTTCAAAGATCTCAGTCAGTGTCTTTTGAAAGACCTCACTGGCAGACGAAATGCCGAACGGTAGCCTTAGGAACCGATAGCGCCCGAAGGGAGTCGCGAAAGTGCAGACGCGCGATGTAGCTTCATCAAGGGGTATCTGATGAAAACCAGAGTTGGCATCCAGTCGCGAAAAAAATCGAGCACCTGAAAGCTCACTTTCTATATCTTCGCGGGTAGGCATCGGGTAGTGCTCACGTAATATGTTTTTGTTTACTTCTCTAGGGTCCATGCATACTCGGAGAGCGCCGTTCTTTTTTCTTACCACAACCAGAGGACTTACCCATTCGGTGGGTTCTTCTACTTTGACGATGATGGACGCCTTCTCCATGCGTGCCAGCTCGTCACGCAATGGTTGCTTCAGTGCCAAAGGTACTTTCCGAGCAGGTTGTACGACTGGAACCGCGTCTGGTCGCAGAACCATCTTGTACGTTCTTTGTACGCAGCCCGTTCCATGAAAAAGATGTGCAAATTCTGTTTCTGGGCCTCTTCCACTTCGCCTGACTGAGTCGATGTTTGCTGGAACAATGCCGAACTCGATGCATGTACTCAAGCCAATGATCGCTTGGCGTCCTTTCTTGACGATAAAGAAGGCAGTATCTCTCGTCGTACCGTTCATCTCTAGGGCTTTAGTTGCGACACCGAGATGCTTGATCTCGGAGCCGTTGTAGGCAGTCAGCACTGCTGCGCTCTTGCGCAACGTGTTCACTTTCGAGATGCGCTGAAAAATGCTAAGCGGAATCAAGTTGGCTTGGGAACCAGTATCGACTTTCAATTCTATGTCGTGACCAGAGACCTTGCCACGCACTGTCCAGTCTTTCCCTGGTTTTGTGCTTACGCCACAGATGCTGACGTCAAGGACATCAAAGCTGTCTTCACGATCTTCCTGAATGCCGTGAACTTGCGGGTTCTTGCAGCACGATGAAAAGTGATTCTGCTTTTTACATGCGTAGCAAGTTTTTCCGTAGGCTGGACATTGCCGTGGCGCGTGCGCTCGACCACAGTGCTTGCACCGGCCTTTTTGTTCTTTGCCGCGTTCATATCGGCTAGTGGAGTCTACTTGCACGCGCTCGTTGACCCATGCAGCATTTTGTTGTGCCGCCGCTTCAGCTGCTTTGCATATGTTCTCGGCTTTTTGAAGAGTCAAGGTTTTGTTCCGCAACATTTTCTCTCGGACAGTCTTGTCATTAGTCCCGAATACAATCTGGTCCCTAATCAGAGACTCTTCAAGGGTCCCGAAATTACAAAGCTTGGCTTGTGTCCTCAGGTCACGTACAAACCGCTCGAATCGCTCTCCTTCATCCTGGACTCGCATACGGAACAAATGGCGTTCGTAAACCTCGTTTCCTTGCTCAATAAAGTATGCGTCAAACTTCCGCACTAGTGTCTCGTAGTCATCCTTGAGCTCACCTTCGGCGAATGTGAAGTTGTTGTAGACCTCAAGCGCTTCGTCACCCGCGGCGCTCAGGAGGATGGCCGCCTTGACCGCTTCTGTCTTGGGATGGTCTGTCGAGGTAGCCGTCAGGAATAGGTCCAGTATTTGTTTGAAGAGTTCCCAGTTCCTTCTGACATTACCGGTCAACTGTAGTGGGCAGGGCAGTTTTAAGGCGTCCATGGCTTGCTTCCTGCCGCGCGGCTGTGGGCACTTCTGACACCATGTATCGTGCGCCTCTGAGCAAGTCGACACACACAGTGGTTGGGCATCGAAAAACTGGCTGTCTCTTTATTGTGGTTGCTTTTATATCTCCGTGTGAGAGGGTGCCGCATGCGCAGAAGTGGTTAGGGGAAAGAAGGATGCGCTGCTATCAGCTCGTCTGCTTCCGTGGTGGCCAAGTATGATACACACACTTGCCTTAGCCTACGCATGGTCATAGCTTAGTGTTTGTGGGTCATTCAAATAAATATTTCCTACTCTGCGTTCTCTTGAATTGAAGATATATTGAGCAACTTTAACCGATATTATGTTCTGTCGGGAAGGTGAAACTCCTGATCATTTTATCCAACTTCCAGCCTGCGTAAAGCTTATAACTTGCTTCAAAGCCATTCATGGTCCACCGGTCAGCGATGACATTAAACATTGTGTTCGTAATGGAACGCATGCGTTGCATACGTTTACTTCGATGGACCGCCACCTGTTTTAAGGACGCATGGGCCCATTTTGCGAGCAAGCTATAAAATGCGCACTCGCAGGCATTTCTGAAAGCCAAGGACCATGCACAACACCCGACAACATCGCTGTTTTTGTAGACGCTTACTTGTTTCATTTTTCAGCCATGCAGCTATGACACTGTGTTTGTCGCTCGCTCAGTTTCTGCTGTCCCCACTCTTGTCGCCCTCCAGGCAACACGCGTTTCTTCCGCGGCAATTAGCAGTTCGTTGCCTGAACCTTCGCGTGGAACGCTGCGCACAACCAGCCCTTCCCAGTCCATTTCCTCCTACTTGTTTGCTCGCTCGCTCTCTGCACAAATTAGTTGTTCGCGCTGCGCATACGCTTGTCACTGCCTAATGAGCACGTCACGCGCAAGCTCGCCAATAGTTTCTGCGCGAATATGACGTAGAGGCCCTGTAGTATGAAATAGATAGATAAAAACGCTTTTTTAAAGATGAGGGTGGGTAAGACTGCTAGAAAGAGGGAGAGAGAGGGAATGAGAGAAAAGTCCTTACGTCAACGTCAACGCCACGTACGAACAACGGGCCTTCTGATGTGTACGTCTGCGCTGTTACAGACGTCGACGGAGCTGACATAAACAGTGCTCGGTAGACTGGAGAACGAGGGGACATACGAAGGCGGAGACCTACGTGGGGAGTCCGAACGCCGTGCAGTCGATGGAAAGGGGGAGTGAACGGTGGTGCTGCTGCTACGAGAGTCGACAGCTCAACTTTCAGAACAGTCTGAACAACCTGTAACACACAGTTCAAGTGTATTTCTTCTGCATGGTGTCTCGTCGTCAGGAGCACAGGGTGCACGGCCGTGGGAAAGGCGTTCGCCACCCCGAGAGTATGCGAGGTGTATCTTTGCGGGTGTCATCGCATCCAAAAGGCGGAGTTTACGTTAAAGAGATACCGAGCGAGCAGTTGGCATTTAGGAAAGGCCTGTTCGCACGGCAACGCAAGATCAAATGGTGTCCTGTGTAAGTTATTAAAATTGGCAGCCATTCAAGCTGTCAAATCCCGGAATTTCTCCTCATGACTTATTAACACCGCGCAAGCACTCAAAGGAGACCCCTAGTAGTTTTTCAAACAGATAAATTTATCCCAACGAAAGCTCTACGTATGTAGCTAGCACTAAGGCGCGGTCTCAAAGACAGATTCAAAATTACACGTACAGGCACTCAATGTTTCAATGTGGCAAAGTCCTCAAGCTATCTGACATTTACCTTCTATATACTTGTGCTGAAGATTATGCGTGTTTATTAAACACTTACGGATATACTCAGGAAAATGAATGATCGCACTTCTAGCAGCTTGCGATTCCACCTAGTTAGTAGTCTGACGGCCTCTAAACCCTAGTGTACTGTAGAAAATTAGGAGAAGAGCTTAACCGAAGAACAAGGAATGCACCAGTTTATTCAAGTAGTTGTACGAAGCCTCTCACAGTTTCTTTCTTCAAGGTATAACGTTCCTCCAAAGCTTCCTTAGTACCGTGTGCTTAGAGATATTTTTCTTAGATTCTACCAGCTCAAACAGCGAGAAAATAGACACTCGGCGCTTTCTCTCTCTTCGTTAAGCACGCTATACTCGGAACATGCATGTGCCAAGAGATAGCCCAGGCACGGGATATATATTGCTGTGAACGTGACCATCCCGCAGTGTGTTCGTCCATCAAACCTCAATTATAGGCTTTGTAGGCTGTCAAAATATCAAAAAAAGGAGAAAAAGAAAAGGTGAGAAAAAACGAAACCACATTTCTACCGCCTTATAATTAAGAAAAAGCGGTGCTCACCGACTAACGCGTGTTTTTATGTGCACTGTCCTGTAAGATTAAGAGGGTTCAGGGATCCTCCATTGCACGTCATCCGCAGCAGATTTCAGAGTCAGTTCACGATTGCCGCAGTGATGGAGTGGCTTCCACTTCCGTGCGTAATGGTGAAGCGACGAACAGCGCAAGCCACACTCTCGTAGCGTTCAATTACTCCGCCCAACAGTGCGTTGATGAGCCGCGTACTCGCCGGCAAGCGTTAACGTAGATCAATTAGGGGTCGTTGAGCAAGACCGACGATAATTACCCCAAGCTTCAGTCGTCTGCAAGATCATCGGCTTCTCAGAATTTGAGAGCTAATGGAATGAATATCAAAATCAGAACTACAGAACATGTGGGCGTGTGCGTGCGGTCGCGAAGGCAAAAAAAAAAATAGTGATTCTACGCAATCATGGAGAAGCACATGGTTAGTTCCGCTTCCATAGCTTGGTGGACTAGTCACATTAGCGTGCACAGACGCTACAGACTTATGTGTTTGTTCTCTGGATCCCCACGTAAACTCCGCCTTCCGCATGGCTTACCACGGCGTGACGTAACTCAGATATGCCGCCTGCTTCGACTATCATTGACAAATAGCAAATAACCGCCTTTTCCTCATCGGAATGGCAAAACGTCCCGAATGTGAAGTTAGTGGGTGCAATGCGACAATTTTAAGCGTTCTCTACATGCTTTCAGACACAAAGCAAACCGTTCGACATTCTTGTCAAACGTCCCCTTTGGCGGAATCAGAATTCTTGGAAACCGGTCTCAGCGTACGTTAACCAAGGTTGGTTTAAACACATTGCTGTAACAGTTTTCGGGCGCCATGCATACTTGTGCTTGCGCGGACATATCCTTTTGATATATATACATATCTTCAGCTCAGTGTTTCTACTTAGGGACTGAGACTTATTGAGCGACACTGGGAGCAGACAGAAAGAGAAGGAAAATGAACAAGCTTAAATACATGTTGCCTGTTTCCTGTGTCGTGCAATAAGTAGCAGTCATAATAATTAAGTGACCAGTCCGGCAAGACGTTCTTATTGTTTCTGCCCTTTCCCCTTCTCCCAATGCAACTGCACAGTTATTCTGGTTGACCTCTTTGTTTTTCGACTATTTTATTTCCCTTGACGTTTCCCAACGTATATCATTTACGCTCTCGAAAGCTTAAAGTAGAAAAAAAAATGGAAACTTGCGGGTGCGATACAGAGAGAAAGAGACAAAGAAGTCATAAGGAAAAAGCAGGTAGGTTAACCAGGCTGAGCCCGGTAGGCTACCCTGCACTGGGGAAGGGGAAAAGGGGATTGAAAAAGACGGAAGAAAGAAGTTCACATTTTGCATTGTTACGTACACACACAAGCATTCATCACCAAGTCAGTCACAGGCGCTCATAAGTTTGTCTTTGGTTGGCGCCAATGAGTGCTTAGGCTGGCTCAACGTTAGGAGTTCACGAAGGTCAAGCAGCAATTACTTGCCCTCCAACTCGCTCAACTCTTCCTGCTTTTACGTCTACGTTTTCTGTTGTGATTTCTTCCATTCCAATTATTGCCTTTTGCTTAGTGAAAAGGCGGTTTATCTCTGTTCACGGTGACATAATCAGCCCGGCTATGGTATCACCTATGTGTCAGCGAGGTCATCGCTGTTCCGAGATGCAAATACGTCGCATCCTTCTCTTCGTTGTTCTCAGGTCACAAGAGGAGGAAGAGAGCGGGAAGAGTGACACATCTGCTTCTGCGAATATGGTGTCCCATATCCCTCGGTTGTTACTCGCGCGCACGTTGTTTTGACACCAACTCGTCGCGCCTCGTCTATATTTCTCTCTTGCGCTCATCAAACGACCTTTGCTGTTGTGACGGCCGGCCTGTACGGTTTGTAGTTGCACGTATGCTTCAACTTCCTCTTAACCAAGGGCTGGCAAGAGAAAAGTCAGCGCCGAGACTCGAATAAGTGGGGCGCGTGCTTCGCAAAGTTAATCGTCGTCCCTGGTTGTCACCCGTAGAGACGTGAACGCAAGTGAGAAAGCAAAGCCGAGGGCCTTTATCCTATGCATGGAAGACGCTGATGGATCAGCAGCCATAATGTCCGCGGCACCTGTCGCTTGAAAGTGTTGTTTTTCATGTTTTGTGTGCTGCAGCTTCAACAGCGGCTTCTCAACTCCCTGAACTTCCGCATATGCCCTGTCGCCAGCGATGTCAAGAATGACGGCTGAGTAGAGACAAGCGTGAGCCGAAAAACCGCTGCTTGCGACCTTCCGCGAGGCGCGTAATCCTCGGAAGTGCGGGCTGCAAGTCATTGCGACTTCACCTGTGTAACATTGGTGTAACATTGTCAACGCATGCGCATAATTTTTTTGTTAATAGGACTGGTATGTGTAGCAATTATTTACTTCACTATACCAACTTGGTAAGAATTTATTTGTGTTCAGAAGCAAAATAGCGGGTAACAAGAACAAGCCCCTGTAGGTTTGGCAGACTGATTACTTTCCACACCTGTGTGCATGGTCAGCGACAACAATAAGCAGATTGAAATAAAGAAAGAAAACAAAAGAAAGAGTGAATAGAGTTACTGTAAGAAATACTCAGTAATTTTATGCATACGCGGAGAACAATAAATTAATCTGATTACAGATTAATTTTAATGATTACAGGCATGTGCTTCCTCAACAACTTTATAGTTTTCGCCCGAGGACATCTTGAATATTGTGGTTGCTTGGGAAATGTGTGAGAAAAAATGAAGACAAGGACCAGGATTGCTGTTAGCTGCCGCGTATAGTATTGCTGCTTTATGTTCGCTGAAAAATTCGTGTCTGTTTTGCGAAGTCTTGGCTCATTTATGTTGCCTGAGTAGACTCACTACGCCGAGTAATTTGTTTCAAAACGTAGTCCCTTTTTGCGTGTGTATTTTGTACGCAATTGAATGCTTTGTTATCTTTCGTGGCGTAGGTGTGCAAGGCCTTCAACGCAAAGGACGAAATCCGGCCTTGCCGTCAGGGCTTATCTAATTTGGCCGGCACTGCTACGCTTATAAATGTATCACGTGGCTTCAGTTTTCTGTAACATTAAAGAAAAAAATTCTGAAAGGTGATAAGACTTTGCTTTGTACGTTTTCGAGCAGGTCACTAAGAGAATTTCAGATTGGGAAAATTGCAGCGGGAAGGGCAGTTCGTCAACGCACGCCGCTGAACTGCATCGGTGGTGCAGCACCGACTAGCGCTTTTATTCACCCGTACAATCGGTGACATTGTTGGCCAGGGATCGCATTTGGATAAAAAAAATCGCCGTTAGTCTTCTTAAGGCAACATTGAAGGCACTTATTTGGCGATGCCCTGCGTCAATAAAGGAAAGCGGTAAATTGCCACCAGCTCCACTTCGTATAAATGGGCTTCGTTGCGCTTGGTTGCGCGATGCACTTGTCACGTCTGCGGACTGGGTTGTCTCGACTACCAGTAACGTCGTGTACAGTCACGGACAGAATAAAATGGACCATGGGATCTCCGAAAACGTTCAATTCCCGAGCAGCCTGTAGCAGTAACCAGTAACACTGCCCACGACAACGTTATTAGCATATTCAAGTCGAGGTCGAAAATGCAAATACCAGATTGCGTTGTGAGGTTGCGGAGATATTTAGCTTTTTCTTAGATTTCAGGGTCCATAATATTCTGTCCGCGACTGTACATGTCCGCTCTCACTGAGGCCGACGCCTTTCCCACAGCTGTCACCGCTCCGACAGCTGTCACCGGTGAAGTATATACCGGTTTGGTACCCGGACAAAGGGGAAATCGCAGCCGCACATTTCGACTATCCTTGCTAGAAAGTGCAGTCGCCTGCTAATGCGTCCCAAGCGTGCTTTCGAAAGCACCCGTTAGGTGGCCTTCAGTAGCGCCTCTTTAGGCGGTGCACTAAGCGCGTACGCTGGGAAACCTCCCTGTCTTTACTTCACTTCTTCATTTCCTCTGTTCTTCGCTGCATGATAGCATACGCTTCCCGCAATTCAGATAGAAGCAACTTTTCCTGGAGCCTTGAATAAGAAGAAACAACCGCAAACGTCTATTGGCGAAATTTCTACGTTTTGAGCACACTACTTATAAGGCGTATTGAAGTAATGCTCTAGTAAGCCAGAGCACTATAGTGATCTGCCCGTTGTGAGTGAAAAATGATGGCCCGTCGACCCGAACTGAACCACAACTTCTCATTTCGAGCGCTGCTCCGAAAACTAACGTTGCGCGCTCCATTCGATCGATGTACAATGATCGATGCTCGGCCCGCGCGCGCAATTTGCTTGCTTTACTCTCTCTTGAGGTCAGAACGAGTGCAATCAATGTGATGCTCGGAGATGAGCATGCAAATGCGAAAGTAACACTTCTTGCACCTGCGCCATCCCCGAGGAGTGCACCGGCGTCACCTATATGAATCATGCAGTTCTCATGAGGCCCCGATGGAAATTTTTCTTATGCTCCGGATGTTGTGAAATACCGCTAAGGGTGACTTTTAGCGGAATGATTTTTCCCAACCATTCAGTAGCAGCGGATATATAACAAAAGCAGATGTTGCGACGCGATACTGCAAAGAGGCGAGCTACACTCTCATCGCAGCAGAGGTTCTATCCTCTAACGCCAACACTTCTCCTCTGCCTCTTCATACGTCAGAGTCTGTAAATCACGTCACGCTTACGTGACATAGCCTTTTTCTGCCGATCATTCCGGCGTGGTTCATTTCAGGAGGTTGTTTTAGGCGATCCCTGTTTCATGAATATATCCGGGCTGTTTTGATTGCTGCTGATCGTTCGCTGTTTATGCGCTGCGGGTACGGACGAAGGAAATAATCTAGGAGGGAGCATTACGTCAACACAGCCAGCCTTCGCAAGCCAACTCTCCATGAATCCATCCCCTTCGTCTCAACTCCTTCAAAAAGTTGGCGCAACACGTGACCATGTTCGCCGGACTCAGCCGATTGCGCTGAATTCGCGGTATAGATTTAATTGACGCGCAATTGTCGAAGTGTCTTGCCGACCGCTCTGTAGATATTTTCTCTCTACATGTACGCGTGAATTCAGTTGTTTATATTGCAAAATATACGCAAGACATTTATTGTCTTCTTTGCGTCGTGCGAGTATGGCACGTTTCTTTCACACCAGTTGTTTTCTGGAAAGAGCACTGCGCTGAGCGTGGGTAGCCCGATAGCCCGGTGGCTTCAATTTTGTTACGTAATGCTTCCTAGTTATTTCTTCCTTCCGTGGCTGCAGGCGGGCCTGTGACATGGTAGACGAGAATTATGAAGGCGTCTCTGCTGGCAGAGAGACTAGCTGCTATGATAACCACGGTGCACGGGGTTTCGTTTGAATTTTGAGTCGTTTCCGCGGCTTACAGGGAGTGTAATATTTCGCTGGCACAATTTAAGGTATGTTATCCGCTCACTGGGCTTGCTTCCTTACTGTGCACAGAGCAGGTGCGAGGCCCTTTTGGTCGGCATTCGGAGGCGCAGCATGGTCGCAGCATACTACTATGTATTATGTTGGATGTCTTAGATGCGGGTAGCTTTGTTTCTTTTCTATTCATTTTGTTCTTCTTCTTCTGGTTCTCATATTGTAAACATTTGCAGAAATAACCTAATACTATTATCAATGTAAGCGAATACCTTTCTAACCCCGTTGAGTTATCCGTGCAACTTTGCGGATCAATGAATTGCACTGGAAGAACCAGCAAGACTTTCAAGTTTGCAAGCCGAAGGCTCTAATGACGTTTTGATGATTAAAGCATGATGCGAAGAAGTATAATGTGTTTGGAAGAGTAAAGGCAAATATTTTTAGCGGGTCAATAAAAGGTCTAATTTCTATAAGCTTTTCTTATCGTAGCTTAGGTGTTATCAAAATGCCGTAACTTCCACGGCACTTCTTGGGTTTTTTAGTTACTGCGAAAACCATGCAACGCCTCTCGGCATACCTGATGCTAGGCGAACGCTGAAAACGCTGGAGACAACGCGATAAGGAACGATATCATCTTAGAATGTTAAACGGCGACCAACCAACCAATGAGTGCGCATCAATTGGATAAGCCCCCGCGAGAACGACGCTTCCTCGCACCCTTCTCCCTCCCCCCCCTCGCAACCTACGAGCCATTCCAACACGCACAAATGGTAATTCCTGGTCGCGCGCGCCTTCAGCCAGGCACCAAAAATCGCATCCTGCTCCCATAGAAAGCTGTTCACACTGAAAATACAGCGATATTGTTTTTATATAGTGTCTCCTCGGGAAATGAAGTTATCAGGGCCGTCCGACTCCCACGGCGATTTGCCGGCTCTCTACATTCTGAAGCGCCCATGGCGGCTCATAGCGTGATAAAGTCGTTAAGGATTCCGCCTAAGGAAACGTTTATGTCTAGTGAATGATAATAACAATAAAAAAACCACTACATTACGCACTCTTCCTTCGGTTAGTCGTGATTCGCTCTGGTGCCCGGGAAGGGCACGCGCTCTGCGTGGGCACAGCTACAACAGCGACAATGGTGCTGGGATTGTTCGCAAAGCTGTGTGAACAGGACGCCAGCCATCGCGAACCTACTCACTTTCTTACAGCTGTGTTCGCGGAGGCGCAGTCCCGAGATTATGATGGTACGGAGAAACGGAGTAGAAAAGAACGCCATGCACTGACCAAACCTTCCTTTCTTGCTTTGTCCGAGCAACTTTCTCCCCCCAAAATATTTGTGAAGTTTTGTTCCGGGTATGTAGACTTATCAAAGTCTGTTAGCAGCACCGACGAACGGCGTTTAAGTGCGTATAGAAATGACAAATATATATATTTTTCTATTAACTTGCTCGCGTACAATACAAGCTAAATGAGAAGGGGTTGCTGTATGTCCTCGTAAAAGCCACGAGAGAACAAGAAAAAAAAAGCGATAACGGTATCCCATAAGCTAAACAGCACGCGTCGCAACGTTCGCAGGAAGTTCAGTAGCAGAGGTGCAAGCCGTTGGCGCTGTGCCCACGGGATGAGGCTGCATAGTCACTGTATGGAGATTGATGGCCCGACAGGTGAGCCGCTACCCATAGAAGCAGGCACTCCGAGCGGCGCCTCCCCTTTTCTATCACAAAGCGAGCACGCGCCCGACAGCGCAGCGGCTTACACGTGATTGCGTGCACGCGCGTGTAGAGAGAAAGAGAGAGAGATTGCGGAGAGGAAGAAGTGCAAACTTCTGCAGTCCTTTAGGGAGCACGTCCCGGCGCTTGCGTTGGAAACAAAAACGGCGGTAAGCAGCCAGAGGGAAAGAGAGAGAGAGAGAGAGAGAGAGAGAGAGAGAGAGAGAGAGAGAGAGAAGGAGCGAGTGTGAGATGCAAACAGAACAAACAAGTTGCCACGCTCGCCCCCTTTGTAACCACTTTGTTCAACGATGGTCGGATGTTTGGTCGTGGTTTATACGGTCCCATTACACTAACGCTTCTAGGTGTGGGCATGCAAGGTTGAAGCAGGTGTGCGCTCGAGCGCCTGCGTGAGAATTTGCCTACTCTCACTCCATTAATTCTTGCGTATTTCTCTAGGGGCTCTGTTGAACCTTTTTACTCGGCTCCCCCGAGCATGAGCACGAGTTTCTCAGGCAATTCAATCCCCTTGCTTTCCTACCAGGTGTACCTTCTTCCCGGGCACTCCCGTAGCTTTACCCAGCGTGAAACGACCTACTTCGAATCTCTTTTTATGTTACGGTTCTTCATGGCGGTTTCATCGATGCGAGAATACAGTACACTTGAAAAGGGCCGTGGTAGTAATGGCATCGTACATATATCTGTCCAGGCTTGTCTCCCTTTTGTTCTGTTATTCGTCGCCGTTCTGAGAAAATAAACGCGTTTCCAAGCCAGGTCTCATAAGATCCTCAAGGATCCAGAGAAAAGCGTAGACAAACTACAGGTGGGTAGTGTAGCGCAACTCCTGCTTGATTTACCGCAGAGGTGTGCAAATCTTCGAATCCTGGAAACATTAGATACGATTTCAATAGTCTGTTCTATTTCATTCGAATTCGATCCGTAAATTAACTATTAATTTATCGAATATTCTTTTCTATTTGAATGTAAGGGAGTAGAACACACATTAACTCTTTTATGCATATAAATTTATTTAGTGAGTGAATCTGAATTTTATTTTAGCAATCGTATATATTTGGAAAGAAAATGCTGTTCCCACAATTATTCCTTTTTCTTTTTTCAGTAGAACAGAGTGAGGGGTCACCACTAAGGGCCTCACGGTTACTTTTAGTGGAGGTCTGGAAGGCAGGCCCTCTTTCCTAGCTGTTGCAAGGGGCCATCACATGTCTGGCACATCCCAGTTGTCCTCGACGGTTGGGCTTTTGTACTGCCGACAGCACACCTACATTTAGTGAGCGTTTTCGGTTGGTGCTTGCAGTGACGGGTTTGACTTTATTTACCTTGGTGATGGAACGCTAGACAGGAACACGTTTCTTTAAGGTAGTTCTTAACCGCTAGTGAGCGTAGGCATTTATCCGGAAAACCAACATCTCTGTCAAGGACAGCTTCAAGAAAAGGCTGAATACGTGACATGGATTTATTATCTATTTGTTCTGATTGGTAAATAACGCTCTACCGTGGGTAAAATGGTGTAACAGTGCTGAATTTTGCAGGACGGACTCCATGTAGGCGCCCTCGCAGTCACAGAGAAGAAGATAGTCTTCATCAACCCATGCATATGGAGGCTCACAGACAGCGTGATTTTATCGCGCCGGCTCTTTCGTTGCTCGTTCTAGTTGACTGTATCATGAGCTTAAATGTCAGAAAATCTGTCATTTTATTTGTCACCCTCTGCGAAGCTACCACAGTGCTACTGCATTTCCACAAATTGGTAGTAATGAACACCAAGCAATAATTATAAAAGCGAGCCCTCTAAGACCCTTCAAGCATGGTGTTCATGTCCTATAAGGTGGTGGTCTCCAGCAAACCACCACCTTATAGGACATGGCAAACTGTAATAATGGAGTCTAGCACTTTATCTTATGCACATGACGAGCCTTCGATGCATAAAACACGTTATCTCAAGCTTGCAACCTTGTAAGGACCGAACTTATGTTCCTTTCCATAGAAGACTGTTGGTTTCAGCGTTTGTCACGTCGTGAATTTCATCGCGGTCGGGAAAGAATTTTGCCGTACGTGACACTACACCGCTCTATACCGCTCTTGCATTAGTAGCTGCTTGAAAGAGCGCGCCGTGTGAAAGTCGACACCGGAGATTTGCACGCTTCCAGAGGAAAAAAAAATTAGAAAAGGTGACCACACCACGTGATTCCCATGCAGGAAAGAGTTAACGTTTACAGGGAGAAAATTCGGTGCAAGTAGTGACTGTTCAGAATGATTCTTCTGTAGGAGAGCTGCAATTGTCACACCAAAGAGAAAACGAGAGAGAGAGACTGAAATAGAGATACAAACTTTAGAATAGATGCTACCTTGGCTGGTCGCCTGGCATGCTCCTCCAGGGGCTGGGTTATAAACAAAAGTACCAGTTCCTGAGTGAAGGTATGGAGCAAACAATTTCTGCTCAATCATTTTCAGTTATTCAGCAAGGATGTCTCTGTATTAGACTGCCCGCAAATCTGGAGTCGTATTCACAAAAAGCTGTTACGATACAATTGTCTGCAAGATAAATTTTCAGCCAATTTTGACGTCTTAGTATCGAAGGAGGCCAGCCAATGACAAAGAGCAGTTACGAGCAGAGAGATTTATGAATTAGGCCACTGGTGACTCGATTAAGGCAAATAAACTATTTGGCCAGTATCTCAGGTGGTAGCCATTCCTTTAGTGCATGACGCTGTGACAATACACTTAGCTTCTGCAACCAAAATAACACTTTGAGTACATCTTTCTTTGATTACTATCGTTGTCTTAGTATATACGAGGTAGGATCGCCTTTCAGTTATCGTTTATTTACAATCTTTCCAATTACCGGACATATAGTTGTGAACGCAATAAATAGTTACCTAATGCACCGTAACAATATATACAGTATTGTGAATAGCCTTTCATTTTTACCAAACGAATTAGACGCAAACTTTATATTTACTTTTCTTTACAAATAAGGAAATACTATATATTCAATTATATTTTTGAATATCGTTTTTCTCGAATTTTGTATCCGACTAAATTTGGAAATTTTGCTCTTAGGACACCCCTATAATTGGTGTTACAACACTTATAAGTAATATTCTGGCTTCATATTCCTCCATACGCAGTGATTACGCTAGGAGAACGGTCCGGTACGCTCGTCGCTTTACTGGAATAGTGCATAAGTATGATATTTGAAAGAGCACTGCACTCGTGAACAAGCCCTGCTTTTCAGACTACGCAGCGCATAAAGAGCTCGAGGTGAAGGCACGGATGCGAATACTACATGTGAAATGCATGGGTCGAATGTTTTACCTTCTGTCAGCCTTGTCGACACTAATAAAAAAAAAAGGAAAGAAGAGCACGAGCACATTTGCTGATTCTGTGCCGTTGAGGAAACGTGGGTCCACGGAACAGCAATTTTATCTTTACACATATATTTCACACACCGGCGAGATGTTAGATTCCATGCATCCTTCAAGAAACCTCGTGCTATTAAGTAGGAAGAACGTGGAACAATACGAAATCACGAGCCATTCCACTCTGTGAAGGTAGTTCATCAGAGAAGCTGTTTAGTACACAACAGCGAGTTGACACAATTTTGAACAATGGTACGAACTCATTTATTGTCTTGATGTGTGGTCATCGTGAGGAAAGGTACGCACACTTATTTCTTGTCATTATCGGCGGTCATTATTTGACTCGCAACAGCAATCATATCCTTTGATAATGTCAAATCGACGTACTAACGCCGCTGGATGGTTGGTTGTGCCGGATCGGTATAACATCGCAAGGAATATGTCTGCAACATGGAACACGTAAACCGCTCCCTTTTTGGTGCCCACACATCCACGTTGAGATCACCGAAAACGACAACAGGGGTAGTGCCATCGCAGCTACTTCAGGCAAAGTGAGTAGCCATAAACCTTACGGGACTATGAGTCATTGCATTTTTTGCTTGTTTACGGGGGTATGAGTAATTGCTCACAGAGGTATGAGCCATTGATGATGACAGTTTTCCACATGCTGTTCTGGAGGCTGTGCGCGTGATGATTTGGATTGTAAAACTTTATTTGTCCAACAGATGTAGGGAAGGCTTTAAGTCTTCCCACCTAGACGACGGCCAGGAGTCCTTGGACCCTAGCGGCGATTTCGGCCAGTTGGACGGTCTTCAGTTGAATCTCCGGATCGGAGCTGAGTAATAAGGTCTCCCATTGTTCTAAACACGTTATTCTTCCCTCAGAGGGAGCCTGTGGGCATTCCCACAGAATGTGGTTAAGATTAGCCCTGGCTTTACATAGCTTACACTGGCTAGAGTACTGACCCGGGTAGTAGAGGCTGCACGACACCGGGCTTGGAAACGAGTTGGTTTGCAGGCGACGCCAAGTGGAGGCCTGGCTCTTGTTTAAGGATGCATCAGCCGGAGGATATTTAACCCGCCCTAGTCTGTAGTGTTGTGTGATCTCTCTGTAGCACACTAAGCGGTCTCGCCCCGTGAAGCCTTCGGCTAGCCCACCAGCTCGGAATGTGAGTCCTCGAGCTAATTCGTGGGCCGCCTCATTCCCAGCGAGGGAGGCGTGCGCAGGTGCCCAGATTATTTCAATTTTCCTGCTATCTCTGCAGGTCTGCAGGATTCTGTTCGCCTCGGGAGAAATTCTGCCTCTGGCAAAGTTCATCACCGCAACCTTAGAGTCGCTGACTATAATTTTGGCTGAAGTACTTGCAATTGCAAGTGCTATGGCAGATTCTTCTCCAATTTGAGAGCAATCCGTTGGAACTGTGCCACTGGCTATCAACCTAGTTTCAGCGCTCGCTACAGCTAGGGCCATGCGGCCGTTGCCATAGTCTGCAGCATCAACGTAGAGCACGTCCTTCGAGTTTTTGAAACGCTTCTCAAGAGCCTCGGCCCGTTTCTGTCTGCGTTCCTTGTGATGGATTGGGTGCATGTTTTGAGGTAGTGGTGGGATTATTAGTCGGTTCCGCACGCTTCGCGGCAGGTCTACTTTGATGCCTTCCTGCCCCGCATAGTTTATGCCTAGCCTAGCTAGGATTTTTCTGCCCGTAGGGCTTCCCGCAAGTCTCTCATACTGCGAGATCCTCACTCCTTCAATAATCTCCTCAAGCGTGTTGTGGAGCCCTAGAGCTAAAAGCTTTTCATTTGCAGTGCGGATGGGAAGCCCCAGCGCCTGTTTTATACTTTTACGTATGATGCCATCAATGTTCTTCTTCTCGAATGACCTAAAACTGAGGAAGGGAGCAACATAAGCTATTCTACCTATCACAAAGGCCTGGACTAGCCTAACTAGATTCGCTTCTCTCATCCCGGACCGCCTGTTGGCGATCCTGCGGATCAGTCTCATGGTCTGCAGTGCGCAGCCGTCTAGTCTCCTTATTGTTTCGCCATTAAAACCGTTGGCCTGAATAAAAAGTCCCAGAACTCTGATTTGGTTCACTTTTGGAATGGGGATCCCCCCAGCTGTGAGAGAGATTTGCGGTTCCTCCTTACTGGCCCTGCCTTTCGGCTGGTATAGAAGCAGTTCCGATTTTTGTGGTGAACATTTAAGTCCCCTAGGTCCGACATAACCTTCAACTGCCTGGATAGCCCTTTGGAGGGCTTCCTCTATTTGGGCATCGCTGCCCCTAGCTATCCACAACGTAATGTCATCAGCGTATATGCTGTGATTTAGTCCTTCAATAGCCTCCAGTCTTTCAGGGAGTTTGATCATGGCCACATTGAAAAGAAACGGCGAGAGCACAGAGCCCTGTGGGGTCCCTTTGCTGCCTAATTTAATGTCATCCGATTGGCATTCTCCAATCTGGATTTTTGCTTCTCGGTCTAATGTAATTGTAGGTTCGTACGCCTACTCCCAAGTCCTGAAGGTTCTCAAGAATGGCTTTATGCGTGACGTTATCAAAAGCCTTCGCTAGGTCAAGCCCTAGAATTGCCTTTGCGTCCCCCGTTTCCGCATCGATGATTTGGTGCTTTAGTTGCAGCATCACGTCCTGCGTGGAGAGCCTGGGCCTAAAGCCCACCATCGAATGCGGATAGAGGTCATTATCCTCCATGTAGTTATTGAGCCGCGTTTGAATAACGTGCTCCAAAAGCTTGCCTGCACAAGAGGTTAGAGAGATAGGTCTTAAGTTCTCTATATGGAGTTTCTTGCCTGGTTTTGGGATCATCACCACCTTAGCGGTTTTCCACTGATTTGGTAGTTTACCCTCTTCCCAGCACTTCTGCACAAAGTTAGTTAATGCAGTTATAGAGTTATCATCTAGATTGCGTAGCATTTTATTGCTAACGCCATCCGGGCCTGAAGCTGATTTGGTTTTGAGCTTGGCAATCTCCGCCCGGACCTCCGCCTCGCTGATGGGTTCGTCTAGGCTGGAGTTGCCTACGCCTTCATAGTTAGGTAGGGGTTCCTTGCTGGTGTCCCCTATGTATCTCTCCTGTATGTCCTTCATTAGATCTACCTCCGTACCTTCGTACAAGTGAAGAATTTTTTGAAGGTTCTGTCGCTGCGCTGTTTTGCAGCCCTGTGGATCCAGCAGGTAACGGAGTAGATTCCATGTCCTAGCTAGGCCTATATTTCCGTCCATCCTATCGCAGGTGGACTCCCAGTTCTGCCTGGTTAGTTTGAGCGCGTAATCTTCTATATCTTTATTGAGCCTAGCGATCCGTCTCCTGAGATTGCGGTTCCACTTTTGCCTCCTGAGCCGTTTTTCCATGCTGAGCTTAGCCTCCCACATATGGAGGAGGTGGCTGTCCGCTATCTCCAGTGCAGAGTCCTCCGTTATCTCCTTGGTTGCGTTTTTAACGTCCTGGCCTAATTTCTTAGCCCATTCATCAATATCCTTTATCTCACTCCCTGCCGTCTCCCTTCTTATTTCGCGAAAGGCATCCCATTCAACAATTAGCTGGTTTCTGCCTTTTCTCCTGGCAGGGCCTGCGCTCACCACTGTTTCGAGAATAAAGTGATCGCTACCTAGGTTTTGCTGGGTATTAACCCAGGTTGCATCTCCCACGTTTTTGACGAATGTGAGGTCGGGTGAGGTGTCTATGCTGACACTATTCCCCGTTCTAGTGGGGGTTTGGGGGTCGGTCATTAAGGTGAGCCCCTCTTGCTGTGCATCCAGCCAGAGTTCCCTTCCCTTAACTCCTTCTTTTCTGTACCCCCAGGCAGCGTGTTGGGCGTTAAAGTCTCCCACCACTACCAAAGCTTGCCTGTTGGCAATACGCAGAGTTTTTTGGAGAAGAGGTCCAAATCGGGCCTTCCTTTGTTTCGGGCTGCTATAGATATTGAGAACAAAGAGGCTGCCTTCTTTCTTTTTTGCTGGAATGAGTTCAACAAGGACGTGGTCTACGTTGATAACCTCCGTGTCGTGCTTAACGACTGCCAAGTTTCTCCTGACCAGGGTGGTCACCCCGGATCTTCCATCATCTGTACTAAATGATATGTAGCCCGATAATTTTGCCATCCCCGCAGTTTCTTGTAAAGCGATTACGTCCGGATTGTCTTTGCCAAGAAGGAGCTGCTGTAGGACCGCCCTTTTGCGACGGTACCCGCCGCAATTCCACTGCCAAATCGTGTGTTTATTGTGACTGGCCATGATTGAATTGTGGATTATCACCCAGTGGTATTAGGGTCACAGCCGTCTGAGAACCACCATGTACCTTCTGCTCTGTTTCCCTCTGCCAGTTATTAATGCTGACCAACGCGGCCCTGTGTTTCTGGCTTTCTTCCGATAGCGCCTGGATGGCTTGGATGACTGATGCGAACTTTGCTTCCCAGCTCGCCTGGAAGTCGTCCATTTTCTTGCACAGATCTGCCATTGTGGGTTCTTGTGGCGCGTTCGCGCCTGGTTTCCTTTTCAGAGGTGGGGAGCGGGTGTCATCTACCTGCATCGCCACAGTGCTTTCAACGGCTGGGTGGGTTCCAATCGTGTTAGCTGTTTTGACTGCGTTAGCTACTTTCTTCTCCCTTTTTAGCATAACGTTTTCCTTTTCGAGGTCATCTACTCTTTTAATGAGTTTCTCTACCATGATTCTCATCTTGGCGAGTTCCTCGGACTCCGTATTTTTTGGGGAGACCTTATCTACCCAGCTCACCTCCCTTTGCTTGTTGGCTTCATTCCTCGGCCTTGACGACGATCTTGCCCTGGAGCCGGAGTGGACCCCGGAGCCGGAACGATCCCTGGAGCTGGAGCAGCCCCTGGAGCTGGAACGGCCCGGGTGATCGAGGCGAGGGAAGGAGCCGGAGCGGCTCCGGAAGCCCTCCCGGCTTCTTGATCGGCTTTTTCGCCCAGACGAGGGTGTTTTCTTCGCCTCCTCTTCTTGGAGCTTCCGCTCCCACCGGCGTTTCCTGACGATGTACGGAGTTCGGTAGATCTCGCGACACTTCTTGTTGCCCAGTTCATGTCCCTTTCCACAAAGAGCACATTTGGGATCGCACACGTGTCCATCCGGTGGCTTCACCGTACCGCAGCCGCGGCACTTGACGTCGTCCGGGTCCGGACACACATCAGAGCGGTGCCCAAGATGTCCGCATGCGTTGCACACCTCAAACTTCTTTTTGTAGAGGTAGCACTTGAGGAGCCCGCCTCCATAATAAATCCAAAACGGCACATTATCGTTTACGAAGAGTATCAGAACTGAGGTCGATGTCTTCTCCATTCTTCTGACCCCTCTGATTTTGGGGTTTCTTGAACAATCCAGGTTGTCCAGAATCTGTGCTTCCGTGTGTTCCACCGGGATCCCATGAATAACTCCTTTGCCACTGCCATCGGGGGCTGACAGGTAGGCGTTTACTTCGTATTTTGCCTGATCAACCTGAAGTATTTTTATCTTCAGGTACCGATGCATTCGTTCTTCACTCATGGTGCCCACCAAAATGGTGTTTTGCTTGGTGTTAAGTTGAATAATGTCTTCCTTAGCCTCCTTCAAATTCACGCCCGCAGCGGCTCGAACAAACTCATATATCTTCACGTCTCCACCCAAAGATAGAGCTTTCAATCCTCCGCTCGGTCGGATTATCACCTTATGCAGGCCAGTAGGTAGCCGTGGTTGCTGTGACGCCACGGAGCGCAGCGCCAATTTCCTCCCCGCCATCTTGATTGATTTGGTGCTCACGTGGCCGTGGCCGCCATCTTGTCTCTCTCTTCGATCCGAGCCGACACCTTGGCTTCCTCCTTCGCGGCCGCCATCTTGGCTGCCGCGTTGCCGGCTTGTGTTGATCGTGAACCAACCGACCTTCTCGGAAAATTTTTCAGGAGAAATATCCTCCCCTTGAACAACAACCTCCATTTTCGCCGAAAATATCCAGCCGTGCTAAGCCCCAGGGGTCGGCAGCGCGACGCACCGACGCTTGGCCGGCAGGCAGTGATCGGAGTCGACGCTAGGTCGAACGCAGCTGCCGGGACGACGCGTCAGAGTCGAAAAATAGCCGAAAATTGGGTCCACTTGCCGCAATTTTGGTATCCAGGTGATCCTGGTGACTTCCGCTGATGATTCCAATCGAAGTTGGCTTGAGCACAAGCATAAATCCGCCAGGAACATCGAAAAAACTGCGCGTGATGAGAAAGAATTTAGGTACTGTGCGCTTCACTTGGCTGAATGTCTGTAGCCTCTGCCTTACGGGCATATGAGCTTTTGCATGTTTTGCTTGCTTACGGGGGCATGAATGTCTACGGGTGTGTGAGCCATTGATGATGATAATTTATGTTTCCGGAGAACATAAATGCATGGAACCCTAACCATATACCACTTTGCTGTAACATTAAAGTACGAAATATAGATGAATGCTTAGTGTTAAAGAAAACCTATAATAACTAAAGTCATTTCTATCTGTTTTAAGTCAAGAGCAAATGACGTTAAACGCGTTGTACTTCGCTCTAACTTTGCATGTGAGAAGTGTAAAAGGATAAGAAAAGCAAAACCATGAATAACGACGACAATGAGATTAAATAATCACGTCGAACTCATTACATAGGGAAACATTGAAGCGTCTCTCGCCTCAACCCCCCCCCCCCCTCCAAAGAGAAAACAAAGAATCGAAATAGAAGAGAAACACAGTATTCAGTCCTGGACAAATAAGTACTGAAACAGCGCGCTGGCTGAAAAAACGGCCACGCAACTGAAGATATGTTACTTGGCTTGTCTTCATGAACGGACCCAAAAATCACCGTAATTTCCTATAAAAAAGTGTGGCCATTTTTTTTTCACGTACGACTTTATTCACTCTCAAAGTACTCTACATTAGTACTAATGCACTTGTCCAAGCGTTCATTACATTGTTGGAAGCACCCTGCAAATTCGGCCTCTTTTATACCTGATAGAGCCCTCGCAACAATGCGTCTAACTTCGTCGACACTGGCAAAACGCTTGACTTTCAATTCCCTTGTCATCTGGTGGAACAGGAAGAAGTCCGCAGGAGCCAAACCTGGCAAATAGGGCACGCGGGTCAAGATAGTCGTTTGTGTTGAGGCCAAAGATCAGCAAACACTCAGTCGTCTGTGTGTGCGGGAGCATTGTCATGATACAGGAATCACTTGCCAGAATTCCACAAGGCCGGCGTTTTCGTTCCACACTTCTGCGCAGCTGTTTCAACACCTCAAAATAGAATTGTTGGTTGATGGTCTGCTTTTGAGGGACGAAGTTTTAGTGTACGATCCCTTTGAGGTAAACAAAAAAAAGCAGATCAGCATCGTCTTCAAATTCAATTTAACATGAGAAGCTTTTTTTTTTGGACTAGGTGCACCAGGTGACTTCTATTGACTTGTTTTGCTTACTTGCGGGATCGTACCCGTAGCAACGTGACTATAGTCGCCTGTGATGATTTTGTTGCAAAACTCTGGATCATTTGTGACTGCGTCTTTCATTGCACGACAGGTTTCCACGCGACGATCCCTTTGCTCTTAGGTGAGAAGTCTGGGCACAAACTTAGTAGTCACTCATCGAATCCCCAAACAGTCGCGGAAAATACGCTGAATGGAGCTCCAGGATAATCCAGATAAGTCTTAGGGTTGGTCGATTGTTCGGTATTGACCTTCCCTGATGACATCACGAATTTTGACGATGTTACCCCCAGTTCGCACACTTCAAGGACGACCGTAACGGGGCTGATCTTCGATGGTCTTTTCCCCCTTTTAAACCAAGGAAAGAAGTCGTACACTTTATTTTTAGTGAGAACATGTTCTTTGTAAGCTTTTGCATAGTGACAACAGTTCTTTCTGCATTCTTGCAGATTGAGAACTAAGCTTCATAGCTTCCCTTTATTCGTGAGAATCCACAATTATTCGTTTTACTCGAACGCACTACAGACACACGCACAATAATGGCAAAGGAACCACAAACATGGTTTTCGGCCGACGCCGCTTGTCATACTGACTCAGGAGAGGTCCTCCCACAGTGCCCTAGCTGCGCAACCCGGTACTACAAGTACACGATGCGCAGGCGTGCGATTCCGGTCCTTTTTGGATCCCCCTTTGTATGTCTTTGTCTTCGTGTTCGTGTAAGCCAAGACTCGCTGCGCTCGGTGGCATCTTGTTTAAATGTAAGTTGAATTCAACTTGCTGCGTCCATAACTATCACCATCTGACGGAAAACCTTTCTCTTATGCAGTGCCTTTTCTCTGGCAAGGCATTCTTAATTATGTGGATTTCTTATTCAAGTTTCATCATCTTTTGTGTCGATGCTTTCTCGTTCGAAGCATATATACCTCGCGGGAAAACTATAGCAAGGGCAAAGTTTTACCCTGAAAGAAAGAAAGAAAGAAAGAAAGGAAGAAAGAGAGAAAGAAAGGAAGAAGGGTAGAAAGAAAGAAAGAAAGAAAGAAAGAAGAAAAGAAAGAAAGGAAGAAAGAAAGAAAGAAAGAAAGAAAGAAGGAAGGAAAGAAAGGAAGAAAGAAAGGAAGGAAGAAAGAAAGGAAAATACTTTGAGCCCAAGAACGGTGGCTGCAGCTCATAGGTCAGCCTATCGCCTCTCGAAACGTCGGGTGGATGGCGTTTTGAAATTTCAAAATTTATATTCACGGCCTATTTCGCACGTGCGTGTGCGTTCACCGGGCGAGCCGACTTGGAAATCACGCCACTTCGGCTCTCCCTCGCTTTTCACATTTCTTTACCCATGCAGCTACGCAAGTTCACCAGTATAAAAGAAAGAACAAAAATATCACAAACGAAATAAATCTTAATACATAAAAAAGCTTAACTTTCTCGTGTCCGCCGGCTCATGAAAAACGTGCAGATATGTATATATATATATATATATATATATATATATATATATATATATATATATATATATATATATATATATATATATATATATATATATATATATATATATATATATATATATATATATATGCGCTTCAAAGAAGCGTGAAACGGACAAGGTGACGTGCCTCGCGGTAGTGACCATGTGAATGGAGGAAGGCTCTTACGATGTCGACGGGTGGAACGTGCAACAGGCATTAAAGGGGAGGAAAAGGAAGTGAATATTCATTTCCGGCTAGTTATTAGTTATTAGTTATTTTTCACAACTACAGGAGGAACACTTGTGTGCACCATTCTTGCTGGTCGAAACTGTGTCTCTGCCGTCATCGTCAGCCGCGATGGCGACGGTGGTGCGTGCAAGAAGAGCGTATCCGCTATCGTTGATCCTATGGCAACAAGACTTGTCTGTCACTTGGTGAATAAATTGAGTTGCCCAATGACGTTAATATATTTTGCTACGAAACACGTTAGTTCGCGTTGTTTCGTTACTTCTTGCTTGGAAGAAAGTCCTACTGAAGCTCTCCGCTCCGCTTTTTCAATCTCTTAACGATTCTGCATTCAACAGGGCGCTAACTAGGGCCGGTTAGCAGATACTCAAGCGAAGAAGCAGCGCTTTCGATCGGGACATAGGCAGAGACGACACACGCGAGGACAGCTAAAGCGCTCGTCCCTCTCGTGTCTCCCTGTGTCCCGTTCAAAAACGTTCTTTCTTCTTTGCTTAGGAAATATAATATACTCTTGCTTCTTAGTGTATGTAAAAGCATAACGACAAAGGAGCGTTATGAGTGGCTGGTTTGGAATGATAAACCGCACCACATGCCGAAATCAGTGAAATGTGCTGTGTTCTTATCAGAGACACGTTGTATCTAAAAGGACAATTTTGTCTCAGGTTCGGTGGAAACGAAGTTCAGCCCCTGCTGTAGTGCAGAAAGGAAGGTGAAATAAAAAGCGTCATACTTATTTTGCCTATGCTAATCTATAGGTTCAAATGAAAATCTAGAAAACTAAAGAACTACAGTGAATATCTGCCTCGGGCACCATAGCATTCTCCAACGAAGCCCACAGTGCGCTTGTCGCGGCCCATAATGCGCGACGTTCTGTTCCCGTTTTGACCGCCACCTTGCACATGTCAACAAAGCGCTTGCCCACCTCATACTATGGCATCGACCACCACGGTATACCGTGGTGGTCGATGCCACCGACTTCGAAAGTTCAACAAGCATAACGTACACACAGGAAACCACAAGCAGCAAAAAAGCAAAGCGAAGCGAGGAGCGTGCCGCTTCCGCTCTTCCGCCGTGAATCCCACCACGAAATGGCAGCCAGCATCAGAGCCCAGCGTGGCGATCTCGCCAATATGACGTGTCAACACGAGGCGCAAGCCACAGTGAGTGGCGGAGCGAATATGAAAGTTTGGCTGTCTAGGAACAACGACGCCGGCAGGTCGACGTTCCGCAGGGCTTATATGACGCATGCCCGGTCTCAAGACGGCCGCGTAGAGTTATCTTGCTTCAGTCGCGTTCTTTTCTTCTTTTACCCTTGCTCACAGATTCTGCTGGGGGAAAGTCAGAGTTCCCTTATTTTTGTTTCTCTCGCATTATGAACTTTCTTTCCATTGTAAACAGAGAAAAGCTGTAGCGATAAAACGACAATTTGCTCATGAGAGAATGAGAATTCAAATCTCAGTGCTCAATCGACGAATAGAATGACTGCGACATTATCGAATACTTCTAGAGCTTTGATGATGCTGATGTTTGTATTAAGGACTCGCCATCAACATGCGGCACGAAAAGCAAGGGAACAAGGCAGGGGCAACGCAGGCCCTGTTTAGTGCCAGCGTGCCTCGCTGTGCCTCTCGTTGAAAGAGTCTCAACTTGAGCATTAATTATTCCGCAGTGCTTGTCTGATCACTTCCCCAGATGCAGAACCTATCTTTATATGAAGCCTAAAAAGATTGAAGCAAACTGGCTTGTCGAACCGTAATTGAGTTTTCGAGGGGAACAATAGCGGATCAAGACATACCTCTGACAAGTGTTACAATATCTTTAATGTTCATACTTAACTTGACTTCGTACAAACCTGCGTGGCCGACTAAGAGTAATTAGTATAATTGCTGTCAACAATACCAGCGTTTAAATAAAATTAAGGTACTTATTTCCATTCATGCAGGCAGTCAATGCGAGGGAAGGTGTCATTACAAGCGTTTTTGAAGATGTGATTATCATCAGCTGCAAGACACTCGACGGAAAACAACATGAACACGAACACACCGGATTCGTAATTCTTGTGTTTCCTCTTACCAAAGTTTTTTTTTTTTCAGTTAGCTGCTGTATTTTCAATGCGACTTTTGTGAATTGTGTGAATGTCATTGCAGAAAGAGAACGCGGATAGATAGATTTAGCCAGAAAGGTTGGAGAGGTTGGAAACACGTGCGTTTGCTACTCAATTTCACTTTGATATGGGCTAAGGTGCTACGAGATAGGAAAATTAGTCGAAAAAAAAGTAACCAAAATGTAAAAAATGAAAAAAGGAACACAAATTGGTGGTTGGCGTGATGTTACGCTTACCTGCAAGGTTAAAAGATAATGAAGAAAAAGTTCGAGCGTACATACTCAGAACGAACAAAATAAAATAAAAATAAAGGCAAATTAAGGTAAAGTTCAGACTCATATAATCTATCAGTACTATGAAGCAAAATTGCCCTAAAATATTCTGCACAGCGCCTATTGCTCTCTTTGCTTCGTCTGCGAAGTGTCATTATCGGATAATAGTCAATAAAAAGTACACATCACTGCCCTTTGTTCTAAACTTGACACGTGAATATAGCCTCTGCTGGTCATAAAGCGGTTCCCCACAAGCGCATGATGACGGTTCAGCGTGCCCTATTTTATGAGAAAACGGTTGGCGAAGAACACACCTAGCTGTAGTCGATTAAACTAAGTTTCTATGCCACTCGGTAAATTAACAGCAAGTCTCAATTCTAGTTCATGGTCCTCTGCATGCAGAAGCTCACTGCATCGTCGAAACATGTTTTCAAAAACCATTCCATTGAGAATGTCTTCACGATGCATCTTATATCACGGCCGGAGACAGGAAGAAGACACATATATTGCGTTGTTCATGAGTCTAGTTTGCCATTTTGTCTAACGGGTCGTTCCCAGACAAACCAATGTGGCTTGGCACCTCCTGAAATACTTCGTAAATTCCACGAGATGTGCTGTGTGCACATTCCGCTATTGAAACAATATATTCATGTGTGATTTCTTAGCGTGGGTGTTACACAGAAGCGCTAGAGCGGACTTTTGAGCCCGAGCAAACAACCGACAGCAAAACGCGTAGTATCAGCTGTAAACAGTCGGAAACAGAACACAAACTAAGGCGAGAACACTCGAATACGCTCAGTGGGAAAGACAGATCTCCCGTCATTCACGAGCAAGGAATGTCGGCTTCACGAAGCAAGAGTGGCTTTCTCGCTTTCTCGCCGTGGCGATGTGTGGAGCAGTATGGGGCAACAAGGAGTGCACACCAGACGTCTCGTAACACAAATAGCTATCCCAGTGTCATCCTCCACCAGAAATGTGGCAGTGATTTGGGCAACGTTCCACTTAAGCTTTCATACTACAAGAAAAGCAGCAAGGAATAAATCTCGTGCGTAAGTTCGCATCTAGCATAAGGGCATCGGGTTGACTATGTAGAGATCTGAAAAAAAGTCAATGATTGTCGCGGCATCCAGAGGAGTGTCTGGCAGACAGCGACACAAAATGGCAAGATCAACGGCTCATTTTAAAATCCAGCCAATAAAATTAATTAAGACCAAGGGAAAAAAATGGTTCAGTCTTGTCTTCCTGCGTCTGTCCCTCTCGTCACGCCACAGTTACTCTCGCGCGAGATGTCCGTATAAATTCCTTCCCTCGGGAGTTGCCTTCCTAGCCGCTGTTGTGGTAGTCTAGCTGCTCGTGCGCTGGAAACGTCTCTATTTCCCGCTCTTCTTTCTCCATGTGCTCCTTCAGCTTGTTTTCTCGACAACGAGGTGGACAAACAGCAAGTATTTCTAGTGGTCACAGTTGCGGGATGTATGCTTAAAGGCCGCTAGTCAAAATACGGTGCATGCGACCTTGCGTTTTGAGTTTGTAAACAGACTCGGCCCTAAGGCCGGAAGCAAGGCAGGCTCTCGCGAGTCCCACGTGACATGACACGTGGGACTCGCGAGCGTGAGCGTGAGGTCAATGGAGGAGATGGACGATGATGCGCTATCGCTGGAAGCCACGCGTGCCTCTGGGAGCAGAGATGACCCGTTGTAGTTAGAAATGGGAGCAGGCGTTTGTCATCCTGCGAATTCTACAGAGGAGCAGTGGCGGAAGCGTTGCGCATTGCAGTCGAAGTGAAATTTGCTATGAAATTGAGCGGTTTTCCTCTAATGGAGCTTCTGAGACTGTCCAACGTTGAATAACAGGCACTAAGCATAGAAAACAGAAGTGCATGAGGTTGCGTTATGACATGCAATAATCTAGTTCTGAAAACTTGTTCTAGAATTGAGTTCGGTGTACAGCGATTATTACTCGTGGTGCAAATACAATGAAAAATAATCCCACCAACTCCATTTCGTGTTAGAAATGTCTCCGTATTAGAGAATGGTAACAAACTGTGAAAGCGGCCATTATGTGCACTGTACATTCTGCAGTTATCCTACAGAAAGCAAAATTACCATGTCTTTCTTTTTTTGACTGCACGCGATTTTCAAAGATTGCCGGTAGCGGGTTGCGCATTACTAATCTTTGAACTAGATTCCTCGCAGAGGCAGGCAGTACTCGCAGAATAAATAAAAATGTACAGTTGACTAATGAACAAGAGTTCACTAATTAAGTTGTTAACTAACTACTTTACGACACATATTTCAGTTTGACAAGTGTAGCTGGTGAGTCGGCAAGGCGTTTCCTGCTGGAACAAATTCTAAGAATGACAATGGTTTTCAGATATAAGCCTCGAACTTGTGGTGAATATTCACTATCGTTTCACTTACATTTTACTAAGAAAACGCCGTTTCATGCATAGAAGCACAAAAGTAACAGGGCCACAAATGTATTTCGCCACACATTTTTGATATAATCATCTCGATACTGGTATCATACTGAGAATTAATTCCAACGGGATATGCCTTGCGGCCTCACCGGCAACAATTCGTCAATGGCTATATATGTAATAAAAAAAATTATCTAAAGATTTCTATAAGGAAATTTTGTCAATAATTCGATTATTGATTTTATCTTGCCGTGAAACTGAAATGTACCTTTTTCATCTTCCAATAACTTAGCTGAAGGACTAAAATTGTGCTGCCCGCGACAAGCGGCTTTAAAGAAGAAAAAAAAACGTGCTGCACAAGATAAACAGTTTTGCAGCACATAATTAACCGTTTCACAACAGCTTCTCATCACATATATTCCAAAATGTGCGTTGGATCTGCACAACGATAGACAACAGCGTGGAGGCACACACTGAAATAACTCGGGCTGGCATGGGTAAGAATGGAAGTATACAAGCATGTACGAACGTGAGACATTAAAATGTTCTGGTGCGCTAGGCGGCCACCAGTACTGACATTATACTGCTGTTGTCCGTTGCACGCGCTGTGGCTTTCGCGGTCGAAAAAAAATACCAGCAGAAGATTTTAGTTGAGCGCCACCAATATTTCCCACATTGCTGAACCTATATATGCTTTGACAGCCCTACTAGAGTTTATTGTACCCGCCGTAGTTGCTCAGTGGCTATGGTGTTGGGCTGCTGAGCACGAGGTCATGGGATCGAATGACGGCCACGGCGGCCGCATTTCGATTGGGGCGAAAGCACCTGTGCACTTAGATTTAGGTGCACGTTAAAGAACCCCAGGTGGTCGAAATTTCCGGAGTCCTTCACTACGGCCTGCCTCCTAATCAGAAAGTAGTTTTGGCACGTAAAGCCCCATAATTTATATTTCTTAGAGAGAGAGAGAGAGAGAGAGAGAGAGAGAGAGAGAGAGAAAATAATGTAGAGAAAGGCAGGGAGGTTAACCAGAGGTAGTTCCGGTTGGCTACCCTGCGCAGGGGGAAGGGTTAAGAGGGATAAAAAGAGAAACAGAGTAGAAGGGGGAGATAGAAAGAAAGGGAGACAAGCACGAACAAAGCGCGTACACTACAGAGCGGTAGGGGGCGGCATTCTTAGAGTCTGTCGTGAAGCCCCGTGGACCGCAAGAACCTTACTAGCGCGAGTAAGGCCTTCAACGCGGATGTTCTTTCGGAGCATTGGCCTAAAGCTTTTAGTTCTGAAAGTGGACGATTGTCCAACTGGTCCAGCACTCTGCACATCACTTGTCTCTCAGCACTGTATCGCGGGCAGACACAGATAATGTGTGCGAGCGTCTCGTCGATGTTACATGTGTCGCACGTGGGGCTGTTGGCCATTCCTATGAGGAAAGCATAGGCGTTTGTAAAGGCAACGCCTAGCCACAGACGGTAGAGCATAGTCTGTTCACGTCGGTGTAATCCAGGCGGGAGGCGCATCCGTATGTCCGGAGACAACGAACGCAACCGACACATTGTGAAAACATTCGAGTCCCACAGGGGCAAAGTACACTCACGGGACATCAATCGCAGCTGAGCCGCAGCGTCTGTTCGCGAAAGCGGAATGAAGACTCGTTGACCACTTTCATGTGCAGAACGGGCGGCTTCGTCGGCGTGGTCATTCCCGCTGATGTTACAATGTCCTGGAAGCCACTGAAAGATTATGTTGTGCCCCTTGTCATAGCTTTGGTGATATATGTGCCGAATTTCTGAGGCCAGTTGTTCATTGGGTCCGTGGCGCATTGGGCTTCGTATGCACTGAAGGGCTGCCTTGGAGTCACTAAAGACTGTCCATTGTTGCGGTGGCTTCTGCTTAATGAAATAAAGTGCAGCACGGAGCGCCGCGAGTTCTGCACCCGTCGATGTGGTCACACATGAAGTTCTTAATTTGATTTCCTCAGATTGTGCCGGGAATATGACTGCAGCAGCAGAGCTGTTGAGTTTTACTGAACCGTCTGTGTATACATGTTGGCGGAATCTGTGCACGTTGTGAATGTGCTCCAAAGTTGCTTGTTTCAAAGCTTGCAATGGCGCTCCAGCTTTCTTTCTGATTCCTGGAATTGTCAGTTCAACTTGCGGCCGGTGCAGACACCACAATGGATCTGACAATCGTGTAGCGGGCGTAAATCCTGATGGCAAGTACGATTGATGTCTTGCAATAGTTTTAGCAAAGGTTGAAAATGGCCTCTTTGCTGGCAAGCAAGCAAGATGGTGTGAGGGAATCCGAGTCAGGTGTCGGATGTGCGCTCTCAGGACATCTGTATCAATGTATACTGTCAAAGGAGCGTCTCTGGCTATGGCCACTGTCGCAATCGACGACGTAGTTTTGGGAAGACCGAGACAAGTCCTGAGTGCTTGGGCTTGCACGCTCTGTAGTTTGCGAGTTTATTGTATACAACAGCCTGGTCAAATTACTTTGATTAGAATTAATTGCTTTCGTCTCGAAGCTCTATATGTTTGTGGCTTCGTGGCGCATGTAGTGCACGTGTACTCACGACACCTGAGAAGCGGGGATAGCGCTGACTTCATTGGCGAGATTTGCCTCTAAGGTAGCGCATTTTGCCTGCCTGTTTTCATTTACTAAACAAGAAGAAGAAACAACAGCAGGGACGGTGATTGGCACGTTTCCGCAGAATTATGGGGCTAATAACACCCATCATTCGTATAAGCATAAATATCAAACGACGACCCAACCCAAGCACCTGAACGAGGCGCCTTGGTCTAAGATATGTATGAACTTTTTTAAGAGAGGTGCACAAGGCAACGTACATTACACGCAGCTACATATATGTATGTATATATATATATATATATATATATATATATATATATATATATATATATATATATATATATATATATATATATATATATATATATATATATATATATATATATATATATATATATATATATATATATATATATATGAAGAGAATATCATATTTTATGAAAATTGGAGAGTTTTGCCTGATGGCCTGTGCATCATGCTACTCCTCGTGCATACCATGACAAATGAAAGGAACCAAGTTTGTGAAAAAAAAAATAGTCCAAACACCTTTTAGCTGCGAAGTCAGCATTTCAGGTGCTTCGACCAGTTTCCTTGCTGCCCATGGCAGTCACCATGGCAGCATATATTCGTTGCTATACGGAACAATCATCAAGCCCTTGGCGATACCCGCATCCCGTCCACCTGCTCCCCTTCGCGGTTCACCGAACAATCCCGGCTGCCGAGAGCATCGCTTGAAAACAAATCGAAAGACAGAATAAAAATAGTGACGGATACGCTCTCCCGTGATTTATGCACCCTTGTGGAGCGGGTCAGGGCTATGCTTGTAGAAAAAGAAAAAAAAGAAGAACGCGCATAATTGAGAAATAAAATAAACAGCGCAAATGAACATGAGAGGAAGAAGAAAAAAACGGAGCTCACCGGCTAGCAGGCGCTGATCAGATACGATAAAGGCAATTTCCCAAAATGGTGCCTCACATTCTGTTTGCTCGAACAAGGGGGCGAGACCCTAATGTGGTCGTGCGGAGAACGGGCGCGCTCGACCTGATGGCATGCATACCAAAGGGGTACAGCGCGAGCCTTGACTGCACCGCACATTTTGGCAGCTGCGTCCCCACACCTCTGCTTGGGCCGTCTTTCCATCTGCTGACATTTGTTTCATTTCTTTTTTCGCTATGATCCAAGTCATTCTTCAATGAAATCACTGCTTGATTTATCGTGTGCTTTGATTTCACATTGCTTTCACAAAAAAGAGGGAGGCAGTGGTTTACAGAAGGTGATGGCGCACGGGCGGCTTAGCGTGTGAGGAAGATAGACACGATATCACGAAATTGACGCTCGTCTGATGAAACGCTTCGGAGAACGAGAACCGCCTCCAATTTGTTGTTTACGTCCGGAAGCGAAACACTGCGTCATGGACGAATGAGCGCAGGAGCGCTGACTCGGTGGTCACAGAGTTTGGCGAACACATGGTGCCCCTGCTGAGTAGGAACGAAGAAGAAAAAGAATGTGGAGGAAAGAGAGGCAGCAGGACGTTGTCGAAGGGAAAGAAAAAAAAGGAGAACCATGGTGAAGCTATTTTTGGCTTCAGAAAACAAAATATTTGCCAGGCGTCCATACAGTCTTTTAGTGAACGACGTTGATGGTTGTGCTATACAAAAAAACGAGAGAAAAAATAATAAAAAAGGACGCACGCAATAATCTGACGGAGTAAACAATAATCTCCTTCGCCATGGTGTCCGCAGACGGCTTCATTAACTGGAACAAATCATGCATGCACTAGTTGCCTTGAATTCTCATCAGGGTGGTAACCATATTCCTTCCTATCAGAGAAACGATGGCAGCATGGGTATGCTTAATGATAGCAGCCTGCAAGAATATGCGTTTCAATAAAGAGAAAATTTACGTTCTTTTAAACGAGAGTCAACCTACACTCCACTTAGAAACGTCTTTATCGTAGTTACAGAAAGGCAAAATGGTTAGCTTTGGCTGTAATGATGATACTGAAATAGTTTATTTGTTCCGGTCCCGACTAGCTCTATATAACGAGGCTCTATTGTATTAGCCAAACCAAGTATGCACGCAAAACATTTCTGACCTGTAATTTTGCTGGTGGCAGCTTCAGCGGCTGCTTTTTTCTCTGCTTCTTCTGGCTGTGTCAGAGAGAGAGAGAGAGAGAGAGAGAGGTCTTACCATGTGCAACTCATAAAAGCAACGTGCCTGCCTAGGTAGTAGCTATTGTTTCACTTGAATAACCCAGCCAACGCTGATGAGCGTGTCGCTGAGTACCCTTTAAGTCTTATTAGTATTAAGTTTTGCGGATACCATTTATTTTGCGTAGCTTTTACCCTCGTGCATCGTATTTCGCACGTAGGGTCGCTAGAGACGATGGCACTAGAGGCCAAAGGCTTATTTGTGCATTGTGATAGATGACAGAAAGGACGGGATAAGGAATATCTATTTAAGAACTACGGAAAAAAAGACATGATCCTTTTTTTCTATATATGATCCTCACTTCGACAATAATACCTCTTCAATAAAATTCTTCAAGCCTAAAGAGTTTCGACAACCAATGATTATAAGTGCCTCTCACACTGTGATGGCTATGCTAGCAAGCATGGAGCATGGATGAGCGCCCTAGTAAGAGCGCACCAACTTAAATATTGCAGAGATGGGAGGCTGTACACTTTTACCGATCGGTAATGTCCGAATGGCATCCCACATATCACCTTGCTATACCTATAACTGACCCTTCTAACAAGCAACAACCGTGAAATGCTTCCCATTCGTGTAGATTCTTACACGAATGTAACTGATTTACCACTCGGGCCCTGGCATGCGCTGATATCGCACGTCAGAACCAATGACAGTCACTGAGAAGAAAGAAACAAAATCCATTGCGTCAGTTCTAGCGTGCAGTGCCGCAAGTGACGAGTGGTTCCTATCTTTTCGTTGTTGTGGCAACAGCAGAAAGAGTTGCGAAAGCTGCCGCACCGGTGCCAGAGAAGCGCACCGAAACCAAGCGGGAACCAACGTGATTGCCTGACTTCGGCTCGAACGGCCGCTGACTTCGATATGCAAGGCTGCAGTCCACGCTGGTTCGCCTGCCCTATTATTTACTATTCGTGTCGCCTTCCCTTTTAATTATCTTAGTTATGGCTCGAAAAAAGCTCGGGACACTCGGATACTTCTTCTGTTCAGCGTTTCTAAATTCTCGCTCTTTTCTTTATCCGTTTCCCCGCGCAACCACACTGTTGTCCATTCCGCGTTCCTTCGTGATTGTGCTCAGCGGTAATTAAACTGGGCTCTCGCTGTTCGCGACGGTAATTAACGACACACTCCGTCGTCTTGCTGCTGGTGCACCGGAGCGCGAGCTCTTGCTTCTTTCTGGAAGCCGTTGCCGCGGACAACGTTTAGCGAAGCGCGAGGAGGGAACTCGGTTGTTTCCTTTTTCGGGCAGTTTTGGTTCCTTCCTTCCTTGTCATTCCTCCTTGTTCTTTCAACTTTGCTCGAGTCTCTGTCCGAGAAGAGCTCGTTTAGAGAGACACTCCACCTCCCACTCATGCCCTGCCACCTTCTCTGCTTCTTGTGTGTCTCTTGAGATGTACTTTACTCTCCAAAGCTGTAGTGGCATTTCTTTTTCACTTGAGCCGCAAGGTTATTCCCGATAAAATACTTTAAAGAAGGCGCCATGGTAGTTGAGCGGATGCGGTTTCTGCTCTAAAGACGTATGCACTGCCAAATAATTATAAGACGTAATAAGTCTAAGACGTATGCACTGCCAACTAATTTTGGCTGTCAATTTATAAATATGAGTTCATTTATTTTACTTACAAACCTAAATTCATTTTTTCACTGATCTATCAGTTTTGTATTATGCTCTAGATTCTAAGGGGGCTAAGGACACCTCAAGCTGCCTCATTGCAGCTTTTATCTTAGCCCCCGTCATTGTATTTAGCAATGGAAACAAATAAATAAATAAATAAAGAAAGAAAGAAAGAAAGAAAGAAAGAAAGAAAGAAAGAAAGAAAGAAAGAAAGAAAGAAAGAAAGAAAGATATTCAGAACCTACGGTAATGGGATAATAAATGAATGAAATGAAATTTGGTGTGGATATCTAAAGACTGTGGTGATAGTGCCAATGATGCCGTTTCATGCTTTTACTTGATTTTAGCCTTTCGCCAGTGAATTGTTAACCCGTATGGACTGCTCTGTGCCCAGAAAGAGAGAGAAAGAAAGAGAGAGAGAGAGAAAGAAAATCGCTACTTTTTACGGCAGCAAATGGTTTTTGAGTAACAAGAAATCAATCGAAGGCTAAGCGACGTGAGTTGTAATTGGCGGCCTCAAGTATACAAAGTGTGCAATAAAGACTGGTATTTCCCGTTGTACGGGAGGTTTGGATTCGTCATGCGGATATGAAGCCTCCATTGGCACCATGCTGAGACATCGGTTCACCTTTTCGAAACGCAATGTATGCGCCGCATGGGTCGTATATTTATTTGGGCTGTGCCTCGCGTCAGCAATGCAGCGCAATGTCATTTCATTAAAGAACAAGAAGTCCTACAACAGATGCCCGAAAGAATAATTATTCTTTCTTCATTAATTGTCAACTGGAAAACAGATTAACGACAGAGCTAAATACCTTTTAGGGCTGTCTTTAAAGCAATAATAATATGTTACCACTGCTACCGTTGCCTGTTAGTAAGGGCCCTAATACGGATGCCCATGAAGTATTTTGACGTTCACGATAAAACGGCTAAGCCCCTCTACGTCTACCAGTAAAAGTGGTCTGCCGATAGCGAAGCAAGTGTCCAGACCGAAGCTTAGCTGCATCCTCAAGCAGTTCTAAATGCAGACTGGGCATATACACTGTGCAGCGCAAGTACTCTTCTGCCGGCATTGTAGTTTGCCTTCCTTTCTCCAAGTCTGCACTGACAGACCTAGTTTAGCACGTCATGACGTCGGCGACTGGCAAGTTTGAGCGAAATCGCGTCTCGTCAACATCTTCTCGAATTACATTTTTTCCTTTTGAGTTCCGCCTCATCATCGAGCGTTGACGTTGCACGCGTAATGCTGGGCCTAATTACGCGCCAGCCAGTGGTGTTCTGCTTTTTATTACGCACTTGCGCGTCTACTCTTCTGTACGGAAGAAAGGCAGGATTGTGACGCCACATTAACGTCGCCCTAATTCACGTCATCTATCGCGGCGCGTTTGCTCACATAGAGCTCCTCCCCGGATCTCTTGAACGCTTTTCTTCTTCGGCTCTCGTGTACGGCAGCTAGTTGTTATAGGCTGTGCAATTAGCTAATAAGCTGCGCAGTTTGTGTCTGGAAGCAATCAATATGCTTTAGCTGCCGTGTTGTTCCTACCTGCCTGCAGTTCGCTTCGCCAGTGCTTTACAGCATTTACTTTTACGGCGCTCTCGTTCGGCGTGCGAAACGCAGTAAGGGTTGTTTATCCTCACTACATGGTTTTTACCTTTATCTCTGGCATAACGGTCATGAACAACAGCTTAATTATAGCAGCAATTAATGCCTTACACGACACCAACTGCACTAAAAAAAACATTGCCACATTTTATTTTTTTGAGTATTTTTGCAATACTGGCACTGCTAGCGTACGTCAGACGCTGCATTACAGCAGAGTAAAGCGCCATGTTTGACAACTTCATAGACGAATTTCATCATCCTGCTTAGCTGTACAAACCTCGAAGCAGACAAATCAGCCTTGATGAACGACATCTATGTACAACGCGCACTAAGACTGCAGTTTACAAGAGAGATTTGCTTCTCGCTTGCCCCCACTGTGAGTGACGCGGCGAATCACGGCCCCATGATTCTAACCAGGAAGTCACGCCGACGACAGCGCGGTTTGCGTTGACGGAGTTCGAAGACGACGGGCTACTTTATGGTGACGCTGGACTACAGGCACTATGAACTGTTTAACATAGTCATAGCAGGCTTAAGTTACTCCATAACGCACACGAACATGCAATTAGCGTTTATTCGTGTGCAAGGTAACAGTAGTAAAGAGGTGTTTTGCATTTCGTGGCCACAATACTTCTTATCATTACACGGACAACTGAAAAAAAGAAATGAAAAGGAAAATCAGTTCTTACAACCCAGAATGGTGGCACTTCTGAAGCAAAAATTTATTTATTCATGAAATACAATATTTTGGAAAGGATGACTCTTTGTACATCGTGTCACACCTACAAGAACAAAAATAAAATTGTCTTTAGCAGGTTTGACACTTAGGTGAACGCTTGCGCTGAAGAGCAGAAGCATCAGGGATAAATTCGTCGCACGTGATTCTCTGGTGACAATAGGTCACACTAGCAAGATACAAAAATAAATCGGCAACAGTAATGTTTCAGTTTTATAGCGCAGGAAAAGCGGAAGGTATCGCCAAGGGACCTAAACCAGGCGTCGGGACTGCGGGAACTCTGCAAGCCCGAGAAGTGAAAATGAAGTCGACTGCGACGATGGAAAAGCTGTTATGCTTTGCGAACACGTTCCGTACCATACGGAAATGGCTACACACCTGACACCGTTTTCCTAGTTGGATCGATGAAACCTCGGCGCTGACTGCTGAAAACGTGAATGCGGCTGCTTTCACAAACGTGAGACCATTTAAAGGTTTACGTGCTAGGTGCAGCACTTGGTTCATTTGAGCAAGTGTCCACGAGTGGAGGCGTCCATGGATTCATGTGGAGCTTTTTGTGTTTATGTGGTTGCCACTTCTAACGTTCTTTGCTATCCTGGCAGTCCAGAGGGCTCGCGAGAGGGCCATCAGATTTCACCTGATGGCCTCCGAGTGGGTTTAGCCTGGTGACGTTGAGCTTACTCGCGTCTATTGTGGACCAAATAAAGTTGTTTCACTCACTCACTCATTCATTAAAAAAAAATTCTTTAATCTGCCGTTTTGGTAAATGCCACTTATGTTCGTATTTAAGATATTGGTATAACGAATATCTTTTATTCTCCTTCCTCACTGGAAGTGATTCCTTGAACTGAGTTTCATGAAACTTCTTTTATTATTCTGTTTGGCGCCCATATCTGGGGGAAAATTCCTTCAAGTAAAACCGATCGCCGAATTTTCCTTATAAGCTTAACTGAAAAGCAAAGACACGCATCTTCATGGCTAAATGCTTGTGTGGAAGAGTACTATATTCCGGAAATAAAATTAAGAAAAATTGGTCATTTTGTTGGGAGCGTAATAAAGGGGTCCTTCAAGATATGGTTAATGTGCGTCGAAGTTCCAAAACGCTTTTGTACTTAGATATATATCATGTTAAAAAACCCCGGGTGTTCAGCATTAATCAAGAGTCGCCCACTACAGCACGTCTTATAAATCATATCGGGGGTCTGGTACGTAAAACTCGAGTATAATTTTAAATCCGGGCAATGTAACTTCACTGGTGATCCACTTTTCTCTTTTGCAAGATATCTACGATTAGTTCTTGCATACTTTTGTTGCATGTATGTTCACTGAGTGACATTATAGGTTGTGCGAATAAGCAGGTTTTGCAAACGTGCTTTACATCAACGCTTTGGTATCGGAGTCAAAACAGCCACTTCATATTTAAACGTAAAGCTCAGCATTGCACTCTCTTGACATTGGACTTTCTTGTCGCTTGCCAACAGAAGTTTATACCATGAACAGGGTTTATTGGAGTATTTAGAAAGATATCCTCCGTCACAGGTCACAGCAGAGAGAAACAGCAGAGAGACATGCAGTCAGACACGGACAAGGAAGAGCACAGCACCAGCGCTGACTGCATCAACATCTCCATTTACTTGTTGGCGCTGTTTAAGATGAATGACCCGCACCATCTAGCTCGCACACAAACCCTTGTAATAAAAAATGCAGTATGTATGGTAAATTCTGTGGAGACATTGTCATTACAGGCAGGAGAAGCTTGCCAGCGTCTGCGGGAGCTGCTCCAAGGAAGAGGAACTGCCCTCGGAGTGAAGCTGACTGCGACGACACCAAGCTGCAGTCTCCTTCGGGCGACGGCATTTAGGACGATGACAGCCTCGAGGTGTACACACGCTGGAAAGCGAAGAGACGAAATGTCAGTGGCTGCTCCGCCCCAAGTAAGTCGACTGTGACTCCTACGCCAATAGCTTCGAAGCATACCATTCTCTTTGTTCCCGAGACGGCTACGGACATTCTCAACCGACTCAATAGACAGGCCATCTCTGTTTATCTGGAGGCTTTCACTCAAGGAGACATGAAAGATGTCAGAATTAATAACCAGAAGAACGTCCCCGCTGTCGATGTTACTAACCGAGGCGCCTTAGTCCTTTGGGGAATTTGAGTAGCGAGAAGACTATTCCTGTAGCGTCAAGGGTAAGAACTTCGCAATGCATGGAACCTTACAGGGTTGACACTTTTGCGGCGAACGGAATCACCACACATGAGTATTTCTTCCGTTTCCCCTTCTATGCTGCGGTTAGCGTAATTTTATGGAGTAATCTCGCTATTATTGCGATTGCAATCATATGGACACTCCAGGTAAATTTTCCCGTAGCCGGGGCGTTTATCTAAAGTCAAAGTGCGATAAAAATGAGTGGCCAGCGCCCCGTGTGCTGCCGGTGCGAGGGTGAGCTGAGAAGGACGGTGTCTTGACGTGCCTGTCCTCCTCTAGCTCGGCAGTGACTGCGCTTGGCTGTCCGCACGGTTGACCGCCTACGATGCCCGCATGCCGTATGTTGGATGTCCTCTGCAGTGGGTGCCGGAGCAATTGACCTAGCCAAGATGGCTGGTAGCTTCATATGCGCTGCCTTCCCGCATCACTTGCGACGGAGGTTGCGTAATCTACGTTTAGGTGACACGGTGAAGCAAGAGGCGGCACAAACCGTTCCCTTCCCGCTGCCGGTGCTCGTTATCCACACCAGCGTTGTGAAAGCGAGTGCTCGTGGTAATCGAGTGAGATCTGTTCATGTTAGTCCATGCGTGTGGGACACCATGCTTGTTTAATTAGTAAGCGAGTGCTTACTGCAATTTATACGAGTAACAAAACTATAATCCGTATTTCGTGTAATTGCCTAATTGCTATCTCTATAAATGCTTCTAGCTTAGGGCGAAACTGAGAGGCTTTGTTAAATAGGTGGCCTTCCGTTCTGACTCTGTGTCTTTAGAGTTCTGGACACGCACGTTTTCGTTCCTTTGGTTGGTATTATTTAAAACAAACGAAGAAATAATGCAAAAAAAAAGAAAAAGTGAAGAGAAACGAGATACGAATTCTCGTGAGGTGCTGCAGATCCTTGAGTTGAATATGATGACTCAGTAAAGGGACCGCAATTTTGCTTGGTGTTTCCTTCCATTTCTGGCTTACTTTATTCGCGCATTCCCAAGAGATTTCAGCAGGCGTTCATCTTTTAAGTACAATTGAAATTCAAGTAGTCACACTGGAAGACCTAAACGAACTCGGAAAATTTACGCTGCATTCACATTATTTGTTTACATTTTATTATAATAAAGATGCTGTAGAGGTAAGGCCATTTGGCCCTCAAATTTGCAAGTGAACGGCTGCTATCAAATCCTGATTACTGGTAGCGAATCCCAGACATCGTGACCATGTACTTTTTCATCAACCTTTCCATTGAGAACCAGCTTTAGTCCTTGCGTGACAAACACGACGACCTTTTTCACTTTCCTTTGCTTATTTCTGTCTCCTTTCAATCTGTTCTTTTTTTCTCAGTGAATCTGTCGTATCCGTTCTCATAGCAACGACTGTTTTTTTCAAGCTCCACATCTGTATCCCGCCACTGTCCTACTTGCTAAAAGTCAGAATACAGGGTAACAAAAGAAAATAATTCTGCTTCTTTAATATAAATTTCCATTGAGATGTCCTATGCAAATACTCTGTCATCTCAAACTGAATTTTCCTTCTGGAAAAGCTTAGAAGATTGCGGGCTCACCTCTTCTTTAATTTTCATCCTATACGGCAAAATTACTGTTTGCTGTACACGGAGAGTAATTCATTTTTGCAAAGTCTGTTTCGCCGCAGCTTGTTATCTAGCCAGCGATTAGTTTGATTTTTTGATGAATTCGCTTTGTATTGGGTAGACGTTTGAACATTGCAGATGCGGCAGAAACCACAGGGGAAATTCTCGGCGGCTCAAGATGTCTTGTATAGCCAGACATTCGAGTTTTTCCGCTGCACCGCGTGAATTCCTAAATGTAAGCGACGGCAGTCTGAATATTCTTATTTCTGTGCATTCTTTTCTGATCCATGTCTTCCTTCGTCATATTTAATAAGGGGGTTTCTGTAAAGTGAAGATGGCATACCTCGCTGAGAAGTCCCGACTACGGGTACCAAATCTGGGCCGTCCAAAGAGCCCACGATGCGGTGGCAGGGCTCGGACTGCCCGTCCCAACGCGGGGGTGGCCCGCTGCGCGATAATCGCGTATCTCAGGACTGTCAATAAAATTTTTCCATCCATCCATCCATCAATACCCCATACTCCAAAAGAGAAGAGCGTGTATGTACTACAAACAGGAAGCTTATTGTGCTGATTAACACATTTATAGACTAACCATTACTTTTGTAACATCGTAATATCTTGCTCAATATCTTGCCGATTGCAGATTTCTTTCAAGTAAAAATGGCTTCGCTGACAATCCTGCCCATAAACAGCTTCGACACAGCGCTGCTAGCAAACATCATGATATTTTTCCAACAAGGTGACCTACTTTTATCTAGAATAAATGATAACTGCGGGATATTCGCAGCCATATTCTCCACCACGTTCATTTGGAACTCGCTTCTAACTAGCATATAATCCCGTGATCATCTAACGTCATTTCATAATTCGCTCAAGTTTCTTTACTGTTGTACTCTTTTACTGCGAATGTCTTTTGTTTTTCTGTAATTTATAAAATGTCTAAAATGAATAATCGTCTAAACTGTTTTTCTATATAATGTATATAGTCTATGTACATATTTTGTTTATATTTGCCAAGCCTCCAGTAATTTTGTTCCTAATATTGTATACCAGTCTTCTAGGAGGTCCCCCCAGGTAGTTTTTACTTCGAGACCTCGTTTGCAAAGTGTTTTAACGGAGCTTTTGTAATGTAATATTGACCCGTAAACCGAAACCTGATAGGGTGGGATCACCGACAGAAGTCGGCGCGAACCGCGAAGCAAGGAACGACACACTTTGTCAGCTGTACTTTAAGTTGTGGGGTGTTACGAGCCAAAACCACTTTCTGATTTTAAGGCACGCCGTAGTGGCGGACTCTGGAAATTTTTGACCACCTGGGGTTCTTTAACGTGCACCTAAATCTAAGTACACGGGTGTTTTTGCATTTCGCCCCCATCGAAATGCGGTCGCCGTGGCCGGGATTCGATCACGCGACATCGAGCTCAGTAGCCCAACACCATAGCCACTGAGCAAACACGGCGGGTTCGTCTGTACTTTCTCTCCTTGGTTGTATACGCTGAACCATAATGTGTCATTTTTTTTCTCCTTCAAATTTTTGAATTTGTCTTTGTAAGAATCGTACGTTTCTAATGCGAAGCATTTCTTTGCCTCGTAGGAGCCAAGCTCAAAGCAAGGTCACGCTCGAGGACGCGGTGATATCTCGATGACGTTTTGTCTCCGAAAAATGTGAGCCGATCCTGGAGACTGCACAGTATAAAATTGTGGATACAGCACGAAATATTGCGGGCCCTACTGGCCAGCGCCGGACATAGTGCAAACAAACACCGCATATAGCACAAATTAGGGCGGCCCGCAGCGGCAGGTTATGCACGTGAGCGCACGCATACACACAGCCAACCAGTAGTTAGACCGTTACACAGGGGAATTGCTTGGCATCGCTCTAAATACCACGAGCAGAGTGCCCACTGCGCGAATTGGCGGTGTCATACACCACGTGTTCACCAGAGGGGCCGAATTAGGCATTTTTCCAGTACGGCTTGTACTTCGGTACGCATAGGCCGCTACTAAGTATAATGGTTAGCATCCTGGAGGCTGAAGGAGCACCAAAGAAACCACTTAAGAGGAAGCTTTAGCTCGGGCCCAACTCCGACGCGGCCTATCCAAGTACATCTAAAAAGCAAAAATGTTTTTCTGAGGTAACCCCTGGACCGATTTTAATGAAATGTGTTGCAGTTGAGAGGGAAAGCTAAATTCTAGTGACTGCTTGAAGCAGATTACCGATTTACGGCCCGAATTTTGTTACAAGAATCTTGAAAAATTCAAAAATTCAAAAGAAGGATTGAAGCACGAAGTTTACAAATGAGTAGTTCCACATCAGGAACAGATATCGTGGTTCTGTAAACGGCATCCATTAGATCATTGAAAGCGGACAAACGCGTAATGTCATTTTATATCTTAAGTGATTTTTTTACGTTGTGTACAAGGGTTCTGCAAAAGCTGTATTTACATATTCGGAAATTTCTTGAGATCCATGTGTAACATAATAATTTAGTCCGTTTTAGATGTACTATTATATGCAACTCACAGAATTGTGGTATCATTCTTCATTGCTGAGTTACAGAGTTGTAAACTTGATAATTTCGTTTTCTGAAAATTTTTTATGTTTGTGAATTTTCCACAAAATTAACAACCTAAATCGGAAATTCGAAAACAACATCCACTAGATTCTAAGTTTTTTTTTATATGCAACAAACATCGACAAATTTGGTGCATTGTTTTGCAGAGAAAACCGAATTCTCCTTTTACATGTATTAAGATAGGAGTATCCGAGCTAAAGCTTCCTCTTAAGAATATGATTTAAGAATTAATCAGTCTGCACATGGCCTATATTTTTCAGAAATGCTTTGCCTGACATAGATAATCATGAATGACGGCCATTGGCTTATATTTTTTCTTTCCTATTCTTTCTTCCTTGCAGGTTTCTGTAGAAGTTGTTGGTCTTCTTTCAAGAAGTCCCACAATATGCGCCGTTACCTGCAAGTAGGGCTCCCTGTCCAACTTCTAGTTCAACCAATGGTAGTAATGATGGGGGAGGCGGTGGCGATGATGTTAATAATGGTGTGAATTTTCGAGTTTCCGGCGATCTTTACTTCACTCGAGTTAAACAAGATTCGCAATGTCGCTAATCAGAATCTACAAGACGCAAGAAAAATAAAAGAAAGCCTAACGACAACCTCAACACTCGTCCCCCCTCTCTCCCCAACCATGGCTTTCATCCAGAAATTTTGTCCGTCCTGGAACGATGTTTTCTCTGTAATACACGACAGCTTGCCACTCTGGCTAGGTCACTGACACCGGCTGCAGTCGTGCGTCTCTCTGTCGAAGTCTGTACGCATGTGGAGAGGGCAGAACGAAGACAGAGAGAAAGAACCTGAATAGGACAAAAAAAAAAAAAGAAAATGCCCTTTCTCTGAGAAATGCTTCTCGTAGCCGCCGGCTTTACCGGGATTCCCTTCCTGCGAACGTTTATTCGTACTGTGTGCACAGCACTGGCAGCCTCTTTTAGGCCTATCCCAATTCGTTTCCCACCCTTTATTTCTGTCATTTCACGTTGATTCATGCTCTTTCGTTTTTGTGCGATTGTGCAACGCCGTGAGAGACAGACTTTTATATCGGCGTTTTGACGGTAACATTGTTGTTCTTAACCCTCGCCCCTTTCTATTTCTTCCCCATCTTTCTTCAGATGCCATTTTTTTTTCGCCTGCCATCTTGCGCTGACTGTTCACATTTTTCTCTCTTCTTCCTTTATACTCAGCGCCGCGCAGTCCTGGCGGTTCTTGCCGATCATTTATCAGGGCAGTTCCCAGGAGAAACACTTTTTCGAGGAGGCCCGCCTTCTCCTCCGCTTCGCTGTAATGCCTTTGTATTTTCTTTCTTTCACGTTCGTCTGGCTTCCGTCATGTTCCCGCTTGTATTCCTTTCTTTTTTTCTTTGTTTTTAATCTTCTCATAGAGAAACGATTGCTGCGACTGCTTTCCAAGAAGATTAGGCGTACTTAAGACACTGTGGGTGGCCGCGAAACACTTTCTCTTATTGCCTTCGCAGATCGCGCACTGAACTTGACACTGGCGGCTGCCGCGGTGCTCTGCAGTGGTTCTAATGCTGATTAAGGCCTGTAGTTGGCCAATACGAGAGCGGATCAATTCCGCCTCAAGGAGCATTTTTGAGACAGAGCGCACTCGGAATATAGAACAGCAGCAAAAGAGAAAAAATGTTTAAAAAAAAGTTGGAAAAGAAGGAAAGCAAAAAGAAAATGAAACAAAACCAAAGAAGAATAACAGATGAATCTTTCTCGCCTCATAGGTCTCTGTGCAGAGCAGTTCTTATATTTATTTCTTGTGCTAGCAGACCGTTTCTTCCTATGCGCGCAGGTGTCGCGACCTTTTCACCAGGGATTTGCTCCGACACTTTATTTTTTTTCGTGTGGAAGAATTAAGAACGAACAAATAGTTGTAAAGCGCTCTAGAAGAAAAGGCAACATACTACTACCATGGGTGACCACTTTATTTATGATTGGCTATATGCAGCGACTGAGTAGATTTGGTTCACGTCTTCCAAATTGTTCTTATAGACGTTTCTTTCTTTCTGTAGATTTTGTTCACGTCTTCCAAATTGTTCTTATAGACGTTTCTTTCTTTCTGTAGATTTTGTTCACGTCTTCCAAATTGTTCTTATAGACGTTTCTTTCTTTCTTTCTTTCTTTCTTTCTTTCTTTCTTTCTTTCTTTCTTTCTTTCTTTCTTTCTTTCTTTCTTTCTTTCTTTCTTTCTTTCTTTCTTTCTTTCTTTCTTTCTTTCTTTCTTTCTTTCTTTCTTTCTTTCTTTCTTTCTTTCTTTCTTTCTTTCTTTCTTTCTTTCTTTCTTTCTTTCTTTCTTTCTTTCTTTCTTCTTTCTTTCTTTCTTTCTTTCTTTCTTTCTTTCTTTCTTTCTTTTCTTTTCTTTTATATTTTCTTTTCTTTTATTTCTTAAGACATGCCGTGTGGCGTAGTGGACTTCATGTTGCGTTGCTAAGCACAAAGACGCGGGATCAAATTACGGCCCAGGGTCCAAAAGCAATGCAAATGGGGGTGAAATGCAAGAACGCCCATGTACCTATTCGTTGCGCGTTGAATAACGCCAGGTCATCAAAATTATTTGAGAGTCCCCTACTATGGCGTGCGCCACAATCATTTCGCGGTTTTAATACGTAAAAACCCAGAATTTAATTAATTTTTTTAGGAGTGGCCATAGAACAAATGGAAATGAAATACGACAAATTTTCTTGCATCGCCATTCCCCGATGCTATCACTAGTAAGTGAAACAACCCCCATCCTCCTCTCCAAAAGAAAGAACTAGCAGATTGTGCTTCCGCACAAAGATGAGCAGAATAAGAGGTGAAGAAAAGCTAGCAAGATCGCGTTTGCAAGTTGTCACTGTTTTCGGTACTGCTGCTTCCAGGATAAACGAAGACAGGGAGGGAAACATGAAAGGCACACAATCTGTGCAGGGATGGAGGTGGGCGCATCCTCCCGTGCTTCACTCGTTTCTCTCTCGCGCACTCGCTCTGATGTCCGCAAGAGACTAATGTGATCGAACGAGGCGTGAGATCCAGTGGGGCTGAGCCGAGATTAGCAGGTGACGAGGGCTTCGGGTCCACATGCGACTGCTAAGCTGGAAAGGATTAGGACGTCTGCCAGGAAAACCGTTTCCCGTTGCCCACCGTGATGCTTTGCGGTTCGTGGCCTCGCGCTGTCACGTGGGAACTCCTCTTCTACGAAACTGTCGTTTCCAAACATTGGTACCCTAGAAAGAGTATTTACTAAAATTACGGCAGTATTAGAGCCACCGAGACAACGAAATCTAAACAAAAAAGAAGAGTTGCATAAGCAACACCAGTTGCTCCCAAAGAATGTGTTTAGCATGCTTTAGGAGGAAGTTATCCACGGCACTGTGTTGCATTACGTTTTATGGATGGCCCTCCCTTCACCACCGTGCCTTACCCGTACGTGGCAGACGCGCCACTTCCTGATGGACTAGTTCGGAGGCTCGAGCAGTCTTAGTGACCAGAAGCGCGGCGTGTCAGACGAGAGCGTCAGCGCTTTCGACCACAGGTGCAGCGTTTCAATTACTAGTAGGCCTCTCAAAACGCTAGCTGTCAGGAGGGAAGAATGCAAGAACCGAGCAAACAAGATAGCTTGCTGCACGGAAGACAGTACACCTGTGCAAGGCGCGGGAGAAATCTGGCTTGTGTCAGTGCCTTCTACCATGGGCCCCGCTGGTTCAAGACTGGCTTGTTTCAGCACATGGGTTGACAAACGAGCGAGCGCGGTAAAGGTGATGGTAGTCGCTTTGACATATAGGACGCGAGCAGCTACAATGCAGCCTCTTGCGGTGCCTTATCCTTATCTAGCCGGAGCTAGGGCTCTGTGGATGGGCAGCTGCGCGATGATCACGTGCTGTGCAGATCACCGCGAGATCTATGAGCCCTGCGGTCGCGTACTTCCTGTGCTGAAATTCACAGGGGGCTCTAAATGTTGTATTGAAAAATCTTAAAGGTCGTAATGAAACGGTTCTCTATTACAAATAGAAATACCTTGTGACCGTCAGAGGTTCGGTATTATAGCTATAACGCTTCTCTCCATGTGTGCATATACTGAGAGTTTGTACAGAACTGCTTAATAATTGTGCAGCGAAGCTGCTATTGCGATAGATGTTGTTAAGAAACTCTGCCTAAAGAGAGATAGAGAGAGCAAAGACAGAAATGTTTAAAAGCACTTATTTTTGGTTACCAGGTTAACCAGGTTAGCCAGGTTACCAGGTTAACCAGATGAGAGGTTCTGGTCTGCTACCCTGCACTGGGGTGGGGGAAATAGGTGTTGGAAAGAGCGCAGCGAGAAAACGAAAAATAACACAGAAAGAAAAGAACAGGAACTGGTAATAGGAAGGGCGTCCGGGCCTCCGGGCGTCATAAGTGCAGGTGTTCACACAGGCCGGTGGGTCACAAGAAGCGCCGTGGCACTTGCATCGCCTTCCACGGCGGTAAAGGATGCCCGGTCATCCTTCTGCTTGAATCTATTCAGAACTCAAACAACGCAACATGATTTTCCTTTATTTTGCGATTTTTGCGCAGATGTAAAATAAATAAATAAATAAATAAATAATTAAATAAATAAATAAAACCAGTTAGATTAAGAAAAGGTATGACTCTGAGAATGATTCCACCACCAGGAGCTTATGAGGCAAACAGGAAGGCACGTGGAATGCTTCCAAGCATTCGAAAAAAGCAAAACATCCAGGATACTTTAAAAGAGTTCCATCCAACTGGGGAATGGACGTGAAGCGGGAAAAAAAAAGTAACGAAGCATACAAATAGTAAATAAATAGTAAATAAAAGAGAAGAACAAGCAGTTAAGAAGCCCCGGATGCCATAGAAGTAAGCGCTGTACTTGTCGAAGTCGATCTGTCACCTGGCGAACTTTCCACCATGAAGCCGCAGCTGAGTTCTGCCTCGAATACCAACATTGGTTCTTCGCTCAACCCTAACTTTTCTTTTCTCCCTCTCCCCTGAGGGTCCACGCGACGCCGTCTGCTCGCCTCCTGTGTCTGAATTGCTGACTTCTCTCGCTGATTCGTTCGCTCTTGGCATTCCCGCCACTAAAGGATCTCGTTAGGTGTGCGGTACATGCGAGCACGGTTTCTTCTTGCTTGCCGTAGCTGCCACTCACTGCTCCTGTTGGTGCTGCTGCCAACGAGTGGGCAAAGTGGAGTGCGTTTTCTGGCGCCAAAGAGTTGCAAGCGTGAGCCCTTCTCCCCGCAGACGACTCAGATCACGTATAGCGTGGCAGTAAGGAGTGCAGAAAGGGTGGTAAGAAATAACAAGACGTTATAGCAAGAAAGAACATCCAGAGAATCGATGATGTTATGTGCCTCAGTGCGCGCTTTATACACTGGAACTGAGCGCTTCGTTGTTCAACATTTTTATCTCTGTTTTCCTCTTCATCATACCTTGCTGGTGAAGCAGCGCACTGACAAGGACACGGTGAAGACACACAAGAAAACACCACACTCCCTTCTGTTTTTAAGTGTATTCACCGTCTCCGTGTCATTGCGCTGCTTCACCAGCAAGGCATGATAATTAATCACCAACTAGCGCAACTTTCAACATTGCTGTTTTCATCTTCTTTTCCCCAAAATTCGGCTTGTATATGGAACTACCAAGCTCAACCGGTCGACTTCTCACTTCTTTCTTATAAAAGTTTCTCTCTACTTCTACTTGTCCAAACATATTGTATTACTCTGTATACCTATACTTGTTAGGCAGTCATCGTTTCATAGAAATGATTTTATTTATGACTTTAATATATGTCAGCGCGCATGCCAAGAAGGCCCGCTTGTCCTAACAGCATGAGTGGTGCAGCTTTGCCAAGAACAGGTTGGGGAAATGGCACCGTCTTGTCACGAGTGATCAGACTCTCACAGACGTAATCCGAGTACATGACAAGGTCACGAAGATGTCATCACACTTTTGCTATCAGTTAACCTAGGTCTAATAAGTACCATGTATATAGCTGCCACGCTACTGTGGATTGGTAAAGATAGTCCCTCTCTCTCTCTCTCTCTCTCTAGCTTTTGTGTGGTCAAGAGCGTTCACATAAAAAAATCCGACAGATTATAAAGCATTGAAAATAATACTAATGCGGTGAGTGCATCGTTTAGCTCAAAGTATTATTTTCTTAAAGATCTGCAACAAAATATGCCATGGTCACTGCTGTGAATACTGAGTTCGTGCTCAATTGTCATTTCGGGCAATGGTCATTGTCCGCGTACTTTTGCCACTCTTTTGCCGGAACGCTTCCATACTATTCTCTCTTTTGGAACCATTGATCGTCCGCTAACGAAATGTTTTCACGAACAAACCACCGCGTTTTCTAACGAAGGTGGTTCGCGTTCTGCTTCACGTAAGGCTCAAAATAATTTTTTCCTAGGAGTCCTCATATCTTTACATCTCCCCAGGAAAGTGCGTCCTCTCCAAGTCAATCATATTTCTCTACTTTTTAAAGTGTTATTAGACCGTTTGCAACCGAATTTCGTCAGCACCGCCCTTTCTTTCAGTGTGTTCTACGGCCAGGTCCATTGTTCGTTCAATCATTCCTTGGTTGCTTGGTAATAACTTTATTGAATTGTCCTGCAGGTTTTTAGTGACCCGAGCACATATATATAGGTAGCGAAGGCTACCCAATTCAACTTAAATTTACAGTTTACAAAGAAGAAAGAAGAAGCGTGCAGAGGTTTTTCACGCCTCTTCTTTCATTAAGCAGCAGGAGAGCGAAGACTTCGCTCGCACGACACATTTTTTTTTTTTGCGGAGGAATAGGGGAGAGAGAAAGAAAGCACCACTGGCGCTAGATTGTTTTTTTTTCTTTCTCTTTCCTCCTCTACTTATAATTTTTTCGCGTCTCATGAAAGAAGGGCACACTGACACAACAGCGATAAACACGGTGCTATTGTCAGCAGGCCATCGCGAAGCTAACAATGACAACTTAACACTTTTCTTTAGGGAGGTACATTGCAGTGGGTGCTGGGGATGAAATATAACAAACGAGAAATAGGAGAAGCCTAAGTAGCAAGAAAGAACCGTAATACACTGGCATTTTCTATGCAATTTGGCAGGCGAAGTGTTGCATGAAATTTGTTTAAAGATAGTCAATGAAGCTATTGTGCCCATCTTAATTTTTGCTTCGTTTACTTAAAGCAGCCCTTTCTGAGCCTGGTTAAAATTTATATTCACTTAGCTCGAAGCCAACAATGCTGCGCGTGCTTAGAGAAAATTGATGATACGTGATCTTACTCATTAGGACACTAAGGCGTTAAGAGACAGGAAAAGAGTGGTGTGGATCAGAGACGGGATAGCCGATATCCTAGCGCACGTTAAGAGACAACATTAGAGCGGGCAGGCCATGTAATGCGTAGGGTAGATAACCGGTGGGCCATTGTACTTATGAGCGGATGCCAAGGGAAGGGAGCGCAGTTGAGGAGGGCAGAAAACAAGATGGCATGATGAAATGAGTAAATTTGCAGACGCAAGTTGGAATCAGCTAGCACAAGACAGCGGTGATTGGAGATCGCAGGGAGAGGCCTTCGTCATGGAGTGGACATAAAAATAGCCTGATGTTGTTGTTGTTGATGATGATGATCTTATTCATTTATTGATCGCAAGACGCCTTTGCCAACAAACCTCCGGAAGAGAGAAAGACAACTCGCTCTTTTTCACGCTTATCAAGTAAGCGTTATTATTGCGCTGTGTAGTGAACCTGCCAGATAATGATGTGGAACTCATTCGCCGACATGTTCAATTCTGCGCTTGCTCACTTGCTTTCTTTCGCGGTGTTTCCTGCATACTTATAGGCCATTCCTAGCGGCTAGTCCGCTGGCTAACCGCTACCAGCTGCGACGCCACACGACGCCTTCAGATTGCAGCCGAGTGCCTGAGTCACTGCAAAAGGGGAATGGGATTGTGCCAACTCTTTTAGTTGAGTATAAAAACACATATCACCATGAAGCAAAGTGCGGCGTGGTATAACTGAAGGAGAATCATCCGACACTGTACAATATCATTGTACGCAGTACCAACAAGGGGAAACGCGAAATGACGTGTTGCGCCGACAGTGACGCTTAACAAATAAACGGTTCATCGGTTAGCGTGCTGCGGCTTCATTGGAGTTTCGACAGCCAATAAAGTAAAAAAAAAATTAATACATACGTTTTAAGAGCTCCGTACGAATAAACGAAGATGCACAGGCTTCGTAACCTTTCGCGAAAGAAACGTGATTGTAGATGTGAGAGTCAGGCGACGGGGTCCTTCGCGATATTCCAGACGCTTACCGCGATATTGCAACGGGGGCTGATGAAACAATGACGTGAGCCTTTGCGATGAAGCGTGACTCCAGAGACCGGGTGGGAACATTGGAGATGGGTGACACCGGCAGGTGAGTGGGTGGCGATAAAAACAGATATGCCAGCTGCGTCTCGCTGCGACAAAGCGACCGCGTACATGCGCATTCACCAACACCGCCTCTCACCCGTGAACACGCGTATGAGAGAACGCCAGGCATAAAAAGGCTGATAAAGAGGGAGAGGAGAAAACGCGTGGCTGCCTTGGAACACTCCTCAATCCTCTCATTTGGAGGCATTCGCACGCTTCGTCGCGACCTTTACGACCTCATTAGATTAGCGCTTTCGGGAATCTGGCAGGGTAGGAGTGGGTAGGCCCTCCAGAACGGACGTGAGGATTTGACCCTTTCCCCCCCTAATGCATCAACCTAACCGTAGCCTTCTGCATACAAAATGCTATACGGGACGCTGTGGTTATATTGTACTTTGATGGGCCTTTCATCACCTTAACATTCCCTAAAACTCGACGGAAATCTCCACTTGCTTTCTTGTTATCTTATTCATTTCTTCTTTCGCCTATTCGCTTCTTGCATTCCCATCGCATTTATTCTAGGCTGTCTTTGTCCAACAGTGCGTCTTTTCCATATTTCATTTCTTGTGACCAAGTGTGGTATGTGTATGTGCGCTTGGAAAAGCTCTCCCGATGTCTCCAGGTATTGTAAACACGTTTCTCGCAGGCCTTGTCGTTGTTTCGTTCTGTGTCTTGTTGTCATGCTTTGTCCGCGACTCAACAAGTAAAACGTCTCGTAGGTAGACTTTACAAGGTTGCCATGTTTTCACCGGGCAATAATGTCAGACCGTGCACAATAAGGTGACGCCGGAGTTGGCCAGGGCTCTGACATAGAAATGCTTCGCGTGATTTCAGGAAGTCAGTTGAAAAACAACTCGTTTGAATGCAAGAACGAGCACCGAGAAGAAATTCTTCTTCCTGATTCATATTAGGCGTTTGACTCGTAAAGAACGAAAACACGTCGGCCAAGAAAAAATGGTTACTTTTTTTATACCGAGATTATAACGTGAGAAAAACATGCATGTTTAAATAAAGAGAAATGACGATAGCTTGTCTAGAGGAGCGTGTCTCTATCTTGCTACTTCTCATTGGGCTAAGGTGAAAGTGGAGACTAAGGGAGAAAGAGAGAGGTAGGTGATAGGTGTGATGTAAGGAGATCAACTCCATACACATTCTGCAATGCGTGTTATTAGCATTGTTATACCTGCACTACACACAGAAGTAATGCCTCCACACAGAATGCTGTCGCGCAAACACATGTGTTTTTTTGTCAATTCAATGTGTTATTTATCTTTCTGTGAAAGAAAGGAACAGTCATTGAAAACTACTAAAGCGAGTAGCTTGACGAAGTGGCTTCCCTCTCCAAATGACAACAACGGGAAGTTCGCAGAACAAAACAGAATACATAGAAAAGTTATTACAAAGATGGTTGAAATATTTAAACAACAGAACTAAGAGGCAATGTTTATGTCTTCTTTGCAATTTTAGGGGAATTAAAGAAATTCTACAAAAATAGATAACACGACAATGTAATATGTTAAAATATGAAACAGTTCAACAGTGGAAAGGGTGAAAGGAGGGAATTGCAAAGTAAAGTTTAGTAAATGCCAAGGACAGATAAAGGATTTGTTAAAATAACATGTCATGAACTTCTTCCAGTGATACGTTTGCATGGTCCACGCCCTTTTGTTGTTCCAAGTGATTTAACAGCGAATGTAAGCAGTATCCAATCATTTGTTTTTCGCAGATTGTGCTGCAGCGTGTTACGTGCCACAGTTCCAAATTATGAATTTCGTATGCGACTGTGTTTCCTTTATGAGTGACAAAACTTTGCAGTGCAGTGTCGTTAGTCTTTAGCAGCGTTTTGTAGCAGCGTCTTGTAGCATATAAAGTGAATTCATAAAAAAATTCATAAAGTGAAGTGAATTCAAAAAAGTGAATTAAAAAAAAATTCATAAAGTGAAGGAACGTTAACTATGTGTAATTTCGCAAATAATTCGGTTATTTGAGATAAACAAGGTATTTTGCAATCTAATCTAATAACTCGCTTTTGTTATACCAAAAGCTTCGTAATACAGTAAAAGCTCGTTAATTCGAACCGCAAGGGGAAGCCGCTTCAGTTCGAATTGACGAAAGTTCGAACTAACGAAAGTGAAGGAGAGCAACAGTACACTGCCATTTGGAAGCAGAAGGGCATGTCAGAAATTTGGCGTGTCAGAAAGTGATGGCGTGTGCCGCGGGCACGTGCCATCTTCAAGTCGAAGCTCTGGGTCCGTCTGTGCCACACCACCGATGTCCACCGAAACTAACGTTAGCCGAGGCTTAACACCGTCACAATTAATCGCGATGGCCGATATCTCCTAAGCTGAAAACAGAGGTGCACAACCGATGAAGACTGCCGAGACAAAGACGCTGAACATGTGAAGGTGGCGAAGACCTTGATTCGTTGGTTCTTGATTGCAAGCGCAGCTGCGGCGTACTTGATTCGCTGTGTTTTGGCGCTTGCCGTGCCATCTCCGCACAACATTAGCAGCTGTACAAAATTTGTGAAGCCTCCGAGATTCGCAACGGGCAAGAAGTCTCGGAGGTTACGTAGAACGGAGAGGCGGCAGCCGCCGCTGCCTTCTTGCTGACCCCGCTCCGGCTAGATTTTCTTCCGATTTTGCCTTCTCTCGCCGTTCTCTCCGTTTCGGAGGCAATACAGCTTTGTGTGTAGGCAGTAGGCGCGTTTCTCTGGCCGTGTGCCAGGCGAGCGTAGTTCGAATTATCCGTGAGGGAACCTTCTCGCGTTAGAATTAACGGACTTTCCTATACATAGACTTCTGTGGAGCTTGGCTGGACCAACTCGTACAGTTCGAATTATCCATAAATTCGAATTATTGAAGTTCGAATTAACGAGCTTTCACTGTATTACTAATTGTAGTTGTGTCCCAAACAAGAGCACCATAATTAAGAATAGAGGAGAATAATGATTATATACTAGTAGATTGACACATACCGGAAACGTTGCAGAATTCCACTGCAAGAAACAATTATAGCGTGAAAACTTGCCAATAAAAAAGTCAACGTGTGCATCGGATGACATAGTTGCAGAATAAAAGATGCCAAGCGTTTTGAGGGACTGAAACGTACTCAACTAATCTGCCTTTGATAATTACAGGGTTAAGGGGAAGCTCCTTGTGACACGGGTGAAACAGTACTGCTTTAGTTTCGCTGACATTAAGTTTTAGGTGGTCTTGTGTAGACGACAAATGAATTGACGCTCACTTTCACAGTCTCATCAGCACCGCACAAGTCCTAAAGACGAGTGTCTAAGCCAACCTCATATAAAAAGGCACACCGTGAGTCAACCAACCGCCATGCGTGCAGGATCTTATCTTCAGAAAAGGCGCGACAGTCTAGTCGGTGTAATGTATCTTTGAATTTCTTTCTCAGCGCCGCATGCGGAAGGCCCACGCAATATATCTGATATATTGTATATCGTCTATGGAGTGTGAAAGACGCAGCAGTCGAGGTTCCGTTCTCGTCCAATATTATCAAAATATCATCGAGTCTGTGCAACACCGAGTAGTAATAGGTGGTATCGTGTTTTCTGGCCCTGTGCGCAGCCGTAGTGGAAGCCGGAGGCAAAAAAAAATAATAAGTCAGGTTTATGAAGGTGCTCTTGCCGATGTTCATGTCGCAGACGTTTTGATGGAATTGTATAGTGAGGCATTGATGTCTTACCGAGGAAAGTGGATTTACAGTGTGATATACAATTATTTGTACGGGCTTGCCTGTGCCTATGCGTAAGCGCGAGCTTATTATTTTAATAGACCCGATCTTGCTAATTGCCTGCCTTTGCTGTGCATAAGCCCTCATGCTTATATGGAGGAAAGCCTTAGGACTCTACCTCCACAAAACTGGGCGATCCAGAATTCTTTCAAAAGAAAGAGGCATGTCAACATGGAGTCAACAATCTGAATCTTCTTGGTGAAGCAGCTTTTAAGCTATACGAACAAGATGACGAAGACGAGGATTAGTGCGCATAAAGGGAACGATCATTCGCTGTGATTGAGGCGTTGTTAGCGCTTCACTAGTGGGATATTACAATTTCTATTTTTGTTCTGAAACCCCTTCGCAGAGAACTTACTGTCGCAATACTCCCTAACCGCAGAAGCTGCAGAACTCTGCGCAGAATTGATGTCCCGTAAAATATTTCGCGGTAGGAATACAAAGAGTTGGTTCCAAGCGTGATCTTCCAGAAGACCATTCATATGCGTTAATTTCCAGCAACTGCATTCAATCACTGCTGGAAAATGGCTTCGCCGATGCCTATCTGGCCACCTTTATAAAACCTCCAGCGCCGAGAACTTGGCTTTAGAATGCAAAACAACGACGCTGGCTTCAAGGCTCGTTCTGCAGAAATGTCCATAAAGCAGCGCAGCCGCGAAAACGTGCAGGAGAGCGAGAAAATAAGAACGAGTACAGAGTGGATAAGTGTTTGTATGCATACAACGAGTTTCGAAATTCTAATCATATTACGCATAGTCTATTTCACTCTACGTTAGATATGTCTCTCTTTCAAGAAACATGTTAACGAAGTGTTCATGACTGATATATAAAGAGAAGAAGGCTAAGAGAGAGCGAAGAAAGTTCCAAGAGAGGACAATAGGAACATGCAAATGCGTCAGCAAAGTTTGTTCATTCCGAGTAGTAACAAAACATTGATATTATAATCAGCCCGAGTGACATGCCTGAGGTGACTTGGTTGTAATGAGGGAACCGCCCTAAATGCAACAAAGCGAGGATAAAATGAGACTAAGAAATAAAGCGGCACAATGAGGGCCTTGCATAGGAAGTTAGAATACATTTTCTTGCCTTTTCTCCACATTTTCAGCCACTCTGTTCGTGATCTTTAAATTCAGGTTTAGCCTATACGCTCGGCTACCTACTGGTTTAAATGTAAAATGAATTTTATAACCAACACCATGATTCTCACGGGACGACGTTCTCCTCCATTCATTGTGTAGTGGCCTATTGTTATTTAGCACAAGCTTCTTGAGAGTTACATCTTCTGCGTCGCTGCACTTCTTCTCCACTGAAGCACGCGCGCATAACATTATGCGAGAAACGGGTTGTACGCAACTCCCAGCTCAGTCTTTTACATCTGGCGCCGCCAGGGTAGATGAGCTTATTAGACCATGTATGCAGGCGGGGCGTTTGTGTGCATGGTCATCCACTGTTAAAGCGAAATCACTTCGACCCATATCTGAATTTTCTGTCTCTCTGCGCTTACTTTTCTTTTCACAGCACGTTTGTATAGGCACCCGAAATCTTCGGCCTTTTATTCATGAAAATGCACCCCCCACCAGAGCTTATTCGTAAAGAAACATCGAAAAAATAAATAAACCGGTGACGAAGGCCGGCCGCATTGATTTTCATTCTCGGTTATCGCCGGGAAAGTGGTTGTTTTCGCGCAAGCACGCATGATGAGTAGTGAAACTGTATGCGGAGAACTTGCATTAAAAATAGATAACAATACTGCGGTTGGATTTGAGTTAGAAAGACAGGCCCAACTCAAGAAAAGTATCTTGGAATGAAAGAAGCCACAGTGATAGCGAAACGAAGTCTCATGTTGTATTTCTTTACCTTCCTTTCCGTGCGCGTTCGCACGAGCGGCATCTCTTTTGTGCAATTATTCTTACTCGCCGCTACGCTTTTTCTTTTGCTATCATTGCCCATACTGTAGAAGAGCTCAGAGGCCACCACACATGAGACGGCACTTGTAACCAATTTCCTCTCGGATTGACAACGGTAAGTTTGTGTACAAGGCGCAGTCAAATTTGACACAGTTAACTGCGTGTTGTCGCAGCGTGTAGCTTGTTTTTGACAACTGTCGATTAATGATATTACCTGAATACATTCGTTAAGCAGAGTAATCTGCTCAATAAAACCTAACTGAGGCTATAAAAATGACCTCGCCTTTCTTGTTGCAATATAGATAATTTCTACAAGAATCAAACAACGTAACAATAGTTGGTCTTAGAGGACGAAAGGATTTCGACAAACGAATGAGCGGAAGCTCTCCATTGGTTTCTTCTCACCCTTGCGCAGTCGTAAGTTACTGATAATATGGTTTTCGATTTTATGCGAATCCGAAATTACGGCCGTGTTGCTGCGGTCTTTAGGAATTAACTGATGATCCGGCAAAACCCGATCGTATGGCTTAACAACTACGGTGGCCCATAAGCCGGTGTTCCATTGCATCGTTCTCTCTGGGTGACTTAGCTGGTCTCCAGGCGCACCATTCAGCGCCTATATACAAGTAAAGAAACATAACGGTGTAAACCGGGTGGCAGGCTAAGTCATGCTGAGACCTCGGCGTGGGGCTCGCAAGGCACGCGGAAAAGAAGTGTCTGCAAAGGAAAGATGACGCAATATGTGCAAAATATGGCGGTCAACCAGATCAGCATACGGTTTCCTACCTTACGAGGAGAATCAGGAAATGTGGTAGAAAGAATAGGTGAGGAAGAGAGTGGTTACCTTCGAGTTCGCGAAAAAGTACACAGCAAGACTATAAACGGTTATTCAAGCCGCCGCGCTTCGATACATGCCTTAGCCCACGAATTGATTTGTGCCACTACCGCGTGTGACGACGTCCGCAAGAATATTCGAGAAGTGGCTCTGCAGTCCAGCAGGTGATGCCCCTAAATGTAGAAGGCCGAAGCGTATGGCGCAGTACAAAGCGGGAAAATACACGTACAGAAACTTTTTTGTAAGGTTGGCCAATAGCCACGTGCGAGTTCTGTTGTGATCGCAGTGCTGGTGCAGCGCTGACCAATTCCAGAGAACTTGTTTTATGGGCAGCCAACCTCGGAAAGTTCTTTATTGGTATTTTGACGAATGGGATTGACCAACATGACGCGCAAATTCGCGGAGACTGTTTATGAAGAGGATGACTATTAGGTGAAACTATAATTGACTCAAGGCGAGCGTGCTACAATGTCTGTTAACGAAATTCGTAAGTATAAACCTGAACAAACAACAAGTATGACTACAGCGTGGAACAAATGGGATAAGAGCACGCGGTCTCGTAGTAACGTAAGTTTCGAAAAGACAGACTGGTAGATCAAGCCCCCGGGGATTTTGCGTGTCAAAAGTAGGATGCGATTATGACGTCGCACGCCGTAGTGGAGACTCTGGATTGATTCTGACCACCTGGGTTTGCTTAAAATGCATCTAAATCTAAGTATTTGAACTTCTTTTTTGAGGGGTTGCACCACCGCCGAAATGTGGTCGCCGCGACCGGACACGAACGTGCGACCTCGAGCACAGCAGAGCCACGCCTTATCCACTAAGCTACAGTGGCGGGTTGTGTAGCGTTTTTCAAACAGCATAGCGTAGTAAACTTATCATGTATATGGTAATTCTCTTTTTAAAATCACAGACTGTTTATTAGCCAAGCTTCTCTTATATTGCCTGATACATCAAACAGTATTCTGGTTCGCACTGATCGGACGTACGCTACAAACACGTTATGCACTCCCGTTATTGAGGCTCTTTCTGAGCTAAAAGAATGGGAGTGCCATAGCGAGAGATCCTCAGTAGCGGTGACACTGTTGCAGGCTTATACACGATACCAGAAAATGTATTGAAGTTGCTTAATACCACGCGAGAAATTATTTGGGTGCAGTATTAAATACCGCATTCCAAAATGTATATATACTTGAGATATGCACTAAGTACTCAGAAACGTATTTCTTTAGTTTAAAGGTACTTACAAGAAAGTTTTTGTTCCGAAGTGTAAACTAAATAAAAGAACAAGTCACGCTTCTTAATCTAAAGCGAAATACGCAAGCTGTAAGCCGGCTGCAAGGAAGGTTCGGTTGGTTCGTTTGCTTGTGGCTTGTCGAGCTTGAGAGTCATGCTTTTTTTCCGTTTCTGTTTTGTTTACTCTGTAAGCCTGTGACCTCGAAAGGATATGAGACAGTCAAAATGAGAGGGAGCAGCTTTCTGCGCAAGGCACGTCCGCGGCGACTAGCTCGTTGCGCGCCAATAGCGGACCTGTCGGCGACGAAGTGCGTATCAATCTTAACTACAGAGTGCAATATGCTCTGAAAAATCTAATTTACAGCAAGAATACAGAGCTGTCAACTTATTTAAAAGACACCAAGCTACGCTCGAAGGCATATAGGATAGAGTATAATAAATAGAGTATTTAAATTACACACAATCCTGCTCTGTTGTCCACAGGAAATGATGGCAGAATGCCCTATACAATCGGTGCAAGTATACGCGTAAGCAATTCTGGGTGATGCATCACCCAGTTTTACAATCTCCACTCACACATGGAGAGATGCCCCACTAAGTAGCCGCACACAGCCGGACATTACGTTACGGCGGCTCTGGTGTCACGCCTTTGAGGCGCGGCTTTGGTATTGCTGCACCTGCATCTTCTGATCTACTGCTTACTCGCGGCATGTAAATCATTAAGCGTTCAGATTGCCGCCTGCGTTAGAACAACTTAAAGCAAACCTTCACCTTTGGTGAATTTTTCCCCGTTGCTTCCGGCTCTTCCATTTAGCTGTTTAAAATATTTTTGCTTTTTGACTTGTCAAAATCTGCTTAAATATATTAGGTAACAATTTGGGGACAGTAACGAGCAATATAGAAAAAAAAACGGTCATCGTTATGCTTTCTACACAACCGAATATTTCCATAATAATGCCTAATATGAAACCTAATATAACATTTTCATCATTAGACCTAACATAATACAGTAAATGATAAGACCTAATGTTTCCAATATCCGAAAGGCCGGTCACGGCAGCGGAGGGTCATTTGTAATACACAACAAACGAAACATCCCACGCAGGTTTGTTTTATGCGGCCGCAGATTTACTGGCGGTACGCAGTCGACAGCAGCGGCGGGGAAAACACGAGGACTAAGACTAGAAAATGGTACAGACAGTTGATATTTCTGCTGCTTCCAGCGTGCCGATGCCGTTAAAGGGGCTGCTCATGACACGCTTACTTAAGGAGAAATCTCTCTATTTAGGCTTCACACATTCTTCTGTTCCTCGATGATCCGAACTGTCACAATGATAGGAGCGCGTCGCGTGTGCGAAAACTGATATCCTAGATGCAATTACAAGTGATTAGTCCATTTATTCGAAGATTCCTTAAAGAGCGAAGGACATCATAAAAATTTATGTTCGTTGTGTTTCTTGATATACGGAAGCTATATCAATACCCTATTCGTGCATCTTTGCACGCAGAAGCATTCATGAATGCGTAATGATTTCCCATTGGGATGTTCTTTTTCAAGTTATATGTAACACTAATGTTCATTAGTGGCCGCAAACATTGCAGATTCATTCAGTACCATTGGCACTCATAAGATCTTCCACAAGTTCTTTATTGCATGAAAGATTACACATCATTTCCATCTTGGTCAATTAGTGGATCGTCTTGCTACACATTGTAAACATCTTCTTTACTTTCAGTAGACAGACGCAGGCAACGGAGACGCCCAATGCCACATCTCGTCGACAAATTAGAAGCAGATCCTGCTAAGCAGGTAATCATGGCAATACTCTTCTTGTTCTATCTGTTACGCGGTAACCAAGCCTTAGTTGCATCTTCAACTTTTCTTTTCTTCACTGATTCTCTCTCTTTGTTTTGTACTGTATATACACCAAAATATGTGTGCCAACAAGAAATGAATAGGCGAAACGGCAAAGTGAAATACGGAGAACAACGATGATTCAATTGAGCATCAATGAACTTAAAGGATATGTCCAGGGTAAAGAGCTCGTAATATCACCTTCTGGGCAAGGAGGAACTACGCAGTTAGCGCTATTGGTTGTTAAGGGCGATCCGGCCTTATCAGCTCTAGAGGCATCCTGACAACTCTGACTTGCTGTATGCCTCACCAACCAATATTATCATTCTCGTTTACTCCCTTTTATCTTTCCCTTATTGTCTTTTCAAATTTCCCCATTTATTAAACGTCTGCACTCTGTCGGTTCTAGCTTTGGCAGCGCAGGCTTTCCACCGGCTTTTTTTTTGCGCTTGGTTTGCCATGCCGCCGACTTGAATCTGTGGCAGTGGTGGATGGGGCAGATTCTGCCAAACGGTCGTTACAGTAATGGTCTCACTGCGTTCCCCACTTACCTCTTATCGCAAGACAGCAGACAAGATTCTATCGACCACAACTAAACACGGCTGGCTTTCCTTTCTTGCTTCCCTCCTTCTTTCGAGGTAAGCTATCGCTAACAGCCGCGCTAATAAATACCCGGATGGAGACTTAACTACTCACAAGCATTTACAGAGCCGCTAAGAATCGTACTTTCGCTTGCGAGAAAAGTTATCTCAGCATTTTCGGTTATACATCGGATTGTCTTTTTCTTTCTCTGTCTATCCTGTCCCAATTTTTTTCTCAATGTGATAAGGAAATATACATTTTCACTACGAAGTGGAGTGTCACTCGAAATGGTCGTGCAAAGTGGTATGCCTTGTGTCTGAGCACCGGGCCTTTTTACAGCGAAGCTGTTTACCGCTGGCTCTCAACTGCACAATCATGTACGCGGACACAAAAGTGCAGACAAAAACTATTATCATCAGCGATGGCTCATACCCACCTAAGCAAGCAAAAAAAAAGCATAGTAGAGAACATGTCGAAAACTGTCGCCATCAATGGCTCATACCAGCGGAAGCAATGGCTCATACCCCCGTAAGCAAGCCAATATGCGCAACGCCCAGATCGGACATCGAGTGTTTCAGGCGCACGCACTTCTCGGCACTGGCAAGTGACCACACCACACCGATCATTGTTGTCGTTGCTTTTAAGGTGGGCGATGCCAAGCCACAAGAGATGTGGTTTGTCCACTTCGTCGTCGACAAATTTGCCTTGATGTGCTTCACCGATGCTACTGAGCCAACAACCACACAGGGAACGTGTATTGATATTACGTTGGCAAATAACGTTTCGGCGGTTGAAACTGAAAATTTAGCCGTACATCATAGTGACCGCAAAACAGTGGCAACGATTGTTACAAAATAAAATGCTTCCCAAGTTTACTGTTTGTCTCGTCGCTGTATCGTAGGTGGTGCTTTCCCCACTGCTTCGCTGTACAACCACCTTCACAGGGTGGAATGGGTACTGAATTGTTCTTTTTTTCTTGTTAGAACTTCCATTCATTTCACAGGAGTAGCCCTCATAGGCCTCTATTTCTTGCAATAGATAATAACAGCGCAATAGCGTGAACGTCATTGCGCTGAACTTTTCCGGAAAAATCGAAAAACCTATCCTTTTTCGGAGAAAGAACATCGACAGTGTGCGTGCTACACGTGTCCTCGTTGTCGGAGCGTGCGGGGCCGCTTATTTGCAGCACTGATCTATTACGAACGGAACGAAACATCGTACACGGACAAGATAGCGAACAAGCAACTAGCTCACCAGGCGCAGTGCGTGCCTGCATATGTAAGGCATGCATGACAGTGCTTGCGATTCCTTTGTGGCGTAACAAAGAATATCAATAAAACAACGCAAATGCACAATGACAGTGCTGGCAGTGGCCTAAAAAAAGAAATAAAAAATTAAAGTGGGACGAAAGCAGATCGCTTTCAATTACCAGCCCGAGCGGGCTACTAATGGTTTCCTTCGCATGCTTAAAACCGCACGACCGCTGCCAGTGTTTGGCCGGACACGACAGGAGGCCGCCCACAAACGCCGCCGAGGGAAAAAGACGACAAATCCGCTCAGCGGGGGACTACGGTCGCGGGAATGTCGTCGCAAATAAGGACAAGCACGCCCTGCTTTCATGAAATGGCTTCGCTGTGTGTCATTCCCCCGTTGGCGTCCATTACATGCAGTCGATACGGGGACATTATTGTCCTCTGCAGTTACTGTCACTTTCTCTTTCACTAGCTCACTCCATGTTAAGCCATTTCAACGTTCCCGCAGGAAACGAGATGTCTGGAAGCCTATGGCATGTGTACAGAATGCTGGTTCTTGCTTTTACACTTTATCAAACAAAACTCAAGTGACTCACCCACGCAATACATCAGCTTTGCGCAAAGCCTAGAAGGTATAGATGGCCTTAACTAAACCCCTGACTACTTCTCGGCGACGTGGGCTCTAAGAAGAGCAATAGATAAGTGGTAGAAACAGCATTGTTCCGGTGTACCTCCTGAAAACTAAAAAAATAAGAAAAGCTTGTTATTGCACCGTTGCTTCTTATTGCAGTTATGAATGCGTTTGGTCTTCCAATGGTTGCAGCGCGCGCACGCATTTTGTCCAGCATACGGTGCTGCCACAGCATATCTTACGTTGAGAGTCGTTATGTTGGCGTTTGAGGTCGAACGCACGCGACATGTGCAGGCAGTTGCAGCCTGTCTATCGAGTCATGCTGGAGCTTGTATCATTTCTCCAAGGCAAGACTAGTATCAATGCATAGGCAGCGAGGAAACGATGAAATCCACACACTAAATGTATATAGAGGCTGATGCTACAAAGATGGAGAAGGTAGCGTGGTATTTACCGCAGCAGTGTTTTTGCATTCTTTCGTGGGGCGCCGCTGACGACGACATTTGTCGAAGACACCCTGAATCTCATGACGCGCGGAAAATCACCGCGGAGAGCAATTTGAATATAGCTACGCCAAGGAAAATGATAAGATCCCCCCCAAAAACGCTTCATCTGCTGCCAAAGATATTACAGTTGATCTACAAACATTGGTTCAAAACTTGCCGGGCGTGTTTGCTACCTTCGCAATCTTTCTCCGGTGGAGGATGTCCGTCTTCCTAGACTTCGGGTCAGTGCGGCCTTTACAACAGCCATGAGCAGTACCGAGTTGTCAACCGTATTCAGAAACTGTTCAGTGTTCGAAGTCCTCCGTTCGTGCGTCTGCAGCGGATGCCCTTCATGTACTTGGGATACGTACGCCTTGGGACGCAGGTTGTCAGCGAAAATGTACTAAGGAATCTGAAGTCAGAAACCGATCAACTTGACGACTATGAGCAGTGCCTCCTGGACAATACGTTATATAAGTCGATGTTGCAATGTCTGCATGAAACGGGCTTTGATGCTTCCATATACTCATATTCTCACGTTATATCATGTGGCAACACAAGCGAAAAAAGGAAGTCTTGCAACTCAGTTTCCGTTTCCCATTTCCTGTCAAATTATTAAGTAACCTATATCTGATGGCCCTCTTTTGGTTGTGAGCGAATATTTCTTTCCGATTGACCCCCTTCATATGAGCATCAAGTCGATATTTAAAACATTTCAAAGAAAACTAAAAATATTCCATGACATCAGAAACCCGGCAAAATTTCTAGCATTTTGAGTAGGATATACCAAGATTCCTATGCTATGTATGCACGGTTGCAAGGGGAGATTATTGAACTGGAATTTCAACAAAATGTATTGTCGGAAAAGAAATTTCCAAGCACTAAGGTCTCAATGTGAGCTAGTGACTAGGCAACATCATTGAACGAAACAGTGCAAAAGAGCGAAGAAGGCGAACGAAACATGCACACAGACAGCAATGACTTCCAACTGACTTTATTGACAATAAATGATTCGTCTTTAAGCACTCGCAACAAATAGCCCAGGATGCATGGTGTCGCCGGCGTTGGGCTTCATCACTTTCGCGTTTTCAAGCGCCTTCTGTTCTGGTAAATCTGTGCGCGTGTTATTCAATGGTATTTATCATTTTTGAAAAGGACAAGGAAATAAAAGTTACAACATTATACAGCATTGCACGCGTGCGCAGCGGCTTAGACTATTATTTGTAGATGCTTAAAAACGGGTCACCTGGAATCACTTGGAAGTCACTTGGATCACTTGGAAGTCGGCGCTGCGCGTGTGTTTGTCACACGCACGGTCCCGTTTATTTCAATGCTAGATTGAAAAATTTCGAAGGATTCTGCTATAAGCATTTCAGTTTTAGCCATTGAAAATGTTCGTGCCACTTCATGGCAAATCGCCCGTAAAAAAAGTGAGATCAGTGCCCTTTCACTCTGTGAAGAAGGATGACCAGCGAAGTCGTGTATGTGGGCCCCTTAAGAGGAAGCTTTAGCTCGGGTTCTCCTATCTAAATACATGTAAAAGGAGAATTCCTTTCTCTCGGCAACCACTGCACCAAGTTTGGCGAGGTTTGTTATATTTAAAAGAAGAACTCAAAATCTAGTGACTGCTGGTTTGTAATTCTTAATTTAGGTCATAAATGTTTTATTAAAAATTGGCTATCATCAAAAACTTTCAGAAAATGAAACTAACAAATTTACTACTCTATGACACAGCAAGCAAAAACGATATCCCAATTTTGTGAATTGCACCTCATAGTACATCTAAAGTGGACAAAATTAATATTTTACATATCAATCTAAAAAAAATTTAGTAATATGGAAATACAGCTTTTGCAGAACCTTTGTACACAACGTAAGAAATGCACGGAAGATATAAAATGACATATCGAATTTGTCCGCTTTTAATGGTCTAATGGATGCCGTTTACAGAACTGCGATATCTGTTCTTGATTCAGAGCTATTAATTTGTAAACTTCGTGCTTCTATTTTTTTCAAACTTGATTGCGCTCCTCTCCTGGAAAGGGGAGCACCATCGAGTACTCTGGAATAGAGCACGGCGCTCTGAATGAACTACGTGAATGTGTTCCGAGCGCTCGACTTTATCTAGCCGAATGTTCGAATTTTTGAAAATCTCTTTAATAAAATACAGGCCCGAGTTAGCTTTCTCTCTCAAATGCAACAACTTTCATTAAACTCGGTCCAGGGGTTATGTCAGAAAAACGTTTTTGCGTTTTACATGTATTTGAATAGGTCGCGTTGGAGTTGGGCGCGAGCTACAGCTTCCTCTTAATGGCGAACTGCAAATTCGCTGCCGTTCGGCCCGGCATTGCACTATCTTCGAGATTTTTTCTACTCGCGCACACAATACTGGGGAAAGTAGCCCTTATCAGCTCCGCTGTAAAAAAAAAAACTAAATGTTTAGTTGCACTTCTCTGGGCATTCATGTATTAGGGGCCAATTAAAAGAATACAAAAGCGACAGATGGCCCACCGGTCACTGTGCTGCATATGGATACCTCTATACCTACGCCATCGCGTTATTTACGTGTACCCACCTAAAGATTATCGCGGCTTTATCATAAACGTCTCCACGGTTTTCCTTTCGCAATTAGGGCTCTCTTCACTCCCAGCGTGTCGCCACTATTACTTTTTAAAGTTATGGAATAGAAGTTGTAGAAATCGTTCGATGTTCGAGGAAGATGACAGCCCTCAATTTTTCATCCTCTAGACAATAATCCTATTTCGTACGTGCCACCAATGTCGTAATCCGCTAAACTTTCATTACGCAATATTGAGAGCGAACAAACAAAAATACCTGTCATGACGTCATATCTACGATGGTACGAGCCACCGATCCGCTCACGAGTCTCAGCAGTGCCTGTCGTGGCACCATAAGTGCCTTCTGGAAATCCCACTAGACCGCGGCAGCTTATTGGTCATTTTCCACGACAGCGAGAAATACATTGTTCATGCTAAGTGTTAAAGCAGTTTTCTTGCAGTTTTCCCAAAGAAGAATTATGCAACGCCATAACTTGATCTTTAAAAAGCTGCAGATTCTGATTATGAAGAAAGTCATCACTGCATGCGGATCTTGGGCGCACATTTATTAACCTCAATTGCTCGTGCCTCTTGTTATCCCTCTTGCTATCCACTTTCAATCCTGGTCGCAGTGAATTTAAATTTATGTCAGAAAACACTTGAGCTCCGTTTCGGAATTTTGAAATTTGTTAAGGAACGCTCCTACCTGTCCGCTCGTAGAATCAGTGTTCTTGCGTATTCTGTGCGAAATTGTGAACGAGCGTTAAAGACGAGAATCTTTCGGGTATTTTTGTTATCCTCTTCCTTGTCTTTGCGCTGGGCTTCTAAGGTGAGAAAAAAAGAGCGACTGTATGAGCAAAACAAGAAAAGAAGCGCCAGTCAAATTGATCACGTAGCGTCCGCAATCACAATTTGTGCTATATCTCGAGAGACCAGAATTCGCCTACTTTTACAATACAAAGAGGCGCAGATCTGGTTCGCATGTAGTATGCAAGGGACGGTTTTCTTCTTGCCCAATTCGCTCTTTCGAAAAAAAAAAAAAACTTGCGTTTTTGTTAGAGTAATCATACGCCGCCGAGCTTTGGTTTGCGGCATCGTCGATTCCGCGAGTGTCGTCTGTATGAACTGCGATACATGAAGCACACGTCGTTAACGCGAGACCTTGCAGCACATTGACCCCTGCCTTCCTTGGAATAATAAACCCAGCCCACGTGGATCGCCGCACATGTGACCTTATACGACTTGGTGTGCTCATAAATCTTTATTAGAGAGAAGCGCGGCATGTTGGCGCCAGTATGGAAAGGATACGAAAGGCAAACGTTTACGATCACCTCAAAATGCCAGATAGGCATGAACGTCGCTTTCGTTTTCATTGTGTATTGGGAAGACGGAGGGGGGTACTGAGAGAAGTATGGCCGCGCGTTCTTTCAAAACATCGCGCACATGAATTATCGTGCCTTCACTGGTTCTGTCTCACATAAATACGGCAATTTCAGAGGTCGTGAGTGCCATATTTTTGACGAAGCCGACGAATCCGAGAAATCTATTATTTTGGATGTGCGCAGCTTCTGCGAAGGCTCGGTGTGGTTCACTGGTTTACAGTCAGTATTCTATGCTGGGGCTCAGGAACGGGTAAGGGGACGCAGCTATGGGTCATCAAAGCGCCGCACGCTGCAGTATTGTCAGAAAGCGAAGCACAATGAATGACCTTTTTACGGTCGGCCCCATACTTTATTTATCCGCTTGATAATTATATGAACAACACATGCACGCACACGCTCGAAGGAAAATGCAGACACATGGCATTGAGAGTAATTCTTCTGGACGCTGAATACTCAGACTAGATGTTCTTTTTGTCAGAAATGCCTCGTGCACGCTTTTTTTTATTAGGTGCACACGCTTGATCATAAACTCGCGTTAACAGTAATTGCACCTTCTCTAGCGAATATGGAAAGTGGCGGAAGGGTTTAAATTAGTCCCTTGAGCGCAATATAATTGTTATTAGCCTTATAATAGGCTGTAATTATCTTCCTTCGTTAGCTTTTGCTGGCACCTGTCAGAACAGTTTCTGCTGCGAAGAAGCAGTTGCTTCGCATGTGATGGCGTGGCAACATTTCGCCGCCATGCATTGTTGAGTACCACTCTAGTAGATTCAGGGATACGCTAAATCTTGCCGTCGCTTCCAGTTTAGAAAGCGCCAATTTTTGTCTGTTTGCTGTTCGCGCTTTTTATTCTTTTGTAATTTGAAGCTCGTATTCAACGTTATCATGGCTTAGTATTTTTGTTGAGAGTTCCCAAGACACGGCCAAGTTGGACGAACTTCCCGAGTTTCTGCACAGACTCCTGCCAATCCTGATATGGCTTTTTCTTGCGAACGTTTCCTTTCCACATTTTCTGTCTTTGTGTCGAAGATGTAAACTATATATGCTGCTTGAAGAAATGAAATCGAGGGTTCGACGATAACCCGTCTTGTCGGGATGAAGCATGAAGCAATAAAATGACGGACACCGACCAAAAGTACCAAAAATGATTAAATCTAAGAGAGGTAAATCTAAAAGGCAAACCATTTTGAACAAGGCTTCTGTAGGGAAGTCGAAACGTCTTTTAGATTTAATCCTTTTTAGTACTTCTTTTGGTCTGTGTCCGTCGTTTTATTGCTTCATGCTGCTTGAAAGAATAAACTTTGGTTGTTATTCACAAACGGTGTCTGGGCATTTCTTACGTTCTGTTCCTTTGCGCTTTGTTCTGCTGAAGTCACAAATCAACCATCCCAAATGAAGTCTTCCGCACCTATCCTTATTATTTTCTATATCGTCCACCTTCCTGCTTGTAACTATGCATGACATGCACAAGGCAGGTTCGTTCAAAAAAGAAAGCGTCTGCTTGGCGTGAAAACCCCGCGTGTGCTTCCTTTTGATTTCACATTTTCTACCATCTGCTGCCATGATACCCGCCAAGAAGCGTCGTGGTTCTGACGGCAAACAAGGATATGGAAAGGTAAGCTGAAAGGAAGACGTGGGCAGGTGGTGGAAAAAAAAGGTGAAAAACAGCTCGTCGTATAACGCAGGAACACGAAAGAAAAAAGAGAGCACGCAAGGGGAGAAACCGTTGTCATCGGTCGGCATGGCCGATCTGCCACATTGAGCGGTCCGGGACCTGGTTTCTCTAGTCGATCGTAACAGGACTCCACCATTAGGCTCGCGTCATTGATCGGAACGCGTTGGAGCTCTTGTTTTGCGTTCGATCGCCAATTACCTTGTCCGCCAGACGCTTTTTGGTATTATTTTTCCCCTTTCAGATGTACACAACCACGTCCTAGTCCTATTTTACTCGTACATATTTTACCCGTTCTATTTTACTCGGCTTCACTTTTCAGGCACCCTGTTTATCTTTATTAAACCAGACGATTCTCTTCCGTTTCCTAGCTTCGATATTTTTCTCAGTGTGTTTCAGTAACTTGCCAATGTTGAGAACCCTTCTCGCTGCCACTATTGGCACTTCTATTCTTGACCCAATTTCTAGTTCACTGCATTGGTAGCGTTTTCTTTATCGAGTGCACTTTTCTACGTGCTCTGTTTTTCTGCTTGCTGCTGCATGCAACAGTATATATACCTAATATGACACTGGGACTCATTAGCGAAGTCTAGGATGTCCTCCTTCTCCTTCCACGGCAAAAAAATTCGATTGAGTGCAATCATGCACATTTACTAACTCGCAATAAGAGGTAAAGTTATATCTTACGGCTTTCTCTCATGTGTACCTATGTTGACAGCAATATTGTTGCCATGCAACGAGGTAGAAAGCAAACAAATAAAATACCTTAGTAAGGACAAAAGTGTGCCCTATAATCAGATACAATTGGGGACACGCTTGGGCTTTGTCTTCAGCGCGCAGACCGCGTCTTCTTTTGCGCTCACATTCGTCGTGCTGAAGCTCAGAGCAAAAGGGGGTGCCGCAGTATTCGCGTGACCTGGTATTTAAAATTAGAAATAAAAAAGACACAGCGCTGTCGTTGCTGCCGATCGATGAGGGACCGCTGTCGGCTTAAAGAAAAAAAAATAGGGTATGGGAAGACAGCCGCAGTAGAGTACGTGAAACATCTTGTGTATGCTGCTGAAGGTCTGTCAGCCACTGTGGTACAAAAAATTAGGTTAAGAAACAGTGAAGTGACATTTGTTCATCCAATACAGAGGCGTACATGCTTCACCTGTGATACAGCGCGGGAGAAGGGGGGGAGGGAGGGGGTTGCGAGGGGAGGCGCTCTACTGTCTAATCTTGCAGTCGTGCTCGCTCCCTATTCATGCCCTTCGCGTTTAAAGGTGGCGGGCATGGATTGGTATCCCTTTGTCTCGCTGCTAGAGTTTCTTTACGCCATTACTGGGTCCTGCCCGTCGAACACCGGGGGCGCCACAGCCGAGCAGTCATCAAATTTCTGAAATAAGCTGCACACTTCTAAGCCTTATACCACCTACAGGTGTGTATGGGATGGACAATACCTACTAGTACAGAGCGAGTTCTCGTAAACGCGACCACTACCGCTCGGGTCGACAAACGTACTGCCCAGCTACACATATCTAAATGCGAGCGAGGAGATAAATTTAGCTCCAATTGCATCACGCGTGGCGCGACAATGGTGATATCTGTGCACGTGACACATCCAAGATTGAGCAAGGACTTCTTTCCTCTACCCAACAGTACGAAAGTAAGGCGTATGAGTAGTACGGCTGCAGAGATATAGGCAATATTATTATCACATAATTTCATTACATTTGGTTACACACATGTAACGTTATATGCGGTTTTAGCAAGCGCGCCCCCTACGTTGACCGAAATGAAAGACGCTTCACGTCAAAAAAGTTCGCGAGTAGTAAGCAATATCAAGGTGAGCATTTCACTATATTCTTCAAGAGTTTGACTGGGATTTTTTTTGCACTAACTGCAGCACAAGCAAGAACATGATTGCAAATGCCCCTCCAGCGTTTTGCTTTGCGCTGTCAACAGAACCTGTGCCAACAGAATCTGGGTGCCAGCTTCTCAAAATTTATGATCCATGACTCTAATATAAGGAAGTGCATAGAACCCTCACCGATAAAGAAGGCGAGCGAAATAAGGCGACATTAGTGTCCGTTCGTGTTGTACATACTTTGCGCTATTACTGAAAGTTGTGCCGTCTATCTAAACTTTACCTTTTTTTTTCTCCTCGCCGGAAACTTTCTCGGGTGCTTAGTCATTTCTTGTTACGAAAAGTATTACATACCCTATCTTGTGGCCTTAATTTTTTTTGTAAAGTGATAATATTGGATGAGGAAGTAAAACGAGTAAGAGTTTCGGCTACATGCACTCATGTGCAGAGATTAAGAGTACAGTATTCTGTATTCTGTCTTGCGTCATGCTCTCTTCTTAGACGTTCCTGCACAAAGGCGCGCAAACACGCATGACCGCGCACACTTGTGGTAACGCACACACACGTACACCGACAAGTAGGCAAACATGCGCGAACACACACGTGTGCTGGCGGAAACAGTGGAAGAATTGTTGCGTGGTATATTGTCTATTCCCCTGCCCTCGAGGCAAGCGAGCTGAGACCCACCACTGTCTCCGCTTAGCGCTTTGCCATTCTTCCGTGTCCTGTCAATTGGCTCTCTTGTTTTTCTTGTGCATCACTTTTTTAGGAAAGCTCGGACTTACGTTGTCCAAGCAAGAACACAAACTTCCGCTCTTTGCGGCCAACGTTGCCGTATACAAACCAGGTACCCGACGTCGCACACTCTTCTGCTCGCTACGCGGAGCTCTTTCACTCCACGATCTTTCTCTTCCATCCCGTTCCCTCTCGGCTCTTGGGTGCCAAGGAAGAATACAGGCCACACTGTTGGAATAAGCTATAGGTGCCGGGAAAGAGAAGGTCTCTTCGACATGTTGAGCTGCTATTGTTGGGTTTTGCCTCCGGTACGCGTCCTCCGTTTTGTTTCCCTAAGGCTCTTTTGTTTTATTCTTTCTATTTTTTATTTATTTTACCCCGTCTCGTGCTCTGTGTAGACGATTTGATCCCGCAGGCAAAACACGAGCGCGCAATTCTCGCTCTTTCAATACATTTTTCTCTATTTTACAGAAAACATAAAGGCGTTTTATATGTGATGTACGATATAGCCTTTCTTTTTTGCTTGCTTGCTTGTATTTCTTTCTTTGTGTTTGCTGCAGACTGTAGGTTTCTTTTCATTATGCTTGCGCTTGCCATTCTTCTCCTTAGGTGGTGTGACGCCCTATTGGGAGCTTAGGCCTCAGGCTACCAATTTAGTCGCCGGGTGAAGAGGAATCTTTCATACGACAATATCAAAGGCTCAGTAACCCTATTCGCGTAGATAACCCAGTGTAGACGACAATCCCTTTGTGAGCTCGCGCTTGTTTAGCTTGGATTTGCCCATATTTCTTTTCTCGCACGTGCTAGCTTCTTTCTTTTATTAGTATGAATAGACACCAACGCGCTCCAAATCCGTGTCCTCACATTTCCGCCAACAACTTCCATGCTTGCACTCATTACGCCGTACATGAGACGGCTTCCTTAGAGACCTGCAGACCTGTACATCCTTGAAAATTTGCAGGTGGTTCCTTCGAGACTTACTCGTCAGCTGTGGGCGCCGACGAAGTGATACTCTAGTTGAACGCTGGCACTGTTGTCCATAAATTTTCGCTTTGTTTCTCAGCAAATTCTGGGAGCTGGCGCTCCTTCGTTGCAGCAATGGACGAATACACTTCCGAGGACTTTCGAGGATCTCCCTACGTCCAGGACATGTGGGAGCAAGTCATGCGACACACAACGAAGCCACCGAGTTGTACTAGGACAGCTGCAACTCCTCGGACGACGACTTCAAGGTTTTCATGAGCCGAAAGGCAAAAAGAAGACTGCTGAGCGCGTCATAGCCGGCGAGTGTTTAAACTGTAAAGAGTATACCACAGGGATGGCCGCAAACTGTTCTTTTCTTGCTCGTGGACCTTATGATCAATTTGCGGCCTCTGCACGGGCACGTTCTTTCTTTGTTACTCAAGGGCGTCGCACCGAATGAGATTAAAGGCGTGAGAATACACTCACGGAAGAATGTCCTGGCTGTAGATGTTTTACATCGTAGCGATCAACAAAATCTGAACAAGCTTGAACTGTCGTCGCCTGTGCTGAAACAACTATCTCTGCTTCTTTTGCCCGAGAGGTACGCGGACAGTGAGCACATTTATAATGATGGTTCCACAAACATCCAGTGTTCGTCCGGTGCTGTGGTTGTCCCAGCTAAAGCTATTACCATCAGCTTTAGGACTTTAGGACCCTACAACATCGACATCTGCTGAACTAGCTGCTCTTCGCGCTGCTCTTTGTTTCGTCAATCGGGAGCCACCTTGACAATGGTCAATCTTCAGCGACTCAAAGGCAGCCCTACAATCTGTGCTATCACCTCTGCGTCGCGGGCCATTCGAACAGCTCGTATTCGATATTAGATGCCTACTCCATACATCGCAGGAGAAAGGACACCACGTGACGTTTCAGTGGCAGCCAAGTCACTGCGGCGTCACTGGAAACGAAGACGCCGAGGATGCCACTCGAGCAGCTCTTGAAGACGCACAAGAAGAGGCCATACCACTTTCACGATCCGACGCAGCTAGCAGACTTCGAGTGCTTGCACAGGAGATCCCGCTCTCTCTATGGTGCACACCAAACAGCCAGACCAACCAGAGCAACAGTCAATACCACCTGCCCTCTTTGATGCATCTCTATATGCCAACTGGACTCTGCTGAAGAGAGGCGACTCTGCTTTATCGCTTATGGCTAGGCCTGGCTTTCACGAAATCATACTCATTTCGCATTGGAAGGGCCGACAATGCTCTCTGCAATGCCTGTCTTTGCGAGGAGACGCCGGAACAGATTCTGTGCGACTGTCCTGAATATAATGTTCAGCGACAGTCCCTGGCATCCGTTCTAGCGCACCTTGACACTACACCATTGTCCCTCAACAAAATGTTCACATGCCGCCGACAGAAGACATCGCAGGTGAAGGCGACAAAGGGACTACTTCGGTTTTTGAAAGAGACGGGATTGGACAAGCGGCTGTGACAGTGATATCACGTACCATGCCAGAGTGATGGACTCTAACGGACGATGTGTGTGTGCTGTGCTATGTGCTCTCTTTCTCTCTTCCCCTTCCCCATCTTTCACCGCCCCCATCTCTCTCCTATGTGTAGGGTAGCAAACCGGTTAAGCTAAGCTGGTTAACCTCCCTGTCTTTCCTTCTCCACTTTTTCCTTCCTTCGGAATGTCACGGAAATCGACAAAGTAAAACTTTGATCAATGATCCCTACAGGTGGTAACGGACTGCTGGCGTCATTTATGACGTCGACGTTTTCATTCCGATTGACGACTTGTCGATATTAAAAAACCCAACAACGGAAGGAACTGTCATCATGCATTTCACCAGATTTGGAAGCACGCGCTGCCTGGGGCTATATAGTGTTTGAGGGAGACTGCCTTCCCTCTCACGTCAAAGTTGACCCTGTCCGCCACGCAGTTCGACCACGTCCCACGTAGCGTGCAACTATACCTGGCAATTTGCAAGGTCCTATCCTGAGCAAGAAAGCAACCGTGGTGCATCAGTGATAGGTTCAAGGTAAATAGGGAGAGAAATTCAAAAATTGAGCGCCAAAATGGGAAAAGAAGGGTGCAGAAAGGAAACTGCGCTGATTGATTAGGTATTAAAAAAAACGCAACAATGAGAAGAAAACTTCCAAACCGAGCTTTCTGTCTGCTTTTCATTCTTACCTTTTATGTTTGTAATTGTTGTCTTTTGCGACATGAAGGCAAGAATAGGAGCCTTGCGTTGCCTCGCTGAAAGCGCGGCGCGTTATGACCACGTGCGTTGCCGCACAGTTATAATTGAGGGAACTAGCACCACCATTGCATCTTTAATGAAGCCCGCTAACCTCAACATTCGGGACCACTGCAGGACCTCTGTCAATCTCGGTTGCTGTACTTGGAGGCAATTAATCTAGAGGGTACACGAGGCTTTGAAAACTCCGTAGCGTATGCTCTGGGGTGATACTACGTGTCAGGTTTCCTGCATAGCTTCTACCGAGAATGCGATAGGCTCGTTTGTATTTGCTTTTTCCAGATACTTAGTTTCTTTTTATTATTTTTTCTGACCGGAAATTTCATACGACAAATATTTCGAAGCAATCGGCTGTCCCGACCTACTTTCCCAAGAATTCTGTCTGACAACACAAAGCGACACATTCGTTCATATGGTTTGGTTTCTCCACGAAACAAGGCGAAAGAGGCGCCCACCGCTGCGTGCGACATGTGGGTCTGAGTTTCATGTTTCTTGCTCCACGTACATGTTACGAACTCATGGAATAGCAAGTCTTTGAAGTCGTAAAGGCGAAACGTTAAGTAAACTTCTAGGACAAAATTCAGAGCTCATTATCTCGGTGGTGTATGGCTTTATTCACTGACAACGCGCTTTGAATGGCGCTTGGCAGGTGCCTATATATACGAAGGACTCTAATGTACGAAGTGCTTTGTAAACGCTCACCCTTTATATCATCATCTTTGTTTCGCGCTTCTTGGTGGCGGTGCTACGCATTACAGTTAACTACAAAGGTTGCGTAATAACAATATGAATTACTGTTCAGCGTTGTGATCAAGCAATAGTTTTCTTGCAAATCGCGCGCCTCTACTTCAGGGATTGCGCCAAAAGTGCAAATTAACCACAAACCATGAACCAGCTTAGCGATATGATGCAAGCTCAGAAAACAATTTTTGTGCCCCACTAAGCACACTGAAACCTTTTGTGCACGTTCCAAACGTCTTTTGCCCGGTGTTGTACGAGCTGTAGATCCAAGTGCTGTTGCTGTACTTCGCTGGTTAGGCGAGAACATACTGATTAAGGTATGGCATTGGCATTTCATTTAATATTAAGAAAACTAAATACCGTAAAAGAGTGTAGTATTAGGAAAATAAGAATAACCGTACACATATAATATTTCATTTATATTCTAAAAGTCCTAATTTCCTATCTTGATATCAGTATTATGTGGGTTTATGATGTATTTAAGTACAAGAAGACTACTTGTTTTGTCTTGTGATCTTGTAACACGCTGTTTCTTTGTCCGAACCTGTTCTGTCATTTTTGTTTTCATGTTGTTATAACAGAAAGGTGAGTCTCTCTCTATAGCAACCAGTTCGTCATTTCGCGAGGAGTGCTCAACATCATCCGGGTGACGGGAAATTTCATTGGCTGAGTTTACGTTTTAATGGCTCTACGGAGTGAGCCTTGTCATCTGAGTGCGTTCCGCTTGTTCTTTACTGAGTGTTGATAACGTTTCTTCTTTTTTTCTTCCTTTGTCCAGGGACGTTCTTTAAATAAGACACTGCCAGTATATACATTTCGCATCTAAGAATTTTCATCTGTTTTCTTCATCAATTACGGGACAGGATGGTGGCCGCAGAATTTCAGACAAAACCATGCTGAGAAATACTCTCACCGGTTCCGATGAAAGTACATTTTGCATTGCAAAGCAGAAACAGCAGCCTCTACATGGCACACATTACTGGCTTTACACAATAGTACAATGGCCTTGCCCTTAATGTCCCGAAAGCTCCTGTAGTTAAAGGAAGGGTACGGAGAATGACGCAAATACGTAGTAGTTCTGCGGAAACCCGCAAGGTGTAGAGAAGTAATGAATAAAGGGAAAATCAGACATCCACCCGTTCGTAGCAATTGCTACAAAGGAAGCCCATACGGGTTCCTCGAAAGAAAAGCCTCATAGTTGAAGAAAAATTTGTCCTGGTCCAGGACTCGAACCCGGGACCACCGCATTTCCGGGGCAGCCGCTCTACCGTCTGATGGTAGAGCGGCTGCCCTGTCCTGGTCCTGGTTATCTGGTTGTCAAGTATTGTTTGGGTTTCTGGAAAGAATGTTTACATTAGGCGACCAGTTGTGCATGAGGCGCAAGCCTTTACATGACGACAGCAGCAAGGCGATGACGACAGTGGCCACAATAGTAACGACGGCGATGGCATGACGATTTATTTGTCATACTCCGGCAGGGAACCGTTATGGTATTATACCGCGCAGAGACACAACTTCATTCTCGTGCAACAATTATGTTTATGCAGCGCACTGTTCAGATTATTATTATTATTATTATTATTATTATTATTATTATTATTATTATTATTATTATTATTATTATTATTATTATTATTAAATGGAATGGAAACATGCATGCACACCAAGGAAATAGGGAGGGAACAAGCTGACAACTGCCACCGAGCGGGTCCCAACACCTGCCTACGCTTTCGGGAGGAGGGAACGAAAAGAGAAGATAGGAAACAAAGAAATATGAGAGAAAATAGGCAATAAAGAAATGACACAGACACAGCGAAAATGCAAAGATCAAGTTAGGTGAACGTACAGTATATGTAAGGTTCTTCGTTTTATGGTAAAACCCGACAGCTCCAGATTTTTGCACCCCGAACACCTTTTGTGGGAACTGGGTGAAATCGGAGTCCTCCACGAGGTTACGGCTTTTAGTAAAGGGTAAAAAATAAATGCAGGTGTTACAAATACAATGAACAATGCTCAACTTACCCGAACAATATGTCAAGATACGTGATAATAATATCAATCATATGTGAATGTGATACATGTTTTCTGTTTCCTCAACACTGAAGCAAAAGCCCACATATATAACATATTTGAACTGTTTCTATGTGACGCGCTTAACCCGACCAGGCGTTGACTTGCACGAAGGAAATGCTTAATATTCTCACGCGTTTATGGTGCGATACTAAGAGCATCGGGCATCTGCGCTAGGGTTCCCGTGTTCGAAAGCGACCGACCATCGTACACTTTTAATAATTTATTGATTGATTTCTTATTTGTTTCTATACCAGTGGCACGTAGTGGAGCCTATATAGCGTCCCATTTATGTTGGCCGTAGACGGCCAGATACGTACAGACCGCAAAGTTGTGGGAAGATCCGAAGAGCTGAAATCCAAAAACGAAAGACCTCAAGTACATGAGACGCCGAGTAAGGGAAGTCGACATATGGAGCTTGTCGAAGCAAAGTGGTGATGCGAGGTATGTGGACCTAGTGCATCCAAATGTATTTAAGCACTTTATGCTCCCTTGTGTCACAGTGCAACAGACCCATTCTGGAGGATTCAGCAGAAAATGGGCACTTATCCAGTGGCTCAGCAATGGAGTAGTCAAAATATAAAATAATCAAAAGTAATCAAAGAAATAATCAAAAGGCGAAAGACGCTTAAGCTTCGCCTTAAATAGTGGAATCCGGTAGCACTCAATGATCCCTGACTGCTACTCATGCTTCCCGGCGACTGTAGCGTATGTAGCCGTACTTTTTACCGGCAAACGCTGGCCGCGAATGCTATGCACGAAGGCGGGATTCCTGTTAGGAACGGGGCCTCTTGCGTGGGCCGCGACGCGACGGAGGCGAGCACCATCTGCAGGTATTGCGAGGAACCAGACACGCCACTCCGTGAGCCCCGATATACTCTCGGGCCGGCGCGCGCCGTGCAAGCTACGCGCTTGATGGCGGAGTCAAAGCCGCCCTCTATCACTTCCGTGCTGCATCACCGCTTTCCTTCGTATGCTCAAGTAAAAATGGAAGCAAAAGATGAATAATAAATTGAAGACATGAGAAAGCAGAATTCATTAGTGGAAAGGGAAAAGAAGGTAGGCATGACGAGAGCTGGGAAGTAAGGAGAGTGAGCCAGTTGGGTGGCGTGGTTGCTCCGCCACCTGGCTGCATCTACCAAATGTTTAACATGCAAGTATGTTTTCGGCGTTCCCCGTTGAATAGCCTTTCGAATTCGAAGTTCTTCACCGTAGGAAGCAAAGGTAACACGCACGCATACACGCACACACATGCTGATGTGCCTTTTGACACGTTGCTGCTCAACCGATTTTCAGTGCATTAGTGCCCAGGGAATTTCGAAACTTGGTGAACTTTCATGTTATAGAGAAAACAGCACCTGGTTACGGACTTGTATTATTTAGAGTAACACGGAGAAGAACATAAGCATGAGTAAAGCTTGCAGACGTTTCCAAAGGCTATACATAACTTAATATACAGCGACAAGCCTGACAGCAGAAGTCACCAGAACATGTTTTCTTCAATGAACGAAACTTGAAGCATCACAGATGGAACTCAAAAAATAAAAACAAATAAAAATAAAAAGGAAGGCATTCACACAGTGGCATTTCTATATCTTTCTTCCTGGAAAGTTTGCATCTGGCGCGGCTTTACTGACTCGTGCCAGCTTCACAGCGACGCCAAGGAGGAGCGAGACAAGGAATAATACTGGAAATAAATTATGGTTGAGGCGTCAATATGAACAAGTTTGTTGATCAATTTTTCATCATTGGTCACAGTCCTGGTCATGACGCGGGCAACACTGACGAATAAGTTTCAGCCGGTTCTCTTGGTTTCTGCAGCCAGCTTATGTTCGCGCTGAAGCTTCATCCTTCCCACGGCCACGAGAATCTTCTGAAGTTTGCAACGCATTCGTAAATTGTACTCGACAGTAGGCAGACAAAAACGTATGTAAAAGTTCACGCACAAGTGAAGTGCGATGTACTTTGAACGAGCCGCATCAAAACTTGTTCGTTGGTTAGGAAAGAATTTTTTCGTGATGTTCAAAAGCGTTTCCGGAATTCTCGGAACTTATGGAAACTTAGCTGCAGACTTTACTTGAGCGTGTCTACGATCTACCTGGGGTTTTACGGGTCTTTCTGGTTTATCACATGATATGTAAGGGAGTAATGCTCCAGGATTGACAATACAGCGCCAGTGAGCGCACTTCTGCTCTTCGTAATCAAATAATACATGCCGGCATAGAGTATCTAGATATACTTAATCTCATCGGTATCCGCAAAGCACACAAACATATTATTGAGCTTCCTTGAGTTTCTGAAATTTCTTATGGCCTACTCAATACTAGGGCAACTGGGCATGGCTTCGTGCTCTGGTCTATATTGCACAGAATTTTAATTGACAAATTAGTGCCAGAGAGTCGCTTATTAACTGCGTAAGCAAACAATACATGACCACCTAAAATCTGTGCATATAATGTCGGCTTGGACGTATAACTAAAGTCCATAGATCTCGTACCTAATACAATAGCGCATGATATTCAACAGCTACCTTTGTAGTTTTCTTATATTTGGCTACCCTTTCTTCAACAATTGGTTACATGCCACTAGTTGCGCGCCATTGGGCCCCTGCCCATTCTTGTCTAATCCTCAAGAATGGTTAAGTGCAACTGTGATGGAAGAAGAGCAGTGTCCTGACACGTATTAAGTTATTTAGTTCGTCAAAAGCTTGCAAGGTAGAGGACGATTATTGGAAGGGACAACTCACTGTACTACAAAGGGACAAAGCTAACTATTGGGGTGTTTTTCCGGGCTTCCTTCGTAGCTTTTTGCTACGTTCTTGTGCGTAATAATTTTCCCTTTCATATAGGTATCCAGACATGTGTAATATTTCTCTGTGCATACCACTCTCATTGCTATTATTCTCTCTACAAGCATCAATATTCAATGTTTCTTTTTTGCTTTAACGGGCAGCATTGTTGCCTTACGTGGCTTTCGAAATACCTTGGCACATGTCTTCAATTATTATTTCCGTAAACAGAGCGATATTGTCAAAAGCTAGGACTTCCATTATGGGACACAAAGCAGCAGGCACCATGGCTCTGTGACTTGGAGGCTTACACAACGAAGCCCAATTTTGATCCGTCACGAAGGAAACGATTCAACCAACAGACGATCCGACATGGGGCTTCTGATCTCGGTGGTAAAGTCAAAGTTATTGGATAGCAGATTCTGATTTTTGTTTTTGCAAGAGAGAAACTCTTCCGGTGTTTTTCTTCGCTATGCACAGAAAGGAAAGCGAAGCGGCAAGACAATATATCCTCATATGGTTGCATTCATAGATGAAAAAAAAAAAGGAAATAGGGCAAGCGAAAGGACAAGTTTTCTAAAAAAAACGTTTTCTTGCAGTTAGTAAATACGCGAAACTTCGAGGCCTTTCCTTCAGCTACACGACTCTGCTACCGCTCGGCGCAAAACCACCAATAAGCGATGACTACCGGGTTCAATATTTGTGTACTAACGTAAATATTTACCCAGACCACTGTACGAGACCAATTAAGGACTTTATGTGGCGACGGAGGGAGAAGATAACATTGCACTGCTATAACTGAAGCTGCATTTGCCAGCTCGAAATGCGCTTACTCTAGCAAGCGCGTTGGGTAGAGGGCGTTTCTTGCCATGAACACGTCATTATTATCCAAGTTGTGCATGTATCTTCGCACAGTCGGGAGAATCTAAAAACCTGAGTTATGAAAATGCACACAAAAGTGTCTAAATGAGACGCATCTCATTGACGATAAAAACATCTCTTCACCCTGTTCACTTTCTGTGTGCTCTTCGGGCATACAGCGGTGAAAATGGCAAAATAAGCTTTTAACTCCAGATAAAGAAAAAAGAAATAAGGCAGATCCCACGTCCTGTGGGAATCGATGTTATGCGAAGGCGTGTGCGGGGAGCATACCAAGTTATCGAAACGACCATGAGAGTACCAAGACGTAGGCGGCCGTTTCTTGACCTACATGGGACAGATGTCATGATATTCATGTTATGACTGATCATTTATGTTCATCGCGCACTCTTGCCATACTATGTCAATTTTGGTACCTACCAGGTTAACGATGCGACCACGAGAGCACCAAAACGTAGGTGGCTAGATCGATATTCTCAAAGTGGCAAATGTTCACCAAGAAATGCTTCGCATTTAAAAACTGGCAGATGCCACGCGCTGCGGGAATCGATGCTGTGCGAAGCAGTGTGCGGGCACCCGACCAAGTTGCCGCAACGACCATGAGAGCACCAAGACCCAGGCGGCTCTTTGATGACCTTGACACGCATTTCATGATCTATCATTTATGTTCGTCCTGCACTCTCGTCATACTATGCCAATTTCGGTGCTCACAAGTTAACAAAACGACCATGAGAGCACGAAGACGTATGCGGCTGTTTCATGACCTACGCCACACGCATGTCATGGCGTTCATGTCGTGACGGATCATATATTTTCGTCATACACCCTTGTCATATCATGCCAATTTTGGTGCATACCAAGACGTAGGCGGCTGTTTCATGAGCTACATGACACGCATATCATGACCTATCATTTATCTTCGTCGTGCACTGTTATCATACTATGCCAATCTTGGTACATACCAAGTTAGGGCACCGAGGCGTAGGCGGCTGGATAGATACTCTCAAACTGGCAAATGTCTGCCAAGAAATGCTTCGCAATTAAAAGCGTGTCACTGACACAGAGCTGTTTTCGCAGTGGTGGCAACGTCAGAAATTCAGACTGAGGGCACGCTCGACTCTCTGGTGTTCTGTTGATGTTTTTCCGCGCACAACACACACAGATCTTCTGGAATCCGGCTTCCACGCATAGCACATGCGGCAGCGGAAACTTGTTAGCTGCGCACTAGTACGAGAGATGGCGCGAGCGTTTCGATGCTAGCGTAACGAGATGCTGCGGAAACTCGGGCGCAAGAGACGCTTATTTCCTCCTCTTCAGCAGCGAAGCGGCATCGTTCACGGAGGGGCCGTGGGCTCGCCCACATAAGCCTTCCCGATCGCTCGAGCGCGTCTGTCTTAGCGGTGCTGCACCCGTGAACGACTTAAGCGTTGGCGTACCGCATGGGGCAAATATATATTTCACGCGAGAACGTCAAGGCCCGCGTGTCGCAATATATTCGATATCGGCGTCGGACGTCGCTAAGCGAAAAATCATTCCGAACCGCAACTAAGCAGGCCCTCCGCGTGGTGCAGATGCGTTACTCAACTAATGGAACTGTTCAAAGTACAACACGTCAGAAAAATCGCGAAATACAACATAAACACAACCCACAGACATGATAGCACCGGAGTTTAATTTGAATATACCAGAAAACAATTCTGTTGCGCAGAAACTCAGAGACAAACCCCTTTTCCGAGCGGTTCGGCCCGCTCGGTTCCTTGCGACATCATCATCGCGCTCGCCTCCGCGCGACCGCAAGAAAACTGCTGTTGCCGGGAAGCGTGACATGTCAGGGATCTTTGAAATCTATCGCGTTCCACACTTAAAGGCGATGCTTAAGCCTCCTCAAAATTTTTGGCTCGGTGTTCTTGCGTGGTGAGTCCAGCTTCCTAGATTCCTTAGTGTACTTCGTCGGGACGTTATACTCGTTATATGTCTGCTAGCCGGCACTATTGTATGAAGGTGCAATAAATACTCCTTTGTTGGTTTTCACTGCTGTGAACTGAGTCCTTTGTTTCATCGAGTGCTTGAGACCCCGTTAGGTGGAGAGTACCTATGACAGCTATCGGTGCAAATATCTGCGGCTGCACCAGGATAGCCATTAGACGTCGTCTACTTGAGAAGACTTGATGAGAAGCTTGGTAATAAAAAGGGCTGGCTATCCAGAAATCTCAGCCAACAACAACAACATAAGATTAGAAAGCACTTTCGACAGCCTATAACAACATCATAAAACGCTTTAGAAAAAGACAGGATCTACTAAGGAGCTTATAGCGGCGCGACTATCGCTTCCAAAGCCGGCAAACAAGAAGGGCTCACGTGCAGGTAGCATGAGAATAGAAAACGCTAGCATAGAGAAAGAAATTTCAACAAGAGCGTACCCTCTCTTGAGCCCAGCGGCCGAATTGACTGTAGCGCACCAAGCGGATGGTATTAACTCCTTCCGGTTTCAATTTTGGGCGCGCGCACGTCATCATGTCATCCGCATGCCACATGTCATCCGTATTTCGGCATGTGTAAGAAAAGTTATAATCTTGGAACCCACTCCAGTACGAACACCCGGCGACAAAATGTTGCGGACCACGAGATCACCGGAAACGTTCAATCCCGAGCAGCCTGTAGCGGTAGCCAGTAAAACTGTATACGACAATGTTAGCATATTCTAGTCGATGCCCGAAATGCAAATATCAGACTGCGTTGTGAGAATGTGGATAGACCAGCTTTTTCTGAGATCTCGTGCCCCATAGTATTTTTTCGCCGGTTGTACGTCTGCACCTGCTGCACTTCGACAAAACGGGATATATTGGCACATATTTCTGCCAACCAGGCCAGGATAGCACGCATGCTTATCGTAACAAAAGCAGTCAGCTTTTGGAAACATTCAGCGAGTGTGCCACGTGGCACTTTCTCGCTTTCTTGTTACAGCGCTTTGAAGCGCAGTGTCAGACTACGCTATCTCCGAGACCAGCCCGTATTTCCCTAGCACTTCCGTCGTAGCAGTTTCCGCTACGTAGAAACTTTGCGACGTTGTACCAACTTCATGATCGCCCAAGGTCATGATGGTTTACTATCTCTTCGGCGGAGTTCAAATGCCATCGTTGTTATAACATACACCATAAGACATAGCTACATACACCATAAGACATAGCTATACATACGTACAATTGCATTCATGTAATTGTTGATGGCGTGACCAACCGTGTTTCTGGCGCTTACGCCTTTCCACTACCCATGTAGAACACAACAGGCGTCTTTTTGTAAACTCGAATTGAACGGCCGGCGTAGCTACGCTTTTGCTGACATACGATTGTCTTCGACGTGGCCGTCATCGTGCTTCTGTCGTCACACATACACACAGGACGGCTACACACGCAAATACGTAATTTACACAAACACGTTGGTTCATCTGGTAGCAACTTGTGGAACCCCAAACAAAGTTTGATAGCCAGGTGCTCGCAAATTGCTCTGCCTAACATCGACTCCCACACTGTGGGGGATACGCACAATCTTTTTCTATTGATATTTGTAAGCTGCACAGTGTGTTGTAGCGTCGGAACCAACAGCTCGTCAGAGGGTAGGTCACAGTCAGACGTCGATGCAGAGTCGCTGAAACCCACGTTTAACGTAATATTTTCGCCAGCTCAAAGCGCTCTGTGCAGTGTTCGGAGTGCCAGAAAGAAGCCACGTAGCTGAAAGCACCTACGCTCCAGTTCATGGCAGTGCTATCCTCCATTAACCTTAAATGTATGTAAGGGGATGCTGGCACCTCGTAGAGGCGCAGGCTATTCCCATGCTTCGACGTGCGGTTAAAATAAAATAGAAGTACACACTGACAAGAACAAAGCCATAGCCATGCAAAAAGCAATCAAGAACGATTTCTCATGAGTAGTTCGCAAGTCATGCAAAATAAGCCACACCAAGAAACAAGGGAGAACACGGGGAAGGTGGAAGATGAAAATTTAAGACGATGAGCAAAACGAGAACAAGGTGAAAGCAGGAGCCAACGTTTCAACAAGTGGACTTGTAGACTGTGGACTGGGAAACAAACATGGACTGTGAAACAAGTAAAATTATCATATAAGCAAACAAGGAGAATGCCGCAATCTCTCAAATGACGATATCCCCCAGTTTTTGTATATTTAACATTTTGTTTAACCTGCCCCTTCGCGCACTTTCAAGCAACTGCGGTATGTGAGACCAGTAATGCCTCTTTTTCTCTCACTGTCCTTTACTGTACACTATGTAGTGAAGTATAAGAACACGGGGTGTGCTGGAAACTAATTTAGTCGGGAGTAATTGTTTCTATACACATGAGCGGGAATATCTGAGATAACATTTGTGGCAAAATCAAAGGGTCCAAGTTGAATGTAGGCGTCCGATAGAGAATGAAAATGAAAAACAGAAAGACTCGTTAAGCGGGCCTGAACAATTTATCCTAAAACTTTTTACGGGCAAATTTTTTAGCTTTTTTTTCTCACTGTCTCTTGTTAGCAGCAGAAGTTAGAACGAAGTTTCTTCCCTAGCTTGTTTTGTCAGCTCCTCATCTGTTTCAGGTTCCTGCAAGCGTGGCCAGCAGCCTCTCCGCTCTGAGATCACATTTCCCATGACTAAAGTCTCACATTACCGCCGCATTGTCCACTGTTGGATGTGCAGGGCTTGTTCTAACTAGGGACCTTATGAGAAGTAAAATAATTTGTTTTAACAGCCAAGAACAGGTTCTCTCTATTACTTCTATTACATTAGCGTTAATGTGGCCATTATATTTTGTTGTCTTCTGTGCACTTTCCTCCTCCTTTCTTGTTCTCTTTTCTTGCTAACGTTAAGCTTCTCTGTCTGAAGGAAAAGAAAAATATTCTCCTACATCTTTTAACGGTCAGCATCCCTTTAAAAAGACGCAAGGAACATTGCTATGCATTAATTTACCTGCACTAAGAAACGCCCTCAATGGCGGGAGGCTGTGCAGAATATTCTCTAGTTCGGCACGTGCGTTGTTGGCCGTGCATTATTTAGCAGGCCAAGCGTTTCAAGTTTGTCCTGCTTCTTGGCTCGTCTCATTCCCAGTAAAGCGGTTCCATTAGAGAAATAACTGTGGAAGTGGGTGGCCGCTTGGAAATGCTCTTTCTTCTTCCAATTATGTAGGTCTCTCGTATGTCGGGGCTTTTCCAGTGCCTGGAAGCCAGCTTTATGTCCTGTCTCTAGTGTGCGCAACACCTGCCTTTTAGTTAGAGTTCTTAAAGTGTAGAAATTGAAAAGCTCAGGAATTCGGGCCTGTGTTGTGCAAGCACTGATCGACGGTGGTGATTTTTAACTGTGGTTAAATAAAGGCCCAAAATCAAATTTTTTTTGCCAGGATTTGTTTTATTTATTTTCTGGCATTCCATGGTGTTGGACTCCCGAGGTTGGAAGTTTCCTCCGGGACACCCGTTAGCTCTGTCTGCCAGGTCGGTGTCCGGAAATATTTAGCGCTCTCTGGCCAGAGGTGACGTGGCGTGCTGTAGAGTGCATAAGCTTGGCGAAGGAATAATTATCTTGATTTATTTCACCTGTTTTGTCGGCATTAGGCCAAGAAGAAAAATAATTATGAAACGAAATATGAGACGGCAGCAAAACGTGCGCTTGGCTTGAAAAGCATCAGAAAAGCTCCCTCACACTTCGGCGCTGCTGTTTTTATGCCCTCGCGATCAGGCGTTGCTGATCATCGAGGTTGGAGCTAGCAAAACTTCATAACAAAGTTCATCAGTTTGATAAGGGTTCGGAGGGTTTACTGCTGCCTGTCTGCCATCCCCTACTATATGCCTAAGGGAACCGGGTTGTCTCCAGAAATGGCATTGCGGAGAGGAGGATGAAGGGGTGGAGGAAATAAAAAGAGAAGGCAAGGAGGTTAACCAGAAATGTGCCTAGTTGGCTACCCTGCACTGGCAGACGAGAAAGGGAAATAGAAAGATGAGATAGGAGAGAGAGTGGTGGGAATGTATTGGCTTGTAGAGCTCGTTGATTCAATAGTCGCCGGCCGGTGTAATATAAGAATTATCCTCACTCGATTCTATTTCCTACTTATCGTACACCGTTCAAGGCTAGCCATCGATATAAAAGCTATTCATTATACCAGCCCAGACCTACACTTTCCTTACACCTAATTGAATTAGATCCCCATTGCAGCAGCAGCGCGAGCGAGCTGAAGCAGTGGGCTGTATATGGCGCCACGACTTGAAGCTGGGGCCGTATAACGTAAGACTATTCCAATATTTTTTTATTCCAATCTCCTGACGTCAAATTTGCGTAACCGCCTACGCAAGCACCGGGCGGTCACCCGCAGGGTTGTCTGAACAAACCAATCAAATGCTCCCCTCGTTCATAAGAGGTCACTTTTGTTTGCTTGAAAAACGAATACCATTGCCTGCACTGCGCGGCTTGTCTTATCTAATTGGCTCACAAGAGGCGAGGAGCATGGTCAAGTGGAGAGGGATTCAATGGGGCCGAGCCACTGCACTGAATATCGATAACCGGATGAAGGGGGACGTGCCGGCGTCTGCGATTGGTCCGCTTTCTCTTACTTAGCTTGCGGTGGCTCGTCGACAATCGCGGTGGCATGCAACGGAAGCTTAAGAATGATGCTAAAACGCATCCTCAGCAAAGAATAGTTGGCGGAACGAGGTCATAAACGTGCCGAAAGTTCTCGAAAACGTTACACGACCACGCAAAAAGATTTATTACAGGCAAATAAGCCGATGCTCTCCGACAGGGGCGAATAGCCAGTGCCGGAGCGATAGGCGGCAGCCATCCTCTATTCCTTTCGGAACGGGGCAGCCTGCGGCTATCCAGAAGAAAATTCAGTTTTGTTCGGCATATTAATGCATCTTTAACGCCTACGCGTCACTTTGACGCGGTAAGCTTTTGCGGTTTTGTGACGGCGTGTGAGAGGCCGGTGAAGTGGGTGCAGCCAGAAAACATTTGACCAATAGCCGAGGGTTAATTCCAAAAAGGTGTCGAATCAGAGATAATTATTTTTGTTTTGTTCGCTCAACTTATGCATAATCAGTGTCTACGCGTCACATCAGATGGGGAGCTATCGCGGCTTTCGTGACGTCGCGTGACAGACAGGTGAAGTGGGGGTGGTGAAAAAAGTTTTTGACCAATCGCGGTAGGCTGATTGCAGAACTGGAATAGAAAAGTTTGAAATAGTTTCACGTCATAGCGCCCCTGCATGCTGCTTTGCCGCTGTTGAATGCTCTTGCAGAGCACTCAATTCCTTTGTGCACGTGTTGTCCAAACGTACGCTTACAAGTAATGGACTGCACTGTCCTCGCTATGGCCACTGCCTCTCAGCCTTTCGCTAACACCGTTGGTCCTCTGCCGTATCAGAACTTGACAGCTGCCTTCCTATCTTCTCCTGCTCTGTGGAACATTAAATCCATTCGAGTTAAGAATAAGAAGCAAGATAGGTACGTCACGTGGCTGATATATTTTACTGCCATTTATTACTTACTGGTGGTTTCTCGTGCTGCCAGAAAAGTAAATACGGATTATATTTCTTGCCGCACAGAAGGCCTCTATACCAAAGGACTGCATTTAATTATTGTCTCCGTTTGATAATCAATGAGTGTAACATCTGTCAAGTGTTTTGAACTTACACAATCATGAACGAGCGCTTTCTTGAGCGATAAACATTCATTCCTCTAAGTCCTTTTCATGGACAAGTTGAAGAACTATCAGAACTACCGTGGAACAGGCTTACGTCTCAACAAGGCCACGGGCGAGTCCACGTTATACTTTGCCACTGCCGCATTAATTAGCACCTACCGGAAAACGTATTTTAAAGCGAAGCTTTCTTTAACTCTGCCTCCCACTTTCTGGGTGCTAGCTGCCCGTTGCTTTCTTGCACAATTGGCCCGTACCGGACCTCGGTTAGCTCTGTACCCGGTGCTTGTGGCATAGTGCGAACCACAGTGTCCCGGGGTGGCAGATAATGCACGTAAGTGTGGATGTGACCTCCAACACAATCGAATCCTCCTTGTCATGCCGTCGTCTTCATTCCATATTCATTTGGTCGCTTTCATTCTATTGCGATAATTCCTTCGTTCTCATGCCTTTGATCATCGTTCCGTCGTCTTCACTTTGTCGTCGTCACAGCATTCGCATTCCTTTGTCACCACGGTGTCATCATCACACTGTCATTATCGTTCTGTCATTGTAATTTCGCTGTCATTGTGCTGTAGTTCTCGCACCACCATAATATACCATGGTTGTGATGCCGCCGTCATGTGCAGTCGTCATAATTTTACCTGTGGTAATTGTGGTGTCGTCATTCTGTTGTAACGAGCCTTCGTCGCCATTGCGTCACCGCCATACTACGTTGTCATGCATTTGTCGTCATATCGCCGTCGAAATGCCATCGTGGTCGTTGCATCCTCATAATTCCGCTGTCGTTATTCCAGCCTCGTCATGCCAATGTCGGCATCACATCGTCGTCATACAGTCATCGTCATTTCAGCGTCGCTACACCATCGAACTTATTTCACTGTGTAATTTGGTGATAGTGCTTCTTGGTTCATCATACTATTGCCGTCATACCATCTCCGTCACACCATCGTCATTATTCCATCATCGTCAATTGCGTCGTCATCAAACAGTCGTCATTTCTGCTCCGTCATGCCCTCGTTGTTGTTTCATTGTCGTCATTCATGCAGTTAGAGTGATTCCAGTGTCGTCATACCATTGTCATACCGTTGCCGTCACTCGGTTGTCATTATTCTGTCGCCCTCATGCCATCGTCGCCATTTGCATCGTCGTCAAACAGTCGTGGCCAGTCCAATGTCGTGACCCCAGAGTCATCAAGCCACCGTCGCCATTCTTTTGTCTTAATAAGCGGGATGCACATGTTCGAGTTCTACAAGATCATGTGGTGTGAAGTATTTCCTGTGGAAGATTGCACCAACCTAGTCGTGTGCTCTACTTGAAAATGGTCGCGAAACAAAAGCAGCGTTCTGTACAAATACCAATTACAGCTTCGCCTAAGCCACTTGCCACGGCTCGTGGGATCTGGCAATTTTTTTGTTTGTTTCTTGAAATTTGTAATGAGAGGTTAGGGATAAGTGTCGCGCTTCCTTATATACTGCTGTGCGTGGTGTGACAAGTTGGCAGTTTCTTTGAGAGACGGTGGTATATGAGGCAACCACACATATAGCACACTCTTCCATTGTTCGGGGATGGACGCGTTTCCGTCTTTGTCCCTCTTATCCTCGCTCTGCTACACTGTTGTTGCATCTTTGCCCCATGTTGCTTCTTTCTAGATTGCCTACACAATGTCCTTGGCAGACTCTAACTTTCAGCACAATGTGCTTGTCTTCATCTGCGCTGCATGCTTACGTCTTTGTCTTCTCCGAGGTCCCGACTTGTCAAAAACAGACAAATTTGATCAATGTGCGCTTGTGCACACACACACGCATGGGCGCGCGTGCAGGCTTCAACTCCAAGAAAGCTCTGATTTACGCCTTTATTGCTGCCTGCTTCGACAGGGCAACCGGAGCGGCGAGATTATATAGCGGTCTCTCCGCAGAACCACGACCTCGCTGTCGTTGCACTGCTGCCTCATTTGTCTTCTTCTCCGAAGGGCTCGCCAAGAGCTAGTGTAGGCCTTCTGAAACCCCGGCGATGAAAAGAAGATTGTTTCGAGCGCTGCTCGCATCGCCAGGAATAGAGAGTAAATGTTCACGCTTTTGTTCTGAAGACAGAAAAACCGCGTCGATCGTCATATAGAGAAACGTTTAAATACGGACGCAATCATATCTTTTCACACCAACCGGTTTCCTGTCTCACTTGATCCTTGTTCTCCTTATTTCTTTTTTCTCAGACATGTGGACAGCATTTTGTTGTTTTCTGAAGTTTAACATAAGGACATTCAACGTTTTCATAGATACGTGCCATTGGCCTTTACCCATTTTCTGCCTCTGTGGTTCCTTTCGTTAGAATGACGATATACTGGGCAGTGATAATGCAACGATTCTCCTTCATTGCTATTTCTCTTCGCGATTTTAAGACTTCCGTGAGGCCCTCCGTTCATGTCGTCATCCGTACGGGCTTCCACGAAATGAGGAAACAATGCTGTGCCGCTTACGCTTGGGCGTCGCATTCACCAATGCATATACGTTTTTGATTGGAATAGTTGATAGCGCCGACTGCAATCCCTGCGGTGTCGAGGAAACTATACAACATCTACTGTGCTACTGCCCATCTTTTCAAAACGAAAGACATGACCTCTGCACAGCTCTCAATCAGCTAGATAGAACACCGTTCACCTTGAACAAGATCTTGGGACCATGGCCTCGCATATCGCAGCTACAAAAGACCACAAAAGCGCTGCTGCGACATTTGAAAGCTACTGGATTGAGTCAGCGTCTGTGATGCGGACTGAGCGACCAAACGATATCCCCAGTAAAGTATCTCTTCTTTTAATCTTTTTGTCCCCCTTTCCCTTTCCCCAGTGTAGGGTAGCCAACCGGGCTCAGTCCTGGTTAACCTCCCTACCTTGCCTTTATCATTTGCTTTCTCTCTCTCTCGTACGGGCTGGCCATGGACGGTGGATCCCTAGAATGAAACGAAATACAGTAAAAGAGACGTTTTCGATGTACCGAATTCCACTTATTACTACGAAACAATCAAGCGTTTCGTTTTTCCACAGGAACTAGCTGTTTCACAATAAACGTGAGTGTAATGTCATCCTAATGTGTTTTAAGCTATTTCACGTCATGCACACATATACAAGGACATGATTACTCCGTAAAAATGAGCTAGACTCATCTGCTCTCTATATTTTTCTTTCACTCACTCATCTACCTCGCGACGCGCAGGGTGGAAACTGGAGAAAATCTAGTTAACCTCCCTTCCCTCTCTCTCTCTGAAGAAAGTGCTTTTACTCAGTTGACGGCCCGAGAGCCGCATGCGTTAAGGCTTGCTGATTTAGACATCTTCATGCATTTCCTAACTAACCACAGCACTCGTCGCTGGCTGATTCTATATAAGGAAGTTTTTTTTTTCCGCCACTCACACTGAGAAAAACAATTGTAGCCTTCGTTACAACGATGTTGTCATGTATATTCTTTATTCTATTTGTTGTCGCAAGGCTTCCCGCGTTCGTAGTATTTACAATCTGGTTACTATAACGAAAATGAATTAAGGCAGTAACCGTCGTTGATGGTTATCTATGTCACGCCAATCATTCCTGAAAGGTATAGAAGACGCAAATGTGTGCGAAGAGTGAAACTCAGCATTACGTGCCCACACTCCCTTTGAGGGATGTAACTCCGCCACTTGCGGGTAGAACTTGAGAAAAAGCGAGTTAAATATTTGGTGTCAGCTCTTCAAAAAGGCAAGGTCACTAGTTATTTGCGCATTGATTCGTTACCGAGAGAGAGAGAGAAAAAAAAGAGAAAGAGAGGAATAAAGGAAAGGTGGGGATTTTAACAAGATCGCGAGATCCGGTTTGCTACCATGAGCTGGGGGAAATTAAAATGATGATAAAATATAAAAAGAGAAAAAGTAAACACTATCACAGAGAGCACAACTCATGCGCAAAACCAAAAACATGGTGAAGTGTGTATAGCCGCTCGCACAGCCAGTTGTCCGAAGGAATTATTAGAACGTCGTGCTGCGTGAAAGGCTCTGAAATAGGAGCCATATTTTGATCCTTCCCCACGCTGCATCGACTCCACTATACATAAATGCCGAACTTCGTGCCGAAATGCCGAAGTGTTGTGCGCCTTGGGTCATGAAAATGACTGTTTCATAGTCGAAGAATCACAAGCGGCAATGGCGGGCGGATGCTGTCAACCACGCCCCTGAGCAAACTCGAGACATCGAACGTAAGCGACAACGGCGGACTGCGGGCATACCGTCACTGACGTCGTTCTCTCCGTCACAGCCGAACGTGCGTGTAACATTATTAACAAACACAAAAACGCAATCAATAAATGGGAAATACTTTATTGAACCATCGGGATTAACCCACTGATAAGCACCGGGGCCGCACATTTCACCTTTGCTGGTTAACCATCTGTACGGAGTGCTTGGGCGGTGATCTTTTCTTTAGCATGCTTCAGCGCATTATTTTGTATGACGCGGATGCTCGAGGTCACCAAGGCCACAACCATCTTGCCGTTTCTGTCACTACTTCCACTGCCTGCATGTGAACGGCGCACATGGAAGGTTACAAATCGAATTGCGACCACCACCGCCGATACAATCGTTGTCTTCAACGCTACGAACACGGTCCCGCCGGCCGAATTCGCCAGCATCTTGGAGGGCTGAAAGTCAATCTCGCAACTGGCGCGATGAACAATAACGGAGCACCAACGGCTCCCTCATTCGCATCCGTGGGGGAAAATGTAGACAATAAAAGAGAGCTAAGAACCGGAATGTAGACATACAAGGAGAGAAGATCCCAAAGAAACAAAACAGCAGTGAGCGCAGCGTGAAAAGAGCATTGTTTCAGTTTTTTACTGGTTATACAGTAAATTTTCCAAGGTGCTTTTTTTTTCTATATTCACTTTCACAGTCAGGATTCCGCCTGGGGGGAACAAGTACCACCTTTGGTTGACTGCATGCTCAATCTGTATTTTGTATAACAGTCACTTATAACGTGACACAAATTAAGAGCCTTTACTTTGGGATTTATTCCTCCCTGCTTATTCAAATTTTGATCGCAATGAATATTGAAATTTGCTATAATTAATATACGTACAGATATGCTTACTGAACAAATTAATTTCGCAGGCAATTTCAAAACTTATTGGAAGGTGGTCGCTGTTTGTGGCCGAGGTGATAGAAGACGAGGACAAAATGACACAACCCGGACTGGAAAAAGGCAGGTCAGTCAGACCGAACGCGATTTCCGGGATACATAAATTGGTGTTCTCGAATTTGCACAATTAATGTCACTTGATGAAGTCCAATCTAACAATCATTTGCCACAAGAATCGGAGCCGAATGTTCCCCGAACGTTCCTGGTTTCTTTTTCTTCCACTTCCCGTGGGGGCTGCTGAATGGTGGTTCCGATTCTCATGTAACCTCGCGCTGCAGCGTTGCGCCGACTTCATCATCGACGAACTTGTGTTGATGTACACGCGCCGCCATCCTAGGTTGTTATCGTAGTGTTCTTAGTGTCGACACCCACCGCATGTGCACACATCATTACATTACAGGGCATATTCCACAATACTAAAAGGTTGCTATGGGAGCGGGCGTTCCTGTGGGAGGGAGTGCGAACATATATGAAGTAAATGCTTTTAAAGAAATATCAAAGAAGCCCGCTCTTGGGATAAAAAAAAAGATGGTGGCCGTTTCATTTATTACAATTTATTACCTACACCACTGTAGCTTTAAGTTGTGTAGACGTCCATGTTGTTCAAAACACCCGGTTGTGCAATATAGAGCTGAAGTGCGGCCAGTGCTTCTTGCAGTAATATTAGATTGACTTCACACTTGCTCGACAAACGATGTTATGTCTCTGTTACATATTTTTTTATTTATGTGTCATGTCACGTACAATCTGAAGCAAGTGAACAACGTCCTCGTATCTATCCGCCGCACATCGTACAGAGACTTAAGACACGAAAGCTTCTAAAACCTAATTTAGAACACCATAGTAGAGAGGACACAACGCTCGTGGGCGCCGGCCACTTCCGCACCGCTTTTGTTTTTTGTTTTTAGACGAAGGCGCTATAGAAAGTGAAGCTTCGCAGGACCGCTGACGAGGCTGAAGCTTGCACCGAAGTTTCCGGTCACATTCAAGCGTGTGGCGAGAGGAACACGGCCAAAGTAACTTGCGGAGAAGGATAGATTAAAGTGAACGTTGCGCCGTGGTTCCTGCAGACTAACAGGAAACAGCGGGCGGCATAAAAAACGAGAAAGGAACAACAAGCGTCTTCGATGTGCGGGAGCATACGTCCAGTTAAGTTTAGCAACTGTCGCCGTATCTTCTCGAGTGCGGTTCCGACATACTTCCTGCGGATGCAGTGTCTGAGAGTTTTCGCAGCTTTCGAGGAGCGAGAAACTCCAGCGACATGTCCTGGTAGCACCAGAAATCACGCGGCGGAACCCTATCAGGAAGCTGCTTAGCGAGGATGAATAATATATGCGAGCATCAGAGCTCGATTTGAGTGTGTGGCTGCCGACACGTCGTCAAGGTTTGCGCGATATGAAAGAATTGCTGCTGACAGCCGTGGCAGGAGTAGAAGAGCAGACGCCCGCTAACCTTAGGAGAAGTGCGTCAGCTTCTGTGTTGAGTTACCTTTGTGAAGCCTATCATGTGTACACGAAGCGAGTGCCGCTTATGGAGCATTCCCCTACTCAAGTCGGGATTCCAGCACAGCACTCGGTGTGTCGAGTTTGTGCATAACACCCTCAGTTCAAGTAAAGAGTTATGTATTTAAAAGCACACGAGTAAGCGCAGTACGGGTATACCTTGCCGATCTACATATGACACGTGATCATAGGAGTACAGAGCGTAAAAGTAGGGGCCTCATGCTACGACTCCATGGCAGCCCATGCGTACGAAAGTAGGCGTCGTTACTTCAAACTAACCGACTTCCCGGCTTCTGTCCCCGAACTGTCCCGGATGTCAGCTGCGTGCGGCGCTGGCAGGGCTGGCAATAAAATGGAAGTGTTGTTTTTTCTACTTCACGCTAGCGTTTTGCTCACCCGAACGATATACTTTATTTTTTCCTTTACCTTTTATCCTCACTTTTGTTCTTTTTTCCACTCCTGCAGAGCAGCCAACCGGATATCATCATCTGGCTAACCTGCCTGCCTTTCCCTTTATACCTCGTCTTTTATAACACGCTCTCGTGCAAGTATGAACAAAATAATTTAAGACTTATAAGCTGAGGTGGGCACGCTTCTGTTTGACGTTTAAATCAACGTTCCGCTCACTGGATTTGTTCGCCAAATCAAACTCACTTCGTCTGAGGTCTTCTTCTGCGGCTTCGCTCAGCCCCGATTTTCATCTTAGAAAAAAAAAGAAAGAACCGAACGCACTGGGGTGATGCATTCCTGACGGCAATTATTTGATTGAACCATCACATTGTAAGAACAAAATAACCACTCCTAGGCAGCCGTACAACTGCATATGTGTATTCATAAACTAAAGAAACGAACCGAAAAACGTTAACTACAGCTTGTATTGCATCGCCCTATAGAGGGTGTTCAATATTAAGTTTAATGGTTTTCCTAAAAATTAGGCACTGGGAGGCACGCGAAGACCACCTGCGCAAATTAGGTTCATTTCAATGTGACCCTATATATCCATCTGTTTGGGAATTATGTTATGTTGACTGCTTTGTTGTGACTGTATGTGCTAATATATTTACACGATGTACATACCACACGCTGACTAGACAACGTGTTATTAGGCAACAGTATCGTTTGTGCTTTTGAGACTTTCGACTACATAAGTGTGGAGACATTTGCCATGTATATTGTATGTACCCGCTGACCCGCTGACTAGAAAATGTGTTATTAGGCGACAGTATCGTTTCTACTTTTGAGACTTTCGACTACATAGGTGTGGAGACGTTTGCAATAGTCTGCCTGTGGAAACGTTGCTTTATAAGTCCTGGTGCTTGTGTGAAATGACTATTTGATATGTAACCGTGAACCCTGAATGATGTATGACGGAACCACCCAAGAGATAAGGAGTAGCCGGCGCCTTAAATTGCGCGCCAACATCTCCTTATATCATATCAATAAAAAAAAAGTTATGCGGCCAGGGGGACACAAAGCGAGATGATAATTATCGCTGTCAGCAGCCCACTTACCAAAACTCACTAAATACCTTTTTGTTGACTGCTGCAAGTGGGTATGTTTGTATTAAAAAATTAGACGCAGTCATGTTTTTACACAGTGCCAGTTGGAAGAATTCTTCTAGCGGGTCTGTGCTCTGAGATATCCGACTCCAAATTTTAATTGTTGTTCGCATGATTACGCATGCAAGAGACATAGAATCGGCGCGCTCCTCCCTGGTGTGATGCGGCTGTTGCGTGGGGCGTTTAGTCTGACAACGGGGCGGAGGCATTGGAAAAGATGATAACTGTCCCCGTTCCCCTCTCGGTTGGACCACTTAGCACTTGACCTTGCCTCGGACTAGTCAAACAGATGCTTCGCATTTAAAAGCATGAGGGGAACAGAAACTTTAGGGAACGATGGCGTCAGGCATTGGGGCAGCTCTTTTTCAGTGCTTTTCTGCGCTTCTTTTTAATGCTGTCTTTAATTCTCTTTTTCTGATGAGCGGGTGCCCGCGAAGCGAAATTCCCATTTCGGAGGGGTCGAGGGGATCGCTGAAATAATCCGCATCACGTGCGTTCGTTATTACCGGTCACAAGACGTCGAGAAATCTAAAAGACGCAATTTCGCCAGCTGCGGTACGCGGTATAAGAAAACTAAAGTATAGTGCAAAAAGCATGTGAGTAAAGACGATCTGATCTATCTCCAGTATCAGCAACACACCCAACTAATGCACAATAATTTGCAGCAAATTCCAGCCATTCTGTTTGACGCGTCGTCCAATTTACGAGACAGTTCTGACATAACATTTCTTTGTTTCTCACTTGAGTGGCGCCTTTGTGCATGGTGAGAACACCGATGAGTCTAAGCTGGCACCCAGGAAATTGCGATCGCTTAGGAAAGAAATGCTTTCGGCAATGGAAACCTTTTCCTTCTGTTTTCTTCATTCATTTTTTCGGAGCATAACCCTGAAATCCACTTGCCCAGTGCTGTGAAGGCATTGAGTAGGAAAGCTGCGCGCGCTTCAACAAGCCGTGGACATTGGGGCACGCACGATTGCCATTTTTTGTTTCCTGTGTAAACGTGGGCACTTGAATTACAATGCTTTATGAGCAAAACGGCCGTGAAACGCCTTCTCCTACCTGACTTGCTTGTAGAGCAGACAGAAACATTTCTTATTTCAGAATGAAGAAAGCCTAAATAATAGTCAGGCTGGTGAGGTAACAACAAACGGCGTTACGGAAAGTACAGGAGGTGGAAAATAAAATAAAAACACCGATGTCACCAGTGTGGAGCAGGATGACCAGGGTACAAGCTTAGGGGACATAGACCTGCTGTCGTCGCCTTTCTCCGGCCGCGCAGGTTTCATATTCTCGACCTGAGTGGCTCAGGATTTCGATTGCCGCGCGTGTTGAGGAATCATATTGGTTTCATCATCTCGTGCGACTGTGGTACTGCCTGCCAGTGTTGTACTTAGGTTCTTGAATGTAACAGGGAAGAAAGGATATCTGCCCATCCCTGTGATTTTAACGAATGCGGTATTCATCATGTGTGTTGTGCATGTTGAACATTTGGAAAAGTTTTTTTTTAAAAGAAAATCACATAGCTATTAGTTCGCTACAACTGCGTTGATGTTACCAGCATGAGGTTCAAAATTTAAGGCGACCTCAACTCGTTATGCACTGCAACATATATAAGGAACCTTTGTCAGCATTTCATTTCTACTTCCTCTACTATGTTTATGTCGATGTCGAAAAAACAATTATGCTGTCGATTTATTTATTTCTCTTAGTGTGATTTCCTAATTCCTTTGCTTCAACTCGCTTGGCTGGGGAAAGGTAAAAAGTACGATGTGTTCGTAGGAGCCAGTAAAGAAACCTGATGACACCTACTCACTTCCTATGAGTTGCGAATGCGAAAGCAATAATGTTCAATTGAACGCCGCCGAGCGGTCATTCGAGTTTTGCAAGCGAGCACGTTGAGACGATTGGTGAGTTTTGACTTGGCCTTACCGAGGTGCAGTTAGAACTCAGGCGAGAGTTTGCTTGGACAAGGAATTGGTGGATAAGCCAGGTGTGCGCCGCGGCAATGCCCTCTCGTCTCACGCAACGCCTAGCGCGCTACTGCAGCAGCAGGTGTTCCTTTCGCCCGCTCTTCTCCATCTAGGCGTACTCGTCACGTGGCATCGGAGACAATGGGAATTTAGGTGCCATTATTCTGCTACAGATGCTGGACGCTAGCTTTTTTCGCTCAGTGAACCATTTGACTTACTCGCATTAATAGATATTGGCTGGCTGTCGAATTCTTTTGTGTTCGCACGCCGAAAATTTTGCAGCCCATTGCTTTGTCCAAGAAGCTTGGGGCTAAGATGGAGGTGCTTGTGTGTTTATCAAAAAGTGTAACGCTCCGGTGTCGGGGCGTTCATATTATGCTGCGTTGCAGTGCCAGCTTAAATGTTGTCATTGTAGCTAAATATTCAAACTAATGCGCTATTATGCGGCTTTCGGTGATGACATATGGATTGGCCCACAGAATCAACTACCTGCGCAGTCAGCAACGCCGTGATATACCAAGCGTTTCGCCACATTAGCGCTTGCTGTCGCAAGCGCAGAACAGTGTGTTTCGTGGGCCATATAGATTGCATGATCCATGCGATCTTGATCGCGAACTGGTGTTATATGATGTTATCATTTTCTGGTGTTGTCTGTCGCTCAGTATGCAAATATTTTCCATCGTACCACTCCTGCGCCTACATGTCTTTCTCGAAATTTCCAAAGCAACCCACTTTCACATTCATGGTCTTGTCACTACATCGCAATGTTTCTGCGTCACGAAGCTTCCTGTCAGTATACTCACATATGCGATTCAGCTTTTGCCTGTCGCCTCGGTGCACAAGGATATTGCACCTCGGTCAGGCAACAAGCTCGCACACTCCGTTACTCTGCGAACAGCAAATTTTTTTATCATGGTAGCATATGTTTACTTCCACATAGGCTCTGCATAGTCAGCGCGTCTCCACACTGCTTTGAGTTATGTGCGCTACCCGACTTGCACATGTAAATATGGCGTCGGTTTTGTTTTTTCGTTCGTATAAACTTCAATCTGCAGAACTGTCGCCAATTCTATTGATTACAAATTCACAACCGTAATGGAGGTGTCTTTCGATGTGTTTGCACCTCTCGAGATTTGACAAATATGCTAGGAATAAGTGCACGTGATTTCAGCGAACTTTCTATCGACCTGCTCAACTAAAATCCTACGATTGTCACACATAAGAAACAAGACGGTCTGATGGGTAACCGGCGAACATTGTTTCCACGCAACAAGCTTCGTGCAAGCGGTGATCTGGAGAAAACTGCACCGCTTGCGTGTATAAAAACGCGACAGAAGCCAGAAAACATTCAAGCATGCGCACAAACAGAAAGAAACAGAATAAAAGAGAAATAAAGCCGCGGCTCGGCGGGGTGACATTTCGGTTGGTGTTTGGAATAGTGGTGATACGCTTTTCTTTGCCCAAATTTGACCAATATGTCCGCAAATGACCTTAACAGAGTAGGCGCCGCAACTGTCTGCGGTGAATAACTCACTGTCAACCGACACTCCTGCTTTGAACACGCATGGTCGTCACCACGACCATCATCAACATTGTGGATCTTTTAGTGATTCTGTTTCTGAGATTTGTGCTATACCGGCCGCAAGACGCACGGCCTATCCCAAACCTTTAACAGTCATTGTTGTTAAATATGTCGGCATAGAGGCGTGGCACAAAGAGTAAGTTGATAAGAAGGGAGGGCGAAGGAGCGGCTAAGTTACCACAGTTCCAAAGATGGTGTCATCACACTCAGGCGCGGCCATAAATATTCTTGCGTGTTTAAATGCAATCCACGCGGCAACATTTACATGAATCAGTAACACGAAACCTTAGTTTCAGTTTTCAAACAAGACTGGCGAGATTGAGAGAAGAAAGCAATCTAAACGACCGCTTTTGAAAGCTCTCGAAGTCACAAAACTGCATCAACAGCCGCAAAAAAAAATAAATAAATAATAACAATCACATATAAGGCAAAAATACGGCATTATAAGCTCGATACAATCAGTACTCTCAGTCTTACATTTGAAGGTTTGCTTCAGTTGAATCCATGATCATACATAAATAATATACATTGCAACACTGACTCTGCACACAGAATAAATAAAACAAATAAATTTGTTGTAAGAATATAGCGATAACGCACTTGTATTCCATTGCGTTGCCTTCGATAAAAAATTTATACAAAAACACCAGGTACAACATCGTAACAAGAAGATTACATATGAGTTAACAGACAATGGATGGCAAACAAGAAAATATTAATAAATAAATGGAAATGCAAAAAATAAGATGTTTAGGTTCTCATGCAATTCGATATTTAATCATTTAGATAATGTATATCTCAACAGAGGAAAACCATAATTAGTTCCACATCGAAGTAACACAAAAGTGCTGCTTTTTGAGTTTCGTACGGTGTTTTATGTGTGGTAAGTTTTCACATTCGAAAAAGAAAGCAGTTTTGTGATATTGCCTTCTTGAAGAAGCACGGAATTCCTCTACTCAAACATTCGGTTCAGTGACACAATTTTATTTTAGGGACATATCAGATGAGATATAGCGTGATAAGAAGTGTTCCGGAGACTTTTTTTTTTGAGAACGAGTCATTTTGGAATGTTTGATACAGTGGTGTCACTACAAACAAAGAAGTAATATTTTAAAGGACAATAAAAGAAAGCACACTGTAGGTTTACTTTAGCTTTGATCAGTAAAATGTATTTGTTTAGTAAAAAAAAAATGCACTAAACCTGGAGAGAGTGCTCTAGGGAGGTCTCTAGAGCATGAGACGCCGCGCCCATACTGACTTTTCTTGGCTAACGCTCTATTGCTGAAAGCTTCCAGCGAGGAAACGATGGATACGGAAGAGGTTGCGGAATTACCAGGAAGAACAATAACGAAACACATAAAGCAGCAAGAAGGAAGTGAAATCGAGGACCGATCAGCTCTTCGTAATCGTGTACATGGCAAGGCAACTAGAATTTACATCAAAACCAGATGCCGCTAAGCTAAACGAATCTCAACATGCAATACGGAGCAGCAGTACTGGAAAACAGGAGAAAAAACAACTTGGAAATACATAATAGGTTGCCTGGTTGGTTCTTTTGGATTCTTCGTGATTTGTGTGTCTGTTTGCTTGTTAATTTGCCTGTCTGTCGATTTCGTATTTATTTTCTGTCTTGTTGTCTAGTTTGTTTGCTCGCTTGTTTGCCCCTGTCGAACACGTTAAATTGAGAAATTCACCTTCTGACGACGAAGTCTTTTATCGAATTTAGGGGCCTGCTTGAAAATTCGTACTTTCATTTCAAACCTAAATTATTCGCACCACCCCCCCTTCCCTGGGCGCTATTTCTTTCTCTCTCTCTCTTCTAGAACTTCAATTTTTGCAAACTCCAAATACACCGGCAGCGTACTGCACCATGTATTGCAGGGTTTAAGCCATGACATCGACCGATAGCTATTGTTCACCAGCGTTTCTTGAGAGTTGGCAAAGAAGCAATAGCGCCGCTGTTATGTCGGTACTCGGGCAGCAAGGAAGTAACTGTAAATGAACACTGGTGGCCCAGCCGAGTTCCATCCTCTTTCATTGCCAGATTTCATTAATTTTTGTAATGGCATTCACGTGGTCCGAAAAACAATGCATGTCGACTTGACGCTGTTTGAGCAGCACGCTCATAGTCAATGCCTTCTGTGAGCAATTCCATCAATAGTTATGCTGAAATGGGTCTGCGGCATCTAACATTAGACGGCAACACAAAACATTGCACTACGGCATTGGCTCTCGCAGACCATGGTTTAATGCGCGGGAGACATAGATAGATGAGACATTGTGAAGCGGTCGCTTCGACGTCAGTACAGAAGGGCAGTATGGCTATCGCAGGAAACCTCGAAGGTTCTGGCAGCCTCCATGGCTTGTTTTCTGGTAGTGTACTTCGTCCCTAGAATCTCTGCTGCACTAGTAATAAGAAGCATGCCGACAAGCTGTTATGCGAGACCTTGGAACGCAAGGGAGCAGAAACCAAACAGTCATTAGTCTTGCTTGCGTAAGTCGTGCACGAAAAGGCATTCTTGCTTTAGTTTGGCTTGTGTTTTTCTTTTTGTATTTAACGGTGAGAGTCATACGACGAGCGTGGGGCGTTGCTACTGTCTGGTTAATGAAAATATATTTAAATGTTATACCTTGAATTCTTGCTCAAGGACAACTATATCGCTTTATATTGGATATAATATCATAACAATCAATACTTTGAGAATCTGTGTGCGTCTGGAGCATATGTATTGTGCAGTCATTAAATAAAGCTGCGTGTTTCTTAAAAATCTGAATTCACCTTGCTGTCTCTCTCCCTGGTTAACGCTTCTCATAACAGCTTTTACTGATTAATGTAGGGTTTAGAGAGTGGAAAACATCGGTGACAAATGCTTCGGCGGGGTCTCAATCTTTATTGAACTTCGGTTGCCTGCATGCGTGAGCAAGTAGTACGATGGAAGAGTTTGCGTGTACATGATGTAATACAAATTTCGTCCAATATATTTGCGAACAATATTCACATTGAAAAAATGCTGAGTCGGGTGAACATTATAGGATTTAATGAAAAAGAAAAGTTCGGTAAAATAGAGAATATAACTTTTTTCGTCGAGACATTGAAATATTGGTGGCTATCGTGCTTCTGTCTTGCAGCGTAAGCGAAGAGGTGTCAGCTATTCGTAAGGCTGTTCTTTTAAATAAATTTGTGGGTAGGACAGGTTGATATCATGCATGATACCCGCTACTCTTTCTTTTTTATAAAGAAATTTGGCCAGCCAAAAAAAAACAATGAAAAAAAGAAGACAGACAAACGTGAGAAAGTTAGGCCAGGAAAAAACGCACAAAAAAGAGTAATACAACATAAACATGACAGGTAAATTTATTTGTAAGGCACTTCAAACGACGTATTTTTCTTCCGTTCCAATAAAGCGTAGTGCTCATAGCACATTTCTTCGGAGGTTTTATTAGGGTGGAAGTAGAAGCAAGAAAACTACCGAGCGAATAGCAAGACGCCACTGCTCTCATTACTTGTTGTGTAGTGTGATCCGTAGTGTGATCGACATTTTACCAAGCTAAATATTCTTCCTCACAACTTTCAGTGGCTTATTGCTTATATCATAAGCCACTAAAACCCGCTGTCCTGTTGCGAAACTTGAAACGCACAGCGTGTTTTCTGCATATCTTGTTCCAGCGCTATACAGAACATCAACGGATTGACGCATGGCGGCGCTAGTAAACCTATGTTCTTTCACTGCGAAAGCACCACATTGCCGAGGGCCCAGCAGTTCAAATAGTGTTCTGAGCATAGCAGCCGGGACACAGAGAAGAGAGAAGGCTACTTCACACGCAACGCTGACTTTTACGGGGCTGTAAAAAAAGGGGATCACGCCTTCGTGTTAAGAGCAACCAGACTGCACTTACAACTAAGTGGCTGCGCACATGCGAGTGAGTCCGTGTCGCAAGCTCAGTTTGGTTGTTGGGCAAAGTGGTCGTGTTTCCATCAGAGTTGTTCATGCAGCGTGCGTGTCTTCAGCGTAAGCGGGCTAATAACGACCTACCTTGCCTACAGGCTATCAGGCAGTTCTTGCGTTGCTTTCTACATCATTCCGGCGAAAACGTGCCTTATCCATGCGGAGCTTGAAACAGCCTTACGTTTTCGGCACCGCCGCAAGCCTGTATCAAAAGGGCTTCCAGAGAAAGTGGTGGAAATTTACACATATTCAAAGCAAATTATTTGATTGTTTTTAATTCTCTTCAAGTGCTGTATTTCGTACGTAGCTTGTCGAAGCAGAGCAGGTGCTAGCAGTTGCTCGTTCTGTGCAGGATTGATTGATTTATTGATTGATCGGTTGATCTACCGATCAATCGATTGATTCGTTGGTTGACTGACTTGATTGATTGGCTTGGTTTCTGCTGAGCAGCAGTAGCGACGGCTCATGCCATGTAGGGGTCGCCGCTTTAGTGCCTGTCGCCCCTCCAGAATGAGCTAAGCCAGCTGGGCAGTCTTCTCGTCGAGGTATAAACCAGAAATTGCAGAGCACATACCTATGAAACGATGTGCAAGGAATGCAATGACTAGCAACGCGCACAAATGTCACCATTCAAATGCTGAGACATGACAAAAGGCCGAGGCTTAACTTAAGCGGAACGAAATGAACTAACTGTGGTACGGTTGCTAGCTGGTCGAGTCGGTACATCTGCAGTATTGTTTTTTACAGCGCGTACTAAAAACACGGACGAAGAAAAGTCGTGAGTCAGCGCTCGTGTTTCGTCTCTCTTCTTCCTCCGTGTTTTTAGTGCGCGCTGTAAGAAACCAACGAAAGCACGCACAAGATAACAGCTGTTCATAGTAAAACAATACGACGAGTACACTTAACTGAAGATTACTTCAGGGCAATAATTTTATAAGCGCTGGTCGTATGCTGCACATAAGTTCACGTATATCTTCAAGCACTACACCATTCACCCAAATTAAAAAAAAGACCTATGTCACTATACGGAAACCATACAGATGGTTTGCTGACGATTCGGTCTTTAGTATGCATTATAAATGCGTCCTTTCGTATTAGATCAGGACATGCAATAGATATGCCCAAAGACACCTGTAGTTTCATCAGCAATGGATTACGTGAGCAGTCCTAGCATTGTGTGGTAACACGAAACACTTAATATTTTAATGGCTGCTTCACGTTAATATTCTTGTTTTCGTTTTGCTTTAAACATATCAAAAATAGCTACTTGTACCTTTGTAAAAAGCAATATCGTTCATGCAGTGAAAGACGAAGAGGTTACGACACGCAATAACGACAAAGGAACATGGGGGATCCGCCATTCCGCATAGTGGGTAGGAGCCGCGTGCTTGATAGGAAACAACAACAAAGACATGTCATATGCAAGTGTGTTCATTGGATGGATAGTGTCATTCAGACAAGAAATTTGCAAGAACACAATGGCCTTACTTGCATTGTACAAATGCGCGTTTGTGCACCCAACTCTATTACTGTTGTTTGCCTGTAGACCTTGAATACCGCACAGTAAGCGTTCAAACTTTACAGTCCATTATGTCTAAGAAACACCTCATTATTTCTTTAGTCTTTTATTTGAATTTGATATTATTTCTAACTGCCAAGCAAACGTATATAAACACCAAACGGAGAAAGAAAGTAGGGTAAAAACCATCTCCTAAAAGGGACACCATGCCCACCCCCTTAAAAAGTAGAGAGAAAAAGAGAAGGAGATAAAAAATAGAGAAAAAAATTACCGACGATTACGTTACTTCCTAATGCGAAATTTGAGCGCAGCAAATGCTCGGGCGGTGCACATATACAGATCCGCCGCCACCGATCTGGCTCTCTGATTGCCGCCGCACAGGGGTTGCATTGGAGGAGGAGCGAAGAAAGGAATTAAGTTCGAGCCGGCGCTTTGACAACCGGAGACTCGCAGGAAGAGGGGGGAGGGGGGCAGCGTGTACACCCAGCGGCAAACGATGGGGGCAGAAGCGCGCGCAGCAAGCGGACAACACGATAAAGGGAGGAGGGAAGAGATAGCAGCGACTGACTGATGCCGCTGACCCCGATAGTGAGTCAACCCCAGCTGCGGAGTTGGTTTCAGGGACAACGCCGCCGATGCCGACACAAACAATATGATACCCTCGCTTCCGCAGCGCTAAGAACCAGGTCTAGCCGTGGGAAGGTGGTCACATATTCGTCGACGTGCCGGGGCTTACGTGAAATAACCGGCGCGTCGGCAACTGAAGAGCACCCTATCCGCCACACAAGAACAAAGGGGGGGGGGACCCTTTCCTCCTCTTTCTGCATGGCGGCGACGGTGTTCTATGCAGTCACGGTATCTTGACTCTCTAGCGGCGTCAGCGGCATCCAGCGGTATCAGTCGGTCGCTGCTAGCGCTGGGGGGATGAAAGGGGGGGCGGAGCTGGTTACGAGGCCGACGACAACGCCGACGACGACGCGAAACCCAGGAACGGACGCCAAAGAGCTGCGCTCTAAAAAGAAGACACCCCGCTACACATCACTTTACATTACAAGCATAGTACGAGCACCACAGACAAAAATCTAGTCTCCTAGACTAGAAAAGTTTTAAACAAAAAGATTGATGGGACTACATACTCGCGAATCTTTCCACCTTATTGATAGGTCTAGTTGGTGTTGCATTACGTGATAGGTCATTTGAACGGGCGCAGGAGGCAACGAATAATACGAAGACACAGTGGCGCGCTTTCTTCTTCTCTGTCGTCTCGCATTCCCAGTTCGCGCTGCGAGTCATAGGAATTTTAGCACAGCTTTGTGAGTATTAGGTCGAAGTGAAGCACGATCTTAAATAAGAAAGTGTGGAGCGGAAATCGGACAACACCAAGCTCATGCAACTTGCTCAGCAGCACAAAACAACTACTGAATGTTGGGCCTTCAAAAAACGAGTAGTCAAGCGTTTCGTTCAAGTGTGCGTTAAATAGTGCGTACCTTTAGTGACACGTTTATCTGGATGCAAGCGCCGTATGGGGCGGAGTATAAGCAACCAAGTGCACTCGATTTTCCGTAAGGTGTAAGAAATCAAGTAAAAGATGTGCACTGAAGTGGCCAGAGCATCAGCTGCCTCGTTCCTTGCGATACCATTGTATGATTTCATGTTTCCGCCTCGTTCCTTGGGATACCATTGTATGATTTCAGGCTTCCGCCAATACGTTTTTACGAACCGATTTCCTGTAGTGGTAATATGTGAATAGAACGTGTCAAAAGCGCTAAGACTCTCTGGATACGAAGCCTTTATGGCGTCGACGTGCGGGCAATGCAGCAAAGTAATTGTTTACATCCGCACAGAACCGACCTACATTCCCCACTCGGTGCAGCCTAATGATGGAAACCAATACGTGTGTCTCCGCATTACAAAGAATAAAGCGGCCTTCACCCTTATCGGCGCCTACATCTCCCCATATAATCGGTTCGACGCCGACCGACTGCGAGACATCCTGACGGCAACTTCTGGACCCTCGATTATCATGGGAGACTTTAATGCTCATTACTTGGCTTGGGGAAGCTCCAGAATAGATTCCAGGGGCCGGAAACTTGTGGAATTTGCTTCCGACCATGAACTCAGCATTATGAACGATGGCAGTACAACGTACATGCGTGGTTCGAACTATAGCAGTTGCTTAGCTTTGACCTTGGTGTCACGGTAACTTGGTCAAAATGTTCGATGGTTCTCTGACATCGAGACTCATGGCAGTGACCATATTCCCACTTACTTAAGTATCACTGAATTCGGAAGCTTCTCTTTTTCTACTTCCCGACAAGTATATATAAGGTGGTCAACGTATAAGACAAAGATGGAAGAGGCATGCCAAGAAGGATTTACCAGTATCATTGAGAACCCTCTTACAAGTGTACTGGAATCATCGAAGTACACATTTACATCCTCTAAAAAACGTACGGATTTTGACATGGAGCTTGAGCGACTTCGAACGATTCGCAGAAGGGCCGAGAGGCGATAAAGGCGCACGAAGTCAATTCATGACCTTAGAGTCGCTCGACATATACAGAAGAAAATCCATCTTTGTATGGACAGGCTGGAGGAACAATGGGGGAAGACGTTCTGCGAATAACTTGACCCCCGCAAGCCACTGTCTATCATATGGAGGACGGTGCGCGGCCTTGACTCGTCTCCACAACAACGACACCCGTTCTCAGCCCTAGCCCTCCATCAAGGCCGCTCACAGGTCGATATAGCCGAAGATTTCTGTGTGAAGATTGCGGGCAGTGTGGTCACCATCAATAGCGAAATTCTGGGTGAGGCTCCTGCGATACGCTTCCCAGAATTGAATGTGTCTTTCTCACTTGAGGAATTGGACGCTGCTCTGGCCACATGCAGGCGCTCATCGTCGCCAGGACCAGACGCCATCACATACGCTGCTTTATGCCACTTAGGTGAAGATGGCGGAAGCCGACTTCTGGAATGTTATAACTAGTCATGGAATGATGGTGTCGTTCCTGAGCGGTGGAAGTCCAGCCGCTTGATACCACTCCTGAAGCCTGGAATGTCGCCACTTGACCTAGCGTCCTACAGACCCATTGCGCTGTCCAGCTGTGTTGGGAAGGTCATGGAAAGAATGATTCTCACCCGCCTAGAGTGGTATCTTGAGCGCCACAACGTGTACCCCGAGGCCATGGCTGGTTTTAGAAGAGGCCGTTCCTCTATTGACAACGTCATCGACCTCCCCACATCTGTACAACAAGAAAAACACCACAAGCGTATATCGGTTGCACTATTCCTCGACGTGAAAAGCGCCTATGATATTGTAACGCATGAAGCAATCCTTGATGCCCTGGAAAATAATGGAATTGGTGGACGCATGTTTCGGTGGATTCGGAGCTATCTATTCAAAAGATCCTTCTTTATGCACAGTGCAGATGGCCGAACCGCTGATAATTACACTTGCCGTGGCGTCCCTCAGGGTGGGGTTCTTAGCCCCACTTTGTTCAGCCTTGCAATCCTTGCGCTTGCCGACGTTCTACCACATACAGTAAACCTTTCCATATATGCTGACAGCATGTGCATATGGGCCTCGGCAGTTACACGTCTCCATGTGCGTGCACAACTCCAAAAAGCAGTGACCCTAACATCATCGTACCTGTGTGCTCAAGGCCTCAGCACTTCGACCGAGAAGTGCGCCTTATTCGCTTTTACCCACAAGCCCATGACCTGGTACCCCATTTCTATTGACCACCAGCCAATTTCCTACGCAAAAACTCACCGATTTCTAGGCGTTATTATACACAGAGGCTTTTCATGGAGCCCCCACATCTCATACTTGAAGAAGAGGCTTACTTCTATCTCTCATATACTAAGGTTTTTTGCCGGTAAAACGTGGGGCCCATCCGTAACGTCTATGCTTCAACTATACAGGATGCTCTTCCTAGGATACTTGCGATACAGCACACCAGTGCTGTCCAATGCTAACAAAACTAACATCCATGCCCTACAGAGCATTCAAGGCCAAGCCCTTCGAACAAGTCTAGGGCTACCTCGAAATGCTTCAAGCGTGGCAACAATTGCAACCGCGAGAGACGACCTATATAGCTATAGACGCACTCCGGGCGGATGTTCGCCATATATCCAGAGTCCCTGACCACCATCTCGCTCGTTTGCCTGAGAAAAGACCCAAGGCAGCGTTCTCCAGATCAATTATGGCTAACCGGCCTTTTTTGTCTTTGAAGCACTCACCCGCAACAAGAACACCATCCCCTATGTGGTGCTTGAAAAAGCCTCCAGTGTACCTTGCTGTTCCAGGAATAGTGAAGAAAGCTAGCCTTACCACAACGGCTCTCAAGCAGATCACATTGGAACTTTTGCATTGTTCATACGCTAACCGAATCTATGTTTACACGGAGGGTTCCATCTAGGAAAATTCTACGGGCGCCGTTGTTCTACCATTTCAATCGGTCGTCATCAAGTTTAAGACTTCACACGTAACGACATCTACAGGTTCCGAACTGGCCGCTCTTAGCGCTGCTGTCGAATGCACTGAAAAAGAACCGCCCAACAAATGGGCAATATTTTGTGACTCGGAAGCAGCCCTCCAGAGCTTGCGAAGTTTACGACGTGGCAATTATGAACAGCTGGTGTCACAAATCAATGAAACCTGCCATTGCGCTTCTGAACGAGGGCATGATATCATATTTCAGTGGCTGCCGGGATATTGTGGCATCGTTGGTAATCACCTCGCCGATGACGCTGCCCGACGTACCCAGGCTGACTCACCGACACTCCTTATACCGTTATCGAGAGTTGACGCTGTAAGAGAGCTTCGCACTCTCGCTCGTACCATCACGTTAAGTTACTGGCATATACCACAGAACTCTAAGTGTCCTTTATACATCCTCAACCCATCGCTGAAACTTAAATCACCAGCGAATCGTCCACGACGTGACGCAACACTGCTGTGTCGGCTGTGGGTAGGAGTAGCATTCACCGACTCCTACAGCTATCGTATTGGAATGGCGGATTCACCAATGTGCGCTAAGTGCAAGTGTGAAGAGACCATCAGTCACCTTCTGTGCCTCTGTTCTCGCTTCGATAATCAACGTGAGACTCTCCAGTGTGCCTTAAATAGACTGGATGACAGGCCATTTACGGAAGCGAAGATATTGAGAGCCTGGCCGCACAGTTCATCAGCCCAGAAAGCAGTTCGAGTGCTTTTTCATTACCTGAAGGTAACAGACTTGAGTGCCCGACTATAGACATTCTGCACCTAAGTTCTCTCTTTCACTCTTTCCCTCCCCATTCCCCTCCCCACGTGTAGGGTAGCAAACTGTACTCAGTCTGGTTAACCTCTCTGCCTTTCCTTCTTCCCTTCCCTTCGCTATCTCTCTCTTATTGTATGATAGTACCCATGCACTGCAACATGCAGTGTTCCTCCCTCACATGTGATCTGATAGACAAAGTAGCGTGGTTTTACTCGATACCGGGTCACATTGATACGGTTGCGGGCAGGTATCCCCTGGCGCATGAGCGTTCTTCTCGTAGATGAGATTTGACGGTTAACGAATTGTACTGCGATTTTAGTGGCAAACGGTTAACAAGTTATTAGGGAATTCAATTTTTCCTCAGATTACATGGTCCATGAAATTTTGGCCCCGACTTTACAAGACGTTGCAGCATTTTTCAAAGCATCCGTTGAATGCCAGTTAGGACGTTTTATGCATAGCAAAAAAATGGTCTGTAAAATGGCAAATAGCGCATGAGTTTTATTCGATTCCGCGGTGCACTAATTTGAGAGCTAGACGTAATTAGAAGACGCACCGGTGGCTGCGGATCAAGTGGCCCTGGACTGAGGGCTTCAGCCACGACCGAAGCTTCCCGGTGGTGAGCGCCCCACTACGAGTTTGTACAAGAATAATATTTCTCTCTTTCTCGCTGTGTTTGAAGAATAAGATTTCCTCTACATGTACCGAAGCCATTACCGTACGCAACGAAATCTAGAGACAGAGATAAGCGCGATGGGAAAGGCACGGAGGTTAACCGGAGAAGATTCTGGTTTGCTACCTTGCACTGGAGGAAGGGTGAAGGGAAATGAAAGACGGAAAGTATATCGGAGAAAAGGCAAAGGCAAGAAAAATAAATACAGGAGATTGGGAACATACGTAGAACTAGAGTCTTTCTAATAGGCCACTCAAACGCCAAATTTAAAGGATGTCTTGACTGCCTTGTGGTGTAACGACTGAGTAATTCGGCGGTTCCAGTTCTGTCTGCTCCGAAAGCAGCCGGTCGTCAAGACGCACCAGCGCGGTCGTCGGTGACTGCCTTTGTGCACTGCATTGGCGACAGTGGCAAAGAACGAGATCAAACGTAAGGTAAAACAGCGCATGGTCCTCTTGGTCACGTTTATCAGTGACTGTATCTATACCGCTGAAGACGTAATCACAGGACAAGATTGGTTGACTGCCAAGCCCAGCCTGCCAAGTCTATCAGACTAAACTCGGCGGTAATAACACAACTACGACAATGATGCTCCCCTGGGCACCAGTCACACGCATGGAAGTACGTGCAAACGAACAAATACTAAGAACAAGGATTGAGGGGGAGAAGACGAGAAACTAACCGAGCCAGCCGGCCAGCCAGCCAGCCAGCCAGCCAGCCAGCCAGCCAGCCAGCCAGCCAGCCAGCCAGCCAGCCAGCCAGCCAGCCAGCAAGTTGGCATGGCATTACACTATTGTGTTCCCAGCGAACAAGGAGATTAACAAATCTTTTATCCCTTAACTTTTTCCTTATGACCGCCATTGAGCATCCGCCACATGCGAGACACGAGCGCCGCGCCAAATTCAAGGCTCCAGATACCCTTGCCGAATTGCCGGTGATCGTGAAAACAGCAGACACTCTGGTGCAGAACGCCGAGTCCTCGTGAGAAAGACGCTGGTTTCGTGATCCTGCTGAACCACCAGATGATCGTCTGTATGCTACTAGTAGCAGTGAGTCTGAGGGTGACGTCAGATTCATGGGAGCTTATTTTGTGCGCTAGAAGCCTAGAAACAAGCCCGCATTGTTGACTGTTGTGCTACGGCAAATTTAATTTTTTATATATTGACGATTCATTTCTTGTAGAGAGTGTAGAGATTTCGGCAATATCACAAGACCTATTTACATCCTATATACAGCATATGTTGGGTAATGGCTTTCAGACGACCTGCAGTGTTATATCTTGGCCAATAGTTCTGGAACATGCTAGAATAGGACCAATTCTACAAGTCTCTTTAGCTCGCCTTCCTGATGGACCAGAACACTTAGACTTTAATGTGCTTTATGAAATTGAAATTTGAGATATCATGTATACTTCATAACAATTTATATTTTGTTTTCTGTATGTCATGATTACATATCCTCGTGAGAAAGACGCTGGTTTCGTGATCCTGCTGAACCACCAGATGATCGTCTGTATGCTACTAGTAGCAGTGAGTCTGAGGGTGACGTCAGATTCATGGGAGATTATTTTGTGCGCTAGAAGCCTAGAAACAAGCCCGCATTGTTGACTGTTGTGCTACGGCAAATTTAATTTTTTATATATTGACGATTCATTTCTTGTAGAGAGTGTAGAGATTTCGGCAATATCACAAGACCTATTTACATCCTATATACAGCATATGTTGGGTAATGGCTTTCAGACGACCTGCAGTGTTATATCTTGGCCCAATAGTTCTGGAACATGCTAGAATAGGACCAATTCTACAAGTCTCTTTAGCTCGCCTTCCTGATGGACCAGAACACTTAGACTTTAATGTGCTTTATGAAATTGAAATTTGAGATATCATGTATACTTCATAACAATTTATATTTTGTTTTCTGTATGTCATGATTACATATTCAACACTGTCCTCATCAGTGAACTCATTTATTACAAACTGTAATAAATATAACATCCTAGTATGTGTTTTTCAAATTCGTATCATTGAAAAGTGCATTACGTTGAATTTTATTTCATATATACATGGAACATTTATTATAAGCACGATGATGTATATAAGATAAGAGGTCACCACTAAAGCCCCCAGAAAAGGGCAATTTATTCATATTAAGGAAAGAGTTAACACCATGGCAACAAAGAAAGCTACCTGGTTTCTTTTTTTACTCTTTCACGTTACTTAGAGGACAAAGACGAACTCCAATAGACTGGTCGAACACGACGAACTTTTCTTGAGGGATGCGCACAATTGAGTTCCAAGTACAGGGAAGGCCGGGACTATGAGTGCAAAACACTGATTTGAATAAAGAACATATCGCACGCGATGGACGGAAATTCCACTCTGGACTGAAAACGAAGACGAAAAGGTAAAGGAAGGCCATATCTGGCAGCTTCAATGCTTCTTTAATTTTTTTTCCTTTATCCATCGGCAAGGAGTCGCACACAGTAAGCGACCAGCCATTAGGATGTCTTCTTGTTCCTTTTTCTGTGAGTACCTCTACTTTTGTGTGTTCAGTCGCCCTTCATCATACAGCTACGCCGGCTGCGTTGTCCTCTGTTCACGAATAAGATCTTACTTTAAGTGCTCGTCGTCGCCGTCACAAAGGCTTCCATCTCAGCCACCGTGTTCTTCCTGATTGTGCCAGTCCTTCCTTTCATTGCGGAACGATCAAAAGATTAAGAAAGGTAAGAAGAATGGAAATTACCGCTTGTGACTTGCTTTGATACAATTTGAACAGCATTGGGCTGGTCTCTACCTTGGCGCGAACAAAGCTTTTCTTCGAGACAAATGAACAGATACTAGCAGTATAGAATATACTTTTCACCGTTTCGTAAGACGGAAAGTGAAGCAGCTTTTCGTCCAGCTTCTCTTTGTGCTGACGAGTTCAACGACCTATAGGCACAAGAAGACTCCCAGCACCCCCCCCCGTCCCCCTTTCCCGCTAACTATAAGATGAAAAAAAAAAACGAGCCTAGGGTTACTTGCCAGGCGGGTCAAAAGGAATAATGTGCCGGCGTTTATAACTAGAGATTGATTCACTTGTTTTGGAAGAGAGACTATGCACGAACTTGCCACAAAATGATGGCGTGACTTCATCTGACGTGTATACCACGTGAGTCTTAGCTAACGCGGGCCAAGCTATTAAATAAGAAGAGGAAGAGAAGGGGATAGGGTGCTACAAGGTACGACGAAGCGATCAAAGGTAAGCAGGGTGGTGAATTTTTGTTATCATTGGTAGCCTAATTATTCAAAATTATATATTTTTGTGCATAGTTCCGTAAGCTTTAATGTCAAATTTTGTGTCGCGTTCGAAAACATTACGTTGACCAGTTACCAGCTCACTACATTTCCTCCTGTTATTTTTTCCACGTTTCGATGTTGTGACGCAAAACGCGAAAAAGAATGCGCATTGAAAATGGGCCCATGCATTTCTCGTGCACGAAAGCAGCGCTCTCAAAAAGGGCTTCAAATAATGAACACTACTCACTGGCTGACTTGACCACCGCGAGAAAGTGACAAGGCGAAGGCGTAGCTGTTGGTCGCCGCAACGAACAATCAGCCGCGCCACCGTGCAGCATTGCGCACGCTTAAAGGTCAGCGCGCGTAGTCGATTTTGGTGCATACGGCAGGTGAACATGAAAGTCTGTTTTGTAGTTTGGAACACATTGTTTATTAACTTGTTATTCACAGGAAGCATTGCGGGTACTTACAGTGCCAACTGTGGATACCTGCGAAATAAGTTTTCTGAAGACAACAAGGGCTCTGTCCGCGAAGCAGCAGAAAGCTCCTTCGGGCTGTTGAAGTGAAAAATCATAGTTTAAATATTTCGAATACAAGTTGTTTCACGATGCGTCATCTGACTGTAAAAACAATTATGCTTCTCACTTGGGGCAACAATATATAACTTTTGCATAGGATGATCCGAATAAGGCGGTAGGGTGAGACACATCAGACTCAGAACCTGTCAAGCTCCGCCGCATAAACTGCCGGTCGAAATCCCTGTAACAGTCCATCTACATTAATTCAAGACACATTTCGCGCCTAAATGAATTAGAACAATAAAGCCGATTCACGGCATTGTGGCTGCTTACCCTATAACCACTGAATTGATTTCTCGAGGGCTGGGCAAGGAAATTCCCTGTCGTAATTCTCAATATTATTTCTCTCTCCAGAGAAGAAGAGAAGAAACATACTGGAAAATAAATTATTTTCTCCAGCTGAAAATATATGCGGCGAGGAAGGTAAAAACAAAATAACGTCTGAATATGAAACATACCTTTCATGTCGTGCGTTGTAAAGATATGAACAGTCAGTAAATCAAGAAGACCTTAAAATACTCTGTGAAAGCCCTATACCAACTTGCGCCGTACGACCAACGACTGCACACACTGCCGCTCTGAGGTGAATCGGGGTTCCCATGAAATTTTGCCCTCCAGAGCCGTGCCGGCTTGCCTTTTGTCCTGTTGCCCTTATGAGTACCATGAGCACGCATTCCAGGTGTGTGCGCACACATGAGATGGACAAGCGATGAGTACGTGAGCGTTGTTTTTCTTTGATAAGTCGCACGCATTTTTTCCTTTCCGCTCATGTGTACTTTGGTTAGAACTAACAGAAAGACGAGTCTAAGGTTGCTGTTTGGACGTCGTGTATCAGGCCAAGGTTGATACAATGTTTGGATATTATGCGACAGGCCCCAAGACATTATGAATCCTGATTTGAAGCGTTTCTGTGGTCGGAATTTTGACTTCGGAAGCAAAAGCTTCAAATATATGAGAAAACCTAGGATGCAGTTTTCACATTGCATTCTTTAAAACGTACCGTAATGTTTGAGAACCTTAAAATCACCTTTAGAGATTACGTAGTGGTGAAACCATCACTACCGTATATATCTTTATGTATGTCGTTTGGTAGTACTAATATTTAAATTATACTCCAACTACAACGAAGACCTTATCTAGCTGCTGAAAAAGGACTTCTAAACTACTTCTGTGGCGTCTATTGCATGAGTCTTGCTAAGATACTGAGATTTCTTAAAACCGCTGGTAGCTACAGAGTAGAGTAGACGAACTCGTTCTATGAATTGAGCATAATTAGAATCGCGGTTGGAGAACGGCACGCTGGAAAAAAAAAAATTTGCGAGGAGAAAGCGCAACGACGAACGATGGAGGCGCATGAGCCGTTAGGGATGTCGAGCTCGGAGTAGCGTGAGAGAGAAAGGAAGAGGGGGGGGGGGGGGGGGGCATAAGTTGACAGGCGCACAACACATGCTCGAGCGACATCAGGTGAATAGGCGATTAGGAGGCTGTTGTTTAAGCTTTCTTGCTGTTTCATTTTCGCCTCCCTGCGTATGAAGCCTAAAGGGCTTAAAAGCGTGAGGTGTCAGTCTTGCGGCTTTGTGAACAGCGACGGCATGTCTCGGCGCCTCTGTGACAACGTGACGGTCATGAATATTTCACGTGGAGAAGGGCGAGAGCCGGGTTTACATGTCGGAATAGCCAACAAGAAAAAGTACGCGTAGCGCATGGCATTTTCAAGCTGAAAAAGAATCAGGCAGGCTGAAGAGAACTTACGGAAAACTGTTTAACGTCTGAAGCCCTAAACTCGGTTGGCTACTTTGCCAGGGGCTCATTAGACCCAAAGAAGTGGAAGTTGGCATTACGAACGTGAACACACACACACACACACACACACACACACACACACACACACACACACACACACACACACACACACACACACACACACACACACACACACACACACACACACACACACACACACACACACACACGCACACACACACACACACACACACGCACACGCACACGCACACGCACACACACACACACACACGCACGCACACGCGCACACACGCACACACACGCGCACACACGCGCACACACGCACACACACGCGCACACACGCACACACACACGCACACACACACGCATGCACACACGCACACACACGCACACGCACGCACGCACGCACACACGTACATGCACACACACACACACACGCACACGCATTTACACGCTCACGCCCGCAGGGTGTCCCAGCTAACTTGGACCAAGATTTAAAAAATACCCAAGAGCTTTAGGGAAATCGTACCGACAGCATAATAGCAGTAGTCGTATGTACTTAAGGCCAGTATTTTTTTAGTCACGAAATAATACCTAATTATTTGCTCTTAATTAGTGAACTTTTTAATGATTGTTTGAATCGCAAACATATCGATTACAAAGTTGTATGACACCTCAAATAACCTCCGAATCTACCAAATCTGTCGCGCAATATATATACATATATATATATATATATATATATATATATATATATATAGAAGCGGAAAGATGCAGAGCGACTAACTGGCGGCGACGTGGGAAGCAAACTCCCAAAGCGGAAAGGCATAGCCTCTGGACTTCCGGCAGAGTTCGCATCTTTCTTTCACCTTCTATACCTAGCTGTGAGCAACCTAAGGCACCGAGGCCAAGCATTATAATAAAAATCCCGAGAAAAAACTGAAGATAGTGAACAGAAACTCAACATAAAGGAAAAGGAACCAGGGAAGTGAACTGAACGGTTCGCTACCTTTCCTTTCCTCTTTGGTTTACCTGGCATTCACAGTTTTGACGGTGACAGGCTTCCGTTACTCTGGCGAGCGCTGTTGCAGTGGAGGAGTGGTGCTTGTTTTTGGGCGGGGTATATGCAAGAACGGGAAGCATATATTGAGCTTAGGTTAAGAGGTGAGCCACAGAGTCGCATAGCGGTATAGAGAACATAACTTTTGTCTTAAGTCACAATAGCACTCTGGTCAACGAACTCATTTCATTACATTATTTGAAGTCTTCCAACATTGTATTCAAGCTTGCGTAGTCCAGCGGCTGCAGTGCCACTTCATTATATGTATTCATCCTCTTAGGTGCGCATAAATGTACGAATACGCGCACAATGGTATTGGACTAATAGACAATAATAAGGAAAGAAATATGCCTCACCCGAAAATGTCATCTACAATCCCACCACTACGCAATATCATTATAATAAACTTCACTTTTCAAATAACTAGGCCCGAACAATGGGAAACATGTTACAAGCAAAAAATCTTTTCTTATAAAAGAAACATTTCAGACGAGAAATAAGAGTAACCAACTTTCGCGCATTTCTTCAATATTATTGAAAGCTAAGAGTCTTTTCTGGGTACAAGGCGTTTGAAAAAGTAACTAGACAGGCGTAAATTAATTTGGTTTGTTAATGGCTACAGAAATAACGGAAGCCGATGCTTATCGTTGCAAAGTATTGTCCTCATAGAAAACACACGCAACACTATTTGTTCTAATATTTGACGCAGTTGTTTACCGGAGAAGTACCCTTTATTTTCTTGCGGGTGCATAAGTAAATGCACGCGTGAAGTATGTAGCTAGCGAGTGAAAGCAACGCTGCTTCCTTTGCGAAACTCCTGTTCAAGAAGTCCGCTGACGACTACCATTCTAGGCATCCTAATCTTATTGTACCTGTACTTTCTAGCAAAACCCATGATACACACCACAAAATGATGGGAAATAGTTCGAGAAAAAAGACGCACGAGAGAGCTCTAAAATAATTCATACAATCAAATGCAAGAAGACGCCGTTTTTATCCACCACTTACATTCTAGCAATTATCTTTTTCCCGGAGTCAAATAAACCTTTTTGACGTAAGATGGTGCGTCTGTAGAGCCCACGCAACGGCTGAAGGTACCATGAATACCACGTTGCCATGAGTAAACGTTCGTCTGAAGCTGTGCGCACAAGGACTCTCCTTATTCCTCCTCATTTTCTTTTCCCCTTTCCTGTTCACCACGTGTACAGGGGAGCAAACCAGGCGCAGCCTTGGTTAGCCTTTCTGCTTTTCTTTTTTTATCTCTCCCTCGCTCCTTTGTGAGAAAAAAGGAGGAACCACGGTGGTATCAGCAGACATCTAGGCGACGAAGAAGAAAATACACAACGACAGATAAAAGTGAAAACGTTTGATGCATCAAACCTAAAATCAATACGGGTTGAACTTAGAGATCATGCGAGAAGCATGTAAGCATATTTTTCTTTTGTGCCCTTTTGTCAGGTTGAAAGGCATGGCTAAAGAATCGCTATCCGACCGAATCGCGCTATGTCTGAACGTCGACCTCGCCTGCTTGTTCTTTTATATTTTCTTTAACTTTACTGCACTGCCCTCTAAGAAGGAGAACAAAAAAGAAAAGAGAAAAGATGGAAACACTCCGTTACTGGAAGATACTTCGCTTCCTGCCAGCTCCCCTCTAAACCCCATTATTTTGCATGCTGTTTACGCGGTTTTGTTTTGCTTTCCAACGCTCTCAAAATACTGTTATGTTGAATGTGCAAGCGGAAAAGTTGAAGACGCAACAACAATGATAAGAAACAAAAAAAGATAGCAAGGAAAAAAAATCAGAATTTGTAATAGGAGCAGATTCTTTGAAAACAATATGGGGAAGACCTAGAAAGAGAGGACATGGAACGCTATCCACTGCGGAGAAAAGAGCATTTTAGCGTTAAAAACAAATCGCTTTGCAAACAGCAGTGCTGAAAAGTTTAGATAGAGAGGGAGAAAATTATAGAAAATAAAGAAGGAACAGGTGATGGTCGTTTCTATAGAGTGAACGACAGGGGAAGACCCACAAGAGAGGCAAGGAGATGCAGGGGTTGTTACGGATGCGGTGAGCGAAACATCTATGGTAGCAGCGGGCTCGGCTGTGAAACGGCGTTCAAGACGACGTGACATTTTCATCCGCCTTTTTCCTCAGGCTGAATGTTGAACTTTTTGGGGAACGTGAAACACGAAAACAAGAATTGAGCTCATGGTCTAGTATTTTTGAAGCGGTTGCTGCAAAAGTTCGCGTGTTTAGGGTCGGTAGGTAAGAAAGAAAAGTGAAGACAAATTTGTAAAGTATAAATGCGGATCGTTGAGCGTGGCGACTACTTGCACCAATATATTTTTTTCTTATTTTGTTTGTGACATGTGCACAGCTTGTTGCATTCATTTTGATCGTGCATTTGTTTGTTTCCCAGCATTGTGACTTGTTTAGAGCGATGTTTCTTGTTTCGCCTTCAACTTGCGCTAGTAATTTTCCCTGCTCTTTTCTGAGCATGTTATCTATTGAATGAAACCGCTTTTAGAAACACCGGCCAAAAAGAATAGAGAAGGATTTTTTTTAAGACGTCTCAGCAGAAGCCGTGCAGAAGCCTTGCTCACAGAAAATAAACTACTTGCGAAGAAGATTTCGGCACGGAAGCCGAAACGTCTTAACAGCTTCCAACCTATCCTTTGTTGGTAGGAATTTTCACGGTTTCGTAAAGCATGCTTCCTCCCGGCGTCGTCCAACTATCATTTTATAAAAGCATGTTATTGCTGATATGATATTATGATATGATAGTATTAGTACGAGTACGATTTCTTGTGCTGAAAAGTTCACGTGGTACTTTCAATTTGTTGGCACCGTACTTTTACGGGTTATAGATAACGCAATATAGTGCATAGCGAGTAGGGCTTCTTGGATCCCGAGCTTCTTCTTGATTTTTTTTGCTTCCCTGGATTGATCTGTCGTAGCTATAAGTGTCATTACCTAGGTAAAACATCATTTGAGAATGAATTCTGCCGTGTTGCTTGCCTTTGTCCCATTTAACGGTGTTTGTATTCAAGATCATGAATTTAATACAACAAACCTTGTGAATTAATGCGCTTTCATCCGCTTCAGAGCCTATTTTAACTCAATCAGATTTGTAGTAACAGAAGCACCGAAAGATCACGAAAGTCTACATAATCCTTATGCACATACACTCAGACTCGCAGTTTGGTATGCGATGAAGTTAACAGTTAGCTAGAAATGCCCCCAAAACCAGCTCTTGACACATCCTGGGCTTAAATGAAGCTTTATTTTCCTTTTTTTTCTTTTTCCTTATGATCCACCTGCGTTAATGCATTTCAGTGGATTTTAGTGTCGACTACTTATTTTCTTGCGAACTTAATCTTTTACACGAGGTGATACAACATCACAGAAATGCAGAATGCTAAAGCATAAGAACTTTGCTTAGAACTGCACAAGTACATGCGCGCTGTCAAGGTGATATACATATAGCTGAATGGAATATAAAGCATGACGTATGAAGTCATGTATGAGTATGAATGGGTCAACAAGCACCATCCTTTCATATTGGTTCTCGGGAAAATCATCTGGAAAAGTAATTTCGGGCTCCAGACGATAGGAAATATAGCCTCCTCCCTCCCCCCCCCCTTCACACACACACACACACACACACACACACACACACACACACACACACACACACACACACACACACACACACACACACACACACACACACACACACACACACACACACACACACACACACACACACACACACACACACACACACACACACACACACACACACACACACACACACACACTCAAAACTAAAAAATAAAGAAAACAAAAGCACCCTTGGTGCATTTCTTTTTCGCTGTGCATTATATGTTCAGGCGAGAGCACTAAGATCTAAGACCAACCTCGCCGAGTCGTCGTTTGTTATCTGCACGAACAAAATACGAGCCGAAACAAAGCCACATTCGTCGCCAGCAGTCAGGAGGACCATCCAGTGCTGCATTAGACTTAGTGCACAAAATTGCTGCTCTTATCATGTAGCTAGTTGATATCAAAAGCATGGAACTAACAACGTAGAGCTGCTGAAAAGAAGCAGGAACTCTACACGCAGTTTCTAAACAAAGCTTGAAAAGTTAATGGATTATGGAACGGTCGACAGAGCTATTCTGAGTTGGAGAACGAACGAGGACATCTGCCAACGAAAACAATAGAGACCAGAAGACAGGGAGACGTCCTTGTATGCCAATTACTGAAAACACATCATTCGTAAACATCAGGTTTGCACTGATTCCATAGTAACAGTCAACAGGCAACAAAAATATAACTACACGTAAATTTTTTTCCGGCAGGTCTCTTGTCGGTGGTTCAGAAAATAGGGAAGTTGCTGCGTCGTCGTTTTCACGCGTTCACAAGGCAGCACGAATAAGTGTCTCTGCTAAAGGCTCCACTCCGCTTGACAGTATAAAGAGAGAGAGAGATGCAGAAGAAGCAGGGAAGTTCCCTGCGCGTGGGAAGAAGGATGGGAGGAAAGATAAAAAGACATAATACAGGGTTTGATATCTATCACGATCATAATCGCAGCATAACAACTCCTGTGGCGTATGTATATGACATATTGGCTACGCAATTCAGGGAGATGTATGAACTTTGTGATGCTACGGGAAAGGCTACCTTTTTTTAGGGCTATCCCTTCCCAAAGAAGCGCCACTAGGTTATACACCGCTTAAAGTCATTCTGTAGAAGTGGTAGATGGTACTGCAGTAACGTTCGGTTCCTAACTGGTTCAGTAACTGGCGTTGTGGATGTAGGACGCAATGTGAAACCATTCGTTCCTTGCAATTTCCACACTTAAACATGTCGGCCCGCGGTGAAGTACTTCTGAGTGGGCTGTTGCTAGTGTGACATGGGTCGGAAAGATTGCAACAACTGCCCTGCACTGCTAGCACCTCGTAAACCTTAATTCCGTTTCCACCACAAGCATTATCAATACACCGATACAGTAGTTTCGCCAAGGCATCTGTTTATTTTTTTTTATCAGAAACCCTAAAGGTCCATGTGGGCATTAAAATTTAGTTGCAAAAACAAATGTGCAAGAAATATATAGCAGTTTCCATTTTTTCCTATCTTTAACAAAATAAATGACTTCATTGTTGTCGCCGGGAACATCTTATAACTCACTGTTAGGTTTGTGAGTGAGTGCATTGTTCCGATTAGCGACCACCTTGTCAAGCAAGGCGTGCGAAATAAGCTAATGAGCTATGCCCGTTCTTTTTATCAAGCTCACAAGCACGTTGTGATATGTCAATCTAGTAGTAGTAGTAGTATAAGACTTTTATTCAGCCAAAAATTACAGGCCGAGCATATCGACCGCCTGGGCGGCCAGTCGACGCTATTCTTCTTCACCTTCAGCGCCAAGCCAGTCGAGCCAGGTGGTGATGGAAAGCGAAGGGGGAGGGTAGGAACTTGATTGCTGAGCAGTCGGACAGTAGAATAGGCAATGGGATAGGTCTGCATAAGTAGACGGGCAGTTGGGACAGGAGGGGTCGGAGCGATAGCGATAGAGAAAGAGGCGGGAAGGGGTGACCAGTGCATTCATTTGGATGTGCCGCAGAAGGCGAGCCTCCGGCACAGTGAGTGATGGATGAGGGGGAGGGTAGAGGCGCTTGTCGAGACGGAGCTGGAGGTAAACTTCCTTGATAGTGCGGCGCAGGGAGAGTCCCCCAGAATCCTGCGAGGGCCCCGACCAGGGGATCAACGGTGCCCGGTTAAAAACATCACGGGCGAGCTGATGGGCCAGCTCATTGCCGTCAATCCCCGAATGCCCAGGGACCCAGCGGAGGAAAACGGTGGAAGGTTGCAGTGCGGAGACCGCTCGTTCGACCTCTTGTTGGAGTGAATGGGGTAGGGTGCGGTTGTGTATGTGGCGAATGGCGGCTTGGGAGTCGGTGTATATCGTGTACTCTGGGAGCGAGGGCAGGGAGGGAAATGATTGTAGGGCATGTACAATGGCAAGGACCTCGAGAGAGAGTGCATCCGGAGGGTGTAGGTACGGCCCACTCGTGTGAGTTTCAGGTGCTGGGAGGTGGGGATGGTAGATAGCGTAGCCACAGGAACCTCGAGGGGCTATGAAAGAGGCATCCGTGTAGGCTACTCCCTGGGTAGTAAAGAGGGGGGAATGATGCTGCGCGGCCGCGTGACGACGGCCGGCATGCAGGACAGGGGACATATTAGACGGGAGGGGGAGAATGCGAAGATTGGGCGCCGGGGTGGATTTTGGAGAGGTAAAGGAGGAAACGGGAATGGGAGAGATACCCGCCTGGGCCAGTAACCACTGACCCTGACGGGTAAGAGAAAGCCGGGCAAGCTGGGAGTCACGGTGGAGAGAGAGAAGAGAACGAAGAGGATGGAAGAGGCCTGTGGCAAAGAGCTTAGCAGTGGAAGTGGTGATAGGGAGGTTGAGAGCTGCCTTGTAGAGGCCAACAAGGGCGGTCTCGAGGGTGTTAAGCTGAGTGTGGGTGAAGGAAACGTAAGGCACAAAGTACAGGAACTTGTTGAGGGCGAGCGCATGGGCAACTCGGCACGCATGAGCCTCGTGGAGGCCCGAGCGCCGAGTGACCACGCGCCGCAGGAGGTGAGTTACCGAGTCACAAGTCCTGACCGCGTGGTGTAGGGCTTGCACATTCTTGGCTGCATGTAACGGGAAGCCAAGAACTTTGCATTGGGGGACAACAGGAATGGGAGAGCCGGAAAGATGTAGGGAGATTAGGGCGTTGTGGGAGCGCTGGTATGAGGAGTAGTTAAGAAGGAGAAGCTCGGATTTCTCCGGAGCAGGTGACAAGCCAGCAGTGGGGAGAAAGGAGTTGATGAGATCGAGGCCACGTTGCAGGGTGTCCTGTACGTGACCGGGAGAACCAGACGAACACCAGAGGGTGATGTCGTCGGCATAAAAGATGTGGTGGAGGTCAGGAATCTGGGCTAGTTGGGAGGCGAGAGGGGTCATAGCAAGATTAAAAAGGATAGGAGAGAGAACAGCACCTTGAGGAGTGCCACGGGTGAGCGGGTGGGGATCGGACAGATGTGTGTCCACTCGGAAACGAGCCACTCGGTTAGAGAGAAAGGAGCGGAGATAAGAGTACATGCGGTGTCCGCAGTCTAGGGAGGAGATCTGAGACAGGATATGGTCATGGCACACACCATCGAAGGCCTTGCGGACATCAACAGTCACAAGAGCGTGGATCTGGCTGGGATTGGGTGAGAGAAAGGTGTGCTGGAGGATCAGGAACATGTCCTGTGCACAGACGCGCCGTCGAAAGCCGATAAGAGAGTAGGGGAAGAAATCTTTCGCTTCAATAAGATCAGAGAGGCGAGTCAAAGCCATTCGCTCAAGGGTCTTGCCAACACACGACGTCAAGGAGATAGGGCGAAGGTTAGAAAGGGAGGGAGGTTTGCCCGGCTTCGGAATCATAGAAATAAGAGAGGATGTCCAAGCGCTCGGCAAGCAGCCGCTGTCCCAGGCATTGTTGAAAGTCTGAAGGAGGAATTCCTTGGAGTGGTCGGGGAGGTTGCGGAGTGTAGTGTATGTGATGGTATCCTCACCGGGAGCCGAGCGAGAAGCATTAGCAGCCAGGGCAGCTTCGAGCTCCCGGAGAGTGAAAGGGCGGTCGAGGTCTGGGTTAGGATCGCCAGAGTAGGCTGGGTAGGAAGGTGTGAGAGGGGGTGGGAGATACAAAGAAGTGAGCTTGTCAAAGACCTCGGAGGGAGTCCCCTGAGTGAGGGCTTTTATGTCAATCTATGTTCAATGAATGACGGCTTCGTTGTTTTTAAATAAGCGGATAGTTTCAACTCGTCGCCAATTAATGACCATAGAAAAGTTAGCACAGCTACTAAATATTTCGCTTTGGAAAAAAAAGAAACGACATTAGGATGGTTTTAGAATGACTAATAATATTCGCTCAAATCTTGAGGATAAAACAAGAGTCCCCCAATCAGTTCATTAGAACGTTTTTGTTCATAGGTACCTAGCTCATTGATTCAACTGCGTTTGTATGAGAAAAATAGACACATATTTTCCGGTTAACCGCCCTGCCTTCCGCATCTCATTGGTCTTATTCCGCTAACCTAAACTCACGCATTTAATTCTGCAGTTAAACAAGTAAAAATACCGTCGCACGTGTGGACATGATACCCACGAGTCTTCGCTACAACGCTGGCCTTATTTTTGCATAATCATCAACGTTAATCAGAATCGCTTATTTTGATTCTAGTTTCCTCCCACAACGAGCTCAACTTTCAACCTTCTCCTCCCTCGGTATCATTGCCAGGCTATTTGTCTATGCAGCGCAGAATCACTTTTGCACCATTCACACACACAACGCACAACATTACGTTATATTAATTTTCTTTATACCTGCCTACTCATTTAATTGAGGGAAAGCCGTCCATGTGCTTAGTACATGGCCACCAAAGACATGCAGAGCTCTCGTCTAATGGTATGAACCTAGATTATGGGGGACCATATAGGAAGAATGTATGAGAAATGAAAGAAAAGAGCCAAGAAGAATAGAAAACCTAAAAGAGTCTTGAAAAGAAAACACTGTTTTTAATGAGTTTTTACAATTAGGATAAGTATTTCTGTACAATATTTTCTTTCCTATCTGCCCCGGGGAAGCTTGCTGGTGCTGTATTTTACATTTCAATACTGCCAATGTGTCCTGGTGATTTCCCATTGGGTACTTATTTTGTTGGGCTAAGATAGTATTCTTGCCTTTTTGTTCGTGCTTATACTGTCGTTTTCCCTCCTTGTAGTAATCATCACCTGTGAATACCTGTCTATTGCGGTCCTAAAGGTCATCGCTCACTACTGCCGACCTTCTAGTGGAACAGTCAGGCTGTTTACGATGTTCGTAAGCGGTATTCTAACAACCGTCCCTTCGTCCTATATTGGAATATATGTCTTCTTATGCTGATTTTATAAGCGCTGCCACTATCTATATGGTTTTCCGTGTTCTGCTTGTTTGCTTACTAACTCAACCAACGCATATCAATTAGAGCTTCTTGGCTTTTTTTGGTCGAGATGATAGCTATCACGCAGTTACTCGACAATGCGCGAATGTGCTAGGATCAAGAGGGAAAAACTACTGAGCTGACTGAAAGCGCGGCTTGCTAGGAAGGGAAATATTAGTGCCCTAGGTATTTCTTCTGCATTCCCAGTGTGGTGTTTGCTTCTTAGTTCCCACTTCTTTCAGGGATGAATCCACGCAGGCCTTTCGACAGAACAGTTCGAAATAAATGCTAGACTTTTGTAGGTTCGAGGCAGTTTTGATTTTTGACAGTCACAATTCTCGAAATAGTAATGTTGCTTGCCAACAATGTACTACGATAGTAACGTTACTTAAGAGCGCTTGTGCATTTGCAACACGTAATCGAAAGGCCCAAGTATAACTTCACCTGCGAGTCACGTGAATACATAGAAGTATCGCTCCTCGGATGTACTCTACGCCTGTGCTTCGATGTGATGATTTTTTGTAGTGTGTCCATTCTTCCTTCACCTATGCATAATTAGTTTTATTCCTACGCAAGAGTCTCCATGAGGTTGGTGGCTATTCTTAACCTACGCCCTAAGTAACTACTGTTGAGTCTCTAGGGTGCCCAATGATGCTTCTTTATTTATAAGAAATATTTGATATCTATTGCCACTTTGGAAGCTCTGTACAGAGATACCTTATTTTTAATAAAAATTACCACCCTTCCACTACTGTTGAGAGGCGTCCAAGCGAAGCTCGGGATTCGCGGCTCTTCGTTCTCGTACGCCTCGGCTTCGCGCTCGGCGAGGTCGGCACGTAGACGACGAGCCATTTTTCGAGCGAGTTACCGGCGGCGTTCATGAAACGCAAAAGCCAACCTCCTCATAAACGTTGCCGCCGGCATTATCGATGCTGTTATTAGCATTTCTCAAAATTTTGAACCCCACTGGGGCGCGCAACTGGCCCAAAATAACACACCTCCATAGAATCCTGCGGCCCGTCCGCGGGCGCCCAGGAGGAATAGCGCGCCGTGCGCAGCCGGCGGGCGAGGAGAATCGAGGAGGAAAGCGCCGTGAGAAGGAGAGTGTCGCTACTTTCACATTATCGAGGGGTTTTAGGCCGCCGCTGCCGCCCACGCCATCTGATGGTGCCGCATAGAACCCAGAGGCCCACGCGGCGCGCTCCTCCCGTTGTGGTTGGTTGAGTTTTTGCCCACGGACATGACAAATGCATTGGGATGAGGGGGGGGGGGGGAGGGGTTAGATGTTTACAGCTTCACTGTAAAACATGGCACATGCGCGTTGTTATACCAACAGACCATGCAAAAGACGAAGGCAATGAGGTCCAGTTTGGACGTTGAAACATGCGCGTAATCTAAGACATTGCTTCTTTTACAGCATACCGAAACTAAGGATGTTTCAAAACAGCGCCGGTTCGTTGAGTTGAATATTCTAATATCCTAAAAGACACACGCAAGCTGAAGGAAAATAATGGAAAGTAAGCAAAGGAAGAAGGCAAGAAACGAGAGACACACTTTAGCAGTCGCGGACCCTCCCCCCCCCCCCCCCCTACTCCATCCTGCTTTTTCACACTGCTTTGTTCCCATTAGCACTCTTATAAATTCTCCCTTTAATCTGTCTTTCCTACAAATAAAATCTCTTACTACGACAGTGGCGCGCGACGAATTGCGCAGATATTAGCGGTGATTTGTCTCCGGTGTTCAGCTGAATGCTCTTCGTTCACAGTTGAAAAAAGAAACTGACGCATGCACTGCAAGTGGCAATTTGGCCAAGGAATGTGTCCAATATTTCTCGCACGCCCACTCTGCAGTCGCAACCCGACACTTTTTTCCTTCGCGAACATGAGTGCCAACGCCTATTATGGCGCCTTCATAATCAACGCCAACGCTTTCGACATTTAACAGCCGCTAACGTCAGCGCTCCGAGCCTCTGCAACAATGAACAGAGGCGTTTCAAAGTCGACCTATACAGGTCGTGAAACTTCGAACGAGAATCCTGCCAAGAAGCTGTTGCTAGTTACATGATGTAATGCAACAGGATTGAGGCCTGACAAAGTGAGGTGGGGACAAATATTGAAATAAAATAAGCCTATAGGAGAAAATATTTGAGAATGTTTAATCACAATGCTGACCAATAAAGCAACAATTTCCTTAGAGGTAATGCAGGCCTCCTATAAAAGCAACTGAACTTTTTCTATTTTTTAATATACAAACAAGTTGGCTCTTGGTGATCCCTACAGACGAATCCTTCTGCGACGAAATTTAATCAGTCCGTGCAAGCCTCTGTTATGCTTTTATGTCCTGCGGAATGGCATTGCTTAATTGAGCGTGGCAGTTTCGTCCAAGTTTATTCCTTCCTTTGCGTGTTTGCTGAAGGCATGCGCTTCACTTTAAATTTTGCCTGAGCCAGCACACGGCATTTATTGGCAAAGGAAAATGGGATTGCAGACTCTGCGTTATCGTGGATTTTAGGTTGCTCCATCCTATGTCCTGTGTCCCGCCATGATGATGAAAGCCAAGCTCTAAGCGAGAAAATGCCGCGAAGTTTTTGTTCAATAGTAACACAAGCTCTCAGCGCACAGTGCGGAACTAAATTTTACATTTGGACGTGGCCAAAGGTTCAGATGAAGTGAATTCATCATTGAAGTGCCTTAAAGAACCCAGGTGAGACAGCCTAAACAAAGAATCTTGTCCTTTCATTTATGTTATTCAAGCGCCCTAGCTGTACGATGTCTTTCTGGGTTTGAGAGAATCCCAAATCACGACTGCAAGTGATGTGACGGCAAACGGTCTGGAACGCAGTTTTTAAGCATCCACTGGAAAATTCGCATGGCGAACGTCAGCTGTCGTCGCAATGCATACGCAATTCACAGAAAGTGCGAGAAGCGAATGGCGGGTCGTGATTTACGCCATTGCCTGTGCAAGTAGCCAGGCTCTGTTGCGCCGCGTTACGTATAGGAAATGCGAGCAGCGCCTCCTCCTTCCCCCTCCCAACATCAGCGCCCCCAGCACAGGCAGACACACAGGCACACACACAAAAGAGCCAGCTGGCAAACAAGAACTACCGCAATAGAAGAGAGAAAGATGGCGTGAAAATAGCGAGCACATTACGAGGCTTACCGTTCAAAAACTTCATCGGGCATGCGACAACCGAGTGTTCAAAAAGATTGAAAAAAAAAGTGAACAATATTTATATATCAACACCGGACGAAATATGGGCGTAATAAAACAGAATAGCTGCCAGAAAAACGGATGAGGGTTTTTCGATGAACGTGTGATAGATAAAGAAGAAAAAAATTGGAAACCCGAGGAAAGGCAGGACATTGAATGTAAAGCACGAAATCAGAACGGCCTGCTGAAGTACCAGGGAAATAATAATACTGAAAAAAAATAAGCTGATAAGAAAAGAAAGGCCAAGGCCTGAAGAGCGTAGCTGTGTTGAAACGCGCTGTTTATCGAGGCTACTTTTCGCTGCCGTGGTGCTGCTTGCTCCTCCAGATGTTGGGGCAAAGCCAAGCTGCAGGCTCCCCGAAGGCTAGGTGGCGGCGTTCATATGTGCGAACCGCTTCACTGGTCAGCAAAATGCTTTGTGCTGCTTGCGTATCTGGGGCTTCAAGTTGAAGCAGTATAGGCAGCGTGGCCTTCGACGTATGCTGTTTGCGATAACGTATCGCCTGCAGAGGCGGACGGGATGCGAAGACACAGTAATATATTGCTCGGACGCCGCCCCTCGCCAATAGCCTGCTGGCCGGAAAGCAGAAGCGGGAGTTGTGCGGGCACCTTATGGAGCACGGTGCGAGGCGGGGAAATGAGACGGCTGGTAAGAATGCTCTGGCTTTCGGATGTTGCAAACGCATCAACAGAGCTACCTACCTCTATCTTTAGGGTTGGCTCATATAAGCGCATTCGAGGTTCTTTAGGTCACAAAGTACGAATGAGCGAGGTCGTAAAAGCAATAGCCGTTCGCTGCAGAACAGTCATATAATTCATGAGAACCATCCTCTACCAAACCAAGCATGCATCACGTTGCAGATGTCAAGTCAAGTTGAGTTGATTGGAGTTTTTTTTTTCCTTCAACGCAGACGCGCTGTATAATTATGTCAGTATTAACATTGCTGAATTTAAGTGTTCACCTTTTTTCACAAGGAAGCTATTTCACAAGGAGGCACACCTATTAGCACGCCACTTTCAAAGTCAGGGATTCTTTGTATACTCGTTCGGCAAGGCAACGACAGGGCATGGTCTCATGAAGCATATTCTTCAAAACTGGCCCAGCGTCAGGACTTATGCTTCGGCGAAAAATTTCAGGGATTTCCTTGCTCTCAGACGCACGGGATCAACTTACTATAGCTGTTCACACATAGAAAATATGGCGCATTACCTGCGATTTATGTTTGCCCACATGAATCCATTAGGCGAACCTTTTTACCTTAATGAAGGAGAAAAGGAAATATACTGGCGCTTGTTCCAACCTTTGTTTGTTGTCGCGCACATTCCCAGCGCACCAGCGCTCATTCTTCGCCTTGCAAGTAGGAGGCATAGAAAGCGACATCACTGCTATGGCAACGAAACGGATGAAGAGCAAGAGCGCTTCTCTCCTTTTTAGTAGGTGGGTGATGCGGCGGCGTCCTTGCACTTGTTATGTCTTGCGGCACTAAGTGTTCTGTCTGAGCGCTTGCGTGCGCTATGTCACCTTTCGCCTGCCGGAAAACAGAATTTGCTTGACTACATCTACCGAAATTTTCGTACCACAACACCGAGCTCTCAAAATTATTTCTGACGATCGCTTGCTTGTAAGCTGGCATGGCGTCTGCTTCGAGACTGCCAAAAAATCACATGCTTGCAAATACCAGAAGGCGGAAACTCTGTATGCCTCCCATTGACCGCGTCGAATGGCGTCACAATTACGCCACGGCTAGAGTCAGCGCCAATCCCACCCCTGTCTCTGGCTGGCCTGAATATAAAACACAAATACAGCAGAGGTGACAATGATGGCATGCTCCTCTCCTTTTGTCATCCACTATTCTTTCCCCTGCCGGCTATACCCTCCTTTCCCCTGGCTGCTCTCAGACTTTGCCTTATCTTCGCTTCGCCGGCCGCTCGCCAGTTGGCCGATGCGACCGCTCCGCCGCGTAGCGCCAGTATCGCTATGCGGAGCGCTGCGTTCCTGCGTGTTATTCCTTCAGCGTGCCAGTGACTGGAAACCAAACACAAACCTGAGTTTCCTTTTCTATTAACGTTTTGAACACTGACGAACCACGCAACACGCATGGCACCCTGGTAGAGCACCTGGCTTCCTAATACAGCTTGTGCCTCTCTGGTTTCGCGAACGACTTCCACGCCTCTTGGTCGTCTTTGGGACGCTTCCTCTTTTTTTTTGCTATTGGTGAAGAACCAAAATTTAGAAAAGAAGAAAGCACTGATGCAAGGCTGGTAGCGTGTGCTTCAATTTGCGACGATAGAGAATCGTTGCAAGCTCACGGCTTGCCTTGAGACACGGCAATGAATTAACGCGACCATCACACCTTTTTTTAACAAACCTACTCTTTCTTTTTCGGTGGCGCGTGTCAGCGCCGCAGGGCCGAAAATATCACTGAAACGTTCGACAGAAAATAAAGTTAACACAAATTAATCGATAGTGCTCTACGGTAAACTGAGCTTTCGTCAAGAAGAGGGGTAAAACTACTCCAGTTGGTTTATGGTTTCCGCCACTACATGAAAATGCTTGATTGACAAAAGTCAAATGCTTGCAGAACATAATGTCGCTTACCTGCCGTCATTGGGGAATCGAAGGCCGCCGAAGTGTTGCGATTCCCGGACATAGCCATCTCCTCATCTGATCCCAGCTCATCGGCCTCAGTCGTTTCTTGACGTCCCGGTAATGCGTATGGTTCCGAAGTTTCTCATGGTCGATCTTCCAGTGAAAGTGAAAATTGTCGCCAAAGCCAAGTAGTACGCGCACGACACTCGACAACACCCACATCAAGCATGAGCGGCTAAAATAGCTGAGCCGAGCAGCCGTCAATCGTCGCCATCTCAGACTAGTTATCTCAGACGAAACCTATACAGACGCCAGAGAGGGAAAGGGAAAACGTTTTCATTTTCTTCACACAATAAAGTTTATATTTATTTTTAATATTGTATTTGTTTTAAAAACATTGCCAACAGCAAGCACAATTTTATAATATATATTTTAACAGCCGGCCGCTCCGAGGGCGGCGCCACATTCGAAAACGAAACTAGTACTAGACTGCTAATACCATTAAAGCAGTAGTCAGGAAAAAAGGCGCCAGTGATGTGCACAGAGGTGTAAATCAACAGCGTAGGGAAATGAGCTTAGCATGAATAACGCAACCTTGATAAAGTTAGTCATGAAGCCACACTTCCCCCGCAAAAATTAAATGAACGAACAAAATAGAAAAGAATGAAAAAATTCACTCACCATCCCGGCACTGCAAAAGTGGATAGCCAGTGACTTTGTGGAAAACCGCCGATTCTGCGAATGGCATTCTTTAATAGGTAAATACGAAATGACTATATGGTGTCATGAATCGCAAAAATCCGACGCTAACATCCGATGGTAACAAAACCCATAGGACGAAATGGTGACGTCACGTTTGAGATGATGACGAAACGTGATTATGTCATTATCTCAAACGTCGCATGATGACGTCATCACAACAAAACTCACGCAATGACATCATCACGTCAAACGTCACGTGAATATATCGCCTATTCACGTATTCTGAGGCCGTCATCGCGTCAAACGCAACGTCGCGCAATCACGTCTTCATCAAGGGATGATGTTGCTCGATGACGTCATGTGATGCCTCATGGAGAAGCATTTTTGTGTCAGCACCGCGCACGTGGAGACGAAAAATCCCGACCAACTGGAAGCTAACATCTTCTATGTAAAAATTAAAAAAAAAATGATCACGACACCACTGGCGTAGACGCAGATGTCACCGCGTCTTATTGACACGGTGAATGAAAGCGAGAAGTCAAAGGAAATGACAAAAGCATTTAGATTCTTTGTTTCCAGTCTTGCTGAGTTGAATACACGTGTAAAAAAAGGGAACCGGTTGGAGTTATATATCTAAGTTATACTCAGAAATTTAGTTTGAACATTGGATTAAGAAAGGTGTCTTAGCGATCGAAGCCAAGTTGGCTGAGAGATCCCACCCCGAGCTGCAGATGCAAGAAACTGTGGCGAAGAGAGCAACTTTTTTATAATTTTACGGGGCCTTTCATTAACGTCGTTAGCTATTTCTAAAAAGCCGTTGGCTGGACCGATACTGCGGACTGTTGTATTCTGGGACGCATCCATCAATATACACGTATGCCTACATACATCTGCCTTTACGCGCGCTCCTGTACATCTTAGCAAAAAGAATGGTGCGCTTGCAGTCCTCTGACGCGTGTATAAGCGCTTGCAACATGTGAAAGAAAATCCATCCATCCATCCATCCATCCATCCATCCATCCATCCATCCATCCATCCATCCATCCATCCATCCATCCATCCATCCATCCATCCATCCATCCATCCATCCGTCCATCCATCCATCCGTCCATCCATCCGTCCGTCCATCCGTCCGTCCATCCGTCCGTCCATCCGTCCGTCCATCCGTCCGTCCGTCCGTCCGTCCGTCCGTCCGTCCGTCCGTCCGTCCGTCCGTCCGTCCGTCCGTCCGTCCGTCCGTCCATCCATCCGTCCGTCCGTCCGTCCGTCCGTCCGTCCGTCCGTCCGTCCATACATACATACATACATACATACATACATACATACATACATACATACATACATACATACATACATACATACATACATACATACATACATACATACATACATACATACATACATACATACATACTTACATACATACATCCATACATACATACATACATACATACATACATACATACATACATACATACATACATACATACATACATACATACATACATACATCCATCCATCCATCCATCCATCCATCCATCCGTCCGTCCGTCCGTCCGTCTATCTATCTATCTATCTATCTATCTATCTATCTATCTATCTATCTATCTATCTATCTATCTATCTATCTATCTATCTATCTATCTATCTATCTATCTATCTATCTATCTATCTATCTATCTATCTATCTATCTATCTATCTATCTATCTATCTATCTATCTATCTATCTATCTATCTATCTATCTATCTATCTATCTATCTATCTATCTATCTATCTATCTATCTATCTATCTATCTATCATGGTTCATCCTCCTTCCATGTTGATGCTTCGCTGTTTTTTTTTTGTCTTCCGAAAGTAAAAATGAACAAGACATCGGGGCTTCTGTATATACAATGTTATTATGACGTCATCTACAACACACGTAATCTCCAATTCGACCCCCAACAGGCCGGCATAGCGCTGGGAGATCCAGTTAAAGTTGCCAAAGAACTTTCACTTGCAGCTGTGAAACGCGCTTGCAGTTCCTGGTTGCCAATGAAATCATTCAAGCGTAGGTGGGGGAGGGGAATGTGTGGCATCACCTCTTTTCAATGTGCCGCTTTTGATAACCATGTTCACTCCAACCAAAGGAACAGCTTGAAAAGTGAGAAGAAAGGGAGACTGATCAAATGAAACTCTAAGCTTTTATAAAACGCTTAGTTTCTCTGCACTTTGTCCTTGGGGATTTTGAGAAATAAAGCAGTAGACTGGCCACACCCTCATCATCTCTGCCACATGAGCATAATACAGAAGGCACATGCTTATACATTTATTCGTAATACAAAATCCGCAGTGTAGGCAACTCTGAAATGCAATCGATGCAAGGGAATGATATTTAAAAAGTGAGAAGTGTAATGGGCCCTCATGCACCCCACTTTCATAATGCCTTCTATATGCTAACTAAAGATAAATGGACAGAACCATTCGAGGATAAAAATGCGGGTCCATTGCGAATAACTGATATCTTTGTATTTTGTCTAGACCGATTAAAATCAAGGAACATGGGTTTTGTGCTTTTGTGGCTATTCCTGAAAAGATCAAAGACATAACATTGGAGACACGTTGAGCGTTGTAATTGCCAGAACTGAGGCATGGAAAGAAAATGTATGCCGTATTTATTTATTCATTTTTCTTACCTTGAGTTTTAGTTTTGCTTCCATAATTATTCAGTGGGAAAATAAGTCCCTACGCTAATTTTCTAAACATTTTCAATGAACAGCTAACTCAGTTCTTCGAATACACGGTAATTCTTTTCCTCGAGCGATATATTTTTCTTCGCGCTCACAGCAACGATGTTTATTACTCTCTCTAGTCAACGTTTTGGCGTTGGCTGTTATTCTACACAACTATTTTTCCCTTTTTTATACTTCATTCTTATGTTCGTAGCGTGTTTAGTCAGCATTTAGGGTGCATCTATTTCAGCCAGTCGCCTCACCTCGGCGTTGAACCCCTTCTGCGTCCTGGAGACAGAGCCAGTCACCGCTCCATTAAATTTCGAGTTCCACTCCATGCATCGATGGTGTTCTTGTAATGGCGACCACCTCGCTCCTCCTCTAAGCTCCTGTCGATAGATTTCTCGAATTCCTAGCGTAGATTATCATACACAGCTGGCTCGCGGATCTCAGTTCGGAACATGAGGCAGCTTTGTTTTTGACTTCTTTTCTCAGCGCCTTGTTGTTTTCTTTTTGCCATGATTAAACTACAAAAAAATTGAAGTTTAAGTGACGCCCTGAACGTAAGACGAAAAGAAATAGCGAATGCTGGAATTTGGTGTGGTCACAGGCAGTGTCGTAACCAGACTTTCTTTGACAGTGATGGGGGGGAGGGGGGAGGTTGAGGGCTCACGTTCCAGCTCGGCCTGCTCCTTACAAAATTTGTCGAGGGATCAAATGCAAGACTAATAAATGCATTGCCATTGCCAAATATGCTGGAAACCAATTCTTGAACGCTACACACTGTCGAGGCACGTAAAATATGTATTTTTTATAAAAGAATATATTCGCATGTCTCAAAAAATTGTGCCAGAAATAACTGATATCAATGCTTCCACCTTTTTTGTCTATTTAGTAAGTAAAGAAAATGTCCCACGAACTTTAGAACTATATCAATTCAAAAGCAGCAGAGAAATGCGAGCCGCTGTTTGAAAAACGTGAAGGCCATGAAAGGAACAAGTTGCGGACAAATATTTTAATGAACCTGTCATTGAAGAACCTTGAGGGAAAAAAACGTCAATGACGCTGCCCTTTGTTCCAACGTATTCCGAAGGAGCAGCTGCCACCGGTCGTGTAGTGTGAGTAATTGCACCGAACTTATGGTCGCAACAGAGAGCACATACAGAAAGCAGGAGTACTGAAAAATATAGGTTAGAAATGCGAAGATACAATGAAATATACAAATGCGAAGATAGAGCTTGATAAAGGTCATAAAGTGTCACTTGAAACAAAGTTCACTACATGTACGACGAAACCTCGCAACAAGATATTTAAATATACGTATAAGTCTCCAATAAATCTACGTATCTAAGCAAAATTCACTGTATATAATGCATCAAACAAGGAAAACAAACATGTTCCGCAATCACGGAATCCTGAGGCTCGTCCCCTTTCCCTCCACTCTCGCCGATACATCACGAGAGACGGAAGGCGGCACGAATGCAGAATTTTGCGCACCAGATGAGGACGAAGAAGAGGCTGGTAGACACGAGCGCAGAGGCTGAGACACAGGAGGCACGCTTCCTTTCCCCTTTTCTCCCTTGCGCACACAAGCCTGAGCCATCATCGTCGGCTCACCCGTCCCCCCCTCCTTCCCTCTACGCTTTCAGACGCACATACAGCATGCGGCGCACGGTGGTGATGTTGTCGTCCTTGGAGTTTATACGGCAGATGACGGCTATGGCAATGGCAGGAATGCGCCGGGAGTGCCTATAGAATTGCCATCGCAGTAATACGATAAAAGTGTCTGGCAAATGACGCATCCCCTGGCCCTTTAGTTGCCGCAAAAAAAGAAGTAACAAAATAGAACTTTCACCATGCGACAATTCGCTATGCCGCAAGAATGTCCTTCTTACAGCGAAAGCTATATATGACTAACCTCCCGTAGTTTTTTTGGCGTCCGTCAGCAGGAATAAATCATCATGTTGGCCGATCCGGATGATAGCTTGCAATGATGATAGCCGGGCAACAGCGTCCCACTTAGCGATTTCTAACAAACGCATGCGGGTGCAGCGCGGCGGCGCAGATGTCAAAATGCGGAAGAGGTCGGAACGCTCGCCATGAACAATAGCGTGACGTCAAGGTTATCGCAGTATATAAGCAGTAGAGGTATCGGCCCTAAAAACGGCTTCGTTATCGGTGGGGCGGCGACGTATAGTTCGTACACCCAAAGAGCAATATGCGTACGAGCAGCGCCGGAGAATGAAAACGGCGCCGGCACGAAAAGACCACCGAGGAAGAACGTCCCCACGATGTTGAACGAAAACGACAATCGCGAGTCCGGGCAGCTCCGAACGAGCAACGACGCCAGACTGGCAACGCAAGCAATGACAACCATTCCACTCTGTGAAGATGGAATGACAGCGAAAGCACTTTGCTTTTCGCTTGAGAGCTTTGACTCTCGTCAGCTTTCCTGTTATTTCATCTTCACAGAGTGGAATGATTGCCATTTCTTCCTTTGTGGGGCTGGGCATCAAAATGAAAAAAAAAAATAAAAAATAACGCGAAAGAAAGCATGTTGGCCACAATCGAATACCTACTTTGGGCACGTAATGTGGCTACCGAAGGAATATCGAAGGAAGCGTGAGACGCTTGGTCCACAGAGAACTACAGGCACACTGCCCGGTATCCTGCACCGACGAGACAAAAGACTTTCCGGAGAGGTTGCGATAACATCCAAGTGAAGGTGATGCCCTCAAGAGAACGTGTTACAATCCATCAATTCCCCACAGTGATGGCGGCGAGCAACCATCATTTTTTTCTCTCGTCTGCTAGCGAGAAAGCGCCTGAAACTCGGCCAGGACAAAATCCAGTAGACCACAGAAGAACGAACGCGCACCAAAGTACACCGTGCGGTGGTCGGGGCAACAGGAGAAAAACGCATGCGCTCTGGCTGGCTCTGGCAGCCTGCGGGTAGTGAGAACAAGAAAATTGAAGGGGATCAATGTGTCCAATGTGTCAAACAAATAAGAACGTAGTTACCTTTGCTGGCTTTAGTGTCCTGACATTAATGCTTTGGTAAAGGTGAAACAATATGGTGATATTCTTTTCTGTGGCATGACCGCACAAATGAACCACCACAGCTCTTCGTCTCATCGGACCTCACTAAGCGCTTTGCCAACTTGTCTGACAGTGTGTTCATTGGGCTTGTCTCGTATGGTCCGATGTACGACTTTAGAAAAGTCAGTGCACGCTTGGCGTCAAATGTTTATAAGAACAATAAACCCACCAAGTTCCGGAATTGAAAATCTAAAGCCCGACTTTGGAAATGTCAATGAACCTTTCGCATTAAAAGTTTATGAGAACTTTATACCCATAGAGTTTCGGAATAGAAATCCATGCGCTCTGTAGATTCTGCGGCCTCCGCGAGATGCCACGACGAGGCCGCTCGCAATCAAAATGCCCTTGAAACTTCGTGCTCGAATGGGGCTCCTTGCGTTGTGTCACTCCCAGTGCATGGGCGTTGCCGCGGAATCCATCACGAGTTCGCTATGTTCGCGCCGAAATGTTTTTCAGAGCATGAAAAGGACATCTTAGACAGAATGCACAATGATTTCCGACGCTAGGGTTCTTTTGGTTGGTGGTGCATGACAGCACGAACAAAAAAAAAATTTTTTAGGGGGGGGGGGAGGCTGCACCCTCCTAAGTGACCCCCCCCCCCGGCTATACCCCTGGTCCCATATGCATGTAAAATAAATACATGAAGTGATCTCGCTACAATATTATACTTTTGTCGCGTGCTTGTGATGCTTCCGCTAAATGACACAATGATTACTTCGACGAAAAGACTGGAAAGGGGGAAGAGGAAGTGCGGTGGAATAACACAGTGTCGAGAATCTACGCCAGTGTTGTCCAAAATGAAGAAAGAAAGGAAGAAAGAAAGAAAGAAAGAAAGGATGAAAGAAAGGAAGAAATAAAGAAGGAAGGAAGGAAGGAAGGAAGGAAGGAAGGAAGGAAGGAAGGAAGGAAGGAAGGAAGGAAGGAAGGAAGGAAGGAAAGCCAAACTGGGGACAGGATTGCGCAATCATTCTTATCGAAGTTCTCGTAGACGTTTATGACTGCGACTATTTAGTATAATACGCGCAAACAATATCACGCTTGATTTAAGCTGGAAATTTTATCGTTTATACTGGTTTCCATGCGAATCACGACATGCCGCCAAACAGAAATGGGCATTCCGTAGGGGAGACATTTCTAGCTCACTGCTCCAGGATGGTTTCGACAGCGGAAGGGAGTCAGGCTCGACGTGTCAGTGTCCCGAGGGAAAATAATAAAAAAAAGAACATTAAGAAAGAGCGCAAAAAAACAACAACAACTGAAGCATAAATGGGCGCTCGGTGTGCGCGTGAGAGACGGCTCGGAAATCGATTGCCGTTTTCTTCTAAGAAAGAGGCACAAGCGAGCTGCAACGCCCGGAGGCTTAAAAGAAGCACTTTGAATTGCCAGTCGGCTTACAATTAGATTTTCGGCTGCCTACGAGCCCAATTTCGAAGCTTCCGAGTAGAAAGAGAATGGAATGGAAGAGGACTACGAGAACAGTGGGTCCTGTGTGCACGCGGAGAGGGAGGCCACGGCGGTGTTGCTCGGATGGCAGGAGGGATGAGGGGGCTGGTTTGTGCCCTGGTGGGAGGGTGATTCCGTTCTTCTCAGGAGAGCAAACACGGTTTCTTTTGTCTTCAAAACAGAGACGCCTTCATGCATGACCCGGTTGAATGGCTGGATCGAGAAAAAAAAGAAACGCCCATGTCGCACCATTGTTCGCAGACTTGCTCTTTCGCTCTACTCTTTCTTTTCTTTCAACTGTCCAACAGCACGGGTGCAAACAAGCGTGGATCGTTTCTTTTGGGGGCATCATTGCTGCTAGGCGACATGTCTCTTTGCTGTAACATGTTTCTTTTCGTTTACATGTTCTTTTCCGTCTTAAATGCGTCCTAGCACCATGCCGAGTGCGCGTATTGCAGACCCATTTTCATGCACCAAGGTCACAGCTCCTGTTCAATACCCGAATGCACAAAATATAAATCTGAATATTTGAGCAAAGTTATTCGGCCGGGAACTCATTTGTTGAGGAAGCAGCAGGTTCTCATAGAAGACGCCGCCATCATCTAAAGAACAAATTCTTGTTTTCGCCGCGCACGACGCAATATTCGTCCGCCAGTGTATTACTGTGCCCTTCGACATACCGTATAATCTCGATTAAAAGATGCTACCCACGTATGAACCACACTGCCCATTTTGGCAGCCAGCCCAAAATTTGAGAAACATGTTTTCAACCGAGAAGCAATAACGTTAGGTGCGCTGTCGCCGTGAGTGCGCATTATTAGGTGCGATGTCGCCATGCCGCGTATATACTTTCGGGCGTCGCTACCAGATGACGATCGCTGCACTTTCACCACTGACTTTCGGGGCACTTTCACGACCGGCTCGACATTGCCAACTCATTAACGCTAGCTTGGTGCTCTTTGGCCCCAGTTGGCCCTGGCGCCACAAAAACAAAAACAAGAGCTTCATTATCATCATCATCATCACATCATCATCATCGTCATTATCCTACTCCGTATTCCTCCGTGGCAGTGCGCAAGTCACCGGAGCTTCTTTGTGCGGTTAGTTTTCGCAGTCAGCTCCTTAACATCGTCATACTTTTCCATCGTCATTTACACCAAGGCGGTGAACTCGGTACACGCACAGGTCTAGGCCTCTTACTAGTAATAGTTAAAGATGGTTGGCAGTGTGCACCAATTTGGCGATTGATCTTGGTGAATATGGAGACGGTTATGGCGTAGGAAGACAACGTACAAAGCGCTTGGTAGTGCTAGGCGACGAATCTTGTTTTGTTATTCATGAAGATACCAGTAAGGCCATTGTTAGGTGCAGTGGCCGCTTACAATTGGAGCCATAAGGTTTAATTACAAACGTTTTTTCAGGGCTTCGCCAACTGCCGAGGCAAAATTTAGCAACCTATGTATAACCAGACAAGGCATTCGTTGTAAGCTCCACTTTTTTCCTTAATCCGAAGTCCTACGGTGAATATGGTGAATGTGGATGCACATACTAATTAGCTATCGAAGTTACTATGATTGAAGAGTTCTATTTTTCATTATACCTGGTACAGAACTCAAGCTTAAGGTGTCCCGCTCCTAGGCGTTGCTTTGCCCTACCCGCACATGTCGTTGATGCATGCGTGACGACAGTGAACTATAGCCACTTCGTGAGGGAAGGTTTGGACGTAATTGAGATTGTATTTATTTATTTATTTATTTATTTATTTATTTATTTATTTATTTCATTTACTTACTGTGATCGTTTCCCAGGATCATAGCGTGGGAAATTAACGTTTTGTCACTTACAACAAACAGGCAAGCGCAGAATAAATACAACCAAGGCCTTAATTACAGAAAGGACAATTAAAAGCAAAACAAAACAAACAAGCAGCATAAAAGCAAATTTAAGTTAGGTGCTCTTCAAATAACGACAGTGAGTCCTGTGTTACGGCTTCGTTACTGAAGTTATTTCAATCTGTAATGGTCTCAGGGAAACAAGAATACATTAAGCAACTCACTCGAGCGGATATTGACCAAACGGTGAGAGAATGACGCTGCTGAGTTTCATAGCCCATGGAATATGTCAAAGTATTAGAGATTTATTGGTTATACGGCCCTCTGACTATACTAAAGGACACATTTTGGGTGGCGGATGCGATTTTGTGTAGTGGATGACACTCAACGTCGCTTAAATAACAAACTAACTGATGTTCGGCTATACGAGATATCAGTAAAACTCCAGCCTCCTTTCGAACTTTTTTGGATCCCATAACATTCGCCTCAGTAAATGGGTCCCATTTGATAAATGCAGAATTCTAGGATTGGACATAGGACAGACTTGTATGCGAGAAGATGGAGAGCAGGTGTGGCAAGTTTCAGGGAGCGCGTCAAGAAAAAAGCTTACGCATGCAGTTAGCCATCGCAGTATGGACATACTTAGTCCAAGAAACATTACTTTAAATCGACGAACGAAAATATTTAAGGTTGGTGACTTCTGATAAACATATTACGATATTACGAAAAAAAAGAACGAAGTCCAGGGAGTCCTAAACTATACCGTGCGACCTAGGGTTCTATTGGCTCAGCGCTTTTCGTATGGGCACGAGGGCTATGCGAAATATTCTGCCTTGCTTACACGCGTGTGCGGAATCAAATAGGAAAAGAAATACATTCTGCCTGGTCTCCGTGTGGCAGAGTCACTATGAACGAAAAGAGAGGTAGACTTGAGGAGAATTGAAGTATGCATGCGCTCAATGCACGTCGATATAGTGCAACTGCACATGGTTGCGAATCATTTAGAATCTGAGGCTAAGTAAGCTGTCGTAGTTTGATGTGGCAGTGTGTTTGCTTCCGACGAAAGAGGTGAATGCCGAAGCTGTCTCGGTCTGTTATCAGCTGTTTTTTCTTCTTGAGCTTTCCGTACTGTTTGCCATGCAGACAGAGCTTAGAGAATTTATACAAACGAACACGCTGGCATCTGTACAAGCAGGCGGCAGCAGTTAATATGTCACTTGCCCACGAAATCTTGAAAGCGCTTTTTTCTTTCGACGTGCAAGAACCCAAAGCGATGTAGCTTAGCATGTGCTTTTGACGGCTTTGGCATGCCATAGAACTCACGAGTACTTTGTTCAAAACTTCTGTTGCAGAGCGAGATAACGCAAACAGTGAATACGCTTGAAGCCGGCATGTAAAAACTATTGACAACGTGTCTAGCCTCAGGGCGTTTGCGCCCCGTTTTGTCCCAGAGAAGCTCCGCACTGCTGGCATTAAAATGTCGCGCCCACGATCGAGAAATCGTTTTTTTCTTGGCGCGGGTAGGAGGCTTGCAAGTTTTGATATAGACCATGTCGCCCGTGGAATGTTGTTAGTGTCACTGGAAGGCACTCCGTGCGAATCGGGAGGAACGAATTCCACGCGCATCGCAGGAAAATGCACGCGAAAGGATCGACATTAAACTTTCAAACGCCAGAAAATGCGCTGGTTCTGTTTGCGCGTTGGAAGAACTTACGCGCAACGCACTAAGTTTGAATGTTGCCGCTGAATAATTTATGGGCCATGCTGTCGAAATCGTTCGTGAAATGCGCCGTTTCGGCGGACGAATCGAGGATGTATGCTCTTGCGAAATGCAATAAAACGCGAGAGCTTGAACACAGACACTGGCAAAGAAATTCGGAAGTGTTTGCCTCGTTAAAAATCTTAATAGTAGGCAGCAATACGTTCCGCCACCTTCAGGGCGTTCAGTCTCTCGTAAACAGAGCTGCTAACAGAGATTTACACTTTGAAAAACTTAGCTGCGTCGAAGGACAAGAATACGCTTGTCTAATAAGTCGCATGAACGCACGTGGGCATGGTAGATAGTAAAGCTCGGGCATTATGCAAAAGAAGTCCCATTATTGATTCACTAGATATAAATCATCGTTACGTTACACATGATACTTTCAAACGTCACCTTGATGCTTGTAAGCACACATTAATTTCGTTGACATCTAATGCATACGGAGAAAGTGTAAGTAATGAAGGACAGAAAAAACTGGGGCTGGTTATCAACGTCTAATCTGCTGCATTGTTAGCACTGAATTCCTTGCTGGAGGAAATCTCCTGCTCTATCAGTCACTTCGAAGCTGCCTTCGAAAATCATAATCAGGATATATTTTTATAGCAAAGCACCATGCGGGGTGTATAATTTATACTCGCGTAGATTTGCTACAGAAAAAGCTGTTATCCTTATCACGAACGTTAACAAGCCTAACGGATGAGCAATATTGGAGGTGGGTTTCTTTCTTTTTTTTCTTCCAGATGGAAAACAAAGAAAATCGCGCGACCCCTAGCATTCTCGTTCGCTTGCTACAAGAATGCGTGCTGCTACAAAAATGTTCGAAAGAAGAAATGGAATGGAGAGAAAAAAATAGTGAAAAAAAGCAAACTATCTGAAACGTTACAGAGTGACTAAACAATGAACGAACGCAGAGGTCAATGAAATTTTAATGCGTCGCTCGCCTGCTTTATGATGCCAACGGCCCGCTGGCACCGAATGTGCTTGAAAAATCGCATACGTCACGTGGTGCTATACAGAGCAGGAGACGAAGTCCTAAAGAAACGGGTACCCAGGGCGACATCGCACGACTCTTCTCCTACCGTTTTAGTGCGGCCACCAACCGTCTGCATCTTGCTCAGCTACATGTTGAGTGACTTCAGCAATACCCGCCATGGTTGGTCTGTGGCTATGGTGTTGCACTACTGAGCACAAAATCGCGGGATCGAATCCTGGCCATGGCGGCCGCATTTTGATGGGGGTGAAATGCGAAAGCACCCGTGTACTTAGATTTAGGCGCGCGTTAAAGAACCCCGGGTGGATTAGATTTACGGAGCCCTACACTATACGGCATGCCTCATAATCAGAAAGTGGTTTTGGCCCGTTAAACCCCATAATTAAATTTTATTTTTAACTTCAGCAATGAGTACAATATTATTTTTTTTTATTTCGTACAGTCCGCTGCCTTTTTCAGTTTTGCGCTGCGTAATCTTCTCGGCCCTGCATTCGCAGCGCACACATGGGCTCATATGCCAGAAATCTTTTCGAAAATGTAGATTACTGCGCCCAAGGCATAAACAGTTATATACACACGTGAAGGTTCTGCCGTTATTCTACTGCCGCAAAAAAAAAATAAGAATTAAGAAATAATAAATAAATAAACTGCGGTTGCACGTGCAAAATCCAAGATCTGATTTTAGTGCACACCATGGTTGGGGGCTCGGATTAATTTAGACCGTCTGGAGTTCTTTAATGTGCACCCGATGTACGGTACGCGGACGTCCTTGCATGGTGCCCGCATCGAAATGCGACCGCTGCAGCCGGTGTTTGATGCCCTGACCTTATGCTTAGCAGCCCGACGCCATATCGAGTAAGCCGCCATTTCGGGTAAGTTGTACGTTGCGTAGTCTTCTGGGTCTTGCATTCGCAGCGCGCACACGCGCTAGAAAGCCGGAATAACTTTTCAAAAAAAAAAATGGAGGTTGCTTTGAGAAAGGTGGTAACAGTGAGATACAAACGTGAAAGCCCTGCAGCAAAGCTATAGAAGCTGTTGGTCTCTTTTCCCGAAAATAAATGTAAGGGAATTAAAGCGACCTTTAAATAAAGACTTTGCTTGCTGAGCAATATTCTACAACGGGCTAGGGAAAACCACCTACGGCACAGCTCCTAAACGAAGCTGGCATCTGCCGGACGCAATCCCGCGGAGATGAAAGTCTTAGTTTGCGTGCGCGTGAACTTTACAAATGTGAAAACACACACACGCACGCACGCACGTACGCACACACACACGCGCACACACACACGCGCACACACACACGCGCGCACACACACACACACACACACACACACACACACACACGCACGCGCACACACGCGCACACGCGCGCACGGGCGCACACACACGCGCACACACACGCGCACACACACACACACACACACACACACACACACACACACACACACACACACACACACACACACGCACGCACGCGCACACACTGCAGGGAGGGTGCAAGAAATAATATTTATCTGTACAATTTATGTTTTCTAGTGCACTGTTGACGAATACGAGAGAATGAACAAGAATACGAGAGAATGAACCAAAACGTGCTCCAGAAGTGTTTGTGGTAAATATACAGTTTCGCCGCAGCACACTTTTTAAGTAAGCACGTTACGGAAGGCAAGAGTCACGTCTTCTTTTTATGCACTTTCATATGCGCGCATCTGAATGCTTCGCAGCATTTCGAGCCAGCGCGAGTCATAAACGTGGAGGATCATCGTCTCTTGTTCTCTGCCTGCACCCTACTTCAAGGATTCTTTTGTACTTTAATGCTCAACATTTGGCAGTCTCGTGTTAGAAGATCGGGACATTCGCCTTTGGCAAGTGCCTGATCATAGGTCTTTTTGCTCACAAAAATAACATTGCCATTTAAGCTTTAACCTGTGCAATATTATCAGGAAATAATATTAAGACGACTTGTAGCTAACTGATCGCGTTTAATGCAAATAAGCGAAAAAATATGCTCCAATAGGTAATATGTAATATGTAAACAGAAAATTGTAATCTGAGGGAAAGCACTGGAATAGAAACGAAGAAAGTGGAACTAGCCGTTTACGTTCGGTGTAGTTTACCGACGAAAAGCGAGTTAGTCACGTTGAAGTCCCTCGATTGACGCTGTTGAAAACTGAATCGGAAGATGGCATACGTCACGTTGCCATCTTGCCATCTGTTCTCCGTTCCTTTTCATATCCCTTCCACCTTCCTTTTTGCTCGTTCTGAGCTGCGCTACAAGCCTAAATAAAGGCATGGAAAAACACCATGCGCGGAAGCAGTTATAAGGGGGGTCAAAGCGTTACAAAGTGACGGCTATCTTTTCAAGAGTACACCACCGCACGCCAGATTGCCAAGAAACAATATGACGCATAACTTAAAACATAACGTAACCTATAATATAACACAAAACAAGTAACATAACGTGGGGACAATATACAGTGAACAGTGAGAAGAAACGCTGCACCAGCAGAAACGCGCTGTAAACAGTAAGTCTTTACAATACCTTGAGCATGGATGTTTACGTGAGAAGCATTGATTTCGTCATTATTACTAAATATTACTAGACACGCATGCAGTTACGTAATTAACTTGGCTGTTTTTGGAGTATTCTAGAGGAAGGTGCCGTTAAAGTCGGAACCTTGAGGCTCTGTTAAAGCGCTCAAATGAAACTGAGGACCGCGTGTCCTACACTGTAAAGAAAAATGAGAAGATTGATATCAAAAGAAAGATCGAACCATGCAATCCGCCTCTTTCGTTTTCCTGTGCTGCCCTCTGCCGAACGCCGCTGAAAACATTTTGGGAGGGTCCCGGCGCTTTCGCCACAACCAACGCGCACGTTGAGTGCGCGTTGGTTGTGGGTTTCGTGGATCGCGAATCATTATTAATGGCTTCTTCGGGACAGCATGTCGTTCCTGAAGCTATGTAGCACTCAATGACTACTCGGTGAGGAAGCCTGAGTGCGCTGTTCTGCAAACAGTGCGGCCGATAGAGGCACATGGAGTTCCGTTTGGCGGCACAGTTGCCTTGGAATTTGACACTGATGTCTGCATTTGGACATAACTTCTTGTATTCTTTTTATGCATTATTTAAACGTTTCGCATATTCAAAAAGTCTTCGAGTGCAGCCTTCTGCGTCGGATTTATTAAAGCGGTGCACTTGTTTACATCGACATCTACAGCAGCAGGTCGTTGTTATCGCCAAATATTGTGGAGAAGGTCCTGATTTTAAATAGTGTCTAAATGTAGCAACACATGCATATCTGCGCATATGCGCCATGTTGTTACACCCTGAGACGAGTCAATATGAGCGGCCGAACCACTTAACAACGGCAACTGTGACCCAGATACATATATTACGGGCTGTTAATTAACTTATTCTCGCTTTTCTTTTACTCCATCACACTTACAGTCACAGCGTGCCATAGAGCATTATTAGAGAAAACTGTGCTCGCATAAGCGCTCATTTGCAAGCCATGTTGTTCTCTCACGAAAACGCGCGGATGCCACCGCTCACACGGCGTTGGTATAAATGAGCGAGGCGGTTGTTCATACTGCTGTACACCGAATACACCGTCTCCTGTTTGCCGCTTGACGCAAAGGCAAACAGGTCATCTCTGAAATTGAGAAATGCGTCGGCAAAGCATCACATACAGGTCCACCCATATACGTAGCGCAGGCGGCCGACAGCCTACAGGTACAGTGACGTAGAGATGCTGGCACAGCGCTGTGCCGCCGCTTACCGCTTGTGTATGCACCGTGCGAAGTGAAGTGCAGCTGATTTCAAATCGCTAAGGCCAGAATTGAACTATAAAAGCAGTTTCGTTCAACCTAAGTGCTTACATTTCAGTTCAGGTCCACCGGTAGCGAGTGCACGAACTCGACGGTGCCAGGTTAACCTTCGCTGAACAGGATCGACATTGGCTCAAACTTCGTGGGCACGGCTTGAGAGGGTTAAAGCTTGTGCATTTCATCTGGGTAGGCGTGCTTGACTCATTTTGAGCACGAGTAATTATATATAAAAGCGATGACGCTGTCGCTATTGTTTTGTTCGGTCGAACGATCGTCGGTACGCTGATTTTGCCGATGCCTTCGACAAGAAAGCCTGTCACAGTACAAGTCGCGCTCGTCGGTTGCGTCGTTGCCGACCTGGTATGATAAAAAGGTTTCATTGACGCACAATAGTCGGTCAATCATTGGAGTGAGCGTCTTGTTGGTCTCGTATCGACCCAGCGTCGCCGCGCCTTACTAGTACGTGCAGTCAGGAACGTGCTGCCACCACCAGCAAGTGAGGACGGACGCTGCATAAATACTTCAGCAACGTGAGTTACTTAAGTGTCGCCCAAGTGCAACACACGGATTTTTCGTTAAGTTAGCGTGCCATTCGTGAAAGGCGGCTACCACCTGTCTCAAGGTGCAGTCCGGACAATTCGGACGATGCCCTGGCCGCTTTCTCTTTTAAAGTGGAATTGCGCTCTTACGCTACGCGCGTTTTGGCCACCGCACCGACGTTGAGCTACCAGTAGAGTTTCAACGCGGTACACGGCACGAGTTCGCAGTAGCACGCGTCCGAGCATTTTTTTTTTCGGGGGACTTCCTGGCACACGGCCACGAGTGCGACCCTTCCAAAAGGTTTCGTGACTAATCCGCTCGGGCAAGGTGCATGCGCCGTCGCGCCATGAAAGAGGCGGATTGGCGTAGGACGCGAGATGTCATTCCAGTTGAAATCAGTAGAAAAAGTAGAGGTGGGCAGGTTACATAAAGTGTGAAGTACATTCCGGCTTGTGCATCAGAGAGATGCCGAAGGTGATTATAACTTCGTTAATTTGCTCCCGCAGGCTTGATATCCTACACCGCTTTTCGCAGGTTCAGTGCTCGTTAGAGGCGGGTTCCTTCAGAAATGCTGAATATATTTTAATCCCCCTTTTCATTTCTGCGCTCCCGATGACTGAGAATGGCAGCCAGTTATGAGCGATGTGCTGGTGCTATTTAAGACAGCGAGGGTTGCGAAGCTGTGGCGTGTTTTCGACTTGGCCCGGCTTCATTACGTCGGATTGGCTTGCAAGTCGACAGCCGCAACGTTTCCATCAAGCCATAAAATTATCTTCTCGCTTACATTTACAAGCCGACACTTGGGAGCTTTAGAACACACACACACATATAAGAGTCATTACATTTTGCCGGCCGCTCTCTAGCGGTGAGTTAGCTGGGGGGAGAAACGGGAGGATGATTGTGCGAGTTCGTGTACGTTTCAAGGGGCGGGGATTAATCAGCGCCTGAGAGGCGCAGAGGAAAGCATGGCATAGGATTTGCTGGAATGGCTATCGCTAAAGACAGTGTAAGTGTACACAAGGCAACGTCGAAGGCGACCCGGCGCTTTGCGCTCTGGCGGGCCATGTTTGCCTCAGGAGTGAAAAGTCACCACTGGAAGCTTCAGTGTATGTATAGGTGCAATCATTCTTTTTCACGAGCGCAAACAGCGCTTGCACAAATCTGTCGGCACGAGACCCATATTTGCGTAGCCACTTCAGTCGCGAATTGTGATCGACTGTCGATGAATGTGCGAAACATACATACATTTATCCCAAGGTGTCGGAGGCACGATTAAAAGTAAGTCAAGGTGGTAAAGGTGGTATTAGAATGACTCTTTGTGCATTTTCTTTAGAGCCATCCAATTACAGTGTAATGAAACGTGTATTTGTTATACAGTCAGTCATGCTACGTTTCTTCATAAAAAAGAACTCAATAAACCTCTCCAATTACATGTACTAGTTTAATAGTGGATGCATGCGCTACTAGAAAGGGAAAAAAATCTTTCACAGTTGCTATCGAAACGCCCCATCTCAAACATCCTGTCAAAAACGGTACTGCCATCACCAACGTAGTCGTCTGCCGGGATACAGTTAATTCAGAAGTAAAATGGAGGGGCTTCCGGTAAGCAAAATGTTTACCAAAAGTTTAATAGAGGATCAATCAAAGGCTTAATGGAAGTTCGCAATGCTCGTTGTCTATTCCTTGCCACTACTGCACAGAAATGGCAAAAATACCTCGCATGCACAAATACCCATGCCATGACTGAAGACGCCGGAATTTGGAATAAACACAGTGGAGGCGTCAAACAGGGCCTACTTGGCGAAACACGCCATACCACGTGATCTTAGCGTCGTAGTTACACGCAGTGTACATTTCAGGCGTTCACATATCCCAACCTTTGCAACCACTGACTGCCAAACCTGGCCAAAACTAATCCTGCTTCTCTCGATGTAAGCCAGAAGTAACGTGTTTGTATATATCTGCAGCATTCTAAGCAACAATAATGGCGTTGTTTTCTTTGTAATCTCGCCAATCTGGGAGGGCATCTTCTGAAGAAAAACGTTATTGGTCCTTATTTATACTTACAAGCATCACGAGCGCAGTGCCAGTGACGCCTCATTGTTGACATTGTGCAAAAGCTTTGCACTGGTGCTGCCATAATGCAAGCCGTAGATTCATGTCCGAAACGCATAACGAGGGCAAGAAAAAAAAAGCGGAATATACCGAAGACTTCTAGAACCAGAAAGAAACAAAATTAAGACTACCTCTACGAACGTGAACGTCGAATCATAAAAGAAGCACGCACTACGTACATCCATAAACAGATACCATGAGCACACTCAAAGCAAATATTGCGACCACGTAATATATGGTATCAAGTCTTATTGCAGAAACACGCGATGATATCGGAAAATCATGCCTTAGTAAAAGTGTTCAAGCTTTCTCGACTTACTGTAAAGCCTAGTGTTCATGTTACCCTGAAAACAGTGCTTTACAGTTTAACCATCGCCGCGAAATATCCCAGAAATGTTCCTTAGGAAAGTCCAATCGCCGAAAAATTCACTGCGGGACAAAAAAAAAAAGGCTTCGTTGAAGCTACCCCGTTTTCTCTAAACGTTTATCCCTAGCCAAACGAAATTATATTAGGGGCCCGCACTTCTCGCAAAGACAGCTAAAACCAGCGCTTTGATATTGGGATAGAGACGTTCTTTCGCTTTTTTTTTTTTTGCTGCCACAAAAGGTAATGCGTGGAAACCTCTGGAGTAAGAGCTAAGTTCCACCTGTCAGACTGCGCTTCCCTGAGGAACACTAGAAGTACGGAAAAGTCACAATCAGATTAGGCATTACTCGATTGCCGCTCGGTGGAAGTCGTCCGTCCCTTGAAACGGTGAAGCGTCGGCATCCTTTGAGGCACTTCCTTTGAGGTACCGTACGACGAAGAAAAAGTATAGCCTCTACTGCAACACTGCAAGCATCTTTCGAACTGCTGCCGAAATAATATGAAACGAAAAAGGCTCCGTTGAAGCCACCCTGCTATACTTAGGTGATTCGTGCTCCACTGCTATATCGTATGACAAGATGGCACTCACAGAATTACAATTGTAGGAAGTGATAAAGAGCTGTATGTTGGCCCATTTTTGTTTTTATGACATTTAGGTGCCGCTTGCATGTTAGAACTGCAGTTAGAGAGGCGGGGAGGGTTGTCAACGAAAATTACGCTCGAAAAGACTGACATAGGCTTGCATGGGTGTCGCTGTTCACTCAGAAATTGTCGAAAGCCACCAGTTCAAATTCCACGCAACGTTCATTGATTGCTGTTTCATGAACATTCTGACTGTGTTTATTTTTGTTGCTGTTGCTGTGGCCTCAGTTCTGGATAACAAGAACGATTGGTCACGCAATATGAGATAATTACCACGCAAGCAAGAAAGAAACCAAATGATGCATTAGATCATGCAAGGAGAATACAGTGTGATTTGGCAAAGAACACGAATAAATGGTGCATTACAATTGGCAATTCTAGCCGCGAAACCTAACGGACACATCTTAAAATTATGCAGAGCTGCTGTAATTGTATCATGACTGGCACCCAACTGATAAACATCAAACGGCAATAGATCTGATTTCGATATGGTAACACGGGTAATACTTGAACGATTTCTCGACTGTTCTCAAACTGGCCTTATAACACTCGCTTTGAACTTATTGTTGCACCATCTCCGACCCATCCGTGGGACTTCTTGCTGCAAACTTTTACCAAGTAAGCACGCAGTTTTGTTGTACTAGTCTTGAACCCAGGTATCGCTTCTGTTCTTTCGGCATATGTTTGTAGATTAACGGGCTTTCTTTCACTCGCACACGCTTGTTGTCATATTATTATTATTATTATTATTATTATTATTATTATTATTATTATTATTATTATTATTATTATTATTATTATTATTATTATTATTATTATTATTATTATTATTATTATTATTATTATTAGGTAAATAAATAAATAAATAAATAAATAAATAAATAAATTCCGTTTTTCCTTTGCGCAGTTTCTGTGACACTGGTGCCATTCATTCACAGAGCTTCTGTTTGTTATCCAGAAAGGATTTGTTCCCTAGGTAATCCCGGACCCCAAGTATATAGATACAAGAATTAGATTTGACGAGCTTGTTTTGTTACTATTTCCCCCCTTTGCATATTGCGATGATAAAGAATTCAAAAAGCGTTATTCACTACAATATACAAGTCTATAGTAGGCGACAACCTAAGGGTGTGGTGACAAATACACTGCTCCCCAACCCCGACAATTTCGTAGCTTCGCCTGTCAATTACTTTGGCTCATTACTGGGATATAAGCATTTACTCGAAAACATTTGCAGGCCAAAATACATTTGCAAAGGACAATGGACATCTAGCCCGATAGACTGTGGAAGGACTCCGCGGTCATCCGGGTCAAGCAATGGGGGCGATTATTTGGTCACATGTTCATCAAAGGTACTGATGCCTTAAACACGCATCTCAATATTTAACACCTCTGTATATACACCTTCGGTGACAATGTTCTTTTTGCCACTCACAAAACTTCGCATTAGCTTCCAAGTCACCGCTTCATCCACCTCGCATACCATGACGCATGATGACTTATAATAGGTGTTCATATACGCAGTGCAAACAACGAGTAGGGATCTCCCGATAGTAGCAGCCCCTGAGCATTCACGCGGATTGAGGCAACCCTGATACAACCACATGATTTTGAAAGTCAGGCTGATACATCTAATACCATGTGGCTGGTCATATTAAGGTTCTAACTTCGACAGCTCAACGCGACTGTCAATTGTACTTTAAGCTTGCACCTTGCAATTGGTAAAATAACGATGTTCTTGCTTTTTCCTTAATGCGCATTTGGGCAGGCTGTTGTATCAGGTATGCCGGATATGCACAAGACGGACAGGGAATGGACGTCCATCTACAATAATAAAAAAAAATGCGAGCTGGTGCCGCAACAGGGAATCTAAAGGAGCAGCAAGTGAGATACATTCCTGGACTTCACCGTTCTTTCTCTCCCAGTCGATTCACCGACTCTCTGATTCGCACATACGGCAAACAATGGCAGAAAGTGATTACATGAGAAAGGTTTTCAGCTTTTATGCAAATATATACGGTGATTTCGTAAGCGACATACGAGTGTTTAATCATATCATGAGACGCCAACAAACAAGGACACCAAGGAAAACACAGGGAAATTTCTTCCACTCACTAACTGAATTAAAGAAATGATAAATTAATGTCATTGAAAGTGGATGTAAAAACAACTTTCCACAGGCGAGGAACGATCCCCCGTGTTCGCATTACACGTGCGATGCTTTAACCAATTGAGTTACTGCAGCGGGGTTTCCCCATTCACTATCGTGGGTATTCATGTGTTACTACTATAACTAACCTTGGGAGTGTACGTTAGCCAGTGCCACCATTCCCAAAACTTGGCGGCGGATGTGGAACATCTTTTCTGCCACAGGTGTCACGAAGACGTGATATTTCTGGGGGAAGGCAAGTGGTCAATAAACACGCACATGCTACCTGAAGGCATCACGGTTGCCGGATTCGAGACCCTCGTTATGTAAGAACGAGAAAAAATGAGCTTAACCGAGAAGCCCGACGTCTGTCGTACTCGCCAGTAGTCAGCAACACCATTTAACTCGTTATAATGCCAAGTGCGGGGCGCTGAACAAGCGCCTGCGCTTGTGTGTGTGTGTGTGTGTGTGTGTGTGTGTGTGCGTGCGTGCATGTGTGTGTGTACGTGTGTGTGTGCGTGCGTGCGTGTGCATGCGTGTGTGAGAGTGTGTGTGTGTGTGTATGTGTGCATGTGTGTGTGTACATGTGTGTGTGCGTGCGTGTGTGTGCGTGTGTGTGTGCGCGCGCGTGTGTGTGTGTGTGTGCGTGCGTGCGTGTGTGTGTGTGTGTTTGTATACTCGTGCTTAGACTCTTCGTGCGCTGACCGAAAGCTTAGCTCTAAATAGATTTCGACTCGTTGGACCTACTGGTATTCCTTTTAAATATAACGCAAGAACTTTTTTTCTTTTCATTGCTTACGTCTGCTTCACCGTGATGATGGTTTAAAGGTGACATGGCGTTGTCAGGTAGTGCATGGTTTTCCCTCGTGAACGAAATTATTTTTCTTTGTATTTTGTCTTGAATAAAGAGGAAGAAAGAAGGAAGGAATGCACGATTATATTTACAAGTAAAAAATCGTTTCACTATTACGACAATAAACTTCTTTATGCTAAATTCCCATGCAACTATCGTTCCCTTTCCCTTTGGTTTGTTTGGGTCCCCTGTTTTCTGCGTCCTTCTTCTTTACAGCTTTCAATTTCGTTTCCTTTTGATATAATGCACTGGCGATGAAACAACACGAGCTTACTGCTACTCCATTCTTAAGCAAAACGTTGTGATTAAAATAACAATAATAATAATTACTAGCTTTAATGAGCCTATTATTATACTACTGCTTTTTCATTCTCATAATTATATCACCCGTTTCTTGGCCAACTTGCCATTGCGCAAAGGTCCCAAAGTAAGGGATCACCATTATCATGAACAGCATCATTGACATTATTGCTTTTCTAACCTAAACATGACACCCTTAACACGATGTTAGCCCCAGTGCCTATGAGGACCCGCGTCATCGTGTATTGCCCATGTGCTAAAAAAAGGCTCGCCTTGGAGTTCCCACTTTTGGGGTTTTTCTCAAGTACGTGTTGGTGTTTTAACATTGTTCGCAATCTCCTACCATGAACAAACTATTCGGCATGCTAAAAGTGGGGAAAGGCAAAAAGAGAGAGATTTGTGATTCAGAAGCTCAGAGGTCGCCCTGAATTGAAGTTAATCAGCATCGGGCAAGAGAAGTGGGAGTAAAGGGAGAGAAAGGGAAATGCTTTGCCGATGAAAACGAAAGTCATGGCTCTATTCAACGTGAATAAACAGGAATTAGAGGGTTGAATAAAGTAATAGTTAAGAATAAATAAACTTTCGATGAAGGAAACGATAAGAAGGTCATTCAATCGGATGGAGAAAAAAAGAAGAAATGAACGAGAGCAGCGGGCCTCTGGCGACGTTGTTTTCAAGCGTTCGCCCTGACATCCGATATGTAGGCCATTACACTTAAAACGCAAATTGAATGAATTGTAGTTTAGATGTCCGCAGGAAGAGCTTCCTAAATGATGAAACTTTTGGTGGATGCTCCAGACTGGCAGGATCAGTGTATACGTAATCTATCAGTTGCAAGTGGCTCACGCATTTCCAAACGGCGCAACGTCAGGAAAAGAATTCACAGGCTCTTTTTTACTGAGTAATAGACACAGACGAAAATCGACTGGCTCGTGCGTATTACGCGTGTGTAATTTTATGGGCATCCCTATGGCCGCTAATGCGTGGTCGCGAGGCACGCGCAAGAAGAAAAAGAAGTGTTCCAGAGCAAGGTGCGGCTTTTTCGAGGAGGGCTCGTATCCTTCGTTCCAGGTAGGCTCATAGAATCAGAAACTGACGCTGTGAGCTTTTCGTGTATTCGAACGTGAAAAAAAGAAAACTCAGTGCCCATCCACTCTGTGAAGAAGAATGACCAGTGAAGCTGTGTATGTGGGCCACTTAATGGCGAACTGCACCTCCGCCGCCGATCGGCCCGACATATCACTATCCTCAGGGTCGGCCCGCGTATGGAGAGGGCTTAACGCATGATTCACCTTCGCCGCGGGTTGGCCCGGTATTACCCTATCTTCGGGATCGCCCCACGTAGAGGGGGTGCTTAACGCCTGCTTCAACTCCGCCGCAAGTCGACCCGGCATTTGACTATCCTCGGGATCTGCTCATCTATGGGGAGTGCTTAACGCCTGCTTCACGCCTGCTTCACCTCCACCGCGGGTCGGCCCGGCATTGCACTATCTTCAGGTTCGGCCCACGTACGGGGAGTGCTTAACGCATGCTTCACCTGCGCCGCGGGTCGGCCCGGTATTACCCTATCCTCGGGATTTGCCCACGTATGGGGAGTGCTTAATGCCTGCTTCACCTCCGCCGCGGGTCGGCCTGCCATTGCACTATCTTCGGGACCGGCCCACGAATTGGGTGTTTTGTATCTGCACATGGACACGATTTTGAGGGAACTAGTCCTTAACAGCTTCGCTGTGAAATACATTTCCTGCGCAGGACCACATTGTCTCTGCTCAACTCGAAGCTGGACATTCCCGCACGAGCCATCGACCTTGGAACCCGAGACAGAATCCCAGGTACGTAAGCGCACAGGGGTACCACCAGGGCTGGTTCATCTACTTAACCTCACAAAATGCCATTGAAACGTGTAAGGCAAGAATATTCTTTTTTTTAATAATTGCAACAAATAAAGCAACGAAAGATATTGACATAGTGCTTCTGTATACCTAGGAAATATCTAGTCACTCCTTTTTTTTCTGCTCTCTGCTCATTCGATGGCCAGCGGGAGCCCTTATGAGCCCTTATATTATTATTATTATTATTATTATTATTATTATTATTATTATTATTATTATTAGTTGATGTACGGTGTTAATAGCCATCCTCGTGCTCAACTTTATGTATCAATGAAGGCAATGAATGAAGGGAGTCATTTCATAAACGCAGGTCCTGCACGTGCTACCGCGCCAGGTCGTCCCACACAGTTTCGGCATAGTTCTTATGTCCCACTTCGGTATAGCTTTAGTTTGTCGATGCAGACGTGGAATCAGCCTAGCTTGATACGTTTGACGGCTTCGTCCTCGCCTAAACCGGAAAAACCCAAGCAAAAATAGTAATATTAATATTGAGGCTCAACACTGAGTAGTGCATTTTGTGCTCTACATTAAGACAAGTGCTGAACGGAGTAATGTGTCTATAGGTTGCGCTCCCCAGCTTCAAAAAACGCCAACGTAACCGTGGCAATATTTTCAGGAGAGCCGTCACGTGTGCGCTTCGCCCTGAGCGTTTCCTTCGTTGCCACAGACAGTTGACCATCGAGTAAAGACTCCCTCAACGCGCTTCCTCCTTCCCGAAAACCTAGGCCTGCCCGCCTGCGAAATGACATCGCAAGCATGGTGCCTCTAAAGTAACACGCGCTGCGCCTACAGCGAGCAAATCATCAGTAGCAGCGGCGCGGAGATGTTCGTGAAACTTGCAGTGAGGGAAACCGTCTTTTGAAATGCCCCACTGAGCAAGAAAACCAGGAACACAAAAAAACAAGAAAAAAAACAAGCTAGAGCCAAGGAAAAGGGTGCTCGTGACAGGAGAGGAGTTTGGTCCGTGGCTCCAATTTTGGAGACGGTAGTTAAAGAAGCTCGCTTGCGGGCGCTCGAGCAACGCGAAAGGCAAACACTTCATATAAAGTTTCCTAAGTCTAGTGTTGGAGAGAGCGGCTACTGCCTGTCGCTGCTGCGGGAACTCGCTTCAGATCAACTCGAAGTTTCATATTTATCGCTTATATAAAGTTTATATATAGGCCACCACAGTGAACTGGCTTTAACTTCCTTCTGACACAATGCTCCCTTGATTATTGTATACAAATTTTAGGCTATAATCCGATCGGCCGACGATCACTGTTGTCAAAACCTTTCAAATGAAGTTGGGATGTGTGATATATTTGCTCATGTTATTTATTGCATTTACACCACAGTTTCCAACAGGGACTTTTAACAAGGAAGAAATCACTATAGCTAATTGTTCTAAATAGATACAGAAAGCAGGCATAAGTACAAGCAGCAAGAGGTAAATACATAAAAAAGCAACAAATAACATGATAGCATACTCAAGCGCACCTCAAATAACATCACACCAATTGAGCTAAAGATAATGTGGTCCTGGGTTGCAAAACCTGACGACCCACCGCAATCCAGCTGCTGACAGTTTGAGGTAGAAAACAACAGTCTTCGTTAGTGTTGTAGTCGGTGGCATTAGGTATCAATGTTATACTCAAGCTTTGCGTACTTTGGCACACGGAACAGGTCGGACATGGAAGACGGAACGGAGCTCAAGGGTACGTCTGAACCAAAGAAGAAACGTAGCCGTAGGCGCAGCCGTGGATCTAAGGCATCAGTCGAGGTGACATCCAAGACTTCCTCGTCCTCGTCAAAATCGGGAGGGCCGTCTGCGCTTTCAGAGCCGCCAGCACCAACGCAACCTAGTCACATGGTCACCAAAGCGGAGACATCAGATTTACGGAACAAGACGATCCCGTAAGTCACTTGGCGCATTGTCTATACTGCCTCTCGAGTAACGTGATCCCTTGGTCAAGCTTACTGCTAGTATAATAAGGCTCAAATAATCTGACGTAACAGACTGGCAGCCAGTTGCCCGAGCAAATCAGAAAATGTCGACGAAAGTTTCGTGAACCATTCGCATATTTCAAAAGGGTCAGTTCCTCAACAAAAATGCAATACACCTCGAGGAACTGCGGTATAGAGATCACACCTAAAATGCGAATGGACGGAATGACCATCTCTGCTGCTGTTGTTTCTGTTTGTCTAGCGGGCATATCAACGGTTTAGTAGTAGCACGTGTAACGCACTTTTGGGCCCCAGATTTCGACGAATGTTAACGAAATGTGCGATATTTGTTTTCGATCGAGGTATATCTGGCTACTGACTATCGAGATGTTGTCTGCTAATTTTCCCTTAACCTAGAAAAGATAACGTGTACTATCATCTTTTACTTGTTCTTTTTTGTCTGTATTGTGTGCATCATTTTTTACTTGTTCTCTCTTTTTGTCTGTATATTGCGCTAGGCTCTCTCGTGTCCCTGCGATGAGATCGGAGTGCGTACAGCCATCTACAGGCTTGCGGCTCCCAGCCGAGAGTCAAGAGCTGGTTGTACGAGTCACGGCCACGCCGCCCGAAAAATGTGAACCACCCGGTGGTATACGCACACCTCATGCGACCCCGTATCAGAATGTCCCGTCGCGAGGTGATAATAATGAGCCGCCCGGCTCTGATACTTCAACGTCGGTTCCTGAGCGTGCCAGTGAAACCAGCCAACAGTCGCCACAGGTATCGCGAATATTTCATATATTGTACTATACCATGCAACACGTTTCTCTTTGATGACATTTCGGGGGAAGTAAACAGGGGAGGGGTTGAGTACAACACCTTCATGCTAAGTCTTGATGTTAAATATCTGAAACGCAATTTTTTTAAAACTTGTTGTAGCGCTATCTCCACTGCAGATTTTGCGTTAAGAGGGGCTTTAAATCTGTGTCTACTCCGAATAAGCTATAGAAATGCATGTAAAACGCAAGAATTATTTGCTGAGACATTGGTTTGACAAATTATCATTCATTCATTCATTTTTTCTGCAAGGCAATTTATACAAATTGTCTTGGGAGGCATAACAAAAGGCCCGGAAGGTGCCTGACTAGGCTATGTCACCCAGACAACAGCGGAAGCAGTTAAATCCTTTTTTATAGCTCATGCAATCCTAATGAGCCACATATATAAATGCAAATACAAGATTATTATTTTCTGCTCTTCGGAAGAACAAGAAGGAGAAATAAATTAAAGATTGTTATACATGCAGCATACTTTTTATAGTAAAGACACAGACACATCATACACGAAATTGATGTCTATAATACAGCACACAGCACGAACCTAGACGCGAGAAAGTAATATTCATAAGCTCATAAGTTATGTAACCCACCTCTGCTATGTCTCTAAATGAGATAGCAGTATTAGTAAATAAATAAATAAATAAAAAATAAATAAATTGCCTTGCTTCTTGATTTGTACTGGGCAGATTCTCTCCTATAAGGAAGTTAACATATTAGGGTATTTGTTCAGGAGTTCTGGTATTAGTGATGTTAGTTTCTGTAAACCATAATTTCTACGTGATCTGAACTTAGCAATTACAGCTTGTTGTAGTTCCCCTGGTTATAAAATTCTGGTGACTGCAGCAAACAGAATTCATATTTCATGCGTGAAGTTTTATTGCGATAGCAATTATATGGACACTGCAAGTGCATTTCCGTCGTCGGCGTCACCGTCGCCGTGAGCTTCCGTATAAAAATTGGAGGACGCTTAAGCTTCGCCTTCAAGAGTGGAACGCGATAGCGTTATCGCATCCCGTTCGCACCGCCTACTCAAACGCACTACGCCAGCCAAACGTCGCGATCGACAGAGATAGCCGGGCCCCGACGAGCCATGAAGGCGGACGCGGTCATGGGGCGAGTGGCGCGCCACGTGTCGGGGCAGCGCCGTACATTGCCAGGAGGGGGTCTTCTGTGCTTGCCGCAAGATGGCTCTGCGTGTGCGCAGAGCGCAGAAGAAATTTAGCGGAAACGTACTTCGCTACTCGTGAAACTGCGACTTCTGTAAGTTACATGGTCATAATTGCCGATATACACCGCAGTATAACTTTCTACGGCACGTTTCTAAAGCAACATCGCATTCACTAGAGGCGATTTTGTCCCGTTTTGAAGGAACGAACTCGTGGCTGAGTGGTAGCTTCTCCGTCTCACACTCCGGAGACCATGGTTCGATTCTCACCAGCCCATCTTACAAGATGTTTTTTATTTATGAAGTGCCTTCTGGGATTTATCGCTCACGGCCAATGCCGGTGACGCCGACGCCGACACCGACGCCGTCAACACCGGCGTTTCTGCGACATGAGCTCCTTAACGCTGTCGCGTTAAAATCCAAGGGCGATATAACCGTCACCGCACGCCGCGCGCCCTATGCTGTATGTGCGAGTGAAAGGGTGCGAGGGTGAGCCGGAGATCGCGGCTCAATCTCGCGCTAGAAACAGAGGAAGCGCACCGTCTCCGTCACGCGCAAGGCTCCGGGGTGAGGGGAGGGAGGAGCATTCTTCCCCGGTCAGCCCATGGGCCCGCGTGCGTCCGCCGCTGTATCCTGCTGAAAGCAATTTGCGACGGTGACAAGGTCCGCCGAGGGTAGGGAACATGGGGTAGGGGAGGTGTCGCCTTCGACTCGGGGCGGCGCGGTTGGCCGCTGTCTTTAAAGCCACCTGCGGCTCGTACAGAGCCGGCCTGGTGCAAAAGGAACTTGCGATGGCGGCTCAATCTGGCGCGTCATATGTGGAGCAAAACGGGGAGGCAGCGCAGGAGGGAGGGGAGGGGGCCGACTTTGACTGCGCCAACAAGTGCGTAGCTTGCACGACCGGGCGCAGTCGTGCCAAAGGGATTTGCAGACGGCTCATGCCTCTGTGCGCGAGGCGTTCTCGCCGCTCTTGCGTTGAAGCGATAGACCGCAAGAAGATCACTTTGCTCGCTGCTGCAGCTGCGCTTGCTCTCACCAGCGTTTTGACAGCGACTGTCCGCATACATCGTGTGTGGTGTCTTCATGTTTGCTTGCCCGCCCTGACACCGTGCTTGTTAATTGAGTTTGTAAGCGGATGTTTCCAAATTTAAACGGTCGATAAAACTACTATCCTTACTTCGTGTCAGTGTACTTTAATATCGCAATCGATGCTTCACCTTTCGGGCGAAACTAATAGTGCCAAAGATCAGCGTGTGTAAAAAAAAAAATAGAAACGAGAACGTAGGACACAAAGCTTACAAATCCGTAACCCTACAAAAAAAAAACATATCCCTTTTCGGCAACCACATCCGTTAAAGCTTTAGAGTGGCGAAACCAGATATATGCAATTACACCTTACATGATTTTGATACAGTGCTTTCAAGGGTTTCAAAAAAGTCTTACAAGTTATTGGTGCGTATCAAAGTGGTGTACAATTCAACAATTTGGTACCTACCTTAGATGTATTATTACGTGCAGTTTACAAAACTGTGCTATTTATTTTTCATTGACGAGTTACAAAGCTGTAAACTTGATAGCTTCCTTTTGTATAACTTTGCGATTTTCAACAATTTTACAACAACTCTGCTTCATACAGTCATGATTTTTAGCTCCTTCTTTAATTTCGACAAGCGTCAACAAATTTAGTGCAGTGGTTCGCCAGAATTTCGATTTCTATATTCCCATGTATTTATACAGGTTGTCGTAACTATCATGCACCAGTATTTAAATATAACCATTTGCCACGTAGCAGGACAGAACCAAGGTGATGTTGTTTGCCGTCACTTGGAGGTGCTCAGATTATGTTGAGCATGGTACCTAATTACATAAATAGTCTTAATGATTTAATCAGCTTCTTAACTAATTTAACTAAATGAAAAATTACTGATAAGAGAATTGTAGAGCAACATCAACAACTCCCGATACAGCTTTCTGATGCTCAATACGTGCCACATACGAGTGTTTTTGCGAACGTGAAAGAAGCCCGCGAATGCACGCAAAAATTGATGTGGTCGAGGCACTTCGCATGTATTCGCGGGCTTTACAATATATACATATGAGGCTGATTCACTAGCCGAAACATTATAATTATGCTGTGCACAAACGTACGTAGTGCCGTTTTCTCTGGAATGAACATTGAAGACATTCAATTACATTGAAGTTCCATTTCGCACATATTGATGTGAACGAATTTGTGGGGCTGTTTCCGCGCGGCTAGTCATACCACCACGTTACGAGTATTCCAAATGATGTAAATGGGAAACAACGGTAACAAAAACACAACTTCCCGAATCAGATGTTTGAATGGCAGATGCCGCAGAAAAGACGAAGTTCTCGTTCTGACCCACTAAACCCACAAACGTGATTTATATGCATATGTGCTTTGACGATGATAAGCCTAACATAGCAACAGAGAACACAAAGAAAATTAGGAGGTAAAAAAAAAAGATGAATAAAAAAGGCGATTACATGTCATATGCATGGTCCACATGGCAGTCATGTTAACGCAGCTCGCCGCGTTGTCTACGCAGCTGCCGGTCACCACAGCGGGAGAACGGCTTCCTCCGAGTCATGGTGAGCACAGGCCTGAAATGCCCAAATGCAGCCCCGTAGTTGCGGCCGTGACGACAGCCGACACCAGCGCTGTTTCTTCTTCGGATCAACGGGGCACAGCAAGGACACCCTCGTCTCTTCAGGCGGATGGCATCGACATCCCGGCAGCTGCCGTTAACCAGACGTCGATGAAGAAGCTGCTTCGTAAGCCCTCTGCGAGGATGACCACGGGTACGGGCACGAGTGAGGAGCAGCGGCGTGACTTTCGTCGGGACTCCTGTCCAGCGGCTTCTGTGGCGAAGACCAGTGCTGCGAACGACGTCGCAAGCAAACAGATCAAGTCGTCCCGCAAGAGCCGACTCTACAAGCGCATTAGCCTGCGTGACTTGGAACATTTAGTGAGTCGCTTGGATTCAAAGTAACACATGACATTGACATTGGCACACGCATAGCAGCTTATATAGTGGCTTCGTATATTTAGAGCCAATATTCAGCTCATCTCGTCTCGTACGGAGTCATTGAGTGATTATTACGTCATTAGCACCCGACGCAGAAGCAAGACAAAACCGACTCTAGGCAACTAAATCTAATAGCGTTGGAAGCGTACTTGCATTCTTTGCGGAACGTTATTTACATGTGTTCTCACACTGTCGTGCATATGGAAATTGCTTTGAGTGATTGCAACCTTACCTGTCATGGTGCTTTTCTTCCAGATTTCAAAGAGCTTATTGCATGCTAACGGGGTATTTTGAGCGGCAGCTACTTGCTTACGTTTTGTGTACACGAAGGATGGTGACGGGTTAATCGGTGGACGCAGGCAGATATGAAACGTAAAATGCCACGAAAAATTACGCGAGGCACGAGCTGGGTTATTATATTACGCAGTGTTGTGGCTTAGGGTTGCGTTAGGGAAGGGAACACCTACTAAGCCCATCGACGGCTACGTGAGGTTGTAGAAAATGAAAGAACAGGGTTTATTGGCCGAGTTACACGGCTCCAGTACGGAAGCCCACTTCATGCAGGAGCAAGTTAAACGTCCAAGTTCACATCAGCACCCTCTGTCCTCACTCTCGAAAAGTCTCCGCTTTTAATCCCGTCGCCTTCCCTAGGCGAGTCGACTAGGGAATCTGAAGACTGTCCAGCAGCAAATCACACTCCTCGACTTCGTGGCGATACCCGCTCAAGCTTGCAACAACCCGCGGTAACTCCGCCTCCAATAAGACTGTTTTGGAATATGTGGCTAGAAAGCAGCCTGCGATTCTCAGGTCGTCGAATCCGAATCACGTACTGTCAATTGTTGATGTTTGAGAAACCGGGGGAGTTGGAATATATCCACAGTAGCAGTGCACCGAAGAATATAAAAACAAGTACTCAGGAAGAAAAACGTCTGTTTCTAGGCCACCAGCTTTTCTGTCACATCTCCAAGTGACCGGAAGAGTCCATTACGGATCAGTCACGCCCGCCGCTAAGTTTTGAGCAGTTAAATTTGATTTGCCCAGTCTGGTAGTATTATGCCCACTACAACCCCCCCAACCATTTCGAAGATCCTGAAATTCGGAATTTCCCGAATGGTAATAGCAGGGACAGCCATCGTCTTGAGCTACTAGTCGGTGAAATTAATTGGTGGCGGATCGAAACGTAAAGGAAGCTGCGCTTTTGTACGAACCTCATCTTGGCGTTATCGAGAGCACGGTGTATATGTGCGCGAGCGTAAAGCCACTTGCTCGCTGCTTCTTCAGGCGTTTTCTGGCATCTACAGGATATATTCACGAGTTCACTGAATCCACCTGAGCTTTCACACGGGCGTTCACTCACAACTAGCTTTTTTGTAAAGAGACACTGAATAAATATGATTATAATATACAGCCCCCCTCCAAAAAACAAGGTATATGCTTAAAAATGAAAAAAAAAAGACGTATGGAATGTCGAAAGTGAATAGTCGCCACAGAAAGAAAAACAAATTAGTTCTCTGCTTTCTATGGCGGGTGTTTGTGTGCTACCGACAATATAACATGCCCCCCCAAACAAGACTCGTCGAGCCCGGGATAAAATTACACTATGTCTCATACAAAGCTCCCACCGCTTCTTCTTGAGAGCCTGCAAGACATGTGTGGCAAAGTGGCCCGACGCAATTAAAACGCCTTAGGAAACACAAATGTTCATACAGTGCATCCACTCATCCTCGTTTGAGCGTTACCTGCTGCTCATGCGGCTTTGCTCCTGATGTTTTGAATAAGAGCATTACGTGTAGGCCTTCTAATCAGGCATTGCGCGAAGTGATAGAGGCCTTCCACGTCAAAAGAAAAAGCTCTGTATGTGTTACCTATAAACACGATTGTCCCACAGATAAGGAATTCGCTTCCTTGGTTAACACGTCTCAAATTCACTGAATAGTTTGTTAATCGTTGCTAAGCGTCCAAGTGACCATTTTTGTTAGTTTTTGTATTGTGTGGTAATTGTATGTTCTCCATCTCCTCCACTAAAAAAAATATAATTGTGAGCAAGCGCTCGTGTGCTCTCAGTTTCCTTCCCTGTCGCGTTCGTGTCGTCGTTGCGATAACACCTTACCATCCATCCCTTAGACTACCGACGCCATGCTTTGAAAAAAAAAAAAGAATATGCACCTTAGAGAAGCACAGTGGGAAGAAAAGGAAATTCAATATTTTAAATTAGGTGTGCCTATTGCTGAATCGAGTCATGCTTGATTCGAAAGCCGTGATGCTCAGTGTGATATGCGATTTCCTGATCCTATTCTTGTAAACTTGCGAATGAGTGTTTAGTAATTATGTTCATAGCATGTAAATCATTCAGACATGAAACTTTCCGTACACGTCGCCCATAGGATGACCTACATTTGCAAGAAATATGAAATCGTTGCCGTTTCTGGTCCTCCCAGGGAAGCGTGGACAATTTATAACCGTTTCATATGACGCCTGTAAACTGGCCCAAAGCGATGGTTTAGCTCCTTTCATACACAATCCTCGGAATTGCCGCACCCTCTCACTCCTGACATTTACCTTGTTTCATCAAGATATAAACTTCGTGAGCGATTTACTTTTTTTCCCGGAAAGCATGGCAACAGGCATATAACTTTTTCCCACTAACGCTTCTAGTCATACTAACAACTTCAGTGCACTACAGCATACGCATTGTGCCATGAAGTAGAGGGATTGTATGTTTGTAACTCGTGGAAAAAAAGCTCGTAGGGCACTTCGAAAGGAGGCAGCGGTATTATATCAATTCGAGCACACACATGGCAGCGATTCGATGACGTTGAATTTCCTAGAACGAGTAATGAAAAGAGTAATAGACGTTATCGTGACTTATGTGGCAACTTATGTCGACTTATGTCGACTTGGATTATGTTAACTGGAACCTTGTGCTACCATTCGCAGCGTACGCCTACAATATCACCAAACAAACCTCAACCGGGTTCTCTGCGTTTTTCCTTCTCGACGGCCTTGAACCTTCCTATGCCATCGACACAATAGTTACATGCCTTCCAGAAGCTTCGAAGTGTACTCCGGTTTCCACCGCCACTAAGCATGCCGAGTAATGTCCGCAGCTTGTCAGCTAACCAACTACCACAGACCAACACCGCCAAAAGCATCGACCCGATGGCCACCAAACCGCTCCCCCCACCTACCCACCTGAATTCCTCATATGGCTCTGGGTCCCACCTAACTGTCCTGCCCATTCTTCCAAACGTTTTGAGAAATTTTATAGTCCTTATCGCATCATTGCCCAAACCTTGCCTGTCAAATACATGGTCGAGCACCTCATGGCCTCAAGTGACCACTATCGCCGTGGACGTCAAATTCTTCACGCAGACAAAATCAAGTCTTATTTTGAGCCCATGGTATCGTCGCCGTCGGAGGTCACCAGGATGGCTCCTTTTCAACCGGGGGTGTGGGGGGTTGGAGGACCGATTGTATGAACAAGAACGACACCGTAGAAAGCGCTGTACCGAACGCATGTCTCGCGGCCACTTCGCCCATCTAGCTGAGCTACCGTTGCTACCGCTGTGTTTCTGGCTGCCCCTCGACGATTGCAATAAACCTCATCACAAATGCTATACTTTGGCAAGATTTGAGTGCATTTTAAAAAGTTTTGCAATCACTATAGGTGCTGCAAGTGAAAAAGCGTTTTGTTTACACCGAACTGCCAGCAAGTAATGCCGTCTAGTACACCTTGAAAAATTACAAATTACTATTAGAAAGATGAGCAAAGAAAACAAACATGCCATGCCATGTTATGCATGGTATGGCGTGGCTTTTCCTCTGCATTCTTGTTCGTATATGTACCTATGACAGGAACAAAGTATTAGGAGCTGTAACAACTGAAGCGCCCTTCCTGCAAAATTGTTTTAAAGAACAACTGAAGAACAGCGCCTAAAGGACAACCTGAAATTTAGTTTAACCGGCAAGAACACCAAATTATATCGTTCATAGTACCGCCTTGAAACACGGACTCAAAATAAGGCGAAAAATTTTTTAATACCAGCGCTGCTCATTCGCAGGCACACAAGTCACCAAGACTACCCACCGTCGACAACCTTGCCTCCTTCAGAAACCTTCTAATCGTGGTCATCGCCATTGCTGTGATAATTTTGGGAGCCTTTTCGGTGGTACTTGTGCTCCTGCATTCAACACAGAGCTCTACCGTCAACCCACGAGTCATCTGCAGCACTACAGGCTGCGTAAGCCACGCGACGCTCCTCACCTTCCACCTGAACAGGAGCATCGACCCTTGTGAAGACTTCCATGCCTACGTATGTTCCGCGTGGAAGAGCCAACCACTGCACTACGAGTTCGGTGAGTCAGCTATGAAAGATCTGATGTACGCTTGGTTCAGGCAATTTAACAAAACGCTACACGATGGCGCCCTCAAACTGCCTGTTGGGAGGAAGCCGATGAATATGTACAGCGCCTGTATGGCTGATCAGGATGGGTACGGTACAAGCGTCGACAAGTTAATGGACGTAATGCACGATATCGGACTCGCTTGGCCGGAGGATCCCCCACCAGCAAGCGACGCCTTCGCTGTTATGATATACTTGTCCTTCAATTTTGAAGACGTCGCTTGGTTCAGGGCGAGTGTTTTCGACAGGCGGCATTCTCTAAAAAAGCGCTTCGTTCTAGCACCAGCAATCACGCTACCTGCTCATCTCCACCAGCACCATGTTGTTCGTGAAGCCGGTGCCTACTACGATTATTGGAAGGCTTTCTATAAGGTTCTTGATCCTAATGACACTGCAGAGATGGCAAACGAAGACACTGTCCACGAGCTTGCTCGCACTGAAATGGACCTGCTTGTAACATTTTACAAAGCAATGCAAGCACCAGTGAAGGAGCCAGCCTCCTTTCCCTTCCGCAGTATCAGCAAATACACGAGAAATATTTCGTCTGAACAATGGTTGACGACAGTGAACGCCAACGCTGGTCATGGCCAGACGTTTAGTGCTGATGACGAAGTCATAGTGAGCGACGAAACCTTCTTCAAAACTGTGGGTGGCGTTCTGTCTGCTTACAGCAATCTGCAATTGTTGAGGTACTTCTCCTGGATATTTGTACAGGTCCATGGCCCAAAAGCGGACCAGCGGCTATTCTTGCCTCGCTTTGTATGGCCTGAAAGGGCGCACTTCCTTCGACCAGCATACTGCGCCTCTAGCACAGAAATCACTTACGAGCAGCTGGTGTCATCATTAGCGTATGTGTCGCGATTCTCCATCGAGGAAAGGAACCTGGTTGACGCCAAATATAAAACGTTGATCGAAACAGCAGTGATGAAGATAGTAGCGTCCCACTGGCTGGACGAAGATAGTAAAAAGATGATTGTGAGAAAGCTAAACCGGCTGGTTTTGAGACTGTGGCCACCAAGTGAATATCTAAAGAATGATCAGCTAGAACAATTCTACAAAAACTTCACTGCTCATGAGCCAACCTTCGGAGGGTTCTGGGCCAACACCTCGAGAAGCCGTCGCCAAGGCAGAGGATTCCCTGGTTTTCCAGACAAGGCTTACGGCAGAGTGAGCTTCTTTCCACCCTACGCCGCTTACGATCCACTTACCAATAGCGTAAGGGTTGCCTTTGGCGCCTTGTCCGGACCGATGTACTACAATGACGGAACGGAAGGCATGTTCTACGGAGGCCTCGGGCACTTGATGGCTTCGGAAATTGTGAAATCCTTCGGAAATGACGGCCTGAAGTGGAATTGGGAAGGCGAAATCATCGAGTCATTCCTCAGCGAATCTTCAAGGAAAGCTTTCCTAGAGAGAAACACCTGTTTAAAATCTGGGAGCGCTTTTCCGCATATTCCCGCTATCGAGATTGCGTACTCAGCACTTTTGGACGCCCTCGCAAACGACAGCCAACCTGTCGCCATTCGTGAGGACCTTTCGGAAGAAAAGGTGTTCCTCATGACTCTTTGTTACGTGACTTGTAAGAAATCCACCGCCCTTGTATCTGTAACGCCAGACTGTAATGCAGTTGTGAGGAACTTTCCACCTTTTGCTAAAGTTTTTAACTGCCCTAAGGGATCGAGAATGAATCCCGAAAGACAGTGCACATTCTTTGAATGACACCGTTGCCGCCTGGCCACCTCCCCTCACCCCCCCCCCCCCCTCGTGTTGTGGGTGACGTTAAAGTTTCCACCTACTATCACCTTCTGGTTCCTGCTGTTTAGCGTGCGTTTGAATTTTGTTAAGAATGTGTGTTTCTTGAGCATTGAATTGCTGTATACATTTAGAATAAGTATACTACTATTTGTCGTTACTGATGGTATAGTTTTATTTAGTATGTTGTCTATGTATGCGACTCGTGTGTCATGTACAACCGTATGGTCACTCCTCACTAGGCTGGTAAGTGCTTTGGTTGCTCCTACGGCGTTGCCTACGCGCTGGCATCCTGACAGTCTGGCGAGACCATTTGTTTCTTGTAGAATTATTACATCTGGCGTGTATTTGGTTTTTAGGTATTTATACAGACTCGTTTTTTTATTTCCGCAAGTTCTGCGATTCCATTGCCATATGTTACATTTATTTTTCGTTTGCCTAGCCATAGTTATGCCGCAATTTTAGAGGGCTTCGGGTCTAGCATCGACGGCTTGAGCAATAAAGGAGACGACTGGACTGTTTAAATTGTTTTTTTTTTGCTGGGGCTACAGTGTCCATCCTTTTTTCTAACCTCGTTAATCTTGCGTTTATATTCTCAAGCTGTTGCTGTATGGGTTGTAGCTGTTGTGCGATTATGCTGACCATGGCCGCCTTAGTGTAATCTTCAATCTGGTTCATTCGCTTTTCTATCTTTTTCTCAAGTCTGCGTTCAACTTCTCCCAGACGTTCCTTTCTTATGCTAGCAGTTTTAGTTTTTTGGGGGTTCGCTGCCGTTGCCCTCGATGATGTCTATGGTCTTGCGTTTAAGTTGAGAAGTATTTTTGTTTTCTTCCGTGTTTACACTCTCGCTCTTCATTGTGTTTGTTGTATCTTCGCTCTGATTTCGTTTTTCAGCTTGGTGTTTGGGAACTTCTTCTTTTATACTATTATTCTTCTCACTCAATACTATCATTGCTGTTTCATTGCTGCCACTATGTATTTTAACTGTGCCAACTTTTCCTCTAATTTGTGATCAGCCACAGCCTCCGCCTCCACGCGCTTCCTCGTGACCGTGCTTGCCCAGCTCACTGTTGGTGTTGCCATGTGCCTCCAGTACTCTCGGCTCCCTTGGCCTTGGACCTTGCTATGATCCTGGACCTTGATCTGTACGACCTGGCTCTGGACCTCGATCTGGCCTCCAGGACCTGGATCTGCTATGCTCGTCTTTGGAAGGTTTCGAAGGGGTTTCTGGCCTATTCTTTTTGATGCTGAGGCTTCGTGGCTCATCTTGCATCATGTAGTTTTCTTCTTCTTCCTTTCTTTCTTGATTGATTCTTTCCCAGCGTCGTTTCTTCACCAGGAAGGGGATCTTGCATCTTGTCTTGCATTTTCGATTTTTTGTAGGGCGTTCCGTGTATCATAGCTGACGCCTAGACTTGCATTCATGGTTTTCAGGAGGGTCCGCCAACTGCATCTTCGGAAAATCTGGTCGTCGGGGTTAGGGCACACGTTCGCTCTGTGATCTAATCGTCAACATTGGTAGCACATGTCCAGTTGTTTCTTGTATAGCGAACTCCGCAACTAGGCCGCTCCGTATCTGCTCGGGACTTTGTATCCGTCGAATAGTATAATCACATTTGTTGAGTTGCCCATTCGCTTGGCTGCGATTGCTGCAGGATTTCTTGTAGTTACTACTTTTCTCATTATGTCTTGTGCGCTGTTTTCTGGTCCTATTCCTCAGATCGCTCCTTTGGATGTATTGCCCGGCATCGCTTCGTAAGCGCTGGCTTCGTATTCCTGTGTATTCGTCCTGATGCAGACAATCTTCTTGTACTTATCGGCGCGTTCTTTTGTGGGGGTGCTGATCACTATCATGTTCTATTGATAGTTTACACATATATAGTGTCTTGCTCTTCTGCCTTTTCAGGTAGGCTCGCCGCTTTGACGAGGCTTTCGACAACGTAGGTGCCCGTGTAGTTGGAGACACGAAGAACCCCTCTTGTCCTTACTATTAGTTTGGTAGATACGGCATTCTGCTCGCCTTGGCGATGTGTCCTATACGCCGCTCTGTCTGTTTCTTGCGTTCTCCCCTCGACTGGGGTGGCACGTGTTGTCGCTCTGGCGTTGATTTCTTTGCTTTAAGCCGTGTAAGGTGACGCCAGCCTCAGCTATCCTCATAGTCTTCCTGTGTAACGTCTTCTCCCACCATCGATTTATTCATGTTTCTAAAATTGCGGCCCGCTAAGCACGCTGGAAGCCACGTCGCCCCAGTTGCGGCGAAGCCTCCAAACGCTGCCGTGTAGGTATAACGTGGTCAAAAATTGGTTCTCTCACCTGAATTTGGTGTCAGGATGATTGTGGTGACCTAATGCGTCGATCCGTGGTAGTTCTTTTGAGGAATTCGGGGATTTTTCGCCAAGGATCACTTCAGAAACACAGAGGTGACGTGAGGAGCGCCCGCTCGCCGTTGTCTACTTCTTCCGCAGGAGCTTTAACCGGTGCTTCTTTTTTTTCACCAAGCGGTGATTTGTAGGACACCAGTCACTATGCTATCCGTGTAAAGAAGCTAAGGAAGACATCCCAGATGTCTGCCTGCGTCCACCTCATATTTGAGAATCTCTTCCTTAGCTCTCCTACGTTCTGGTTTCTTATGTCACGTTATTACGACCTGCATTAAACTTTTCGAACGTTGGGGAAACACGCGGCATTTTCATATGTGCTATGCTCGAAGACAAATGTGCTTGAAAGTCAGGTACACCACCGCGGGATCTGTATCACGTTGGATCTGAATCAACTAGAGTCTTCGCGAATGTGACCGTGTGGCATGTGTACTGAACAATATGTTTAAAAGCAGAAAACCCGAACTCTACACAACGGAAATAAAGAGCAGAAGATTAGTCCGCACCAGCACTGGAAAAACAATTGTTACCCGCCATTACGACTCAAATAATTTTTCTAGATATCTTGTTTTAAATTTTTTTATGCACTTTCGTGGTCGATACAATTTATGTCGTGAAGATACAGCTTCCAGTCGCCACAAAACGTGTCTGGCTGTAGTGACAACAGGTATTCTTGCAAAGGTAGTAAACTACTGCACCGTGACATCCTGTCGTCATAAAAACGTAAAGTTTGTTCTAGTAACTGCAGCTGTCACACACTTCTTTGTGAGAGAGGTCCTGTTTAAACAAGGGTGCTTTTTCATAGCAATAAGAAGCCTTTTCGTCGGTACATGACGTCAGTAAAAGTACGGACACTTTTTAGCACTATTGGGCGTTTACTTCCTTTGCTTTAAACTGGTGATGTTGTTGTTTGCTGGTTTTGTTTACGTTTCTTAATTTCGTTTTTTTGTTTTTCGACCCAGGAATGGCCAGTATGCCATTTTACGCAATAGTCAGGATACGTGGAACGAACGCTGTTAGAAGTACGTCTAAGAGCGCGTCTGGCTTGCCACTTCACGCAGGGGAATGAAGATCAATGTGCAAAAAGAAACAGAAAAAAAGCACAGCGGAGACCCACATACCCATTTTGCGAAGAACAGATTCTCCCTCATGGATACATATACGTATGCATGAGCCATATATTGGAACAACAACAACAACAACAACAACAACAACAACAACAACAACAACAACAACGACGACGACGACGACGACGACGACAACGACAACAACAACAACAACAACGACGACAACGACGACGACGACGACAACAACAACAACAACAACAACAACAACATTGCAGTCAAAGACGTTGGCATCAATACAACTCGATTGTTTAACGATGTGCTAGCACGTCCCTCGCTTATGCGGTCGCGTTTGCGCCTAAGTTTATGATTTCTTGCACGGCTTGCTCGCGATAACAACGTCACATTAGGAAAGCCAGTCGACCTCACTAATTTCGTCAGACAGGATCCCTAAGTCACAAGCTGACCAGCACTAGCTTCCTTCTGGAACGGCTGCTGGAAGTTGCAAACATACAGCACATAATGCCGTGCGGAGAAGCAGAGATAATGAGGGTGGTGACGACAAAAAGAGGGATCTCACATGCTCTTCGCAAAATGATGCCAATGACGACAATTTACTAAGTGCGTTCGTATAGAAGCAAGCTATTATATAAAAGAAAACATCTTAAGCTTGAACCTTTCCGACTGTACCTCCAAATGAGGGCGAGATTTCATCTTAAACTTCGAGTGACAGCAGAGCTTATAAAGCGCCATTTGTATCCAAATGTGCAACCATGTGTATATATATATATATATATATATATATATATATATATATATATATATATATATATATATATATATATATGTATTTAACGGTAAGGTTCTTTAGGAACTCTATCGGCTTGTAAGCGTCATCGAATGTTACTACCTGCCTTCTTGTGAGAACGTGCACCTACAAGCTTCTTGAATGTGATTCTAATGAACATACTTTCCACACAAGTTCCATTTGCGCCCTTCCAAATTCACAGACAAGTGAATTAAGCAGCAAATTTGATTTCAGTCCACACCAACCACTCCCGACATGACCTTGTCAAGCCTTGCCATCTCTCTGACCGTCTGCGCAGCATAAAATTTCTCTCTTAGTGTGATTTTTATGGTGAAGCCTTCGTCTATCCCGGCAGGCACATTCAGCCCCATGGCGTATTCTTTGTCAGTGTCGCACTGAATAATGAGCACCGAGGACCCAATTTGACGCGCTTGACTCACCCTTTATCGAGATCTTGCTTAGGCGAGCTTTCTTTTTCCCGTGATTGCAGTGAAGCGTGTCGGGGTATGTCACAAAAGGATTACCGTTGGAGAATAGCCGACGCAAGGGCGTGTCGAAATAGTGTGTCATGTACAGGACCTCACTTGTTCTGATGGTGATGCTCTAGACTCGATTAAGCTTTGAGACAGAATCAGTGCGTTGATGAAAATGCGCATGGAGAGTAGGGCGTGAGAACGAAGATAAAAAAAAAGAAACGCCTTATTTCACAAAATTTGATTACAGGTCTCGGAGATAGGGACTATTCAGGCACACAATTTTAAATGGGCTCTTGTGCTACGTATGAGCCATTATCGAAATTTGAAAATATATCAGTTTATTCGAAGAATGCTAGCCGTTTATGGGGGAACAAGAGAAAAACCGAAGCTACGCTTGCTATAACAGAAAAAAAATGTGCAGATCTAACGCACATGATAGTATCTGTGCTAAGCGACGCTTCCATGAGGAGGTGGTTTAAATGCTATAAAACTAAACGCGGTGCGTACAACTGTCTTTATTGTCATCTATGCAACATGTAGTCCTTCGCAATGTTTATGTTTATTCACCGTACTGGTCCCAACTTTGCAGTGCTGAGAGGTTTATGTTTATGCCCTGCACCATGCAATGTCTAAGACGAGATGTACACGTCAGTTCATGCGAATTCACAGTGTGAGACGTCGGCGCAGTGATGCCATGAGGACGAAAGTGATTCTTGCGAAGGGTAGAATAGCGAGGACAGATGTATACGCTTAGAGAAGTACCGCTCGAAAAACGAAGGTAACCTCGATTCTCTTTTTTTGGTCCCTGTTTCATTCTGGCGCTCGTGGCCTGATGCAAAATGGTGCGCGCACAAGTTCCCACGCACGAACGTTGTCGAGCGCGCACGTACTAGGCATTGTGAAACACGCGGCTTATTCTGAAAGACAGGTGCGGTGGTGGTCGCGAAGGTCTGCGACCGCTCGCTTTAGGAGAGACTGACGCCACTTGCCTCTTTCTTTGGGTAGTAAAGAGTGTGAGATAACTTCAATTGAAAGCACGCGTAAACAAACAAACAAACAAACAAACAAACAAACAAACAAACAAACAAACAAACAAACAAACAAACAAACAAAAGAAAACGCCTGCGGGCTCAGTAGTGGTAAAACAGGCTTAGATATCGCAGTACTGCTTTTTTGTTGGTTGAAAACAGCAATAAGCAGTGGACGAGCATTTTCGTACACACACTCGATCTCAGGAGATAAGTGGTATCATCTGAAGCGTGCGCATTACGCCAGCAGTCTATTCCTGCACGACGGCTACAACTTTATATACGGCTCCTGAGAGGAGGTAGCTAGGCAGCTGCGCGTGATCTCAACTTTAGGCCTGAGCAGTTTTTGCGGCTGCCTTAGCAATTAACGCAATCTCCCTCCAGCTTGCATCGCGTCTAGAATATTTTCTTAGCTCACACTGGGAAATTTAGTGCTGCCTTTCATGTCAGACTGGGACGCTTGCGATTAACATTTGTACTTCTTGAAACTGTCTCAACCCAAAGCTTGACTTGTGAGCAGTGTCCTGAGGAGGAACAGCGATAAAAGGCGTAACAATAAAGGAGCTTCATAGTGTCCCTATTTAACGCTTGTGAAAGCTATCCCTCTATGTGCCCGGGTAACTTAAGCGCATAGCTAGAAAGGATGAAAAAAAAGAAACTTCACCATTGCACGTATTTTTAATTCCCTGTCAAAAACTTTGTGTTCGGCAAAGCTGCAAACGATTCCATTATCCAAGAAAGCGCTCCCTCGCAAGCGCGCGTGCACGCGTACACATTTATGCTCGCACTTCTCGGTTAACGCCACGCTTTGCTCTTTTCAGTAGCCGTTCGTAACACTCTCTGCTGACGGAGCCATTAGCTCCCGTAACAGACCGTAATGTCACCATGTTGACGCCATTCACGCTTTTGCAAGCGTCATACGAAAGCAGATTTCGTGCTCCGAGCCTCGATGACTAACATAAGCATTCTGAAGCTTCTACAAAACAGCCACTGTAAAATCGGTGCAGTTGGTCATAAAGTGTGCCATAATTTTCGCGTATGTGCGCAGTGTAGTTTATTTTGCTTTTTGTATTTGTTTTTCAGGGGGGCGTGAGTTTAGATTGGGTTCAAGCGTTGGGTAACATGTTTTAGTAACAATGATGGCCATTCTCAATTTTTACTTGCAGTTTACTTGTATATCTATTGCAGGCTCCTTTACTCCATCTATTTTCTAAACTCCGTAATCTCTGTAAGGGTCGTTAGCAGCCTATAGCTTATTGTCAGAAACCCCCAGAAATGTTTTAGCAGGCATCCATGATGAAAGCGTACGGACGCTTTTTTTTATTATTTTCTAGACCGACTCCATCACAAAGATAACTTTCGTACAGTCCGTCATGGTATGGATCTCTAATGCATCCAAAACGTCAGCGCCTGGATGATGTCCCAAGAAATTTCTCCAAAGTGATAATCTGCGAATGCAGGTCGTTGCCATACGATCAACCGGATGACAACCAATCTGCTGAGAGGCGCTCCGTTACAGATTATTTCACACAACCACCAAAAAAATTTGACGTGTGCCCTCTAGAAGGATAGAGAAGACCTGTCCTAAAAATTCCCCACTAAACAGTGACTTCGTCGCTACATATTCTATAACACCATTTTTCTTGATTCTGTATTCTCGTCGCCTCTGCAAGCTGCGCAGTTCTGTTTTTTTTTTTTTCAGGCTGAATGCATGAAGAGGCAGACGTTATTTCCCCAACAAGCCGTAATTTTTTATTGTGAAATAACACAGCTTAACTTTGCAAAAATGCTTTCGTGTACATTTTGTTGTTGCGTAATTCAATCCGGGTAGTGGTAAGAAAAGATGCGAATTTACCCGAAAAAAAAAACAGAATGGGACAAATACTACACGCGCAAAACATTTCCAAGAAATCTCTTCAGTGAAAAGGCTCATAGGAACCATGATATACGCATAGACCAACCTACAGACAATGATCCGTTAAATATGGACGGTAGGTTCTATGGGACGTGTACTTATAAGATTCTTTACGAAGCAAGCGCGAGCGCAGCGATTTAGCTGTTATATGAAACAGCGCGTGCAGTGACAAAACAACTTGTTTGAGTATGTAGACCCCTAAATATGCTTCGGTATAAATTTGCGTTAAGATTAATTTAATTATTAAGGTTTCTCAGGGATACTTTCTAGGAAAACATTACGGACTGTCTTATGAGTGAAACAAGGCCGTTTCACTATTAGTAATGATTCTTTTTCGATGGCGGGGATGAAGCTGCGCCGAAGGATACGATAATAAATTTCACGATAGTGTACAGATCCCACTAAATAGATGACTCCTGACCCACTACCATTTCCAGATAAAGAATTTCATTCAAAGGTGTAGCTGCTAAACTGCGATCTATAAATAACGAAAAATTCATTGCCGAAAATTTGTTAAGCGAAAATGAGCACTTGGACTTCTTGATAAGTGATGCCCACCTCGTCATGTAATTAGATGGCTGTTCGGAAGAGAGTCATACGGTAAATGAATACAGCAGGAAAATTTGCTCTTAAAAGAAAAAAAAAATCAACACGGCACACCAGGAGGTATAATATTGACTCCAATTGTCAGTGCGATACTACCAACAACCTCAACACCTTCACTATACCACCGTTCCACACAAATAGAATCCTGAAATTTCATATATGTTCTACCCGATTACAGTCAATGCAAACAGCATTGCCAGGATCAAAGATTATTTGCATTTGCGGCACATGCAGCAGTGCGTCATTAAAAAGTAGTCGCGCTGTGTACTGCAAACTGCAATATAATCGCTAGTCCACTTATGTACATGCTACTCATATTGAGCGCTTAGGGGCTGCTGAGAGCTCGAAAAAGAGCGACGGATTTATCTCTCTGGATAAGTCCTATGAAAAAAGAACCTCTATGGTTTACTTTAATTAAGCCTGTTACATTAAGTATGGATTAGGTTAGCTCTCGTTAACATATTACCAAATGAAAAGATCACAACTAATGCTCTATCCCCGGTATTCATTGACAACGAGATTATTTTATTTCATTCGTTCATTCTACGAATACCTTGGGCTTCTAGAAATGATTTTAGGCGCAAAAAAGTAAGACATGGGCAACAGAATAAAAACCAAGGACAGAGGCACTTTAAGGCGCAAAAAGTAAGACGTGGACAACAGAACAAAAGACATGGACAGACGCACAGTAACGTCTGCTGTCTAAGTTTTGCCCCTAAAACCATTTCTAAAAGCCATGTACCAACTAGCCAAACAGCAGACGTTACTAAACTTTGCACTTAGTCGGCAGGCGCACTTTATACAAAATGAGAGCATGCCATTATCAAAGATGGAGCTAAGCAAGCCCATGCTAGAGACGACAGGCAAGTAACTTCGTTTAATTACCGCCGTGTGCTGCCCTTTTAAGGTTATTCTTTTAAAAGAAACTTTCTTTAAAGAAATTTAGGACATGACAAAGATAATTTGGGCGTTAGTAACAAAATAAGAACAAGGGAGACAAGTTGCTGATGTCTGGTTACTATCGTTTGCTTTGCGTAACATTTCACTCCGAAAACACGAGAGGGGCCCATGATAGTGCAATCATGATTTTTTCAGGGACCCTCGGCAACTACGGTTAGATGACGGGTGCACGTCTACGTTACTCGCTCAGTGGTTCGCACAGAAAAATGGGCGAGAGAGAACAGTCCCAATATTAGAGAGCCTGAAACCTCCGTACTCTTTTGCTGCGTCATCAAGCCACATGCCATGGCACAATCCTGAATCTTCAACGGCGGAGTTTCATATTACGAATGCTAGCGAATATCTGCCGCTAGTGCCTGCGGGTTCCGTAAGCGCGTTTTTTCAGGCGGCATGGAAATAATGGTCCATAGACGGTTTTCCCTGATTTTCGTCTTTCGGGCTTCGGACATTGTTTTTATTACTATACTAAGTTTATAGAAGCATAGTGCACTTCGTAAACTTTATCGTTTAGAATTTAATCTTTAGTACTAGGTGGCATTCAGAGCATCCTACACAAAAAAGAATGGTTTAGAATATAATAAATACGTCATATAGGTTTCAGTTTGCTCAAATATGCCCAGATCTCCAGATTGCCATGATTCATTGATGCGCTGTAAGTTAGCTGATAAAGGAAGCATATTATCTGTGAGCCTCAGTATGCTGACTTCAGTTTCAGTTTCAGTTTATTATTCTTTAAATACAATGTATTGGTAAGAGATAATATACAGACGAGGGTCCCAAATTCAAAGACTCCAATGGGACCCCCGTTTAATAATAACATTGGAACGATGTATTAAAGATGAGCAAGCTAAGTAAAAGAACAAACACAATCGCGAGAAATACAACATAGAAAAATTTAATTAACAAAAACAAACTATCTGTATGTAAGCCTATAGTGCAAGAAGAACTGTCAATACATACAAATGGCAAATGTAGCGTAATGAATGATGTAAACTTAGTCATACATATAAGAAATCTTAAGGGCATGACTAAATGCATGAAAGGATGACGATTTAATGGTGCTGGATAAACCATTCCACTGTTTTATAGCAGCGAAGGTTGATGTAATTTTTCCATAGTTAAAATGAACCATAGGCAGCAGAAAATTGGAGTAAAGTGCAAACGTGGAATTATTAATATTGGTGAGTTACCTGGAATCAATGAATTGGTATGAAAGCTGTCTAGTAAGTAATTTATAAAACAATTATTATATGATAGTTGAACAAGTTCGATACAACAAGGATGTCATTTTCACGAAGTAATAGAATAGCACTCGTGAAAAACCCGCCGCTAGAGATAATACGTATTTCTTGGTTTTTTCAAGGGCTGAATAGACGAGATATGACAGTGATATGTGTTTCCCCAAAGAAGAATGCCGTAATTAATGTGACTGTGAATGAAAGCAAAGTATAGTGCTAATAATGCGTCTTTGGAGAAATATGCTCTTGATTTTATTATTGTCTAATACCGAAGGTACACTTTTGCTTAATGAAGACGATGGGTTGAGAAAAATTTAGGTTATAGTCTAATTTTATGCCCAAAAATGATACACAGTCGGAAACGGGAGTGTGATGACCATCTAGAGTTATCTCAGGCAAGCCAGGTAGTATTCTTTGGATAGGTCGGCAAATCATGAATTGAGGATTCATGATTTTCAATCAAGGATTGATAATTAAATGATTGGAGGAACAACATGCAACAATATGGTCAAGCTGATTGTTTAGTTTAAGGATTAAAGTTGTTAAAGAATTGTCACGCAGCGAGACACTAGCATCGTCTGCGTATAGTGCACAATGTGCCGATACAAGACACGTGGGTGAATCACTAATATAAATGGAGACTAGGAGGAGACCTAGTATGGAGCCATCTATTTAATCACCTGGAGCCACTTATTTAAAACACAGTCATGGCTCTTGCATGCAACGCAACTGAATCACAAAAAAAATAAAACGTTTCAAACAGCAGTGATAATATTTAGTTCACGCAAAAGCATTAACATCAACCGTGTTATTTCAATAAATTGATTTCAAACGTAGACAAATGAGCATGCACCTCAACATTTCTATTTATGCTGAAAGAAAACAGCACGAGATTTCAATCTTTATTATAGCAGCCTGCGACTCCAGACGAACGGAAAGCTCACGATGCACCAAAAGTGCAAATGGGCGTGATTGTGCTCCATTCTACGATGCTGTGAAAGGAGCTTACAGTTTCTCGGATATATTTCATATTTTCCCACAGGAAAAGGAGATTGATGATAGAGCGGCGCTCTTAAGGAGCGCGTTAAAGCTGTGCGGAACTCTATACCGCGCTCAGTCACCGTCTATTTAGCCGACTTAATGTCGTCGCAGATTCTGCAAACAACACATTCCCCCTCGTGAGTACGAGGCATATTTAAAGGACTTTCTACCAGATTTTTCAGTATCCGCGACCACTAGGATGGCTAACCTTTCTGTTTGATGTTGGTCACAATTAGTGATGTGTATCTCAGCTACCTGCACGTGCCTTTCAGCCATGATCAGGTTCTATAACTACTACAACAATAACTATCATCGCTGCCGGGAAAGGCCCTACGTGGGCGCATTTGGTATTTGTCGTGCTTCGAGCAGATGAAGCTGTGCATGTTTCTGGACATTGCCCTAATTGAGCTAATCTTCCTCAACTGGACAAGGCCATGAATTATTCCTCATTCAGCAAGAACCGTCATTTAAGTCAGTGCTATCACAATAGGTATCACGACATAAGCCCGAGTTTTCCTTTTATTCTCTGCTTCTCTCGTAGACCTTTCAAAAACAAGCACTATGGCCCCTGGAAGAGTGCGCAAGCGTTGTCTGCGACCAATAACACTAGTTGTTTCTATAGCTTACTTTGATCGGTCAGCAAACCTTCTTGCGTAATGTGCTGTGTTGGCTGCCCGACAGACACATACCCTAACCCAAGGTACGGCCATTGGCAGCTAGATGTATTATTCTCTCATAAAACCAACACGATCGGTGGTTTGAAGTCTGAAAACTGTCTCCTTGTTTCCCTCTGACTTATCCACATTTGTCATAGTTCTCTGCTCTTTCACTGACTCAAGTACAGCTACTGAAAAAATGAACAAAAGGAGACTACCAATCATAGCCACTCAGCGCTTACTTCGCGAAAACTAAAGCATCATATTAACGATACTACTGGGCACTGCCTCTACAGCAGATATGTACTATCTGGTATGGCGCAGGTGTCTAATTATTTTACTTCTGATGCGCTGCTGAGAAACTGTCGAAATACTGTGTTCCAGTCTTTCTCGCCAAATCCTCGGATTTCGGGCGTAAGCTACTGCTGCTGCTATCTATGCTGCAGGTGGCGTGCTCAGCCACCTCACGAGTGACAGCCTTCAGGGATTTTGTTTTTGTCGCGAAGCTGTGACTGTGTAAATAAAAACTGCTTTTCTTTCGTCATGCGGGCCTATGAAACCCTGGACGGAACGCTACAACCAGCGTCATATCGAGAAGCTATTTTGTAATCCCTCAAAATGTGTAATCGTTGCAAAAAACATAAGCTGTCTTCCGCGAAAAGGTTGTTCATTTCATTGAGCTGAAGAGCAAGGTGGCTATGGCGGGTACGTGAGTATACATATGTACAAAGCTTCAAAATTTCAACTGGCACCTGTGTGTTTTCCCTTGCTGACATCGACAAAGCGCACAAAATCCACTGGGATAAATTTATTTGTTCTAGGCTACAGTTTTCCACTTAACTGCGGAACTACTTCGGTTGAGTTGAAACGAGAAATCTCAGAATAACTTAGCATTTGAGCATCGTTTAGTCGTTCTTTCTGGTAAAAACATTTAGTTTTTGTGCAAGCACTTCTAATTCAGATACTGGAGAAAGCATGGGCTCAGCTACATCGTTTAACAAAATTCTAAGAACATTAATTCCTTTTCGCAATTTATGAAGGACTCGCGTGAAAATATTGAATATGAACAACAGTTGGCTCGTCGAATGAGCGCACAAAACTTCGCGACAAAAGAAATACATCGGCATGTCACAGTGATGCGCTACCACCCACATTCAAGCCAAGCAGCTTGAAATTAATCGGTACACAGCCTACTCGCCCATGTTCGACCAATGTATAAGGCATTTACAAAGATCTACTATGCACGGCGGCGCTGGATAAAACGTGAATATTTTTGCTGAAGCAGTGATCTTCCCATTTTTTGCTCCGAATATAAACCTCGAAGATCTCTGTTTCCCCAAACACAACCGAGGTCAAGCAAAGCGGCTCCCCTACTTCGCGTGTACGCAGCATTTCACGGAAGCTGTTTCGATACGCTTACAATTAAGTAGCCGCCGACGTTCCTTTGATCAGCTTGAAAAGACATTGCCTCTCTTCAAGTGACGCTGGAGCATCATCGTTATACTGCTTTCCTCCAAAGCGATGGCGTGACAAAACCCCACGCCGCGACGAGTTCATGACGAAAGATTTCAAGTATGACATATGGCACCCACTGGCGCCTACGTGAGGGCCGACGGGGTGTGTCTGTCCACCAATATCCATCATCGATCATTCAATGTTGTTTCTGGGTCGACCCTTTCGGTTTACTCGTTTTTCTTAATCCTTTGAGTCGCCCTGCTTCGTTTGCTTTGCTTGTTTCTTCACTGCGTCTTTTTCGAATTTGTTTCTTGGCTTTCTACTTTGCTTCGTGCTACTTTTCTTTAACTGCTCTCTTCCGATAGCCAATTCCTATTGATGCTCTCCTCTACGCAGCAGCAATAAAAATGCACTTTTTTATTTTGGCAATTGTCGACACGTTTCATGGCGGGGGGGGGGGGGGGAGGGGGGTGATCGACGAGCAAGCTGTTGGCGCTTATTTTTCGCTTGATGGTCGAGGGTAAATGATTGATCTCTGGGCTCTCCAAGACGCACGCCTGCCAGCTATATTCGCGAGATATGAGTCGTAGAGACGGCGACTGCGGCGGTGATGGTGGTGGTCGAAATTGCATTTGCTGTATAGTCTCCGGCGCTGCCAACTTGACTGTGGTAGCGGCAGCAGAACATGGTGCTTGCGGCGACGACGACCTGGATCCCGCTAACTGCGTAACGTACGTCTGACTCGCTAGCTTTCTAGCGCTCGCTCTTGTCTCCTGCTTCGCACCCCGGCTGAGCTATGCCAGGACATTCGGCATGATTCGATACGGGCGTTACGCACTCTTTCTCCCCATTTTTTTCCCCTTCTGATTAGGACAACAAACGGCTTTTCCATCATTCTTTATACGGAACGTACTTTCAATATCTACACGCCGGACCATTTTAGCAACCACTTTTTGCAACGTCTTTTACACGCACGATTGCCGTCGTGTTTATCACCATCACCATTTATCACCAAGAAATCGCCAGGAACTAGCACTGCAATTCTTCCATATGATTCGATATCGTGTTTTCTCCTGAACATTTCTGCTGATCGATGAGCGTTACCGGGAGTAGCACGAGACCGACAGAAAAAGGGCGCGTAAAGGTTAGACGCTGCGAAATGGAAATGAATGAACTCGTATATTTCTTCATGAGAGCGAAGTCTGCGACACCGCGAGATGAAACAAAAGTAGTGTGGGTGCGCAAGTGCGTTATAGAACCGTCACACGCTGGTAAATGTCCGGCGGACCTTCCTTGCAGGCCTACAGGCCGTAAATGTTACATACCCATCTGCTACCCACTTTTTACTTAGCAGTGTAGTGTACAGAAAGGGCAGAAATTATAGCCTGTTTGCAACTACAGACACAGAAGAAGAAAATGAAAAAGAATATCGTCTTTCACTCTTGTCGCATGAAATAATGGGCTACGATATCGGCCTGTCGTTGCCTCCAAAGCCGTTTCTTCTTTTTCTTTTCACTTCTTTTTTGGCTTGTATAGTTTTTACCGGAAAGAAAGAGGCGGTTGCTAGGCCTTGTCAAGTTTTATTCGCAAATAGCGAAGCAAAGGCTCTGCAGAAATATATGGAGGCGGCAAAAAAAAAAGAAAGAACGAAAAAAAAGAAAACCGCTTCAGTGTGTGTCCAAGCCAGTGTTGTGATGCAAATCGTCAGGAATAAGCGCAAGACAATAAGCGAAGTGAGGCGATTATGAAGAGAAAGAGAACAGACAACAAACAAAATGCATTAGACTGAATCGCATAATGAGATGCCTTAACATAGACAGACAAACTCGCTTGAGGAGGGTGAGTGACGATCACCACGGCAAATTGCGGAATATGTGTGGAAGGCTAATACGCCGCTAGCCTTATTAAGTATGCCAAGGACCATGTAGAGCAAATGTTCTTGCTTTAATTTCGTGACAAGAAATGTTCTTGCTTTAAATACGTGACAAGAAGCTGCGCATGAATAAAATTCTTGTTTGTAAGTGAGGACCTCGTTTAGAGGAGAAAGTCAAATTCTTCTGTGTTAGCCAATGGCCTCTGTACAAGGAGACTGTACATCAGGAAGAGAGCTAGGGGAAAGGGCAGCTTCTACGTATACATACTGCTTGTATACAGACTTATAAAATAAAACTAGGCCCGTATTCACAAAAGCATCTTACGCTAGAAATATTTCGTAAAAGAAATTTTCAGTCAATCCTTATGTTGAAATTATCATTAGCGAAGGCATCCGGCCAATGGTAAACAGCACTTGCCCACGAAGGGCTCTGTGAATTGAGCCCCTGGAGTTCTTACAAGATATAAACCGAAAATAAGTAAATGATATTCATAGAACAAGTAAAATATTCTGCATTAGAAAGTTGATATACCTTCTGATAACCTTAGTGGTTCACGCAGTTGAGCGATTTCAGGATTGATAACCCCAGAGCGCGTTCAAAATGCTGACGGTGCATCGTTTACTTACGGACATTAAAGCTTGGCAGCTTTATCAAGCTTACTGGGGGAAAATTACCTTTATTGAGCAATTCTTTCAAGTGGCGAAGTTCACTGTAAGCAAAGGAAGCCTGAAATTGGAGTGCGACCGTTTGAGTCTCGCATAAGCGTGAAAATACTCCCTGTTTCTCGCGTGTCTTCAGTCTAGCGCAGCAGATTACACGTAATAATTAAAAAAAACGCATTACGGACACACAAACACGAACAAGCACTCGTTACTGTCTGCGCACACACTTGGGGCATCATTAGGGCGTCAGCACGCATTTACCGTCGCATGATTACACAGATAATCACCGGCTGTTCCGTGACTAAATGCTAACATCAGTAAACTGCACGCAAAACAAAACAAAAAGCAAAACAAAGGAAAGCCAAAGAAGACAACATACAAACATATACGAACAGGCACTCGTTGAAGTTTGCGTCCACGTTGGGTAACTTCAGGATGTGAGTCCGCGCTTGTCGTCGCATAACCATGATGGCGGTGGTTTTTCTAGTTTTCCGAGACTAACAATAGCGGCTCGTGAGTAAAAATCAAATACACATTATAATGGATTCCAAAAACAGGAACAAGCGTTTGTTGCGGCTTCTGTGTACAGTTCAGGTATAGTTAGGACTTCACCGTTCAGTGTAAGTGTGCGGCTGAACTGGAAGCTGAGATGCCGCAAGAACGATTTTCGGCGAATGGTCGGATACACGTCCGTGGACGTGCTTGGGTGCCGTACACCCATTGCAAGTTGAAAATACGCCATTACGTTTACAAAAGCTCGTAGGTGTAACTTCCTCAGAAGTATAATTCAAAGTGATGTCCTTGACGATAGTAAGGAAATGTTCAAGAAACGTACGTCCACTGGAAATGTGGCGTCACGTTTCAAAATACCTAAATTATTTTTACAGGTTCTTCTTCCATTTTACATCATAGTGTTAATTTAGAAAAACAGTTTTTTTTATATCAACAGAAATTTTAGTGAAATTTATGTGGTTTCCTTAGCCAAAATTTATTCAGGACTCCAGCTATTGGTTGACACTGTTAATCAACCTTTTATTTATTTTATAAAAGAAAGAAAAAAAAAACCTTTGTCCTTTTTTTCACTGAGAAAGGTAGAAAAGAAGCAGGAACGTGAATTCTCGGTAGAAAATGTGAGGAGGTAGGGTTTCCGCTGCGAAAATAATACGATATAAAAATATAACTCCACATTTGCGCGCACTCATCGCGCATTAAACACCAGAAATCATAAACATTGAAGCTGGCTTTATATTTGAAAACATCTTTGCTTTTCGAAACAATAACTATACGCTGGTACCATTCATGGCGATTCTGGATGTTGAGCTAGGTGCAGTACTTTAGGAGGGTACTATTCTTATTATTTGTTCATTTCCTATCAATCAATACTGTCACGTAGTAGTGACAGTGAAAAAACACAGCAGCAAAACTGTCCATATATAGCCTAACTAACTTTCTATTGGGCGAACCTGTGCCCACAAAAGCAAGTTACGCTCAAAGCACAACGACAGCAGCGGACAAAGTCGGTGATCGTCGAAACTCTGATTTGCCGGTCAAGCCAGTCGCCTTTTATACATGAGTCACCCCATTGTCTTCCACAATGTACCACACAATTCGCGTACAGCATACTATAGGATTAACAAGCTTCGGTGACAACAGACAACGCGTAGAACAATCTACAATATTCCAAGGAGTACCAATCTTGCAGGCGCGTCTTGCACTGAGCGTTAACTAATTTGTTAGTGGGTGAAATGCAGTCCCCGAGAAAATGATAACTAAGTACACATGTCAATCGTCGTGATAACAGGCGTGCCACATCGCTTGATCCACTGTCGAAGGGCTAAAAGAAAAGAATAATAGAGCGGTTATATGGCACCAGAACAAAGAAATTTGCGCAGGAAGCTAACAAGTGTGGTGTAGATATGGTCAGTAAGTAGTACTCAAGCGTAGCCAGCAATGCTCCAAATTTTATTTTCTTGCACCATGTCGCCTCTTCGTTTTCATGCCCGTTTTATCGTTCTTTTTTTTTTTACTTAGACGAATGCAATAAATGATATGGCTGCCCTCCTGAACCGTACAAAAAACACTCGTTTCCAGCCTTGCCAAAGTGTAAGGAAAGCATTCTCCTTAATGAAAATTCATACAATACGCATCATAATATGCTGCATGTGTTCCAAGAACGAACCGATGCGATCATCCGCACAGGACAGTAGGCAGCTGTGTGTTCGTTGAGCGAGAACTGACATATATAGCCGTGCTCCTTGGACGCCTCAGTGAAGCCAACAGAAATGCTTACATACATGCAGCTATTCTTTCTTGCACAAAAGAAAAATAAAAGAACGATACGTCCTGTTTTCTTTTTTTTTGCAGTATCGAAGTTACGCATAAGCATAATAAATATGATGTCTTTTGTTTTTTCCGGCCTATCGTATCAAGTCAGCAGATGGATATATGAAAGGCTATAAATTCGGGCTCCACGAGGTTCCGTAGCGTGTGTCCAAACCACAACACACGAGCCTTGTTTTAGTCCGCCAATGTCGGAGTGTGGCCGACGCGGCCGGGAATTGAAGCGAAGTCTGTGCTACGTTATAAGGCTCTAATTCTGTGGGACGTGTTTACGATCTAGTATATTGGGGTTGCGTTGCCCGGCATAGCTGCGCCCATTCCACACCACGTTGTAAACACATTGAAATCATGGCCGCACTTTAAATTATGCGGTGTTTTTGTGTGTGACAATCACATAGACTATATCTCACCCGGTATAGCTTGTTCATTGTGTATAGTAATGAGGACGCGTGGGCGCCTAATAATGCGATATCGAAGCAGCGTGAGAAATTCACGCCAAGTGTTACATACTGTTTTGCATGCTGCTTAATTCTAGCGTTTCCTTGTACACATTGCCAGCCGCCTCACACGTCAGGGTCGTTTTTTTTAATGGAAAACAAGACGTTGCATCTTTGGCAAATCATTAAATGCTGCTGGACAGGACTACGCTACAATGAAAGGCGTTGCGACGCTGAACGGCCTATGGATCTTTCGTTCGATATATTGGCCCCGCAGAACCGCGTCAAAACAAGCTCGTCCTATTTACCAATTTAGTTATTGTACACCTCATATAAGGAAAATTGTTCAGTAATACCGACTATACCTTGAATGAATGCCCAAATAAGAAATCACGCTTGTGCGTAGCTGTAAAGGGGTATAGGACTAACTCATAAGTGGGCAGTATGTATAGTCACGTTCATAAAACAGTGTCACGGTCCTGCACACCTGTCTGGAATGACGCTAGTGCGTTGTTTTTATAACAACTACTTGCTTAAACACTTGAACGCAACTTTTGAACTCATATTAATGGCACAGGATTTATCCTAAAGACAGCGGCGTCGAGACACCGAAGTTAAATCTGTCGAGCTGCACCTTTATGTTGAATATAAGAGCTGTTTGAAAATAGAATCGAGCCAGTGCAGGGAATGTAAGTGCTGCTAAGAACTATGCTCTTTTTCTCACGTAGCATCGCTTAAAGATGAAAAACAACTGGCTCAAATATAGACCCGTGGCACTTTGACATTAAAAAAAATGGGAAGGGAATGGTTCACCATGGCATCCTTATTCGTTAACCTGAGCGAACTTTGCCGAGTATGACAGTGGCAGCGTAGAGCCTCATTTGCTAGCTATACGCAAGCTTGGCTACAGAAAGTAAGCCCAGACATTTTGATTACTTGCGTCCCATTCCCGTGCACCCCTCGTTTTGTTCGTCTGTTCTGCTCTTTCCCTTTGTCGACACTCGTGAACATGAATGAAGAGCACGCCCTAATGATGACAGGCTTGCGGAGAGGCTACTCTACGCAGCAGTGACTTAGATAGATACAGCGGCGAGCTCATTAGCTCTAAGAACAAGCCATGCAGATTAACATATAGTGAAAGCGAAAGTTCCTGGCGACTTCTTAGAAGGAAAATAAGCACCGTCATCTTTATTTATTTTCTTTCTTTCGGAGAGACTAGGTGAAATATAAAAAAAAAAATGTGCGCAAGGAAAGCTGGTAAAATAGACTGTGCGAGGGAATATACGCGATGAATGCGACAGCGCGCTTTCTTTCTTTCTTTCTTTCTTTCTTTCTTTCTTTCTTTCTTTCTTTCTTTCTTTCTTTCTTTCTTTCTTTCTTTCTTTCTTTCTTTCTTTCTTTCTTTCTTTCTTTCTTTCTTTCTTTCTTTCTTTCTTTCTTTCTTTCTTTCTTTCTTTCTTTCTTTTCCTATATACATGATGAAGGAAAAACTACGCGCACAAATAGGGCGCCAGCCTTTTTCTGCATGTCATGAACGGGGTAGTGCACTTACAGATATTTCTCCAGCACAATGCGTCGCTTTCTTTAAATTTCTTCCACTGAAAAAAAAAAAGTAGCAAAAAGAGAAACCAATGTGGTATCTTACCATTTGTATGGAATGAGCCGCGTCACACTTCTTAATATTAAAAGGAGAGCTAAGTATTCGTGATGAAGGGAAGGAGCAGAAGTCGGCTTGTATTGAAGTGCTAGACAGCTGCTCAGCATTGTAAAGAAGGGACAAACGGGGTTGAAAGCACAGAGAAAAGGAATGACCATGAAAAGAGAATTCACTGAGGCGAAAATTATCCGTTAACAGCAACCGTCTGCGCTTATATACCAGTCTCGGTGCCATTGGCGATGGCACGAGTGTGCGCGCCGTATACCATACGCGCAGTCTGGTTTGTAGGAGCTTGACTTTGACTTCAGGGTATCAAGGTTGCAAATGAACAGAATACAACCTTGAATTTTTCAAATGTTTTCGTTTTTGTTTTCAGAGAGAAGAGTAAAATTTCCGTTGCTTCAAGTTTGACATCGCATTCTTTTGTGGTCCTTCGGCAGCCGGCCATTTGTAACCGTGTCTTCAAGGCTTCTCTTTGCCGTTGCTTATTCGCCACCGTGTGCTTGTAATTCAGTAATTTCCGCTACTAAAACAGACATTTCTCAACGTGGACTTCTAGTATTTAGAATGAATAAATAGGTCACGTGCTTGGCAAACAGCAGTATGAGAAAGAAGGACTCGACGGCAATGTAGGAGCTCTGCAAAAACATGAACGCACGCTTGACTGGCTGCTCACGTCTGAGCAGCTTTTTTTAAAAAATTTCGTGAATCGATATGGTCCACTTATTTGACCTGTATTTCTTCAAAAGATGCAACGCTCCCGACCATCGCTGGCCGACAAAAATGCCAGAGATGAAATCACAAACGTAAAATGTGTTGTTAGAGCTTCCAAGCTGGATAAAATACTTACAATATCCAATCTGCTCGTTTATTTCTTTACCACCATTCTATTTCATCTCTGTGCATCTCTGCATGAGCTCGCGATCTGAAATAGATTCTTCCGCTGGAATTATTGCGCTCTATTGAGAACTGAGCTCGGACATTTTTTTAGCTTTAGAAGAGCCGGTGATCATTGTTACAGTCAGCTTTATTATGCCCAGTAGGCGGTCCTCGAAAGGAATGTCTGAAAACAGCTGAGGTGCTCCATTCAGCGCCACAAGTCAGGGCCTAGTATTCTCTTAAAATTGTCGCTAAAATATAGACTAAGAAGTACCTGACCACCAAAGTGAAAACATTACTGAACGCTTAGTGATTTACATCGTCAGTGCTATAGCTGACGATGTAAGCTATGACCAATTGTTCTGCTTGGCTGAACTTATGTTTACATTTACCTGAGCGCAAAAGTCATAAATGCTTATAGGCTGCATTTATTTAGCTGCCACGAATGTTTAATGTTGGGACAATAAAAATTCCGACACCATTATTGTCACCATGCGAATGGCCGGTCGGGCAACCTGCAGGTAAGGAGTAATTTGAGCAGTTATGTGCGCAGTTAGGAAAATTGCATTTACTACCCTTTCAATGACTGATCATCGGTGGCTAAAGTAGATGAACAGTTTGCAGCCTCGAGCTAATCTTCTCCTTAACAAGCTCCTGTAAAGCTACGCAAGCAAACGTTTCACAGGCGAAGGCTCTCTGAAAGCGAAACTGATGCGCAACGAGAGCGAAGGCGAAGTCAACTTCACCGCCTCTCGCCATTCGTGACGTAGCCATCGTCAGCAACTGCTCGGCCCCGCAACCCAGGTCCTCGTGGTCGGCCAGGACGAACTTCCATAGCGGAGCTCTGAGGCGCCCGTTCCTGCAACCAGCGTTGGCGTGGTCGCTTGGCGTAAATGAGCGATCTAGCACAGCGAAAAATGAAATAGCGAATGCGGAGCGCTGCGGGCGATGAAAGACGTCCGCGCATCTGTGGCAGCGGCGGCGTCGGCCGAGCGGTTAAAACAAAAGAGAGAGAGAGAGAAAGAAAGAACCAGGAAGCTCGCTTTCTCGCATAGCGTTCGCCGCAATATTCCCTTGCGGTTGCATAAGCAGCATTTCCCAGGAAGCGGCTGCTGGGTGGCCGGTCTATACAGTATAGCGCCGCACGTTGCGGCTCGGCCAGTCGGTGCCGTTATCGGCGCAATGCTTCAAAACATAGCGAAATGAAAACAGCTACACAGCTGCGCTCAAATTTCGCATCAGGGAGTATCGTAATCGTCGGTGAAATTTTATTTTCATTTCTTTTTCTCTACTGCAAGCAGTTCAGTGTGTTGGGCCAGTATGCAGAGCAGTGAACGCCTGCCGCGGAAAAGTTGCTGCACCGTACAAGGGATCCACGACGGAATGCTGGTCCAGGTTTAGCGCGCCACAGGCATCAAGGCATTGCGCTGCCACCGAAGGAAAGAAGATAACGAAGGCAATCCGTGAGGCGACGCCTCGCGGGTCCCTTTTAGTGTTGACGGTGCCAGCGTGACGAATTACAAGGCGGTAGTATTCACGTCATGGCCGCTCTTTTTTCGCGTCAGTATCGCTTTTGAGGAGACATCGAATGTGGAAAAAAAAATCGTTCGCACATCTCTTACAGGAGCTTGTTTAGTGAACATTTCTGGCCTCATCTGGATAGTTTCTACTATTAGCTCTAAATTATTCGTTTGTCATAACCAGTCAGGTCAATATTTTAAGAGGTAATTAACGTACCTACGTGAATTACGTACAGGAATGCGTAAACAGCTCCTCATCTAGAGGCCGCCAACCTGTACAGTCGAATAGTATCACTAACGTCATCGCTCTTTATACAGATTTATGTTATAAATCCTACGGAGTTAAAGAAAAAAATACAGCCTGTCGGCATTCTTCTCATGGAACACTGGCCTTTTTTTTTCCGCCAAGTTTTTGAATAAGTCAAATTAGAAACTTAATATAGTTTTTAGTAAATATATTATGGTAGGAAAATATAAATATTGTAACAAAAAGTATATTACGAGGCACTGCAGCCATAAGCAGCCACCAGCTTGTACAATATATATTATAACATTTTTCAATTAGAACATAAGGGCGATTCGGCAGCTTCCAACTACCCCGTTCTCTTTTCTTTGTATTTTCTTTCTTTCTACTCTGCTTACCCTCTTGTGTCCACGACCTACAACGCTAAAGGCATGAGGAGACGGAGGTCGAGAGTTGCATCTAGTTCTGCTGCCCTAAATATTAGGGCTGTGGTATAAAGACGTTCGTTTCCAGACGCCATAGCAGTTGTAACGGTACACACGCACACACAAAAAAGTTTCCTTCACGAACACAAGGCTGTCTGCTCTGCATACGTGCGCCATGCAAAAATAAATCATAGCAATCACTTTCCCTGCCTGAAGGTTCCACTTTGTTCGGTTATGTGATCTCCGCCAACGCAAAGTCTGCATAAAAATGTCATTGTCAAATGATGCATTTCGCCACTGGGACTAAACAGACATTTTATGTATTTGCAATTTCTTATTTTGCGCCTTACATTAGGTCACGATTATTCCCTGCTCTATTCCCGCAGAGAAACACGAGAGCCTCTTTCATTAGAGGCCGCCGGGAATTTCCCAACAGTAGGGCAGCCTCCGTGCGCTGTATTGAGCTGGAGTAAGCATGCACGCCTCCCGTTGCCTCGTCCCAACGAACCGTATGCGGTGTTGTGTTTCTAATCAAAGTGAAATCCAATCCAGAGAGCCCCGCCGGCGACGGCTTCCGGATTTCGAAACCGAGAGACCGGATTACGTTAGCAGGGCGGCAAGGTTTAGATTTGTGTTTAAATTCTGGTAGCTTCGTTCGGTGTATTCGACGCACTGCAGTTCGGCATTGGGCATTGTGCTTGTCTCACCAAGAAATATCACCTGAGGAACACTAAGAATATGTAGATAAAGTGCGGATGTGCACCTGGGATTTACGGCATTTGCCTTTAATAGCACACAACAGGCATGATCAGCGAACAATCATAGGAGACCGACCGGTGTGCATCTTCTTCTTCGTTTGTCATGCTTTAATTTTGTGCCTCAACAGTGTTCGAAAAAGCAGGCTTCTACAAACTAGTGAGTTCAGCGCTAAACCAGTAAGGATTGCATATATTGACTCTCGCAGAAATATGTAGAGACTTTCCGGTGTTTACCTAAAGTTTATGCCTTGTGGGCCTCGTGCCTTTCACTATACTGAGCCTTCACCATTACTTAGTCAAAGCATCGAATATTATTTGCGGCAAAGGAAGGCAAACACCTTGCAGCAGGGCTTACTCGACAACACAGTGCTTAGTCTCTACGCAGCCAGTCTCTAAATGTTTGTCATAATTCGCGGCGCACCACACGGTCTGGTAAACCTTCAGGGAGCGGAACGAGAGCAGCTATATGTTCGTTAATGTACAGTTGCCGCTGAGCAGAAGACAAGACATGAACATGCGGAAATATACGAACGCACATAAATGTGAAGTGTCAAGCACAGTGTCGAGGCAACACGTGAAATATTATCAACCGGCCGAGGGTCGTCTCTTTGACCCGGTGAGTGAGCCCAAACCACTCGCAATGTCTTTCGCAGTCGCCGCGCTGCCTTCGAATGCCCAGAACGTCAGTGCTCCCGCTTGGGTGATGTCAAAATAGTCTCACTTGCGAGGCACACACACATGAACTCTATAAGTAACTCGACTGACTAAATATGCTTGAATATTATCTCTGTAAGAAAGTATATATAAGTGAAACGGGACAATAAATGAATGTACGAATCGATCAACGCTCGAGCGCAGTCACGTAGTTTTATTTCATATTTTGCAGGCTCTCTTTAAGCGCCGAATAAAATAGCCACGCAGCATGTACGTTGCCACAAAAAAATGGATCGCTCGTTTCTGAACCCCCTCGACAATGCAAGGAAACCCACTTGAAGTGAATATTGAAAATATTGCATAATTGAACTTGGTTAATTAACTCTTTAAGCGGAATGTAAAAAAAAACTATCTAAGGAGCACCACATGAGGGCAAATCATATGTAGTTGGTTCCATTCAACTGCGGCTGACAACTCTGTTTGAATCCTTGGTTCAAGTTACGTCGAACACCCTGTATATACTCTTTCGAGGAAAGCATATATCGCCTTGAAAAAGACATGTCCACTTGTCAAAGCATTGGCTTCCACTTTTACATTGTTCTCGTTTTGCTCATCGAGTGACTAGAGTGGTTTACAAACTCCGTCACACTGACGCAACTAAACTGCAATGTTGTGTCGATCGTTCTTCGGAAACACGCAACGGCTAAACCATGAAGCAACCTCACTGTTCATTTTTCTCGGTTTGAGGTAATTGTTCGATAGAGCCATATGTCGTTTGTGATGTTCGGGAAGCCGTAGAGGGAAGGGCAACCTTTCCCTGCTTTATCACACAGAATCTTCTTTAAGATGAAAAGATTGGATATCACGGTAGTGATTTATGGCGATTAGCACAAGTGCGGGCAAGAAAACAGAAAGCATGCACCCCTGTACAGTACATGCCGGCACGTGTGTTGCGGCTCGTGGCTTTCCGTTCCTGTGTTTTTAATGAGGCTGCTCGCCATAGATTCTTATCTCCACTGTAGGCTTTGCTTTCGTATTCATCGTGTCGCTCTACAGCTCTGGAACAATTTCAATGGCTCGCAAGGCATCGCTGAAGGGAGTGAGATGAGTCAGTCCCTCCACTATTGCGTCACGTTTTGCGGTTGACGAGGAACCAAGGCTCGAAATCACACCTCTAGTGGGATGGACATATTGAAGATCGTATCATGATTCAGCATATGTGTCAAGAGAACGGGACAGATTTTGCAATCTTCTCCATAGCCGCTGCTTAAAAGTTGGAAATAATTGAACTTTGATCGCTTTAAAAAACTTCTCTTTATAATCTAAAACACTAGCCACAAAGATTAGGTGCTGTTTGATTCTTAAGCACAAACACGCAAGTTTATTCTCTCCCTGATTAATACCTGCTGCTGTATGAAGAATCCAGCTTTCTCTGGCATTGATCGAAGGCACAAGAAAGCTGCAGACAGTACTAAAAGGAGCCAGCCGCGGTATAAGGGAACCTCTCTTTATATCCCTGGGCACGCTTCAACGCCATGAACCGAGACAGGAGCTACGATAATATTGCTTTTGAACATTGGGCCAAAGTCAAGTTGCTCAATGGATCGAGAAGCAACCACAGCTCCTGAGGGGTTGAATGGCGGTAATTGCACTAAGGACAGCAGCCGCACAGAGCCCAGATGAGCTCTCACACGATGCTTGCACAAACAGACTCTTCTTTCGAAGGACTTCTTTCAACATCGGCGAAGCAGCCTACAGTGTCATTGGAAGAAGCAAGCAGTGGCACCAGATAATGTGCGCCGTGCCAGATCAGCTCCCCCGGTCCTGCAGCTGTCTCAGAATTGGATTACACTGAAGGAAGAAGGAAGCGCGCTTAGGGCACGAAAGAGATGGCGGAGCTAACAGGAGGTCACTTTTACGGTGAGGAAGCCGATATGTCGCGGATTCGGGAAGCACATGGCGAAATACGTCTGCTCCATTTGTACACATTCTTCAGCGCATACCTTCTACAAGGCAGAGGCAACAAGTAAAAGGCCACAAAGAAGTCAGAGGCCGATAAGTGACAAGGGCTTTGTTTATGGAACAAGAACACGAAGTCTTTTGATCGCGCAATTTCGGCAACATAAAGCACCTTTGTCTCAGGTTTCCTAGCTACGCGAAATTACGCTGAGTGCAGAAAGAAGGCATACCCCGCATAATTTGATTTCGTTGGTAGCAGCAAAGAGGGAAACTTACGACACCGAGAGCGACTGAAGACGTTCTAAGATATTTTTGGCGAGCATGCTATTAGAAATTTTTTCGCATTGGGACGGCTCAGATGTGGTGCTTTCCATAATAAATATACATGTGGTATAGGTGGTGCCTTCGTGATGAGGATGGTGACAAAGGCATGGTGCTTGTTCCATTGAAATATTTGAGAAGAAAATAGTTTGGCTTCCGAGTTCTTGCAAAATGGGATGGGTGAGTTCGCTGAGGATAGGAATAAATGCAGATTGCGAGAACACCATTTTAACCGCTGCAGCACTTAGTAGTTGTGGTACACTTGAGATGCATGTAGGAGGCGTGCTTTGTCAAGGCAAGATATTAACGAAAATGAAAAGAATGCAAGGAGGAATCGGCAATCAGCAATCACCCGTGTCGTTGCATCTCCGTCCATGTCCTTGTTGCGCTGACGCCTTTTCAAAATGGAACCAGAGTTTCAAGCGAATTTCGGAAATTCGGGATAGATAAATGCTTTCATGATTGCTTTCAATGAATGAACATGTGCCATGCGAAAGTATAAACACTTATCGCGAATTGCATAAAAGAAAAAAAAACATAAGGATATGTTGAAAACAGCTATTATTGCGTAAGTTGCGAGTCATTTTATGCAACTGCACCGGAATCGTACTTATTATGGCCTACGTCTATATCAACGTAACGTACATGCGTCCAGAATGGAGGACTAGCTGGTTATATCACAAAAGGAACTTGCGGCACACGATTGGCAACGTTAATGCGATTAGCGTCGTTTCTTACACAGGGTTTGTGTAGTTAAGGATGATACATTAGAAGGATTCTCATTATGGTGGAACTAACAAGGCAGAGGACCCCTCACATGGAAAAAAGTTCATGTGATCGATCACATGTTTACTTCTGCTTCCCTAATGAGACAGACGCAGAATTGTATGATGTGTTCAAGGTCATGAAGTTTATTGACACCTGCTGGAGCTGCTTTCTTGACCCACTTTTATAGGCGTTCTCTATATACAATAATGTCAAATATTGTTATACGTGTGATGGGGCTGTGCTATACATTTATATATTTTAAGACAGCAGCAGCCCGATGCTCTACCACGGACTATACAGCGACACAACTTGGCGCGAAAACGGTTGAGATGCTGTCAGACAGTTCCCTGAACGTGCGTAAAGCTCCTAAAGAATGCTTATCGCTAAAATAATAATTGCTGTACAGCGTCTATAATCAACGACCTAGGAGACCGGCGCGCTCAAAGTTCAGTGCACGAGGGGCTGTTCAATGCGAGTAGTGTCGGTGGTACGATAGAGAAATGGATGGAAGAAACAAACGGAACACTGTCGGAGATAATATCATTGCTCTTCATTGCGGTCGTTATCATTTATTAGTCGTCACTATCGTGGCAACTCCTGTTCCTCCAAAAGTGAAAGAAGGAGGACATTTTTCTCAGCGAGTGCTGATTAGCTAAACCACAGAGAATGAGGGAATCTTTCGCTCCATCGTAAAGCTGGGCACCTTTCACTCAGTGGGGCTAAGGTACCCAGCTCAAATGAGAGCGTCGCTACACTTTTCCTCTTCATGAGAATTTCTGTCTCTCTCACTTCCGCCACAGTGGGAAGCATTGTGGTGTGTCAGGATGACAAACGAAAAGCATGAACGCCCAAGTCGGCAAGGGGGCGGTATACTTACATTGTTCTTGTTTTTTCGCCCTGAAAATCACACTCACGGCTACTGCTTTAACCCTACTACCATCGTCAGTCCTATGACTGCTCCATGAACGCCGTCGTCACGTTGTTCTACGGAGGTGTTGACTGGGCCGTCTTCGGCTGCTGAAAATAAATGGCCTCGCACTGTCGCACACGGACTCCATAAACGTCTTTCATAAGAGGCGTACGATCGCCTTGTCATGTACGCTAAACCGCGAATACAAATTCAAGGCTGCCGGTCGGGTGGTGAGAAATATCGCTGCGAGGTGGTCGGTCAGAGGCTCGGAATGCATATCGTGCAGTCCCATGCCTGCGTCTACGAAGACGCGTCTAGGGTCGAACTCGCAGTTTTTCGTTCATAAGTGATTTTGGTCATGAGTCTGTCGCTTTGGTGACAATATGTCGAACATGATGATTGGCTTGAATCAACTCATTAGTTGTGCTTGCGTAACAATGTTTGTGTGTCGCAGCGCTGCGGGAAAAAATGACACTATACTGACACTCTGCTACGCCATTTTCAATTCAATTCACTCGTCGTCGAATTGAGAACGAATTTTTTAAATTTCGCACCATTTGCCGAATTCTGAAGCACAAGGTGGGGAAAACATTGTTTTGAGTTCAGTGCACTCGACGTCGAATTGAGAACGCATTCTTTTAATTTCGAACCATTTACTGAATTCTGAAGCACAAAGTGGGGAAAGCATTGTTTCAAGTATATTTATTTACTTCTCTTGCCCACAATTCCCACCACTCGTCAGTGGTCACGAGGCTTGCTCAGAAATATGGGAGCGCAGCGACAGACATTGCAATCACTGAAGTCTTCGGTATTGATATACGAGTATAAAGGTAAATTTCAGTTTGTAGTTATGCAGCCGCCTATGTTTTTTCTTCGCACCCAGCATACAAACCATTGGCCGATACAATTTCAGAGATGGAGCACCTGCGACGAGGGAGGAAATGCGCTTTAGTATGCCTGCTGAAGCTTCACCTCTGTTTTCTGACGTCGGCGTGGTGGAACTGAATACAAGGAGACGAAACATTTCGAAACAAAACCCCACCTTTACATTACAGCGTGTTACGAAAAGACGTTAGCTTTCTGCGGGTGGCTCAAGCCAAGAAACATGTAGTGCTTCGAATAAGTGCGTTCTAAATAACGCAGGCTTAAGACGTGCCCAGATGCCCCACTAAAAGCCTTCCTACTCTACGTCTTTTCATTAAACTGATTTTTAACGCAGGTAAATTAGTATGCCGTGATGTCCCATCCAACGCCTTTCTGTAAGCTGTCTTGGTTGGTAAGGATCCTGAGCAGAATTTTATGTTCATTTTCTAATGGTGGAAAGGAAAATAATATAAAATGGACGAGAATAATGAAATTGCAGGCGGGAAGCAGCAGCTGCAGAGATACAGCGTTAGCTTTTGTAAAACCTGATGAATGTGGGCCTTCTTTACAGATTAAACACGTTTCCTCATAGTGTCCGGACGCGGTAAATGACAGAATTGTAGGAGCAATGGCGCAATTAGCTTCAACTCGTACATACGGTGAGTAGCCAGACCAGTGCTGCGAGTAGACGACGCCGAAGGGCGACGAACCAAGGAACTGCGTTTTCTCCCTCGATGCAAACCAGAAAAAAAAAAAGAAACCGTCTAGCAAAACAGCGGAAATGACGCAATAATATTACTGGGCCTCGTCCTCGGAGTAACTTTAAGCTCTGTGTCTATTTTATGTAACTTCTGCTCATCTCTCCTATGCTGTTTTACTTTCTCTGTCACCACATTCAGGAAAAGGTCAGGTTATACCATTTTTTCTTGTTGTTGTTGCTGTCGGTGGTGTTGGTGTTGGCGGTAACCGCTCAGCGACACACGCAACAGTGGCAGCTATGCTTATTAACGCGTCAAAATACGAGAGCAAGACTCGTCCGCTCTTGGCCGTCTCCACAATAACAGAGAGGCACGATGGAAGGCAGAGAGGAAATCTAGCTCTCAAGAAGCACCAAAGAAAGAAAAGCATTTGGGAGAACCGAAACTGTACCTTAAATGCATCCTAACGCAATCGCCGCTTCGCTTTTCCTCATTCAGCAGCCCTGCAGTTTAGAAAATAGGTTCCGTGGCTTTGAGTGAGCCGCAGCACATTTCTTTTAGAGCCAACAGACAAGCTGCAGAGCATGATATCGCGAATTTGCGGCGGCGCTGCTCTCGCATTCTGTGCGCGCAAAACAATTTCTTGACCAACTCCACTGCTTTTGAATTTTTTAGACAGACAAGTTTACTCGGCAAGGTCAAGCAACCAAGTTACACTGATCAGATTCGCATTTGAAATAGCGAAGAGTAGAAGAAAAACTATCTGCAAAAACGCAGCTTCCCTGCAAGGCCTACTGGAGAGCACCTTTACATTAAAGACGTCCTTAAAGGGGCCTTACGTTTCAGCACCTCCGAAGGTTTAGAAGTATTTGGGGATTCTGCGCCACATATCTCTTCAGGTCAACGCCCGTGTTTGGAAAAGCATAAGCAAAGTTATTAGTGTCAGAAAAGGCACGACGCCTGCCATCGATAACTATAACCCCTCTTCTCGCAAAGCGTTTGTTTGGCGTGCATTGCTTCAGTGGGATGTGCTTCCGCAGAATGTATGATGTGTGCCTCTAACGGAGGGTGCGCGTCAATGCGGAAGATAATCTCTGCTGTCGCTGTCGTTGCTTCAGTATATGTATGAGACCACATGTTCTCATTTTATTTTAGAACAAACTGCGAGACACTTCGCCTTTACGTTCTCATGTTCTTCGGAGTCAACAGCGGGAGCACGGCTCAGCCGTGCTCCCGCATGGGTTACAGAAAATAGTGCTAGCCTTTCCTCCTTCCCCACAAGAACCACTTCTCTCTCTTTCTCCTGCCCCACACGGCTTCTACTGGCACGCATCTGAATTACTTCTGCCCATAGACAAGTACGGTTACTGTAACATTTTCTCTGATGCTATCCGCAGTGACGGTAGTTCTTGCGCATTGGTCTTAGCGCACATATTCGGATTTTTTCGCACTAATTTAGAGTGCACAATCTACGCTCCGCAAACTTGTTATACCTGTTACTGATTATTTATTTCTTTCTAGCGTAACCGAATCACGCTGTTTCTCAGTTATTGTTTGCTGCGAAATGAGAATTATTGAAAAATATTTCCCACAAATATACACGGGATCGTCGCCCATCTGCGCTGAGTGTTATAAAGTCAAATCAACTAAAATCATTTTGAATGTAACCACGCTTCTGTCTGAGAGTTTGGCGGCTTTTAATGACGGAGAAGAAGCAGCGGACGGAGTCACGGAATACGATTAAGCACTCTTTTTATATTATTCATTCATTCATTCATTCATTCTTATAATTACTCTTTTTTGCTGATAAGAATATAGAGCGTGCTGGCACGAATTGCGCTTGAAAGGAATTCCTGGCATGCCCCATTTGCAGAAGCCATTTTAGAGGCGGGAGACATATCACAGGGCCAAAGAGTTTTCTGCATGTCCCAGTAAACTGCTGCAAATAAATTGTGGACTGACAAGGGAGAACATTTCTCGCAAGTGTTTCTTCTTTGTCACTCAGTGTATCAATGTGTGAATAGCACTCCAGTTGTCTTACTTGCCTCGACATCTCTATAACTTGACGGCAGGGCTATAGCGGGAATCTACTTCACCTGAAATATTCAGCAGGCTAAGATCCTGGGCCAAAATATTGTGGCTGTTACGCTGGCGTGAGCCTTGTAGCCGCGGATGCGTATGGCATTGTCATTTCGCATTACTCGCCCGCAGATGCATGCAAGACTTTGATGCACCGCTACCTTCGTGTCGAAGTGCTTGTGCACTCAAGACCTACAACTCTCTACACCGAAGTGTGCCGAATAGCTCACGAAAAGTCATAACGTGGCATTCAATCACTGTCAACGAACCGGCGCCCCCGCTTGTTATGTACCAAAGGTATTGTTACCAAGAGGAAGCCCGAGGAACGAATGTATTTACGACAATTTACATCGTGTAATTCGCGCAGGCTGGTGCAAAGGTCGCAGCTCCAGGAGACAGTCTATCACTTCCTCTTGCGCACACGGTCCTGTTCAAATGCACCGTAACAATACCTCCTTGTCCATATCGATCACGAGCTGTCTTTGATAAAACATGACACTGCACTCAAGATCAAGCCTATAAAGTGACGCATTATAGCAGGACTGAGTGGGTGTCCATCTGAACGAAGTCTGCTCTAAGCCGAGCAACTGCTTTTTGCGGCTTGCGTGTGCTACAGAGTGCCTGCGCTCTTCCTAGCATCGGTTCATCGCGCCTGAACACGCTGAAAATTCTTCACACGCAAGCACTGCGCCCATATCTTGGCTTAACACGCTGTACTTCGGCTAAAGCTACTATTTCGGTAGCACGAACTTGTCTAATTATTTTCTTGTTGCAGTGGAGGGGAACAACCAACGTCACCAAAGCTGTGAGTTATGATTCCAAGGCCTTATTGATAGAAATTGTGCCCAGCACTAAGATCACAACGCTACATCCTCCATGAGCTGTTTTTATCGTTCAGTCACTTGGAGTTGCTTGGCGAGATTTGTTAGATGTATGAGTCGAGGGTGAATGTTGTGTAGTTATCCACTACGTTTCACAACAAAATGCTCTGGTAAAACGATATCGCACGCGCTTTGTTAATTGAGGTGTATGAGGGACAAAGACAGAGAGAGAGAGAAAACAAAAGGATAAATGAAGGGTCAGGAAGGTTAACCAGGACTGAGCCTGGCTGGCTAGCCTGCACTGGGGGAAAGGAAAGGGGGAGGTAAAGGTTGAGAGAAGAAAGTCCGCTGTTGATATTGCCGACGTAGTAGCAGTTTTCTGCTGCGTATCGCTGACGGTCCTGTGCGTGTTTTACCTTTGGTACTATTGTAGAGAGGTAGCTTCCCCCTCTCTTTTTTACGTATTTTATCCACTACTCTTATATAGAAAAGGGCAACCCATGGCAAAAAAAAGAGTACTAAAGCCTTGCTGAATACTCCGAAATCGTATTTATTTTCCCGTCGTCGGCGATAGCACGGGCTTTGAATTCACGACTCAGGAATGGGCTCAAAGCAAGTGCCGTCCATTGCGCCTGCTGCGGACATGATTTGAAAACATTGCCACGCTATTATGCGCAGACCAAGGTGATGGTGCCGGAAGTACTTGCCACGAAGCACAGCGGCCACCGCAAACAGACAGGTAATGACCATTGAAGCGAGAGTATAGCGGCTTGTTGGAACAGGGACAATAGGGAGGGAAAGACGCAAGCCATAAAATAAAGTGTGAGAACGACTACAGGTTGCAACCTCGTAAGTATGCATCATTAACGCTTTTCACGATACCCTTGGCAGGCTGACGATCGTTTGCACTGAGTGATTTGGGGCACATCGTTGTGCGTGTTCAGCCACGCATGAATCTACGATACGATGGTAATACGTAACGGTTTGGACTAGGCGGCTGAAAAAAAATGCATAACTTCGTTTAGAACACTATTTACTATCTTAAGTCCGTATTGCGCCATACCGTGATCTCTCTGAATTTCTGATGCCGATACTAAGGAGCTTTCCGTACCGGTAATTGTGCTCATTTTGTACACACGAGTTGCTCGTAATGTCGCACGCGATGAGACAAATCGTATTCTTCGATGGAAACCACTCTACAGAATTAAGGGAGTTAAGTGCTATTGCGATAAGAGAAGGAGAGATGAGAGAAAATAGAATGAAGTAAACAATACACATAAATACGACGAAACGTGTGAGTGCTCGTAAAGCCTGCACGTCGTTCACTCCATATTTGTCTTCATGAAACGCAGTTATATATATACATTCAAAGCCCATCTATTCTAAGAAGGCTCCGGACCAGTGCCTCAGGATTCTTGTTGCTAACTCCTCTGTGATTCATTCTACTTTGACTTGGCGAAGTACGTTTCTATGTGCGCTGCTTCAATTCTCATCTGTGGTGTTGTTCATTAGTGGAGAAATCCGGGCCAAGGTACTTTCAAGTTGTTATTTGACCTGATTTGGTCATCATCATTGCACCTAAAAACGCACGACGCATCAAGCTGTAATAGCAATAAGTGGCGCAGAGTCTGCCCCATCAGCGAGAAAAAGAGTGCCATATTTTTTTCCACCATTGTTAAGTTGCCCCTAAAAGGAGAGTCCGCGGAATCGCAACAAGTTGCTTCATCTTTTGATGAGTGCTAGAAGCATGTGCGTGCATCGAAGTTGTTGGCATACGTGTAAATTATTTATCCTGGCTCAATACCAGTCCATAAGATTACGAGCTATCCAGTTTTATCGAACTATGCCAAAGATAGCACCTTCGGCCACTATTGCGTAAGGGCAATAAAAACTGGGGATGAAAATTATGGCCGACTCCAAACAAAAAAAATAAAGAAACAATCGCCCTTTCACTGTAAGTACATCGAAGAGTCGGTACTAGCAAGTATGAAAGGGTGAGAGCTTTTCTATATTACAAAAATCACCCGATATTGAGGGAACATCTTTGAATTGGAACACAAATGCCTCTTGCGTACAATTGAACATCTCATAAGTATACTTCAGGATGGAAAGAAGAGCCTGCCGAACAGACTAATTCAACTTGTATGAAAAGGGGTGGGTGGAGGGGGAAGCAATTAGAATTACTAATAAAATTAGCTAATCAATATGGACGTGCATTCATAAAATGTTGGGCTAAAGAGATTCAACGAGGTTTCACAATTTCACACAGCCTTTGTCCGTACAGCAACCGCTGCTACCAGGCAATTCAGGGTGTTCAACTATCATGAACCAACATTTAAAAATATGCGAATGTCCCGTAGCTGGATAGAAGCAAGCGGAATGTTTGCCGTCGCTTGGAGATACCCAGATTATTATTTTGCATTTCGTCAAATCACAAAATTAGTCTAAATAATTAATCAACTTTTCAGATGTTATAATTAGAATAAAAGCGTGAATGAAAAAAATTGTAGAGCAGCACGAAAAACTACCGATTCAGCTTTATGTTGCTCAATTCATGCTACACCATAGTGTTTTTCAGAGCGTGAAGGTATACCGTGAATACACGCAAAATTGCTCCGCGAATGGCCGCCCAAGGCAATTCCCCGCTCCGATAGACTATAACCGGAGTTCCTGGTTGAGCAGGTATCCGCTTTCTATTGTTTTAGCGCTCGTCATTCATCATGTTCGGAGACGCTGATCTGGTATAGTTTAGGTTCTCTGTGCAACAGGGGCTCGAGTGAGAAAACTCCTCTTCCCAAAAGCGAGAACCAGACAATAACATGTAGCGTCAGGTTACGTTACCTCACGGTCATCAGTCACGCTCATTGACTTTGTTACTTCTAGTGCAGACGGAATAGTCACGGCGTGTATTCATTTTAGATCGTTCCGCCCTTCAAGGTAAGGACCGGTTTTCTAGCCTAAGGCCATCGTACAGTCTACAAGTCTACTTATTGTAGAGGTGTCATGGTGTGGCGCTCTAAAACACAGCCTAACAAGCGAGGTACGTTTTCGTCATCTTAACAAAGGATGTCCTGGAAGAGCAATTTTATTCTAAACCTAATTGTCAGTGCGAAGTATTGGGTAACGCCGGTGCTCCCGTCAGTTCTGAGTGCTCCTCTGGTTATACACAAGCGAATAAAACTAGAATCCTGAAAAGGATCAAGAATCATGTAGCATTATCAGGGTCAAGCTCAGATGCCTGCCGAATTGTTTACGAACCGACATTTCTCCAGTCGAACTCGTTTTGGCACCGCTTGGCAGGGTCCACAGCGGCCGCCCACCACGTTTGCATAGCTTTAATAGGCTCCGTAAGATGTGCTTACGTTAGCCAATATCCGGATGATATTTTTTAGTGCCCATTATTAAGTATCGTCAACGAGACCGTTGATTTTATAGAGAGTTACGTTATTTGTCCTGACATGGCAGTGGATGCCCTGCGTTCTCACTCACTCGGGCCCAGTGTTCCTGGAAGCGAATGAGACCTCTCTTTGCAACAATAACAACAAGGCGTTTACGTGGAGCACCTGTCACGCTGCGTCGTTGTCTTCATTCACACTCGTTGACCTCGCTTAGCCTAGGTGTTCGCCGTGTCTAACAGCTCCGGGTTCTACCGGACGTCCAGTGTCGGTTTTCTAGCCTAGGTCACCTTAGGGGCTAGCCTCTCTGTAACACTGTTTAGTGCAGGCCGGCATAAAAGAAGCTGTATAGCAAAGGGCGCATTCTGCCTTCTAAGAAAGGTCATCCTGGTGAACAGGGGCCTAATACCGCAAAACAGATGAAATTACTCCACTACTGAAACGCGGAAGGCGATAATATACATATGCATTACAATAGAGAGAGAGAGAGAATGAAAAGGAAAGGCAGGGAGGTTAACCAGATATTACAGTAAAATGGAAAGCCAATTGGCAACTTCAGAATCCTCTACTTGAGCTGGGAACACTGTCAAATCAACAAAGAAGGCTATAACACCTAGGTTCACGGTGGCTCTTTCGCTTCGTGCTATCGTCATGTTTCTTTTTTGTGGCGTCGAAACAGAGATGTTTCGTGGAGACCGAAAGGGCCCTTGCAGCCGATCTCCCTATTTTGATCGCTCCCAAGGATTTGAGCGACGAAATCAAGAATATAGTTGTGCTGTGCGTGCAAAGGTCGGGCCTGCCAGCGAGCTGCATAAGATTTTTTTAAAGGCAAAGAGCCTTTCAAGCGAGGCGGAGGTTAAAGAAAGGAAGTGTTTTGCATAGAGAACCTTCGAAAGGTGCAAACACTTGTACGATACGATACGATACAGGTACGATACTTTGCGGTTTTTGACCTTCATAGGCAACTCCACACTGCTACTTGTGTGGCAGCATACCACTGCCTATCGTGCTTTGAGAATTTACGTGCAGATATTCTGCGCCGATAGAATTCGAGGCTAAAAACTGTTAAGTAACCTGGTCAGTGTGCCTGGGTATTAAAACAAATGATAGTTCCGTGTGGCTCGGGGTGTAACTTCTTTTAATAGTTAGCTAATACGTGTGAAAAGGTTGTCTGTGTACAATGACTGGCGCTTGTACGTGCTCGCAGTACGCAGATTTTGAAGGAGGGTCCGGAGCATGGAACACAGCATGCACATGCCACCCGCAGAAATTTTCAAACCCGGTGAAAGCTGAAACGTGAACAACTAATTGGACCAAGTTGAGTTTCTTCCAACAGATCTCCAAGATTTAGCGAGCGTTTTCTTTGGGCAAAGCGAGGCGTATCATCGGTAATGCTAGATTTGGAACCGGATTAAGCCAGTCGTGATGGAGTTTAGCTGAGTGCACAGTTTTGGAAAGCAAACTAATGGCGCTGTGTGCAGGTCGAATGCTCTAAAGCTGGAACGAGTGCTGTTTGCAGATGCGTCTTAATGTGTTGCGAGCAAATAAACTGACAACTCGCCACGTTGAATGAGAAAGCATCTTCTGTTTGTCTCGCCAAACTAAAGCATGCTACGAAGGCGATATATCGCTTCGCGACAGGAGTCCCGATAAACTTAAGACCTTCCGAGGCAGTTATCATTCCTGCTACCGTCCCTGCAGACAAAAGTACGTTAGCGAGAATATTCCTTTTGCTTAAAGCATTAGCAACAATATTGCTGGGGCAGAAAACTAAACTAACAAGAACGAAAGGATGCGTACATCACTACAATTTATCAAAGCGCATGTTCGAACAAAGCAAACTCCGCGATTTGAAACGCCAGCAAGGTATCACGAATAAACAAAAAGAAAGCAATAGCGTACTCGCCGGCAATAAGGAAGTTGACCCGACTGAAGTGTTTCGAGCAAACCGGTGTATCATCAGGAACATTTTCCCACTGCGGGTCTGTTATCGAAGTCGCTCTGCAATGCGCGTCGCCTGCTTCTTTCTAGAAACGATGGAATCAGACATTGCTATCTTTCCACCGCGATGACACACATAATAAAACACAAGAAGAGTATGTGATAGTCCATCTTTTTTTTTTTCATTTTCAGACTTGCGCGCTTCGGCATCACGACTATTTGAGAACTGCGAGGACCTTCTTTAGCTTCAAACCTGAACGAAGATCAGCTGTATATCGACGTGACCGCTAGGTAGCAAGCATATACTTGGAGTCGCGAATGGCTTCGCGTGTTCGAGGCGGCGTATGGTTTTCTCACGCGAGTTTTCTTGCTCGAGGAAAAGCCTGAGCACCCGTATGAAGGGAACTTTGAGCACGGGCTTGCCTTTGACTGTAATTCTAAGGGCCGCCTGCGTATCTGGGTTAGGTTTGCCTGTGAGAGAGATTTCCGATGGGGTCGGTGAGCACTTGAGACCAAGGCACCAACATCGCCGGTACATGATATATAGTGTTGGATTCAATGACGGTCATTGCAAATTATCGTACAGGGTGTGTTAGTCACGCATCCCAGCAAAGCCAACGAGAGCCAGAGGCAGCCATTAGGGTTCTATGCGACCCAGGACACAAAGGTGACGCAGGCAGCGAAACTGCCAACCTAGCCACCAGCGCACACACGAACCGGGGGCTAAGGGCACATCGCACGGGTGCTCATAGAGGCCTCAGAGAATTATGGGCATAGGCTTAGACAGCAGCGCCAGGAACATGCACGCATCCACCTCTGTCTAGCACTCCGGAACGCACGACATATGTTTTCTGATGGACCAACCGTGGTTGTTTAGTGGCTATGATGTTGGCCTACTAAGCACGAGGTCGCGGGATCTAATCATGGCCACAGCAACCGCATTTCGATGGGGGCGAAATGCGAAAACACCCGTGTACTTTAGGTTTAGGAACACGTTCAAGAATCCCAGGCGGTCGAAATTTCCGGAGACCCCACTACGGCGTGCTTCATAATCAGATCTAGGTTTTGGCACATAAAACATTACAATTAAATTTATTTACACATCGAGTTCTTATTCAGCGAAAATTTGGAGTACCTTATGTATAATGTGAGAAGCCTTCTCGCTTAATCAAGAGATTTGGGACAAATTACTAGACCCACTTTATCATTATATTTATGATGGAAATATACAAAGTTCTAGGTAAGTTTACTCAATGTTCACAGTGGATTGACAAAGGCACCTTTTTTATATTTATTTAATATTAGCGGCAGGTTATGGATGATATGTAGGCAAAAGTATAAGCGTTTGTGTATTGTGGTTTTTGCTGTAAATTACGTTCGCAAGCACTCTGGAATCTCGTATATGCGTTTTAGGAACGGCACAGAGTTTGACAGAATTCCCTGAAGAACTGCTAATTCTACCAACAAAATTGAGCGAAAACGGGAGAAACAATGTGGCCAATGTTCTCGCGATGCAAACTGTGTTCGGAATAATGATGGCCTTTGTAAAAAAATTCACAGGTGCTAGAATACACACGCACGCGAGGTTTGAAACAGGCAAGTTATGCAGGGCGCTCCACGTAACCTGAAACATAAGCGTATCTACAGGGTGGGCCGAGGAAGCAAGTGCACCCCCCCCCCCCCCCGCCACCCCTGCCCACACGGTAGATACGCCTATGGTTCAAGTTATGTGAGCCACTCTGTCTACGGTCAACGTCTTAGAGTATGCAGCTTAATTACAGGCAACTCAAATTTTTACTTGAACTGCTCGGATGAAAGGTTCGCCGGAAATGGGGCTATGCTTTTGCAGGGTCGCAAAAGCCTGCTGTTATTTGTCCATGAAATGAACAAGGTGAAGCTCAGAATGACGGGGCGGCCTTGAAATAATGATGATCGTGGCGTAAATCTTGGACGCACTAAGCATGCTTACTTTTGAGCTTTTGTTGAGCAGTATTATTTCGCCCACGCCAAGCCTTTCGCAGTATGCCTTGCATGAACATTTCAGCTTGTTCCTATTGCGGAGCAGAGTTTCCACCAACGAAAGAAAACCACGTCAGTGATCAGGCGTTTTTTACATGCATCCGTTTCCGAAGGAGTGACTAACAAGTAAAAAAGGGCTGGAAGACTCAACTGTCGATGACATCTACGAAATGCGAAGCATTTTTTTAAATGTAGGGAATTGTTCTAAGAGCCGTGCGGCTTTGGCAAGCTTACGATTGCGCTCGTTGAAGTCAGCCAGGGTCAGCAGGTTTTTTGTGTGCGGCATTTTGGCCTGGAACACTCGACACACCCACTCGGGAAGAATCGCTGCAGCACAAGACGACGAGGCGCTCTGAGCTGGCAGGGTTTTGGCACACTCGATGCCCTTGGCTGCGTGGTACTCCTTCATCATCCCCTCCGCGGCCACCACCAACCCCACAAACACCCGGCACGTCGGGTTACCCTGGAAACGCTATACGGTATAAGTTGCATAACCTTCCGCGAAGTGCATGAACATAAATATTAGGGGAGAATACACGTTGCAATTGATTAAAATAGAGACACGCATAGAAATAAGTTATAAAGCAAATATTAACCTCTTCCCGAACATAGCGCTTTGCATAAATTCCAATTTGTGCTTTGTTGCTGCATAAGTGGCATACGTTAGGCGTCTCTTTCTATAGAATTGAATTTAAACGCTTCAAGCTACAACACGCGCATTGCATGCGCAGGTACATGCGCATTGCATGTACCTTAATTTCTTTCCCTTGGTCGTTTTGCATACTCTAGCGTTTTTTTTGTAGTGGGAGTATTGGACTTAAAGAGAACTTGAAGTTGATTTTTGGTTCATTCAGAAAAAAAAAAGAAAAAAAAGAGAAACCATGAAGAGCAAGGCTAAAGGATATATTCACGCCTATCTAAAGACTTGCCTTGCAGTAAGAGAGTTCAGCAGACCTAAGAGAGTGCCGAACGCGAGACAGATGTTTGTAAACCCACCTATGGGCTTTAATTTCCGCATGCAGTACAGCAAGTTCAGTGCACCAAAGTAAAGCGTGTAAATATCAGTATACGATCAATCTTGCAATTGATCCCCATCGGACTGGAGCCATCGCAGCCAAAATGTCGATGTAGCGATACTATACAGCAGAATACTGCAGTCACTGAGCGACCGTGGTTGGTGAACTACATGCGTTGTCACCCTTCTCAGTGTAACTAAATCTTAGCAAAGACACACAACATAACATTTCTTAACAAAAACTTTCAAGTGGATCTTTCCCTTCTGAGAATATTCCAAGGCGTAAGCAATGAAAACCAAACGAGGTGACGAGAGAGAGGCTGACTTTAAGGTAAAGCTCAACATGTTAGCCTGACTCATCGTCTGACAATGCCATGCTCCAGGTGCTGGATGATAATTATGGTATGCGCAGTGATTACGTAATCATACGTAGCCCCAAAGAAACACGCACATCCTAACCTAATAAAGTTATTCACAAAGTAACACCAGCAGAGCTTTTGTAGCACGCAACGAACACCGGAGCGCTTGGGAGGCGCTGGTGTACTGCTAAGTGTGTCGCTTGAAACACAGCAGCATTCCAAGCCTAGAACGTCGTGATATAGAATCGCATCAAAGATGAGCGCAGGATCCGCTCTTAGCAATTATCTTGGAATACAGGCGCCTACTTAAAGACCGCGCTTCCAGACGGTGCCCTCGAGAAAGGGCTAGACGTGCACGGAAACTCCTTCCTGCACGCGCGCCGCGACAGAGACAAACCGGAAGCCGACTGCGGTGGAGGCCGGAACAATGGAAACTGTGTTGCGTGGTCCCCATAAAAAAGACAGAAGACACACAGAAAAAAAGAAACAAAGGCACAAAACTAAACAAGCTCGCTTGATTAGCGGACGTGCACTCGGATAGATTTCGCCAGTGCCTCAGTGGCCTCCTCTCGGCTCTGCGGTTCTGTCATACATCCGGCGGAAGTTCCTTTGGCGCGTTTGATCAAATTTCCGGTAGTCTCAAGAAAGTAATTTCGGTGACCACTTGCGAAACACTTGGCCGCGTCGTGCTGCGAGAACCCGAATAGTGAGGTTTCGCTGCGTGATTCCTGTGGTCTAACATCCCAAGACAACGTAGACTATGACAGACAGGCGTTGTGGTAGGTGACTGAGCAATATTCTGATAACATGTGTTCATTTGACGGGAGAAACCAAAGCCCTATGGCCAAATGTTCTTGTATTCGGCCCCAACCTGGATGCGGCAGTCGCCGCGACATTCCGCGAAGGCATGTTTACCTGCATGATGTTCGACGAGAGAACATTGAGGGCCAGCGTGGCAGGGTCATCCAGTATCAAACAACACTCGAAGCTGTGATTGAAAACAGGACGTAACGATCATGTTGGTGAAACTTCCAAGTATGCGTAAAATTTTCATTAAAATTCAATATTTTTATTCTATTCACCATTAGCTTCTGTCTAACCACTCAAATCATTGTTCAGGACAGTAGTCACGGGAGTACTTCCTTGCAAGACACCGAATGCAGCCCTGCAAAGCAGCAGCTAGTCAGTGGCATCGGCCGACCCGACGGAATTCTGAAGACTATTCTGAGAAATCCAAACATCAATAAACAGATCATAACAAACATGCTTTGGCACAGGGCATCTGGCGGAGAAATATCCGTAAGATAGAAACGCCGCGCCCGTGTCAGGTGTCGGATAACTTCGGTTCCGAGGACGGCAGTTCGAGGAGAGACGCATTCGGCTTCAGATCGGGCGGGCATTAAAGAGGTCTACAGGAAAGTAGCTGACCCGCAACTCTGCGTGAGGCCAGGCGCTGTCATCACGAACTCCGCCGGTCGCTGCCGCCACCACCACCGCCACCACCGCCACCACCGCCGCCACCACCGCACTTGCTAATTACGATCAACCAAGCCTCTACATCCACAAGAGCCACGCCACCAAACTCTACTGGTGAACCGATATTGCCAAATCACGACACGTGATGTATGTTTAAACTGTGAGCCAACAGCTAAATTTTCGCACGGCCTATTAAGGCACTATGTCGTGCTCTTATATCACATTAGATATTATTTCTCTTCTTTGTTATGGGTGTGAGAGAAAGACGTTTATGAATAAAAAAAAATATCAGTGCCCCTCCACTCTCTGAAGAAGGATGACCAGAGAAGCTGTGTATGTGGGTCCCTCACTGGCGAAATGCACCTCCGCCTCGGGTCGGCCCAGCATTGCACTACCTTCGAGATTTTGTGACTACACAGGGAAACGATCGTGGGGGAACTTGCACTTAAGAGCTTCGCTGTAAAAATTGTACATTTATCAGAAGGCAGCCCCAGTGGTGTTTCCCGCGAAGTGTCTAGATTATGTGAATTGTTTCGTTCTTTAGCAGGCAGAACAGCAAGCTGTCGTACATAGCTTTGGCACGGGCTGTCTGGCGAAGAAATATGCGAAAGCAACACCGCACCCCGGTCGGGGTGTCGCATAACCTCTGGTCCGAGGACTGCAGTTGGAGGAGAGACGCGTTATACTTTTCTCTGAAGTGTTTGCTTGTTCTTCTGTCATATTTCTTGCCTGCATTAGGATTACTCCTTCACAATATAAATTTTGATCGGGTATATGCATATGGCATCTCGTGTCCGTTCTCTTCGCGTAGCACACCTACAAGCCTGACACTAAAGTTCATAAAAGGACAATTTTAAGCATATAATGTTTCTTCTTTCTAATGTGCAATTTCAAATGTAAAATTCACGCGCTTTAGGTTCCCATCCAATGAAATATAGAAGGTTATTGAGCCGCACCAAAGAGGAAGGCAATATCTTACCGATAATGTTCACTACGCAGAAAGAAAAAAGGAATACTGCATACCGGTGGTACTGGGTCCTAAGTCGCACTATAAGAATTCGCCAAGCATTTGACAACAAATGGTACTTGACACTGAAACAAGAAGGCCCAAACTCACACACAAGAATGCATACGCATAACGCACACCTGCCTTATTCATATATCACAAGTCATTTCTCAAAAACAAAACGAATTTCTGCTCCTAGATGTGCCGTTACAGACACCTGAGGATCATTCGCGAACTTCCCTGCTCCCCTTATGCGTTTTCCATTTGCTCTCTTTGCCGTATTTTATTCATTCTGTCGCTCGTTACGTACTGCACCTTATTCTTTATTTACGCTCGCAGCAAGTTGTTTTGCAGAGACTGCCCTGTGGGCTCAAGCCCTTGCTCTCTTTACTCCGTCGAGCTTCTGGAGCGACCATTATAGCATGCAAATAGAGATAGATAGATAGATAGATAGATAGATAGATAGATAGATAGATAGATAGATAGATAGATAGATAGATAGATAGATAGATAGATAGATAGATAGATAGATAGATAGATAGATAGATAGATAGATAGATAGATAGATAGATAGATAGATAGATAGATAGATAGATAGATAGATAGATAGATAGATAGATAGATAGATAGATAGATAGATAGATAGATAGAGCGATAAGGGGGAAGACAGGGATGTTAACCAGGCTAAGCCCGGTTGGCTAGCCTGTACTGCGGAACGACAGTGATAGATGAGAACGAACCGAGAAATTCAGAGTATGCACCGACACGCATGCAATCAAGTGTTCATTATTCGGTTCATTCCAAATGACTACGCATGCTAGTAGATTTCAAGAAACGCAGCAGCGCCTTTGTGGCATTGCAGATCGCAGACGCATGAAGCCAGGGTGCCAGGATTATCTCCTTTGTGCAAGGCCTATTACTTAAGAGCCCTGAAGCTGTCCAAAGGACAAACCTGTTACCTTCGTATAATGGGCATGCACATAGCCGTGTGACTGCCAAAACTACTATGAAGGTTGAGCAAAGGGCCTTATTTTTCGTGACGCCGGCCAACACAGCTAACGTGACCTGTTAAACCTCTAACATGCCAAGCAAGTAAATGCGCACGTTGTCCTTGGCCATACATGTACGGGTCGCAGTCGTGCAGTCGAAATAAACGGTGTTTGTGGTTGGTGTAACTACAGTTTGCGTTAGAAGAAGCAAACTATAAGTGCTGTGAAATGGTTCTCACGCAGCCAGTCTGAAGCGACCAAGTGCAGGAGGCTGAGAAAAGGAGATGGTATGAGCGTGCTTTGTATACCACGTACGAACGAGCGACAGCGAGCGAGTACCTTAACGGGTTACAGAAAGACATTCAAACTAAGAGTTTTAATAAGGGCGAAGTGGTTCTAACAACTACGTTATAATTAACTCCTGCAACTGTAAATTGCTTGTGGTCAAACAAGTACCAGAATGCTAGGGTTCGGCCGCATCTTTTCCAGCCTGTTCTCGCAAGATGACAACTTCGCATCATAGGTTACATTGCGGAAAATACTCGAGCATCGCAAATTTTGGGTGCCAATTATATCGATGCCACAGTTGGGGTATGTCTTGGATACCCGTCGCAGCTTGTTTGTCAGGTCAGCAGCCAGTGTGCTTTTGTTCGTGAATGCCAAGGCTTCCCGATCTGTAGTCCTCCTGGCTGAACAAAAGATTTCAGGTTTAATTTCTCCACCTTTAATTAAATATGTCTTGGAAGCATTCCCACAAAAAGGGAAGGGGGACCTACATGGAAGAGCTAAAAGCAGGAAAGGAGCCGGTAATGAAAGAGAAAGCAAAGAAGAACACGGGAGACAAAGTGGCAGCTAGAACTTAACGAGTCCCCGAACTTTCATTTTTCTTTTTTTTTCGCTTCGTCTCGCATGTTAGAGAGCCCCATCTTTGGAGATCCCGAAATTGGAATCGGCACTTACCCCAAGGTGTGCGCTGATTACATGGGAATCCCGCACGACATTGCCGAAGGCACTGCTCCCAGATTGCCTCTCGCTGGTTTCTTGTGCTCCGCGGCTTCACTGGCTTAGAAGAAAGGGCAAAGGGTCCAGCACGTTACAAGCCCCTTAGGGTGTCATTCACGACTATGTCGCGGGAATAATCTCTAACTTCGTTCCTCCTGTCCTAACGATACCACGATTGGAAACCACTAACCCCGCTGGCCTGATTTAGTAAGGCCATTCATTTGGAAACCTCGATTGCTGTATTTCGGCGTTCATAATTTATTTTCTTTCTGGTAAGAAATCAGGCGTAGAAGGCAAATTGTGAATGCGTATTATGAACAGCAAAATTATATTGCACCTAGTCAGGTAGTTTAAACATCCGTTGTTGTCTTCGGTTTTAAGGTCTTCTTTTACGAACATTGGCAACATGCCAAGGGCATACATGACTGCGATGAATTGAAGATGCAGAGCTTACACTCGCTGTCTCCTGTCCACCACACACCTCATCCGCATCTAAACTGCCACAACGCAATTTCTAGGTTATTACGCAGAACAAAGGTGGGCTCACCAGCTCTCTTTTGAGGCTCGATACGCCGTGCTAAATATAAGCCGGTTTTCCTGTGCATAAGGTGTCTTTATAGCGGGAGCAGGGCTGCAGCTGTAGTGGGCATGCAATTTTGTTTTTATTCGCCCCGTGGGAAAGGTGAAGCTGAGAATGAGGAGGTGACGAAAAGACCACACGGTAACCAACGAATACTTGTCGATGACAGCCACCTTCGGCAATCAACGGGACGGAAAACGGACGGATGGTTCTACAGACGGAACGGACTCTGCAAACCCACTTTTAGACCTTTAACTGCTGTCGCTGCGAGGTGGAGAAAAGAAAAAAGTGAAAGTTTAAAATAAGAAGAGAAAGACACGTAGGCGTAACACACGTGTGAAAACATTTGGGACCATGCATCGAACATAAGGCCGATACTTGTAGCTGTCGTCAGTGAAAACCCAAAATAATAATTTCACCGGTCTTTTCTTTCCTCTTTAGGTTTCCTTCAATTACCGGAAGAGAAATGTCAATGAAATTACCTTGCCTCGGCTGCGTGATGCTGTTCTTTTGCCGTGGAAGAGGATAATTACGGAAAATATCTGCTCTTTTGTTACGCACGCATGAAATTAGGGAGTCTTGGCACAGCTGTTCCGCCTGTTACGTGGACGCAGCGCGGCTGAGGTCCTGCTTCACGCATTGCATCGCGGAGGTTTGTGGTGGAGCGTTCTATAGGTCGGCATCGCAAGAGCAACGCTAAATGCCGCGGTACCATCCGGCGGATATGACTCGGAGCACAGCTGCGCAAAGGTGACGTCTTTCGTTAGGCCTAACAGTTCAAAAGCGAGAACTTAGGAAGGGTGACCTACCTTCGCTAGCACATGGTCCTCGAAGTGAAACCAGACTACCTGAAAGCCCATATTACCGCTCATTTTTTTAGAACACGTGGGAAACCGAGTAGCAGGACTTACTTAAGATCGAAGCAGGTACCCAGGGCTCGGCCTCGCTGTTACACTAGCTACACAAGCCGCACGATGTATAAGCCCTCAACGGAAAAGCTTTAAGATGGACGGGCGTGCATAGCCTGAAAAGCTTTTATTTGCGTTCTGTACAATTGAACTTCCAACCAAATATTTTATTACGTCAGCAATGCCTCGCTGATGTTACATTAAAACTCTCCATCATTTCCTGGCGTTTGATAGAGGACAGTGGAAGGCGATGAAAGGAGAAAGCAACTTTGATGCACTGCGCAAAAGTTGCCATTCGAATGTGCAGTAGCCAAATCTACAGACAGGCGTTTGCAAAAGCCTCTCTTTGTACCAAAGCTCTCTAGGTAACGATACTTTGCGTTTCTTTTTTCTTTCTCTTATTCGCTGACGAAACAAGAATCCGAATGAGAGAAGTGGGTATAAGCGTGGGCTATTAGAGCCTCTGCGAGGTCGTGGAGGACGACGCTTGAGATTCTGAATAGATTGCTGAATGCTCGCTCTTGTTCTTGTCTTTTAGACATCCGTAACGCACAGTTTTAGGCATGTATATGGCACGATAATTTCGAGGAAAGAAGTTTTAGGCTTTTGCGATTCTGAACAGTCAAACTGTTCGCTTGCGTTTACAAGCTTTGAATTGCGCGAGCGAAGCTTTATATTTTAGCAGGAAAGAAGATACGCAGCCAGTTAAGGAATGAAAAAAAAAAACACAGAGCTTGCTTTCAAATCGAATTGACTTTTGCAAACAAGCTACTAGATCGGAGTTTATGCATATCGTGTTCGCATGGTCATCGGCTATTTGTAGCTCGGGTGCACGAGAAAGGTGCAACGTTATGTAAGTAGATTTTTTTTCGCGCAAGGTATGGCGCAAATTGTTAATAATTGAGATGATCAATGGGTTGTGGGATTTATTTCCGTTTACAAAGTACACGACAAAATTGCGGATGTAAGGCTCCCCAAATTGAGATTACTTATTCTCATCATTTTACATCTCCACAGACTCGAGAAGCGTGATCAACAAGCCAATTGAGACGTAGACTTTGAGAGGAACGATGCTTCTGGCTAAATCACTGTAAACACGAGCAAAGCAAGAGAATAAAAATGAAACTTCCACAGCATAAAAATTAAACATAGGAATATTCTATGTCCATCGGCAATACAAAAAAGAACTGTCAAAACTGAGCCATAACATCTGGCTAAGTATAAACGGCAGGACGGCAAGAGAATAAAATCAGATGACTAAGATCATTTTTTTTTCTGTGCATCACTTAACCTCCTCGATCTAGCGCAGGGTAGCAATACGAATGCGCGTGCGGTTGATTTACCTGCCCAACTTTCTCTATCGCCATCCCTTTCTCAGTGAAGGCACTGGTGTCTCCAGGAGTTAAGTGAATCAAGAAATGTTTTAGGCAGGTGTAGTTTATTGACAGATACGTGAACCCCGTGTACTCCGCAAGGCATCGCTTACACAGTCTTGCAGTCGGGATCACAGGTCGCTAGGGGGTAGCGCACGCACAGAGGTCTGGAGCTTGACCTGCAGCGGCGAGGTCCGAGGCAAACACGACGCGACGTAGTGGAAAACAAAACAGTTAATCCCATTGAGAAGTAAAGAGTGGTTAGCTCGACAAGCTGTTCGTAACGAAGAGCGAATACGAAGGCTCAATATTCACTGCTTAATGCTCAAGGCTCGCGAGACAAGCCGCCTCATTATAGCTTCTCAGTAACACATTCTCCCAGGAGAGGCCTGGAGACAACGGGCGCCGCCACGCTGCCGCCTTGCCAATGTTTGTCTCCGCCATGCCGGCACAGTCGAATCATAAGGAAGGGGGAAGGCATTCCTTAGGGCATGAATGCACAAAGACACCGGCGTCTCGGGGGCCCGCTCGTTCACATTTTACGCTCGTTGGGCATCTGTCGTCTTGCTTTGGTCAAGTCGCATGGAATGTTCGCCACTGAAGCGATCCGTAATAAAAGCTATGGCTTTAAAACGTAGCCTGATGTAACAGCAGTAAGGTCATACATGACGCGCCTTGGTGCCGTTGTAGTCGCAATTGCTTTCGTGACTTCGGAAAACGAAAGCCCTTTTGCAGTGTGAGAGGCATGTAATATGTAAAGCAGTGTCGATGACTCCACCAAAGCCGCAACAGATGCACACGCCCCTGACATTGCAACGCTGCGATGAACTGCGTTTTTTTAGTTCGTTTACATTTTTGCATAGACGATACGAGATTTGCGCCGGTCTTGTTCTAGGTTTCGGTGTCCGTACGAATTTTCTTTGTGGACAGAGTAATATTTAGATTTATAGTTACCCTTAGGTTCTTGTGTGGTTGTCGGGCACGCACATCTTCTAGAAGTGAAATATGCGTCGACACAGCAACGTGGCCACCTGAAATTGCTGTCTAATGCAAGTAGTGGCAGCGGTACGAAATAAGTGGCAGGGTGGCCCCTTTAGCGCTGCTTACTGAGCCTCATACACGCGAAGAGGCAATTTCTGACTATATGAACGTATAAAATTTGTATTCATTTATAGCGATTATCGTTGGTGCAAATACAGAGTCACACGGGATTTCGCAAGCACAAGATGTCGCGCTGCGTAAGTCGCTACATATAAGCGCGTACTAACTTAGCTATAGGTTTCAGCACTGGTGAGGCGTGGCAACGTCTGTGACTTACCTCTATTGGTCGCGTGTTGTGACGCTATCTTTTACAGCTCGGGTAGTTTCTTCAGTCTTGTTTTCATTATTATTTTTTTCAGTTTTATAAATTAGTGCAAATACATGAGCTGTCGTGGTTGAGACATTTATAGACGTTGGCAACAAGCATCGCCTACATATCGGCCATGTTTCGGCGATGAAATTATTAAAGACTACATCATTAGGAATTTTTTTTTTACTGTGACGTCTGACGATGGGTTCCAAATCTCCGTGTGCCCAACGGTTTTCCAATCTGCACCGAACATATATTCCCATAAGTACTGCTCCAGTCCTAATGCAGATAGGCACCAAAGGTAGCTTTGAGGAGGCAGAATAAGAATCTCCAACAATGCAGACCTCTTTCCTCGCGAAGTGGGGACCACGCTGACAAATGCAACATCATCAAGCTACTCTTTGAAACAAAACAAAGAGAGTGTTTTTACGAAGACCTAAAATCGTGTTCAAGACCCGTTAACATGACGAAAGAGACAAAGATTAAGCTGAAGCGTTGCCACAGGTTGAGAGCCGGTTGTCAGTTTGCATGCACTTTGTAATAGGAGCAGTCTAATCAGCGGCGTATTCTGCAATATAATATGATAGGCAAACATGGATTTTCTTATTTCTTCAGATCATGCAGCAATAATTACTCGCAGCAAGGTTTCAGTTCCCATTGGTGCCAGAAATTTGACGCCAGGTGTAAACAATGTCAATGCGCACGTCTGCGTTTTCCAACGCACAGAATATGTGTTATCTTCATAGAGATAAAGCAAGGCGTGATGCTATTTTTCTATACTTTATCGTATGCAACATATGATTCCTGCTTTGTGTGCCGTAGGCTCAATTTTACACCAAATAATAAAAGGAAATTGGAGTTACTGCAACAATGTAAGATGGGGGGACTAAGTGTCAATGTTGAACTGTTTAGTTTATAATCTTTGTAACGCACAAAATCACCGTAGTCCGTATGAAGCAGGGGTTGTCGAGGAAACTGCACTGAATATCAAACTTTGTACCGTGAAAAGCTGTCAAAACAACAATTATATTGTTTCATTATCCTCGCTCACGCGTGGCGTGTGCATCACCAGCACAAAATATTAAGCTTTATATATTACAGATATACAGAGTGCTCGGCATGCCGTTTTCGTTAAAGAAGTAAAATCTTCGCAACTTTAAGCGACTGAGTTGACCGCAAGGTTTCCATGCCTGAAGACAAAGGAACTAAAAGCATTGAAAGAACACTATAGATCTAACTGAGAAAAACAGTGCCTTGTAACACGCACAGAAAGGTCATTGATATTGATTGCAACATGACGAGTTGCACAACTTGAAGATTGAAGCTCTGAAGTTTGGGGGTTTATTGAGACAATAGGACAAAAAAATGTATAGTTGCCTTCGTAACTTGCGAAAAGGCAGAAAAGCCTGACAGGTCGTCTACTCCGCAAAAACCGTTTCAGCCCCAAAATGACACATTACTCACTGTGTCAATTTCTTCGAAATAATTAAAGCGCACATAAACACGACTGCTCAAAGGATAAGTAGGTATGTACCGTGACACTTGTGCGCCTAAAATATACGGAATACAAGAATTATTACATAGAAGTCACAAAATAATATATAAGTAAGCCAAAACAACATTATAATGCACGAAAGTATTAGCTACCCATTGCTATTTGTGGCATAAAAAAACGAGAAAGAAAAGAAAGGAAGTCCTTATTCACATCCTCGGTTTTCCGAGAGACAACCACTGATCACTTGCCTCGTCGCCACTAGGATATCAGTTTCTCCACTGCTGACATTCACTGAGCTTTTTCATGACAGCAGCCGACAACACGACGTGCCAGTTTTGGGGATGAAAACCACAAGACGGCGCAGCATCCACATCAGGTGAGAACGAAGGTACGCCTATCAGAAAGGCTTATACACCGGCACCGTTTCGTGAACGGCTCCCTGTAGACATGGAGAATCCCGCTGTCAAAACAAAACACGTGATTGAAGTAGCAGACACAGAATTGCTTCTACTTGTGCCTCTCCTTTATCCTGTTTCTCACCAACATTGCTGACGACGGCGTCGCAAGAGAAATAGCTGTCGACGCCACGATCTCTTGGCGTTCGCTGCTTCGGAGTTGCAGAACCTCATCTGAGCGTCGGGTCGTATATGATCCGACAAGAAGGAAACGCAGAAATGCGAGAAGCGTGTCTGTCTTTGGTTTTCAAATACAAAGATGTGAAGCGATAGAGAACTAGAAGATCGGCATTGCGCCTTGCAAGCAAATGTAGGTGGTTGATATCCCAGTTGAGCTGAAGAGAAAGAGCGGGAGTCGAACAGATCTCGTAGTCTGTAGGAGAGACCATCCTTGTCATCGTAATACTTTATTTATGTCCAACTACAAAAAGGAGGCCTCTTCAAGTGAACTGCTATTCTGATGTCATCTTACACTTGCAAATTTTCTGTCATCAGATCACCTATACCTTTGCCAACATCGTCTCTGTTTCTCGTCCCTTGAGGCCCAACCTGTTAATATAACAGACACCAGCCAGCTGGTCTGCGCGTTCCCTAACCTCGTCAACTTCAATTAATGTTCTTATTAACTAGAATATTGGCATTCTTCTTCTTGTCGCTTAGGCTTACGCCTATCAACTTATGTCCACTCACACGTTGCATGGTCCTCAGCTGCCTTATTAATCTTCAAGTTTATGGCCCTTAGGTGAGTAACGGCAAAACGCACAATGTATCTTATTTCTTTCTCAGGGATAGCAATACGCTGTTATTAAGGATTTGAGAATGACTGCCGAACGCTGTTCGGCAAGTTTTTCTTCGTCAAGAAGTTTCCGTCTCATGAAATGGGCTTCATTTGTCTAACTTGGTCTAGATAAACGCACCGTGTCGTAGCTTCGAGAGTATGACTGTCAATAAGGAAGTCTTGCTTCCTCGGCAAGAGCATAACAGACGTTTAGTTTATCTTTCAACGTATCATTTCTCAACTCTTCCCTCTATTTTCCCATTGCTAAATAAGACAGTGTCGTTCGGAAACCGCAGGTTGGGCTAATAACTTTTACGATAAAATTTCCCAGCGTAGCATCTCGAATACCTCTTGAAAATATGGGATGAATATCGATGGATAAATTGCATTTATTTCCAAAGCATCCTTTTTTGAACATATTGACGGCGATGATACACTCTAAAACAAAATTACACCCTTTGGGTTGCGTCTTGCCGTACAACAGTAAACGTCATCTGTCTTGTCCGCATTTCCTTTCTTTTACTCTGCGAGCCCAGTACTTCCCAGTAACGAAAGGAATGCGCATTATCAGCATGATATAACATTCCCGGCAGTAAAGTAGAGGACGCAGTATTTTCAAGAAAGGAAACCCAAGCTAGGCCGATGACGATTATGTGGCAGATATAGACCCCAAAGGATGTACCTTCGTCTGAGAGTGTAGATTAAAGGTTTATTTCTCCTGTGTTGGGCAGGAGACAAAAAAAGAAGGGAAATCTGGTGTTCCTTAACGAGTAGACAAAAACTAAAGAGACATAAAAAAAAGACAACAGAGTTGTGCGACCTTATAGAATCACAATCCAAATTTCCACGCAGCATTTTTTTTTAGCAGTTGCAGTTAGAGTTTCAGTTGTGTGTAATTAAATGAAACGCTTCAAAACGTTGCCCCTATCTGACTAGCACACTTGAGAACTTGCCTGCGCATAAAGCTTTGAAACACTTGTTAAGAAATTTATACAAAACCAGTAATTCATCCACACACATTTTACTTCGACAGAAATCGGCCCTAATTTAACCACTAATTAATACACACACTTCAATATATCATTGTGTATTGTACTAAAAATTTGCCACCTCTACTGAAAATTTAAGCTTCCTGGGGTATGTAGCTTTCTTTTTAGAACAACCGTAAAAATTTGCATATATGTTTTTTGAGCACTTCTAGTAGGAATAACAGCTCCGTTTAAACGGGAAAAAAGGCAAATGACAAACAGGAGCTTGAAAGGTGGGAAATATCGGCATAGAAAAATAGAGCACGTCCACTTTTTTTTTTCTTCGTCAGTCAGGAATGTCATTCCACGACGTTGCGATAATTTCCACCGTGTGGTGACACATCGCACTAGTGCGATTGCCATGCTGTCGCTACAGCTCTGCGATGTGTTTGGGTATTGGTTGTGGGAAAAACTGAGCGGAGACGCCAGGGTATCTCGTTCCGCATGCCTCTTGCTGTTGCTTTTGCATGCGCTTGCATTTTCATACGTACATACGCATGACGTGCCTTTGGGAAATGCCGGCGACTCGAGGTCTCAATGTGGCGTGGGTTGTGCTCTGTTGATGCGAGAGTGGTGCAGGGAAAAGCTCCAGGGGCACCGGCGAATACCCACGGCGCTTTTCGTTGAAACAGATGGCAAAAATGGACTGGCATGTTGAACAGGCACCGACTAGAGCCGTTTCGCGCAGAAAATGCTTCTTGACAGCTGCGGAGAAAGAACACACAATCTAGTGAATCATGCAAATCCAGACTCGTGCGACGAACTCCCTGCAGGATGCTTTGAAATAGTGTGGGCTGTAACTCGCGTAACAAACATTCTTCAACGGCATATTTCCACACGGAAGCAGCGTATGTGTTCATTTAGGAGGCGATATTGACAAGAAACACGTGCATTGAAAGTGTCGAAATGGCGAAGTGTTTTATTGTGACACCCTCTCATGAAGACGACGTCTACGAACAATTTCTCTCATTGTTCTATTCATATCTTTATTTAAAAATTATTTATAAATATGCGCAAGAAGGTATTGCTGCTTTTCATTTGCTACATATCGTTGTCGTCTGTCCTAATCAACTTGCACCGAACAACAAACAACCATAGAAATAAAATAGATAAACGCTAGTTTCCTGGCGAACTTTGATACGGGCTGTGTTCCTATACTTCTTAACACCCCTTATTATTTAGATGTACTCAAAGCTAAGGTGAAAAAAACAGAAGAGTCAGAAAGCTATGGCTACTCGACGATGGTAAATGATGATACGCGACACATAAAGCAGACCAACTTTCGAGCTCGTACCTGCTGCAAGAGGAAAAAAAAAACAACGTAAGAAAGAAGGGATGAGACTATGTCCCCAACGCGGTGATTGCAATAAATTTGCTCGTGCTTTATAGACACCGTGTTTCTACGTGATTCGTGGTGAACAAATCAGCGCTCTGTTTGGAATGTTTGTTCTTGTCGTACGCGCGTTCTTGCAAATGCCATGCGCTCAAAATAAATTTTTACGAACTAGCTCAACGTTCGGTCTACCTTAATAAGTAAAGTAAGCAAACTTTTCCAACAAAAGCAATCAAAATAAAAGAATGCGTCTTTCTTTGTTCGCCTATATGTAACCAAATTGAACTCTGTTCTTTATTGTTATTCTCTATTTTTCGTCTGGATTGATTGGTTTGAATGTGAATGGTCATGCGACAAGAAAGCGGGGTGCATGGAGAGGCCCACAAAAAGTTCGTGAAGGGAAAACGGAAGACGGATGAGAAAGGGAAGGTAGATAGGGGTGCTAGAAAGAGTGGCCGGATTACAGAATAGGCTTCCATAGGTTTCCATACCTGAAAACACCATAGACCAGAGGTCTTTGTGAGGTGCGATAGGCAGGCCTTAGAATGGCATCTTCTGCGCCGTGGCTTTAGACAGATAGAAAGATAGATAGAGAAAAAAATAGACTGCGTGACAGAGAGATGTCATAATGGAAACACTGGGAGGTTAGTCAGACTGACCCCGTTAGGCTAACCTGCACTGAGGAAGGGTGAAAGGGGAATGAAAGATGAGACGGAGGAGAGGAATTCACACTTTGTGCTTTGCTATGGCTGTTTTTTTTTTTTGCATGTGACTACCGCACTGAATGATTCTATCGAGAACAAAATCAGTGTCAGAAAGGAGGATTTAAGCTGATACCATAGAAGACATACAACAATGAAAAGACCAGTAAAAATAAAGAAGACCCCTGAGGGTTTCAATATGTCTGCTGCAGCCTGTACGGCAGAGGGAGTCATGAAGGCGACGAGGAAAATTCAGTTTACATTTAAACAAGATACCGCTGAGTTTCGCAAGTTTCGTATACATAAAGATGTCAAGCCGAACGGTAAATTGACCGAATAACTAATAATAATAATAAGAAGCTGCGGGATATACTTTCAATGAAGTTAATGGTTCTTTCTCCTTGCTGTATTTATTCAACCGGTAGCGATACGTATGTTTGCCTTACTGCCTCGAAAGGAGCGAGTTCTTTTTTCAGTGCGCCTTGGCTTGGTTATCACATCAGCGTTTGTTGCTGCTATCGCTGGTAATGAAGGAAGTTTGTCACTTGATTTTACGGCGACTTGACAGCTTATACAGCTTTCTTTTCGCACCCCCTAATCTGGTACCAGACACCAAACGTTAAGTATCGGTATCCGAATGTTAGTAGCAGTGGCAAAGATATAAGAAATAAAAATTGACAGTAACTTTAGCATCATTACGTTATTTGAATGCGAAAGCGTAATGACTTCTCTAATTAATTTTCTACATCCATGATTCGCGACGTTATACATTGTCCCGTGTCCTCCACAACTCCACCGTAATCTTGCTTACATTTATTTGTACCAACCTTAATCCATCTTAATCCACTTTGATCTGTCTTACCTTAATTCGTACCAACAATAATCCGCCTTGCTCTAACTTGTATCAAGCTCATCCCATATTAATCCACTTTAATCTACTTTAATCCACCTTGCTCTAATTTTTACCAGCCCTCAATCTGCCTTTGTTCACTTTATTCCAACTTATTCCATGTTAAGTCACGTTAATTCCCTTCACCTTAATTAACTTTACTCAATCTTAAGTCACCTTACTCTAAATTATTCGAACTTTATATCTGTACTAGTACTGTTGTAATAAAAGATGGTGATGACGTCAATAATGATGATAACATTTGTTATTCGTTGCGGGCAACGCTGGCTTTTCTGCCTCATGAGACATAAGGCAGAAAAGCGGAACTTTTTTATTACTTTCGCGATAAAAAAAAAGCCAGAGCTAGTCATGTTCTCAAATCTTGTTCATTATATATGCACAACACATTCTCCTTCTGTACTAGGCTCTCACATTGTCATTCTATCACGTTTCTTTATTTCTCACCGCGCTGCTTTGTATAGTATGTAGGCCCGTCAGCACAATCATCTTGGTCGGCCAAGTTCGTTCCGAGCGGAAGACGATTTCACGGTTCCGAGCACCGGCTTTCCCTCAACGTCGGCCAGTGTGCAACGTCGGCCCCCTTTCATTTTTTCTTTCACAGCGAAACCGTTTATGCGGACCCTGTGCCGTCGTTGCCGGACTTCGTTAAAAAAGGGGCCACGTGACCTAGCGGGAGAGGAAAAGAAGAGCTCGACAGGGGAAAGGGGCTAGAGAGACTCATTTCGCCCTGTGAGAATGCTATCCTATAAGCGAATCTTGTACGGTTGTCACACGGTACATTTTCGGTGATCGAGCCAGATCAGCATCGAATTTATCGACGATTGATTCCACCTTGGCGCGTAAGGAACAAATGGTATGCTTGCGGTTTGCAGCCGATGAACAGTGCCCAGCCAGTGAAATGCGATACCAGGAGCGCATGGCTGCCGGCACTTCTTGCGCCAGCAGGAAGTGGAAGGGCCGGCAACCACGTCAATCGTCAAACCAATCCAACCAATCCTCAAAACAATTGCAGCGCCCGCATCTCCAGTGGTGGGCCCAATATATGAAGCTTCGGTTTAGTGGATCCGCACGTTCCATCCCAGCTACAACTATGGGAAGACCACGAGTAGTGCGTACTCCTGAGGAGGAAGCGGCCCACCCCAAAAGCGAAAATGAGGTGAAAAAGTGGTGAAACAAAAAATTTACAATGTAGACTACTTGAGAAGTTTGACTGGCATGGTGCAACACTCGGTGTAACAAACACAGCTTCACTGTTCGACCATTTTCACCGACTGGAAGGGGCAGGGGGGGAGGGGGATATTTTAGTTTGACAGCGGAGCTGTTACACACTAGTTTAGGCGGCTCATTGCATAAGTAGAACGATCGCGTAGACCGAGTGCGAAGAAGAGCAACTGCTGCAGCGCATATATAGATATACATACCCAAAGTTTATCACCGTATGCATTGCGATAGAGGAAACATCGTACTAAAGAAAGTAAAACCCCCGCATAGACGCCGCTAAGCATGGATTGCGGTTTAACGTCACGGGCTCTATAGGCAAACAACGTAAACTTATCTCAGTTACGTTCCACCCTTGCGATGGATGTGCCGCGTGCGGAGAGTACTGCGGAAGAACAGCGCTCCTACGAAAAGCACAGTCGTGAACAGAAGCGGGAATGTGCGTGGCGACTGCGGGCGGCACGAAATACGGACGAAGTTCGTGCCGCAAACGCCATGAGCATGTAAGCGAAAGTTCGACGCAAGCCCATCTGGTCAGGGTGAAACATGACAAAGAAAAAGAAAATGATATAGAGCGACGAAGTAAAACATTTGATGGAAAACATTTACAAAAAAAAATTACTTGGTGCACGTCTTTCTTCGTCCCGCCAAGCATGTGCACCTTTGGTTGGATCACTCCTGTGGACTCCACTCCAATTGTAATTGTGGGTGATTTCAACATAGACGTGCCTCGGCCTGACGGAAAGTGGTTCTGTGTGAAATTCTGTGTCACCTGTTTATCTTGGAAATATTCGGCATTCGGCGTTACACAAGCATCAGTGTGCCGACGACGCGTCATCGGTCGTGTATAGACCTCACATAGGCCAGGAACCTTCCCAGTGACGCCACGGAGCCACTGGCCGTATATCATAGAGATCATAAAGCGATAGTCACCTTGGTAACGAAATAATAATTCCAAAAAAGCAAACAAAATATGGTTCAAAATAAAAAAAGGCATTGAGTATGTCATTTCATTAAAGAACAAAGAAGTAAAAAAAAACGAAATTCATTGTGGTATGTGTCTTTTATTTTCATCAACATATTTATTATCAATATATGTATCACCATAGTTACAGCTCTCCTAGTCTCATCCACCTTCACAGAGTGCAAAAGCTCTGATTTTTTTTTCTTTAGACAATCGCTTGAAATATATAACAGGACTTCAGTACACGTTGGGACGCATTACCGGTTCTTTTTTTTTTGTTCTTGAATATAGTGTGGTAACCAGGAGCAAAATGGTGAGTCCTTCGTATAGTATAGACATAACGCACCCCATGTCGGTATTTTTCTGAATTTGAGCTGTGCCCTATATCTAAGAATAAACACATCGAATGAACATAAATTCGCAATGCCCACACGTTGGAAAACCACAGCATATTATGAACGCGAATTGAACGCACGGGAGGAGCAATCCAAGCAAAGTTTCAGGGAATGAAGAAAAAAGCGCAAGAATTGGCTGCCGAGAATGAGAGTGGAGCTACGACCTTCCGGAAAGTTGTCTGGGGTGAGGAGAGCGAAGAAAGCTTGTCACTCAGGTGGGAGGGTATGGATGGATGGATGTTATGAGCGTCCCCTTTGGAACGGGGTGGTGAATTGCGCCATCAAGCTCTTGCTATTATACTGCCTAATGTCCTACTTAGGTAAAACAATAAAAAAGGAAAAAAAAAGAACACTATGAACTACCACACCGAAATTTCCTTATCCCCTATTGTGAACTGTGGTTTTGCATGTCTCCGTTTTTTATCGTTTCCCTGCTCTTCTTCTACCAATCCTCCACTCGCCTCTTACTATATTGCCTATTGCGGACATGTTTATTTTTCCACTGCTCCCGCTGAACCCAAGGGCTTCAAGGATGCCAGTGGTGCTTAAATTGACCATTGGGTAGACGTCTTCACATTCTAAAAAAATATGCTTCTTAGTTTCCCTAGCTTTACCGCAGCAAGCACATGCTTCTTTTTCCTTATTATATCTCGCTTTATAGGTGCGCGTTATAAGGCATCCCGATCTCGCTTCGAAAAGTAATGAGCTTCCCTTTGAGTTATCATAAATTGTTTCTTTCCTGATTCCGTTTTTTTTTTCTCTTAAGTAGTTACTCATGGCAGGTTTCTTTTCCATTGCCGCCACCCATGAGATTATTGCATGCTGCCGCCAACGCTACCTTACGGCTGTTCGATTAACTCGGCGCTAAATTTACCACTTTCAAACGTGAAATTGCCGACGAAAACTCACAGATTGATATGAATTTTCTATAGGAAGGTCTTCCGTCGTCTTTCTCTGTAGTGTATGAATTTATGTAGAGAGACAGTGGGTACGCAACCTTACAATTTTTCTAGACTGCCATCCACAAAATTTCGAGAAGTAGCCCGCTCAAACGGGAATGTCAGTCAATAAGTGAAAGTAAACAATCTTGTTGATGTCTTTTTACAGCAAAGCTAGTTATATCTAGGGTTCCGTGCAGTTTTCGTGTCCTTCAACAAATCTGTATGAGGAAGAACTATCATAATCAGCGATGGCTCGGTGCCACCGCTCAAGCGTTCATCGTTGTCTTCTACCACAGCTGGCTCCGTTGCCGCTCATCATGCTGGCGTTGACATACTGCGAAGGCGCTGACGGCACTGGCCCACTGCCAGTCGGTGCGGTGATTTCTGTCTCAAATTCTTCGCCTCAACGTATCGAGAAATGAAAACACGAATGTATGTAATGAATGCATAACACGAATGAACATGTATGAAAAATGTGTGTGCTGTACCTTTAGTCACGAGGACCACCGATCAAGACAATAAATGTGTGTCTACTTTGTTCAAAATTCTGTGTCACCTGTTAGTTGCGTGTTACATAGCTTCGCTGGTCATCCACCTGGCCGGGGAGGGAAAGGGCAGGAAATGGTTTCGCGTGCGTGGCGCCAGCTTCGTTTGCGTTTACTTCAGTGTTGGTCTGCGTATCTATAGACCGCGCTCCGCGATTCGCTACATTCTTAGAAAATTAAAGGAAAATGCAGAGGCAGTGATAACTGGGCGCAAGGCTTTACTCCAAGAAAGGAGAATAACCCAGTATATTTTTTTTATTTTCTGAAGAAGCAGGTGTATCGGCTCAGCTTAATACAAATGAAGATGATCCGTCACAGTGGCTCAGTGACTATGGGGATTTGCTAGCTTGCGCGAAATCAGGGGCTCGCTTGCAAGATCAGGCGGTTGTATTAACGCGATAGCGTTAAGGAGCTCGTGTCGCAGAAAAGCCGGTGTCGTCGGCGTCGGTGTCGGTGTCGGCGTTTGCGGCGTTGACCGTGAGCGATAAATCACGGCAGGCGCTTCATAAATAAAAAGCAACTTCCAAGATTGGCCCGGTGGGAATCGAACCAGGGTCTCCGGAGTGTGAGGCGGAGACGCTACCACTCAGCCAAGAGTTCGATGCTTCCAAGCGGTGCAAACGCGCCTCTAGTGAATGCGGTGTTGCCTTCGAAACGAGCCGTGGAAAGTTATACTGCGGTGTATATCGGTAATTATGAACATGTAACGTAAAGAAGTCACAATTACACGAGTTGCGAAGTGCGTTTCCGCTGCATTTCTTCTGCGCTTTCCGCACACGCAGGGCCATCTTGCGGCAAACACAGAAGACCCCCTCCTCTCAATGTACGGCGCTGCCCCGACAGGAGGCGCGCCGCGCGCGCATTGGGACCGCTGCCAGGCGCGTCGCGGGACTCCCTCTCCCCTGACGACGCTTCGCCGTGCTCCCGGTCCTTTCTTTAGATTACTATCTATCTCTCTGCCCGTGCCGATCGCGACGTTTGGCTGGCGTAGATCGTTTCCCCTCCGAGACACCGAGTTCTTTGGTTCGTTCCGTTCGCTCAGGCGCACGTTTCGTTGCCGCGCCGAACGCTGCGTTGCTCGACGCTCACCGCGTGATAGGTGGGCGCTAAGTCCGATGCGGGGCGCATCGTAAGTGATCGCTGTGCCGTAGCGCATTGTCTTATACCCCTTGGCGGGTCGACGGGAACGCTGTCGCGTCCCACTCTTGAAGGCGAAGCTTAAGCGTCCTCCAGTTTTTTTCCGTTGAAGGTGCAACGCATAACTTTTTTTTTTTGTGGACGAAGCTTCACGTGCACAACAACGAACCGCAGGCTGTGAAAAGTAGTCCCGAACGCACGCATTGGGTATGACTCACAGCCAAAGTGTGGTTCCGAGACTTAAAACTCATGTTACGTTTATTTGTTTTTGTTTTTTAGTCACAGAATACCTAACGTGTTAGGAAAACTTTTCATGAGGCATGTGCACACCTGCGAATCTTTCAAAAAATACTTCTACAGGTGAAAGTAAAGTTTATAACCAAATGAGCCAGTAAAATGTACGGAATAATGTTGCTCTATTTTGTTTTTTTCTTTTTCACAGTTATTTTGTTTTGATCCTGTATTCCCGGCCGGTGAGTCCTGCTGATGACGAGAGTGGAGCAGCGCTCGAACCAACGAGGAAGCGCGAAAAAAGTGTAGCATCGAAATATAGTTGTATAGACCAGCCCTGATTTCAAAGCATTATGTTGCAGCCACGGCAGCACTACTTTCAGCATACGTAATTACACATTCTTTCAGATGGGGGACTATCCTGGGCCATCGTGGTACGCTACCTTCGCGTTCAGTGATAGAAAGACGCTACTGATATTTCTGCGGAACACATACAGTTACAAGGTCTCGCAAAGTATTTGGACTTCCCGTTGAGAATGTTTTTTATGCTTTTTTTCTACCTTTTAGCATTGATGACACACATCTGGAGCTACGTGTTGTACGACTAATTGTAATAACACCGTTAGTGACAATCACATTAACGAAAACTAACTCTTCAGTGATTTTATTTCCGCCTTGCACTTCTACAAATTGCCAGTTTGGTTAACAGTTTTTGGTGTCAACTCACTTGGTGCTGTGGAAGTTGGTGCCTAGATGTATCAATCGATTCAGGACTATTTGACTGAGAAGTGCCTTTTCTTACAGATTGAAGGCGGTTGAATTTGGGAACATTACATCTGCCGTGGTGCACAGCGCTTTGTGGGTGTCATCACTGACCGCAAAAATCTCGTGGAGGCTTCATTAGGTCTATCTGAAGAAGAAGTTATCTGCAATTACTCAGGTCTTCAAGTTTTTCATACGGGAAAACCTGGGGTACCTCAGTCCATGGTATGCTGCAGCTGTACAAGGTGCTTTTCATGGAACTCCTGCGTTACAGTCGACCAGTTTGCTCAAATACATGCAAGAACCAACACTCACGCTCTGTGGAGCATATAAGGTCAAGCCGGTCAAGCACGTGTTTCTGACGGCCTCGGTGTACCTCAACACCAGCAACAATTTCCATCGCGAGAGACCAAATGATCCAGACACACGCGGCTGCCGACTCTGTCAGAGCGCACATAACCCGTCCTTCAAGGATCCTCGACCATCCGCTAGCTTTTTTAACAGTCGAGATACCTACGGGACATTTTAACGAGTTATTAACTCTCATCAAGGGTGCATACCGTTATCTTATAGACCAGCGGCGAAGCCTTCATTTCCCCTGTTCATTTCCCCTTCATTTCACCAAGGTTCACCTGCGACAGCCTCAGGTGAACCTCGCTATTCCTGAAATTACAAAAAATGCCTATAATCTGCCACCCGCTCTGAAGTGACGCTGCTATTGCTGCAACAGACACATCTGACCATGAACACTTTCAAAAATTTTTAAATTATGCCTGTGGGAGATAGCATAGTTCTAGTTCGTAAGGTCGTCTACTCGAATCGGCGGACACTATTCGCGCAAAAAAATTGAAATGCATAATTGGCTAATTAACATATAATCTGTAATAAGCGTTTTAACTAATTACCTTATGAGCCAACTTACAATTTAAAGATTCTAACCGTGGTGCTCGCAAGGCGAATCCACTTGGAACGAATTCTCAGGGTGACACCAGTTTCGAGATATTCACGAAATTTGCCGAGAAATGCATTGATGTCCGATTACTTCTCTAACAAAAAGTCTTTTTACGCATTCAAGCACAAAAGTAACTGGAACGCCAATGCATTTCTCTGCATTTCTCCACCTGTTATAAGGAACCGCGTTATTCCAGCCGAGCTCGTGCAGCTGTGCAGCTGGCGATTACATATACATATGAAGAAAATGTACAGGGGGTGATGATATGTAGGTACGATGAAGTTGAAAGCGAGGCGTGTGTTGCGTTCACAATATAAAAGAATTCATTGATAATAGCATAGAACATCTATCCTCCATATGGTAAGATAATAGGTGTTGTCACACCGCTTGTTAGGCCGTAGATATGTTGTTTTGCTACAGATACTACAACAACTTTCTTGTTTGGCGTTGAAGGGAGAAGATATATCCGTACTGCATAGGAAGCATCGCGCTATTGCAAAGAAGAGCAATTAAGTGTGTTTACTCTACTGTTTTTTATCATTGTTTGGTATGGGGGGGCGTATGCGATACATTGGTGAAAAGATTAACATGGAACCAATGAACAGATGCTTTGGATATTGAAAAATCCAAAGATGTCATGATTCGGCAATAGTGCAGTGAACTTTAGGTTTCTTTTTTATTATCTGTCGATGCGGGTTAGCAGCTAACTCAGTCAATTCTCGATGTAATTGCAGGAATTTGCTAGGGTTTACTAAAAGTTGCAGAATTGACTATAATACTAGCGTGCGTCTTCAAAGATGACAAAGTCTCAGAAGTTACATTGGCCAGAAAAGGAAACTGTATTACTCAACAACATACATAGTTTCATACAGCACCACAAATGACAAACGCATTCAGTAGAGAAGAAATTTAATAAGGGGTTCAGAAAAATGTACAGGAGCACCGGGACTAGAGGCGTACAGCAATGCCTGACCAGACACAGGGCTCAACAGGCACACTCGCGCAGTCAAACAAAATAATGCAACTTTCACACAAGGCAAGGCGAGGAAGCCTCCTCATATTTCAAAGTCAGAGACCAAAAATAACAAGACAAGAAGCTATGACATGTTCACTTAGGTGTAGATGCAGGTACTAGATTTCACATAGTTTGGCAGTAATGAGTTTGGGCACCCGCCGTGGTTGCTTAGCGGCTATGGCGTTGGGCTGCTGAGCACGAGGTCGCGAGATGGAATGCCGGCCAAGGCGGTCGCATTTAGATGGGGCGAAATGCGAAAACAACCGTGTACTTAGATTTAGGTGCACGTTAAAGATCCCCAGGTGGTCGAAATTTCCGGAGTCCTCCACTACGGCGTGCCTCGTAATCAGAAAGTAGTTTTGGCACGTTAAACCCCATAATATAATTTTTTAATGTGTTTGGACAATCGCGAATTTGATTGAAAGTGTTCATAAGAAGTATCTTTTACCGAATGAAATATGTCATGGAATGCTAACACAATACCTAAGCAATGATAACACGCATTTCATGGTTTTGTATTATAGCATTTTTTTTATTGTGGGGTTTTCCGTGCTATGACCAGGACAGGATAATGAGGTACGCCATAGTGGGAAACTTCGGATTAGTTTCGACCACCTGGGGCTAATTTACGTGCACAAAATTCACGGTACATAGGCGTGATTGCATTACGTCCCAATCAAAAGGCGGCCGCCGCGGCTGGGATTGGACCCCACGCCTTGCAAAGACCACACGCCAGCCACCACAGCGGGTTGTAGAGTGTGAAGTACCAAAATATTTCAGTGTGCTCTTTAGCTACAGGCTCTTTAGCATACGCCAAAAAGGGTGAAGGCGAAAGCTTGTGCGCTAAATAGACATCTGTTAAAGCACTTGACATTCCCATTTTAACGCGTTGTTGCTTCTTATTACTTGTTTTCTCCCCGTAAAGTTCGTGGGTTCGAGTTCCTTAATTAAAGGTACCTTAACTGTGGCATAACCTTACCTTACCCTTACCTTACCTTACCTTACCTTAACTGTGGCATAACCAACTTCTCCGAAAGCTCGTGGGTTTGACTCGCACCAAAGGTCATGAGTTCGAGTCCCTTAATTACCGCTATAATTATTAACTGTGCCTCTTTTTTGGTGTGATTAGCGGCATAGATGTTGCAGCAATGTGGAAGAAGACGACGAATGCGCGAGCTGTGGCACGAGCGCTCCAATTTCCTGTACGTCACAACGCAATTTGAAACATTCAGATCTAAGGCTTTCGCCTTAAAAACCAAACCGAGAGACAATATTGCTGCCTGGAAAATATACGGTTATGATAAAGGAGTATACTAGGCGAAACAAGAGTTTGGCAGTTAGATTTATTTAAAACTTCATAATTTCAATGTCGACCTCCTTTGTGTCGAAACAGGCTCATTCAAGCTTAATGCTGATTGAAAATTGGGCCGCACACTTTGTGGATTCCCGCGTTCAATGATGCAGTCCTAAAATCTTAGACAGAACCGACTAAAGATTTGCTTTCGGGCAATAAACAGACAAGATATTTAATTTTCCTATTTTATGGCCACTCTACCTATCCTTCCGTACCGAATCTCAGACGCAGCCGGGAGTTGAATCTAGTGTTCTAATTTATGCATGAGGGAGTCCAGATATCCGAGAAAAGAGAGAGTGGGAGCTGACTTCTTGGACAACATAGGTATATACAAGAGCGCTAAGTAATTACGTTCAACTGACCTCTGCCAAGGTTTAGAAGATCCGGTTTTATTATGCGGAGTGAAAGCTGGTGATCCATTTTTGATATCCAATTAAAAAACAAGCACGACACAAGCAAGTATCATATAAAACAAAACACAGTTAAAATTTAAATCTGTCCTGCGTTCTTTCCAGCGGATATAGAAGAGACAAAAGATTGAAAAGAATGGAGTAATAAAACGCTTGACAGGGGTATGGTAAGAGGGGAGGGTATACATGCAGGAATAAGGAAGAGTGTTTAACACAAGACGACAAGATACAAGGAAGACAACGGGCGAGGCTAGAGAGAGGTGGACGTCAGCCAATGTATAGCTTCCCGGGCCAGCTGCACTAATCAGAAGTAGTCGTAAGTCGGCTGCAGGTTTTAGCGCTTGGCCTTGCAAGGAAGTGCCTTCTTCTCGCCGGTTTCGTCACATTTAAAGGCTTCCTTCATTGTGACAGTTTAAGCGCGGCGTTCAGATTTCAACGATTTCAACAAATCGAGCTGACTTATTGTCACAGATAGTACGACGCCCATTGAGAAACATCCGTGCTTATCAAAATGCATAGCATAACGCAAGATAACTAAGAAAACAAATCAAGGTATAATAGGCAGATATCAAAATTCGGAGATCTGTGCATTGCTTTCACTTGATATCCTGCGAGAGAGTGACAATACAGCACCTTAATTTGTCATTTCACAGCAGCTCAGTGATAAAAAAAAAATGTAATGCGAAAGGATAGAAAGTTGGACGAGTTGGCACGGTAGCATGATCTTGGATTGTAGCGCAAAGTGACACGGACAGAGAATAGGAGGAGACAGGACGAGCGCTCGTCCTGTCTGCTTCTCTGTCCGTGTCACAAAAAGTAAAATGTTGCACGATGGTGCCGCTTTTAGTACAAATTTGTGTGCTGGGCTCGCGCTGAGACGTACTTCCTGTAAACTGATCTACAACCTAAAAAAAAAGATATTTCTGCAGCTGCATGAAAGCAAAACAGAGAATCTCATTGCAGCTTCGTCTTATATCCGCCCAGTGTAATTTCGCGAGGCTGCCCCAAATCGTTCGCGTGATCTAGAAACACCTGCCTAGACAACACTTAAAGGGTGTTAATATAGTTCGCTCGGTGATATGAACAGGACTCAGAAATGACCGGAAGTGCGAACGGAAGGAAAAAATAGAATGAAGAAGAAGCCAATGCCTAAAAAAAGTGTCAAGCAAATTTTCACTAATGCTAGGTCTTTTGCATCAAAGTGTCCTCGCTTAACCAGGCAGCTTTCTTTCTATGTTAGGCGGCGTACCATTACGTGAATGTTCATCACATATTCCATTATTACCGGGAGGAACATCTCGAGCCTTTCAAAAATAGCCGGTGTTACGCGGCAAGTCTAAAATGATTCTTTCTTCTCCCTGTCGCGCCTTCCTCAGCGTGCTCTTTAAGGCCATCATCTTCAGCTATGATGTCATAATCTGCTCTGACATCTGAAAAACACCTTTCCTTCATAATACGAAAACACGCCATTCCCCGATGGATAATTGAAGCTGCTGCCAGCATTCTGGCGAAACTTTTCTCTCTCTTTCCTCCGCTTTTGTAATCTGTTCACTGTTATGCATATTTGATATACGTATACAGAAAACCTCGTTAATATACGTACCAGCTAAATAAGTAATTGCGGTTGAGCCGTAGTCGTTTACCGCATGGTAAACGGTTAGTGCGTAGTAATTACTTCAATTGTTTTTTTCTTTGGTGAGGAGGAGTGGGGGGGGGGGGGGCGTGCTAGCGCAGAATCGGCAAAATGTGGTGCGCCCAGACCATAGATAGTAAAATTGCAGCGCACGGACCTGTTCCTGACTACAGTCGCTACTGAAAGCGACGTCAGAACATAGTTGGCATGACGTGTTTGCTGCATCTGCACCCTTAGCTTCTGCCTTTTCCACGTCGTCTTCGTGGACGACGTGGAAGTGGATGATGGCCCTTCCGTAACCGGCGGGGCCCGTGCGTTGACCGCTATGAGGGCGTTCGCAGAGAAATGGGGCCTGATGAAGAAACGGGCTCGTGGCTTTGCTAAGTTTGAGGATGCCATCGTCACTCAAGACCGCCAGCGCGGCAAGCGAGAATCGGATCTTTTCCTGCCTATTCGCAAATAAAACATGTCTGCGTCGGTGTTGGCGTTAGAATGAAGACACTTTTTTTAACAGCAGAGCTGTTTAAGTTTTCGTTCTGCCGTGGACCGTTACCAGAAAACTCAGACCAGCTCTGCGCTTCCTCGCGTTGCCTAGAAAGCACCTGCGAGAGCGCCGAGCCACGTAACCCCCTCACACCCGACGCGCGTAAGTCGGAGTCGTGACTTCACAGGCGATTAAGCACTCCTCAACTTCCAGCATCAAGCCCGCCTAGACAGGGGGTGCGAACGGCCGATTCCAGCGCGAATTTCTGGACATAGAGTTCGGGCAGAGCTGTGACGTCTGTGACCTACAAGGAAGCTCTGCCCGCGGCTCAGCGGGAAGGAGAGCCGATCCTGTCCATCGCGCCGGGGCCACCGCCAACAAACGCCGTCGCCGAGCCGAGGATCGCGAGTTTCGGGCCAGAGAAACCGAACGTTGCTGACTGAATGCTCGGCGCCGTCGGGAATCGGTTCCAGGCCGGCACTTCACCGAGAACTTCCAACGCCAAGCTCGCAAATCTATGAGAGGCGCGAACGGCCGCTTCCAGGACGAATTCATCGGCATAGAGTTCGGGCACAGCTGTCGCGTCTGTGACGGGCTCAGGTTCGACGTGAATCTCTCCCCGGTGAACTCAGTGCGAAACTTTGAACGGAAGAGCTTTGCCTTGCAAGTGCTTCGCGAAGCCTTCCCCAACGCCACCGACGACAACCACGACGAACAACCCCGAAAATTAAAAAAACACAAAAAATCAGCTCACAGAATATCAGGCTAGTTTGAAGCGAAATCTTGTGATCAGGTAATGTAGCCGTTATATACGAGTTTCTATAACTAACGGCTGGGAGTGTATAATGGACAAAGAAAGGCGTTTAATCATTTCAGGCGTCTGTTGAAGCTATGATGAGCTGCGCGACCACATTATCAAATATTTGCTATCTGCCCTTTTCTTTTAGACATCAGACAACTGAGTGGCGCACGGCAACTGATGTGACTGTAACGTGTATGGAAATGTAGCGAACGTGACAAATTAAAATAAACCATTAAAAATGGTAAACAGCCAGACGAATGAAGGGAGAAAGACGGGTAGGTTATTTAGAGCAAAAATTTGTTTGCTACCCCACGCTGTAGAGAGCGTAAACGGGAAATAGGAAGATTTGAAAGTGTAGGTAGAGATCACGATACACAAACACAACGCACGGTCATATGCAGTATAATGAACACCAATTCGGGATGTAGCCGCTTTCGCAGGCCTGTTTAGGAACGAGAAGCTAGGAAAACAGTGCCAAAGGAAAGTTGTTCTCACATTCGAGTAAAAAAAATACCCAGGTGCACTATATGTTCACAAAGGTGTCCAAAAAATAATACCACCCAGTGTCTCCTCTTGTTGTAATCAAATGATGCAGAAGAACACCCACAGCAAACGACCCTTCTGAAGAGGAACAATTCTGAAAAGTAATGTAATCTCCGTGCAACTGAGCGGAAAACAATCGGCGCCAAGCAGAGACATCCGACGGCGTCAACAGTTGAAGGACCTGAATACAATTGCACAAATGAGCGGTTTGTGCTTTTCCTTTAGTTCAAAATCAAAAGAAGGTTAAGCGTAGAAAGCAAGATGTATACGTAAGTCGGGCGTTGTGGTGCAGGTGTGCAAATGTGGCAGGTAATTTAATGCGGAAAGACGCACCCCCTTTCCTGGGTACGCGCTATGGGTGTAGCGCAAAGCTAGGAAACTGTAGATTGGGGCCGGTTAGTAAAACTAATCCCCCCCCCCTCCTTAATATAAGTGGCGCCTTTCAACTAAACAAAACCAAGGGAATCAGCGAAAATAAAAACAGTGCTCCCGCTGGGCTCTCATCCCCCTGTTTCCTCGCAGCCCATCTCCTCGTTTCGTAACCGCTGGCGCGCTGTTTAATTTCTACTCCGACATCAACGCCCGCGTGATGCATTTCACACAGGCAGGCGGCAGTTTGTCTCCGGAGTTCCGCCAGGCCATTGTCCGCTTGTTCGCGTAAAGAAAAACGGAGCACCAGGCAGACGCCAATTGGGCCCAGGAATGTGTTCAATTTCACTGGTATGGCCAGTTTAGCTCATGCCTTCTCTTACGCACCCCTCTCTGCTCCATGAACTCACGCGGCATGCTCGGCGCTAGGCTATCCGGCACTGCTCTGCCATGAACTGGGGTTTCGTAGGTTGTAGCCTCCAAAGTAAAGAGTACATATGTGGCGCACACCACCGCTCTACATCGCACCCTGTTACAAAGAGCTGCATTTTCAGGCCAACCCAACAACGCCGGCCGCTGGTAGCCGGAAACAATAAGGCTTGATGTGTTCGTCTATTTGTCGCCCTCCAACAGCTTCAAAGCCATGCCTGTCTCGGCCATTCCGGTCAGTGAACCCTAACCCATTACAAGTACGCCCCACCCGTAGCGCGTTTGCTCAAGCGACATCAGGTTGAATGGTTGCGTGTGCCAGGCAGCTTCGTAACAACGGAATTTCGTTACTGCACGAATAACCTAGTGCAGCCACAGCCACCTTGGCTTTGCGACTAACAATTCCATGGCCGTCAACAAGGCAGGCCCTCAAGCCTCTGTCGGCTCTCACTTACTGATCTTAAGAGCCCCTTTCCGACCTGTCGCGCTTTGTAGTGAAAGTAGAAGTACCATAGGCCTATTTGCAGCCCATAAGAAATGGTCGCCAGACTGCGGTAAAATGCAGAGGGTGAAGGAAGTTCAGAAGCTACGTTTCTAATGAAGTACTATAAGATGTGACTGAAAGATGAGATGAAAATTCCGCGGTTGCCCTCACAAAATAATTCGGTAGACACCAGCGACCGACCAATGGTAAATAATACTAACGAGCATAAAGCTTTTTGAAATCAACCTCTGAACTTTTCAACGGCGCCGAAAAGAAAAGAGTGAGGGTTCATACCAAGTTATAAAATGTAGCGCGCAATAACTGCATCACAAAAGCTGACGATGCAAATTAGGAATGGACAACTATGGCAGTATCGCTTGGGGATGTTAAGTTTTTACCCACAACGGCTGGGAGCACCTCCCGTTTTCAATATCGTCCTCTATACCAAAACAGCAAAGCGTGCGCAAGAAAAAATGAAGTGGATAGGGGAATGCATATCCGATATACGCAGGCATTTTGGCAATACGCTGCTCGGATTTACGCGTTTCCTGCAGAACACTTGATGCTCTCTTCCAGAGCGTTGTAAATAAGGTGAACAAATGAACAAGAATGCTACAAAAAATCGCAATGAGGGGGCAGCGGTGTAGATGAAATTGTGACTGACGCGCGTTTTTCTTATACGAACCATCTGGTGCCTCCCGTGAAAAGAAAGAAGAAGACATCCCCCTGTTACGGCATCGACAATGCCTCTTGCAAACAAAAGTGCAACAGACCCATAACTCATCGTCTGCGAGAGAAATGGTCAATATGGGAGGGAATGTTATTAAGGGAAGCGGATAACAGCTGCTCGATGAACATGCACCACAAGCAAACAACAAACTCGGGCACAAGAGCAAATCAATGGCGTTGAATTCGAAAATGAGAGGCCTTTTTTGAGCGTCGAGAAAGAAATGCGAAGAGCGCCAAGTTTGCTGGAGCAGGTTTCCACACACGTGGCCTGTCAAGACCGGTATTATTTGATCGCTGACGTAGTTTGTTCCCCGTTGCCACAGACTTGACTTAAAGACAAGCTGCAAGACTTCGGAATAATGGATGCATTGTCCACGAGCACGAATCGCCATAACGTCCAGCCGACCGGTTGGGTTTGTTTGCCATAGCGTGCATATTTTACACGCATTCTGGTGTAAGAGCGTGCGGTGGTTTTACCTTCAAAGAACACATAATGGCATAACTTGTATCCCCTCGGAAATAAGACTGTGTCGGTCGCCACGTGCTGCCCTAACACCTTCAAAAAAAGAAAAAGAAATGATTAACGCCACCGAAAGTGACACTATAATCGCACCTTTAAGTCCTGAAGCAAGAGTGTTAGACGCGCCTTTTCGGAACTTATATTTTGGTAAGCAGCGCTGAAAAATTCTTTATGGTCAATGAACTGGCTGGACATGAACAAATGGCATTGCCAAAGATTGCTGAAGACAGTGTGCCCGGTCAACCACATCCCCTTTTCCAGTTCTCGTATACCTTGCCCGCAAAATAATCATCATGATGACGCATATGTAAAACTTAGAACTATGGATGAAGTGGTTGCTTTGAATAACTTTTTGCCTCTGATCATCACACATGCGGCTATTATTAGAGTGCCCCGTGTGAAGAAAGAAGTAACTGAAAATTCCCTAACAAGAATACTTAAAAAATAAAGAAGGAAACATGCCCACTTTTAGAAAAACAGGAGCAGAAAACCATAAGTCATCATAATGACGTTTGCTGAATAGGCAGTGCAGATTTTCACAGTTCGACGCAGTTCTCTTTAGGAGGGCTTGTCCGTAATCCACCACCAATTTACAAAAGAATCAGAGTTAAGCATAAATACTGAAAAAAAAAGATATTGTTAGCCGATGCCGCCCACAACGCTGAGTACAAGCGCTCAGTAGTCAAGCCGATTCCAGCTATCTAGATTTTTACCAAAGGGCATTGGAGTTTTTAAATCGTCAAGGTTATACCCAACCTTACGTCAGCATCGTGCCTCCATTGTACGACCAATCACGTTTCCTGGGTAAAGATACATTATCTTTAACTACAGTTCTCAGCATCCAGTGCGACACGCCTGCTAGCAGCATAAGGCTTGCTCTTTACTTGCGTTATACTGCGTGCACGCTTGTGCACTAACAATAAAAAGCAATAAACTGATAACATGCGTCGTGTCCCATCATTTCGCTAACCTAACTTGCAATGCTAACAACACACTTCAGAAGGGAATAAGTCTGGTCGTATTGGTTATTCATCGTAATGCTAGTAACATAGCGTAGTAAGGACGAGGGACAAGTCGCTCGTCCTGTCTCGACTTGTCCCTCGTCCGTACTGCGCAAAGTCACTTGCATTACGATGCTAGCAAGCTGGCGTTCGACTGGAGTTCAGTGAACACACTCGTCAATATCAATCTCAACAAAGACTAAAAAAAAGAAGTTGCACAATAAGTACACCCATAAAATTCTGCATTGTCACACAGAAGTCGGTTCGTGCTAACGATCAACCGGAGTGGAGAGATCAAGGAGGCGGTGGTGCCACATCCTTTCGGAATTTTTTCGTATTGACTCGCTGCGTGAACTCTTGGGACAGATCTCGTACATTTCACAGAAGCTACTGGCGCCATTGCCCAGCAATATTCTATCTGCAAGGCGCCAGCAAGCGCTGTAGTCGGCGACAGGCTCTGTGACTGCAGGTGCTGCGGGATTGTTTAGCGCCGTTGCGTGTATGCGTGCGCCCATTTAGCTGCGGAAAGTGACATGATGTCACATAGTAGTGACGGTGAAGAAGGCAGCAAAACTGTGAATAACGAAACTAGTGTTTTATTGGGCGAACTTGTGCCCTCAAAAAACACGCTATACTGAAAGAACCACGATAGCGGCGAACACACTCGGCGATCATCGAAAATCTGCTCAGCGGGTCAAGCGCGTCAGCTTTTATACATAAGTCGTCGAATGTTCCGGAGTAATCGCTGGGACCCACGTGTCTTCCACAAAGTTCTGCATTATTCTCGTCGCGCATACATGCAATCAGATTACACAAGGTGCCGTCACAGACTGCGGATGGAGCCATCGATAACATTTCAGAAACTCCTTCGCTGTGCGATAACATTTGTTAGGTGGTGAAACATGGTCGTAAGATTAGGATAAACAAGCACACGTGCCAATACGAATTTAGTCGGTAGTCGACAGCGGATCATTTCATTTTATCCTCTATTTGCAGGGCCTGCATGCATTGTCCATACTCGTCCATACGAACTAATTATTAAAGTGCAACTTATTAAAAGCTTGTATGAGCTGTGTGCAGCACCTGGTAGTTCCCAAGGTGGATCCACTTAAAACGAATTCTCAGGATAACGCGAGTTTCAATATATTAATTCCAGAACTGTGCAGAAAAATGCAATGGCGTTGCAATTGCTTTTGTGGTTCATTGCATAAGACGTCGTTTCGTTAACAAAGTAAATTGAACGACAGTGTAGTTATACCGCAAGTTTGACAGGACATATCTTCTACATGGTGTCATTCACACTGTTCCTTTTAAGCGGATATGCCTTACAATCTCTCCCGCTATAATTTGTAATCTGCAATATGTGCCATAATGTGATTAGGTGAAAACTCAATTAGTGATTTTTTGTTTATTAGTTGATTTTGCATTTCAGTTTTTTCTGCAAGTAATATCTGCCTCTTCGAGCAGACCACAGGGAATTAAAAAAATTGAAAGTGTTCCCTGAAACACCCTTTAGCCAGCTATTTCTTTTTCTGTTTTTAACGCACCATTGGCTTCCTGAAGTCCTTGGGTTCATGGACAGCAGGGGGAAGGCAAACATGTACGCAACATAGATTCGGTAAATGTGGTTGGAGGTTTGGTGACAGAAGAGTATTAGGACCACAAACAACGAAGGCGTACAAAACAAAGTCCCTAATAATGTCTCAGAAGGTTTGGTGCTGGGAATTTGTTTGGCTGAAAAAAAATTATTACGTAAGAAATTCTGCAATATAAGGAAAGAGCTAAGTGGCGCAACCCACCGCTCCGTTTCAAAGGAGACGCGCATAGCATCGATCCATCCATCCATCTGTCCACCACATTGTCCGTCATGCTATCTGTCGGGGTGAGCGGCGAGTGTCACCACTTGAACTATTCATGCATACACTGTGGTCTTTACTGAATAAAACATAAGTCCATCTGCTAAAACTTGAGCTGCGATGCGCTTATCGCGCGGTTCTTGCACGGTGTAAATGGACGGGCCGATGACGGTACGTGCTGAGCCTAAATAACGTCATAAAGACTTTCCACGTGGTTGTCACTATCAGCACAGCTAGTATCAGTGAAGTGAAAGCAATTCAAAGTTCAACGGGCACTCCGTAGATATAGTGATGTCTGTGAAAACTAATCCGAGTTTAATGTACTCTCTTTTTTGACAACACATTAAGTTGTGCTTCAAAATATTTTTTTTTTGTTCTTGGCTCAAAAATACACATTTTATATCTGAAACGTACAGTATGAAAAATCAGGAATCCTCAAATGCACGCGCATATGACGTTGGTCTAGCGCTACGTGCAAGCGCAAACAACGCAAGACGTATTATGCTAGCTCAAACTTATGAGACAATAGGGTGACCTGCATTGCTTCGTTGTCCATGTGTGCCGGAATGAAAAAGAAATGGTGAGCAGATATTAAGTTACTTGTACTGGAACGGCCAACAGAACAAAATGGACCTCCGGACATGGATAACAAAATTTTTCGCAGAAAAATATTGTAGTATACCTTCTCGGCAACCCTTACGCTCACAAGAGCAGTGCTCAGTTAGCCTCGTTTGCTTCGCCGTCGTATCGCTGTGGTTCGACGGTGTGAAAGTACGGGTAAAATGAGAACACTTGTGCAACGCTTTGATATATTCAATTAACCGAAGTCGACGATTCCGGAGAGTTACGAAAGGACTATTAACTAGAAACCAAGCGCAACGTAGATGCCCAATTTAAACAAAGATCTCGCACCGCTGCGATGACGCAATTAGGTGTAGCTAGTTGTTGCGAAACTATAGCGAATTTCCTCCCGACACATTCCAGCTAACTCACAGACGTGCCCGAGACGTGCTAGTTGTTGCGAAACTATAGCGAATTTCCTCCCGACACATTCCAGCTAACTCACAGACGTGCCCGAGACGTCTCCTTGCCCCGATTATTTGTTTTTTGATTGTTTATGAGATCTTGACAGTATGTAGTAGTAACTAAGGAATCACTGATTTGTTTCAACTACAATAAAACGTGCTTCGATCAATTAATTTTTGGGGGGGCATGGTTGTTTAACTACGGCTTAACTTTGTAACTACCACATTTATTGGTAACATTGGCAAGAGAACTATAAAAAATCTTGTCGGCATTAACAGAAGTTCAATTTTCTTGCGACTCTTGGCCTGCTCTAGAGAATACGAAAATCTTGTGTTTCGTCAATAATGAATGAAGTTAATAGTGGCCGCACTGCATTTGTCGAAAAGTAAAGCAGTGGATAAAAAAAGATGCTCGTGCCTGCAACACTGTAGCTGGCAGGCATTTCTTACCTTCAAGGCTTTAGTGAAGTGCTTGCTCGTGTTCTGCGCATGTACGACGTGCAAGTGGCAGACGTCCAGGCACAGAAACTCAGAAGCAGTGCGACGAACGTGAAACACAGGTCTGAAAAGGCGAAGCAATTGTCTTCTCCTGTTGATGGCTAAACCCGCCTCTGTTCGTGTCGAACACGTCGATTTCAGTGGATCTGTTCGCACATGAGTAAAGGTGCATGTATATAGGCGGCCATCATCAAATAACTCAATTTGACAGTACAGCCCTCATCCCGTCCTCTTTCTTAGTTCGTATTACAGGTGGCGCTTTTATAGTTACTGAACATGCCTCCACAAATCCGGCTACAAGTACGGCTAAAGAAAATGTCTTGAACGAATGCATCAGCGACGGCAAATACCTAGCTCTGTAATAAAAAAAAAATCACACAACTCTATCTTACGATGAATTTTGGTGCTAAAGCGGTTAGCAAGAAAGCAATGTAGCGATACACCTTACTGCCACCGCCAAAATGTGTCAGGTAGTAAGAGGATACTGTAGTGAGGATCACCTCTCGCTAGTCCAAAGGGGTATTGAGACTCAGACGGACGCAAAGAAACACAAAACCACATCACAAGCGCTGTTGTTATGGGTATCCGGCTTCTTTCAGCCGCGTCACCTGAATGCTGAAGCTTTCGCTCATCACGTGGAAAGACGTATTCGTTAGGGCTAAGTGTTATTATCTCTCGCGCTTCTATCTGCACAGGCTGCGCCATCTAAAGGCGCCACCACAAAGTCCGCATATGGCAAAGTCCGCCACGCATAGTTGCGTGGTGGGCTAGTGCATGCGAACGCTTAGAAACGCCTCATGTATGAAGCGTGCAGTGATGCCGAACTCCGCTCTCCTGCTTCAATGGTCCTGATGACGACGACGACGACGACGACGATGATGATAATGATGATCATTACGATGATGATGATGATGATGATGATGAACTTTTCGTATTCCCTTCGAAACGCAACGGCTGCAAACAGTCACCTAATCTGCTTGATGTAATCACTGCCTAGTATTTTGCCTATCTCTCCTTGATCCTTTTCTTTCTTAAAACATCTATATCGAAATTGTGCCGTTTCCTATGCTTCTAATGGATCCAGCCACATCAATCTGGTCCCTGCTGATCAGTTAATGCTTCCCACTCGACACTTCTCGCCATCTGGTGGCACCACCGTGAAATCCTCTGAGATGCAATAGCCCGCTATTATTATTATTATTATTATTATTATTATTATTATTATTATTATTATTATTATTATTATTATTATTATTATTATTATTATTATTATTATTATTATTAATAATAAAAATGCAGAGTGGCACCTCCTGTGGCACACACCCAATAGTTCAAATTACGTGAAAGAGGTTATTTGAAGAGCGGCGCATTGAAAGTGCATTTGTGCGGTTTTTTTTCCCGACGAACACCGATTCGCAATCACCCAAGTTAATCTGAACAGGCTCAGCTTAGAGTGGCACATATCCAGCGCATTCGCGGCTGAGCTCGCTAAAGCCTGTGCCTGCTGTGCGCAGGAATGCGTGGGGCGCTCGTTCTATCCACCCATCAGAAAATTTTGAAGGCTTTCTTTCTTATTAAAGAGGCTGCAAGGGGAAATGGATAGACACCGAAAAGAGCATAACGTATTCTTGTATCTTGTAGGTGCAAGAATACGTTACAAGATACAAGAATAGAAGAATACAAGAGGCTTTGTCCATGTTAGTGTGCAGTTTATATTTAAAGTCTTCGCATTACACCTAAATTTCTTTTTCCTTTCCCGCTCCGATGCAAAAACAGAAAATCAGTAGAACAGCCAAAGAATTTTGACCGGAAACTTCAGATCCCTAACTTAAGTTCCGGCTTGAGTCAGTGCTTCATCCGCTCTTCTGAGGCTAGTCCTTTTTCAATATCATTTGTTATTCGCCTACTCTTTCGGTCCGTGGTGCGTTATTGTGAGAACTTGACGAGTAAACAATGGCAAATGTATGTTATGAGAAAAAGAAAGGAATGCACGCCACGCACAGGAACGCAGCAAGAGGAAGCGAAGCCGGAGAGGAATGACTCACTGGCAAGAGCGGCGCGAAAGTAAGCATCCAACCTGGAATTAGGCGTGAGAAGCCTTGACCGAAACTATTTGAGCACTGCGTAATGCCTTTATCTTTCTTATTGCGAGATTGAACTGGGAATACTGTCGTTTCTGCTCTTGCCTCGCACTGGGCGCCGGCATTTGTTGCGCCTCGCAGCAAGGCACCACTGTCAGGACGGATTGTACTTCCCTACCTCCACAACTCGCCGAAGGAGAAAGAAAAGAAAAAAAAACGAAGAAATGCAAAAACTTTTATGTCAAATCTCAACTTTCGCTACGCGCCCTCTTCAAGCGGGCTCAGTCGGCTTTGAAAAAAGCAAAGGTACAAGCGTTCAAGCATATATGCATACGAAAAAGAAAATAAATGGCCATGACACGACCGAGTTGAAAGCTAGACTAGCAAAGGACAGAATGCCGGGATTCCCAGACGAATGCGCGCCCCCGCGCAGGCCTGAGGTAGCAGCACTAGAAAAGAATAGGCAGGCACTTTCGGAGAAGACAGCTCTGCGCCCAAGTAAACGCAAAGTATCTGCTAGCTGCTACCTTGGAATGCGGATGCACATGCCCGTTGACAATGTGCGCGGGAAAGAATCAAAATGGACCGAGAGGACCGATTTTAGTAACCATGATAGCTCCCCACTTCGCCATTTCGGGTTACTGGCTGCCGCTGTCTTACCTATTGTACAGATGGGTCACTGGGCTCTGCCATAGATTATCTGCATGATTAGACAAGTAGGATAAGATTCAAGTCCTCAAAAAAGCAAAGTGTACAGACAAGAGAGAAAATTAAAAATTGGAAATAAACAGCAAAATAAATTTAGAAATGTTGGGCCACCGAGCAGGGAAGTAGAAGCAAAGACACTTTAGAAATATTAGATGTGCAGATTTTATTGAACTATGTTGAATTTTAAGAAAATCGCGTTTCCACACAATAAAGTGACGAGAAATTAAGTAAGGATGCAAGAAGAGTGAAGCACAGCTGAAACACAGACCTGCAGATTCCCCACAACACATGCAGTTCCGCAACACTTGATCTGAGTGTGTCTCTGTAGCGCATTTCAAGTTGCTATTCGTATTTCTGTGCATGTTCTTCGAAATCTCTAGTAGGCACAACTGCCAGCATATGGCATGGATATGGAGGATCCATTTAGAATGCTGCTGCCATGATGCACAGGCTGTTATGGACAAGTACTCTGCCAGCACGCATTCGTACACTGCCTAAAGCATCAAGCAATCGCAAAATGCTTGCAGGTGGTTTGTACATAATTGCGCAGTGACGTTATGTCAGCGTCACACAGCACAGCTGTGCAACGTAACAACAATCAGTGCCCATCTTAGGTTCGCATCAACGTTTTCTATCGAACTTCCTTGACTTCTTTCTCACCTTATGCGAAGTTCAGGTTAATGGAGGGAATAAAAGAGGGAACGCAGAGGGAAGACATATGCGAGGTTACAAATAGGAAAGAATAAAACCAGAGCATAAATCAACTAGTCGATTGAGGGTGCTAAATAAAGCGTGTGTGTGTGTGTGTGTGTGTGTGTGTGTCTCAGAAGGGTTTGGGTGCGAGCCAGTTGGTACGGATCATTCATTTTTAAAACAGCGCCAAAAAACACGGACAGCGCTCGTCCTGTGTCCTCCCTTGTCCGTGTTTTTTGCCGCTGTTTTAAATACGAATGTGTGTGTGTGTGCGTGAGAGAGAGAGAGAGAAATGAACGAACGACAGGGAGCTGTACGAGAAGAAAAGGCTAGGTGACCATATTCTTTGACTGAGGTGTCTCTCAGTGGCACCTGCACCTCGGCGTCGATGTTCTTTAGGCTAACTTTAGGTGAACGCAATGAACAAACCAAACTCGGAGGCAACTGTTTTCCATTAATTAGCCGGTGAAATATGACGTCACCTTCTTGTGTGCGACATTATTAGGGACGTCAATACTTCAGCTTTCTAGTTCCAGGTTTTCATAAGTATTGCCGAACTCTTGCTCACGTGGCCGGTCTCTAAAGTCTGCAATTCAGTGAATTGATGCGCGGTAATAAGTGATTTCTAAATAATTATAATTGTTCCTGACACTTCAGCAACTCAAATTATGACTAAACTTATGCTCTGATATCATATATATAAAGAAACTCATAAATTGTGTATTGTAGTATATCTTTTATATTTTTTCTTATTTATTTTCAACTTCGTTCCTGGTCGTCGCAGGAGGTTAACCGCAAGTGTTGTGCAAGAAACAAGAGTGTCACTCAATGGTCGTGCCACTAAAAGATTGGTTAGATACCCTGCATGGGAGAAAATAACTTAGGAGATAGGAATTGAGAAAGACGAGTGCAGAAACTGGAATCGGCGCACAAAATTAAAGCGACAGACGTCGCCATCATAATCTATCGTTCAAGCCCGTACACTAACGGGCTTGAACGATAGGTCTAGTTAGCACGTAGAGGCTAACTAGACTCACGTGCAGTTTCGCTACTCTGCACGGCGGAAGGGGTAACTGGTTGATAAAAGAAAACGAAGCAAAGTATGAAAAAACGCCAGTCACACGCAGACGCACACGAAGTTTACAAACGGTAGTGAATACCTGTCGACTTCAAATACTATAACAACACCTTCGTTGCTTTCTGTGTCAGCGACGCACATGACCATGGTCCAAGAATCTTGGTTTCTGAAACTCCAAATGCGGTATTGATTCTAGCCATGTTAATGGTTCCAGGTAATGGTGGTGCTGGACGTCATATCAAGAACAAATGCACAGGAGGTGTTCACTATTTTCTTGGATGCCACAGGAGTCGCACATAGGTGTGTGACATTCCAATGAGAATGAATGTGCTATCGAGAATACAAATCCAATCCAGAAACGACATAACAACATTGCCTTGGAGTAGGAAATCCTTGATGGTAGTTGCAGCTTTAACGAAGGATAAAGCGTATGCTGGATACATTTTGGAGAACTAAGACACGATCAATAAGCATGCGTGATAATACGAGCCAAGAAATAGGCTCCTTGCAGTGTCCGTTCTTGTTAGCGAGATCTAAACCGCGTGGGCGCCTTCATGGGTGGACCGGGCTGCCTCATTGGCGAAGTCATTACCCCTAATACCAGCCTGTCTTGGCATCCACTGAAATATAATGTCGTGTTCTTTCTCACGAGCTTGATGGTGATTATTTCTTGTCTCCTGTACCGCTTGCTCGTGTCTGCTGTGGCGTAGGGCAAACTGCAAATTCTGAAGGACTGCATTTGAGCCGCACAATATGAACCACTGAGTCGCTAATGTGCGCCTAGAAAAACTCGGCCAAGTAACTCGCCTCGCCAACTCGCCTTCTCAACGAGCCCCCAAGGCATTCAAACTTAGCGATTTTTCCCTTGTCCTCATCATGTCTCTTGCTTCTTCTTCCGCATTGTAGGGTACTGGTGGAATGAAATTCCGGTTAACCACACTGCCGTTTTCTTTCTTTCGCTCTAATTACGCACGACGACACTGCCGTTCGTTTACGTAGCACTGAGAAAGACGGGAACAACCCATCACTATTGGTCAGGCAGGAACTGGGGTCGTAAGCGCCGAGTGCTCACTCCTTTGAATCGATAGCGGCAGTGATCTTCAATCTCCGGAGAAGAAAGAAAATATGTCTACCAGCTGCACAGGCAATTTATTTTGCCGAATACAATATGAGATTGTTGAACAGGGATGAAAAACGGCGTTAATCTCACCCACGATTACGAGGCAATGGTTGGGGAATGACAAATGCTTTATGTAAAGCATTTATGTAAAGCATTTATGTAAAGCTTTATGTAAAGCTTCAAAGAGCAATGGCGTCTTTCCAATAAACCAAGTGTAATTCAGCGCCGTGTGTGTCCCATTCTATTTTCTGTGTCCTGTGTTGGTAACGATGTTTTTAAACATTATGCGACTCATGGGTGCTGTTTACACAGCTTTAATTAAAAATCGTCGCCACTGCTCAACCCTTGTGAACAGCAATGAAGAGTTGTTAATGAAGCCTCCGGGCAGCTGGCTATTCTAGACGAAAAAAAAAAAAGAAACAGTCGCTGCAGGCGACTACTACAAATATGAAGCACCGTCTCAGAGCGAGAAGCGCTCGTTTGTTAGTTCTTTCTTTCTTTCTTTCTTTCTTTCTTTCTTTCTTTCTTTCTTTCTTTCTTTCTTTCTTTCTTTCTTTCTTTCTTTCTTTCTTTCTTTCTTTCTTTCTTTCTTTCTTTCTTTCTTTCCTTCTTTCTTTCTTTTTTTTTTCTTTCTTTCTTTCTTTCTCTGACCCTTTAAATCCGTTATTTAGGCGGGCACTTTGCATTCTCTGTGCGTCCATTGTTTATATGTAGCACTCACACTAACACACGGAAGAAATAAGCGAAACCGATCCCCCTGGGGATGTCCCATCACACGGAACAAGACGTTATTATAAAGGGTAAACTCGATGTAGCGGTTGTTGTTTGTGAAAGGGTTTGAGCGTGGATAAATAGGCCATCGAAAGACCGGCTGTCGCGAAGACAAAGAAATAAACACCATCGATTAAGAAATTCGAAAAACAAAAAGAATACGAGACTAATACGGAAGGCAAGAAAAAATTTCAAGGCAACAAAATATCCCATAAGGTACGCATCACCAACCAAACTTTTTGCGTCAGGCAGCAAGATACATCAGCAACTCATGAGCGTCCAATCACCGCGTACACTGGCAGCACATGTGTATGGTCTGCAACAAAGAACGTAACAGAAAGGTACCTTGAACAAAAGTTTATAATGAACTACATCACTCCAGGTACTACAAGGAAATGACAGTATAACTGAAAATAAAGAAGAAAAGGTTGGTGCACGTTTATGCAAATAAGCCTGCACAAGGTCATACTCTAAACGCATCTATACATAACTGCCAATCATAGAGACTGTAAGGTCGCTATTTACGAGAAAGTCAGAAGGCACTGTCATATTGTCGGAATCACCGCTGCGGCTGCGGACTTGACGAGTGTCGATAAATCAATGATAGAAGCATAGTGTTTTCAGGTTGTCGAGTAGGCAATATGAGGGTGTTACTGCCTTCTGTGTTTCTATTCCTTGTTTTAGGAAAGGAGGGAGCACCAGCAGCGCACTAGAATAAAAACTAAACTCGCTCCTTCTGATGAACTACCCGTATACTTTCGTTCATCCACCCCACCCCACATCCCATATTTACTAAAGTTGTTCCACCATATATATATATATATATATTTAATATATATATATATATATATATATATATATATATATATATATATATATATATATATATATATATATATATATATATATATATATATATATATATATATATATATCCTAGCTTAGAAGTCGGACACCCTACAGGACCCACTAACTTTCTCGGCACCCGCTCCTTGCATGCCACGACGTCGCGCACTGCTACAGCACAAACGACATTATCTTTCTCTTTGAAAGCTGTCCACTCGATCGCAAATGTTCAATTCTCCGCGAGAGTTCTAAAGAAAATCGCGGACCGATTTCCGCCTCCCAGCACGGCCACCGCTGCAGCAGAAGCAGACACGCCACACGAGTGGTGATGCGGTACCAGCAAAATAGCCGCAGCCGGAGACTCGACGTGCTACGTATCGCCTCACAATACACTTCGAAGCCGGCGGTTGCCTTCTGACGATACGATATGAGTGGCGGTCATAGAAGGACGACCTCGTCTTCAGCTCATTCCTTTACTCGGCCCGCCGCCCTCTCTTCGAGTGAAGCAATATAATAGGCTTTCTTGTTGTTGTTTTTGCGGCTAAGAAACGACGGCAGCTACGGGAAAGCTACATTTTCGAAAAGAAAGAGAAGTGGCAACGATGTATTATTGAAATAAGTTATGAAATTGTGCTGTAAGAAAGAAGAAGCCGACGCGTACGTCCTCTCGCGGGCATCTTCAAGTCCATCAAGTGATCCTACGTGGTGCATCAATCAGTTCGAAAGAAAAAAAGACTTCGAATAAATAAAAACACAGAAACAAGACGTTGATGTTTCCCAGTGACTTCTCGGTTTATGAAGGGTGTGCCATAAGAATTTCACAGCGAGCACTCAGTTGCCGTTAGCGATAGGATAAAGAATGATTGTCGTTTACCAGACTCTGCAATTTCTCTACAGATATTGCACTGTCACCTCCACGCAGCCTTGATTTCGGAAGTCTCCCGGACACAAGTTGCCGTGTAATTAAAGTAGTTCGTATTCAGAAAGACTCGGATTAGTGCTTTCGTGGATCGTGACAAAAAAAAAAGTGCAGGCAACAATTGGACATTTTATCAATTCTTTTATTCATACACTCCCCCGTTCTTCTCTTTTACTTTTTTGTCGTAGGCTGCGATGACTTCCTTTCTACGTTCCCCGTATCCTTCTCTATAACTTCGTTTCTCTCCTTTTTTATTCTGTGCAAATAAATGTAACAGAGAAAGGCAGCATTGATTCCGTAGTCTTGGGCATTTGATCTTCGATAAAAAAAAATAAGGAATGGAACGAGAGTTCCTTTTCGAGCGAATGTGCCCGCGAGCGGACACGGCTTTCAAGTCACGCACGAGATACCGCAGGGATCGGATCTCCCTAATTATTCTTGAGAAAAACGACATGGCTGCGCGCGCTCCAAATACTCCTCGTGTAACGAAGATACGAACATGCGAGCGAAGTCACTGCGTCTACGTCGCAGATGTCACTGGAAGCTACGGAAGGACATACTTTTTTTTGTTTCCACTTGCAAGCTTGCGAAGACGACGCGTTTAATTTGGGAACGAGCATAATACATTAGTCTGAATCGACTACGAAAGCTTCAGTGACAGTGCGTGGAGACGTCGCTGACAGAGCGGACATGGAGATTAGTGTGGCTGCAGAAAAGGCGTGAAGGCGCTCGATGACAGAGCGTTTACATGCTTCCACGCGGCTCTAAGTCATTTCTGGTTTCGTTGTTATTTTTTATACACTTTACCTTTGCTCTCCTTTATGAGTATCAAATTATTGCGTTTAAAAAATTAAATGACGCAGGTGCAACAGCAGCATCATTAAGGAACGAACTTGGGAGTATGTCACGAGCGCCAGAACTCATGGCTTGGCGCAGCGGGATTCAGTGTTTAAACCAGCCCACCTTGAATTATTCTCCTTATGTATCATGCGAAAAACACTCCTTGGGACGCGTTAGCCAGGCGTATCTTGGTGCGATAAACCTTCCTGAAACATTTATCTCAAATCTGAGCGGTCATCTGTCTCGGAATACTACTTTGGCCGCCGTGGCCGGGATTCGATCCCGTGACCTCTTGCTCAGCAGCCCTTTAGCAACAGACTATATATACTGTACCTAAGTCAACCTTACGTACCTCGCGCTCTAGAGCCCGCGTTATCTGACATTACTCAATCAATACCTACGGGCGTCAATTTATTCCTAGATAAAAAAGACGCGGTTTTCCAGCCACACTCACGTTTTCTAGAATTTTTTCTTTACTCTTATATTTACCTAAGCTACCCTCGTAACGTCTATGATAAAGAATGAAATGTGCAACTTCATTCCAGCTGTTTGTTGGTAATAGCTTCATGAGACGCTGTCTTTGCGAAGTTTGGAAACTAAATTATTGGGGTTTTTCGTGCCAAAACCACTTTCAGATTATGAGGACGCCGTTGTGGAGGACTGCGTAAATTTCGACCAGCTGGGGTTCGTTAACGTGCACCTAAATGTAAATGCACGAATGCTTTCGCATTTCGCCCCCATCGAAATGCGGCCGACGTGCCCGCGATTCGATCCCGAGGCCTCATGCTCAGCAGCCCAACACCAGTAGTTTAGAAGCTAATGCATGGCCAAGCACATGAGAAGATCTGCAGCCCAAAAGGACATCAAGCAGCTTTCCTAACTAATTTAGCAACTAATTTAGGAACTATGCATCATTCATTTCTTCTCCACCTCCAATATTTGTGTTATTCGCTTGTCTTCCTTGGCGATGTCGATCAATCCATCTGTCATGTATCGAGGCGCAGCGATTCGACGTATTGACCTAATCGGGTCATTAACGACAATTGACGCCACCGTCTCTCCTCCATTATATTTTTACTTCTTCCGCTTTCGTTATCTGTATCTGAGCTTAGGTCTGCGGGCAGGCATGCAGGGCTCCATTAGGGCTAGGTTTTCAATGAGGAGGAAGCCCAGGCTCCTCTAATGACAACTGTCCAACCATCCTTCCGCTAATGGATTCCCCCTCCCGGAAATCTGTGGGAAAGAGACAGGACGGGTGTGGGCATTTGGCTCGCGAATGTTGGTTCCGGAGTACAGGCAAGTGTGAGAGTGTAAACTGCGTTGAAGAGGCACTGTGTGTCTGAGAGCGCAGATACAAGCGGAGGCTAATGCTTGACTGTAATTCAAGTGATCCGCCAAGTAGAAGTACGGAGTGGTTCGTACACGGCTGCAGGTTGAAGATGAGAGGAGAGTGAACGGCCATGAAGCGATTTCTTCGGGTTTAGTAATAAGTATTGTGGCGACCTAATTTGCCCTCCGCATACACTGTGGAGCACACGCCTGAAGAGAGACACAGTGGCAGAGCGTCCACTGCTGTGAATGGCTATGCGAAATGAGGGTTGTGAGAGCGACAGGAACTGCGGAAAAAATGTTTTTTTTGGTGGTCCATATCCTCGTAATTAAAGAGGCGCCTGTTAAGTGCTGATAACTGTACTTGCATGCCGTGGCCACACCTATATTCGGTACTGTTTGACTGCGTGCCGATTTGAATTCACGAGTGCGTGGGGTGTTTAGTGGCATTACGGCACGTCAGAGAAGATGGAGTGGTTTTAATGTCTGGCTAGTATAAATATTATTTCATTTTCGGTTAGTAAATCTATTCAGCTTCCGGTAGAGTTTCGCATACTAAATGAGGACGACGCCCAGCCTAGTTAGCGATATGGTTTCCAGAGGATCACGGGGCCGGTAGGATGTAAAGTTTTCAACTCGAGCTCGCGCCTTGTGGGCTCCATAATTGAGTTTCGTTGACAATCGCGTGATATCCGGCCATGGTATATATGCCCATCCGCGCGGTAATTCTTAGTTTTTGTTTTCTTTCCCATATTTGAAAACGCGTCGGATATGTTTCTATACTCGGCTGTGGAACAGGGAATGTCTTGATATTACTTACACAGATATGATGTTGTGTTTTCCTAAAATTTGAATCCACCGGCATAATTAGGGAAAGCTTTTAAATAAAAACGTTTCCCACGGGCATGCGTTGATTTCCTTCTGCCGTGTTGCAAGTCTCATTATGTTTCTGTCTATCTGAAAACACGTTCATACAGAGCAATATGCTACGACCAGCAACACAGAACACGGCATCGTTGGCTTAAGTACGTCCTGGTCAAGTACGTGTCTAAGATGGTTTTCGCAGACGAGGAGACCAGTGTGCTGGGCGTGTACGTGTGCGTTTGCGTGTGCTTGTCAGAGCGAAAAGAGGGAGGGGAACTGAGGGGCTCGACTTTCTTGTCAGTTGCAACCCTAGGAACGAACAGTCAATGAAGCCCGTCAAAGCATGGGTATAATTAAAAGGCATTTTTGATTGAAATGTTGAATATATTAAAAAAAGGGGAAATGAAAGTGGATGAAAAATAACCGGTCATCATGGCCATCAAGGTCGCTAGCTAACACACTTAGGGCAGGATCTAGTACCAATACACGAATACATAAAAAAATAGTAAGCGGGAGGTTGGCACTGCGCGAACCTAATGGTAAAACACCGCGCTCGTATTGCGGAAGATGTGGAGTCTACTACCTTACGGTGGCAAGTTTCCTTTGTGCTAATATTATTTAAGTTTTCCTTATAGTTACTTCAATTTCAGTAAGTAACAATTGACTTATACTTTCTGTGACTTCATTGTCTGTTTCCTTCTATGTTTGTAATTGTACGTATGTTGCGCTTCGTATGTTGCGGTATGTTGCGGTATGCACTTGTGATGACGTAGAAATGGTCTCCCAAAGCAGATTTCCAATCGTCAAAAATGAAGGGGAATGAAAAGATGTGAGACTAAACCTGCGTGATGTAGGCGCCAGAGTAGCAGCGCAGATTTAGAACGCTGACTAAAAGGTATGGGGAGCATAGGGATGTTTTTAATGGAAAGGCGCGGAAAAGAATGACGGAAAAGGATGTTGAGGGGATTATGGTTATGAAAATGGTGCTTCTTTTCGACCATGAACCAGGTGTACACCTATATCGCCACCGTTACCAAGAGGTGAAAATAATGCCTGAGTGGTACACCGTAAGAGCAATCGTCGCGAATTGCTTTAAGCAACCGTGAACGCTTCCGTGTGCGAGCCTACCAAAATCTTTCTCCCGCTGCATACAGCATCACCAGTGAGGGAAACGACGCTGCTTGACGGCCAAGGCAGTCTTACAGCGAAGCTGTATATTGCTATCCGATTCGTCCGCTCCGGCGCAACCCCAGGCGCATGTGCGATGAGAGAGAGAGAGAGAGAGATCTAAATAGAAAGGAAGGCGCGCGATTAGCCAATGCCACCTAGATAGCGCAAGGCCTGCTTACTCCGATTCATGACGTCACGAAACATGGCCCTAAATTCCCATAGACAAGGCTGGTGTGACGAAAGCGGTGACGTCAAAATCACTGTTGCCTACTTGGGATCATCCCCAATATATTCTATGGCAGCCGGACTAGGTAACATGACGTCATGGATCGGAGTGAAAAGGCCTTGTGCTATCTAGGTGGTGTTGGATTAGCTACGCCACTAGTGACGTCATTGCTCTCCATCGCAGCCAAGCGCTGCGCAGCAGTTTCTCTCCGGCTCAAAAATGGCTAGGCCACGCGTCATACGTATTCCTTAGGAGTAGGCAGTTTTTGATCAGCAATACCGCGAGCAGAACCGGGGACGTGCTCGAATACGCCGAGCCGATGCTGCAGCCCGGCCACAAGAACAGGCTCGTGCAGCCGAGCGCAATCAGCAACTGCGTACCGAGGATTCGGCAGTGTACCAAGCCGTTGTTGAATGAACCGTCGGGATTAACTAAGTGATAAGAACCGGGGCCGCTTGTTTTAGCTTTTCTTGTTAGAGAGTTCTTGGGCGCTGATTTTTGTACTCACGTGTTTCTGGTGTTGTTTGAGAAGGGGGCGTCACTGTAATTGAGTGCAGTTTACCTCACTGTGTGCAAATGTTTATTACGAGGGATATTCGTCGAGTCCAGTGGCTCGTGCAGCGGTTTGCTTTAGAAGGAGAAGAAGAACGCTATAATTTCGTATGACGCAAGCAACCGTGTTTCCTCGTTAATCAGAGTAACGATATCAACGTCTCAGATCTTAGTGGAAGAGAATGGATTAGACTTCTTCTATTGAAGTTATTGCGTTTACAATTAATGGCTCCGACTTGTGCTCCGCTCACATTTTTTATTTTGGTAGATTACTGCACAGAGGAAAAAAAAACAGGGAGCTGAACACAAGTAAAATATAATTATTACTTAGTCATGGTTCATTCGAGCAAATTGTTTAAGTGATAGTGTGCTCTAGAACGAAGATGCAATGTAGAATGAATGTTCGAAGGGAACATTGCAAGCTGACTTGGTAGAGCGATCACCTTGAAAATGCTTAGGCGAGGGATTCGATTTTCATTATTTCACTGGCAACTACAATCGCATTCTTTGATAATGTCAAATCGATGCACGTACGCTGCTGGGCGGTCGGTTGGGCTGGATGGGTGTGGCATCGCAAAGAATATGTCTGCAACATGGAACGCGTAAACAGCTCCCTTTTCGGTACGGACACATCCACATTGAAATGACGGACAACGACAACAGGGGTAGTGTCATCGCCGCTAATCCACACAAAGTGAGTAGCCATGAACCTTACGGGACTATGAGTCATTAAATTTTTTGCTTCCTTATGGGAGTGGGAGCCATTGATGGTGACAGTTTTTGACATGCGGTTTTGTATGTTGTATGCGTGATTAGAAAGATTTTAAGCCCTGTTGACTTCGCGTTGCTGAGTGCTTGTAGCCTCTGCCTTACGGCGCTATGAGCCATGGCATTTTTTCTTTGTTCACGGTAGCACGAATACTTACGGGGGTATGAGCCATTGATGATGATAGCATTGTTCACGGAGAACAATAGCGCACGGACCCCTAGCGATGTAAAAAGCACTCTGGGCCTTCCAAAAAGAGTCATTAGGGAACCTCTTAAAATAGGAGCAGATGCGGGTAACGGGCCGCCACTCGCAAGAACAATAATAATCTTGGCTCTGATGGCAAGAAAACCAAAAGTTTATAACAAACACGCCACAGTACTTTGCAACACTGCACGATGGTGGGAAATACGAAAACAGTTGTAGCGAAAGTGTCAAGAATGTCTCCGGGCGACAGACCAAAATAAGCGACAAGGCTGTAAAGGCCTTGCGTTAGAGGATCAAAAAGCACTTTCAGATTACGCTGCCAATAGATTCACGCTTTCTCTGATTCTGCCTTGTCCTAGACGCAGTTTGCGCAAGGTAAAGGTAACAAAATGTTGTTCGCGCGTTCATGGTGTGGCCGAGCTGTTCGTTCACTGCGTAGACCATTAAAGTACGCAACACTTGGCGCTGGGCGACCAATGTCTTCAGTGAGTTTACGACCTGTGCCAGCTTCGCTTCGGCACTATCCTCTAGTAATCTTTCTTTTCTCCGTCCCTTGTAGCAACCATTAGGCTGCACGGCTTCCCTTACGATCAACCGGCCTGTAATTGGGCTAAGAGTGTTTCACAGGGCTGGTGCTCGTATGTTGCGCCTTGAGTGTTAAATCTACAAGAGACAAAAGCGGTTAACAACATGCACCGTCTCCAGAGGTTTTGATGCCTGCAATGAGCTGTGAGAAATAAAAAAAAGATGGCGTTTTTGGAAAGGCCAAGGGGGGCAAGATACTCTTGTCGTGGCACATCTGACGCAAATGAAGGACCGTGATTATGTATGACAAACATATTTGCAGTCTTGTACAGGCTCAGAAACCGTGACAGCGATAGCTTGCGTTAGGATGAAGACCCGCTGCTTCTGAATTGTCATCCTCCACCGTCGTGCCTTTTTTTTTTTTCATTTCGTGTCTAGAAACTGTTGCACGCACTTTCCCCTTTAATATTTTAATTAAGTCAGCCAGATATAGCTGGCCTCATCCTATTTCTTATTTTTCAAAAAATAAAACAAAACAATAGTGCACGTTCTTTTGGTATTGATGCAATGTAAAAGGACGGCAATGTGTGCTTCGATAGCATAATATGCCAGATATCTACAGCGTATGGTGGGAACATCTCCCAGTTTACCATGTCAATGACAATATTTCCCTGTTTATTTATTATTTTATACAGATAATTATCACGTTTATCAACGCAAATATACAAAAAAGCACAGTACTTGACTGGTACCAGAATATATAAGTGCCCATGTAAATACCAATAATTTAGTGCCGGACATCAGCTTCTTTGTGTCTTACGCTATGTTAATACATTACATGTTTGATTGCTGGCTCGTTTCGAATAAGTAATTTGAAAAAATAATTAGAAGCATCGCTAAAGAAATAAAGGGAGAAAAAATAAAAAAATGACTGGCTACAGTGACTATGGGCAAATTTGGACCAGTAGACAGCCAATTTCAGCTGTCCCTATAGAAAACAAAAAACATTATTTAGAAAAGAGAAGATGGATGTCAGGACTTGTGGGGACGTCGGTGCTGGCTACAGAGATTAAAGAACCAAGACAATTTTGGATCCCATTTTTCATTTCGACGTCCCAACAATACTACTGCTCAAGCTTCCATCATTTTAAACTGTCATGTCCAATAATTTGTAATATGTATGGAAATCTGATTAAGAAATTTAGCAAGCCGGTCTGGTGTTCTCACTGAATTTAATCTGTAGCTATGGCAGCATTTATGCGATAGTCATACAGCACTTTAGACATTAAAGATGAGACAGGTACGTGGTTAGTTGGGCCCACAATTTTGATATTAAAGGCGTAAGTTAGAGCAATCAAGACATTAAAAAAATTATACAGATCCCACACACTGTGGGAATTGATGCGAGCGAAGATTTCCGTACTGGATGCTTGGATTGACCATGATTAGCGGTGATATTGACGGCCATATACAGCTCCGCTTTAGTAACGACGACGTTGTTGAGGTTTGGTGGATTGATTTTTTTTTTCAAAAGCGCGTCGCGAACTTTTGCATTTCATTAATCTCGTCTCTATAATCAGCCTCGACGTTGTATTTCCGAAAAAACGGCCCATCTGTATGTAATGGACAGTGTAGTAAAGATGATTCTCATAAATCTAGAGAACACTGTGCAATATGTGGCTTGAGGGACGTTTTAGGCTGCTTCGACATCGAGCTTCATTGATCTTTAAGAACGGAAAAAGCCTTCGCAATGAGCACACTTCCTGGTTAAGGCGAACAAGTCAAAGGCACGAGCGACTGGCGATAAAATGATTTCCGGGCAATTGACATCTACGAAGTTGGGTGGTCATAAGCTGCGGTTCACATCCAACACACTTCCGTCTCATCAGTATACGGCGCTGTTACAAATATTGATAAAGAGAAATGTTAGTGCTGGAAGACGCACTGACGCTATAGTCCAAAGTGTTATGGTCAGCGGTATCCGCAGGGTCCGCATCGGCCTTGAAGAAAGCAGATTTGTCGTGCAGTCGTTCTGAAAGGAGCAAGGACATATATTGTTGTTTTATCCAGGATAAAATTGAAGGCTAAAGTTTCGCGTACCTAGCGCACGATCTGCTTTTGAGACACACAGTATTGTGGCATTCCGAAATAATTACGACTATACCTGGTGCTCTTTAACGTGCACTCAAATGTAACTACATGAGTGTTCTTGCATTTCGCCGCCATCAAAATGCGACCGCCATGGCTTGGACGTCTTACTCGGAATATATAATATGCCTCGGTATTACTTTCCCGCGACATTCGAACGCGCAGCGATAAAGTGATGTAGTTGCACATTCTACAAACAACGGAAAAAACCTTTGCTGCACCAAAAGCGTTCCTGATAAATTGAGCCCATCACTACTACGTTTTTAAGCAGAAAGATATTTGGGGATGCATATGCTTAGAGGAGGGGCGCAACAGAGGTCCGTACTACTCAATGTTTGATTTATCAGAAAGAACGATGTCGAGAAAGTAGCTTCACGGTTCTTAATTTCCTTTCTTTTTTCGCGTAACTTCACACAGTGGCCGACTTTCAGAAAGCTAGTTGCTGGCGAATGTAGATATAGCAATGCGGATGCATTCCGTAAGAACTTGTTTGCCCAAGTTCGTATCTTTGCTTCATCAATTATGTTGCGCATTGCTTGCGCTACAGAATTCACACGGTATTCCACTGGTCAATACAAAGAGATGATAACAGAAGTAATAGTGGGACAAAAATTGTAGGAGAAGAGGTTACGATGCTGACAATGTCCGGTACTTTCTGACACGTGGTATGAGCTGGGAGAACGCAGGGTTAGAGACAAGAAAAACCACGTAGCGGTATAAATACCGCCACCTCCTCTCCGGCACAACAACAGTCTAACAATCCACTAACAATGAGGTTGCTGGGTTAACGATCTCTTGAATGGTGCTGGAACGCGTACGCCGTACGAGTACGCTAGTGTCATATTAGGAGTCGGGGGGAATAGGGATAGCCGCAAAGCATGACATGTCTTTATCGAGATAAATGAACCATCTGCTCCAGGCTAAGCCTGATGAAAAAGAATTTGACGTAATGAGGGATAACGAACATTCAGTACACATACTGGCAACGTATTTTACCGGGTCTCTGCGCTGCAGAAAGAAGCCTTGTTGATGCACTAGACCACGAGGTGGCGCTCTGGTTGTATGACACATAGGTCTTCCACTATTCAGAATCTCTTTGTGAATGTCTCTATGATTCTTTTTTTTTCTCTCTCTGTCTTTGTGTCATTTTCCCGAAACAGTGTGCATGAATTTCCATGTTGTTTATATGTCATTACTAGAAAAGTTGAAGCGTGTGCAAACTTTGCGAAGACTCGGCCTCATGCGACGTGGCAAAACCCCGACACGATTATGAGGCACGCCGTAAGGGGGGGGGGCTATCCGGATTAATCTTGACCACCTCGGATTTTTTGCCGGGCCCCCAATGCATGGTACACGTGTGTTTATTGTATTTCTCCCACTTCGAAATGCGGCCGCCGAAGCGAGGATTCGTTCCCACGCCCTCGGTTTTACCAGCGCAACGCGACAGATACTACGCCACACACCACACACCAGGATGGGTCACGAAGCGATTTGCTTCCGCTAACGGAACCTTTCTGCAGCTGACGTATGAAGGAGACTTGTCACATTTAATTGTGCTTATTATATTGGAACACGGAGGTGAAATGAAGCGTTACGTTGTTTAGTTTACACTCCTATTATTCTCGGAGCCCAGCTGTGCCCCGAAGTATTCTCCAATGGATATGTCGACACACGAAGTCGTCAAGGAATTAAACGCAGTAACTCTAGAGTGCCTCATCTGGTAAATTTTAAGGCACCCGTTAGTTTGCAGGCAGACGTTTCACTAACACGCGGTGAAGGGTAAGAAGTGCGTGTGCAAATGTGGTGGCTTTCTCGGGCGTGCATTTAGCAGCACCATGACATGTAGCACGCACCAGAGGTCAAGCGCTCGCACTATCAAGACACACTCACTGGCAAACGTTGATGGTTTTCAAGTTTTACGGCGAATAATTATAAGTACTCAACCACTTAAAGCAACTTCAATTTAAGACAAATGTTGAACAATCTTCTTGTTATTGCACATCTGCATTTCATCGAATCAGTCACCAATTTCCCATAAAAAAGAAAGTATTTTGCAGTTGTATTGCGGGGAATCATCATCATGTCGCCCATCGACAAAGTTATAGCGCTCAGCGTGTCAATGAGAAACAAGATATTTTTCAAGTTTCCAAAAACACCATTTCTTTCTTTGAGAGGCATTCTTCTGGCTATACAAGCAAATCTGAGTGGTAGTAGTCTGAAGTATTTGCTCTATTTTCAAGGCCTCTTTTTTGTAGCAGTATGTAGAGTACAGTTCGCTCAAATTGATCTTGAGCTTACAGCCGAGAACATAAAGTTTCCTAAGGCAGGCTTGTGCCTTGCGTAATGTTTTAAAATCTAAGACCAGCAGGTTACAGCTCGAGATAACAATGATTGAGCTCGGTTTACCGTTCCACTTCATTCGGCGCAGCAATAAAGCACTACAGGAGGACCAAGCATGGCATTCGTGACTATACCAGAAGTCTCTTCTTATATTTTTATTTTCTTTCACAAACAATATCCAACAGAGGGTATCTCTAGTTCGAAGGCGCCGAGTTGAAGTGTGTAGCAGTTGCAGAAGCAGCAGTAGCTACTTGAGCTTCAGATCTCAAAGCCTGGCCAATAAAAAAAAAACAAGGGACATTTATAAGCGCTCGAGGCACTCTCTCGCTAGACATAGAACAAACCGTATTGGACCACGTCTCGGCGACATATCAGAGGTACGACCATCAGACACGTGCGCCTTGCCGGAGGGGGTCTGTGTTCCGTGCAAGCAGTCCTCAAAACGTCACAGAGTCATACACACTGCGAGTGTCAGGTAGATGACGTTCGCAATATGCCCGAGGCGGTTAGTCAGTTCCTTAAGTTCATTTTCTCGATGTGTTTTAGGAATACATCCGTTTAGTTCTCCTATTTCGTTTGTCTTCTTCCTTGAGTGCAGGGCATTTGCAAACAGAAATAATAAAGAGAGGGGAAAGAGGGAACATTGGATGTGAGAGAAGGCGATAAAAAGAACCATGCACGGCTTCTGTCCTTCTTTCTTTTTGTCTGATAATCTTGATAGTCATGGTGATAGTCTTGTTGATGCTCTTGCTGAAACTCCGAACTAAATCTGCACCAGGCCCCGATGGCATAACAAATAAGACCCTCCGAAATCTATACGACGCATCTATCACTGCCCTAACAGAGTACTTGAACCGCTGTTGGGAAACAGGTTGTATCCCCTCGCAATGGAAGCATGCACATATAATATTCATACCTAAACATGATAAGCGACTACAGCTCGAGAACTTACGCCTGATCTCTCTGACCTCGTGCGTAGGAAAACTCATGAAGCACGTCACATGTAACCACCTCCACAATTTTGTGGAGGACAGCAACCTATTCCGAACTCCATAATTGGCTTTCGTCCTCAACTTTCCACGGAAGACGTCATGCTTCAGCTTAAAAATCAAGTTCTGGACCACATATCCAAGAATGGTACCCGGGCTGTCCTTGGCCTTGATCTCACAAAGGCCTTTGACAACGTAGCGCATCATGTTATACTGGAGAATCTGCAGTACCTAGGTGTAGGCCAGAGGGCCTACAACTACATCAAATATTTCCTCAGCCACTGCGCAGCGTAACTAAGAATAGGGAAACTACAATCTGACACGATCCCTCTCCGAAGTCGTCGCACAGCGCAGGGATCAGTCTTGTCCCCCTTCCTTTTTAATTTAGCAATGATCCGATTAGCGGAACAACCTAATCAGATTCCAGATCTACACCACATTCTGTATGCCGACGACATCACCCTGTGGGTGGTTAAAGGTAGCGATGGAGATATAGAAACCACGCTACAACAAGCTGTAGACATGGTTGAAAAGTACGTGACCACCAAAGGCCTCACCTGCTCCCCGCAAAAATCAGGACTCTTCCTACTCAGAACCCCTACAAACCGCAAATCCGATACTGCACCACCACCCCCAGAAATCAGTGTGCGAGCCGGAGGAGGCGCGATCGTGGTGGTGACCACCATTCATGCACTCGGCCTCTTCATGCAAGCTCACGGGTGCGTTCAACAGACGATGCGACTCATCTCAAGAATCGCCAGCCGACACTCTGGCATAAAAGAAGCCAACCTCATGAGGTTGGTAGAAGCCTTCGTGTTCAGTCCCATCACCTACATTACCCCGTACCACTGCCTCAAAGCTGCTGACAAAGAGAAAATAGAGGGAATTATCCGGAGGGCCTATAAACAGGCTCTTGGGCTACCTATAAGAACGGCCAATGCTAAATTGCTAGCCCTATGTGTGCGCAACACCCTCGATGAACTAGTAGAAGTGCACCTTACATCTCAATACGAAAGGCTAGCTCAGAGTGCCGCCGGGCGAAACATCCTCCAGAATTTCGGCATCAACTACGAGTCGATGCAAAGCATTAAAGTAGACATTACTCATGATCAGAGGCGCCATCTCAAAATTATTCCACTCCCTAAAAACATTCACCCGGAATTCCACAAGGAAAGGAGGGCCGAATGGTCTAAAGTCCTACATCAGAAATTCCACGCCTTCAAAGGCATAGTCTACGTCGACGCAGCAGGATACATAGAACGCAACTGTATGTCCCTCGCAGTGGTGGACTCGTCAGGTCAAATACGTGCTGGTGGTTCAATTCGCACCAGAAGCACTGAAACAGCGGAAGAGGCGGCCATTGCTCTGGCTCCCCACATTGTCATTGCATTATTAGCGATTCGAGAGAAGCAGTATACAATTTTGCGAAATGTCGGGCCTCGGCTTCCGTAAAACACATACTAGACACCAACCAACACCCACGACCAATCTCGTTCATTTGGGCACCAGTACACACCTCCCTCCCGGCAACGATGCCGCCCACACCGCCGCTCGAGGACTCGATAACTGAGCACCCGGACGGCTCATGCTAGGATCAGAGAGGGATCGCATGTCAGTTACCAGGAAATAACTCAGCACTACAGGTTAGCCAGGGCAGTGTACCCACCAGTACACAAATCGCTCAACAAGCGACAAGATGTAGCTTGGAGGCGACTTCAGACAAACACCTACCCCAACCCCATAGCCTATCACTACTACTACCTGGACCGATACCCTAATACATGTAGCCATTCTAAGAAAAAAGCGGATCTGTTCCATATTATGTTGTCATGCCCTGCGGGAAATTATACAAATCATGAAATAAGTAATACTGAGCAGTGGGAGGCCGTGTTGCTCAGCTCCGACCCTGACCTGCAGGCCAAGGTCATGAAGAGAGCTGAAGAAGCCACCCGGACCTAAGGGGTCGTGGCGGCCTAACAACAACCTCACCCGTCAATACCTTGTTTTTAGATAAAGTCTTTACTCACTCAATCACACTCTATCTGATAATAAGAAATTGTAGTAAATTACTGTATTACTTTTGTGAGGTAATGCACAAGACGTTTTGTTAAGAGAGTAACTGAAATGCCAATGCCTTTCTCCGTAAAGTTCGCGAATTAATATCACGAAAATCTTGTCATCCTGAGAACAGGTTGCAAGTGGATCTGCCTAGCGAACTCCACGGCTAGAATTTGTTAATTGCAATATTGCAATATTGGCTGTAAGGAAATTAGTTAGGACGTATAGTGTTTTTGTTAATTAGTCAATTATGCATTTCATTATTTGGGTGCAAGTAATGTCCACCTCTTCGGGTAGACCAGCTCATGAACTAGAATTGTGCTATCTGCAACAGCCATCCTTCAAAAATATTGAATATGTTCACCGAAACACCCTGTATATGAACTCTTTACCGAGAAAATGAGGAAGTGTATTCCTATTACGTAATATACTGCAAGATTACTCGGTACCGTTACCTAGTTTATGTTAGAGTTCGTAAATTTAGTTAGAGTTCGTAAAGCAAGGCATACCTTGGTTTACTTTCCGCAGTTATCGCTCTGCGCAGCGTAACACTCACTGCTTTCCTCAAACTAAGGAAATGAAGTCACTCGTTACGTTTAAAATGACCTGCTTCTAGTGCGCTGTTTATTAGAACAAGAAAAACGGAACAAGAATGTGCAAGAGAAGAAACGAAAGTAGCGGCGAGAATACTAACTTATCGACGTGCAAGGGAAGAAAGAAAGACTTTCTTGCTGTCTGAATGCAATTTTCTTTGCGACGTATCTGCTGACTATGATCGTATTATTGCAGGGGAGCAATTTCTTCTCAGTCAAATGCACGAAGAAATATCTTGTTTGACGAAGTGACAACACGACGATGAAAAACGACAAACATGAAAAGGCAAGCGAAAATTTTTGTTCTCGAACGCATCATATTTTAGCTCCGTACCACTCCTCTCTGGCCCATAAAGCTTTTTTATCCTCATCGCTTTTGGAGTCACATATTCCCGAGTCCCAAACGTGACCGGAATGTCACTGTTTGTGTGCGCGTGCTGTGAATAGTACCAATAGTACTGTGAGGTCACCGCCGCCATCGTCGTCGTCGTCGTCATCATCATCATAATCAACAACAACAACAACAACAACAACAACAACAACAACAACAACAACAACAACAACAACAACAACAACCTATATTAAGTGCACTGCAAGACGAAGGCCTCTCCCTCCGATCTCCAATTACCCCTGCGCTGTGCCAACCAATTCCAACTTGCGCCTGCGAATTTCTTAATTTCATCATCCCATCTCGTCTTTTGCCGTCCTCGACGCTACACTTATATGTAGTACCGTCCGGTAAGACGCTGCATTTATATTTAGTGATTGTTTGTATGTATGTAGTGAGATTGTTTGCTTAGACTTAATTTTTATTGTTCCCTAACAAAATTTCCAACATGCATCACTAAGTTTTTTTTCTATATCTCTGTGCTCTGTCTAAAGTCGTTGGGGCCACAAAACCTCAAAGAAACCTGGTCTCTTTCCGTGAAGACAAAGCGAAAATGCTGAGAAGCCAACACCAACAGGTGCACTTAACTTGATGTACTCCCCCGTTGGTTAGTATGCCGCACGGTTCTTTACGACGCCCTTATGTGTAGTAGGATAGAAAACCACCTGCGGTATTCCGCTTCTATTTCTTAACATCGAGTGCACAGAATACCAATTTTGATTATTGCCTCCATAAATCCTGCCGCATTCGATTCAGAAGCGCCAGTTCGGTGCCAGTAAAGTTTTTGCGGACTTCTAACTGCTTCAATGAAAAGAGTAAGCGTACCCTTCATGCAGTCATTTGTCGTTTCGTTATTGTTTGTTTCTGTCGTTATTTTTATATTGTTTCTTGGTCTACCTCATTTGATCCCGCCATAGACGGAAGGAGTGACCAGCTCTACTGATAAGAAAATCCAGTTTTTTTGCAACAGCAATAGAAGCTACTTTTGCAACACAGCACACCGTTCGTAAACTTGAAGTCATGATAACAGTGGCAATGATGTGCTCGTATAGACGTAACTTGAGTGGCCTTCGACAGGTAGTTAACTAGATTGCAGGCGAGAACTGTATCCAACGTGCCTGTGTCGAGTTCACAGCAACGTCCTCTCTCAAAAACGAGGAAGCAAACAGAAAGAAAAATGACAACATATTGACCAAACACTTTTGATGACCACATACGGGGTTCGACAATACTTCCACTGTCTGCAGACGCAGACGAAGGACGACATCACGTTCGTTGCTCGACTGCTGCGCTATTGTGCGCACGACCGCGTTAGTGTCGGATGTGTGACGCACTAGAGCTGACAGGCCGGAAATAAGTTCTGTCTTTTGTCTGAGAAAGCAGGAAACTACAAGTGAGCAACAGGCATCTCGAACCAGGAAAGGCAGGATGGGGAGGAAATACGATAAACACGCGCCAATCAACTCCACTACCGAAGGCGACGTCGCACTAGTGTGCCCAGAGCCTTTGTTTCTCTACTGATGGATATTCGGAAACTATGCCAGCGCGCTATGTATTCCCGCCATGATTGGTGTTATCCTTTGAAATCGCAGCATCCGGTGATGACAACATGCCTACGTGACGTGGAAAAAAAGAAAAGATTGTGAAATTCACATCATTGCACGAGAACTCATATAAGCGATAGATGATTATGTCTTTTTTGCAAAACTTTGCTTAGACCATGTTTAGCTAGCATTGTTTTAGGCTCAACGCCTTCGACCGACATGAGTAGTCAACGCGAGTTATGATGAAACAGCTGAAGATGAATGCCCCAGCTCTGTTGGAGTCATTGGCGTGTCATCCCGATGTTGACGACTGTCGGAAAGTCCTACATAATAAAGGTATCAAGAATCATCAGCGGCAAACCAGCCCATTTCAGAGGGAGAAACAAATTTCTTAAAGAGTTCTTAGGTCCTGAATTAGTTTCCTTCTGTGATTGGACTCGAAAATCGACATATAGACCATAAGAACAGGACCTTGGCGTTGTTATTAATTTGTGAAGCGATAGCTTTATTTGTCTCTTTCCCTCACTTTGCGGTTTTCACGTAGGTTCCTTTCTGATCGTTTATGTTACCCTCAGGGTGACCCTATCATGCGCATATATGTATATGTATAATGAAACAACATTTCCAATGGTTGGTTTTGAACCCGATTCCTGCAGCAGAGAAGCCCGACGTTCTAACCCTTAGGCCACGAACGCATACCTCGAAAAGCGGAATAAAATCAATTTCAAATCTCCCTCATGGAAGGAAGCGCTCTGGGACCCTTGGCGCGTCAACGCGGATCGCATAATGACACTTACAAAACGGGACAGCATGCGTCTTATAGCTTACGATGAAGATAAAAGTAACGGGACGCATTCATTGCCGAGATCCACTGCGCGTCTCTCATCGTACAGTCTGGGACGCTGTGGTGTATTCTACGAGGTCGAGTGTGTTGTGATTCAACATGTTTTTATACTGAATAAACGTTTAAATTTCTGTGCAGTATCTGCCGTGGTTATTGAGGGAAACATTTACTTGTCGTAACGACGCTGTCTTGCCTTTCTGGCTTCTGAAAATTTCGCATGCACCGAGTTGTGGGATCACACACAGACACGCACGCATGCGCAAGCCACACATAAAGCGCATTAGTATTTATTGAAATGTCCTTTAGAACTGACTTCATCGCGATGGTGTACAGAATAATGCTCGCATGTTATTTCCCTTTAAGTTCGTTCCTTATATACTCGTTTATAGCACACGTCAGCATGTTTCCTATGTATTATGTATTACCATATATTACAGACAATCGATAGACTTCATCTTACCACTTTATCCTAATATCCTTGTGCACCGCGCTGAGTACAGAAAAGCCTTCAAGTCATTTAATAAAAACCAACAGCGATAAACGTCGGCACATTGATCAGCAGCTCCTTGTCCGACTATCGGCGGTGTTTTCTCGTCATGGGAAAGTGACTGCCCAGGAGAGTTTGAGCTAGCATTTCGGAGAGCGAGAAAAGTGTGGAGGAGGTGAGGAGGTGGAGGGGGAGGAAGGGTACTAGTTGGAAATATTGAGTTCTTTAGACAGGAACTGCAAACTGTGCTTTCTAGAATCGGCAGTATTGACAGTGGCAGCGTCAGCAAGGCCACTTTGATGAACCATTTCCCCAAGTCCGTTATCCTCACGCTCCATGCTTCACTACTGCTAGAACTGGCGATCACTTCCCTGATCGTTCGTCATCACGTTAAGGGGAAATGGGTCAACGCTTAGGAGACCTCAAAACTTCCGAGGTAGGGGGTGATAGCTGAGTGTTGATGAACGCAAGGGTATCAGAGCTCTACCTCCAGCTCCGCCTAAACGTAGTGTAGTGAAGGCGTTTGGCGCCACAAGCAGGAAGTCCAGTGAAGAACCCAGCCAGACTTTAGTGGAGTGAAAATAATCACCATTGGGAGCGGCTGAGGTTTATAGTCGACATGGAGCCAAGTTTCACACAGAGCTTATGGACACATTTGCGTGAGGCTGCATTCTGTTGTCTTTTGTCATTTGTTATATGCAGTGCAATTTATTAGATAAAACATGAGTTATCTTGACTACTCTTTTTTTATCTGCAAGGCTGATTAATCGATTGGCTCATTTACTGAGAATAATTTGCTGCAAGAAAGTGACGACATCCACGCCAAACTACATAGCGCTTGCTTTTAGTCTGTGCCGTACGTGTGTAGCCCACCAGTGAGTTGGTGTCAGCCACTGGTGTCGCACCTACAAGAAATATTACACAAAGGTAATTGCCTGTCTTTACCACATTCTGTATTCAAAACAATCCTTATACAAAACTATTGATTACCATGTGCGAACTTCTCTAACATTATGGGTAAGCCAGAATTTACGTCCGTCATCATCGTCGTCACTGTCACTTCCTTGCAGCTAGGGCTTCTGTTGCAAACTACAGCTGCTGCGAAAAAGATTTTGTAGCGTCTTTTTATGAAAAGAAAGAATAAATGTTTGTGAAAGGTAAGCTTTCTTAAAAAATTCACGGAATTAAAATATATAGCAGCTGTGCATACATAGGGTATCGCTCAGGTAGGGTATGATGCTCTAATGCTTTTCAATGTATACAGTATTTGATTATATCTCTACAAACTTCTCACCGATACAGTCACAAATACAGTTCGCTAACCTTTTAGATGTCTGTATTTACGGCCTATACTGTAAAGCTAAGAAAATAATAATTGAAAGCAACTTCGTTTTTGTGTAAAATACTCCCAACTGGTGCCGTGCATGCACCGAAACATCCGATACTGATTTAAGTGTATATTGTATGCGCGTTATTTCGCATAGAACTGTCCAGTGCTGGGAACGGACACCCTGGACTATAAAGGTTGCACTGGTTTAGCGGTCTAGAGCTTGATCCGCAACAAAGAGAGGCCCAGGCATCGACGAGACGACGTCGTAACAAGTAAGGAAACGTTTAGTTACATCGCTACGTACTGAGAGGTGAGCTCGACAAGCTTTTCGTCAGTAAGCGATAAGCAAGCCCAAGCCCCAGTGCGCAGCCTGTCAAGTCTCTTTGCGAACTCGGAGGGCTTTTTCTTTTTTTTTTTGCAGCTGTACCATATTGTTAAAATTGCTTGGGGCAAAAAATCACAATTATAACCCTTGATCTAAGTTACTCCATGAAGCGGCCATTACTTTTACAAGAAATTAAAATGCTTAATTCAATAATTAACTTATTTGTGCTAACTAACTGTTAAATTTACTACTTTACAGCACATATTTCAATCTGCGAACTGTAGGTAGTGTATAAGGCATAATCGCTTGGAACGAATTCTGATGGTGGCACCGGTGTTAGATTAAACGAGAAATCCAGACGCAGGGTAGCTTTTTTAACACAATACAGCTTTTAAATGCATTAGAATTTCTATGCTTACACAGTGCGGTAAACCATTCGTCCGTCTTTCCATCCGTCCGTCCGCACGTAATACGACCGCTTTCAATATAGGGCCCGTCGCAGCGAGCGAATTCACCTTTGTGCTGCCTCTCCAACGCGAAATAAGCGGCGAGAACAGAGCGGTAACGAAGCTATCAGCATTCTGCGCACTCTCCGCCCCCATCGCAGATCACTTTAAAGGTAAGGGCCCGCGCTTCTCGCTTCAACGCGAGACTGGCTCCATCGCAGGTCGCTTTCATGACAGCGCCCGCGCTTCCGTGCCATATACGGCCGCTGCCGGAATGTGGTTTATCATGGTTCACAATGGTTCGGTGCGGATGAGATAATGCGATAACACAATAATGCGATGACAGCGATAACGGCTTATAATGATCTCAACGACATCAGTGCACCTGGCACGGCCAGCTGCAGTAAGCTTGTGTCATCCATTCATTTTGCGCCGCCGTCCTCAGCAGTTGATGTCGCAGCGCTGTCGTTTGTACTGTTCAGATCAAGTTTCGTAATACTGATAATGACACCGGGCTACATGGAGATGAGCCAATGGCGCAAAGCGTACACTCTTAAAACAGTTGCACCCTTTGGGGTGTATATTTGTCCCCACAACAACAATCGTCCTATGCCTTGCTTGCGCTTCCTTTTTTGAAAACGCTGCGCTCTCTATTTTCCTTTCGAGAATGCTGTCATGCTGATAACGCGCATGCAATTCGTAATTTGGAAGTACCGGGATCGCACCGTTAAAGAAAGGAAATGCGGGCAAGGCAGATGATGATTATTGTTGTGGGACAAGATAAGCCCCAAAGAGTACAATATTTTAAAAAATGCACGTATTTTTAGACAACTCCTAGAGCAGTATTGTTTATTTATTTATTTATTTATTTATTTATTTATTTATTTATTTATTTATTTATTTATTTATTTATTTATTTCAAACACCTTACAGGCCTTATTTGGGCATTGTGCAAGTAGGGTTACAAAATCAAAGGCATAAAAAGAGTAAGCAGCCTTCTGAAGTCTGATACAAAAGATACGTCTCAACGCAGGGCTCTTCGACATTACTAGAAATATCAAGACATAAAAGAGAATAAAAAACTGAAGTAATAAAACGCCACAAATGCACAGTTCAAGGAAAAAAGCACAGGTAACATTAACATAACATTTCTGCGTGACTTCTTTATAAAAAATTACCGACGATTACGTTACTTCCTAATGCGAAATTTGAGCGCAGCAAATAAGCTGTTTCACCTTTTCGATAGATTGAGGCAAAGAAATCGAGCAACACATGTATGCGCTATCACAGAATTTTTTTTTTTATTTTTCACACGTATTCCTTTAACAAAGACTCCACTAACAGTTCTTGACAGTCATGAAGGAAGCTTTGTGGTCGGAGAAATATACTGATATATGTTCGACTTGGTACACCAATGCTTGATTCTCAAAGACGAGATCTATACAAGTGCCTCGCGAGGTTGTCACAGCCGTGGGACGCGTTACGAGCGAGAGGAACGGGATGTTCTCCCGCATAAGTGTTAGGAAATTGCTGTTTGTCTTTATGTCAACATTAAAGTCCCCCACTACTAACATCGGTGTGGATCGATGGACGGTTAATGCGAGCTGCAGGAGGTGCACGACGTCTTTCGTGAGTGCGGTAGGGGCGAAGTAGGCAGCTACTACCAGCAAGCCGTTGGGCAACTTTGCGGCGCACAGTTCGCCAACTTCAAAGTTCGAGCCGGCGCTTTGACAACCGGAAACTCGCAGGAAGAGGTGGGAAGGGGGCGGCGTGTACACCCAGCGGCAAACGATGGGGGCAGAAGCGCGTGCAGCAAGCGGACAACACGATAAAGGGAGGAGGGAAGAGATAGCAGCGACTGACTGATGCCGCTGACGCCGATAGTGAGTCAACCCCAGCTGCGGAGTTGGTTTCAGGGACAACGCCGCCGATGCCGACACAAACAATATGATACCCTCGCTTCCGCAGCGCTAAGAACCAGGGGGGGGGGGGGGACCCTTTCCTCCTCTTTCTGCATGGCGGCGACGGCGTTCTATGCAGTCACGTTATCTTCACTCTCTAGCGGCGTCAGCGGCATCCAGCGGTATCAGTCGGTCGCTGCTAGCGCTGGGGGGATGAAAGGGGGGCGGAGCTGGTTACGAGGCCGACGACGACGACGACGACGACGCGAAACCCAGGAACGGACGCCAAAGAGCTGCGCTCTAAAAAGCTATAAATGCAGCGAACGTGGTGTTTTTGCATGCAAGTTCCTAGGCGAGGCGGAAATGCCTTGCCGCTAGTAACGTGAGCTTCGGAAGACCAGGTAACAAAAATTTATTAAGTAACTCTTCAATGGTGCCTTAGAGGCCGTTGCTTAAATGGCGAAATTGAAGGCAGTCACATTTTAATGTGCCCTCATTTTTTTTATGAATCCTAAAAGTCGCCCCTATGTCGAGATATTTCAACGGTAAATGCAGGCACTATCGGAGCCGAACGCCGCGGGAGCGCAGAAATGGCGACCACGCTATCACATCAAGCCAAAGTGCCCCGTCACTACAAGCGCGAGGAAGTTGGAAACCGAGCGTCTCGGTCAGTTGCGGCAGCTACTGATAAAGCACATTTCGCCTGGCAGGCGTGTACGGCTGTGTGTTGGGTCAGGGTTTGGAGCGGCATGCTATCCTTCAAACTTCACCCCCCCCCCCCCTGCCCCCACTCTACGGGGAATTTCCGACTGACATGCATCAGGACGCACGCAGTGTCGATATTGCCTTGATTGAGCTATGGATTGTGATGTTGAATAGCTCGAATTAGGTGCGATATTCATGATTTTTAAAAGATGGATGTACGTGCAAATGTCACCGCCTCTAAATTCGCCATTTAGACAACTGTCCACAAGCACTAATAAAAAAGTATGTATAGTATAAAAAAAACGCTGTATATCATGTTTTTGTGCTTTTCAGTTTCTCGGCCGTTTTGGTGATGTATAGCTAGTCAAAGAATATTTGTATTTTTTCACCTTTTCATCTTTCTTTCAGTAAGTTGGGTTACTTTCGTACGGCGCCTTGTTAGTTCAAGGTAATGGTCGGTAGCCTTAGGAATCCAGGCGTGCGTTCTGAGTGCGAGCGTTCCTAGATGTGTTGAAAGAAACGCGGTTTGAGTCAGTAAACGATGTAAACAGTGCAGATTTTATGTGTAGGATGTGTGAGCTAGAGTCGGGACTAGAGTGTTATATATATATATATATATATAGCAGAAGAAGGAGTAGCTAGCTAAGCAGATTGGGAAGCTAGAAGAGGAACTCAATGGTGAGCGGAAGCAGAGGAAAATTGTAGAAGAAATGCTAACGAACTTAGAAATGAAGCTGAGGATCGCCATTGCGAGAACAGGTAAGGAAGACGAAACCACCACGCAAGAAAGCAGTGAATAGACACGTCATGTAGGGTCACGTATTGGCTGCCACTAAGAACCTGGTGATGGCAAATGACAACAAAACGAAGGGTGATGCTGAGACAAAAAGGGAGGAGACGGGAGAGGGAATTGCGACCTCAGGTACATCTTTCGGTGGCGACGTGTAGGAAAAGCGCCGAGTTGTCTCTGTTTGGGATCCGAACATTGCGTAAGGTAGCACCAGTGATTATTGTAGATAAGCGCGCTTCCGGAAAACCGATTAAAGAGGTGATAGCGAAAGTCAACTTTAAGAGACGCATGTGGGACACCATGGACGCCAGGCGCCTAGTGGTAATTATGCGCGGAGTGATCGACGTACTGCAAGTACGAGACGCAGCGATTGCGAGACAAATAGCCAAAGTGGTCACCGACCTCGGGAAAGCTTCAAAGGAAGTGCAAACCGAAGTGTACACGGCGCCAGATGTTCACAGGCAAAGTTATCGAACAGAAAACAGGAACATTTGAGTGAACAGTGAACAGGAACATTTGAACGCTAGATAAGGCAATCAACTGTAGTCACTGACATCAACCATGACGTGCACTAAGCAGACCGCGAAAGCGCTTTTCTGCGTCACGGAATGCAGCGAGAGTGTAGCAACACTAGGTGAACGTCGATTCGTGGCACGGGCAGTAGATGTTTTTTTCGGTGGGCCTCAGGCAATCAAGAAGGCAAATTAAGTATTGAATGCAGTGACACAGTAGCACGAGCAAAGTTCGAACACAAGAAGTTAAGAAGGGACACATGAAGGGTAAATATAAAAAAGGTAAAAATTGGTTACACAAAGATGCAGGGTATTCGCAAGCTGGAACAATGGCTGGAAATTCAAGCGCAGCTGCATCACGAAGCTATTAATTTGTGTGCTTCGACCAAAACGCATGTACAAGATTTGTAACAGCCGCCTGTTAGTGATAATTTTGTACGGGAGAGGTGCAACAGAATGACGGCGTCAACGAAAGGCGGGGCGTAGGCCTGCTAATTAGGCGAAGTATGAAGTGTCAAAGGGTAAGAAAGGCATGTGAGGAGCATTTGCGGATTAGAAGCACATGGGAAGAAAAAAAGACGTGGTTTGGAGTAGCTTACATAGGGACGGGTAGTGATAGCATAGATAGAAATAAAGAATTGATTGATTGCATTAGGAGAGGTATCAATCAGTTCAAGAAGTTAGGCCAGCTGGTATTAGTAGGAGATATGAATGCGCACGTGGAGGATTTAGACAAATATACTGATTACAGCGGTTCTCTAGTCCTGTATCTGTGCGATAAACAGAACTATATAGCAGTTAACGGGGCAAATAAGTGTCATCGACAGGAAATCCGGCAATGTGGAAACAGGCAATCGTGTATCGACTAAGCCTTAGTCTGAGAAACGGTATACGAAGGACTAGACAAAATGACGATGGATAAGCATGAAACGGATAGCCTTTGTAGCGAATATAAACTTTAATATGGACGTTTGGGAGATATACTAACACAAAACATGAACCAATAGCATGAGAGTTTTCAAATCTGAATATAAAACAATTTACACAGATTGCAAAATAAAACTAGAGAAGAAGTTGCTTCCTACAGCAGTCTGCGAATATAAGGGACTGGTAGACGTTATGCAGCAGGAAATAAGACAGACATGGCAAAAAAAACTTTGAATTTTCGTGTTCCGTTACGCAAGTGGTGGAGGAAGGAAATCAAGTAAGGTGTAGAAGAGCGTCTGGGGATCCCCGAGAAGCCAAAAAGTAAGGAGAACATGAAGAAGAGGTGCTCTTTAGATACGATGAATACCAAGAAAGGAACTGGGTGGCGGAAAAGTTCGTACAAGAGAAAATGAAATGCAAAAGTTAACGTTGAGTGCATAACATTCGCAAAAGAGACAAGAGACAGAGAGAGAGATTTATTTACATAAAGGCACAGAGGTTGGCCCAAAAGTGACAAGGACGTAACTAAAAGATTATGAAACCATGTAAGAGCACCCGGAGTTCCAACTAAAATTTCGCAAATGACATTAAAGGACGAAGACAGCCACGTGTTGAAAGCTAGGAGACGATGCGCTGAGGTACATTAGGGACGTTTCTAGGATAAGTTCGGCGCGAAAGAAAGCCTAGTTCCGACTCAAACAGATCAAGCAAGAACAGAGAAGCGCGAGATCAAAATTCAGCATATAGCACGTTTACTGGAAAACGAAGAAAATTTCCTCAATAAAACTGCTGCAGGACCTGTTGAATTCCCAATACAGCTAATCAAGAACCTCAGTTCAAAGAGCAAGGCATTGCTGACTAATGCATAGAGCAAGTGATCAAAACGAATAAAATTCCGGTTGGATAGCGTGAAAGCCAGATGAACCTCATCCACAAAAGCAACGATGATAAGGATAAGTCGAGCTCGTGCAGGTCAGTTACAGTAACGTCGGTAATATATAGAGTGGCAATGCAAGCCATAAAATTTGAGCTGTCGAAGTGGGTGGAGAAACATGATGTACTGGGTGGACTACACTATAGGTTCAGACCCGGCAGGTGCTTAGAGAATATGTTTGCCCCAACTCAATGCATACAGATTTCAGTAGCTCAGAATAGACCTTTACGGATAGCATTTTTAGTTATTAAGGGGGCCTTAGAAAGAGCATTGGTATGGAATATTCTCAAGGATGAAAACATAGATGATGATTTCTTGGAGTTACTGAGGGAAATATATTGAAATAACCGAGTACGAATTGTATGGGAAGGTTGAAAATTGAATGAAGTGGTGCAAAATCATGAAGGCCGGAACCAAGGATGGGCTTTAACTTCATTGTTGTTCACGCTTTATGTTAAGGGCATGCATACACGACTATAACACAGTGAATTAGTGCTTGATCCATCCTACATGCGGTATGTGCAAAGGTTGACACAGAAGATACTTGGACTGATGTATGCAGACGACATAGCATTACAAGCGGACAATTCAAGGGATATGCAGAGACTTGCGAATATCTGTGACAACGCACCAACAAATCTCGGCCTTAAGTTTAGCCGAGAGAAATAGGGAACTATGATCTTTAATGAGCAGATGGATTCGATCAACAAATTAAATCAATTCAACAACATGTGATACTCATAACCAAGCAACATAAGTGCATCGGCGCACACATAAACCCAGGAAAGTCTTACTCAAGCACCTAAATAGGTAATCTGAAATAAAGGGGACACTGAATGCAGCAGTAATGAAACATAGAGCACTTGAGGCCATAGTAACTATGAGATGGTACGTGGAATCTGAAAAGAAGTAATAATGCCAGTGCTAACGTTCGTAAATGCCATTCTGCGGTTTAAGTCACATCTTGCTGTGTTTGGAAGTTAACTAAAGATCGGCAAGCTGGCTGGCTTTGAGAACCCACGCTAAAAACATAAATGAGGCAGTGCAGGCTGACGTGGATTTCGACTCTTTTGAAGCCACAGGAGCACAGAGCAAAATTAGCTTTGAAGAAAGACTCAAGAGCATGGATCAGAATTAATGGGCAGCGAAATTGCACAGGTATCTGTACTTGAAAAGCGCGGACGCAGAGCGGAGAAAGAGGTCAAGAATGTTGGCAGTCAAGTACAGGGTAATGGGAAGTGTAACAAGACAGTCAGGAGTCATCAAAGAGAAAGTGAGAGAAACAGATACAGTGAAGTGGGTGCAAATGGATAGCAAGAAGATCATGGAGATTTATTAGAATGGGAAGAAAGAAATAAGAAGGTAAAAATCTATACAATAACATAAAGGGCAGTGTCTTGCTATTTGAAGCTCGAGCTGGTTGCCTAAGGACGAAGATATACTGGAGCATATATTCGCAACAACGTGAAGCACATGTCTGCTGCAGGAAAGTTCCGGAGACCGCTCAGCACATCGTAAAGGAATGCGACAGTACGTATTCACCCAGTGAGACCCGTAGGTAACGCAGACCTTACAGAAGCGCTTGGACTTAAAGTTGACGGAAGCATCAAAAGGTCAGGAACAAAGATAAGCTAAGCACTTTCACAGTATTTGTGAAAAAAAAGCAACGAAGATGTTGACAAGACTGGAGCCATTACAAGCACAGGTAATCTTACGAGGTAGATACTGATGCTATGAGGAAGAGAAATAAGTTAAGGGTATGTAACCAGAAATGCTAGAATGAAACGCATGTATAACATACCTGATTAACTCAAGCAGGCTAGGTGACTACTTCTCATCACCTAGTTTCAAAGAAGGTGTAAATAAATTATCATCATGATATAAGCACAGAAGGGGAGCCCAGCTGCAGTACACAACTCTTACATAACGCGTTTCGGCGGTGGCAGCATGGTGTGTCGCTACGTTGTTTGAACGCTGATCGCGTTCAGTCCTACTTAGATGGGTTCTGCCGAAAGTTTCCGAGTTGCACCCGCACGGGGCTGCTTGACACTATTGAAGTCTTCTTGACGTGATTCTAATGAGTCCCACCACTATTCATTCAGCGTTCTTTTTATTTTGTCATCATGCCTTTTATCTTCTTTCAATCCTCCCTACTTGAAGTACCAAGCACTGGCTGTAGTAGAACAAGCATCTTCAGTTTCTATTAAATCGATAGCTCTCTCGAGATAGGTGAACTGATGCGATCATAGTTATCTCAAGTTTACAGAACTTGTAGCGACACTTGTGGCTCAATGGCGCTATTTCTTGTTTAGGAACTTCTGGGAGGTTTTTGGAGAGTGCGACATAATATTTTTACATGGTTCTGACATCAGCTTACACGTAAGATAGATTTACATCATCTGCGCTTTTCTTTTTCTAGTAGGAAGAAACAAATGAAAGCACCGGCACGTGCAAACATCACACGTATGCGTATCTGCAGCGCTCAACAAGTTTATGAAGTGAAACACTGCTTACTGATACTCTCGTCCACTTCTTTCGCACACACTCTTCCACCACCGCGCTTAGCACTTACGCCAGACTAAAACTACAAGAATAGCAACATGCGCCGCATATTGCAATAACAAGGTGACACGTGCCTAACATTTTATTTTTGTCTTTCTTTTATGCCATTCAATGCTTGCATTAATACTAGACCTGTGTGGAAGCGGACTTTGCTAAGCTTCCTAATGCTGTAGCTTCTTCGACTCGAAAACGAGCGCAGCAGTTTTGAGTCTTAGAACGACGTGCATTGTTTTAGAGCTCACCGTACACATCTCTTCTTTGCAAGAGACATGAAGAGTCGCCTGGCTTAAGCCAGAAATAGCTCTTCAGTAATAGGCTTTAAAAAGTGAAAACAGGGATCTAAAAATCAACCTATAGGAAGAAATGAAAGACCTCACCCGTTCAGCTTGGTCACTAGAAAAACCAACAATACAGTGCGTCTGCAACAAACTGTTCGAGACGTCATACTTCGCAGTTAAAGCAAAAAAATGAGAAAAGTGCTTGCACAAGTGCCACCAAGAGCATTCGCTCTGCCTTGGGCGTTGCCTCTTATTGCTTGCCACTATTTCTAAGAGACACAAATGTGTAAAAAGAAACGGAAAGAGCAAGCCACAGAAGATTGTCGGTGCTATACATAGGTCATGTACAAAAGTGCAATAGAGATAGAGATACGTAAAGCACAAGAAACTACGAAGGCGGCTCAAGTTTACTGTGATGCAAATGGCTTGGCTGCATCAAAAATGACTGGTATGAAAGTAAAATGTGGTACACACGGGGCTTAGGTTGGAAGATGGGAGCTTTCAGGAATGGGCCCCAAGGGTGACATCAGACCTATTCTTTTAGGTGTTTTTTTCTGCGGCTACAATTCTTGCTACATATGATATTTTGAGCTACCTCGGGGGCTTCGCTGCTTCCTTTTCTGATTTCTGACCGCAGCCCACTAACTCGCACAGACTGGTTTCACAAAGTTCACTCGAGTGCAATGTGTAGGAGTCAAACCCACATATTTGTACAGCTGAACAAATTCGTGCTGCAACGAAATTGCACAACATAATCGGAAACAACAGAGACGAGAACGCATACATCGCGCAGAAAAGAGCACTGTGCACCTTTACGTGCAAAACGGAATTGCTTCAGCTATTAGCCATTGTGCCTCCAACCCTTTCTTGCATTTCTTCAAGATGACGGAATAAAACTGTCATGGTGGAGTCTATAAATGGAGCATCAAAAAGACAGAGTGGGTCTCTCAAGAGCTTTTCATTTTATGTGCAAGTGCATGAAGGACGAAAAGCAAAGCGTCATAGTTTATAAAATTATACATAATAGAAATAAAAAATGAATAACATCGAACATCTAAGTGGGTCTTGATAGTTCGCTTCTGAGAGAGAGAGAGACAGAAAATTATGCAGATTCAACGCCCGCGTTGAAATTTATGTGAAGTGAGGCTTTCGTGAAGTGGTTATTGAAACGTCATAAATTTGCGCATTTTGTTTCTGAGTCTTGATCTTAAAGTGGCGCTCACATGTGCTCTCGTGCAGCCATGCTACGCAATGTGACAAAGCCAAATCTTATATTGGCTTGTATTTCTTCATTTCTTCTTATTTATATTATATGCCCCAGACTGCTTTCTGGTCGATCGCCTGTTTTGGTTAGGTACCCTAGTATGTAAATTATGATCATCATAAACACGCGGCGATCATCTCAACGAGTTAGTTGGCGTTGCAAGATATGTACTACCTTCTTGGCCAATCTCCCGATGTGGGTATGTGCCATACTATGAAAATCACCATCATAATCAATACGCGTACATGTTTCTTGTCCAATCCTCTGTTTTGGGTACCTGCCATTGCATGGAAATCGCGATCATAATCAACACGACAGAACGGTTCTTGGCTGATTTCCTTTTGTGTGTATGTGCCATAATATGGAAATCATCATCGTAATCAACCCACGCAAACACTTCCTGGCCGATCCCCAACTGTAGGTATCCACCGTAGCATCGATAGGATAACCATAATTAACATGTGCCGGCCAACAGAAAGAGCTAGTTGGCGCTCGCACGAAAGAAGTATACCTGCTCTTGGGACCTCATGATTGGAACATGGGGCTGCTGTGCTGGCGGGCGAAGGTTCAAACCCCGGCGCAGGGCGTGCTTCAATTATTTTTTTCGAGTGCGAGATTGGTACGAGTCGGCTAGAACCCTAATAGCGACCAACGGATGGTCTGAAAAGAAACTGTGATGGGATGCAAAGATAGCTTCGGGAGGGGGCGTTAAAATGTTTAATTATGTATGTATGTATGTATGTATGTATGTATGTATGTATGTATGTATGTATGTATGTATGTATGTATGTATGTATGTATGTATGTGTGTATGTATGTATGTATGTATGTATGTATGTATGTATGTATGTATGTATGTATGTATGTATGTATGTATGTATGTATGTATGTATGTATGTATGTATGTATGTATGTATGTATGTATGTATGTATGTATGTATGTATGTATGTATGTATGTATGTATGTATGTATGTATGTATGTATGTATGTATGTATGTATGTATGTATGTATGTATGTGTTCACGAAAACGTTGGTGCCTTTCAACCATGCTTGATACTCTGTTCCGGTGTTTTGATATATGTGCACCAAGCGAAGCAATGTCAAGCAAAAACTAAAGAAACAATTTAATCTCTCTCTTGTTCCGACAACTAACGGTGAGTGACAGCACAATCACCTACAAAACTGTCCAGGCACAATTAAAATCGAAATAGATCATTCACCTCCAACAACTAACTTGGGAAACTAGTGCAAAGGTTTATATATTCAAGAAAGAAAGGAAGAGAAAACATCTCAGTGAAAGCAAACATTGCGTCTGTGAGGAAACTGAGAATTGTTTGAATGCGCTATTTCTGAAGCGATTTCACATATGCATTGTTGTTTATCTTTAACTCTCGTTGTAACACCAGTAAAAGAAACCGTTTTGATCAATGGTTCGGCCTTATGATGTCAAAAAATATTTTTAAAGAATTCCACCAATCTGAAGTGCCCACTACCAATGTCGAAATCACATTTGCTTTTCCCCATCCCCATCGTTATTAAAAGTTAGGTCGACAGAAATACGCATCAAGATTTAAAACAACAGTATCGTTTACGTGAACATGCTGCCTCCTGGGAGTGGGCTGTGCCCTCTTATCAGAAGATGAAAGCCAAATGATGCAAATAAATAAAAGGAGGGGTAAAATATGTTCAAATGATTTTGAAGGATAATTGCGATGCAGCACAACATATCCAATAATCCCGGCTAAGGCAAAACGCGCATTCACGAAAAACAAAGACGTTTTCTCGTACCCCTTTTGCTACTTTTGCAGCGTTAGAATACGTAATTGTAAGTGTTCTAATTGCTAAATCTATGAAGTTGCTGCAAGTGCTGATAAACAAGTAGTGCATATAAGCTGATGCAGTAGCGGCGGGCGTGAAGGAGGGCGATGAATTTGTTTCGTGACATTTGAACAAATTGGTTACACTTTTTAACCTTTTTGTTGTAGGTCCTCCTTGGTCGAGCTAGTTCAGAATTTTATCAGGATGTTTCATATCTTTGATTACCTTTAAAACCAAATCCATGCAAAAAATAAAAAAAATTGATCTGAAGAATGCACTTTACATCGAATACAATGGCCTCGGCGCTAAAGAGTATTTTATTAGCAGTGGCTTGAGTGTGAGATATTTATTCTGATGACAATGGAAATGTGGCAACTGCTGTGTCTGCGGCTTCTCCACGAACAATAGATTGTCTAATAAGCAAAGGGTCCTAACATGAGGTGATATCAAAAAATAAATAAAAACTATCTTGTGTCCTGCCTGTGTGTATGTTTTCTCTTCTGCGTCCCCGTGTTTTTGGCGCTACAAGGAAAAACTTGAAAATCTTACACCAACAAGCCCAAATATCTACACTGACAGGCAATAAAGCTCACTTTGAAGAAGTGTTTAAAAAAAAACAAAAGACAGTATGAAAAACAAAACTGCATCCTAATCAATCTATAATCCACACAGAATATTGAGACAAAACAAAAAACACACAAGGGCATACACATTTTAGCACACACATGATACAACGTAAATTTCACTAAAGAAAGTTATTAAGGCTTTCTGATCTTATCACTGTATTGATGCGTTATTCCATGGCCCAAGTAAGTTTTCTAAGTTTTCTATACTGATAGGATGGTTATCAAGGGTAATCAATGTTGCCCTCAAAGCACATCTTCGTTGTTAAAACTTATGACAGCCTAAGAGAACGTGTTCTACGTTCTCCCATAAATGGTCGCACGTGAAACAAGGCATATCTGAACGACTGATACAATACAAAAAAACTACATGTATACACCATTATATGCGTGATACGTTGAATTATAGAAGCAATGTCACAGTCAGCGCTAACAGAGATCGGAAAATGTAGATGGGGGTCAGCTCTATGCGGAAGATTATTCATAGAATTGGCGTCAATTAGGCAAACATGTGTTATATAATTGCATAATTGTTTTGTTCTAATGTTAGCATCAGCATTCATTAATTGAGTTAGTGTAAGTGGAGAAAAATGAGGTGCTTCTCTGACTGCTTTGTAGGATTCGGTATTTCCTGTGTTAAGGACATGTGTACGTCACCACTGCAGCTTCGTTTGATGGCTTGAGGAAGCACTTGAAGTGCATCTTGAAACTTATTGTGTGCCACAAACAGGGACGAAGAATAGAAGAAACACAAGGACGAGCGCTTAAGAATAGAAGAAACACAAGGACGAGCGCTTCGTCCCTGTTTGTTGCGCACAATAAGTTTCAAGATGAATTTGTTCCAACTAGGCCGACTCGCAGTCTTGCTTCACTTGAAGTGGTTTTATAAGAAATCAGATGAATCATCATTGAGTTAGGATCATGCAGGCAAAAGCGCCACAAGCGTTGAAGAGCTCACTTTGAGTCTGTGAGAATGACCCCACATCAGGTTTGCCATGTGCTTGAATAAGTTCAGCAGTCAATGGTATCGCATGGAGGTTTGCTACCACTCACCATGTCCCACGTGAAAGAAAACTTTGTCGTATTCCAAGTGGCGGAATTACAAATAAAGATGTGGATCCTGACTTGTTGAACCATCCGCATAAATGCGCATCCTTCCACTTCGATAATCATGTTGGTGACACAGCTAACATTTTGACAAAAACAATGCGGACAACATTTTACTTGTACAGTCCAGCAATGTTGGTATTTAATTGCTGTGGAGAAAAGCGCCAAGGTGGATAATGTGGATCAACACTCCACTGCGCCTGGTTTAGAATTGCGAACGAAAAGCTGCCAAGTACCCAGCAGAAGTAGCTGTCACATCTTGTCAATGCTTCCATTGTGGTACACATAGAATAAAATTTCTTGCTTATTCCTGAAAAATGATTTCACGCTTCCCCTGCTCTAGGCCACTAGAGGTTCGTGTGCTTCGGCCATCACAAGGGGGCTAAATGCCATAGCTGGCAATCCTAAGCAAACGCTCAAACTGAGAGCTAAAATTCATTCGTGTTTCGTGAGTAAAAAACAAGATGCTTAGCACTGGTAAACCGTAAGCCACGCAGTGCCTCGCGAATATCGTGTGCCCCTGAAGCAGAACATCTTGTTGGGCACCGAACCGAGGACCACAGAGGCATTGCAGAGCATGAACCCCCTTATTACCTGTTTCCTCGACCATGTATAAATGTCTTAAGGACAGGAACGCATCAAGGGTCACATCAAGGAATTTGTGGCGGTTCACTCGCTAAATGGTCCCGCGATTTAAAGAAAGCGAAAAAAATTCTGAATCGTTTGCAAGTAACTGGCAGATATACTAACTCTTCTGGCGACAAATCCACACCCCGAGCACGCAGAAACTCGTTCGCATCAATATTTTGATAGCCAAGAAACCTCACCATGAGAAGCAAGCAGCGGTAACCATCGGCGCGAACAAAACGACCAACGTTTTACAATGGGCACGGATTGCGTAGCATACAAGATGAAGGCAACAACAACTAAACTTACCAGTGCCACTGGCAGTCTTCACTGAGCGCCGGCCGATTAACCTTGGCCCCGGCAACACGCCTGCTTCACAAACACGTGCTTGCTGCGAAGGCCCGTAGCAACCTGCCCTTTCTCTTTCAAGGTGTTATGAAGACTCGGCCGCACTTGTTTCAGGATGCGCACCTCAGTATGCGATAAGTCAACCAGTGCCATCTATGCAACTTCGTGACGTGCGGTAGCTTCGCGTCCGGGATCCAATCGGCCGTCGACGGCATCTGCGCTGCGGGTCGTGTCGCAGTAAATCATCATCATCATCATTTATTATCCCTTAAGGGCCCTGGATTGGGCATTACATAAGGGGGGGGGGGGGTTAACAAGAGAAGTATTCACATGGTCATATAATTATAAAGCGAAATAAAAAGGCAGACAGGCAAAGTAACGTTATACATTGTTATGGAACCGTGGTTGAAGGCAAAGACGGAAAGAAAAAAAAAGACGAAAATAATAAATTGCATAGTAACGTCTGTTGTCATTTCAGGCGCTAAACGCCATCATCCTTCACTTAAAAGGAGAAGCTAAAATTCGACGCTGATAAGTCTGAAATGCTTCTTAAACGCTGGATACGCAATATTTAAAAATCGGAACGTATGCAGTCTCCCTCAACGGCCCCAAAATATAATGACATCCAAGCTAACCTTTTCTAATTAGAGATTAAGCTTGTGATGAGAGACGTGGGATACTCCAACGATATAACCGTTTGACGCCAAAGCGTTTGTGACGTTTCCCAAAGAGAAGATATCGTGCCAATGGAAACAAAGAAACAGAGCAGAACATACGTATAATTGCACATGACCGTTCAGAAATGCTTGTTATTCGCATTATTTTGAGTTAGAATTTGTTTATTCTTTACTTTAGTCATTGGTTCCCAATAATGTTGAACAAACGTTAATGCGATACTTCAGGGTGTCACGACACATTATCAGAGCCTTCACTAGTTAAGAAATGAAGTCAGTTTGGTGTAACTTTTCCATCATGTGCTGCGCTTGAAGTCGTGTGTACTGCTCCGAGGCGAGACTTGAGTTTTAGTGAGTTTCGAGAAAAACCATTATGTTGTGTCAGACAATGTTCCACCAGCAGACGTGTGTTGAGTAGTTCAGTGGAGTGAGCTCGCGTACCATGCAGAGTAACACGACTAACGAGGGCCTGATGTCCGGGCCACGCCAGTCGTGCAGGCTATACAAATGACCTGCAGCGCCGGGCAAGGTAGCTGAACAAGACAGACAACACGAAGGGTGATAGAAGGTTACTTAAGTTACACGGAACTTTCGTACGCGAGCGAAGTTCGCATTAGCAGTGAATATATATCTTGGCGTAGTTACATGTTCTGCCGCGTAAGTTGTCTATCTGTGTAATTATACAAAGGCGAAAGACCTCTATTCGTCCCGTTACTGATCCGCTATCGACACTTCGTATGCAAGAAATAATAGCACATCGAACTTCGAACCCATGGTATTATTCATACTTCTTGAAGCCGAACTTTAAGTTGGCAACTCTTTCCGCAGATAATTTGATCCTACGCCTAAACTACTACTACTACTACTACTACTACTACTACTACTACTACTACTACTACTACTACTACTACTACTACTACTGCTGCTGCTGCTGCTGCTGCTGCTAATAATAATAATAATAATAATAATAATAATAATAATAATAATAATAATAATAATAATAATAATAATAATAATAATAACACAAAAATAGTACAAATCCCATGCATTGTGAGAATCGACGTCATGCGAAACGTTTGCATGTAGCTGGCTATCAAGCACCGTCTGGAGCTTGTGTAAAGTAAGCAGTAGTGTTTGATGTTGTAGCAATAGGTTTACGCGAATTTGTGTGTGGCGACACAAAAAAGACGACGTCGGCCATGGTATGATGGCGACAGTATTACGATGGCTTTTCTTTTACCCTCTGAAGAAACGTTAAAACCGGTACCGGTAATCCCTCAGCTGATCTCATGGGTGGTACTGTGTCGCGCACTGTATTCGAAGAATTCTGTCATGAGGAAATGTGTGAGGAAAATGGGCCGATCCCAAAAGCTCGGCATTCTAACACATCATATCAAAGCGTCAGTTGCCATGAGGCCACAGTGGGAGAAACTGACACGGTAAGTGTCAGTTTCGTGACGCAAAAGAAAAGAGAGGGAGAGAGAGAGAGTGGTAACATTGTTGCCCACGCACGCGTGTGCACACGTGCTCTGCTTCGTGCTTCGCGGCAAAACGCACGCTCCATCCATGTCAAAGAGCTAGTTGGCGTTGGCAAAAGAAAAGCAAGCTTGTGATCGTGGCGTAGCGGTTAGAACATTGTGCTGCTGTGCTCGCAATACAAAGCTCCGATCTCCTCATCCGACTTTTTGATTTTAAAAAAACGGGGATAAACAGGAACCCATCTACCACAAACTATCTGGGATGGGACTAAGAATTCAGTGAAATCCACCCAGTTTCCACTGTCCCAAATCGCGTTCCAGGTGCGCCAACAGCACTGGAAATATGGGTGGAAATAATATTCTATTGTATAATATTCACTGGGTAGAAACATTTATCAGTTTCGGTCGTAAGCGAGACTGGCTTCCACCACCGATCGAGGCGGTCGATTCGGCGATTAGTCTTTCTCTCTTACGAACGATCGAACAGGTCGAGAAAGGTGCGCCCGAACCAGGACAGAACAGCGCGTTCTTCCCCAGCACCAACGTTGTATGCACTCAATTTCTTTACGTTTAATTTCTTGTGGTTTCTTTATTATGTACCTTCCACACTCTTTGACAGTCATGCTCGGTCATATTTACTCTTAAGCTTCAGTCTTTTTATTGCGATAGCAATTGTATGGGCATTCCAAGCGCGTTTTTTGTTGTTGCCGTCGTCGTCGCCGTGATGTTTCGCATAAATTATAAGGGCCACAGCACCATTGCCGCGTGTCGTATGCTATATGTGCAAGTCAAAGCACGCGAGGGGCGCCGATGGATCGCGCCTCAATCTGGCGTGCGCCTGGGAGTACAGTACAGCCCACAGGCACACTTGCGGACGCGCGCAAGCTCGCGTCTACGCGTCGTGAGCCAGCCGTGCCTCGCGAAGAGTGGTTGTTTGCATTCACAAAGACGCGCTTCCATGCGCGCGACAGGACGCGTTCACTGGGCTTACTCATAGACGTCATGGAAGACGCCGCTTCCTACTTTGTTGACAGTGTTTTAAAGTGATTCGATATCTATAAGCGTAATTGTTTTATTTTTAGAGCTGTTAGATCACCACAAAAAAGAAAGGTTAAGCACCTTCTTGCATGACATTAATCTGCTCCACCAAGAGTTGAATGTACCGCGCCGTAGCTGCGCAGCCAGGCGCATCGACGACGAACACGGAGGAAGGAAAAGGATAGGAGGGAGCATTACGTCACGCAGCCAGTCTTGACAAGCGAACGCTCCGTGAAGCCACAGAGTTGGCCCCACACGTCATCTCTTGTGTCGAGATCATGGAGCGAATTCGAGATTGGCCGAAACGTTTCGTTACCAGTAGCTTTTATTCGAAGCGCGCTCGGCCGGCAGCTGCTAGCTGCTCAGATGGAGGCCTCCATGGCTGCTAAGCTGCTCTGCTTCTATCTCTGGTCAAATTTTTCTCTGAATGCCTGTTCTGCTTCGGTCCTTTCGTGCAAGGCATGTGTTCCGCACTTTGAGCGAGTTGAGAGAGGTTCACAATCCAACGTCAGTGTATTTAGACTACAGGTATACTTAGGTCGAAGTCAACAGACCGTTGTGAGCGATAATAGATATGTATTCCTCACATTTTTGACCGAAGCCTTGCCCGTGTGTACTTTGCCTGTAATGCGAGCATTATAGGTTTGCACCGTCACTGGATCAGTGGCATCTTGTGCATGAGGGTTGGCATGCAAGCGATTAATCGCATTGCGGGAGAGGAGTCATACTTGCAGGCTAAACACGACGGAACTTTTTGCCTCAGATAACGGACTCCCGCAAGAAACAGTGAGTTGCATTTGCTAGGAACATGATGTGCTGTTTTCTCCTGAAACGCGCTGCATTGTCAGTTTATCTCCTTCGAAGAAAAGCAGAAGCAACCGCAAACAGCGCTTGTTTCAGCTTTTGGAGTTTTGAGACCCATATACGGGCGGGTGATGTGGTCTCCACTATGTTCCCAAGCACTGGCCCTGCTTCAAACACGGCGTACTGCAAACACCAACAAGTGGTAGGGTGCCAGGTCATCGGACGCGTACGATCTTATACAAATACGCATGGGGTTTTACCTGCCAAAACCACGATCTCATTACGAGGCACGCCATAGTGCAGGACTGCGGAATAATTCGGGCTACCGGGAGTTTTTTAACGTGCACCTAAATCTAAGTACACGGGTGCTTGTGCTTCTTCGCCCTCATCGAAATGCGGCCGCCATGGTCAGAATTCAATCTCGGGATCTCGAGATTACCAGCCCAACATCACAGCCACTAAGAAACCACGGCTAGTAAAACTTACGACAAGTATAGGCGAATGGAAGAGAAAGGTGCATTCCTCACACGAGAACTGAACAGTTTACAGAACAGTTTAAGCCTCCCTGTCTAAGTGAAGGATAATGGTGCTTAGCTTCTCATACGAGAACAGACATTAGTATGCAATTTACTGCGACACGAACCGCAGCGCCGCGCATACTTACCGCAAAAGCAGCCAGCAGTGCAGCAACTCCGCACGCCTTCGGAGGGACCTACAACATCTGCCTTCAGAACTTCCGACACGCTTGAGAGGCTTTCTGTCTGATGCGTCTCGCCGAACGGACACGCACAGCGCAACACCATGATTCGATGGCACAATCCAGAAACTTGAGCGCGACATTAGGCGAAAGTGCCACAGTGGTTGCCATGTTTTTTTGTTTATTTGAAGAGTTTCAAATGGTTTCGAATGCGTATCGAAAAAAAGAAATCAACCGGGAGTACTAAAACCTACCGCGCGCTCTGACTTTTTCACGCCGTGTTGGGCCGCCTTCGGCTTCAGTCGCGTTGCAGACACTCCGAACCAGTTTCACAACGGAACTGTATTTTGGGGTATCCTAAGTAGTTATGTTTAGTGTGATGGTTGTGATGAGTACCGTTGTTGTCTGCGATTGCTGGAAGCCCATCTTATATACGTTTCGCTAATGCATCATTAAAATTTGAGTAGAACTACCTTATTGCTCGGAACTTGCGCGACGACGCCACCGCGCGGAAGAACAAGGCCAGGCGCACGCAAGCCTGCTTCGCCTGCTTTCTGTGGTGGTTTCGTTTGTGCGAGCACTGGCGGTTTAGTGCCGGGTTTAATCATGTCCAGCGTTTTTCGCTACTTCAAGGTCCATCCGTGTAACCTTTTGGATTCGACGGCTCCTGTCGAAGAGTTGCACGGTAAGTTCGAATGGACTTGAATTCTTTGTCTGAGGTACTTCAACCCTGTTTAAAAAATTTTATACCACTTGTTGCCAGGAAGCTATTCATCTATACGAGCCAGTCATTCACCGCCTGCCCGTACGCTTGTCTTTCTGTATGGCACACTTCCTTGCTATAGGTTAATATTCTAGACCTCATGCGAGTGCTTTTGTGACGTTCAGCCATTACCGTTCTTTCTTGGCGTGCAATTTCACGGCGTAGCTTGCTTTATCGCGCCTGGAAATTAAAATTTGTCGCCGAATCGCCGGCCGGCGCTTGCTTGTCACTTCGTCTAGCCGCTCACAGAGCCGATATATGTACTTGATTTGCCTGCGCAATGGGGATTTGCATAGTCTATAGTTGCACGAGTTTGTATCGGCACTGATGGCGTGCTCGTATATACTGCGTACTCCTTACAACTGCTAATAATAATAACGCGCGAAAGCGCTGCCAGAGAAGCCAGCCGCACATTACACTGGCGCAAAGGAGTTATATTACGCGCCGCTGCTAACGGCGCGTTCGACTCACGCTGGAAAGAAGTTCGCAATGGTTCGCAAGTCTGCTGCCGTTATCACAACGCGATTATCTTCTGTTGGGTCACCACACATCGTTTCCAAAGCTGGCGGCAAACGAGGCGATGGTAAGGTTGCGCTACTTCGACAAAAACACCACTTGTAGTCGCGCGCCAGCCTGCGCGGATCAGACATCTTGTTTATCTTGACATTCCTTTTTTTTTTCTGCACATCCGCTTGCGACCGTTGTTCCGCACAAGGCGAGGCGTCAGGGAGAGTGACTAAGCGGCATGGACGTGTGCACATTTTATAGGGAGCGTGGTTGAAGTTGATGACGTCACGCCCGAGCCGTCACAAAGAAGACGAAGTGGCATGGGGGCGCACAGGCCGAGCGTTTCAGAGCTGGTTGGCTTTATAGCGAGAATGCATGGCCTAATGGTTCATGGCCTAGTGATCGTGGCCTAATGGTTAGAGAAGCGGGCTGTTGTGCTCGACGGCCGAGGTTGGATTCCACCGTCCATCCCACATTTTCTTTTTGCGTGGGGCTGTGTAACGAGGCTTCATCTAGACAGAGGCGGAAATACAGGTTGGTAGGCTATAGTGGTGCTTTCGCACTAAATTAAGAAAGGAAAGCTGCGTTCATTACTTGCGTCGTTTCCTGATACTCGCACCACTTTCTGCAGAACTATTAGCATATTCTACAAAAGTACGACCAAAAAATAATATTCCTGTTCAGTCTAGGACCTTAGAATTCACTTAAAGCTCTACAGATATACTTATTTATAACTAGAATTTCTACTACAGTAGCATGCTATTACAGACTGACTTTCCCGAGTTTGAAATATGGCGCAAAATTTTCGTTTTTTTATTGTACTTCAAATTCTTCCTATCGTAACTCTCCAATTTTGCCTGTACATCGCCACTGCGCCATTGCGCATCCATTGTAAGACCCTGCATCATCCCTCCGCACGTAATTCTTTGTACCCTAAGTTCTTCATTCAGAGGGCCAAAAACTGGAATGACCTCGCTGATCAAACTTCGTACCATTTCGAGGCCAAGATAGAAGAAATTTTCTTTATCGATCAGAAGCCCGCCCATCACGCAATACCGTGACAACGGGGTTTGAGGAATTAATCAATTATTTGAACAAAGCAAATAGTGGGCATTCCAGAGAGCTAATTACGAGTACAGCTATGTACTGCCATAGATAGATTTTACCTTGTTTATTCGCCTTACGTTTTTGTAACATAGGCCGGCTGTAACATGTGTGCTATAGTGGCAGTTTTCCATTTTTTTTTGCAAAGGTTTCTTCTAGCCAATACCCGTCATGGTAACTCGCCAAGGTAACACTCTAAAGTAACACTACATGGTATTGTCATGTCTGTTATGCCCTGAAATTTTTGCAGGTTAACCACAAAAAGCAGGTAGTGATATTGTGAATAAAGCATGTTAGACTAGGCTGCATATTTTGCAAGTTGTATCCGCAAGTTACAGTGACATGTATTAGTATGCTCAACCTCTCTTACCCTTATTGCACAGATAGCATTGCCTGTAAACATTATTACTCAAGAAAATGAACACAAGGCAGAGTTATTGAACTAAAGCTTTTGGGGTTTTCATTGTAGCTCACTTTCCCTTCACCATGAGAAACACAACATGCTGTCTTTCATTTCTGCATCGTGTTACACAGAAAGTGTTACTCCTTTGCTGAGATTTGGCAGTTTCAAGCTGATAAGTTGTCATAATCAGATTATTTCTTGCATATATAAGAACAAAGTTTTCAGTTTGTGCATCACTGATTAAGCCTGTTAAGAATACAGGTACACATATAGTTAACAAAATATTCATGCATGTGTACCGACATGGCTACACATATTTACGTTACAGGGGGGAATAGCCTAGCATGAATGCCAAGATTTGATTAGGTGATCATGTGTGATTGCTGAGATCTGTGTGTATATTAACAACATATAATAGTGGTAGTGGCTGAAATTACGTGGCAGGCTTAGTAGGTGATGCGGAATAAACCTGGGATTATAAGTTGTCACTATTGCATTTTGCAAGGGTGTCTTTAATTGCATTTGTCACCTGCCTGCATCATATTCATTACAACTACTTATTTGTCATATGCGAAGGAAAGGGTACACGCCGGCAAATGAATAGAAAGAGAGGATCCCGTTCAAAGGCTCTGGAAGCTTGCGCAGATATTGCAATCTTTAAAAATTAATGGAGCTCTTTGAGTCTTTTTTATTATTCCTTGGCTGACTTCAGACACTGACACACATTTCCTGCTCCTCATTTTGTACTCCTCTGATGGCCCAAGACAGGTTGCTCATGTTCTTCAAATTTAGTACAAAACCTGCTCTTTTGCTGTATTTTTTCCCAAAGAGTATGCTGAGTATCCATGTAGCCATTACGAAATATCAATTATTAGTGCATGAAAAACATTTTCTGGCGTTAGGCAGGAAAGGAGAAACGTCTCCAAAAACCTTGAGCTCCTGATCAGACAAGAACCAAAAATGTGGCTTTATTTATTATTCTGGCTAAAATATTCATTTACTAATGAACTCTTGACTGTGTGAGTTTCACTTTAATTAGACTGCATAACAGGTGGCTACAACACTGGGGAATGCTGCACAAAACAGGAGGGGTCAGACACATGAGCACCTTTAGCAATCGCTAGTGTTGTGGTTCCTTTTCTTCCGCGTAATTATGTTGCATTGTTTATCACGTTTTCATTATGCACCAAAGCTGCTGTAAAGCACAGGAACCATACGAATTGATTACGGTGTCATTACGGTCAAGATCTCTCGCAGGTGAGATCCGTCATGCGTTAGTTACCATTCCGACCCTGAAATTGCATGTTACTTTTATATAACGGTTTACCCATCGTACGGCATTGAAAAAGTCGGTAGGTAACTATGGCTTTAAAAGTTTTCGTTCGTGGTACGGCATTGGTACTGCGGCTTCAATGGTAGTTTCTTGTGGTATGGCATTTGTAACGTTGGTAAATAAGCACGGCTTCAAATGTTTTTTCTTGTGGTATGGCATTCGAAATGCTAAGGCGGACTACGACTTCAAAAGGAGTTGCTTGAGCTGCGGCATTGGTAATGTTGGTTCGTAAGAACGGCTTCAGTAGTATCATGTATCATTACGGGATGAGGAGGAGGAAGTAAACTTTATTACTCTAGAAAGAGTAATTCAGCGGTCGGGCCGGATGTCTTGATCTTCTATTGGTTGATGCCGATCTCCGGCCTGCATGGCTGGCGCCCCTATTCCAGGGCACCACTGAGCGTGGCTGCTCGTCGGGCATGATCCACCAGCTTCAGTTGGAGGCTAGGGTCGCTGCTGGAGAGCACGCTCTCCCACTGCTCCGCACTCGGATTTTCTATTTTGTGGAATTCCTTACTCTGCACTCCCATGTGATATGATAAAGTGTGGGTATTGTACCACACCACGGGCATATGTCCCTGTGTTGACTTGGGAACATTCTGCATAGTATATGTAAATTTGGGAAAGTTCCTGTCTGCAGCTTTCGCCAGTAAACTGCCTGTTGTTGAGTGAGTGTATTGTGGGGCGGTGGGTCTTCCTGGTATCAAGGGTTTGCAGGTTGCTATACCGTAATATGACGGGACGTTTTTAACAGCGTGAAGGCCAAAAAAGAAAGCCTTTCCACCTGGACACCCACAACTTTCTTAACGCAATAATGCGGCAAAAAACCTCCTCATGTAGTGCAGGGCAGGTTTGGAATAGAAATTGTCTTTCTTCGCAAGAGCAAGAGTCTAAAATAATTTTTTTTTGTGAAGAAGGAACTCTTTCTCACTGATTCGCATGATTAAACGTGTGTTCTCTCTCTCTCTGTCTCTTTCTGTCTCTTGCCAAAATAATTTTACAGCGAAGCTCTATACCTCTACCGTCCAAGGCGATTTTTGTGTCGTTGTGGTAAGCAAAAAACTCCTCATACGTGCGCCGATACCGAAGATAGTGCAATGCCGGGCCACCTCACGGCGGAGGTGCACTTCGCTATTAAGGGGCCAACATACACAGCTTCGCTCGTTATCTTTCTCGACAGCGTGTACTTAGATTTTTTATGTACTTTAAGTCCTCCATGGTATGCGGAAAGATATTCAGCTGAACAACGGGGTCGTTAAATATGAAATTACATTATTGGTGTTTGCGTACCAAAGCCACGACACGATTATGTGGCACGCCGTAGTGGGGGACTGCAGATTAATTTTGCCCACTTGGGGATCTTTACCGGGCACCAATGCAGGGTACACGGGCGCTTTTGCATTTCGCCCCCACGGAAATGCAGCCGCTGCTGCCGGAATTCAATCCTACGCCCTTAGGCGTAGCAGCGAAACTCTAAAGCCACTGTGTACGCCCCCACGGATTGTTTTCTAGGGTCGTCGGCCGCTTTTTCTGGTGATCTGGGTGAGAGCTAATGCGACGAGATAACCTGTTTCTCCCACTTGAAAGGAGCTGGGCTGGCCTTGTGCATTTGTTTATATGGCAATAGTTCTCGCGTTTGCTATATACGTCTGCAATGCTACACATACGTTTCTGCGCGACAGGCTCTATAGCCACATCCGATTTACTTTCCGTGTCCTTGTTGTACTGCGGTTTGTGGAAAATTGTCCTTTGAATGGATTCCACAAGGTATATATAGCTGGTGGTGTAATATTTCTTCGAACCACATTTTCAACTCTTTATTCATCTGGTTCAAGTCGAAAGGCATTGGTTAGGGATGTTAATGATGCGTGTTTTCCCCATGCCAGTATACTTCACCACTTTTGCAAATTGCCAATTGTCTGGTGCGCTTTCGCGCAACCTCACGGCCTGGTAAATTGCGCAAAGTATTATGCTCCACGACATACTCCGAACTTATTTGCTGCCACAGCAGCATTCTTCCACAATGAAGAGCACTACTGTTGTCATTATAGCTGCTATTATTTCTATTTAGATGTGGAAACATGGCAAGGTAGGCTACGTCAGAGCTGGCCGTCCCAAAATTCCAAGTTCGTTGTTTAAGGCATTGTGTGGATGACACCATTTATGGGATATGCGTCGTCAAACTTGCTCTAAAAATGCGCCGTTGTTACACCTATTTTCTTAACAAAACCTTGCTTTATACCTGAAGCATAAAAGTAAGTTTAAAGCCAGTGCATTCCTCCGCGAACTTCGGGATTCAATATATCGAAACAGGTGCCATCCTCAGAATTCGTTCCAAGAGGATCCGCCTTGCCAACTCGGCTGCTAGAATTTGTAGATTGCAATATGTGCCCTGAAGTAATTAGTTAAAAACCTAATTAGTGAAGTATTGGTAATTAGTCGATTATACATTTCAATTTCTTGTGCCCATGGAGTATAACTGTGCTATCGGCCGCAGGCAATTATTTTTGAATATTTGAAAGTGCTTACTGAGACACCCGGTATTGTCAGATTTGCATTCATGTGCCAGCTATCTTGCTTTTTTAAAGGGGCGGGCAGTGGGCTGGGAGCGTCTGCAGCAATTTCACAAAGATGGACTTTCATTAAGCGTATGCGGGTCCCGTGCGTTTAGCATCTGGAAATATGCACTTGCGTACGGCAAAGGTGGTGCAAAACATCATACGACCCGCATATTCATTTATTTCCATCGCGTTGTGAGCTTGCCGCGAAGCTCAACCGCTCAGCACACTCCGTCGGGCGTATTCATTGCACAATAGGTAGGAGCCAGCAAGCCATGTTTTTGTGGGCGTAGACGTAGTCGTCACGAAGTGCGCAGAAGTTAGCAGAAGGGTGAAAACAAAGGCTCCCTCTGGGAGCATTCCTACGAAATTGGAGAAATACCAAGTTATATCCGGGATGTATAGGAAAAGTGGGCGCAGCTTCTTTTCTATTGTCTTACACGCGCTTCCTCTTCTGTCAGTCTTTTAGGTCGAGCAAAATTGCGCAGACCCTGGGGCACACACCCACCCGTCTGTGGAGGGAGGCCGGTATTAGCAAATTTCTCCCTCGTGGAAGGTGCTCGGCCAGCTGTAGATGACGCAGCAAGGCAAGAGGCGTCGGGCAAAACCAGAGAGGCAGGACGAGGGTTAGGAGACAAAGCATGAAGGTTTACAAAAGGCGACGTCGAAGCGCTTGTAATACACAACTCCTCGGTCTGAAGGTTAACACCCACGAAATGTGCACATTGTTTCATCAGGTCACAATATTCAAACAGCTGCGAGAGAGAGACTGTTCAAAAACAGAATATTGTGAATGAGAGAGGATACTTGACCACGCTTCGTGTTGTAACTAGGTGGGTATTAGTTTTGTTTCCATATTCATATCTCATTGATTGGCTGTATTGATCACCAGTAGCTCCGAAGGAACAAATGAAATTGTTTCTTCAGAGATTGACTTCGTAATAACTCCCGTCTGTTAATATCACTTTGTGTAGTTAGTTGCCAACACTACGCTTAACTACAGCTTGATGAAGATGAACCTGACACTGAATTTTTTTGCGGCAACTTATGAGCAATTAGGCTATGCTTCATAAATAGGCTGAGGCTATGAAGCAATATGATTGCGTCAAGCAGTTTGCCATTGTTAGGAATTATTAGAGAAGACGCCATGGAGTAGAAAAGAGAGGCTTCTTTGATCGTATGTTAACGAAATAACGAGAAGATAACTGACACAAAAGCAAGTGGTGGTTGGGTGCGGCATCATGATCAGCCTGGCATTGGATACTCCCACCAAACTCTTCATTACTTGCACACACACGCATTGCCGCCAAGTTTGCTCCGCAATACGACGCTGATCGGTTTGACGGTCGACGACAGCGCGTTCCTGTTAAATTATTGGAAAGGTGTAGAAAATAACGCTCTTCTAAGGTGCCTCGGCCTTCCTTAATCAGTGTCGACGTATCCACCTCCTGCACTATCATCATAGCGCGTGACCACACAAATACTACGTACGCCGCAATCTAAGCACAAATTAGCTCATTTCACATGTTTCTTTTTTCACATTAACGTTTGCATACAAACAGCTAAATTATTGTAGTGCCTTGGTTATGTTTAAAGTATGCCTAATATTCCTGGCATCAAGAAGAAGGTGCAAGTATTGGCGGCAAATCTGAAACAGGCAACGGTATTCGTTTTACATCAAGTCCACAGCGGCGGCCTGTATATTTACGCTGATGGATTGGTCACCCGTTATAATTCTGCACCACTTGCGGTTCTTCCCGCTCAACCTATCAAAGTCTAATTCAGAACATTGCCTTTGACATGGAAAATGTTGACCGAGCTTGAGACCTGAGTGCGGTGCTTCATAAATCAGTAAACGTTCCACAAATTACTGCGACTTCAAGGTAGCCATTCACAACATGCTCTCTGAACATCGCCTGTGGATACGACTAACAAGTTGTTGCGGATTTAGGAAAAATTCACTAATGAGCATTTCAGAAGAAATGTGATACTGTCTTCGACGGCTGCCAATTCACTGTGGAGTCAATAGAGGTGACTGAGCTGCTAAACCAACACGAACAGCCCATCACAGACTCAGCTGCCTCGTTGTCCCTTCGTTTACAGAGTGTACAGCGGGTAGGCTACACACACGTGTACGTGAGCATTCATGAGAAAAATGAAACTCGTGTTACTTCTGAACCAAGCCCCTTCATTCTCGAAATGTGCACCTGCAGCCCCGTGTCTGAGCACTGTTAATTCGTTTATGGCAGAAAATACTATTCTACAATGTCTTTTATGTTCACCAAAATATTTTATAGGGCCGAAAGTGAAGCCTACAGTTAGAAAGAGATGGTTGTGCACATTCTCTGTGGGTGTTCCCGTCTGAGCACGCAAAGAGAAAAACTTTCTCCCCCGCTTGACACACTCAATAACTTTACCCTTTCGGAAAAACAATTTTGCAAAGGAAGTTTGGGACTGCCTAACCGTTTGATATTATCCGGCGCCTCAACATTTCCTTTTCAGTTAGGTTGCTCATTTTCATTCTTTTCTACTTCGTGGCCTTCCCCTGTGCAGGGCAGGCAAAAAGAAATTTGTTCTTGTTATCCTTCATGCCTTTCACCTTTCTTTCCGTCTCTTTTTGGCGACGAGGAGCTTCTGAAAAGTTCAATATCTTCATACATGCCGGAGTGATCAATTCTATCATTTCTCATGTCAAAGAGCTGTGAGAAAAAGCTACCAAATATGTGCTAAATTCTACTCAGAGTAAGAAATAGAAGGTACAAGGAACGCAATAATCTAAGCAAACCGGACCAATGGCAAATAATAGGCGCACGCCAACATCCTGCAGCTCCAAAATGTACGCTGGTGCTCGTTGCAACAGGCTTGGCGGCTTACAGACTTTCGTCTGTTGGATTTTCCCGTTACTAGGGGCCTTGCGAGGACACCGACATGCTGTCGGCTGTGATTCCGTGAGAAGCTAGCTTACCAGCGGCAATCAAAACGGTGCGGTAGGGCGAGCAACGCCGTCCGGCCTAACAAGTAATTGTGATGGATCCATTAGGGTTACCGTTTTCGTCCCCAACACTGAACACGTTGACCAACGTAAAGTCCACTTCGCTGCCTGCTCTATGTGTTGTTACTAGGTCTGTAAGAAGTTTGTCCTTTTCATGCCGCATAGCAGTAGTTTTGTGCGCTGAGCTGCAGACATTATGGCAGGTTACTCATACCACTTGTACAAAGGAGCACACGTAAAGAAAGACAAGAATATCCTGAATGCTGCAGTTATTTTGAAATTTCTACGCACCGTACTGTAGTCAGGCTGTAGAGACGCGTTCTTCCGGCGAAACTCTTCTTCTGTCACTTCATTAGGAACTACTACTCTTTTTTTTCTCTCTTATTTACCAAAAAACCTCGCCCATTGCAAAGCTTGCTGCCACAACCACAGATGTCACTGTCACGCGATACTTTAGTACTTACCAACGCCGGCACAATGCAAACATGAATGTTTGTTCTGAGCCCCTTTAATGTTCAGGTTACTTCATAAACATGTTTGACGAAACGTCATTTGGTCGTGTATATGCGAATTGCAAGTATTGCTGCTCATTTATTCCCATTTGTTATTCATGGACAATAAAAACACGTTTTCATCTGACAAGATTCCGGAACGCCAGAAACATAAATGTTTATTTCATGGATCTTTGTGTGCATGCGGGTCATGTACTTTTAAAATCTGATATAGATGAAAGAAAGAGTAATTTTATCATGTATAAAAGGAACAAAAGAACATGTCAGCCACTTTGTAGTGCATCAAAACATTCCTCAAAACAGAGGTGATTTAGGTCTGCAGTTTCGCAACTACCAGCTCCCGTTTGATTGTTTGAGCTATGTGTACGTATAGCCATGGTGCACGAAAGCCCTTTTTTATTTTTTTGTGTAGAAAGAAATGCAGAAAACAACAACAACAACAACGCAGCGTTCTAAAGACGACATCAGTCAGTAAGTGATGCAGCGGGAGACTCCATCCCAACCTCTCTTGGCGAATCCTGTGCTTTTCATATTTCACTTTCAGGTGTATTTGTGGATTTGTATTTAAATGGTTTAGAAAGAGCAATCGCGGCTTCGGACTCTTGGCCTAAGTGAATCTAGGTCTTACGCTTCATGCGGGGATCTTGCGCCCGCGCCTGTTTCTTTTCTAACTTCTTTGTACTTTTTCTTCTTAGGTTGTTTGCCTGCCGTCAGGAATTCTGACAAGAGTTTCACTAAGGATAATCTAATCCTACCACAAATCACTGAGTGCCAGGTTGATCGCCCCTGTGATCTGAAGCAATCAATGGCGCGCCCGCATAGGTGGTACGTGCGCAACTCTGCAAGAGTGCGTGTTGCATGAACAGGGCTCTCTCTTCGCTTCCGTGTAACGCCATTTTTCACAAAACGACCTTGCAAAGTTCTGAGGCATACGAATGAGGTGACCCGATTCAAGGGGAGTCTCTTCCACGGAAACGCAAGACAAACGTGTTGTCTTGTTTTCGAGTTTGTCATTTACACGATGCTCTCCGAGAATGAATAAAAGTTTTCAGTCGAAATTTCTTTTGCCTCGAAACATTGTTACTTAACAATTGTTTTATGTTATGTCTTCATGGTTTATCAGTGTTACGTCCTTACAACTTGAAATTCCTTTATGGTTTAGAAAAAAGGAGCTGTAAATGTTTACCTGTTTTGCCGTATCAATGTTACTAGCAACTATGGAACAAAATATAAAGGAGCAGGCAAGACGTTAGTAGTTGCATGGCTTTGTACTATTAACTATGAATGGTCCCCGGAGCCATGTAAACTCGCTTCACATGGTTCTTTAGAGGTCTTGTTAAGAGAGTGGTGTCCAATATTCGTCATATGGAGTGAAGTTCGTGAGGCGTTGAAAGACACGTAATGAAAGCTTTGTGAATTAAAACATGGATTACCGGTCTATATGCGATTGCTTGAACACAAATAAAACTGCGCTGCCCAGCACACAAGAATTTAAATGAATACGTTAATGAATTATTATAGCTCGCAGAAAAGTATGTTTCAAGAGTGTTTGGAGGTATAATTGAGAACACCAACGTTTTATTTTCTTTTGTGCATCTTTTAATCAATATGCATAGGATGGAGAGCACATATGCTGCTTGGGGGAAATAGAAAGTATGAATTACGTGGTCTGGGAGCATGCTGGGGTTGCAAGCTATTTTTGCGCTTTATAACAAGATTTGCCGTAAGTTTTATTGAATTGCTTTCGGTACAGGTACTCGCCACGGGTGTGTATGGTGTTAGATTTTCTTGCTCCTCAGATACCTTATACTAAAGCACTGAAAGTGACGTGCTTCCTGAAAACACCTTGGAATTGGACCCTACATTATTCAGGGTACTGTTTTGTTGACCAGGTCAATTTTGCTGTCTTGGCTTATCATGTCTTTTCCTAATTTACCTATACTACATAACACAATTTATTTATAATTGCAGCGTTAGCTTAGTGACGTTACTCGACCCAAATAGCGTCCACAGGAAAACAGAATAATTTTCACTGGCTGGACCTAAACGCTGTATTTCAACTCTGCATTATCTATACATTTGCTTTAGCACCTAGCACCGGCAACGTTCCTTCCCATCAATGCGACTGATCAATACAAAGGCTTCCTTCCGTTGCTTTCTCATCCATTCCCGGATCGTGATCATGGAAGTGCGCTCTGCTGAATGTACTGCGCAGAAGGGCTGGTCCCCTTCAGAACCAATCAGCCGACAGAGCCGCTGAACTCATTAAGCCGCCCAGTTATTCACTTAAGTACAATGTGCCGAGATGCCACATAGAGACCTTCAAACATATAGTAGAAGCTTTAATAGACACTGGTGCTAGTGTTTCAGTCATTCACCGTGATTTGTGTTCGCGACTTCGGAAAGTTATGACCCCCTATGATGGACTTACGCTACTCGCTGCTCAAGGGGCCTCCATTCGACATATCGCCTGGTGCACAGCTCGTCTTTCCATCGATGGACTTCTACATCACGTACAATTTGCAGTGCTAAGTTCGTGTGCCCAGCAGCTCATATTGGGATGGGATTTTCTTTCTACGGCCTCCGCCTCCATCTGCTGTGGACAACGCGTTCTCCACATGACCGACACGACCTATTCACTTCATGCAGATGCCGCACCCCTTCACTTCCTTGCTGCAGAAGATACCGCGTTACCTCCTCTCCATCAAAGCATCGTTACTATCACGTCTGGTGTGATTGACTGCGGCGACGTGCTCGTATTGCCATCTACACGCTGTCTTGCAAGAGGGATAGCCTTTGCATCAGGGCTGGTTAGGTTTGATCATGGCTCTGCACTTCTCTACGCTACAAACCCGATATCCGAAAAGATTCTCATCCCTAAAGGCACTACATTGGCTTGCGCCACTGAATCGGAGTCTATATCTGTTGTTTCCTTTAAACCAGCTTCTTCTGAAGGTCCTTGTACCGGACGGGCCGCATCTCCTTCAGCTCTTGCAGCTGCCATCAGTTCCGACCTGACGCCTTCGCAGTCACAACAATTGCTTGCTTTGCTCCAAAAACATGAAGCTTCCTTTGACGCGCATTCAACTTCGTTGGGAAAGACTTCGATTACGACGCATCGGATAGAGACAGATGGTACACCCATCGTGCGCCGTAGACCATATCGCGTATCGCTAGCCGAGAGGAAAGTCATTGACGAGAACGTCACCGACATGCTCCAACGAAACATAATACGCCCCTCTGCTAGCCCTTGGTCTTCCCCCGTTGTTTTGGTTCGGAAAAAAGACGGCTCTGTTCGATTTTGTGTAGACTACCGAGCACTTAACAAGATCAAGCGCAAGGATGTATACCCTATGCCGCGAATAGACGATGCCTTGGATTCCCTGCAGGGTGCCGAGTATTTCTCCAGCATCGATCTGCGTTCCGGCTACTGGCAGATACCTATGCATGAGGACGATAAGGAGAAAACAGCGTTTTCAACACCAGATGGGCTGTACGAGTTTAATGTCATGCCATTCGGCCTCTGCAATGCACCCGCAGCGTTCGAGCGCATGATTGACACCGTTCTTCGTCGCCTAAAGTGGAAGACTTGCCTGTGCTATCTGGACGATATTGTTGTTTTCTCGTCAACCTTCTCTCAGCACCTGCAACGTCTGGATGAAGTTCTCACGTGCCTTGCCAACGCTGGACTTCAGCTAAACACCAAGAAATGCCATTTTGCCAGCAAGACGATCAAAGTTCTAGGTCACATTGTGAGCAAAGATGGCATTCGTTCTGATCCTGACAAGGTTTCCGCAGTTCAGAACTTCCCTCGTCCCGAAAAGACCAAAGATTTGCGTAGTTTCTTAGGCCTCGCTTCCTATTTTCGGCGATTCATACGGGGCTTCGCCTCAATAGCGTCACCTCTGCACAAATTACTGGGTTCTAATGTTCCTTTTGTGTGGTCTCCCGAATGTGAATCTGCGTTCACCCATCTGAAGCGCGCTCTCACATCTGAACCGGTCCTACGCCATTTTGATGAAGCTGCTCCTACCCTCCTGCATACGGATACTAGTGGTCACGGAATTGGTGGCATTCTCCTACAGCGAGACGACACTTTAGGTGAGAGGGTCGTCGCATACGCAAGTCGCGTTCTGACAAACGCCGAAAAGAATTACACCATCACGGAGCAGGAATGTCTAGCTATCATTTGGTCTGTGCAGAAGTTTCGACCTTATCTTCACGGCCGCCACTTTACGATCGTTACAGACCATCATGCATTATGCTGGCTTTCGACGCTGAAGAACTTGTCTGGACGACTTGGTCGGTGGATTCTTCGTTTGCAAGAATACGACTTTACCATTACCTACAAGCGCGGGAAAAAACACCAAGATGCAGACGCGCTTTCTCGCTGTCCGCTTCCTACGACACCATGCAATGGAGCTCCAACTACCATCCGTGACAAGCTTTCGCTCGATCCCTCCTCAGATGCTTTCTTGTTGGCCACTGTCGACGAGATGCCTCCACACGACAACAAATCCTTCCAATTTCATCAACTTGCCGACTCTTACTGTCGGCGCATCATAGACCACCTTCAAGGAGCTTCGCGCCCGCCTAACGCCCGCCTTCGTCGGCAGCTGACCCAATTTAAGATTGAAAACCGCGTCCTATACCGTCATGTCTATCACCCTGACGGTCAACGCTGGGTTCCTGTCCTGCCACGCTCTCTACGTGCTCATGTCCAGCAGGCTTCTCACGACGACATGACTGCTGGTCACCTTGGTTTCCAGAAAACCTATGACCGCATCAAAGGGCGCTTCTACTGGCCTGGATTGTCCGCCAGTGTAGCGAGGTATGTCGCTTCCTGCGCTCTATGTCAGCGTCGAAAGCTCCCTACATCAGCTCCAAGCGGACAACTGCAACCGGTTCCTTGTCCGTCGCAACCATTTGAGGTCGTTGGAGTTGACCTATATGGCCCTCTTCCTGTGACTCTCACCGGTAAACGATGGATTGTGACAGCCGTTGATCACTTGACACGCTACGCCGAAACAACTTGTGTGAGTTCTGCCTCGGCCTCTGAAGTTGCTGCATTCATACTTCAATCCTTAATACTGCGTCACGGTGCTCCTCGCGTCCTCCTGAGCGACCGTGGAAAAGCATTCCTCTCGCAACTACTAGACGAAGTACTCAGAGCCTCCGGAACCACCCACAAGACCACCTCCAGTTACCATCCGCAAACCAACGGCCTCACATAGCGATTTCATCGCACGCTGTCTGACATGTTAGCCATGTACATTGACCCGGATCACAGAAACTGGGACGCAATTTTACCATTCGTTACCTTTGCATATAATACCGCCGTTCAACGCACGACCGGTTACACGCCATACTACCTTGTCTATGGTCGTTCGCCCTCTACCTGTCTTGACGTCTCTTTCTTCGCGCCAACTGTCCATCAATGTCCTTCCTCCTGCGAAGAATGTGTGTCCCGCATTCTGCGTTGTCGCCAGCTCGCCCGCATCAACACCGAAGCACGGAAACAGGACCGCAAGCAGCATTACGACGCCTCTCATCGCGTCGTGTGCTTCCGCCCTGGCGAGGAAGTGCTTCTCCGGACACCAGTTCGTACTCCTGGCTTGTCTGACAAGTTTCAGCTTCGCTGAAACTTGTCACATTATTATTCAGGGTATTCAACATTATTCAGGGTACTGTTTTGTTGACCAGGTCAATTTTGCTGTCTTGGCTTATCATGTCTTTTCCTAATTTACCTATACTACATAACACAATTTATTTATAATTGCAGCGTTAGCTTAGTGACGTTACTCGACCCAAATAGCGTCCACAGGAACACAGAATAATTTTCACTGGCTGGACCTAAACGCTGTATTTCAACTCTGCATTATCTATACATTTGCTTTAGCACCTAGCACCGGCAACGTTCCTTCCCATCATTGCGACTGATCAATACGAAGGCTTCCTATCGTTGCTTTCTCATCCATTCCCGGATCGTGATCATGGAAGCGCGCTCTGCTGAATGTACTGCGCAGAAGGGCTGGTCCCCTTCAGAACCAATCAGCCGACGGAGCCGCTGAACTCATTAAGCCGCCCAGTTATTCACTTAAGTACAATGTGCCGAGATGCCACATAGAGACCTTCAAACACATAGCACATTCACAGAAGCCCTCCAATTCCTCACTCCGTTGACGGACTGCTTCGAAGCGGCGTCAGGCCGTAGTGAGGGTGCCGACGGAGCTGCTGCATTTGGCGAGCCTTTCTTCGCTCTGTCTGCACATAAAGACATTCCGGTATAAAAGAAGCAGAGGTCCACGCGCGGGGCGTGGTGGAGCCCCGAGGCGAGGCGACAAAGTGCGTCATGATCCATATTTCCGATCTATTGTTGGCCAAACGAGCGCGTCTCTCCCCCTTCTCGCCTGCTTCACGCTAGAAGAGAAAAGAAGGAGCGAAACGAGAGCTTGGCGGCGCAGTGCGAGTTCCGTTCTTCCCTGCTATGGATCTGTAGAACTCGTCGGCGGCTCCAGTGCCATCGAGACCTCGGCGAGAACCGAGCAGATGGAACCGACAGTGTCTCTCCGTTGTCGCTCTATTGCTTCGGCGACCCATCTTCGAACGCGCCCTCGTCGGAGGCGTGCGTCCTTGGAGTGAACGCCGAGTCGCCGAAGGGGACCGATATTGCCGTGACTGAAGAGTGTGTTCTCTGGTCGGGCAGGCTGCCGAGGTTCCGAAAGCGCCTTCGTTTTTCTCTCTGTATCTGATGGCCTGGTTGTCACGTAGAACACGCTTCCCTTTAGCCTACGATGCTGATATAAGCGCTATACATAGTGAGCGCGCAGCTGATAACGCTAAAGAAAACTTTAACGGGGATATGATCATTCTATCAAGAATGTTGTTGTTCTGAGTTTTCCTTTCTTTTCAGCATGTAGCTAGAACGTAACTGAGTGTACAAAAGCAACACATACATAGTGTATTGTGGCCTTTATTCTCGTGACATGGCTGCATCAACGTCTGACTGCGTGCATCTGCACGAACCACTGTTTGCCTTTCAGCAGAGTGTGTGAACAGTCTATTGCATAAGCATAAACATCGCATGAGATTGGCCGCTGCATTGCTTTACAACAATGACAAATGTATGCATTGTATTTGGTTTTAAATCATATATTTAATCTATTCACGAATGATTCGATTAATGCAGTTTCGAAAACGTGCACTGGTTCTGCATAACGTCTTCTGTCAGACTTAGCGGTCTGTTTGATGTTACATGTCCTGTCATTCAAGGCGTTTCTTTTTGCTTGCTTTAGATTTGATCACCAACGATGTGTCAGAATACGTCACCTTTCGGTCATTTCTTATTTATATTATTCAAGCTTAGTGCTTGGCAGACTAATCGCTTCATTGTTATTCGATGCAAGTGTTGTAGTAGTGGGGCTAGGCAAGGAAAGGAAAGAGAAGGCCGTCATGGGGTAACGTAAGTGTTTCAACCTTCTACCCACAGAGACTGAATAAACTGTCCGCTGAAAGTGTATATAAGAGCAGAAGCTTGATGTGGGCGAGTTGGTTTTGCATACTTGAAGAAAAGAGCGTTACGAAGACGCTGACTAAAACAGGAACATGTACGACGGACAAGCTGCCTTGTCCGTCGTACATGTTCCTGTTTTAGTCCCCGTCTTCGTAGTGCTCTTTTGTTCAAGTGTGTATAAAAGAAGATGGAATATTTCGACGAGTGCCTGTCTGATTTCGAGATTTCTTGAAATACAGAAAAAAAGACACATATAGTTGATTTCTAGTGCTCTCAGTGTTCAACGGGATTCAGTACGTATACGTAAAAAAGAATAAAGCTAAAGAAGCTCACTCAACAGTTGCGGGATTGTTACAAAAACAACACAAGAGGAGAAGAAAATGGCAAGAAAGAAAATAGAAGAATCTCAGTCAATGGAAGGTGACTTACCTCGCCCTCAGAAAACTAAAAGGAAGCCCATACATTTCGCAATGGATCAGTCAGCAGCGTGCAGCACTTCTCCATAGAACAGCAACTGAACCGTGCCTCTAATCCCAGCAACCGTTCTCCAAGAGCCTAATCCCACTTGCTCGTCTTTTCGATATTGTCTCCAAAAACAGCTGTGTAACCGGCGTTGCTAGGCTATTCAGCCTGACCTTACCACGAAGCAGCACTGGAAGCACGAAATATCGTTTCTCGTGCGGAGCAAGGAGAAAAGTTTCTTATCCGCAGATTGTTCCATTTTTACTTGCAACAGTGAAGCACAGTTCCGCGGACAGGAGAACACGGTTACGAAATGGGCTCCTGGTTACCCTGGGCTAAATACATCTCTGCTACTTTTACCCGTCAACTCGGCCATTGGGTTCCAAATGAGATTTCGACTTCTGTGTCTCCATACCTCAACCCCAGCTTCATTTTCTTTTTCTTTTCTTCGCAAAGGTGTTTAAGATATTTGATACTCTGGGGAACTATGGCCGGAATGTGGAGAGTACAGTGTGACTGCTATATAATGCTTGATAATATAACTAAATAAAAACTTCTTGCACCTAAATTTATTCTTCAGAAGGTCTGCATGCATATTTTCCCCTGATCTAGAATTTTTACTTCGTTTGGTTGCTTTGAAACTCAAAAAGAAAAAAATTCGCGGGCACCTAAGCCCTTCTTATGAGTTGTGAATGCGAAAGTGTTAATGTACAGTTGAACGCCGCTGAGCGATTCTTCGAGTTATGGACTCGTCGCGGACGAGCAAGCGCGTTGAGAAGCTTGGTACGCTTTGAATTTGGCCTTACCTAGGCGCGGTTAGAACGCGGGCGTGAGCTTGCGGGGGCAGCAACGCGTCGACAACACAGGCTTCCGATAGCGAGAGCGAAGGTGACGCGGCATCATGGGGGCATGCCTTCTCCCCTCGGGCAATACCGGGCGTGCTGGCGCGGCCAGTGGGCGTTCCTCTTCAACCGCTCTCTTCGTCGAGGGGCGACCGTGACTTGGCGTCGCAGCCAACGGGAATTTACCTTCCGTTTTGCTGCTACAAACGACAGACGCCAGCTTTTTCGCTCAATGGGCCATTTGACGCCTTCGCATCAAAAACAAGCACCGCAACATAAGCTTCTCATTTAAATTTCATAATCTGGTTGTGAGGCTCGCTGCTGCAGATGGGCTGGGCACTAAATTTTACCACTTTGAGTAGGTTAATACACCCAAACTTTAGTACACGAGCGTTCTTGCATCACTCCATCATAGGAATAAGGCTCCCACTTGGCTCTCAAAAGATGTACACGAACACAGACACGACGGCAGCAATGAGGACATGGTTGGAAGAAAGATTCACTGCAGCTACCAGGCCAGGAACACTTCTTCAGAAACACATTGCAGAACACCATAGCCAATGTGCAACCATGGCGGTTTATTTCTATTTCCTGTTAAGGATTTCTTGTGATTTTTCTCTTGAAAAGTATTCGCCAGCATGGCTTCTCTTTGTCGTGATGGCTTACTGTCAGTTATTGTCTCCACATTTTCGTCCTCTTTTCTCAGAGATCTCAGCAGCGTAGGGCTGTTAGAAAATTCCTAAAACTAAGACGCGAACGCTAGCCTTTCCATCACATTTCCTTCCCTTGCCTTATTTACATGCTTCACTCAAAGAAAGAAACATTGTGGCAGGGAGGCGGCCCTTTGTGACGGTAACAATGAGCACAGAGTATAAAAGCGTGTCTTACGGGTGGCTGATTACGGCAGCCGACGCCGTGGAAGGAAAATGAGGGGCGAAAGAACGTGAGGTGGAAAGAGGAAGCAACCGTAATGAGTAGTCACTTCCTGCACGTCCTTTGGGGACGATTGTTAAAGGAAATCATTAAAACGTATTGATCTGAACATCGTTACAACGCGTGCCTTTTACTTATGCTTCTCTGAATTCAATTTCTGGCACGCAATCTCGCTTTTACTAGCTTTGGTTTTGTTCCAGGTTTCGCCCGTTATCCCATCCTCTTTCTAATCGCCATTCTTACAGCAAATGTGAATCATGCGCGGCTTACGACCACCTGGTCCCGCGTAAACTCGGCCAGTCATTGATTGGAGGCACTTCGCAGTCAAAAGCAACACGAAAGAAGAACGAAAGCATAAAAAATTCACCGAAGATTACGATACTCCATAATGAGAAATTTGAGCGCAGCTTTATACATGTTTTCATTTCGCGATATATTGAGGCAAATAATTTGAGAGAGGCATGCAGCAAAGTCGGCGATCGTCGAAAATCTGATCTGCGGGTCGAGCATGTCGGTTTTTATACATTACTCGTCGAAGGTTGCACTGTAATCGCTGGCGCCGTGTGGCTTTCAGAAATTACTACAGGATTCGCTTCGCGCATGCAATCAGGTTACAAAACAATCGCAAACCGTAACAATCGAAAGAAGTGCAAACGATACGAAGCCAAGCAAACCAAACAAGCGAGAGCGAGAGCTGACGCGAGCAGGTAATAGTGCGAAACGAGAGGTCCGGCTAAGACCATACGAGTACGCATCGAGTGGTTGGGCGGGTCCGCATGACACCAGTTTCCCGCACGCACGTCACTGCAGGGGCCGCTCTCATTGGTCTCCGTCACTCCCGGCTCGCGTCTTTCATATCCAGTTCCGCGTTTGCTTTTTCATCTTTCGCTGTGCTTGTTCGCACGGCAACGCCACCGACGCCGCCACCGCCGGTGCTCGCCGCAGCAATGGGCGCCTAAGAGCCGCGCTCTAAAATTCTTCGAGCGCTTGTGAAAGAGAGGCAGGCGCTTATCTTATAGCCAGCGCAGCATTTCAAAACGTGGCACTCCCTCTGTGTCCAGATATCCTCTACTTGCATGCTCAATTGTTCTGCCTGCTCTGCCCTAATTGTTTCCGATTGCCCTGCGCTCGGTCGGGTAATCTCGCTCAGGTCGTGACAGAGCAATGGAAGGGGTGCTTACGCAGCGGTCACCAAGATTGTGAATTTAGTCCACTTCTATTATCTCACAGGGTAACTGCGACCTATGCCTTGCCAATATCACGCACTGATGAAGGAGGGAAGTGCACTTGCGATCCCGGCAATGAACGCCAAGATGCCCTTGCACCGTATTGTACACGTTGTTTCGGTGCTCATGCAAGCGGTCGTTAAGACATCTGCCAGTTTGGCCAACACAAGTCTTGCCGTACTTCAGTGGGATCGAGTAAACGACCCCTTCTACGCACGGGACGAAATCCGACTTGTGCTTGATGGAGCAAGAAGAAAAGTGAGCGCGCGGTGCATTGACTCGTTTGCATAGCTTGTCTAGTTTCTCTGGAGCCGAGAAAACCACACGAACTCTAGCGCCCTGGCCAATCTTTAACCTGTTCGAAACGCTGTGCACATACGGCACAATTACAGGCTGGCTCTTTTCAGCGCTGTCACGTTCGCCGGGCCTACGGACTCGTTGCATGAATTTGAGCAACTTTTCAGCCAGCAAAGAAAGCAAGTGTACCGCATAATTGGCTTGTACCAGGCGTTTCTACAAACACCTTCGTTATGAACAACGACCAACTGGCCCCTCCAAGTCATCTACCCTAATACCCCCATCTTCGACATCAAGCTGGAGCCTCCCTCGAGCCTAGATAATTATTTAAGGGGTGGAGCCCACTGTTATCGCCGATGAACAAGTATTTGGGTTTCGTCTTCGTTTCCTAAACCTTCACTGTGATTCCTCGCCATAGGCGCACAACTCATGTCATCCTGTTTTTGTTCTTTTCCAACGCGTGTGTCCGGCACCTTGTCTTCATCAGGGTTCTGTATGTTTACGTGCAGTCTCACACCTTCCTAAAACTCACCCTTCTAAGAGGCCCATCATGGGACGCGTTTTGCATGTACTCTGCGAGAAAATTGGCTCTGCTGTCTCTTGTTCCTCATAACACCGCTGAGTTCATGCACGGGATTAGAGGTGTACCATGAGTCGACATGCAAGCACGCAGTTAACCGTATTTCTGGCTGTCTCACGCAAGTGGTTGGCCAAGAACCACAGGAAGCAGGCCAGCAGTCGAAGTTGGCTGACGTAAAATGAGCGCAGGTGCTTGAAAGAGTAAAATCGCCTGTATAGCGTGACAACCATCGCACGCAAACGATTTTACTGGTGCGTGTTCTTTGCGAAGCATTGCGAAAAGAAATGGAACGATGTTACAAAAGGAAAGGGGCCAGAGCTTAGTATCTATGTATATAAAACAAATCTGTTATACATATATGTTCATAGAGATTGAGCAAGCTCAGCGGGTTTTCGATTTCCATTATAACTGCCCTGCCTCAGCTGCTGAGCATTTCGATACCTTCAAGTACGCTCGCAACTAGCGTTCTTTCTCACCCCTTCTTTCTGTCCTTTTGTCACGTTATCATATTCCCAAAAAGCAGAGAATACCGTTTGGGCATCATGTTAGCCCCCTTGCCGTTTCTCACCTTTTATTTTCCTTTTTCACTGTGCTTTGGGCACTTGAGAAGTGGCATGTCACCCGAGCTGTTAATTACTAGGAAAGTGAAAGCGCCGGATTGAGGAGGGGCAAACAAGAAACGATATCGGAAGCAACGTGCAAATGGAGCGACAAAATATTCTCATTTTCAGCAGTATCAGTAGAAAAAGTTTATAATATTATCGAGCCACGCAGCACAGACAAAGTGACTCGCTCGGGACGAGGAAATAAGGTGATATCCAACATACTAACAGCAGGAGTAAAGGAAAGCAAGAAGTATAAAATGAAAGCAGCAACTTCGGTGGAAGTATGTCTCCTTGTTATCTCTATTTTCTGGTTCTTCCTTTCGGCTTGTCCTCCAGAAATTCTAAACTTGCCGTACTCAGCGGCATCTTGTTTAAATGTAAAGTGAATTTTCCTCGTCGCCTTCGCGATTTTCTCGGGTGGACGGGCTGCCGTGTTCATCCTGCAGCACCGTCTTTTTTTTCTTCATTCCTTCTGTTTTCCTTTCACAGAGAGCCTATACCCTCCTCTGTGTCGCTGCTCTTCTTCGAGCTAGGAGAGCCATACAGTTTCTGGCATTATGCAAAATAACAGCCACGACGCAGAATCTGCCGCTCTTGGACCAGCCTATCGCACCTGGCGATGCCACGGGTCGATGGTGTTTCCTGGTATGAGAATACGGAGCAGCTTCTAAAATCTGGTCACCCTATCTGGCATGCCTACCTAGATCCCACTCATCTCCACCCTGTTTCCCTTTCACGAACCCTTTGTCAGCCTCTCAATCCTGCTGCTTTCTTACTGCACGACTGCGCACATTCAAACTGATCTGCCTGAGCGAGCAACAAAAAGAGAAGCAAAACAGAAAAGACAGTGAATTTTTACTACGTGGGTAAAAAACGAAAGCCATTTTCTTTTACTCTTATCTCTTCTATTATTAGAAAAAGTTGTTCGTAAGAAGACGGAATGTTTAGTTGACTGGTAACGATTCATTTTGGATGAGCCGCTTGCACAAAAACACGCGTACGGCAAGGACGAACATACCCGATGGAGAGTTGACTCTCCACGAGCGTCCTGCCTATGGGCGATTTCTCCACTTACAACGTGCAAGCACGGTACTCCGCGGAGTTGGCAACAAATGTGTTGCAGTCACTGATTTTATGAAACAATGTTTATAATCAAGGTACTAGTAGAACATTGAAATAAATTGTCAGTCGACGTCGTGTCTAGGAGGCGCTGTCCCGAAAAAAAAAAAACAATTCGCTATTTGAGCACCTTAAAAGCACGTGTTTTTCTATTTTATTTTTTTCCCCGAATCTCCTCATAGTTAACATCTACGGTGCTTGCGTGTTGAAATATGCAAATGCGTGATATTTGTCACGGAAATTACAGCCACGCCTGTATGCACCCTGTAGGTGTTTGGGCGCACATATTTGGCTCCGCATATTCACTGGAATGTGACTGCTCTCTCCGAAGTAACCAAGAAGGATGGCGTGGTTGAAACGAGGTTGGTGGACGTCTGTTTAACATTTGAAGCGGTTTCTGCCATCACTTGCTACGAAAAACACTGCGCGCTTTCCTCGGTGCATGATAAAGCACGGTTTCATGGTGTTTTTGCCCAACATGCATTTCATATCTATACATAACACGGCACGCCAGACTGCACCCACGGCTCACACGCATTTCCCAAGCGCACATCATATATGCATGCATGTATTCAAAAACATGCGTACGCGAAAGCAAGAAAAAAGAATAATGAGGTATCCTGGAGTCGGCACTACGCCCTTCGTAAAGCCCAAACTAACATACATGGCAGTGCTCCTTAGATAGCACAGGTATCTTACTAGTATTATGTGTCAACACACGGAGCAAAACACGAGTGCTAACGTGGGAAACGTCCTAGCATTGCCGAAACACAAAGATCGTCACAAAAGGTGCACGTTCATTGCGTTTCTGTCCCGGTACGACCCGCCTTTCCTACTACTGCATGCATTTTTTTCCTTCTCTTTTCTTTCCCTTCTTTTGTGTAGTTACTATCGAATCGTCGGGTAACACCAGACAGCCGTTCTCTTCCTTCTTTCCTTTCTAGAGTTTTTTTCAGCAATGACAGCATTCTGAGCACTGAGAAGCGGCAGAAGAGGTACTGCAGCCTCTTAGAGCACAGAGCACTACTGTAGTATCAATCGTAATCAATCTATTGTAATCAATCAATCGTAATCAATCGTGATCATCGTCATCGTTATATCCCTAAATAGGCTGCTAAGCAAGAAAATACACTTTATCTATTCATATTCATAGCAGGCTTGCAAAAGGTATTCAAGACGCTAGACTGAGAATGGTTATATAGCAACACTGCTTAATGGGCCAACCTGCAGTTTGCGAATGACACTGTCTTCTTCGGCACCGATAATCTTGGCGAATAGGTTTGAAAAACAACAAAAAAATGGAGAAAGCTAAAGTAAACATTGGTAAAATACCTGCTCAGCAAACGAGACTTGGGAATCGGCAGTCAGAGTATTCAAGCTATGCAAAAGTGTGTCTGTCTAGACGAAAGTAGTCAAAGGGAACCTACGTCAAGATATGGAAACCTCCTGACGTATAAACTCTGTTGGAGTGCCTTCGGCAAGCATTCACAAATCAATAATAATAGCTTCTCGATATCCCTGGAAATAAAAGTTTACCAATGGTGCGTTCGGCCATTAGCCACCTGCAGGCTGGGAACATGGAAGCTGTGAAGTTATTGCACCGAAATTGATAGGCGTATGGACAAGATAGAAGAGAGCAGTTCGGATTACAGAGTAAACTACTTTTTGTTTATCTTCTAGTCGACAAGGAGACGAATCGGAGTTGAACAGGTGATGTAACGCTTAGAGCAGTAAGCGGTCCTCTGTTATACGGACAGAATGAGTGGCGCGTAAGGAGAAAGACAGGCAATGCCGTTGCAGGTTTAGAAGGTATGATGCGGTCGGTGATTGCTGGAAGAGGGCTTCTGTTTGCAGTTTGAAAGAAATAGAATAATGGTGATGTCAAAAATGATATGTGCTACAAATGCAAAAACTGTCTGATTCCATCCCTTTCTTTCAAGCTCACCGACGATATCACCCACCTGCTAGCCTGCAAGGCACACTGCCGACCATCTAGCTATTTGCCGTTTCTCGTCTGCGCGTTTCAATGCCATGCTGCTCGTGCTTCTGAGTTCCTTGCTTGTCGGTGCACATTAGACCTATCGCGGAGACGAAGCTCCGCAACTCTGAAGCAGTGAGCTCGAACAGATCGTAATTTCGACTTACATTTCTCTTGCGACGTTGTCGACGGCTGTGATGGTGAGAAACACAATAACGGGAGACACCACCTGAAATAGTTCAACAACTGCTGCTTTCAACACGTCTTTTGTATTGACAGCGGTATATTTTATGTCTAAAGGGAGGCGTTTGCGGAACGGGGTCGACATCTAAGCCTTTCTCATAGACAGATCTGTCTCTATCCCCCCACCTCCTGCCTTCTGCTCCCCAACTAACCCACCGTTCTACCGTATTCCATTCTTCCACCATAATTCAGATTCGCCTGCACCATATTGCACCAAATTGCAATTTAGTCTGATCAAACCTGCTCCAAAATGCAACTTTGTCTGCTCCAGAGTGTTCCGAAACGCGGTTTCACTTGCTTTAAACATTTCTCCAAAATGGCTTTCGGCAGTCCCACCCCTGAATCTGTCGTCAGCCGAAGGACACCGTCTGGCCAAGCACAATGCGTAAGAGAGAAAAAATCGTCTGCTTAGCGACAACGTACCTTTTTCGATCACCCGAGCAACAAATCGCCGAAGACAACATGAACATGACACTCGTAAATGCTCATATGTTTGCTTGTTTCCGCAGGTTCATTCGTTTATATAACTAGTTGCTTTTTTTTCTCGAAATGACATCTTTTCTCTCAGGATAAAAGATAAAGCAAGACTCACAACATTCAAATCGAGTGAAATCAAGCAAACAGTTTCACTGTTCAGCACTGTAAAGCCTCAATTTTCCGTTCAATCGAAGTGATTGCATCATCAGCTCGATTATAATGCAGCGTTACGGACGAGGAAAGGATGATTATAAGCGAGCGGACTCGGCTTCCTATCCATCTGAGCGACGTCCTCCATAACCTGGTAGAGAGCATAACAGCGCACATCTAACCACTATTCTCATCCGAATTCCAATTGCGCAAACCAGTGCTTATGGGATGGAGGAAGAGAATTGAGCAAAAAAAAAAAATACCCAGTGATTCCTGAAACAAGGAAATATATTTTATGCGGCTGGCCCGCACACTGTAAGTGCGGCTTTTGCGCAGTTCGGCAAACTCGGCCGGTTTTTTCTTCTCTTTTGACTATCATCCACCAAGCACCAAGAAAGAATAGAACTTTAGTGCGCAGCATAAGCGAAGGCTTGTGTACGCAAATATTGGGTCGGGAACGCATATGCGCAGAACGCGAAAAGAAGCTTTGCGGGCTAGGCATGCGCGCGGATAGCTTTTCGATTTGGCTTTGCATGCTTTGCGCATGCTCACGACGGGTGAATACAACTCACGACAGGTGAACGGCGTATCCATCGTATGGAATAATTGAGATAATAGAGCATTCGCTGCTTTTGCTGATCTGCCAGATGCGTATACATCTGCGAAATCTTTTGCAAGGGTTTGTCAGTCTTTTCTTTGCTTTAAAGCAAATGCTTCAAATGGTCTCTACGGGCGTATATTTCTGGAAAGATGTTGATCCCTCCCCAAATACTTGTCGGGGGAGTAAAGGCCGATAAGCTATCACCAGAAGCAGTCCATTGCACTATTTCTAATTTTTTTCTGAGGCGATGGATAACAGCGATTATGCTGTTGTGTTCAATATTTACAGAGGGATTTCCCTTTTTTTTTCATTACTTTACATTCTGTTCCCCTAGGCGCTGTGCAGAAGCTCTGTAGTTATATAATAGTATAGTGTATAGTATACCATATATAATAGTGTATTTATATAGTATGGTATAAGTCATAATTAAGGAAATGACCTTAAAATTTCAACACTGAACTAGCCACTCTCTTCGCAAAATATCTGCGAACAGGTAACCAGGGAATTCATCCAACGTTTCTATGTGTCCCAGCATCTGACAGTACAGAATTGTCCACCAGCAGTCTGAAATCTGGGGTTGTTGGTGAATATCGGGAAATGATGACTGCCCATCCTGTGCGGAGCAGTGGGTGCTGTTATCAAAAGGTCTGTATAATGTAACATGAGGTCTATGGCGCTTCATGAATCGTGTGGCCTGGAGAAGGAAGGTTTGCCATGGTTTGCCCTATATAATTCAGCAGCATCCGCAGCAGCTACAAGTTCCTTGGCTCAAAAATTTTCAATCTCATCTCCCCAAAGCGAATGATGTGCCTTAATATTGCCACAGATTATTCCAGGAAAGGGGCAACGATCGTAAAGGTCCTTTCAAAACGCCTCCATGAAGACCTTCCTTCGTGAACTTATATACACCGACACCACGCTGAAATCTCGGTTTCTTAGTCGCACTTGCGCAGCGGCGATTTTCCAGGAGGTAAAACAAAGGTCAGTTATCATGGCGCTCTTTTTCTTCGCAGAGTGCGGCAGTGTACAGATGGAAATTGCTAGCCACTGTTGCTAGCGCGCTGCTAATAAACTTCTGGCACCATACTTTGATTTTCTTTTGAGTCTCCAGTTCGTTCTCCTCCTTCTCTTTTGACAGGTCCCCTTGTGCTTGC